>NC_133757.1:118393490-119814490 GCF_036562045.2 Rhinolophus sinicus
ATATTCAGTTAAAAATGGAAGGGGTGGGCCATGACCTCTCAGGCGTGTGGGAGCTCAGGGATGGAGCCGCAGCCTTGAAGGTCCAGGTGAAGCAGTGCTCTACATTCCTCTTCCTGAAACGTGGGTTATACCTCAGCTGGAGCCCAGGGGCCTCCAGGGGCCTCCAGACTCACCAACAAGGAGGTAGAGTTAAGCCCCTTTGTTTCCCAAAAATAGTTACATACCAACACAGTGACATTGCTCCCATCTTGGAGAAGTAACATACAAAATCTGAGATAGTTCGCTATCTTAGAAAACTTAACTAGAATCCAAGAATCTGAGAAAATATTTAAAGGCTTCCAGGCCAGGCAGTACAAAAGTTTAGAGCAGTTGACGTGGTCCTGAGATTCACTTATTCAGCTTATTTTCTCACTAGATCGTCAAAACAACCCTACGGATTTACATTATGATAACCTCCCCACTTTATATTTGAGGAAAGAGGCTGATTAAAGTAAGGCAGTAGAACACACACCATAGTGACTAAAACACATTACAGGCAAAAGGACCATATCGTTTTCTCTAAGATTTGATTATGATTAATGAACTTTCCACTAAATTATGGTATTAAGGAATTGATGAAAACCATAATCTAAGAAAAATAAATATTTGAAGACTGATATACTTACACAACATACCAGAAATCAAGCTGAGTAACACCTATGTCCAAACATTGTTTGCCCAAGGTTAATTTTTTTAAAGAAGCAATGAATTTTTTAAAATGTCTTCTGCCATAGGAGAAAAAAAGGAAAATTTAACTGTATTCTTCTGCCTTTTCTTTTTTTAATCAATACTATGTTCTCGTAAGTACCATCAAACCTCATCAAAATGAGTTTGATGATCACTGCTGTTTCAAATCTGTGGCATATATAGTGAAAACCCCAATCTCGTCATCACATATCATTTCAATTATTTTTTTCTAAAACATGTGCAGATTTATTTATTATTACATCTCTAGGAAAAATAAAGTCACATTACACCTCTGAAACCTAGGCCATTTAATCAGTGTTATTTCCAATATTTATCATGCAAAAATATTACCTGAGAGGAAGTTAAGAACTTTGAACTTTCTGTACCCATTCATGAAGTTAAAAGTAACTAACAACTTCTCCTAATATTCCTTAGTAAACAGGGACAAGAGTTACAAGGTATTCATTAGCATCACATGATAACAGGCGAAAGATTCCTTCAATAGCCAAATACTGGTAGCGATGTAAAACTCATTTTTTCCCCCTGAATACAAGATAATAATTAAGTTTAGAAGAAAAAAGGATAGGAAAAAGGAACATTTCATCACTTCTCAAATTTCACAGGATGAAATATATGACATAATATTATATCGTAAGACTGAGATGGATAATTATAAATGCAAATCAATATATGTGGTTCTAATAAGATTTAAGGGCACATGGAACAGCATACACTTGCAGACAGAGGGATACCCTGTGTATTATCTTTCTTACCAGATTAAGGCCCTTTATGTCTAGAAATACTGATAACAGTTCACCCAGGAAAACAATCCCAAACTGAAAAAATAGTATCTAAGGCAGTACTTTGTAAAAACTACAATGAATATAATTTGACAGTAATTATATTAACAATTTAAAATGAGAATTATAATTTTTCAACTGGCATAATTATGCACACTAAAATATAATTTTGGATATGATGAAAACCTTTATCTTAGTAATGGTAGGTAATTATCTTTGCTGCTGTCCCATGGCAATCTCTTCTTTTTTCCTTTAATTCAAGAGAACTTTGCTCTTCTGATCATTTTCTGTATGTACTGTGCTGTTCTTTCATGTTTCCTTCCGCCTGGAAAGATTGGTTAAATCTTTTTTCTAATATTATTAGAATATTCTTCTGTGTGCACGTAAATATATTTTAGACTTGCTTTTACTACTTAGTGTTTACCAGTGATATGCTCAGGAGGATTTCTTTGTTCTCATTTGCTTTGAAGAAATTTTAACCATTAGTTACTTAATAATAAGACATACCTTCTTGTTCTATTTAGGTTATTTTAACTTCTATAAATGTCTGTAATGTGAACTGTGCTTCTTGAACAAGTTGCCAATATTCTGCCAAATTAAAATTCTGCTGTATTGTAACAGTGGGTGAGATGTTATCCATTTGTTTTCCTTTGGATGAAAGTAGCAATGTCTGGTTTATGTTGTCACTGGATATCATCCATGTTGCAAAGAATGATTGATGTCAGTACTTTGTTTTGTTTCGTTTTTAACAAAACATTAAGCATTTTTCTAAGACTGCAGTAGCTGTTAAAGTTTATCTTTTCACTCCAAATTAGTGACAGAAATAACAGTTTATAAGAATGAATTCTTCCCTTGAACATACAAGTCAGTAGACATACTCAAAATGAACTGTATTCTTCCTTCTCAATAATTTTAATAATTCTATAAACCTAAGTTTAAATGACATGTTTAAACTTACATGCCTTTTTGTTTCTTGTTCCTCTATCTTTTCTAGAGCTCCTTACAAAAACACTCTCATATGCACATAACAAAATTATGTTATAAGCACATAGCACACTGCCCATAACCAAGTACCTAGTGGTAGGACATGTCCAATAAACTAATATAGCTGGGGAAGGATTACGTGCATTTCATGATAAACACGTTTTCCAAGTCAACTATCTTTCTTGTATGTGATTCTAGATCTAAAACAAAAACACACGTGCAAGGAAATAAGCCTCTATTCCCACATACGGGCAAGCTGGATGTTGATGATGATTCAAACTCCAGAGAAAGCACGAGACTCAGTAGCATCACTGAGTACTTAGAAGGGCAGCGATGTATAACGTGACTGGAGCGAGGAAGCTCTGTGATGCTGGAGGGGTAGGGTTTCACACAGCTTACACTGTAGTTAATATACTTTGAGTTAAACAGGTTTATATTTTAATTATTTATCTCTTGCTTGATCAGTTTTATTGTGTGTTAAATGAGGTTAAAAATACCTACTTCCATGTGTTGACGTCGTATTAATGAAATTAAATAAAATGTAAAAATGCCTAATTAACTCACCAGTCATGGTTACTTTTCTCCACTGGACTCCAGGGACCATTGGCAAATGAATTGTTAGGTTTCAGGAATGAAAATACCCCACTCACATTGTTTTATATTGATTTCTGTAAATCAGAAAGGGTACACAATTACGTTATCCTGCTAGCCAATAGGCTGTCCGTGAGTGATTGTAATCTCTGAAATTACGGGATTCAACACATCTGTAAATTTTTCATCTACAGAAAGCATATCATATGGAAAACAATGATAATTTCATGTTAAAACAAAAGTAATGGTAAAATCATTGTACTTAAAATAACTTCACATATGATTCAAATAACTGTTTCAAAGATAGAAAGTTTAAAACTACATCAATTTTGCTCATGCCCAGAAGGCATTCACAGTTTATCACAAATTTGATGAAAGCTATACTTGTACATGAACTATTTCATTTTACCCAACAACAAAACTATGAGAAAAACAAACACACATACAGAAATTCCCAGTGTGAAAATCTTGGCATCCCAGCTGTTCTCAAACGTAAGCTTATTTATTTATTTATTATTATTTTTTTTTAATTTTCTTGTTGAGGTACAGTTGACATACAACATTATATTAATTTCAGGTGTACACCATAATTATGCAACATTTGTATATATTGCAAAATGATCACAATATGTCTAGTTAACTTCCAGAACTATATATAGTTACAGAAGTTTTTCTTATGATGTGAGCTTTTAAGATTAACACTCTTAGCACCTTTGAAATATGCAATACAGTATTTTTAACTATAGTAACCATGCTGCATATAACATTACCATGCCTTATTTAGAAGAAGAAGTTTGTATTTTTTGACTCTCTTCACGCAATTTGCCTATCTCCCACATGCCACCACTGGCAACCACCAATCAGTTTTCTGTATTTATGAGCATGTGTTTTTTTTTTGTTTGTTTGCTTGTTTGTTTTATTTTTGTATGACATAGTGATATTATTGAGTATTTTAAAAACAAATTATAAATCCTGTGTCATAGACTTTTCCAGAAGAAATGGAGAATAATAAGCTATGTCTATCCTGAACTCTTCTTTTTTTATGATGACCTGCTGTACTGAGTTTTCCATTTTTATAAGTTGCTATAATTCTGTGTGCTACTGTGTTTTCCCGAAAATAAGACCTAGCCAGACAATCAGCTCTAATGCGTCTTTTGGAGCAAAAATTAATGTAAGACATGGTCTTATTTTACTATAATATAAGACTGAGTCTTATATAATACAGTACATAATATAATTGTATTATTATATTACAATTACATATAATAAATGTAACATATTATGTGTAAAACATTATATGTAATATCTTATATAATACAATATAAGATCCGGTCTCTTACATTTTTTTCTCCAAAAGACACATTAGAGCTGATTGTCTGGCTAGGTCTTATTTTCTGGAAATACAGTATTTCTGCTTCTACAGGTAGTAACTGGCAAGTTTCCATAATCAGCAGTGACTTGCCAAAAGCAGGAACCAGCTCAGAGATTTATAATATACAATATGGTCAACACAGAAGCTCAGCCTTCGTGTGTCTATTGTTGTTATTCGTGTGTGTATTGGTATGACATCAGTTAACAAAATTATATAGGTTACAAGTGTACATTTCTATAATACATCATCTATATATTGCATTGTGTGTTCACCACCCAAAGTCAAATCTCCTTGTGTCACCATATATTTAAACCCTTTTATCTTCTTCTAACCCTCTCTCCCCCGTTACCCTCTGGTAACCATTAAACTGTTGTCTGTGTCTATGAGTTTTGCTTGTTTGTTTGTCTTGTTCCTTTGTTGCTTTCAGTTGCATATCCCACATATGATTGAAATCATATGGTTTTTGATGTTTTCTGTCTGACTTATTTTGCTTAGCATGATAATTTCAAGATCCATCCATGTTGTTGCAAATGGCAGCATTTGTGGCACAAGGATGGTTTAACATACTCAATTCAATCAATGCAAAATACCACATAAACAAGATGAATGATAAAAAATTATACGATCATATCAACAGATGCAAAAAGCATTTGATGAGATACAACATATATTTATGATTAGAACACTTAATAAAACGGGTACAGAGGAAAGTACCTCAACATAATAAAGGCTATATATGACAAACCCTCAGGTAACATCATAGTGAATGGTGAAAAACTGAAAGCTTTTCCTCTATGACCAGGAACAAGAAATCATGCCCCCTGTCACCACTGTCATTCAACACAGTATTGGAAGTCCTCACCAGCGCAATCAGGCAAGAGAAAGAAATGAAAGGTATCTAAAGCGGGAATGAAGAAGTCAAATTGTCACTTTAGGCAGATGCCATGATTCTTTATATAGAAAACCCTAAAGACTCACCAAAAAAAAAATTAGAAGCAATAAACAAATACTGTAATGTTACAGGATTCAAATTAATGTACAAAAATCCATTGTGTTCCTAAATATTAACAATGAAATTTCAGAAAAACAAAAAACAAAACAAAACAAAACAAAAAGCTATTCCTTTTACAATTGCACCAAGAATAAAATATTTAAGGATAAACTTAACAAAGGATGTGAAAGACATATACACAAAAAAATTACAAGTCATTATTAAAAGAAATTCTAGAAGACACAAAGAAATAAAAAGATATTCCCTGTTCATGGACTGGAAGAATCAACATACTTAAAATGGTCATATTACCCAAAGCAATACACACATTTAATGTAATCTCCATCAAAATCTCAATGGCATTTGTTCAAAGAAATAGAACAAAAAATCATCACATTTGTATGGAACCACGAAAGACCCCAAATAGCCAAAATAATCCAGAGATAAAACAGCAAGGTGGGAGGTATTACACGCCCCAACTTCAAATTACTCTACAAAGCGAAAATAATCAAAACAGCATAATACTGGCAAAACTACAGACACAGAGACCAATGGAACAGAATTGAGAACCCAGAAATAAACCCATATATATGTGGGTAAATAAGTTTCAACAAAGGTACCAGAAGCATATAATGGAGACAAGAAATCCTATTCAATAAATGGTGCTGGGAGAATTGGAAGCCATGTGGAAAAGAATGAAACTAGACTGCTATCTGTCACCATATGCCAAAATTAACCCAAAGTGAATTAAATAGCTAATAAAGACCTGAAACAATAAATTCCGCAGAAAACATAGGTACTAAACTTATGGACATTGAGTTCAGGGAGGCTTTTCTGAATTTGACCTCAAAGGCAAGGGAAGTAACAGCTGAAATAAATGAATGGGACTATATCACTAAAAAGCTTCTGCACAGCAAAATAGTGAAAGCGTCTGCACAACAAAACAAAAAGGCAACCAACCAAATAGGAGAAGATATTTGTAAACAACAACTCCAATAATGGGCTAACATACAAAATATATAGAGAACTCATACAACTCAGCAATAACAACAAAAACAATCTAATTATAAAATGGGCAGAGGACCTGAACTGACTTCTCCCAAGAAGACACACAAACAGCCAACAGATGTATGAAAAAATGCTCAACTTCACCAGCCATTAGGGAAATGCAAATCCAAACCACAATGAGATACCACCTCACACCTGTTAGAATGGCTATTATCAGCAAAACAAGTAATAACAAGGGTTGGAGAGGTTGTGGAGGAAAAGGAACCCTCATAACTGCTGGTGGGAATGTAAACTGGTGCAGCCACTGTGGAAAACAGTATGGAGGTTCCTCAAAAATTAAGAGAATTACCATATGACCCAGCAATTCCTTCTTCTGTGCATCTACCCCCAAAAATCTGAAAACATGTATCTGTAATTATATATGTACCCTTATGTTCACTGCCGCATTATTTATGGTGGCCAAGACACGGAAACAACAGAAGTGTCCTTCAACAGATGATTGGATAATGAAGATACGGTACATTTACACAATGGAATACTACTCAGCCTATTTATTTACGACCCTTCTCTTTGTTGCTAGAGTTTTCAGTCAGCTCTTTTCTACATTATTTTCTGGAAATGTTATGAGACTGTGGTGGCATTCTTGTCTTCATGTATGGGTCAAGATGACTTACACTTTCAGAGTGTTTTCTCACTCCGTTGAGATTTTGCTTCCCAGCAATTGTCATCAGTTTGGCTCAAATAAATTCTTACAAGCTTTCAAAAAAAAAGATGATATAAACTCTTGTTTTACTTTTTTTCTTATGTTATATGAGATGATTAACTTTTCCAAAGATGAAAATAGTGACACACTGAACGAAAAGGCAAAATAATGGATTTTGAACAACCAGATAAAAGAATGGTTTGTCTCTCACTGAATGTGACTGGGTTTCTTTATATCAGAATGGGATTGCTGTTTAATTTTAGATATCCATTGCTTAGTTTTTACGTTTAACATTTTTTTATAGATAATATATTCACGTAACTGAATCATCCATTGGAATGCTCACTTATCTCTCTGTTTTCCAGCAATCCCACAATTCTCACAGATAACTGTATTTGATTATTTTCTGTCATTCCAGGGCATCTCAATGAAAATTGTTCCACTTGTAAATATATCCTTACCCTCCACTTTTTATACACCGGGTAATATACTACATATATATTCCACTGATCTTTTCTTTCTTATTTAATATATTTTGGAGTCTATTTTCATATAAGCGCACAGAGAGCTGTCTCATTGATAAAGCAGCACATTGTAACATGGTTACATTGTAATTTATTTCAACATTCTTTTGCTGAAAGACACTTATATTAGTTTAATTATTGTTTTTGCTGTTATAAACAATGCTGAGATTAATGACCTTAATAAGTACACACACACACACACACACACACACACGTTTCCCAGTTTAGTCAAAGAGTAACTCCATTTGTAATTTTAATATTAAAAGTATAATTATTATAATGTAACTAATACATCCTCCTTACAGATGTAATGATTTGCACTCCCACAAACATAAGTGGATACCTATTCCCCAGTAGCTTCATTAATAGAACACTTGATCATTTATCTGTCAGAGCCAAGATTGAGTACCAGGGACCAGATATATATCCAGAAGCAAAAGTCCTTGTTCCAGCTTTCCTTTGATTGTTAGTATGACCTATAGTTTTCAACCATTTTCCTTTTAACTTATGAGTCATTATATTTACATTTATATTTGAAGTGAGTTTCCTGTAGGTAGAATACAGTTCATTTTGTTTTAGATGTCCATTTTCTATTATCAGTAAAAGCAGAGGTATTTCAAAGGGAGAGGAATTAGTGGTGATAGATTTATCAGTGAGATGCTGTTTATATGGTAGCATTTGTTATATTATGTCTTGAGGAATAATGTGTGATGTGTATACTGTTATAGAGTAAATGGAACCATGATTTATGGTTCACTATTTCCATAACTATTTTAATATGCTATCTTCTATCCTGTTCTAGCACATTTCAAAGAAAATTGATTCTATTCTCTTTTACATTTTATTAAGCTTTATATTTATTCTTTTTTCATTGTGACCTATGGAGGTAAACAGAAAGTGTGGGACTCTGTGATACAGTCCCAACTCTGTACTCTCACAACTCCTTCCTAATAGTTGGTCTTCGTACAAGGGTAGACTTGAAGATGAAGTGGCAGATTTGTTACTTTCTGGTATTTCCCATATAGACACATGTCATGTTTTATGCAAAGTTGGCAGGTGGGCAAAACTTAATATAACCCTGTTCATTATTTAAAGAAAAAAAACACTTTTTTTGTTTTGCACAATGATGTACATTTTCAATTGCTAGTTTCAGGCAATTCAGCTCTATAATTAGGTGAGAAAAAAAATTCAACACAATACATGAAAAGTTTGCAAATGTTTAACCTTCTATTTATTTTCTTTTATAAGCTTAAGATAAATGTCTTAGAATATTAACATCCTTGCTATAAAAACACATTTTAGAAAAAAATGGGCTGCTATTTGAAGAATTTGAGCATGTGGACAAGATAATAGAGATACCAAGAACTTTAGTTTGGACAAGCATTAATAAAGTAGCAGGTTTCTGTCTTTCTCAAGGACAGTTACTAAGTAACACTAACGCAACAGTTCATCTCCAGATGTTAAGACAATGATCTTTAGAGAAGGATGCTCAATTAACCTCACAGAAAATATTTGACATATAGCTTAACCTATAATCCATTCAAATTGAATAACTGAGACTTAAGTTTACACTAAAGGGTTATAAAAGGACAATAAGCTTTTAAAAAATTTCAAAATTGAAAATTTAGTATTATTTCATAAGGTTTTAGGTTTTATCATTTACATAGAATATATATTCTATATTAGATATCTCATATATGTTTCACTGTGAATTGAAAACTTTTTATATTAAGAAATATAGTATGGTGCTCCTTCTTTATGACAAGGAGGCACAGGATTTAAATTAAACTGAGAAATATTATTTAGTACTTTGCCTAGAATAATTTAGGACATATATTAATGTATTGATTGCTTTGGTTTTTATAGATGTGATTTTGATGTCGACTTTAATTTTTTGGTTCATTAATATGTTCAACCCATACACACACAAAAAACAATGATATATTTTTACTCAGCTTATCAGAAAAAAGTGAAAAAAACAAACAAAAAATCACTTAAATTGATAACGATAATGTCATAGTATGGCCAGCCTGTGTCTAAACATTACTAGTTTTGAGGAGCTGTTCCTGCCTGAAGAATCCCACTGCATGTGGTACAGTCTGTTAGCAACTCCACCCCATGACCCTAAACACACTTTAAAAAAAAAAGAAATAGAATTCAATCTAATTGTCTGTAGCAAGCACCCCATTGCCCTCCAAGGTCATTCCCACGAACCAAGAAAGAAAACCAACGTTCGGCATTTTCCTCCCATGTGAGCCATTTCTTTCTCGTTTACCTTGAAATTGCTTGTTGTACCTAAATACATTAATTTACCCTCAATTCGTTAATCACATAACTAAAGGTTTATCCAATATTTCAGTTGTGGCATGTTTCAGACAGACTATTCTAAATACATTTATGGTAATATGAAAGTTGATTAGGTCATAAAATCTATAGTAATCCCATTGGGTAAGTTTTCCGTAGTCATATTTTCACTAATATTTGAGAAAAAGAATGTCAACAATTTACCTGTGCTATTATCTCATTCCCTAACTTCAAACTTTGTGCTACAAATATTTATTTTATTTTATTTTTCAATGTCAGGACTCTCAGTAGAGGTATGGGATAAATAAAAAAGCACAGAAAATAAGAATCTTAAATAAATTAGATATATCAATGGTTAATAAAGTCCATCTTCTAATTTAAATTATAATATTTTACATTATAAAAATAATGCATTTATTTGTATATCCATTCAAGACATGAAATTATATAAAGACATATTTAATCTTGAGTACATTTTGAATCAATCTAATCATATAGGCATTGTAATTATAACATAGCTTGATCACACTGTATTAAAAACTAATTTAATAATTTTCAGTATGCACAATAAAACTTGTATTTTATCCCGACCACAAGACAACAATGAGGAGTGGTTAAAACATTTTCTATGTGGAGTGACACACCACATTGAATGAGGCTAGATCATCATACTGGTCAATTATAAATGTGAAAAAATATTTCATTCTATTTATCATTATCATCAACTGATTAAAAATGTTATGGTTGCCATTATTTAGGAACTCTTGCTCAATCTACAGTGAGAATAAAATAGCAGAGATAATACAGACTGCACCAGCCAGGAATAATTACATCTGTAGAGAGATTTCTTTTTTTTCCTTACTTCTTAGAGATGAAGACAAGAGTCACGATAAATTTGCTTTGAGGGGCCAGGTTGTTAATGCAAACAAATAAAAGAGAGGAGATCTATGACAGGCTAGAAAGCACATGTATCCTCTGTCATTTCTACTAAACAACGTGGGCGGATCGTGGCCAGATCTCTTAAGGGCTGCCAGAATCTTAATTGTTTTAACTTTATCTATCCTCATTTTATTGTCATGAAATTACAAAGTAAACAAACATTATGTGAGGCTGATAAAAAAAATATTTGAAGAGTCAACTTTGCCAATTTCTATGGTATAAAACTTCCAACATGAGCGATGTAAATCTCTCAAGGTGATGTCACCGAACATGGAGGTGAGAAGAGTTGCATACAAGCATTTCTCACTCCCATGGGCCATGGACTTGCTACCTCAGCTTTAAAGAGCTTGTTGATCATTCACAAGCACCGAGAAGTCTGTCAAAAGGGGCCTCTGTATGTTGGTACTTTGGGAATATCGTCACTTCCTCTTTACCCTCTGCAACCTCCTTGTTCTTATTACATATCCTCTAATTCAGCTTTGCTCTTGCCTTTCTGTACTTGTGCTCCAATCCTTCCCATCTGCTCCAAATTGTGCATTTATGATAACTTTGTATCGTTTGGCTTTTCTAGGCCACCTTCACTGAACAAACAATCTCCTGTGCTTGGTACACTTTGTGCCCCACCGACGTAAGAAAGACAGTCCTTTGTCTTTTCTTGTCCCCATCCAAGTTCCAGAGTCTCCTAGACTCTGCGCAGGAAAAGACAATAGGAAACATATTTTTCCACAGAAAAATTTAAATATTTTGAATATTACCAACCTGGAATAAGTACCATCACAAAAGTATGCATTAAGTATGGTGAAAATGTGAAAGGGCGGGGGGTGGGGGGACAGGGGCCTCTAAGCTATCTGAGAAGTGGTTAATAAAGGAGGGGGAAGACACTCTGAAGAAACTAGCTCAGCTTCTTCAAGGAAAATCATACTAACACCAATCCACATGATGAAATGTATCCCCATCTCTTATAGGCAATGACTGTAATATATGTCAAACCCCATTTCCATTATGAAAAAATACTTTAACCACATGCACATGCATGTACACACAAACACACACATACACACAAGAGATTTTCAACTTGGGCTTGGGCATTGGCTTTAAAACAATGAAAGCACCAAAGAGGCTGGAGTATATAGACACAATTGTAAATTAAAGAACTAGGTAAATCTTCCATATCACTTCATAACTCTCAGTAAGAGGAAGGAACATTTACCTCCTATACTGGAGTGGGATTGGAAGATCAGGTAAAGAAAACTGTGAAATCATTAGTCATACACACACACACACACACACACACACACACACACAATATTATTTCTGAGTACATATATATTCAGGTAACTCACAAATGTTTAGGATGATAGGTTCCATCATGTTTATTGTAACTTTGATATTATGGAAAATAGAACTGATCTGAATGACCATTAAGAGGAGGAAAAGCAAGTAACTGTGGTATTGTCATTTTTACGATTGTCAGTGATCAGCAGTCAAGGACCACCAGAAATTTAAAGTTGGAAAGTCAGGTGCATCGTTTAGTACAGCGAGGCCAATCCCACTACCTGTATCTGTGAGGTGTCTAATGAGAAGGGACTCCTATCTTGTTTGGATCTCTGTTAGGTGATTTTGGGGAAGGTTCAAGAAAAACCAGGATTTGTTCCACTAAACACTGTTAGAAAGCAGGCGTAAACCTATAATTTGATATCTTAAATCTTATCTAGAAGGAGAGAAGACAACATGAGAGTGAAAATGTACTTGGTAAAGCAGCAGCAGTCAGTCATGTTAGCCGGTAGAGGGGTGTGTTTGGTGTTTGTAATTTGTACTCCATGGTTATTGCTTTTTGCTATGTGTAGACAAACTGTGTTACCTCATCACAGTCACTGTATGTCCTTAATTGCTTTTGGTGTTCGATGAAATTGTTAATGTTTCAAAGGAGACCATCAGGCTTGGCTCTGAGTACTAAGCCAGCAAATGATTGTCTGCTTTATCTTTCTCACACGAAATCAAATATGGAAGCTTAATGAGAGGAGAAGTACACACATCAGCTGGTATTTATTGTAGTCCCTCTCCCTCTTTTAATTTCTTCTTCACTTGTTCTGAAATTCCATGCTCTTCTGCTCTGTTTATCTCTCTACCATAGTCATTTGCTGCACATCTTGCTGATTTCAATTAATTTCCAATCACCTCGATATTTGGTTTATTTTCTCTTATGGTTGATAAAAAAACTTTGCTTTGATGTTTAATTATTAAACCTACATTAGTTAATATATATGCTGACGTTAGGTGTCGGAAATGATGTGATGATTGTTTTTATGTGAAATTACTGTAATTTGAGAGACACCATAGATCTATCTCGGGTATTTTGATTTGGTTGTATAATGGATATCTTAGCAGATGGTAAGAAATTTTGACTTAATTAGACATATTAAGAATAATTAAATGACTTTGAGAATGATACTGCTCTTGTCTTTAGTAACTCACATAAAGCATAGAAACTGATTGATTAATAGGGAAGGAGGCAGACCAACTGTACACACGCAATTCGACAATCTAAAAATGTTCACGTCTGTGCCTTGGTTTCACACACACACAATTTTCTCCAAATTTGAGGATATTGTTAAATACGTTGACTCATTACCAATATTAGAAAATATCAGAGGAAGCAGAGACCCAGCATGGGTTTAATTTAAAAGTATTTCTTACTGATTTTGCTAGCATTCTACCATCCAATCCCTAGAAGCATAAAAATGTCAAGTCTTAAGTGAGTTAAACCTGTAGAGGGCACACAGCTGTGATTTACTAACAATGATGTCGTGAAAATTATTAATATGATGTTAAATGCACAACATTCTCCTTTATCTGCTGAAAGTATCAATCCTCTTGGGAGTAGATGAGTATTTGCTACAGAAGGAACACATAAGAAAAACAAGGTAACGCAACTTCGGAATTAAAAAGCAAAGTATGTGCTTATTTGCCATTATATATAATATTATTTACTTAGATGTCTGTTCAGGTATGTTCCCATAGTTTTTAAAATCAGGTTTTTTTGTTTTTATATTTTTGAGTGTTAAGACTTTGTAAATCTTGAATAATAAGAACTTATCAAATATGTTAAACATTTTTTCCCAGTCTGTGTCTTGTTTTCATGCTCCTGACAGTGTTTATGTTTGTTTGTTTTTGCTTTTGTTTTGTAACAAAAAGAAGTTTTTAATTTAAAATGTTATTTAAAATTTATATTGTTTTATCAAAAAAAAAATATTTCAACACTTCTGCCGGGGAGTAAATCCATGAAGCTCTTTACGCTGTCATACCAGAAGTTGATCTCTGAGATACTCTTCCTAATCTCATGAAATTAATGATCATGGAAATAGGGGACTATAAACTATTCTACCACAGAAGAAAACCTGTTAGTTGTATGTATGTAGACATTTTATTACATATCCACATATTTCAATGCTACGGCCTATAAAAAGTATGTATAGAAAAGTCAAGATTGATTCATTCAACACTCCAAACCCAAATTTGTATTTAGGGAAAGCAATGAGAAATTTACACAAGATTATCAAAATTTATTTAATCATGCAAAATTAATGAGAAGTAAATGTGCCTCAATATTTGGGCTAGTCGTCTGAATACCGCACTTCATTGTGAACAACGCATAAAAAGAGCAGGTTGGGATAAGGCGTATCAAATGCTCTGACGCACACAACATGTAGAAATAGTTACCCGACACTCTAGTCCACACAATTTTTTATAAACTAATTTTCTTTTAATGATGAAAAGACTTAGCATCTAACTTTCTTTTCTCTTTCTCTTCAAACACATTTAGAGGTTTCTTTAAATAAGATATCTTGGTTAAAAATTTGGAATATACCATGATCGTAACTATTTCTAAGCATGGATTCAGACAGGGCTTCCAGTTTATGTAAGTGCGTCTTTTGCTGGAAGAAGGAAGTATCTAAGAATGGCTTTTAATAGTGGACATACTCAAGTGGTTATTAGCTGAAGGCAAAGATTAAGAAGGCAAATAATTTTCATTTTTTCCCCAAAGTAAACCTGCTAATATTTGCTATATAAAACATAGAGAGTGATATTAGATGTTTTGCTCCTTCATTTAACTTAATGTCATATGAGGATTGTAGTTGGAAAATATCTACCTGAAAATATTTTCCCATTTTATTTTTTGCTTGTTTGGATACATATTATAGTCAATATTTTCTTGTCAGTTTTTTGCCATTGAATACTACCAAAATGATTAATGTGAGCATGTGTATGTGTGCCTATATACAAAATTTTAATTGATTACAAGCTTAATACCATGATTTGATACTTTTATAACTCAGTTGCTCAATATTTACACACTTTAAAATGCTTAAATTGTATTACATTACATTTATTCAAATTATCCCATGTTGTTGGTCAATTAGAAAAAATTCAATTTATTGTTATTGCAAACACTGTCACAATTAAATTATTGTGTATAGTTTTATTTACATAATTGTTTCTTTAGGATATATTTCTGAAGTGTTGTTCCTTGCTCATTTTTAAGGCTTGTGATACCCATTACGAAATTGCCTTTCAGAAAGGTCAATTTATACTGTCGTATTAATATAGTGTGAAGAATATTTTTTAAAGTATTTAATTGAGAGATTTATTGACAAATTCTTTCTATAACTTAGAGGAGAGAGTGTAGCTTGCAATTATAAATTAAGAAAAATATTATAAATGGATGTTATAGCTTATGTATGATTACTAGAAAAATTGCCTTCCTATAAATCAGGATATGGGGATTAGAAATTAGCCCAAAGTTCATGTAACCCCACTCCATTTTTCCTTATGAGGATGGTAAAATAATAAAGCGACTCACTCCAAAAAATTGAGTTTTTATAACATTTTGTAGTCTAAGTTGTTATTCAACAGGTAAAGTTTCAGTTATACAAGATGAATAAATTCTAGAGATCTGTTGTATAACAGTGCCTATAGTTAACAATACTGTATTGTACACCTAAAATTTTGTTTAAAAGATATAGCTCATGTTAAGTGTTATTAACACGATTAAGGGAAAAAAGGAGGGTACAGGAGGAAATTTTTGGAAGTTATGGATATGTTCATTAATTATGAAGATGACTTCATGGGTTTATGCATATGCCTAAACTCATCAAATTATAATAAATGTGTGTAGTTTTTTTTGTGTATCGTATCTATTATACGTCAATAAAGCTGTTAAAAAAATAGTCTATACTACAAGGCTACAGTAATCAAAACAGCATGGTACTGGCATAAAAACAGACACATAGATCAATGGAACAGAATAGACAACTCAGAAATAAAACCATGCCTATATGGTCATTTAATCTATGACAATGGAAGCAAGAATTCACAGTGCATAAAGATAGTCTATTCAATAAATGGTTCTGGGAAACCTGGACAGACACATGCAAAAAAAAATGAAGCTGGACCGCCTCCTTACACCATATACAAGAATAAATTCAAAATGGACTATAGACTTAAATGTAAGATCTGAAACCATAAAATTCCTAGAAGAAAATATAGGAAGAAACTTTACAGACATTACCCAGAGTAAGATTTTTACTGATATACCCCCTTGGACAAGGGAAGTAAGAGAAAAAGTAAACATGTGGGATTACATCAAACTAAAAAGCTTTTTCACAGCAAAGGAAACCATCAATGAAACAAAAAGGGATCCTACTGAATGGGAGAAGATATTTGCCAATGATATATCCTATAAGGGGTTAATATCCAAAATTTATAAAAAAACTCACTCAACTCAACTCCAAAAAAAACAAACAATCCAATTAAAAAATGGACAGAGACCATGAAGAGACATTTTTCTAAAAAGGACATACAGATGGCAAACAGACATATAAAAAAAAGCTCAACCTCACTAACCATCAGAGAAATGCAAATAAAAACCACAATGAGATACCACCTCTCCCCAGTCAAAATGACTATCATCAATAAATCAACAAACAACAAGTGCTGGCGAGGATGTGAAGAAAAGGGCACCCTTGTGCACTGTTGGTGGGATTGCAGATTTGTGCAGCCACTATAAACAGTATGGAGGTATCTCAAAAATCTGAAAATGGAACTACCTTATGACCCAGCAATTTCACTCCTAGGTATCTATCTGGAGAAATCCAAAACTCTAATTCAAAATAATTTATGCACCCCTATGTTTATTGCAGTACTATACACAATAGCCAAGACAGGGAAACAAATGAAATGCCCATTAGTAGACGACTGGATTAGAAACTGTGGTACATTTATACAATGGAGTATTACACAGCCATAAAGAAGAATGAAATCTTACCATTTGCAACAATATGGATGGACCTGAAGAACAACATGCTAAGTGAAATAAGTCAGACAGAGAAAGACAGATACCATATGATCTCACTTATATATGGAATCTAAAGAAAAGAATAAATGAATGAACTAATCAGAAACAGTCTCAGAGACATAGAGGAAAAACTGAGGGTTGCTCAGATGGGAGGGGGGATGGGGATAAGGGGGAAGGTGAGGGGATTAGAAAGCACAGTCAGTAACCACAAGATGGCCACGGGGATACGAAAGTCAATTTGGGGAATGAATCAATAATGTTGTAAAGATTTTGTAGGGTATCCGATGGACACTGGTCTCATTAGGGAGACCACCTCAGGGATGGTGTAGATGCCTGATCACTGTACTGTACACCTTAAGTTGAAGTTGAACAATAATGAACGTCAACTATAATTATATATACATATATGTATATAGGTATACATATATATATATATATATATATATATATATATATATATATATATATATATATATATATATTTACATGAAGAGGAGTACAGCATTAGGAATAGAGACAGTGGAAATGTAATGGCTGTGTGCGATGTCAGAGGGGTAGTGGATGGGGGAGGGGGATGGTCACTGTGTGAGTGATATAAATGATAAATGTCTAAGAATTACATTTTTGTGCACTTGAAACTAATTTTAAAAAATGGGAAAAACATTAAAAAATAAAGTCTATATGTAGGAAACATCAAAGTTTGTACCTCTATATCTAATTTGATGGACAGTAGCTATATAACCTAACTCCCTTTCCTGCTCAAGAAAGCATATGTAGTGCCACTGTACACTAGGCGAAGGTATTCTGTAGCTACCATCAACTGTATCAAAATGTGTGTGTGTGTTTGTGTGTGTGTGTGTATGTATCTCAGTTGCTATCAAGATCTAATAAGACAACATTTGTGATTATTTAGCATAATGTCTTGTACAAACAAGAGTTCAGCAAAAGTTATTATTTTCATGGATATTTTGTACATATTCTTTATTATATTATAAAAGAATTATCATAAATTTTAAAACATTTTATATAATATTTTGTAATAAATGCATTATGTTCCTTAACACTGGGATGAATAATATTGGAAATATCAAGTAATTTTATTTGTATTTGCTAATACGAATATGAAATAAAACCAAAGGGAGATTTATTTCAACATGGTACTTTTATCTCTTTTTTTCTGAATGTAAGGGAAAACCTTTTATCAAATAGTTCATTTCTATAAATAGTTTCAAACACTTTTTACCAACAAAAGGAGTTAAAGAGATTCAATATATTTGAGAAAATAAAATAAGAGTGGAGAAAATGTGGCACAGAATGGCTCTGACATGTATATTATCTTACCTGGAATCATTTCATTATGAGATCTAAAAAATAGCTGTTCTTTGAGACTGAATGAATATAGCTCTAATTTCAGTTTCTAATTTCAGGTTCTCATATATAATTACCCTCGCTATGAGTGTAGAGTGGAGGGTTTTCTGTTACCTTGGGTATGAGCTTTAATTTAAATCCTCAGATTTTCAAAATTCTAATTTAAACTGCAGAGAAACACAGCTATGATCAGATTGTTCACTTGCAAATGGGATTTATGATTTGCAAATCCCAAATGAAACAAATCATTTAGCAGAAATCAAAGATGCCAGTTTGTCTACGCTTTTTTTTTTCTTTTACAAAAGGAAAGAAAATAAAAGTTTAAATACTATTCCAAGAACTTAAATACTATTCTAATCAAGAAGAACTACAGAGCTACTCTTGAATTGTATGCCCAGTGGCAATTTAAATTCAATCCTTTGGAGAAATATTAATAAGTTAAGTTAAAGAAGTGTCCAAATGAGACAGTCTGGAAACTTTAGTATTATGTAGCTGATTTTTTTATGATTTATATTGAGGAGAAAGTATTTTTCCTCTACAGATTATATTGGATGAAGTTAGATGATGTATTTACTTCACTAAATACGCTAAACCCGATCCAATTCTTAAGGTTATCTAAAATGTGAGAAAATAAAATTTATTAATTCTTCGCAATTGTCTTTTCTTCCTCTACTCTGCATATCCTGAAGAGCAACTGGCCCTAAAATTCATGAGAAAAATAATCTAACCAGATGTAGAAACCAGAAAGATATCTTTCCTGTACAGGAAAAATAACTAATATCTGTCATAAAGGAAAAAACTAAAAAATCACAAGTAGATAGTGAGGCTGGGAGTATGAAGGAAGAAAGTGAGTTGGAAATAGTCTAGCTTTTCTCTCATATCTAAAAAATATGTATGATTACTTAATTTCTTTCTTAAATTTTGTAGAACTCAGCAAAAATTATAATTCTGGCAGATCGGTTTTTGATATTTTAAGATATAACTTCATACTGACAGAAAACAATTTCAAATTTCCATTTTATTTAGTGTTAATTTTGTAAATGGTGTTTTGCATTTAGAATTTTAGCATTTAGTTCTTCTTGTGTTTCATAGAATAACGTAAGCTACCTGAGACAAAATGTGTCCACTCTTGTTCCAAATTCACAGGGCTCAAAAGGAAGCACATAAATTTACATATCACCATCATCTACGTCCTAAAATACATAGAATATTTTAAAAAAAATTCACATATCTAGGGGATTAAGAGCAAAATCCAATAGCTCCTAGAACCCGGGTCAATAGGAAGAGCAGGACAGAAACCTACAGCATGCAAAGAATAGATGTTCAGCGAACATATAGATGAGAGAGCAGAGATGTGATCTCCCCAGGAAAGACAAAATTACGTATAGAACTGGTAAGACTGAGGATAGGTTTGAGACCTAAAAAACTATTCCTTTTATGGTTTCTGTTCCTGCTATAATTCTCCAATCGATCATTTAATTCCTAGAACACATTAATCAGAGTTACTTTTAATCACTAATCTGAAAATTTCAAAATAAACATTTGTTCCAGAGGATAATTTCTTCTCAGCACTTGACTGATTAATGCTCTTGCCTGAGCAGCAGAAATGCTCATGAGGATAATCGTCGTGGCTCCTACTCACTGCTTCCCTTACGGTCTATTTCACAGAATGGCCAGAGTTTTCCGTTTAAAACATAAGTGATACCATGGTGCTTCCTTCCTTAATATGCTCTCTGACTCCCCAATTACCAGAGAAAAAACAATGCATCTTTTATTGGTCTACAAGGTCCTACAGTATCTGGGACTCTATTCACTCCATGACTTCACGTTTTACCATCTTTCTTCATAGTTCTCCAACACAATTCAGGGCTTTGACAATGGCTGTTACCTTTGAGTAGGATGATCTTTCCCTAAATATCCACATTCCTCGTCTCCATCAATTCTTTGATTCAATGACACATTTTAGTGAACGCTACCCTCAATAGCTTAACAAAAATTGTAATCCTGCCATCCAGCCTGATGCTCCAAAACCTTAAGTAAAAAAAAAAAAAAAAAAAAAAAGTCCACCAAAAGCAACAACAACAAAAAACACTCAGAAAGCAGGAACTTTATAACTTTTTTGCTCAAATTCATTAATTTAATACACAAAATCATCCCCACTTTATTTGTGGAAACTTAAGTTCAGGGAATATAAGCGACTTTTCCACAGTCACTCAGCCATGAGTGTGTTAGGCAGAAGTCAAACATAGATCGTCTGTCTATTCCCTTAGTTTTTATTGTATATTGCCTCGAGATTGCAAGTTTCACACGTAGTGTAAACGCAACAGGGTGAGGAACTGTGATTTGTTATTACTGGCTTGGCCACACTACTCATTCAATAGATAATATAACATGGAGACTGAGTGAATGTGTTGATTGTACTGAAGACAGTTTGATTAATACATTTAATAATGAATTATTTAAGCAGAGTATTTAATATGAAATATCTAGAAATAATTTCAGGATTCACCAAGAAAAGGAAAATTGTTTACCGCCATTGAATGATCTGATTTGAGGGAAAGCTACAAATAGGGCTGAAGTTATTTTTTGTTTGTTTGCTTATAACGATTAATTTGAGAAGTTGTTTATTAATTACTACATTAAAATGATCAATATATAAAGAAAAGCTAATTAATTTTCTAATAAACTGAAAAAATTAAAACATACTACTAAGAAAGCAGTAGATGAATCAAATTATCAGTCATCTGAAAGCTCTCAAAACCGTGAGACCGCTGTGGAAACTTTACAGTTCATTTCACAGCCTCTCTCATTGTTTCATAATGTCAAATTTCTAATTTAAATCATGTAAAACCTATACTGACTTTTGATAACTTCAAATTAGTTTTTATTTTTATCTTTATATTCAGCGAACCTATAAACAGTATAAACATGTACCAAATATATTTACACAAAAAAATAATAATTTTTCAAAACTGAGATTTTATTCTTTTGGACAAATATTTTCTTTAGGAAGAGTAAAATTCAAGATAGAGTGTATAATACATTGTACAAGGAACTCTATTTTAATGCATTTCAGCTTCTCTAAGCACCATTCATCACCCACTGAATGGAAATTACTATTTAGTAATATAATCTAAATTACATATTTCAAAATAACATGTTATACATCCAAGCTATGAAAAGGCAAAAATAAAGGTGGATGAGACATAAAAGAACAAAGGAAAAAGTTCCAAACCTATTACGTACCAGAACATTTGTTGTAATCTTAGTATGCATTTACAAAAGCGTATAGTCACAAGCACCCAAGCACAAGATGATACAAGTTGAAGAGAATTTTAATAATGAAGAAGGGTGGGCAGAGAAAGATAGTGAAGTTTCTATCAGTTTTTACTGCATACCTCCCAACCACAAACTTTCAGTGGCAAAGAACACTAAACATTGATTTCAAATGTGTGTGTGGCTGGGCATTGACAGAGCGGCCTGGGCCCTAGACTGAAGGAGCAGCAGCTATCCACGGGAGCTTTCTGCATAGCATAGAAACGCAAGAGTCATGTGCGCATGCTCCACTGTGCTAACAAATTTGAAACTCCTTCTTTAAAGTCTGTTTTTGTTGTTTTAAATCGTGAGTAAGTAGGTGTTGAATTGCATCAAATAATTTTTTGGCAGAATTAACTTTATGAAAGGTTTTTTTTTTCTGATTTATTTTCTGCTGTTTAAACTACTTTCCACTCATGGTATAAACCCAAATTCAGTATGTCATAGGATCCGTTCTTACGTACTGCCAGTTTCCATTTGCTATTATTTTGCATATAATTTTTTGTGTCTTTTCTCATAAATGAGATTGGCTTATAGATTTTGTTTTCTCTACAATCCTTTGTGGAGTTTGAGGTCAAGAAGAACATAGGATTCTGATCTAGCAAAATTAAGAGCACTGTACAGAATGACATGTCAAAATTACCAATTTAAAGTCATCTTTGATTCTAAAATTTGTTTTCTTCTAATATCTATAGGATTCGTATAAAATGTATTAGGATTATAAACTTTGGAACATTTATTTTATCTGTAAAAATGCCTCACCTTTCACAGCAGGAAACATATTTAAATGTGGCAAATGCTACAAACAAAACTGACTGATTACATCACAGACTCTTCTCTCCCAACCCTGGTCGCTGAAATGTCAGCCTAACTTTGGATTTTACCTGTCAGTGTTTCCAGCTTTTACTTTAATCATGATGTCATTTGATTCCACTAGTAATATACCTAGGTTGATAAATAACTCACTTTCACAACAGCATTACATTATTTCTGTTCCCTTCTTTCTTGATTTTTGAGTTGCCCCCCCCCAAGGAATTCAGGATCTGTTCATATATATTTATATTCATATTATATGTTATTGTATATTATATATGTATATACATATATATATGTCAAATTCCATTAAGGAATGGAAACTTTATTCTGTAATTACAAAATGGCACTAGTCACAGTTTCCTGTGTTGGGGATAAACAGATTAACTGCAAAGGGACAAAAGTGAACGTTTTTGTTTAATTAAAACGTTCTATATCTTGATTGGGGTTGTTGTTACATGCGTGTAGGCATTTGTTAAAACTCATGAAACTTGATGGACATTTCTATAGTTTCCACTATTAGGCTATAACGAATGATGCTATTCTGAATATTCATTCATGTAGAATTTTCTGTACTCTTTGTTGAAATTATTTATTCTGTAGGGAATAAACCAAATTGATAAAATGCAACTGAACCAGAGAAGAAAAATGTGTCCATTACTCCTGAAAGGGCCCAGTGCAATCTTAATATGAAAGATGAAGAGATCCCCAGAAACAATGGCGTCTCAAAACTGCAATAGTTTGTATCTACACATACTTGTCACTTTTTAGCACACATGTCCCAAATTGGATTATCAAAGTTGTGTCTAGAGCTGGAAGACACAGGAACTCTCTGTGCTATTGCTCTGAAAATGATGTTGCCTAAACTCTATTATTCGGCAGAGCAAAATACGTTGTTACTGGGAGAAACCTCCTGTCTCTGGGAGTGTTAATATAGCCTATGTCCACTGCTGTGGTGAATAGAGGAGACATTTCAAAATCTTTTTATTTTTTTATTTTTTAAAATTTATTGGGGTGACAATTGTTAGTAAAATTACATAGATTATTTTTGATATTTTCTTCATATATATATATATATGTATTTTAATTTATTGGGGTGACAATTGTTAGTAAAATTACATAGATTATTTTTGATATTTTCTTCATATATATATGTATTTTAATTTATTGGGGTGACAATTGTTAGTAAAATTACATAGATTTCAGGAGTACAATTCTATATTACATCATCTATAAATCCCATTGTGTGTTCACCAACCAGAGTCAGTTCTCCTTCCATCACCATATATTTGATCCCCCTTACCCTCATCTCCCACCCCCCACCTCCCTTACTCTCTGGTTTAATGCATTCAAGTGAAGGAACACTACACTAGGGAAACTTGTCTAGAAGTTTGAGTATTCCACTACCGTGTTTCTTCCAAAATAAGACCGGGTCTTAGATTAAGGTTTGCTCTAAAGGACACCTTAGGGCTTATATTCAGGGAATGTCATTCTGAAAAATCATGATAGAGCTTATTTTCCAGTTAGGTCTTATTTTTCAGGGAAACACAATAGTCATTTGGAATAAATAGGTTAAAAGATGCATGTGACAAGAAACAAAATAAAGGCAGTGAGGATGAAGGGGGCAAAACAGTTTCCACAGAGGTTTAGAACATAGATGCAATAAGACAGAAGGCTTAATGTCATGTTAAGGATGAATGATTAGGAAGAATGTGACATAACTTCTGAGTTTCTGTTTTAAAGCACTGAGGAAGAGACACAGAATGAAGAATAAGGGTTAGGGAAGATGATGATGAATTCCTCCCTATGCTTCTGGAGACATTCCAAGAAAGGGTGTGTTGGAATTAATATCAGTTAGCAGTTTCATTTGAAGAATTTAATTAACAAAACAAGCTAAGTCTTTTTATCTAACTCATATTAAAGAAGTATATTTAGTGCTGTTCCAGTGCATATTTGATTTTTCATCCAAGCCCTCTCCTTGAATGGATAAAATATATTATTCACTGCATTTTCTTGTCTCACTGTCATAGTTCAAATTTTAATACAGTGCTGGACATCTTCTTAGGTCCTAGCTCAAATCAACCTTCTTAGTCTACAAGACTGCCACGTTCCATGCCTACAAATAAAATTCTCATCATTGAATTCTCAATTCGTAATGCAAGCAATGATAGCAAATTTATTTGGAATTTTCCTTGGGTCAGATGATGTGTTAAAATATACATATATACATATATCTTAAGACACACACACACACCACACCATATATATATATATATATATATATATATATATATATATATCCATTATATACTCTTTCTTATGGCACTCACTCTCTCTACATTTAATTTACTGTGTGTGTGTGTGTGTTCACATACCTGAGCCTCCATACAGGATTATAGGACTTCCAAGGGACAATTCTGTATTTGATTAATAGGCACACTCTCACAATGCTTTTTCAGTGTTTCCCAATACATTTTGTTTGAATAAATGGCTGAGTGAATGAATGATGAGACTTTTCTCTATAAATGGAATATAGAGGCGGAAAGAGAATCACAAATGTTGTGCTCTACAGTTATTTAAATGGGAGTGTGTGAAGACAATAACATTCAAGTAGGTATGAGATTGGTCCCACAGATGCTCTACAATACCTACAAATAACCCTCAGAAAATTATCTAACATAATCCTTTAATTACTATAAATAAACTTAAATAAAGATTTATTTTTTTCTATCTAGGCATACATCCTGATTCTAAACTGATAAATACTATAACCTTTCCTAGAGTATAAACTTTCTAGAATGTATGTATATGTACCTAGACTAAAGAAATATATTCTCTTGAAAAATTTGAAACTATAAAAAAAAACAGCTGATACAAGGAAGTCAGTTTCCCAGTTCTGAACAACTACTTTAAAATAAAATATTTTTCAGAAGAGAAATTAGCAAAAGTGATTTTTCTTGCTTGTGTTGCTTTTTTGGAGATTTACAAATATATTTTTAATAATCTAAAAATTCCTCAGTTAAGCTTACAGGGGAAAAGGAGGCTAATTGTATTTTGTATAATGCTGTCATGCAAAGCCAGAATATTAAACAGAAAACTTCCAATATAAATCATACAAAGTCATGTGATATTCAATAGGACTTTTTCTGATGATGAAAAGCTCCCATATATGTGTTGTTCTATGTAACAGTCGCTAGTCCCAATTCATTACTGAGCACTTGATATGTAGCTAGGAACACAAAGAACTGAATTTTTAATTTATTTCCTTTCGATTAATTTTAATTTAAATATCCACATGTGGCTAATGGTTATAACATAGTAAAGCAAAGCAAGGATTGATAAGTTTTACTCATTCAGGGCTTTATGTATAAGTTCGCATCTTCAAAAATATATTACACATAACTTCTGTGAATATAAATCATCATTTTCAGGTTTTTATAATAAGAAATTGCCACAGGGATCCACAAAAGCCTAATTTAGGAAAGAACAAACAAGTATAGATTTACTGCCATATTAATTAGTGTTTAAGGTTATTAAGAAACAACAAACAAACAAAAAGATAATAAGGATAGGAAAAGCTATCTGTTGGAATTACTCAGGGAACAAGAAAACATTAACTTTGATGGCCAAATTTGACAACATTTCTGTTTGCCAAGAAGAACAGTTTTTAAAAAAGATAAAATAGTCCAATTAAAATATACTATGAGGAATTGTATTAATATGTTTAATTTAAAAACAAAGATAGTCTACATTTGTTTGAAGTCTAGTTGATGGGGAAATATATAAATCACCTTTATCATTCTTATTTCCCGTTATTTTATATGGCATTTTATATCTATTTGTAAGAAGCAAAAGGAAACCAACAATTATTTTGCCCCTGTTTAATTAGATGATTTGGAAAACTATTCTAAGTCAATCTAAGTCTTTAAAATACTCTCATTTGGATTAAAAATGATTATTTGTGTTGAAAATTTGTACAATGTAATACAATCCTTTTTAGTTAGCCATCTGGGTAAATTTATTTAGTATAATTTTCAAGCACTGTAGAGATACACATTTTCTAGTTCTATGTAACGAATGTCAACATTGTTTTAAAATGCTCTCATACAGGCCCATAAAGTAAATTAAGATGCAATCACACTTACTATAATGTCAGGGATGCAGCAAATGCCTTGAAAATAATGACTAAAGGGCAAAGGATAAGTAATAAAACGGAGATACAGCTAAATGTACTAAAAATCATTAGATGCCCTTGGCATAAACTCTTGAACCTAAAAATTAACTCAGTGCCTTCCACCAGCCTGTGAAAAAAGTTGAATCAAGTGAATTATGCAGAACTATGCAGATTAATCTCTGATAAAATGACTTACATAATACCATCAGAAAATATAAAGATTTGTCTTTATCTGAACTCTGATGAGAATTAATTTGGTATTTTAGATCTTCAATGAGAGATCTATAAACATCTTTAATATGGCCATTCATTATTTTGACTCTACAAAAAAAATATCTAAGTGCATACTTGGCAAAATATTAACTTAAATTTTTGCTTCTGAAACTAGTCAGATCACAAGAAATATTTATACCCAAGTATATACATTGATCTCATTAATTTGGGACTTCATAAATATAAATAAGAAAGGCATTAAATAAACATCTTAAGGAAGAAATTAAAAGCATTTCTCAGAGGCAAAAATTAAATGAAGTGTGTGTATATGTGTTTATAAATGTACACTCACGTGCCACTTAATGGGTATATGTTCTGAGAAATGTGTCATTCGGTGATTTCATCTTTGTGCAAACATCATAGAAAGCACTTAACACACCTAGATGGTACAGCCTCAGCTCTGTGGCATAGCCTACTGATCCTAGGTTACGAGATTGTACAGCATGTTATTATACAAAACAACACAAGATTAAATAAAGCACAAG
Source organism: Rhinolophus sinicus (assembly GCF_036562045.2). Taxonomy (NCBI): domain Eukaryota; kingdom Metazoa; phylum Chordata; class Mammalia; order Chiroptera; family Rhinolophidae; genus Rhinolophus; species Rhinolophus sinicus. The sequence continues at coordinate 118,421,216 of NC_133757.1, forward strand.
AGAAAATGATGCATTCAGGAAAGGCAAGAAACATGAGATATATGGCATTGCTGCCGGCATAACATGGCGTAGTTTTACAGGAGACCTTTTTTTTTTTTTAATAAGTAAAAAGAGTACACTCTAAAATAGCAATAAAATGTATAGTATAGTAAATACATTAGCCAGTAACATAGTCATTTACTATCATCATATGTATAATATATATAATTATACATATTTATTGTATAGTCATTTAATTGTTCCTTTGTTTGTATGAAGACATCAGACATCTGTGGAAGCAACCAGGATTTGAAAGTATGGACTACCAATAAGGTGCCAACATTGAAAAGTAAAGAATTGAGATGACTTCTTGTCTGAGGGCACCTATATGTTTCTTGAGATATTTGCCAATGTAGTATACTGTCCAAGAAGCTGAGTGTCTAAGTTTAATTAGCTGAGGGCCAATATGAAGATGTAGAGAAACAAGCAAAGATCTGAGAGGGTTTGTGAGACAATTGGAAATTACAAGAATGAGAAACCTGGGAGAAAACTCAGTCTGTCACTCGATCTGTTTATCCCTCAAGATAGGCTGCAATCAGAAGTTACACAAGAAGACTAAGAAATTAAGTATTAGGTTGGTGCAAAAAGTAATTGTGGTTTAACAGGTTAAAAATGATTGCAAAAAACGCAATTAGTTTTGCACCAACCTAATAGAAAGCTTCTTGAAAGTAGAGCAGAAATTTTGGACACTTTCAATCTAGAGGATAAAAGGTATATAGTTTAGGAGGCAAGCCCGGTAAATATCCAGACTCACAGTTTGAATTCCTGAAGGTTATACCTCTATAGCAGAGGTAAACCAGAGGTAGGTAAGCTAAACCTTATCCTCCTCAGTTCACTTCCTAATGAATTAAGGGGATTATCCTTTAGCTGCTAGCCTAGGGCAATGCAGACCATTAAAGTAGAATTATAACAACCTCCAGAAAGAAAGAATAAATGAGTAAATAAATATGTAAATAGAAACTTCACCATTACAGAGCCAAAAACATCACAGATCCTACAGACATTCAAAAAATAGAGATTGTAAAAATCTTTGTCTACAAACTGAACTACTTATTGAAATGAACAGATTCCTTGAAAGTCACAAGTTGCCAAAATTAAAAAATAAAAAGTAAATCCTTAGACATTTGTATATTCCACAGGGCTGCAGTCACAGAGGGGCTTTTAAATCCAGAATCCTTTTATTTAAAAGCCTCTCAATTCCTTTCTTTTTTTTTTTTTTTTCTCAGTGGAGGTAGGCTTCTAAGCCAACTGGTCAGTCATTTGTATCAAGTATTTGAAAAATCCTTTCTACCTCCAGTAAGTTTTTATTGAAGATAAATTGAAAGTTGAAGTGACTTAATATGTCACCAGCAGTACATGTGGTCTTTTATTAATTGATTTTTAGCACTTTATAGTATCTAGTTCACTAGCCTTTGGGAGAATTATGAAACCATAATGATTTCTCTTTACAAAAACAATCTGAAAAATGTGTGATTCTTTCCAAAGTTTATGTTTTTATAATGTTTAATTCAATAAAACACAAACTTTAATTTTAAAACCAATTATTACTACAGTTTTGCTATTTTGTACAGATAGCAATTTTCATTTTCTCCACAATAATATTGATATAATTACTTATTTTTCACTGTTCTCTTCACCATGCCCCCTTGGACCTTATAGGTGATGCTTAATTTGTCTATCACTGTCTTCTAATCCCCTCTCCTTCCTCAGATATAATTCAAACACTATTTTCTTTTACCTCACCATATCATTTTTAACTTTTTCATTCCACATTTTACTAAATTGTTGGTCTCAAACACATACTACATTCAAAATACAAAGTAAATATATAAATGCTGTAAATAATGCTGGTAAATCAATTATGCGAGTTAATATTTTGAGAAGGGTAAGAAAATAACATTAGGCATTATATATTTTTCTAATACTTTCTATGAGTATTATTTCCTACCAAGTAGGTATACATTGTTAAAAGATAGTAAAATCTATGGTAAAACATTCACAAAGCAATTATATGTATTCTGTTTACAGACAATTATTTCCTTTTTATATGTCTTACAAACAAATAATTTAAAAATATATGTATTTTAAAATCCTCTTATATTAGTGACATTATGAAAACTTGATCATCTTTGTAATATTTTAACAGGTAACTTTCTTTGAAAATGAATTATTTGAAATTTCAAAAGAATACCTACAACTGTGCAATCCATAAAAATTAACTTTCGCATATATAGACTCTGTATGCATAGCTGTTAGACTATTTAAATGTTATTCCATTGGGGCAATGAACATATATTGGGGATCATAGGGAGCCATCTTTGTACTATGTTTTGCAATCAGTAAGTCCCTTTCACTTTCTGTCCTTCAGTTTTCTCATCCATAAAACAGGGATAAGGACCAAGCCCACTGGGTAGCAGTGAAGACTAAGAAAGTTGATATATATAAATCACTTAGAATAAGGCCAGATATGTAAGCCATAAGTGCTACTTATCTGTTTGACTATTTTGGAGATTAATATTATAAAACACTGAGAACTAAGAATTTATTACATTTTCATAACATTATGTCATCTAATAAAACTGTTTCCTGGGGAAGTATATTTAACAATTCTGCTTAATTCATTTTAAAATTTTACATATTTTTTATTGGTAACAGTTTGTTATTAAGGGAGATTCCTTCAAGGGGGTGATGTTTTTAGACTATATATTTAAATTTGAAATATAGAATATATTAAGGCTGCAATTCTCAAACTTCACTTTGCAAAAGTATCATTGAAACACATGAAGGTTTCTACCCCCACAATCTCTGAATTTAAACTCTGAGTATATGTACATAGTAACCAAGGGCTGTAGAAGATTTTATGGCAGGTAAACCTAGAAAAACTCAATTTGGTGAAAAAAGCAATTTTCCTCAAAGATTTCCCCCAAATTTCTGATTCCATGATAAATTGTGTGTGTGTGTGTGTGTGTATATATATATATATATATATATATATATATATATATATATATATATTTGATTTCATGTGTAAACTCAGTAAGCATTCTAAAATGCCATTCTTTAATATTAAAAATATGGATAAGAAACTAAATGCACAAGAAAAGTTTGTATCACATAAAATGTTTTTGTTTTTGTTTTCTTTTTCTGCCAATAGATGCTTCCAATTGCAAGATAATAGAGACAAAAATAATAAGAATATGTGCCGAATGATTATACCTTATTAAAAATGGTAATTACGTACATGTTTTCTGTTGTGCAAAAACAGAAAAAGAAAAATGGAAAATGTTAAGATCAATGAAGTGGAATGGAACAAGAGTGATGATTACAGGTGGACTATCAGGATAACATTTTTTCTAGTGAAATATTGGGATGTGGAGTGAAGGATAATGTGTATTCAAATCCTGAGATTTAATGAAGATTCATCATGCTAAAAGTTGACTGTCTTTTCACAGACTGCAGAAGCATGCCTCAATAATATTCTTAAGGAAGAAGGTAGATTCGTTAACAAAGAAATGAAGCAGAATATACAAATATTGTGTTGTTAGATATTGAGAAAACAAAGTCCTAAAAGTAGGAAATGAGCAAGCTGTGTGGTTTTCCTCATTGTGTGCAGCTTGGAAAAAAAAAAAAAAATCACTGGTGGTGCCCTGTTTAAAATGAGAACTTATTGCTTGATACTCTGCTTAAGATCTCCGTGTGACACCATTTCCTGCCTTCGGGCTTGTCAGCCCTATTGGATCCTACCGGTAGGGGATGAAACCCTGTTATTCCAATTTCAGACACAGATGTGGTTTTCTCATTTTATTCTTCTATGTGTTCATTTCACCTCTACACTGGCAGTCCATACACCTGCCATCTTGCACTACTCACCCCCAGACCTCCTATGTGCAATCCAATATAGACACATGACTGGTAAGAACATGTCAACTGAAAATGCAAAGCTTTGTTTTTCTTACAATTAGCTGCTTATAGAAGTATCCTTGAACTCTTTTCTCCCCACGCCTTCCTGGTTTACTTGCTAGCACGTTTAAAGCTTCTGGCGTATGGTTGATATTAACAACATTTTGATTTTTACAAAAACATTTTACTAGAACAATACCATATATGAAAGGAAGAAAAAAAGAAGGGGAAGAAGGAAATAGGATTAAATTTCATAGAACAGTTAAAATGAGCAATTGTCAGAGTGATACTTGAATGATGGGAAATATGCATTAAAAATACTCCTATGTGTGAGCAGCGCAGCGTTCTAATCCATGAATTATATATTCTTTTTGCTTGTCCCATATGGACAGAACACTGTAAAGGGTTTTCACCTTTCTTCTTGTTCCTGTTTTGACACATGAAAACAGTAATATTGTGCTATGCAGTATCCAGAGATAATAAGGAGTGAAGAAAGCAAAATTACGTATTTTGGTTTTCCATGAGAAGGACAAGTAGCTAGTCATGGCCCACCCACAGACGCATTTTCAAGCAGATACATGTCAACCACAGAATGACATGACAGTCCCAAAAGTTTCAGGCTCAGTAGTAGAAGACAGGATACAATTTACCTTTATTTTCAAATTATGATCAGATTAGACTAAATTGTGACTGATGATAGCTGATGTCCATTGACAGAGAAATGTTTGTGTTGAAATTGTTTCAAATTTAAGTACAATTTTATAATTGCATTATATTTTGATAAACGTCACAGTCTTAATTATAAAGTGACTATTTTTGTTATATTTATAATGTTTGATTTTTGCAAGGGGGGGATAATTTAATGGATCACATACTAAAAATACTGACTTAATGTGGTTATACCATGGGAAGGTTTAGCTTAATTATTAACTTACACTTGGATACACTAAGTTGCCAATTAGTGGTAATTACACACATTATATACATAACCTAGGAAAAGTCATTTATCTTTATAAACAAGAATTTGTATACATTATAGCAAATATTCCCTATGATCACAGATTCTCCCAATACTCTTAAAAATTGATCTCTCTACCTCACCTTTCAATTCCATTCATTAAATGATTATTTTTCTTACTTTATGGTACTCAATTTTTGTAGTTATTGGAGATACACAAATGACAAGACGATGTCTGCTTTCATAAAGTTTGACTATTATGAGACATATATAAACAACTACAAACAAGGCAGTAAGAATATAAAAAAATAATGCTACTCATATAGTATTACAGAGTTTAAAGAGAGTTATAGGTAATATACCCTAAACTTTAGAGACAAAGTCAACTTATCCTGACAGGGTATTGGGAAAGTTCTCAGAAAAAATTATAGGGAAAGGTAATGATCAAGTTGGCAATGCCAGAATGAAAATATTACCTCTAATTTTAAGCTATTATAAGGAATTTCACTATCGGAAGAAAACTATCCATATTTTAAAACTGTTGCTGAACAAACAAAAAACTATTAGAAATGGCTATAAACAAATAAATACAGATATTTGAAAATATACATAGATTCCACCTGCATCAGTTCATGATACATTCTGTCATTTTGAATTTGATTAGTGCCATTAATAAAAATCAAGAATTTCCTGGATTTAAAAAAAAATGTCTTTTTTTGCTTCCACTGTATCTTAAAATGATTTTCCCATCTCCTAATTTTGCCCTTGTTTTATTAATTGTTCTCAGAAAGAAGTTCAGCAAAATACTTATTCAAATGCTGATAAAAGTGGAATTCCACTGAATATTATTTTAATATGAGACTGAAAGTAAAACAACTGATAATCATACTCCTTGTCTTGGGTGACAAAGAGTTTATTGGAAATCTATAAGAAAATACTGTAAGTAGAAAGACAATTGGTGATGAAATTTTAAAAAGTAAAAATAAATAAATAAATAAATAAATAAATAAATAAATAAATAAGTGACTAGCAAGGAAATAGATGATTGCATAAAGCTAATACTTTCAGAGAAGTTATGAAGGTCCGTAACGTGTGGAAATACAAGGTTGAGAAATACGTCATTTAGTTTCCTATTTTATTTTATTGGTAAGGAGCATATCAGTAAGCAAATCAATTCAATAAATATGTTTACGAATAGATCATTTAAAAAGTGTGGTCCTTGGTATTATGGAGGTATAATTTTTTTTAATCAGAAAATACCCAGTCTAGAAAATATGATTCAGGAGGCAAATGATTGAAGTAAATTACAACAGAGGTGGAGGATAATCCAGAAGAAATCAGATCAGCTTTATTTATTTTATGTCCATTGAGGGGCCACAGTCTACCAACACTAAGGTCAAACTAGAAAGAAATGAAGTCATGCAGCTGCTGAAACACTGGTTCATGAGTTTATAAGTGGTAAATATTAATTTCTAAGCATAAATTAATAAATACATTAGAATTGCTATTATATTATAAACACTATTAATAATATGAGACCCAGAGAAGAGAATGATATAGCAGTTATTACTAGATGATAAATTTATATGCCTTAGTAAGATAATAGATCACTTATTCACCAGAAATGGGAGTTAAGAAAAGGTAAATGTGTGAAACAAAGAGAGTTAGTAGTGGAAAGAATTTCAAAAAAATGAATTGCATGTGCCTTAGCCAGGAAACACTATATTTAGATAGATTTTCTGAAGAAAATATTTTTTATTCTGGGATATTAATGAAAAATATTTCTTTCCTTGGTTACATAAGATACATTTGCTTCAGAATATTTAAGTAAAATAGGTATATTGAAAATAATCAACATGTAATTTTCTTAAATTAGTGATACTCACTTAGACACATGAGAAAAAAGAAACCATAAAATGTTTTATGACACAACTAGCTCATATTAGGTCATACTTTTGAGGAAATTTTAGAACAGTATGGGGTTGCAATTGAAAGAGGAAAATCAAGATTTCCTTGCTAATCTTTCAGTAATATAGTTGTAAAGTATTAGAAATGCACTTATATGTGACTATGAAGTGTTTGGGGAAAATATAAACAAAAAACCTTTAACCTTGTGTATGTGTGTGTGTGCATGTGTATTTTCTTTAAAAGAGTCAATTGCCATGAATCTGATCACCATGATTAGGTTATGAAGTCTGTTGGAGAGGGTGAGATTATATTTGAATATTGGAATTATAACAAAAAATCTACTTTGTTATAAATTGCATTTTAAAACACAAGGGAATGCATATTGAACAAAAAGTACATCTATCTGTTGATACAATTACAATGTAAGTTGGCATCTTAGAGATGACAAAATGACATCATTTTTAAGAAATCAAATTAACTAGTCCAATATTCATATAAACATTGGTGAAGGAGAATTTTCTGACCTAAGCTGTTTGGAAAGCTCAGCAAATGTTAAACACACTTTTCTAACGCGTGCAAATATTCAAAATAGCCTTTTGTGTAGGGTAAGCCACTGTGCTGTGACACCAGATTCTTGCTTTATTGGTATACATTTCAGTGACTTTGCTCCACATACTTTCAACCTATTATTGACAAACCAAGCAATTTTATCAATCAAGGGCCTGTCAGGAGATAGAACCCATGTCAGTATTTTGTACAGAGGGGATTTAAGGTACATGATTATTAACTAAGTAGAAGTTTGTTAACTAAGTAGCAGAATGGGTAAAAGTACTCTTAGGCATTAAGAGGTAGTGACCTTAATTAAAAGCTACCACCCCAGAGGTGAGGGAACAAGAGAAGAGAGCGGCATTATTAAAATTTAGAAATGTAGGGCAGGGCCGCGAGAAGCTGAAACTTGGACCACTGAGGAGAGGGTGCTGCTCAGCTGGTGTATCGTCTCTCAGCGGGGGGTGGGGGGGCATGGGGCTGAAACCCCACCTCTGAGGAGGGGACACCCCTCTGCTAGTTGGCGCTGGTGTCTCTAAAAGACACAATGAAGTTAAGTTTTTCTTTCTTTCTTTGTTGTTTTAATGTGGGAAGAACTGCAGAGGATCCAGCTGATGCTCCAGGAAGGAAGTGTTTCTACCAAGATGAACAACTCAGGCTAAGGACACACTCACAGAAACTGCCAGCAGACTGGAAACCAATAGGTAGGAGCAAGTCTCTTGTCTCCTCCAGCCTCGCAGTCTGCATCTGCAGCCGCCTCCTGAAAGAGCCTAAAGGTGAAGATCTGGCAAAGGAGACTATAGAAGAAGGGGTGGGAGCTGAGAGAAAAATAACTGAATAGCCTGCCAGCACTGAATGCTGTGTTGGGGGATTGAAAATAGTGGCTGAGGTAAATAGAGATACATTTCATTTAAAAACACAACACAGGAGATATATTTCTTCATTGGAGTCAAGCCGAGATTTAAACTAATCCAGGAGCAATTGACTAATTCACATACACAGCAATATAACCAAAAATATGTAACCATGATGGCATATACATTAACTATTGAAGAATCTTAGGGGACACTTTTAAAGGTGAAAATATTTCAACAGAGCACTATTTAATTTGCCCCAAATCATAACACAGATTAATGATGGGAGGCAAATTAAAAAAAACAACAACTAAGTTTCTTGACTGTTTTTTCCTGCTTGTCAGAATGCAAGACTCCTTTCGTCATTTCTAGTTATAGAATATTTGTAGCAGAAAACATTTGTTATTATCTTTATTTTTTGATGTAAGGACAATGACTGAGGACTGAAGGAGAATAACTGTGAAATCATGGAGCAAGCCCATCATAGCATCCTTCCATCCTGGATCATTACTTCTCCCTCTACTTCATGCTGTCTTTTCTTACACTCTTGTCAATCTGAATCAACTATGGGGAAAAATCCAGAGTTACTGTTGACTATTATTTTATCAATATCCACTGACTGAACATAATATTGTTTGAACATAATATTCAGACATTAAATGTATTAAGATTATTACAAATGTGCTATATGACTTCAGAATATACCACTAATACATATATATGTATATATGTACATATGTATATACATATATATGTGTGTGTGCATATATATATATATATATATATATATATAGATAAAAACATTTCTTGAAGAAACCGACAGTACAGACAATAAGCTACTAACATGTCTGTAGTAGTTATCCATTGCTGCATTACAAATTATGTCCAAGCTAAATGTCTGAAAACAACAAATATTTATGATCTCAGCTTCTGTGGTTCACGAACCAGATCTCACTTAGGTGGCTCCTCTAACTCAAGGTCTCTTACGAGACTGTAATCAAGCTGTTGATGGGGCTGTAAACATCTCAAGGCTTGACTGTGTGGAACCCATCCCCAGTTCATGTGGCTCCGTGGAGGCTGTAGGTCGTTGATGGCTGTTGATTGGCCTGAAAAGACCCACTTCCAACTCACTCACATGACTGTCCGCCAGTCTCAGGATTTCTCTGGCTGTTGGCCAGATATCTCAGTCCCTTGCTACGTATGTGTGCATCTCCATAGGGATACTAACAATAGACAGCTTGCTTCTCCCAGAAGGAGGAGACCATCCAAAAGACAGTGAAACAGGACAAGAAGACGGAGGTTACATTCTTGTGGAACCTCATCTTGGATGTGACATCCAACCACTTTTGCTGTAATTCCTTTCCTTAAAAGCCAGTCGCTAGATCTAGCCATACTCAAGGGGAGGGGTTACCCAAAGACAGGGGTACCAAGAGAAGGGGATGGATCATTTGGAACTGTTTTAGAGGGTCCCTACCACAAAGTCTATCTCTAGTCGCCAAAAGGAAACAAAATGCATATGTAGTCATCTTACTTCTTTCAATCTCTAGTCATTCCCAGTCCTTCCTTTATCAAGTCCTATTTAAACATCCTAATTAAACTTCACAACATAAAAAGTGAATAAAAATGTCCTGAAATGTGACAGAAGTATTAAAAGCACACCAAATAGATAACATACTTTTTAAAATTAGAGTGGATTAAAAAAAAAGAAGAGGAACCATTATGTAACAGACACACCAAAGATCTCTCATTAATACAAAAATGTTATCTGTCTAATTGAGGTTTTATTTTTTAATCTCTGTTTTCAGAATATGATTGGCTTTGTCTGAAATCCAATAGCTTCAGACTACCAGTTAAAAAAAAAAAAAAAAGTCAAACTTTAAAAATAGATGCATGAAAGATTCTTAGTCCACCATGGTTTCTAAAACTAAATTGCAAACTCCTATATCAAACTAAATTGCAAACTCCTATATCATTATTATTTATAATTCTGGAGTGATTTTATTGCTCACTGATTGCAATGTTAAATTAATTGGTGATTCAAAATCAGTGTAACTAGTGTAGTGTAACTGGCATTTATATTTTTTCCTTTCAGCCCTGAGGGTTCCTTTTTTCAGGCAAGAGACTCCAAAACACAGGAGACCATTTCTCTCCACTCTCAGTTCTGTACTCAGTGAATTTCTTAAGCCTGGCCACCATGATTATCTTTGCGATCAGTATTTGACCCAGATTAGGGTTATAAATCCCAAGTCTGGACTTTCCTTGTAATCTGTTGAGATACAAAAAGCCCTCTGTTTTTTGCTGTTTTTACCAAGAAGAGGAGCCTAACTGCACATTCTGACAACTCTGCCCTAAGTCCAGATACGACCTGAGGATGACACCCACCATACCAAGTAAATTTGGAGCTTTGTGAAGTAGACGTAATAAATCAACGAGATCATTCTTGAGCCACTTACTTCACCCATGCCTGAGAAAAGACTTGTTAGTGACCTGATCCAGGAAATGAACATTCTGTCTGTTATGATTTCGTTAGGCATATTTGAATCCGTCTTGTGGAAACTACTATGCAGTAAGTTCCTACTATACAACCAGTGAGTAAAAGGGTATCAACACGTGAATTCATATCTACCCATTGTAATTAAATAATGGAAGTAGAGCCACTGTCATGTATAGAATTCAGAATATTTTGATTTATATTTAAATATTGTAGAAGTGAAAATGATTTGTTTTATCATACGTGTATGCAGACCTTAATTGTTTAGTAAGGAAATGATGTACTTTCACTTCAGGATCAAACTTTTAGGCAAATGTAGGGATATTTAAACTGTCACTTGATATATTAAGTCACAACTGTACAAATAGGGAACAAATTTTTTATCAGCAATTGAAGTAATGTAAAAATGCACAATTAATTGCAAATGCACAAAAATGCAAATTAAAAGAAATGCAAATGCTATTTTAATCTAAAACTTTCATTTTGTTATTAAATTGTTTTTAGTTATTTGCTTGACAGATCAAATATGCTAATGTGTGTAGGTAGAAGAGAAATGTTCTAACATAATTAAATGTAATATTTAAGCCAGAATAATAAATTCTCATTATACTCCTGCAGTTAAGAAGCTGTGTGACTTTAGAACGTTTTCTGACCTCTCTGATATATGAAAGTCAAGTTATTTTCTCTACAGTAATGGTTGTGGAATTTTTTTCAAGGACTCTTCCATATAAAATCAAATGATCCAATAAAATAATTTTTGCAGGAAAAAACCCCTAGTGATATATTAAAAATGAGAAGCGTATCATGCCATTATCCTCCTTGTAAATTTTCAAGGACATATATATACCCTTGAGATAATATTTCTCACTTTTAGTGGGGAATATTAAGCCTTGAATATCCATTCTTTGCCTGCCTTTCAGCACCCCCACCCCACACACAATTCCTCACATACTCCAGCTACTTGGACTTTCAATTGTTTCTTCTTCTAACCTCTTTCCAGACTTATATACATTGAAATGCTATTTTTTTCTTTCTCCAGAATGGTAGTTTCTATATTTTTGGCTTGTCTAACTCCTCTTCTTTTTCTTGTATTAATTTAAAAACCACATTCTGTTATTCCTTCTTTATCTCACCACCAGTAATCAAAATGTAGTTCCTTCTTCAAACTTTCTCATAGTGTTTTGCTCTTTTCCTAAAGATAACTTATTACAGTTTGTAATTTTACATATATATAATTTACTCTCTATGTATAAGTACATGAGTATCTATGTGCACATATGTATATGTGTGTGTATATATATATATATATATATATATATATATATATATATATATATATATATATATATTTTACTCTGTTTAATAAATCTGCAACATTTTACATGATGTGCCTGGAACTTCTGTCGAGTAAATATTAAGATCCATATAAAATTAGTTTGATTTATATTTAGGAAAAAACTGGCAGAAATTTGAATAATTGGGTGAATTTTTTTATGAATCCATATCTTTATGTTATATCTAAATCTACATTATAGCTTTTTAGACATAAATAATGTATTCAAAATTTTGTGTGTCTTATTGCCTTTACTTGCTCAAAATTTTAAATAATTTCTAAAATGTAATGCGCTAAAATATTGTACATGAAAAAAATGCAGTACATATAAACACACTTTAAATAATTAACTTACTTCTATTGGACATAAAATGTGAGTTTACACTTACTCTGTTTTGTTATCCTTCATTATCTCCCACTTCGATGATGGTTGTCTTGCTTCTTTCTTATTGTAAATATATAGACCTTGGCTTATGTGTCTACCTTCACTATCAGACTTGTAACTTTCATTCAATTTCCTCAATCCCTTTATCTCTCCCCTCCCCTGAAATGAGTCACTCTCTCCATTCTCTGGCTGGAGAACTCAAACTTTTTCACTAAGATTAATTTTAAATAGGTTCTTTTGTTGATACGACTTTAACCCTCATCTTCAATTTAAAATGTTTTATTTTCTGAAGCTTTATATGAGAGTATAGCATGCACACAGAGATTGAATGAATCATAAATATCATGACAAACTATCACAAAAGGCAAATGTCCATATGACAGAAATGGAATATAACTACTCTTTTGAAGCTTCACTCTTTTTCCAATCACTGCCCTGTACTTCCATTCCAAAGGTAATCATTATTCTCATTATCAACATAACTCAGTTTGCCTGTCTTTGAACTTTGAAAAATGGAATCATAGTCTATGTTTGCATTTTGACCTGGCCTTTTGGTTAGTATAATATTTCTGAGATTCCTCCATATTACTTCATAGAGATAGGATATTTTCATTGCTATACATATATTATTGTATTTTATGAATACTTCTAAGATTTTTTTCATTCAAACATATAAGAACACATATGTGTCAGTCTCCCATCATTAGCTGTAATAAAGAATGTTGCCAAAAACATCCTTTTCCATTTTTTTTTTTTTTTTTTAACTTACAAACATTTATCTATTCAAGATACACAGAAGTGGGTAGACACACACACACACACAAGTGAACTAGTGAGTATAATGAATTACAGGGCATCCTTAGGTGAATATTGCCAAACAGTTTCTCAGAAAACTTGTATAGATATGCACACCTTCCAGCAAATAGATGGGACCAAATGAAAGTACCAATTGTTTCACAGCCTCGTCAATACTTGGTTTTGTCTTTTTTATCTTGGTATTTCCCAAGCATAGGCACAGTATCACATTTCTTATTTACATATACATATTTACAGAAGTATATTGGGATATTGATTGTGATTTCATTGAATATACAGATAAATGTATGAAAAAATTATGCCTTTAAAATATCAAGTTTTCTACTAAAGAATGTGACATACCAGTCCACATATTTAGTTTCACTTTATTTTCAGCAACAATATCACATAGTTTTCTGTATAGAAGTCATACACATTTAACATTTAATTTTAGGTATTTGACAAATTGAGATAATAAAAATCTGCTTCTTTTTTGTTTTTTAAAATTTTGATGATGCATAATAATGCAAGTAATTTTTATTTACCTTACATTCAATGAAAGACCTAATCAAATTTACTTATTAATTCAAATAACTATTGTTAGATTCTTCTAGATTTCTACCTAATTAACTATGTCATCTGTAATTAATGACAGTCATTACTTTTTTCTCAATTATATAATTTTGTTTATTTTTTGGACATATTACACTGGCAAAACACCCTAATGTAATGTTGTATAAATATGATGACAGAGGACAAGCTCCTCTCATCACTGATTACAGAGAACAAACTTTGAATAACTTGAGGATTTCTGTTGGTGTCAATATCCTTATTCAAAAATTTTCAAAAAATCTTTCTTCTTAGCTGATTGAAGGCTTTATACTTACAATGAGACATAGAATTTTACTGAATTATTTTTCTGCATCTATAGAAATCCCCACAGGTTTTCTCTTTCCTTTAATCTGTTAACCTGGTAAATTACATTGATTGATACTTGAATGTTAAATTAACAATACATCCTCGAAATGAATCTAATTTGGTCATGCTATATTTTTCTTTTTATCTAATCTAGGTGGTGCTGAATGACTTTTAATATATAAATATGTATATGATGAACACATAAGGGTTCCTTAAAATGCTTAGGCTAATACAAGCAAGTATAAAGTTTTTAAAATTGGAATACAATTTAAATCAGAATCATATTTTTATAGTAAATCTAAAATTTACAAATGGTAGCAAGAAGGTAACCTTTATAAAAAGAGAAACATTGAATTATATTTTTCTGAATTCAAAGTTAAAGCAATAGTCACAATTCACACTTTTATACTACACTTAATATATTTTTTACATATGCATCTTATTTTAACTTTAGTGGAACTCTGTAATAGCTCAAATACTGGCATCACAAACTTTTCAATTCAATAAATGCTATCCCTCTTGTAATGAATGCACAAACATGAAAATGACATATAACTTCTGTTTCCACTCTTGTGTACCAGTGGAATATGTTACATATTTTTTAACAATGTCTAAACTATTAAGTATCAAACTTTATTCCATAGACCACTGCTTCAGAATCACTTGGGAATAGTCATCTATTAATAATACCTATTCTGACAAAATGCAATACCCATTCATGATTAAAATTCTCCATAAACTAGAAATAGCGTGGAACTTCCTCAACTTAATAAAGAATATCTACAAAAACCTACAACTAACTTCATACATAATGATGAGAAACTCAAAGCTGTTCCACCAAGAGGAAAAACAAATTAAGGAAATTCCCTCTTACTACTGATTTTCAACATGGTACTGGAAGTCCTAACTAACACAAATAACACAAGAAAAAGAAATAAAATGTACTGATTAAGAAGGAAGACATAAAACAGACTTTGTTCACAGGCGACATGATCATCTTTGTAGAAAATCTGAAAGATTTTATTAAAAAAAAAAGAAAACATCTTCTAGAACTAATAAACAATTATAGGAATCAATATTTAAAATCAATCACTTTTATATTACTAGCATTGAATAAGTGGAATTTCACATTTAAAACACAGGATCATTTTCATTAGCCCTCCCCAAAATGAAATACTTGGGTATAACTAACAAAATATGTATAAGACTGGTATGAGGAAAAGTACAAAATTCTGATGAATTAAATCAAAAAAAGCAAAACAAATGGAAAGATATGATGACTTTTTAGATACAGCATCAAAGGCATGATCCATGAAAGAAAGAGATGATAAACTAGGTTTCATTAAAATTAAAGAGATATCTGATAAAGGATTGTTATACAAAATATACACAGAAGTAAAACTCATCAATAAGAAAATTAAGCAACTTGATTAAAAATTTGGTAAAAAATCCAAAGGACAGCTTGCAAGAGAAAATATACAGCTAAATACATATACATACATACATACATACATACATACATATATATATATATATATATATATATATATATATATACATACATATATATATATATATATATATATATATATATATATATATATATATATATATATATATATATATATTCTCCACATCATGTCATTAGGGAATTGCAAATTAAAACAACCACAATGAGATACCACTACATACTATTAGAATGGCTAAAGTCCAAAACACTGACAACATCAAAAGCTGCAGAGGATGCAAAGTGATAGGAAACCCTATTCATGGCAGGTAGGAATACAAAATGATACAGCCACTTTTAAAGACAGTTTGGCAGTCTTTTACAAGACTAAAATACTGTCATTGTACGATTCAGCAATTTCACTCCTTGGTATTCACCCAAAGAAGTTGATAATTGCATCCACATAAATACCTGAACATGGAACCAAGATGGTGGAATAAACACTGTGCCCGCATCCTTCCCTAAACACATTAAAATTACAACTAAATTATAGAACAATCAACCTGGAGAACCATCTGAAGTCTAGCCAAACAGAAATCCTAAAAATATAAAGAAGCCACGCGAGACTGGTAGGAAGGGTGGAGATGCAAAACAGGCCCCAAACCTCCTGTGGCAGTTGAGAATGAGGAGGGATATCTCCGCCACAGAAGTTCCCCCCAGAGGAATGAGGGACCTCAGCCCCCCACGCCAGGCTCCCCAGACCACAGTACTGGTGCCAGATAGAGGAGCCCCACATCACGCTATGAAAAACAGTGGCGAGTCTGACCATTTAGGTACGATGGAAGGCTGAGGGAAACCCAGCCATCCCCTTAAATGGCCCGAGTAGAGACTTACTCGTTTGCAGGCACTCATCTTGGTCCTTGGTGGAGGGACAGTGACTCCTGGGGTGTCAGAGAGAAGACATATAAGGATAGACTGAGGAGTGTGGCCTCAGGAGGAGGACCTGAAGACAGTCACCATTTTCCTAGGCAGGGTTTGTCTTCAGGTGCAGCTGGTAGGTGGGCACTGACTTTTATATGTTGAGACAACTCCCACAGGACAAAGTTGAATCTGATTAGCTGGTGAGCTCCTCTATGCTGCCCTGTTGACTCAGCTGGGACCCCTCCTTATTCAAGTCATGCACAGCTGGAGGCACTTTCTCTGTGAGCAGCCAGCCGCACCCTCAATCACTCTTTCCAGGAAAACTCCTGGAGTCCACAGACCCTAGATAAATGGCAAGTGGTCTTAGTGTGCACTGAGACTTTTGCTGAGTGGCTCCAGGCTCAGAAACTGGCACAAACCAGAGTCCACATTAACCTGGTGACCACAAATCTTCCCACTCTAGTGATTACCTGAGACCCTGCCTCACCTAACTCGCATGAGGCTTTATCAGTGGCTGAACCTTAAGGGAACTGGCAGTTGACAACAGGCCTCTGGGTGTCCTGGCTTTTTGTGGATTACCCCAGGCCCGGTACTTGTGGCAGATGTCCTCAGTTTGCAGTGTGGCCTCTGTCATGCACCTCCCAGTTTAGCACAGGCAGTGAACAACTGCAGATCACTTTATAGCTTTT
Source organism: Rhinolophus sinicus (assembly GCF_036562045.2). NCBI lineage: Eukaryota > Metazoa > Chordata > Mammalia > Chiroptera > Rhinolophidae > Rhinolophus > Rhinolophus sinicus. Next base: position 118,438,400 of record NC_133757.1, read on the forward strand.
ACCAGGTAATCCCCTGGCCAGTCACAGGCCATGGGAGACTTGGGACTGCACCAGGGCCCCTCCCAAGAAGCCCCAGAACCAACATACTTGGAGGTTGGGTCAGACCACAGCAGAGAACTGCCCAATTAGCCCGAACAGAGACATACACAAAGGGTGGTCTCAACAGGCACCAGAGTCAGCTGGGGTGAATCCACTCAGTGGGGCAAGCCTCCTGCACAGCAGCCCATCAGCTGGGGATGTGGCCAAACCCCACAGCCAGTCAGCCTGAGGGTCAATTCCACCCACTGACGTCTCAATAGTAATCAAGGCTCAACTGTAACAGGATACCACACACAACATATACAAGGGACACTCTTGGAATACCCGGAGCAGCTGACCAGGGAGACTGTGCCACTGGGCCCCACAGGGCACCTACCTCATAAAGCCACTCGGCAAGACTGGGAGACATAGCAGATCTACCTATACATAGAAACAAACAGAGAGGCAGTCAAAATGAGGAAACAAAGAAATGCATCCCAAATGAAAGAACAGGAAAAAAACTCCAGAAAAAATAAATAAACGAAACAGAGGCAAGCAACCTACTAGACACAGAGTTCAAAACAATGCTCATAAGGATGCTCAAGGAACTTAGAGATAGCAAGCATTAAAAAGGATATAGAAACCATAAAGAAGAACCAGTCAGAAGTGAAGACTACAATTAGTGAAACAAAGAATGCATTAGAAAGAATCACCAGCAGCAGACTCGATGAAGCAAAAAAAATAAATTAGTGATTTGAAAGACAAGATAGCTTAAAACACCCAATCAGAACAGCAAAAAGGAAAAAAAAAGAAAAAAAAAAGAAAAACAGTAAGGATAATTTAAGAGACCTCTGGGGCAACATCAAGCATAACAACATTCACATAATAGGGGTACCAGAAGGAGAAGCGAGAAAGCAAGGGATGGAGAATGTATTTGGAGAAATAATGTCTGTAAATTTTCCTAACCTGGTAAAGGAAATAGACATAGAAGTCCAGAAAGTGCAATGAGTCCCAAACAGGATGAACCCAGACAGGCCCACACCTAGACACATTATAATTAAAATACCAAAGGTTAAAGACAAATAGAGAATCCTAAAAGCAGCAAGAGAAAGACAACTAGTAACTTATAAGGGAGCTCCCATAGAACTGTCAGCTGATTTCTCAACAGAAACTTTGCAGGCCAGAAGGGATTAGCACAAAATACTCAATGTGATGAAAAGCAAGGACAGACAACCAAGAGTACTCTACCCAGCAATTGAAGGACAGATAAAGAGCTTCCCCAACAAGAAAAAACTAAAGGAGTTCATCACCACCAGACCAGTAGTACAAGGAATGTTACAGGGACTACTTTAAGATGGAGAAAAATTCAAAATTATGAATAATAAAATGACAATAGCTACATATCTATCAACAATCACTTTCAAAGTAAATAGGTTAAATGCTCCACTCAAAAAAACATTGGGTGGTTGAATGGATAAGAAAACAAAATCCTTATATATGCTGCCTACAAGAGACTCACTTCCCATTGAAAGACACACACAGAGGAAAAGTAAAGACATAGAAAAGGATATTTCATAAAAATGGGTGTGTGTGAGGGGGAAGCTGGAATAGCAATACTTATACCAGACAAAATAGACTTTAAAACAAAGGCTATAAGAAGAGACAAAGAAGGACCCAGTAATCCCACTTGAGACCACCCTTTGTGTATGTTACTGGTGGGGCTAATTTATCTAAAGAAACCTAAAACACTACTTTCAAGGGACGTGTGCATCCATATGCTCAATGCAGCATTGTTTGCAATGGCCAAGATGTGAGACAGCCTGGTGTTTGTCAATGAAAGAATGGCTAAGAAGAGGTGGTGCATGTACGAGTATACAATGGGATATTGCCCAGCCATGGAAGGGAATAGGTTCTTACTATCTGTGGCAGCATGGATGGACCTGGAGGGTGTTGTGCTGAGTGGAGTATGTCCGACAGAGAAGGACAAATGCAATGTCATTTCACTTATACGTGAAATCAAAAGAACAAAATAGAAACAAATTCATCAATACAGAACACATTTTGATGGTTGGCAGATGGGGGGGGTCTGGGGTTGTTGGTGAAAGAAGGGAAAGGGATTAAAAAGTACAAGTTGGTTGTTACAACATAGTTATGGGAATGTAGGGTATACTTTAAGGAATACAGTCAATAATATTGTAATAACTACATATGGTGTCAGATGGGTAATAGATGAGAGGGTTTGGGGACAGAGTAAAAAAGGTGAAGGGAATAAGAAGTACAAACTGCTAGTTACAAAATAGTCATGGGGATATAAAGTAAAGCACAGGGAATGTAGTCAGTGATATGGTAATAACTATGTATAGTGCTAGGTGGGTACTAGACTAGTTAGGGGGATCACTTCTTAAATTATATAAATGTCTAACCACTATGCTGTACATCTGAAATTAATATAAAATAATATTGAATGTCAACTATAATTGAAAATTTTAAAAAGGAGGAGAAAGGGGAATAAGAGATCCAAATTTCCAGGGATAAAACAAGTAAGTAATGGGTATGTTATATACAGCATGGGGAATACAGATAATAATATTGTGATAGCATAATACGGTGTCAGATGGCAATCACTTTTTTAGGTATATAAATGTTGAATAAGTATGGTGTACCTCTGAAACTAATATAATATTGTATGTTAGCTCTATTTTTAATAAAAATAATATTTTTTTAAAATTTAAAAATACCTGCATATGGATGTTTACATCAGTTTTATTGATATTTGCCCAAACTGGGAAGCAATCAAGATGTCCTGTAAAAAGATGGATCAGTGGTTAGCAGAGCATGGAGGTGGGAGGGGTGAATAGGTCGAGCACAGAGGATGTTTAGGGCACTGAAGGTGCTCTATGTGATACCATAATGACGGACAAATGGCACTATACATTTGTCAAAACCCATGGCATGGACAACATGAAGAGCAAACTCTAATATAAAGTATGGACTTAGGGTGATTATGACATGTCGATGTAGGTTCATCAGTTGTAGTAAATGTACTACTGTGGTGGGAGATATGTTTCATGTGGAGACCATGCACGTGTGGGAGTGGGGAGTATTCGGGAAACCTCCATACCTTCCTCTCAGTTTTGCTGTGAACCTAAACCAGATCTAAAACAATAAAGTCTGTTATGAAAAGAAATACATAACCCAAGAGTCTATACAAAGTGATAGAGCCAGAATTTCTGGGATTCTGGTCTTGTAGTGTACTTTTATAAACTCTCCAAGGAGACATTTTTATGCATCTAATGTCTAAGATGTTCCATAATCTACCAAACTTACTTCTCAAAGCATCATTGTTTCATTTCATAAAATTTGATGTTAGAAAATTATATAACTCACCTTTTAGTATATCCATACTTTCTGAAATATTTTAGAAAATTACTAAAAGCTATGGAAATAAATATACTCAAATATACTTAAAATTAATTTCTAAATGTATGGATACTCATCTGTTTCTGACTTACCTTTTTTAAATCATTAATATTTAGAAGTATACTTATTTTGGTGTCAAACGGGGAATGCACGTAATCTAAAGCCGTTCTTGTGTGATTTTTCCAATAAAATTCAATATCTCTATTTAGCAATCACACTATATTTGTGCGTTTAATATCACATATTACAATACTGCATTATAAATATTTTACTTGTCAGTTATGATTTTTAAAATTTTATAAGACTTTATCATTCCCACATGAATATTTGACTCACTCCAAAATTGAAACTAATTATAGTCCACTGTTCATACGCTGTTCATACACATCATGCAGTTGCTCATACTGTCACCTTTCCCTGTTTTCATCCCCCCATTTTCTAATATAGAAAATATCAGGTTATAATCTACCTTGGCACATCTGTTCAGTTTTTGTCTCTCATATTGTTTTCAGAATGTGAAGTTGAAGATAAAACATCTAAATGCAGCATTAATTTTTATGCTGAATCAGAATCATGAACCATCTTGAATTGCTCTTTTTCTATTTAAAATGGTTACTGGAAATAGTGTTTGTATCAGCTTTCAATATAATTTCAGCTCACTCATTTGACATGGACAGTTAATACTATTAGTGGATAGTTTCCAAGAAGCTCTCTAGTTAAAATCATTTCAGTAATGCAATGAAAACTTAGCAGTCGATTAAGATTAAAAGCAAATTTTCACTTTGTGAAACAGTTGCAACAAATTATTGTGAATCTACAAACAGAATATTTTAAAAATGTGATAAAACAGAAATAGTTCTTAAGAACCACATCGGACACTAATCTATTTGGCCTGTCTCATGCGAATGAATGAAATAAAAATGAAGATTCCTTTTCAAAATACTCTTTATGATGAGAAGAAAAACTAAATTATTCCAAAGTTTTCTCTTAACTGAAAACGAAGGGAAAATGAAAAGCTACGTAGCTTCCATGAAATCAGCCAAGGTATCTTTATTTGTATTGTGACTGGGTAAGTACAGGAGTTTAAAATATGAGATATATATTTTTCCACTTTTGGCTATTAATCCAATTATTTACATGCTTATATGTTTTTATATTTAAAATTGAGTTAACTTTCTTAACAACTGCCTGCTACGTTAGTTGAGAATCCAATGCTCCTTAAAGTTGTTACATTAGAAATTTTAAACAAATAAATTAATACTTATATTATTTGAATGTTAATATCACTCATTAATAAACCAAATAATAGACTTAACTTCTTATTGATGATACATACAAAAACATACACATACATATATGTATTTGTATATTTGCGTATACATTTGCATGTGTGTATATGTACGTATAGTCATTATTATTCTATTTGTACGATTGTAGTTTTTCTTTATCTTCATCATTCTGAGTTTCCTTTTTAAATGGATTTTATGTGGGTTTTTATTCATATATCTCTGGGTGCTAGATAGGCCTCTTTTTTTTCTGGCTGACATAAGTTCTGGAATTTTTTGAAAAGTATATATTTTGATAGTCACCTTTCTCTGTTTTAAATCATTTCTTAAAAGGAATTCATGTTAGTATAATACTGGAACTTTTGTGCCAATCTGTAAACATTCTTATCTTTCTTCACTTACATTTTTTATTATAATTTTGTTTGTTTTAAATTTAGGAACACTTACTCAATTTTATCTTCCAAAATTCCTACTACTTTTTATCCTATTTTTAATTCTAGGTTATTATTATTGGTTATTAATTATTCCTTGACTTATTTTGATTAATAAATCTGATATCTCTGAGGATTTCAAATACGCTATTTAAATATTTTCTTTCTAATCCCTCCCCACATTTGTTTTCCACAGTTAAACATATTAAAATAGGATGTTTCTTTGTTTTACTTTTAAGTGAGACCTGAAGAAAGTAAATGCACGTTCCAAAAGAGAAAAAAAAAATTACAATTTAAAAATGTCAACATAAGTAGCCAAAACTCAGATTGGGGTGTCAGTGTGTTTCCTTGCAAGTGGAGGAACATTGGACCAGTATCTGACTCATGGCTGTGATACAACGGAGGGGTGCCTCTAGGAGAGTTAGTGATTGCCTGACTCCATGAATGAAGGAAGGAAGGAAGGAAGGAAGGAAGGAAGGAAGGAAGGAAGGAAGGAAGGAAGGAAGGAAGGAAGGAAGGAAGGAAGGAAGGAAGGAAGCAATGGCTATCTACTGCATATTTATCTACTGTATATGCAACTACTATTTTTAGCTAACTTCTCATTTGATCTTCACAATACAAATACAATTTAATATTTTCCACACTACAATATTTAAAACTCACAAGAATATAAAACAAAGTAACAGAGACAATAATAAACATAGAGTTGCTATATTGACAAATCATGCAAGGATTTTTCACTAACTTCAATTTTGTTGTGACTGTGAAAGCAACACTTGTTGGCTGATTCACTTATTCTCATCTCCCATTTGGATAAGTCGAAGTTCTTTCTTGGCTAAATCCTACTGGCAACATGCCCTTTATGCTGTATTTGAAAACATCTAGGGCTTATTGTATTTCCCCAAGTAAATTTTCTATTTTTACTGTTTTAATGACATAAAATACTGTACTTTCTGAAAATAAAAAAATGGGCAGTGATTGAAGGGAGGTATAGGGTGCATCCTGTACTATAAATTCCACACACATACAGTATAAAATGAAGTAAATATAGGAAGATAAAATATATTATGGAGTAGTGTAGATTGCAGTGTTTTTTGATCAGGCACAGAAGTTCAATGTGACAAAGAGTCAAGGACAGGAGTTATAGAGAGGATCTTTGACCAGGACAGCCCTTCCTGGATGTTGGGCTATGATGTTGCAAGTAATTTACCGTATACATAGCTGTAGATTTGTTGAGTGTGCATAATTAGAATCTATATTAATGCAATCACATAAACCAATCTGTTGTGTTTTTTTTTTTTTCCCTCTCTCAATTGTAGTACTAGGAAAATAATCAATAAGGAGGAAAAATCTATTGAGAACAGATAACCAAGGCCTGAACTTTTGAAATGTTTGTATATCAGGAGCATGGTAAAAAATGAACCTTAGACTGATTGCGGTGAGGTAAGGAGAATACTATCTATGATGCTGTATAAGCCAAAGTAGAAAATGTTGAGATTGGCGAATGGTGACTGCTGAACAGATATGGCTAGCAGTTGTCAGCTAAAATTATGAAGCTCAACATAGGTTTTCTACAGACGATATCAGTAAGAAACAACTTGCCAGGGCAGCCACCCCACTCCACAGAAGGACCTTTATGACATGTAACAGCATAAAAGCATGGACCCCCACTTGTTCTAAGAAACAGCTGGTCACAGAAAACTCTCTGCCCCTAACACTGAATAATTCATCCTCTTTTGAAATGACCCCAAACTGTTAATGTATCCCCTTGTAGTCAACCAAGAGCTGCCAAATGTACCAAGTTAACTAAAATGTCTTTCTGCTTCCAAACATCCCACCTAATTGAACATTTGCCATTCACATAAGCTGTTGTTTTTTTTCTCTTTTTATCCTATAAACTGTATTCTCCCTTCCAGCTCCTTGCACCCTACTGAAATGGAAGTGATGACACATGGGTTCCCTTGTGGCAAGTCTATGAATAAACAGCTTTTGTATATATTACAGCAGACTTAGTTTTGTTTTTGACCTCAGTAAACGGACCCATAAATGTGGAACAGGAATAAATTTAGATATTAAATAACTAAACACACAAATGCCAAGTCAACACAGTAGTAATCTTTAACATTTTCATCGTCTGCTATAATTAACAGACTGTCTGCCCCTAGATTATCTAAACTTCAACACAACCCAGAGAGAGACAGTTATTCATTATAAAGGATGCTGGAAATAGGTTTTATGTTACGATTTACATTGTTCCAAATTTAGTTAATGTGGGCTAGAATTTGAACTCAGGCCTTCTTACAAGATCCCTTCCCTTTAATAATTCAACACATTGCTTATATTGTATAAATATAACAGCAAAATTAGGATACTGTTACTAAGAAATGAAAATCTTTGGAGTGAGAAATACAATAAAGTTTGGCTTCTGGAAGGAGTTCAGCCTTGGCCAGGAATTAAAAAAAAAAAAATAGGTGATATTCAAACTGGAAGGAACAGGGGAACAGGAGAAAAACTGTCATTAGAATAATGAAATTAAAAACAACAACACTAAAACACTAACATGTCTTGCAGGCTAATTTTGTTTTCAGTTTTAAATATGGAAAAATGAGATAAAAATATACCGTATTTAGTCTACAGATTAAAGAATGATCAAAAGATCAGTAGTTCCATTTAAATTTGGAGAGGGTTTAAGAGGAAATGATAAATATATGCACAACATTTATATGATTCTTATATAAAATTTATGATTCATGGACAGAAAATCTGCCTTTTTATCTCAGTTGGGCAAGCTCTTATATTAATATGTTTACTGTTTGTTGTGAAAAACTTTTTACAAAATTCTGACTCTGTTGCTTGTTGGTCCATGAAATATTGGAATGAGAAATCTAAATACATAAAAATTAAGAATTTCAAAACAACATGTTAACCTTTTACTAAACATACATTAGGCAGAACAAGAAAATTGTATTTTAAAATTATTATTAAAGGTACTTACATCTTTATTTACCTTGGTATAAATAGGAGAAAAATGAAATTTCTTCTTTCTCCTCATTCATAGTAATATTCTCACCTAAAGTCTGAGTATTGTTAAGATTTCCCTCTTGCTATTTTCTCCCCTAAAACTAAAACCTCTCTTTCTTAGACTGATCATATATAAATTTAATTTATTTTACATTTTGCTAATTTTCTTATATATCTATATTATTAGAAGGCCATTAAGGATGCAGTATATGAAATTCTAAGGCTTTCTGAGCACATGATATAAAAACTTGGAATGAATTAGCTTAGCAAACATTACAATAGTATGCATGCTATAATCTTTTAAAGCAGTCCCTAATCATATTCCTATCTTATCAATCAACTCTTCAAAATGAACAATTTCACCTTTTAATGTAAACACCATATCTGGACTTTCCTGAAATAAAAGAGAAAATAATTTTGAAAACAAAAATATCTCCTGTTTTATCAGTAAGATTGATAATCTCTGGCAAACACCCCTTCATGATGTTCTCATATCCAGAAAGCATCTCCCCTTAGAAATGGGGCTGTATCATATGCACTTAATACAATAATTTATAATTATGATCGCTGTTGCCTCTAAGTGTGGTCTATTGACAGTGAAGTTATGTCTCAATAGATACACTTTTACAGACTAAATTCTAACCAGCACAGCATCTAGGAAGATTACTTTCTTCTTCTTAGGAATTATAAATCTTTCTGTAATTACTTTCTTCTTTCCCCAGATCTTTATATCTCTTCTACTTCACTATATTTTATCCATAGAAACCCACAAATCTGATCACATCATCCCAATACTTAAAATCTTCCTCTGACTTCAGGGTGAAACTCAAAACTCATTAGCGGGTAAAGGTCATATGTGTCATGGTAGAAAGACTGTGGTTTGGGGAGTCAGTGAAGATTCAAAATAAATCTGTATCTGCCGTGTCAGAGAACTCAATTCCTTAATCTTTAAAATAGATGTAATAATAGACAATTTACAGGTGTGTCATACAATTGGGCACAACTGTGTGTGTGCAGCACGTGGCTTCGCAGGTACTCTTTCCGGGGCAGATGACGTTGTGTACACGAGCATTATTCATTGCTGAGTCTCTAGTTTACATCATCTCTTTCCATGAAAGTATACCTGTCTCATCCTTTCAGCTGTTCTTTCTGTTTTATTCAGAATTTTTTCCCTTTTTGACCTGGTTCTGACTTATGGTACAGGATGAAGGAAGGGTACAGAGAGGGGATTGCAGAGGTGTGGGGAGAGAGTGGGAATTTACTGATGGACAATTTTATTACTGGGCTCTTTTTCATTGTGGTGAATTGGAATAACGGACATACTCAAGAGAAACATTAAGAAAAACACTAGAGCCTAAATTTATCTTCATACTAAAGAAATGAGAGAAGAAAACATTCTGGATTCCTGAAAATCTTCTAAATTTCATTGTAATAAAGTTGTGTAAAATACTTGAAACTGGAAAACATTTGTTTCATATATCTTTTCAGCCAAATAAACTTTCTTGATTCCAGTTGCTTTTTTCAAAACCCACTTTCTTTATTTTTTAAGTATACTTTTACTTTGTAATCTTTTGTAAATTTGTTGGGGTGACATTAGTTAGTAACGTTATGTACGTTTCAAGTATATAGTTATATAATACATTATATACATATTGCTGTGTATGTTCACCACCCAGAATCAATTCCCACTTTAATTTCACAAGATTAATCCACTTAGATATACTTACCATAAGTTTTTACCACTAAGCCAAAGAAATAGAATGTATCCCAGTTATATACACATATAAAATATAAGCCTGAGGTTCTCTTTGATGTAGTGAGATCAGAGATTATGTTTCACACATAATGGTAATACTAATACAATATTTGAAGTTAATTTTCTTAATCACACACCCACTATAGAATGGATAATTTTAATGAAAGCCTATAAAAGCCTTAAATTTCTGCTTGAAATTTCATGGAGAAAATGTTTACTACATATGTTAAAATTGTGGTAACATCTGAAGGTAATTATATTATATATACATCTAGATCTATCTATCTATCTATAGAGAGATGATAGATGATAGATAGATATAGATATATCTATCTATATGTATGTAGTATGTTTGTGTGTGTGCAAGATGTTTAATTTCAATAAAGAAAAGAACATTTGTCAGGAGTGGCCAACAGCCTGCAAAGCAACATGCCCAAGTTTTATTTTGACTACTGTAATACATACGTCACCCACAACTCTCCATATGTGAGAAAGACACACTGCAGTGGCAGGAAGCACACAGAGAATGTGAAAGACTACTATCAGACCTGGATGGAAGGGCAGGCTCAGAGCCTGATGGACAAAACACCCGCAGCATTTCAGCAAGGAAAGATAGATACCTCCTCCTCCATTCTCTGCTCTCCCTCCTGCAGGGGCGATGACCCCACCTCCCCCCAGCCTCCCGGGTCCTCCTCACCCTGGCATGATGCCAGCACCCCATACGGGGGACATTCCCATGATGCCAGTCATGGGCCCTCCTCCTCCTGGGATGATACCTGTGGAACCTGCTCTTGGAATGAGGCCGCCCATGGGAGCCAATGCCAATGATGCTGGGGCAGCAATGATGAGACCTCCTGCCCGTCCCATGATGGGACCCACTCGGCCAGGAATGACTTGACCACACAGGTTGGGTAAGAGAGGAGCTTCTTTCTATCACTTTTATATAACTTGTTCTATTTCACCAGGAGATAATGGTGCTGTGACTCTGGGTGTTTTCTAACAGCATGACAAGAAGACTTGCTGCCCCTTCCTATCAAAGAGAGAATAGTTCTGGAAGGGAGTAATTGGGGGAAAAAAGCAATTTCACTTGTATTGTGAAATGTGAAAATAAAATTGTCAACTCTTTTAGTTAAAAAAAAAAAAGAGATGGACATTTGTCTATATTTTGGGATTTATATTTAGTCCTTTTAATAAAAGGCACTAAATTGTGGAGAAAAATAATTACAACTGAAATAGGTTGTAGTAAATTCTTTTCACAAAGCATTGTCTCAATTGCAGACCCTTAAACTTTGAAAGCATAATAGAGAAAGGGAAACAGACATGTTGTAATGCATTATTATGGAACTGCTATACTGTATTGGGGTGGCGATGGTTAATAAAGTTATACAGGTTTAAACTGTACAATTCTGCAATGCATTGTCTATCCATCGTATTGTGTGTTCACCACCCAGAGTCAGTTCTCCTTCTAACACCATATATTTGATCCCATTTTCCCTCTCCCCCTTTATCCTCTGGTAAACATTGAACTATTGTCTGTGTCTATATCACACTCTTGAAGCAGTAAAAGAGAGTACAAAACTAAGAGAAAAAATTACGTTAAATAAATATTTTGGACGCAGTCTAATTTGCAGAAAAGTTGATTGCAACGTTGAATAGGTAGCATAGGAAATAAACCAGAATGAATTTTAGAAGTGAAAATTTCTCCTCAACAAAAAATAAATACAGATTTTATAAACTATTTAATATAAAGATGAAATAAAAAACAAGAACCACTGAAGTGGAAGAGAGAAGAAGAGGAATAAAAAGACAGATTCATTTGCCTGCACTGTTACATTTTCTACTCCTTTCCTGTTTTTCCTGCGTACAATTTGTTTTGACCAATATTATCACTGGATTAATATTCCTTAATTTGTCAAAGAACCACATAATGTGTGAAAAATATAGGCATTTATTTAAATGTTCATATCCATAGTGTATAATTTAATAAGCATATATAAAATCTAATCATGTCAGTGTATAAACAAAAACAATATATTTTAAATATTATCAAAATAATAAGAACAGAAACATTTGCGTAAGGTATGATTTTATATTTTACGCTTTAATAACTTTAGGTTGGTGCAAAAAGTAATTGCCGTTTTTGCAATTATTTTTAACCTTTTAAACCACAATTACTTTTGCACCAACCTAATAGATAGTCTTCATTTGATTTACATTTAGAAATATACACAACATAGTATTATCTATGTCGTAAATTAGTTAAAGCCAACTATGGTACAAAACTCAAATGTTCCTTTTCTTCTTTGACCCTTCTGGAGAAGCCCTTGTGAATGCGACTTACTTCCTGCAAAAACACAACTCATTCCCCTTATTCATTCAAGCCAGCCCTGCTCCTCCAGGTTTCTGTTGTATGAAGAATAAACTTGTTCTCAAATTACCCAAGTACGTGGGGTGTCATCAGCCTTAACATTAGCCATAAATTAACAGAAATCCACCTCATTCCCACAAAGTGACTCTAAAACACTGAATATATAAACAATATGTTGTTCCAGAATATTAATTTCTGCTCTTAACCTGAGTACATGGAAGAAATTTTAAAGAAACTGAAAACCGAAAAAACGTATTTCTCACTTATAGCTACACAAATGTGTGGTGTAACTGAACAAAATATATAGAAAAACAATGGTTATTAAAGTACAAGGAAATGTAAGATTCAGGATGTTCTAACCCATAGGATGAGGTCAACTATTATTTATTTTTTAAAAAGTCTGCATGTTTTCAATACTTGTATATAATGCCAGCTTTAAGTACATAAACATATATATATATATATACACACACATATATATGTAACAATATATACATGTGTGTGTGTACATATATATATATATATATATATATATATATATATGTAACAATATATACATATACATATGACACTTATGAGAGCAAAGGACAACTCTTTTCAAAATTAGCCATAAGAGATGATGAAATATTGCCACTTGCAACAACATGGATGAATCTTGAGATTATCATGCTAAGCAAAGTCAGACAGAAAAAGGCAAGAACCATATGATTTCACTCATATGTGGGATATAAAACTGAAAGTTATAAACATACAAGACAAATGAACAAGCAAAAACTCATAGACACAGACAACACTTTAGTAGTTACTAGAGGGTAAGAGGGCAGAGGGTGGTAGGAGAGGGCAAAGGGAGTGTTCCTTTTATCAATGCTGTACACTACTACCAAATCTATTCTTCTTAAATTATACTTTATATCTTTTTGCTCAAGAATAATTTCTCCCCATTACTTTCCAATTCCACCATTAATCAAACTGAATTTCCCCCCCCTTTCTGACCTACCAATTTAAACTCCATCTATAATTTACACTACTATTCAAATTTCAGCTTCTCTGTAAGACCACTTCTTTCTATTTCCTATTGCAATTTTCTACTAAATTCTCAAACATTTGTAATCCCACTGAATATAAACTGTCTACTACAGACCATACCATTTTGTTATATAGTCTCTCTCTCTCTCTCTCTCTCTCTCTCTCTCTCTCCCCCCTACTCCTTCCTTACCTGACTCATATGTTAATCTCATCTCCCACTCTTAATCTCTAAAAAATGCTTTTTTTTTAAATTTATTCTTTCAGCTGAGGCGCAAAATACAACACAGCAACATTAACACTGAAGTTAGGATTCAAATTCAATGGCTATTTTGGTACAAAAATTACCATTATATTATCCATCCCTCTTTATTATATTTTGAAGTCATAATGTTAAAATACGTAGGGTACAAATATTGGAGTAAATCAATATCTTATAACTTTAAGTCTATAAGCTATGACAATGGTAACTATAGAAGATGAAAACTACAGACCGAGTACCACAAGCATAGGGTTAACCACAATACAAGAAAAACATAGCAATAAATAAATAAATAAATACATACATACATACATAAATAAATAATCAAAATGTTTTCTAAACTCATACAATCAACCTGCCTTCAGAAGCATTGTCTCTTTGGCTATTAGCTGTTTATTTCTATTTTTTTGTTTGTTTGCTTGTTTGTTTTGATCTAATATTTTGTGAAAATCCTTTTTTGAAACATTTGATAAGAAATTGACTGTAGTTTACCAGTAGAGTGATTACTCTTCCTCAAAGAATACACCTTTTTTTAATACTTAAGCTAACCATAAAGTCAACTGCGTAATCTAACGTTTAAAAAGCAGGAAATTATTTGTCAGTAGATGAATTTAAAAGTTCACTTATTTTTTGCATTATTAAAATTTTTAATGCATATTTATTGTTACAATCTACAGTCCCTCATGCATTATTTAATTTCATTAGAGATAATAGGTAAATTGATACTCAGGACACTTTCTTTCATTCCACTTCTGTCTCTATGAGGGCATGGAGGAAACATAATCAGCTTATAATCAGATAAGTATTATGGAATAAATTGTCCTTTGTTTTAGGCTTAGAGGACCCTTTCCAGCTTCTTTTCTGTACTGAAATGCAATAGCATTACTGACACGTTTTTTTAAAAGAACATTCCAAACAATGTCCTAATGAGGAAAATACAATATTTAATGTTTTCCAAAAAAAAATTAAAGTATGCATATATTTTGATTTTTTATCTTGGGCAGCTTATATGAAATATAATTAACATTTAGAATTATTTACTAAAATTCAGGCAATATACAATCTTGTGGTTATATTGATCAGGTCCTGCTTAACAGAGAAATATTTTAGCTTTAAAATTTGTACTGCTTTTTGAGATAACGGAGATTAATGTTGATTCAAGAAACAAATAACAATGACAAAAACAAGCCAAAGAAAACCTAAGGTTTAAAGCTGCAGTCTATTCTACCAGTGTCTTCAAAGAATAACATTAATCAGGATAAATCAAATGGTTACATAAGAATAGATATTTTATAAATGGACTGTCACCATATCCATAATTCTATTATGCTTCATTAAAATGATAGAAACAAATAAAATCACATGGCTATCTTTTAATTTTTAGGTATATTTTAAGGTGTTTAGGACATTTATTGCAAAATAGTTAAATGACATAATTTTTGCAAGAAAATGTTGCACAGTACGCCTACAATCGAGAAGAAGAAGGGTAATGCCTAGATATTAAAAATGTGTGTGTATGCACAGAAATATAGCATATGTAATTCCAGAAGTATAAATTTAATTTTGGTTAAAAATATATAGTACTGTATATGATAAGGAGTTAAACATAATATAGAAAGAACACTGATAAAAGTTAATCATTTCATAAATAGAGTAGGCAATAGATAATGGTTGGCACTTCGCACTGATGCAAATTCAAATGGACAATAGATATATAAAAAGATTCAAATTTTCACTTTGCTGTTGAAATGCTAATTTTGCAGGTGTTTATAAAGTTATGAATATCTATATATTGAAAAATTTCAACAAAGCCTATTCAATGACATAAAAATAAATAAGCCCATTTTCATATATATATATATATATATATTTATATGTATTCTCATATACATATATTCTCATATATATATATAAAATACATACATATGTGTGTCTTTATGTGTGCTTATTGCTGAATTGCTGAGTGGCAAGTAAGGGATTTGTTTACAAATTGGCACATTTACACCATGAAAACCATGTAGCATTTATAAGAATGAAATAAAACTCCACCAGTGACAGACAGATGTATTTCCAGATGGTACCGTGGAGTGTAAAAAATCAACATGCAAAATAGTATTTATGTATAACCCTTTTTTTACAATAAATGATCAAGAAGTATGTGTGTCTGTGTGTGTGTGTCTGTGTGTGTGTGTCTCTGTGTGTGTGTGTGTGTGTGTGTGTGTGTATGTGCAATTTTAGGAGCATGGAGAAATATACAGCAATCCTCATAGGAGGATATTAACATAAAATTCCCAAATGTGTCTGGTGTGTTGGGAAATGGGACAGGGTGAAATAAAAGGGTTAATAAAAAACTGTCACTGAAATATTATTACATAAACATGTTTATTATTTTATATAAACTATATACCCATGTGGGCAGTTGCATGCCTAAAGAAATATTTTTAAAATTTCTTAGATGGCACTGATTCTATGGTTCTGGCCTCTCACGTGGGAGCTGACCACCCAGGATCCTGGCACAACTCCTTTAGAGAGTAAGCACATAAGAGGAAAATAATTGATTTCTCATATTTCTAAGAGCTTATTGAGGTATACATTACATACCCTAAAATTCACCCTGTAAAGTGTATGATTCAATGGTTTATAGCATAGTGCAGTTATACACCCATCACCATAATCTAATTTTCTCACATTTAATTACTCCAAAAATAAATCTTCTACCTTTTAGCAGATATTCCCAATACACACCCCACTCCTGCTATCCTACCACTAGGCCTAGGCAGCTATGAACCTATTTTCTCTATGGACTTTCTTATTCTTCATAATTCACATAAATGAACTTACGATGGTACATAGTGTCGCATGTATCAGTGCTCCATTTCTTTCTAAGGCTGAGTAACATCTTGTTGTATGAGTCTACTACATGTTGTTTATCCATTCATTTGTTAGCAGACATTTGTCTTTTCCCTGTTTTTTGACTATTATGTATAATGCTGCTATAAACACCCATTTAAACATCTTTTGTGAATATATGTTTTTATTTATCTTGGGTAGATACCTAGGTAGGTATGGAATTGCCAGGTAATATGGCACGACTATTAAATGCCAATCTGTTTCCAAAATGGCTACATAATTTTACACCCCCGCCAGTAACATAAAAGTGTTCCCATTTCTCCATATCCTTGACAGCACTTGTTATGTCTGTCTTTCTCTAGAGAACACTATCATGCCCGCCCAGATTTCTGATCTACAGAACTGTGAGATTCTAAATGAGCATTGTTTCAATCTCCTAAATCTGTGACATATTTTATGCAATGATTAAAAAATAATAAAATGCTCAACACAGAAGCATGAGTAGTCGGGGAGGGGCAACCTGCCACTCCTTCAACACTTTGCTTAAAAATCTCAGCTATGGTAAATGTGCAAGTTTATCACTCACAGAATTTTCCTTTCAGTTCTTGGACACTTACAACAAGAATTGTCTTTCCTCTAATTTCCAATGACATGTTCTTTTCTTCTGTCTGAGAACTCATCACAATCACACAGAACATCCAGATTTCCAGCATGCACCTCAGAACTCTCCCTGCTTCTGCAGTGTCCAGTTCCAAAGCCACTTTCACATCGTTAGGGGTTTGCTAGGGCAGACCTCTACTCTTAGCACCAAAATCTAAGTCAGCTAGGACTGTCATAACAAATACCACAGACTGGGGGACATAAGCACAGAAATTTACTTTCTCAGAGTTCTGGAGGCTACACGTTTGAGATCATGAGATCAGGGTGCCAGCCTACTTGGGTTCTGATGAGATCTCCCTTCCTGCTGCGTTGCAGAGGTTAGCTTCTCACTATGACCTCTTATGAGAGAGAGGGAGAGAGAGAGAGAGAGAGAGAGAGAGAGAGAGAGAGAGAGAGAGAGAGAGAAGGAGAGAGGAAGAGGGGGGAGCGGGAGAGAGGAAGGGGGAGGAGAGGGGGAGAGAGGGAGAGAGAAAGAGAAAGAGAGGGAGAGGGAGAGGGAGAGAGAGGGGTAATGGGAGAGAGGGAGAGGAAGAGAGAGGGAGAGAGAGCGGAAGAAAGGGGGGAGAGAGAGGGGAGAGAGGGAGAGAGGGAGAAAGAGGGGGAGAGAGAGAGAAGGAGAGGGAGAGAGAGGGGGAGAGAGAGCTCTGGTGTTTCTCCTTATACAGGCACTAATCTCATCATGAGGGCTCCAACCTCATAATTTCATCTAAACCTATGAGTGGGGTGGTGGGGGATACAATTCAGCCCACAGCACTTGACAAGACAATATTGTCTCCAAAATGACTTAATTCCTTATGGAGTTGCTTAATCTTTTCATTTTCTTTCTATCTCATATTTCATTTTTCTTCCTATTCTCTGGATTGTTTTATTCATCCCCAATTATAAGCTTTTTCCTTAACTTACTTTTGTAAGATAGCATACTAGGAAGAAAAAGCAGACAATATATTCGTATGCATGTGTCCATCCTAGTCAAAAGACATCCATTTGAATCAATGAATAAATCGTGTTCTAGATTATTTGAGGGCATCACAATGTAGGAACATATCTATACTATCAAGTTGTTAGAATTGAGTGTGAGAGAGAGAGAGATAACACATACACACACAAAATAAGTAAATCAAGGGAGTTTGTTGCAAATGCTACAGAACAGAAATAAAGAAATGGCTATGGAAGCATAGACACAGGAAAAATTAATTATGACTGGGCAACACAGAAAAAAAAGTAGTGAATTGAGTCTTAAATATTCTGATAAAAAACAAATCAGCTTTCTTTTTTCCTCAGTCTACATTTCTCCTACTCTCGTGAGCTCTTAGCCCTACTGAAGCTTATATCTCTCTGCAGTTATCTGTGCCCCTTACATGGGTGGCATGCTCCACAATTGTCCTGGCAACCAAACATTGGACAGCTTGGAAAGAGCACCTGGAACCTGACACACAGACCTATAGGAACCCAAGGGGCTGAAGACTGAAATCTTCCTTGGGAACAGGAGAGAATTCACCCTGGCACAAGCTAGACAAGATGCAGGAACAGGAATGAGGCCCCAGTCCCAACTAGAGGAAGTACGCTTCCATTTTTATGCAAAAATAGAGACGGTCAGTCTTCCCAGGGGTATTGACCTCAGGAGTGTGTGGCCCAGTCTCAGCAAAGTATCCGATTCAAAAATCCTCAGGAGTCACACACTAAACTTAAAGAGCAGGAAAGACAGATACTGATTCTCCCCGGGAAATCATTTTCTGCACTGTCTATTTTAATTTCCTCATTATGTGTATTATATAATTGACCTTTTCTCACTTTAAGATTTTGATGAAAATACAAAAATGACAGTGAAATTATATAAGACAGATATGTCTTTAAAATCATTTTTAGATTTAAAATGCAATGTAGGTTTTTTTGTTTGTTTTGTTTGTTTTCCTCAGAGAATGGATTATGTTCCAAGACATTTTGATGACCAGACTACAACGATTATAGGCTATTTGTAACTCAAAGCAGTTTCCTAAAATGAAAGTAGGGAGGAGAGAAAAAACGCATAAATTTAAAATAAAAGTGATGACAACATGTAAAGATTATCTAGGAGGAAGACAATGTAAGTTTGGTTTAGTAACACCCATAAGAGAACATGCGAAGGACAAATGTTTAGAGAAAAAATACATCCAACACATTATAGGAATATGTCTACTTCACATTGCAAAGAACAATAGAAATCTGACATAATAGTTTCTGGTTTTTTTTAAAGCTAGTTTTACCAATCTAAAAATATATATGCATATGCCTTTTTAAAGGAGGATTGTGAAGCACCTAATTTTATTTAAAAAAAATTACTCTAGCTGCACATGAGAATATAAAAGAATGTGAAAAACTTTTGAGCAGACCTATATCACGTAAGCGATTTAAAGACAAACTAATGCCAGCCACCAAACAGTACCCGTTCTTTGCTGTGTCCGTTTTTCTGTTAGTCGCTGTCATATTATTGCTCTTTTGTCATGGGATCGCTGCTAATGCACTCATTCTTGTTTAAAGAATCTTTTTTATGCTTATTTGTGAACAATGGATTCTGCATTTCCTTTCTGTTTCCCTGAAATCAAGGGAATGATAAAGCAATGGCTACTTATACAATATAATAAATAGCCAGTGGTGATAAAATCCTATATATATTAATTTTAGAAATCCAAAATACATGCTTCAAGCATATCTCTTAAATAAGTTAAAAATATGAGCAAGCATACATTAAACACTGAATTATATTACAGTAATTATCACATGATAGTAATAATTTTAAGCACATAAAAACATGTTTTCTCAGTAGTATTCGAAACAAGCATATTTCAAAGATGATAGAAGTCTAAATTATTCAAAATAATAATAGTATGAAATGTACGTCATCACATACTATACATAATAATATTCATTATGTGAACATTAAAAAAAAAGAAAAAGAAATATGCCATGGAAAATGATTGTTAGTTTTAACATTGCAGTGAATCAATCTGTATCAAAAATAACTTTGATGCTGAGGGAGAAAGTCTCCCACTTTCCTTAATTATGTAGGCAATTAAAAAATCTTGCCTGTCTTCAAGTAGTCAAAAGTTAAAGGGGTTCCAAGATTAACCAAAAACGATCAGTATATGTATTAAGTGGTGATTCTTTTCCATTTGGCTGAGACTTTTAACAGTATACAGAAAAAAGTTCCCTTGTGCAGACAATATTACATTAAAAACAAATTTAGAAACATATTCATATTTTCATCTTTCTCATGGAACTATTCTAACTTCAGCTTGTGTGTTTTTGAGAACATGATCCACTTGTTTGGTAAATGAATTGCTCTACGCTTAAAACATCTGTACTTGAAAGAACAACTTAGTGAAAAATAAATATAAGTAATTTAAGTAAATAAAGTTTGAACACAACATACGAAGTGGTATTTAGAATTTGTTATTCATGAAGTTAGACTTGCCAAGCAATTGCAAATAGTTCTAATTACAGAGTTGATTCCCATCTCAATCTTCTATTTCTTAGTTAGTATCCCTGTAAATAATTCCAATCTGAGTGTAGACTAGTTCTTCATCAGTGCTGGATAACCTTTCATTTACATCTTAATTTCTGATGTTAATTCAACTGTTTATTTAGTCAATAAGTATTTACTTAGCACTCACTACGTATTAGGAATCTTTGGAGCACTGGAGACACAACAGTGAGTAGAACAAATGTCCTGCTCCCAGTGGGTCTCCATTCCAGTGGAAGGAGACAACCAACGGGAGGTGACAAACGCCTTAAAGAAAATACAGCAGGCTCAACATCCTAAATGGCAATTCAGAAGACCTCAGCCTCTCTGTCCCCCACAAAGGTCAACAGTTAGATAGCTATCTATGAACAGCGACAGTTTGGGAAAGCTTTAGAAATTCTAGCAACACAGTAGAACAAAAACAGGTGAGAAAAAAATAGCACAGAAAGAAAAGAAACACAGCTTCAGGTGTCAGCATCACGCTCTCCCCAAGGTGGTACTGCTCAGTGCCAAAAGAAAATGTCCCACCTAGAAAGAGTATCCAACCCCAATAAAAAAAAGGTAGGGTGAGGAGCCTTTTGGGACACTGCACAAAGATCCTATTTCAGTTTCACCTCACCCAGACTGGCAAAGCTGAGATGGATAGAGACGGATAGGGCCAAGCAAGGAAAAACAGGGGCTTTGAAGAGCAGCCTTGCAGCGGGACCAACTGTGGTTCTCAGAGGCCTGCTTTGCAGACACACAGCAGATTGTGCCACTGAAAAAGGATCCAATGGCCAGAAGAGCTGCCGTGGATCCCCGGCAGATGTCACCAGCTTTTGTCCCACAGGTATTCTATTGGCAGTCTTATGGTACGACATCAAGATAACATATGCATCACTGGAGTCACACAAGGAGAAGCAAAGGAGAAAGGGGTAAGAAGTTTATGTAAATAAATGCTGTCTGACAACATCCCAAACATCGGCAGACGTTTGGACATCCAAGTTCATGAAGAGAATGGGTCACCCCAAAATTTAATCTAGGATAATCTTCTCCAAGACACATATAACAAAAGTCAAAAATAAAGAAAAAGAGAGGATTTTTAAAAGCAGCAAAAAAAAAAATATATATATATATATCTATATATATATAGATATATATATATATGTGTGTGTGTGTATATATATATACACACATATATGTGCATATATACATATATGTATATACATATACACACACATATATATACATATATACACACACACACATATATATATTTCTTTAATAAAAGGTAAATTCCTAGAAACAAATAACCTAAGAAAAATGAATCCTGAAAAAAATAGAAATTTCGAATAGATCAATAATGAGTAAGGAGATTGAATCAGTAATCAAAACTCTCTCAGCAAAGGAAAGTCCAGGATCAGATGGCTTCACCTGTGAATTCTACCAAACATTTAGAGAATGTTAACATCAATCCTTCTCAAACTGTTGTTTGAGAAATGAAGTTCACAATACCAGATGGAATCATAGAGACTAAAAAGCAGCAAATGAAAGTATATTGCTGTAGTTCTTGCTTTTTACATGAACTGATATAAAATTATTTCAGGAATGATGGTGTTAAGATACAGATGCATATTTAAACCCTAGAGAAAATACATGCACACACACACACACACACACACACACACACACATACTCCCACACATACACACACACACTCCCCTTTGGCTTAAAAAAAAACAACACAAAACAATAAAATAAATGGAATATAATACTAAGAAATACTAGATTAATTCAAAATATGAAATAAAGGAAAAAGGAATTTCAAAACAGAAATCAAACAGAAATAAAAAGAGAAAGGAAATAGAACTAATCCAAAGCGTGTAAATAAGTACATTAAATGTAAATGGGATCAAATCATAACTAAAAGGAACAGCTTGTCAGACTACAATATAAAAAGGAAGACTAAATATGTTAATTATAAGAGATGCTCTATAAACACTAAAAAAGACCAGATTAACATAATAAGATAGAAAAATATGCACCATGCAAATACTAACCATGGCAAAACCTGAATGACTATATTTAAATAAAAATGTAGAAATCAAAACAAGGAGTCCTGCAACAATTATCGAGGGTCATTTAATAGTCACAAAAAAGTTGATGATTTATAAATGAAAACCTACCAATAAAATTAGTTTGCCCGAATACAGAGATTCTACATATTTAAAGCAAAACCTGAAAGAACTTGAGAGAAATAAATAAATCTACAATTAGAGTGAAATATGTCAATATCCTTCTCTCTATACATGAACTACCAAATAAAAAAAGGTAGAACAGTTTAAAACATTTAAACAATTATTAACCAACTTAACCCAATTGACTCATTAAAAAAACAATAGAACCAACACCTGCAGAATATGTATCACTCTCAATTGTACAAGGAACATGCACAATACAAATCAAATATGCATGAAACAGTGAACTTTATTGATATAATAGAATGTGTTAATTTTCTAAATTAACAAGTCCACATGTATATACATAGTAGGTTTATTCATAACAGACAAACCACAACTAAAATATCCATCAACCGGTGAGTCAATAATAAACACGTGACAAATTCATATGGAAGAATGCTATTCAGCATACATGGGAATAAAATAATGATACACATAACAACATGAACGAATCTGGAATATGTTATGTTGAAAGAAAGAGGTACAATAAAAAAGAGTAGAAATGGTATTATTACATTTATAGGAATTTATAGAATAAGTACAACCAATGTTGAAAGAAATGAAAGCATGAGTGTTTTCTGAGTGGGTTTTGAGGAGGGCCACAGAGTAGCTTCTAAGGTGATGGAAGTTTGCTGTGTATTTCACAGATCCATGCGTTTTTAACACTAATTGATTAATACACTTAAGGTTTGTTCATTTCAGTATATGTAAATGTTGCCTCAATTAAAATGTGTTTGGGTATGCATAAAATTTTGTAATATTAGATTTTTTAGCAATAAAAATCTCTACATTGTTTTTAGATAGTACAGTTTGGTAAAGATTGCATTGTGATGGACCAATACTTGATATATATTATATTAATATCTATGTAATAGGCATTGGTTTACATATGCTATTTTATGCATGTTTCAAAAATAGATACTGTGGATTCTTAAAAATGGCAAAAGCTACATTAACAGGATAAAATATTTTCAGATTATATATTAATACTTTTCTAAACTAGCATAAATTCAGCTAAATCATGGAGAAAAGTTACCCTAACTTTAAATGCAGAACACCAGATGATACGCTACAATCATTCTACAAAAGTATTTTTGGCAATTCTTTATAATAGAAGCATTAATTTGCTTTAATTAAGATTTCTAAAATTATTTTTTTTAAATTTTAATTGCCAGACTATGGCATCCCAAGAAATAATAATCACCTGTCCAATTGCAAAAGCTAAGTGCACTATTATATGCACTTGGCTTTCTTTAGTCTTGCTTCATATATTCCTATCCCCTGGAACAATATTATTAACTTCTGAAGTTGATTATATAGGCTGCTCTGTGAATAGAGACAAGCAGCATTTCAGACCATTAAAAATAATGTTCTACATGGTTTTAAGTGAAACACTTATACCTATCATCCCCTTTGAAGAATATGCACTAAGTATTGGTATTAAAATTTTGAATATTTTAAACCTGCTCTGGAAAACTAAGAATTAGCATGGTGCCAGTTAACATTTTAGGTATTATCTTTAAAATAGCATTTTGAATAATCTGCCTTTCCACTCACAAAATTAAAGTCCTTCAAAGCATTCTCAATCATTAATTATGAGTAGAATGGCAATATTTTCTCACTTTTTTCTTTTACAGATTGAAGTAAAACAATGTTACAACGTTAAAAACAATCTTTCTAACATATTATATATGTAAGCTGAAGAAAGACTGGTGTACAGCAACTAATTTTCATATGTAATTAAGAGAAGTAGGCTTTCAGGGCAATACTTGTGAAAATACACATGAATAATTGTAAAATAAAATATAAGTACTAGTTTTAAAATTGTAAAGTTTTACATCATTTTTATCAACTGTAAAGTTTTATCAACTATAAAGTTTTATCAACATTTATCAATGTTGACACACAACTTAAACATTTTAATTAAATAATCTAGTAAATTAAGCTAACATACTCAATAAAATTTACAAAACATTGAGGTACTGTGAATTATGGCATGCATTATAAGTGGATCATATGAATAATGGAAAATCATTAATAAAAATATGAAATCTACAGGGTTTTCTTCTCACGCCATTTGTTATAAGCAAAATCATCATATTCCTTTATGTGCTCTCACATTAAAAATAATAGTCCTTTCATTTATTTTTTTTTTCACTTGTTTGTTTGTTTTTTGTTTTTCATAGACAGCCTGATTCAGTCTAGGATTGCCCAAGTGAAGGTGTAGGTTTGTCCAGTATCAGCTACAAGCTCAAATAGAGTATAAGTGTGGGGTTCTCTAATAGTGATCACAGTGAAGCACTTAATGGAGACAAGCATAGACCTTCCCAGTGCTTTGGGATGCGTCCGGCAGTGTCTTCTTATCCCAGCCTTTCTAATGACCTCCCCAACATATTGCGAAGCCATCATGCCTTTACCATTTATAAGTTTTTCTTCTTCCATCCATTCATTTAGCATCACTATTTAAAATATTTGACTTTCTAATTCTCAGTCAGAAGCCACAGTGTCAGGAGGGAGCGATGTTAATTGCCTAGTCCTAAAGTACACAGTACACGTAGTTCACAGTGGAAGGGGTCACTCTTATACCCGGCGGTATTTTCATTTTCCAGCTTTGTTTTTATGCCCGCCAGCCTGCTCCAGCCAAAATACCTTTCTGCCACACTTCCACTGCCCAAGAAACTGAACATCTGTCACTTTATCCCTCTCTTCACTGTCCCTGGTCTACAGTTCCAAAAATATATGATGTATAAAGTCCCAGATTTCAAAGTGGTGGACTGCGTATACATTAGGAAATGGTGAAAAAATGTGTTTTATTGGAGAGAGAAAATAAGAAATTGCATAAATGTTGGAAAGGTTCTTTGAGAATGAGTACTGGAATTCCCAATCTTAAAGAGAGCCCCAAAGGATGAAACAGGAGTAGCTACAGAACAAGAGATAGGAGTGCATCTTAGGTTCCTTTTGAACCATCTTTAAAAAAAGGAAAACATTAAAAAAATAAATAAAAAAAAAAGACGAGCAACTGAGAAAAAAAAAAAAGGAAAACACACAAACAAACAAACAAGCAAAGATAACTTCTTGGACGGCACAAGAAAAAAATATATAGATAGATATATATTGATGTATCTATATATCTATATATTTATATCTATATCTATATATAGATATATTTATGTCAAATGTTGGGCACAATTATCCTGAAAAGCAATCACACCAACTGTGCATTTTAGTAATTTATAAGGCATCTAACACTTTTGTCTTAAAATTTGTAAGGTTTAAAAATATAAACATATAGGTGAGCAAATGAACTAGTGTAAACTATATACAGTAAAAACAAATAAAACAAACAAACTAGACAACCTATGGGGAGAGATTAGAAAGAATGGGAACTTGATATAACAAAGACAAACTCCTAGTTCTTTTTATTATTACCCAGGGCCTCCCTTGATTACCCTTGTCTGTAAGCAAAATAAGGGGAGCTCAATTCAGAGGAATTTAGTCTCCTGAATTGCTGCCTACAGATGTTGCTTATTAGCAAGTAGGGTTGTAAATTCAGTAAATATTATCATCGTTACTTCTTAAGAAATGGGAAAATCTCATTATGTAGAAAAGTGTGTTCTTTACTATTATCTTTCCCCCGACACTCATGTAAACCATTTATTTTCATTAAATGAAAATGTAGTCCATACTTTTTTAGAAAATCACCACCCTATCTGAAAACTTGCTTGGATTTTTTTTTTGGAAGACAGAGCTAGGACTTAAAATTAGAACTTATATTAGATTGGTGCAAAAATAATTGCGGTTTAAAAGGTTAAAAATAATTGCAAAAGCCGCAATTACTTTTGCACCAACCTAATACATATAAACTTCATTTACACTACCTTTGTGGATATAGGGGTTTCACTGGGGACCAGAAGAAACAAGACATGTGGAACCCGCATTGATAAAGAACCATAAACACTTGAGGTAGAATGAGATGCCCCCAAATATATAGACCTCTATGACCAACGGCATAAAATTATTCATAACAAAAAGACTACTTAGAGGCAATGTCAAAGGAGATTGCCCTGACAAAAAGATGGGTACCACTATAAAAACTGTGGTAGATGCAAAATATAGTGTATGAAGAGTAATGCAGGGAAGTGGTGGTAGTAGTGTTGATTTGGAAGATCCAAAGAGGAATGGTCAAATCAATTATTTAATGCATTTTCTATAAAATCAGTATTTAGAAATTTACTCTAAAATATTTTTGTTGCTTCAGAAAAACTGTAAATAATATGTATTCAATGTTGCATCTTGTATGTAGACATTAAAAAACACATTTAACTATGATGTCTCACAGAAAATAAAACTTGAATGGAAGATATAAATAGGCTTTTGAGACAAGTAGGAGATAGTGAAATATGGAAAAATGCATTTTAAAATCAACCCATAATTTATTCTTGGGACAGGGATACAAAAATATAAGGCAGTCAAGAAAAACTACGTATTGTGGTACTCCCTCAACTGAAGTTTCACTTTCTGTGGTTTCAGTTACTTATAGTCAACCATGGTCCAAAAATATTAAATGGAAAATTCCAGAAATAAACAATTCACACATCTTAAATTGGGCACTGTTCTGAGCAGTGTGATGAAACGTTTCTCCCTCTACTTCCCTCATAGGACCTGAATCATCCTTTTGTCGAGTGTCTCCACACTATAGATGTTCCCACCTATTAGTCCCTGGGTAGCCACCTTGGTCATCAGATCAACTGCTGAGGTATCACAGTGTTTGTATTCAAGTTACCCTCGTTTTACTTAATTATGGCCCCAAAGTGCAAGAGCAGTGACACTGGCAATTTGATTATGCAAAGAGAAGGCATAAAGTGTATGCTTTAAGTGAAAAGGTATGTATAGGAAAAAACAAACAAACATAGCATACATCAGGTTGGGTACTAACCATGGTTTCCGGTAACCACTGGGGGTCTTAGAACATAACCCCCATGGATGGGGTGGGGTGCTATTGTACAGACTGACCCTTCAAACAGTAGAACAGATCCGGATACATTATAGATGGAGATAATAACAGCTGGTTTTTCAGTTTAGGGTAGATGGAGAATGAACATGAGGGACAGAACACTGGGATAATCTCCTTAAACTCAGTTGATGAAAATGAGAACTGAGGTGAACTATGTTAACATGACTAAAGAGTTGGCACCCAGAATTCTTCACCAGGAAAGTGAGACCTTATACCCATAAATAACTTACTGTTTGCTTTAGAAAATTCTGGTAAACCAATTATGTGAGCAAATAACATGTTCACCTGGCTAATTAGCTTTCTATTCTTGCCAACAGTTTGCTCAGCTGGACAAATCGCTTACTTTTCAGAACAAAAAATTTGCTCATCACAGTCCTCTTCAAGATTTTCAACCTACTGGGTTCACCAGCCCTACTCACTGTCAGGAAATGTGTTCAGGCCTAATCCGTTGCCTGTCTTTACACATCTGCTGTAAAACCCTCAAGCCAAGACCCCGGAACTCTGTCCATATGTTTCATCAAAATGCGTCTCGCGAGACATTACTCAGGTAGCATCATGGTAGTAATTTTCCATGCTGCAGCAAGTGTAGTGAACTCAATTTGATGAAATTTATTGTAGTGGTCTTTATTCAAATGTGACAGTAGAAAACAGGTTAAAGTATTATTTTTGTCATCATACCCATTAGAAAGCTTTACAGAAAGTAAACTTTAGGGCACATTAAGAAAGCAGTTTTACAATGTAAACATTATTACAGTTTGTTAGGGCCAGCATTATTTACTTACTGATTGATTGATTGATTGATTGATTTTTAGAAATTAGGACTTTTATTTGATAATTTCTGAATTAATTAACTAATTAATTAATTCAGGATAATACACATTTCTTACCCCCTATTTATCAGTTAACTGCACTAACCAAATGAAAATGGAAAATTAATTATAGATTGCTTCAATTTCCTATATTTATTCTATTATAGCCAGTACTAATGCTAAAATTATTCAAGAAAATGCAACAAATGAATTCTACAAGAGTTTTCAATACAAGGCCTTTTAATGAGATGTATGTGGATGGATGGATAGGAAGATAGACAGATAGATAGATAGATAGATAGATAGATAGATAGATAGATAGATAGATAGATGATAGATAAATACTCATATACACACATAAATGTATAGGTATACAGATTTATATCATGGCTTGACACTAGTATTTACATGTTAGGCTGAACGGATATTAGTATGCATTACCTTTTCAAAATGCCAATAATTTTCAAATGCAGATGGTGTATTGATTTGTTTTCTGTTATATTCAGAAGTATTAAAGTGCTAAAAAGTATGTTTGATCATGAAGAAAACACATCATGGAATCTATATCAAAATGATTTACCCTAGAAACAGGCAGTTCACGCACCTTACCTGTGCTCTCACAGAAGATAGCTGAATGACAGCCAACTAGGAGCAGACATTCATTTTAAATGTAATGCTTTTAGGAGAAAAGCCCTAATGCTCTTTTGAAAACCACAAAACCTACTTTTTGAGATTTAAAGTGTTTTTAAAGATTTAATAAAATTGCCATGGTCTGTTAAATAAATTGTTACCTTTTGAAACTTTCTCCTCTGTTTGAATCTGATGTAAACTGAATTTCAAGGTTACAGGTTTTTGTGTTGTTTTAACCAAATTACCACTCATGTCAATAAGTAGCTTGCATTGTTAACACATACGAATTTCAGCATTTATGACAACAGTACAGGAGGTGATTGTCTATATACTTCTGTGGAAAACAAAAGCATGGATATAATTTACAAATTAACCAATATAATAATTGTCACAGTGTTTGAATAACTTAGTAAATTATTTCTCCAAATCTAGAACTTTCTAATTTCTAATATCTCTACTTTTTCTTTGATATTAAAAATCTGCTTTGCATCATAGGGAAAGAAATACATTACTTGAAACGATTCTCCTGCAATAAATAATCAGGAGAAATAGTTTACTGTAATGATCATCGTGAATGTTCACTTGTAGTTCTTATTCTTGGTGGAATTTTTTTCTAATTACTAGGTTACATTGTAAAATTTACTTCACATCATCAAAGTAGACAAAATACTGCCTTAATATATTCAATGTAAGAAAGGTTACCAGTCTAATGAGTAAAACAGGACAAAATTTGAAGAACATAAAATGAGTTCATTATTGATACTGAGGAGGAATTTTGCATATTTTAAAAAAACATCAGCAATTAAGGAAGTATTCAACTGTGAGAGAGAAGACAAAGAAACTAAATCTTGCATTAATAATTTTTTATGAAAAGAAACTTACATTATAATGACCTGGGATGAATTATGAGATATTCCGTAGTAGAATACAAAGTATTCATTGAAAAACAGTCATAAATTTACCATCATCTACATATGTTGGTACAATATAAAGTTGAAAACCCAGAGTTGCCTGATAGTAGCATAAGTAAACTGCTACAAGAGTGAACGTTTGTTTATTTTTACAACAGCCATGAAGTTTGATGACAAATTAAAAATGAAGTGAATTGCAATGATTGAGCTTCTAATAATTAGACTTTTTTTCCCTCTAAGGAAACAATATGCAAACTATGGAACCTATAAAAAATAAAACAAGGTGTTTTAAAGAAAATCCTCATATTAATTATCGAAATTTGATGGGGGAGAGGGGGTTGATATAACAAACCTGTTGTATGTTTTTTTGTGAATATTGGTTCTCTTTGGGATTAATCGAAGGCAGGAAGAATCTGGGGGGGACCATCTAGGCTTACTGAGTTAGATTTTAAAAGAAAATTCCACAGCTAAGGTTGGGAACAATGATTATTAACCAAAGCACAATCAACAAAGGTGAAACTACAAGAATAGTGGTTGGATCAAAAAAACAGATCTCAAGGAACTTAGGTTGGAAGACTTACAACATATTCTATTTTTAAGTGATAGAGCACTTGTGTTTTTCGTCATTGTATAATTATTTCTAAGCATCAGAATTTGTGGATTTATTCCTTCCACTTTAATGTATGAATAATTTTGAAGTTCTCATTTTATGTTATTTAATGGAGACTTTTGAAGGCTCAGTGAATTCAAGATTTTGATGTTTTTCTGTTATACACATTTGATATATAGTAATACCTATTTTTTCTTTTTAATTAAATATGTATATATACACACACATCACTGTTTGATATGTAACATTTAAATGTTTCTATGAACTTTAATAATTTTAAAATAAATAAGTTATTGCTTTTTAAAACTTTGAAATTGCATATATACATGTATATTTCTATATGTTTGTTTGTTATACACAAATATTTAACATATAACAATGCATGAGATATCCAGTTAATTTACAACATTACCCACACTTAGCATTTGCACTATTTTTAATTACAGTCTCTGGCATGGTATTCTGACTCGCAATGGGTCAACTCAGACTCAACATCTAACAAGACAGGAAGGACCCAGGCATCCTGCTTGAAAATATAAATGACATTCTCAACAAGGTAGCCTACTTGGCACCAGCAGTATCGTGACTTTATATGACAAAACAGCAGCTATCCCATTAAGGAAAACTTATCCCTCACTGCACTGGCTAAAAAAAGCTACCAGGTCAATCGAATCCTCGATTCACTAATGTTCCCCTAAATGGTTGTAGCTTGTACCTTGAAGATTTTCCTAAGCCAAAACCCCCTGTCCACTGGTTTTGTTTTTGCTGCACATGTGTTCCAGATCTAACTTTTTTGGTTGCTACTTAGAAAACTACACACTGTATGGTTAAATATGCCTTCCTTGGAGGCTCAAAACTAAAGAACTAAAATCACAGCTGCAGACAGAATTATCAGGGCAACTCATTTAGATGACACTCACGGCAAGAATCAATTCTCTGATGAGAATGACTACACTCAAGTATTAAAAGAGACGATTAGGTTTGTGAGACAGAGGTGACATTTGCCTCCCATAATTATGACCACTGCTAAAAGCTGACTGATTTGTCTCATGATGGGGAGGCCACATTACAGTGGGCTCTGGTCCTTCCACTCCTGGCAGATTAGACAGAGCTTTCCACTAACCTGTGGGCCTATCGGTGGTGCCTCACTATTGTATGCACACACACACACACACACACACACACACACACAATGAGGCACCTCAGATAGTCTCACAGGGACTGCAAGATTAGAAGACAAACTTTGGTTTTAGTCCAGTGTTTATCTATGAAATCATGAGAAGTGGCAAGAAGTCACAGATTATAAAAGCCTCTGAATGCTGAGGACTGGTGTAGGAAAAGAAAAACAGTCTGTTAGTATTGTACGACACATTCCTCCTTTGGTTTGTTTTAATATGTTGAATATGTTGAATGAAGTTTTTAAGTCCAAACAGTATATAACCATCATTGGAAAATAGGTTGAACGTAATTTCTATCTTAGTATTTTCTATATCCAATTCTAAGTTTTAAATTGTAGATCTCTAAACACAGAACAGAAATGTGAATTAACATATATTCAAGTCAATAAGTATAAGAATGATTTTTTTTTTAATTCAGTTGGCCTATTTTTGTAAATACACACATAATCAACTCAATTAATACCTATGTGTGGGCCAGGTTCAATATATATTGTAAAGTCATATGGCTCAAGCATATAATTCAAATACTGTATATGAATGTTGCAAAGAAATAAACCATCAGAATCTAGTTTCCAAATAACAAATAAAATGAAAACAAAAAGACATTGCATATATTTTTCAGACAGTCTCGTATTCACACAATTTCTTAACTTGTATTTAACACATACTTATACATAATGTTTCTAAAGTTAGTGTTTAATTTACTTATGTTTAGATTTTTCTTTCTGTTTTTAAAAAATGCAAATGTATTTTTGATATAACAATCCATGGTCTTTTCTGGTAAACTGCATATTTTAAGGCTGCTTAGTAATAATAATTTCAATTCTATGGATAAAATGAATGATTGCATTAAGTATAATAGACCAAAGACTTATAAGATACAACTTATTATTCTGTATTTCCTATAAGACCACTTTTTGGTTTCAAAAACTAAAATGTCTATTTTTCTTTCTGTCATTTGACAGAGAAACTGAAAGAGATTTTCACATCAGGTTATCTTGAAGTGTTTTACAAAGAGTATAGTGCCATCTATTGGGTACCATTATTTGTAAATTGTGCCCATTTTTTTGTTTTTGTTTTTCATTTCACTTGTTTTACATATCAAATATACTTTAATAAACTGTAACATACAAAAAATATGAATTAAATCCAAGCAAGTAGAAGGAATGAGATAAAATCAGAAATCAATTAAGTAGAAAATAGAGACACATCAAATATACAGCTATACATGGAGCACACAACTCAGAAAAATCTGGAAACTAGCTGGGTGACTCCTACCCTCAGGTGAAGGAGACAATACCCAAATGAGTAGGAAAGGCTAAAACACAAGCTTGGTATAAACCCTACCACCAGCACAGTGCCATAAAATCTCTCAAATCCTAGCTTCTCCCTGAGGAGCACAGGATTTGAACCCCACATTTAGCACCCCAACTTTAAAGACACCTATTGGAAGGATGGGCACCTCCCCCTCATCTTTCTCTTGTTAGCTCCAAGCTGCAGAGGGGTTCCTGTGCCCATTCAGAACTGCTTCCTGGGTTCCCACAAGCCGTTTGGCTATCAGACACTTTGCTTTCTAGCTGGGATCTGGGGATTTGAGTAATTCAGTGTCTCAGTCTTGACTTGCACATTGATTATTTACAAGAGTCCACCTTATTCCATTGCATCTGCTGCTGCCCTTTCGCAAATATAATATCTCTTAAATTCCCACCTAATTTTAACATAAGAGCAAAGAGAGTTCTCAGTGGTCTAATAATTTATTTAGATTTATGTGATTTCTTTTGGTGAATTTCTTTTTATTTTTTTCTCTTTGTTAAAAACTACTTTATTGAGATATGATTGACATACAAAAAGCTATATATGCTTAATATACACAACTTGATGTGTTTGAAAATAAGTACACATCCATGAAGCCATCACCACATTCTATGCTATGAATATATCCATCAGCTTGAAAAGTTCCTCTCACACACTTTTTAATGTATTATTATTGTTATTACCATGGTGATTATTATTATTTGTGATAAAAAATTAACATAATGTGTACTCTTTTAGCAAATGTCTTAGTATACAGTACAGTATTGTTAACCACAGGGAATACGATGAGTTTCTTATTTTCTAGATTATCACCTTCGTTAGCATTTTAAATCCAATTTAGGACAATCAGAGCCCTACCATCAGGCAATGTCTCACACATGTGTTTTCACATGTTTGTCTATCACAAGGACATCTTCTCGACAGGGGAAAACCTCTTTGTAGCAGTTAGAAGAAACTAAAATCAACTCTGAGACCATCAGCTGACATTTTGAAGGGCCCTTAAGGAGGGGCCGAGCTGTGAGTTGCCCCAACTATTGCCATTCATTCTTAATAGACATCACTCTCTCTGAACTTTCATCTTCAAAGCAACCTAGCCAGAGCTCTACTGATTTACCTGATTTCCACCCATAGCAGTCACTAATTTCCCTCCATTAATGCTCAGTGTAAGTGCATATCTCCATAACCGATACCTGGAAAGGGTGGAAACTTCTGTTTATTCAGGACACATCATAGTACGTATTACAATGGGATCAACCTGAAACAGGCCACAGATTGATGAGGAAGTGTCCACACTGAGAGAAGCACCAACAATCCCAATGACAATATTTGCTCAGCTCTCTTTGAAATGACATCCCGGGACTCTCCCTTCAACCCCCTCCTGGATTCCTTCTCATTAATATGCAACAAAGTAAAGAATCACCGCCTGGTTGACCATACCATGTGCTCAACATGTTGCTACCAATTCCCATGGAATTCTCTCAAATCTCTGTCATCAGCCTGTGAGGCCCTCATTTTTTCTCTCCTTGAAAGCCTTGTTCTTTTAGCCTTCCATCCACACCTTCCATGGGTCACGTGGGTGGTGTCCTGCCCAATGTCACTACAAAAACTGCCCTGGACTTTAAAAAGTATAGCTTTATAATTGTGGCCAAACATTTGGACTTTTATTTTACAATTTGTCTCTGATTCTGCTTGCAAGACTGAGCAGCTCTGCAGTTTGAACTCTGACTCTATCCATGTGATGAACTGCATTCCCTGTGTTGTCCGTTTGACCTTAGGGCTTCATTTACAACTTTGCTTTATAAGCTCTAAAAGAAAGTGAGTCTGTGGTCCATGTCCTCTGACACCCCTATTGTCCACACCTAGTGACCCCACCTGCCTACCCTAAATTAGCCGAGAATGGAAAACGCTGTTGCTCTAAACAGTCAGAAAAGACATAGTGTTATTCATATGGCATTGCTCCCCTTCGAACCTAACCCCCTTAAATGTCAGCTTTGTGTGGCTTTTGCCTTTACAACTCTGCCCTAACTCCTCTGAGGAGGAATGCACTTTCCTTTTGCATCGAAAGCTGTCTCCAGGCTTGCAAACCATATATGAATAAAACTCTGTGTCTCTTAGAAAGAGCTCCTGCAGTTTTATTGACACTGCCCATTCTGTGAGGCTGCATTGTCCTGGAGGAAAACATGCCTTTTTATCACTGGATTTTCCAGAAGGGGCACTTTTTTTCCCAAATGTATTCCTTCACAATGTGTAATAAAGGGTGTGCATATTTTTCTGTTGTACTGGTGACAGTTCTCAATCATGCCCATCCCCTTTTCCCTCTCACCCCACATCTGGGCAAGCGCATAAGAAATCCTGAGTGTTCCTCCTTCAGTGCCAATGAGAAGGTCATACCAAGGCCTTGCCCACAGGAACCCTCACCCTGGCTCCATGCCTTGATAACTGGAAAACCTCCACATCAGTCTCATGTTTTCAGCCTTGCTGGGGAGCCACCATAGTGTCTGTTATATGACTTATAGCAAATATATTCATTTCCTCTAGGTGAACATCCATTGTGTGAAAAACAATATAAATGGAACCACTTTAAAATGGAGTCACAGCTGCCATCCCAGAGGAACTGCCCTGCACACCTTACCCTCAAACCTTTGGAATGTTAAAACTGGGCAAAATAACCTTTGAACTGGGTCTAATGCAGCATTATATCCCAAACAACTGCTTGCAAAGATAACAAGAAAGTGGGAATTATGATGACTAGAGTGAAAATTAAAGCAATCTTTAGAATTTGCATCATTGTTAGCCTATCTGCACCTACAGACATTCATTCCTTCTGTGAGTGTAATCACCCCCCTTCCCTTTCTCATAAATACCCTGTGCCTTCAACCCCTAGTTGGAACACTATTTGGGTTTCTGCCAGCATCAGTGCTTTCCTAATAGCTATTCGTTTGGATGTCAAATACATGTTTGTTGCCTCTCACACTGGCCTTTTAGTTTGAGGTTAACAATTATCATCAGTCTGAATATTGGGGCTACTTTGAGGAACGGGTCTATCTGTTTCTGAAGAGTGATCAGCACAGAGGAGAAGCTTTCTCCATAGTGCCCACAGACGCCCAATATATGTTGCAGACGTATAATGTGGTTGTACTGGGGATGTGGGCACAAGATACAGAAGCATAATGCTATGGAAATAAGCACAGAGAAACAGGTGAGAGTAGCATCAGATAAAAGCAAGTGAGACTCAGAGGAGATGCTTGTGTTAGCAGAGCAGAAGCTGCCAATGCTTCAATCACAGGAGGACTCAAATGGCAGCTATGGCAGTTGTGCTGATCGCTCCCTCCCCATGTCACTGGACAGAACAGAAGACGCTGAACATGGAGGCAGGAGAGCTAACACCACTATTACCGCCATGAAGTACCCCATGCTTTGTACATGTCCTTCCCAGAGTTAGACCAGATGTATACCGGGGCGTTACTATAAAACTTTTTAGATGTTTTAGGTATTAGGCCTTAATACATTTCTCCCACAAATTTTCAGTCTGTGGCTTATTAGATTTTTTCCCTTATTTTGTGTGTGTGTGATATATATATATATCACACACACACACACACACACATATGAATAAATCTTGTTCAAACAATGACATAAAGGCCTGTGAGTTTTCATTATTTAAGCAAATTTATTTTCTGGTTCATTTAATGATAATCAAATTATAGACACAGATAAAAAGTGAAAGGCAAGCTATTCAATTTAGCATGACTCAAGATGTTACAGTCCTTACCTGAGGATACCAATTACTTCTGTTGAAGTGATTTAAAAAGGTATATCTTCTTTTAAGGGTTGAAATTGTATTTTACGAATGATTTTTCTTTTCACTGCTCTCGATCTCTTCATGGATAAAGTAATTAGAAAATTTAGATAATTCAATAAAAGAGTTAAAAGTGATGCTTAGGACTCTCTAAACAAAACAACTGAATGTTCATTTTTCAACTAGGCAGAGTACTATATATGCAATCAATGTTCTTCTCTAACTGTGGCTAACTACTAATCCTTCATCTACCTGAATAAAAACTAGAAATTTACTGCACGTGTGATGTGGGTGACACGCAAATTTTGAAAAATTCAAAGCTATGCCATTTGTGAGCCTTTCAATTGCTAGGATAGTAAAACTATTATTCTAATAACTCTAGAGAAGTATTATCCATGCTTCTCCCGACTAAATTTATTTGTGCTTTGTTAATTTCCATCTACATTTTCAATTTAATTTAGTTATCTATTATGCTTCTTATCTTTATTCTTGTACAGTACATTATAGCATTTTACCAATCGCTTTCCCTTCTGGTTTTCAAGCATCATCACCATCCTCAGAAAAAGAAATGTTTTAAGTAGAAAACATGTTTTGCTTAAATTAAGATCCGTTGACAAGGCATCAAAAGATATGACTTCTAGTCCAGCACACATCCCTGAGTAATATATACTGTAGAAATAGTGTAAAAATTTCAAATACAAACTATAAAAATTAGAGTGGGAATCACCTGCTTACTTTACCCATCATGTACTAATCGTATCTCTTCTTCATCTTTACAATGGCTTTCCATTTGGTTGTTGGTATATTTTGCCAGACAAACCTAACCTGAAGAGAGATGATTTACATGCATACTATTTTAATATGTTTGCCTTAGAAAATGCTTGTTTTATTCGACTTCAGCTATTTGCTATTCAACAATAAATCCTTCTATATACTGCAGGTACCAAAGAAATTTATACTCATTTTAAGAAAGGAAACAACTGTACTAAAATTGTAATACTCAGTATATACCAATAACGAAAGATGAATACAAGTCATGTGTATATATTTTTTGGCACCCTCTGTATTGATGAGAATTTGTTTAACATTCTGTCTATTATTGCAAAGACAATAATGGATGGAATGTTAAAGAAAACAAATGGACTCTCTCTGAATGTTCTGAATCAATGGCAACAATCAAGAGAGATAATTTGCAACAAGGAGCTCTAGGGATTACAAAACTTGGCCTAACATAATACTTACATATAAACAAGATTAAACGATAATAAAGAAACCTCTTCATATAAAATTTATAAATATGTGTGGGAATTTATAGGCCACTATATTTTATTGTATTGGATTTCTTCCTCTTAGGTTTGTGATTTATTGAAAATCCTTCTGCTTTAAATTAAAACCATTATATGTATATAGTAGGGAAAATTCTGTGAACCTAAACTTCTCAATTATTAGGTGAAAGCTAGAGACTAATGTCTTAAATTGCTTTTTGTAGTTGAATTGCTTTTTTTTTTTATTTTCAATTATCTTCCCTGGATGGGGTGGGCAGTGGAGAGATCAACATTCCTCGATCTGGTTGATCAGATTTTCAATTTTGGTGCATGACTCTGAACGTTGGTTATAAACAATAGAATATTGCATCTCTCCTCCTCTCCTTCAGGTCATCTCTTCCCATATGTGCACCAAAAAGAAAGTTTAAGTCTTTGCAACTTAGGGTGGAAACAAATGCTATTTTTTTATGGATATGCCTTTAAAAGAATGATCAGATTTATATATAGTGAAGAAGAAATAACCTTTTGGATGCTTTCATTAATTTTTCAATATAAGAATTATAATTTTAATAATGTACAATTTTTACATGTTTATTCACTTGTTTCTACGTTTCTGATTTTTCCCTTTCTAATTATTCCAAATTCTCCTTGAGTTTTTTGGTCTGTTCATATAGCTATGCCATGCTGTGCTTTCTCCCTATTTCTGTTATTTTCTAAACATGTGGTAGTCTAAAACGTTGTCATTTTGGCAACCTGGATTTTCAGAGCAGTTGTATTTCAAAAAATAGAAATAATTCTATATCAACTGCACTATAATAATATGTGTGTGACAATTCCTTTGAGGCGTGGGAAATAAGGATAATAGCATCATAATAGTTTAAAAATGACAAATGACAAATCTTTGTATTTCAGATGTTGTACTACAGAGTTTTCAGAGAAATTATGTTCTCTCATTTGTTGAATATATGTGTGTATATATATATTTTTTTGTTTTTTTGTTTGTTTGTTTGGTTGACACCAGCACTGATCCCATAAAGAATTTTTGGCCTGAAAAAAAGTAATTGATATACTCTAATATACGTATATCAATATTCAGTGTGTTTGTGTAAAAAATTAAATTTCAAAGCAAAGTTTCTTGAAGCTATCCATGTATAATTATTATTCACTTTAGACATGAATAAAATCAAAGAATATGATTTATATGTAAACTGATGGGTTCAAGAGTTGTATTTATTTATAGTGAGTATAATTTAAAAAATTGCTTCAGATGAACTTGCTTGGCCAAAATATTCACTTTTTACCACTTAATAGATATTATAAAAATGCAATCCAACAAAGTTGCATTCTTAAAGGTGGGTTTCTCTTATATATTGTACAAGAACCATGATAATGTTAGCAACTATTATAATGTAAACGTGGCACCAGGTTAAGCATCTCGCATGCAGTATCATCTCTTTTATTTTTCCCATCCACTTTATATACCGATGATTACTGTTCCCAATTTACCTAAGAGGAAACTGAAAGTAAGAGCAGTGATGTAACTTCCCTAAAGTTACACAGCTTCAAAGGTAAAGAACCAATATTTTTGAAATGATTAATATCTGATTCTGCTATTTTATACTGTCAACCTACATCAAAGAGGTAAACTGAGGCAAGCTCAAATTACCAAAAGATGAGTTTATTCGAGAATAGCAGGGAATTGCTATTCAAGACACGCAAACTGTAGCAAGCTACAGGTGAGGCTGCTGAGGGTCTGGGGCGAGCTGTATCTATGGGCAAACCCTGCAAAGGAAGAGGTGGGGGGAGAAGCGGTGGTCCAGCCAGAATCCCAGAATTAAATCCACTGGCTTGAGGATGGGGAGGGATTCTTGGCTAATGTTTATTGGTGAACAGAAAATTTCTGGTCTTCTGTAAATCAGGCATCTACAGCAAATCAATCCCTGGGTTCTTGAATTTCCCGAGGGTGCATGTGTGAGATTCTCCATTTCATATTCTCCCATTCCAGTGTACGTTGCCATCCTCTCACAATACATTTGGTATCTTCTGTTTCACACTAAGATTTCCACTTTATGATTTTGAGAATTGTCCACACATTAATTTGTCTCTTTAAATATACATACACACATATATTGATTTATTTCAATGTTACGTGTGCTTTTAAGAAAACATTTAAAGGTTACACTAATTATTCCTTACTATGTTTCATTTATTTTTTTGTGCCTGGAATACTTTGTCCTGCCCACAAAATATATAAATATTCATCAATATTATTTCCATATGTTCTGTTTTCTCAAATGTGCACTCTATTTTAAACGTGTTTTCATCACAACAGCCATGAGATGGGCTACACTAACATAGAGCTATTAAAGCATTAGAGCGAGAGCTGGATAACAGCCCCTCCTCACTTAACCATAGGCCAAAAATTTAGACATGATCTAATATTGATGTTGGAAATATTTTGAGACATTAATTAATTGTGACCTAATCTCACATTACATAAAACAAAAATCACGAAGTAAATACTCTTTGGCTTTTCTGAAATGAATAATTATACAAAAACAAGTGACATTTAATATCATAATGTACATTTCCAGTACTTCCATTACGTCCTTTTATTTTACTAATTTGAAATATCCAATTTCCTCTTCATTGTGTAAGTTTTCCAGGAATGCTGACTTTAATGCCCTTTACAAATAAAACTTTAAATCCCATCCCATTATACCTTGGTACATGCTTGTTGAAGCTTAAATCAAACACTCCACATCTTTTGACCCTCCCTTCAATCCAAATAACTGCATTATTTTTATGTGACCATAAATCATTTCCTGTATGTTCTGTCTCTGATCAAGTTCTTATCTCACATTATCTCTCTGACCCTGCCACACTCTTCATTCATCATATATTTATTTTTTTTCTCAGTGTTTTATGAGTGCAATATAAGTGACAAACACAATACTTGGCACTAGTAAAACAAAGATAAATAAGACACTATCCTAGCTTTAATATCTACAAGTTTCTGAAGGAGATACATTTGCAAAGAAATAACTAAAGGGAATTTAAGCAAAATTCGATTTGATCTCAAGGAAAAATATTCTAAATCTGGAAAAATCAGGGAATGTTTCCAAAAGTAGTGATATTTTAGTGAGTCTTAAGAATTTCCAGGCAAATAGGAGGGCAAGCATTCCAAAAAAGTAAACGTCAGGTGCATATTCAGATATAAAAATGCTGCAACTATCTGGGCCCTAGAATAGGATACAGAGCACGAGGGTAGTGGAAATGAGAGAGGAAATCTGTACAGAGGCCTAAGTGTTAAACACCACGCATCAGACTAAGTTATTTAAACTGGTTTTACCTTATTGCTGGAAAAAAAAAAAAATCACTGAATTCCTTTAAGTGGGAAATAATTAGCATGACTGGGGAAATATATGAAAGCAGTAAAAACTGTTATGTAGCTTTTAAGATGGTCCAGGTGGGTGAAGATGAGGTCAAATTTAATATTCTGTCAAGGGATATGAATAAAGTGGGTAGAATCAAATGATAATGGAGTGACATATTTTGTGACCAATTTATAGTAATGAGATGATGAGACAGAAATAGGGGTCAAAAATAATAATACACTATTTGAGCAACAATAACACAAAATTTGTTTTGGTTGACAATGCTATTGTAAAATGGCTTAAGACCGGAAAATTCCAGTAACTCAAGAAAATAACATTTTAATGGGAAGGGTTTGAATTAAATCAATTGGTCCGTTTTGTAAATGATGAGTTTGAGATTTATTTGCACTTTTTAGATGCTTGAAAATGTGATCTTCAGTAAATAGTTAGTGAATAGTTAGTGAATAAATGATTAGTGACTATCTCATGCCTTGCTATGGACTAAATATTTGTGTTCTTCCAAAATCCATGTTTTGAAACCTTAATCCCTGATGTGATGATATTTGGAAGCAGGGCCTTTGCAAGTTAATTAAGTCATAAGAGTGATGCCCTCATGAATTAGTACCCGTTATAGAAGAGTCAGGAAAGAGTCCTCTCTCTCTCTCTCTCTCTCTCTCTCTCTCTCTCTCTCTCCCTCTCCCCCCCCCCCCATCATGTGAGGACACACTGAGGAGATGAATGTGGGCACCAGAAGGAGTGCCCTCGCAGGACACCAGATCTGCTGGCAACTTAATCTTGGACTTCTAGCCTCCAGAACTATAAAAAATGATTGCTCATTATGTAAGCCACTCAGTCTGTGGTATTACGTTACTGCAGCAGAAACTAAGGCATGCTTGTCCTATGTTAAATTCAGTGGTGAACAAGAGAGATAAATCACCTTCCCTCTGGCTGCTTGCATGCGATTTGGAAGGGAAAATAATAATACACAAAGAAAAAACAAGGTAAATTCAGATAGTGAGATAAACACTTAGGAAAAAAATGAATCTTTTTAATAGGGTAGAATATGAAAAGGAAAACAGACCATGAAGGGATGGATTTACTACAGGAAGTTCTCTCTGTGGAGATGACATTGGAATTGAGACCTAAACGATGAACAGAAGCTTCTTCCAGGTAGAAGCAAATGCAAATGGAAATATTCTTGCTGAGACAATGAAAACAACAAAAAAGGAATGATACAGTAAAGCAGCTAACAATGCGTGTGATGTGCGGCCTCAGAGCAGGGGCTTTCGTTCAGGCTCCTAGGAGAAACAGGTGAGACAATTGTGCAGATGTGCGGAGCTGCTCAGTCGCGGAGAGAAAGGGATCTGGGATGAGCTGTGGGGCTGGGATGGCCAGGCCATTACACACCTGCTGCTGAATGTGGGCTTCCCCCAGGGAGGCCGTGACCTTGGGTGAGACGGCTCTCTGGGAATGAAGGCAATCTCTGGAGAGGGGCTGAGTTGTGAGCCTCTGGAGCCGATGGCGGCAGCAGCGGAGGGAACAGGGACCTAGTCCTGGAGAGCAGCATCCAGGACACCACACCATCCATGGCCGCAGGTAAGGACCACGGGTAGGAGGCTGGGCTTTACGTTTGGTATCATCAGAATCGTCATGAGTATTTCAAGCAAGTATTCATCCTGAATTGGTTTAGAGTTTTAAAAACATGTCCCTGGCTACTGTGTACAGAAATTTGAGGAGGAATCCACGTGGAACATGGAGGACAAGTGAGGGGTGGGATACTTGAGGAGTCGGGGTGAGTATCACGGTAGCTTCGTCAAGGGGAACAGGAGCAGACCAGCAATAATGAGAAGCTAAGGCCATGGGTTGGAAGTGGTGGAATTTTCTCAGCAACCGTGGAAAGCCCCCCGAGAGCTAAGGCTAGATTGCTGGAGAATAACCTTACTTAAACCTGTGCAGAGAGAAGCAATAAAAAGTAAAAGGACAATAAGAGTTACAAAGTAACCTGAGACAAAGTAGCAATAGAGTGGCATCAAGTAAACATTAGCAGTTTTGTGCTTCAACAAGGAGAAACTGATTCACCACGTCAAGTGCCACAAGGTAAATCTAACAAGATAAAGACTT
Organism: Rhinolophus sinicus; assembly: GCF_036562045.2. Taxonomy (NCBI): domain Eukaryota; kingdom Metazoa; phylum Chordata; class Mammalia; order Chiroptera; family Rhinolophidae; genus Rhinolophus; species Rhinolophus sinicus. The sequence continues at coordinate 118,482,241 of NC_133757.1, forward strand.
TATCCGTAGCAGTTTTGTGTGTGTGATGGAATGAAAGACACTGGAGTACATGGAAAAGGAAATAGGAGGTGAGGAAATGAAGAGCAAACAACAATGATTGATTGTGGATAGAGAGCAAAGGATTTAATTGAAATGGCAAAGAAGAATAGAAAAGAGTTCTTTAGTTTATTTTTATGAGTTTGTTTTTAAAGATAAATATATCTAAGTGGGTTTTCTAGCATGCACGAAAACACACAGACACACACACCAGAAATGCAGAACACAAAGAGTCAATAAAAGAAGAGTTGAAGACAGAGGAACACACGGCTCCAGAATCCCCCCAGCCCCCTGTTGTATGGATCACCTTTGATCAGATATGTGTGAAGATGGGAAGGGCTGTAAGTGTCAAGTTCACATCAAATTAATCCTATTTCTGTGGAGAAGTGGAAGACACAATTGAAAGGGATAAAACATTATGAAATTGTGATATTATAATATAACCTGCACTTGTTTTTTTCAAAAATATCAATGCACATATTAAAGATGATTTTAGTCTATTGCATGCTAAAATTTGCCATAAAACATCTTTATAAAACACCCAACCATAAACAAACTGAAAGATACGATCCTTACCCTGAGGAAAATTGCAAGCAGAGATAGAAAATGTGTACAAAGACTGTCTTTATATGTATGAGCTACTTTGGCTCTTTACTTATTGAATTATTTAAGAAAATTAAAAACTCACTGAAATTTTGCATTCTTTGTTTGATGGAACCTCTCCTTTCCATGCTTGATTACTTTCTCAGCAGTCAACTGGCTTCCCAATGGTCATTACATACAAACTTGGCGAGAGATAATGGTTTCTACATGTAAATGTCTGTCTATCATTTCCCTAGCCATTGCATAATTTTATTGGTATTTAAGATAAATAGTAAGTTCAATATATGCTTATTTGACTTAGAGTAGTCTAGCCAACACACAAAATAGAGTCACATCAGAATATTTGTGATTTCCATTTAAAGGCCTGAGAGTTTACATATAATGGGAGATATGAACTCATTTTAGTATGGCATTTTTATTTTGTAATTTTTTAGTAGAATCACTTTTTTTCTTTGCAATATAGCACATTAAAATACTAAAGCATGGATTATTACAAACATAAAAGTTGATTTAAAAGAGACTATGCAAATGATAGAAACTGCATTCATCTAGTTTGGCTCTTATAACCTTGAATGAACTATTAATATTGACTGAAAATTCAACTATTATCCACCGATAACCTCTGAGATTTAAAAACAATGTAGATTGTATGATTTATAACATGCTACCTGGCTATAAAAGTTACTTTAACATCAGATATTATAAAGTAATACTAAACTGCATGAAAGAGTGACAGAAAGACCATTACAAAATTCTATTTTGGGTTTTATAATAGAGATAATATGCTGCAATTTAGTTTAATGAGTTGCAATTAAGAAACTGTTTCAAGAGTTGCATGTGATTTCTTTTAATTATTAGGAATTAGTTGTTTCTACATAAGTGTATTTAAAATGACATTATTTGAACTTAGTAAATGATAAAAAATCTTCAATATATTAATATTTCTTATGGACTGTACATCAGTAAAATTTACAAGGAACTAAAGTACTTTTAATTTGTATTACTTATCAGAAAAATACGATAATTTTTTAGGAAGCCTATTACTTGTAAAATGGAAAGAACACATACTATACATGTAATTTGGGTATATTTTGGAATAATACTGAATATCCATCCGTAAGGTACTGAAATTTAATGATCATCTCTAATCAAATATTAAAGGTAACTGACTGAGTAAACTGTTCTAATTTAATACGAAATTAGAATAGTTTGATCACAGATATTACTAGAAAATGTAAAATACTGTAATAAATTATTCAACATTCTTAATATCATTTCTAGGTATGTTAATCACATTGTATTGTATAATATGAAAATGAAAAGCATGCAAAATACCTTAAGATTCATATAAAAGGAAAACTGTTATACAAAATCTATCCTTCCCTTATACATGTTGTGGTAATATTAAAAATGTGTAAATAGAGAGAGTGACAAAAATGTATATACACATTTTAAGAAATGAAAAACTGTATTAAAAATGTAACACTAAATATATACCAATAACAAAAGATGAATACAAGTCATGTGAATAATTTTTTTGGCACCCCCGGTAGTTGTTTTTTTTCAATTCTTCCCTGATAACTCAAATTGTTTATTGCACCATCACCGACACTTAACACACTATCTCCTGTATTTCAAGAACTCAATAAACATATGCTGAAAAGATAAATGAACATATTTTATTAAGAATCAGTTAATTGGAAGGTCATACCACTTTTACTCACATGTTCTATTTGGAAATTATTTTTTGCACCATGCACATTCATTTTCTCAGCTGGTACTCAGCACATTTAATAACTTTCATATGAAAATACTTCTCTTTTCCTCACCTATGTTAAATTTTATTTTGTATATGACATATCTAAATAACCTCACCCAATTATGGTAACTCCTCTACTCCATATAGTATATTCATATATTATTAATGCCCACAGAATACTATGTAATTAGTAGTATATATTCTGCTAACTAGTATTTGTATTACTAATTAGCAGTGCTAATACTATGTGTGTTTATGTATGTATGTATATATATCCCCCTCAAAGTGAAAACTATGATATCAATTTTATGTTCCACAAAGGTTGGTTATTCTAACAGCTGTAACATTTAACATGACAGGAGATGATTTAATATGATATGTTTAAGAGATTGTGGAAGGGGCTCCCCATAGTAACTCTCTAACAAGCCCATCAAACACAGCTCCACATTTTATGTTTCATCTTTCACGAGAAGATTTTGTTTTGTGTTGTTTCCCTCCCTTACTATTGCTGAAATTTCTAATCATAGTGTTAACCTTTTGTCCATAGTTGCCTTTTGAGTGAAGAAGTATATTTGGAAAAACACTATTGCATGAAGATGTGAAACAAATAAACAACACAACATACTCTTGATATGTATATTAAAGAAGCTGAAAAGTCCCACATAAAATTAGTTATTTAATTTTGCTTAATATAATGTACACCAAAATAATTTTCTCATATTACACTTTCTGATTTCTCAGAATTCTTGTTATATAAGTAACACATATTGGTGTACAACGCAAGATAATTTCCTAAATTATGGTATGTGGAAGAACAGAATTTTTTTAACACAATAGAATTATATTAAAATGGGCCTTTCCAGAAACATACAATATTCAACTTATGCAAAAGCTACCTTAATGAAATAGTTTTATAAAATGGAGAAGAAATTCAAAAAAATCCAGGGCATAAATGAACACTAGAAAGTGAGAGTCTCAAGTAGAGAGGAGCTCTCTCAATGACAAAGTAACATGACATTTCTAATAATATGTGTATAATTTCCTGATTTACTTCACTCTCAAACATAAGAAATATGTAAGTGGCTGATGATATTGAATTAGAGAAGAGAATGCAAGTACAAAGTAAGACTACACATCGTATATGAATAAAGCAGTTATAAGTATATAAACATACCATTTTCATGATTCATTTATCATGGCAAATTTTCTGCAAACTTAACAAAACAAAACAATAAAAGTGTTCTCACTTTATGTGTAAGAACATTCATATATGTATAAGGTGAGTATATGCTATTTTAGGAGTAATGGGAATTTGAGCAAAGGAGTGACACAATCAAGTTTAAGTTTTAGAAGATTTATCCTGGCTGCTGTGAGAGAATCACCATCAGGGTTTGGTAGTGTGAGTCTGAAGCACGCAAAGAATTAGGAAGTCAAACAGTTCTCCAGAGGAGATCTGATGCTTGCTTGGACGAGGGTATTAATGGTAGAGATGAAAGTAAAAAAGTGCATCTGTGGGCTATATGTCAAGAGCAAGTCAGTAGTATTTTCTGATAGATTGGATGCAAAGCACAAGAGAAAGCATGAGTTAAACACAATAATGCTAAAGCTTTTTACATGAATAACTGGGTGAAGAAAAACACCATTTACTTAAATGGAAAATTTTAGGGAAGGGGTAGATTTTGAAGAAAAATGAATCAAAAATATTTTTTAACATGTTGGTGATGTCTTTTAGGCAGCTTAGTCAATTAAACTGTGTATTTATAATAGTTGGGAAAGCTGAAGGCATCTATTATTAGAGTTTTAAAAAGAAATCATTGCAAATATTGATTTATGAAACTATTAGGTTTGTGCAAAAGTAACTGTAGTTTTTGCAATTATTTTTAACCTTTTAAGCCACAATTACTTTTGCACAAACCTAATAGTTTTAAACACAGCTATTATAAGAAAACCTACATTTAGTTGTAAAAAAGGAAGATGCCAGTTAAAAAAAAAATGATGTGCAGTGAGAACTTAGGTAATTTATTCATTCACTCTATAAATGTGACTACTATAGGCTGTGAACTACATTAACTTTTATTAGGTCGGTGCAAAAGTAACAGCGGTTTTTTACAATTATTTTTAACCTTTTCAATCGTAATTACTTTTGCACCAACCTCATAGTAACTCCAATATGAGCAAAACTGATCAAGAATCTCCCTTAGTGATAAAGACAAACTATTATATTATTTGATGAAAGCTATTAGGGCTCTATAAAAACCAATTAATAGTGGTAACAGTCCTTCACTGAGTAGAAAGAAAAAGCTTCATTGAGTAAAAGTGGAAAATAATTGGAATTAATCACATTATATAGGAAAGACGAGAAGATAAAGATTCTAGGAGGAGAATTTCATGGGGGTGGGGGGAGACAAACGGATTTCTTTCACTCACAGAATTAGAAGAGTTTGAGTATAAAGTAGAATTTCTTGATGCTGAGTAAGATAGACATATTTCAGTGGCAGCTATTTAGTTTTGCTAAAATGGTCTGCATTGAAGCTAGGTGCTAAAATGTTTGAAGATAGATTCACAGCAGAGAGGATCAAGAGACCATTTGATAAATGTGGGAAGGGAATGCCAGTGGAGAGGCTATTGCTGCAATTTTGCCGGAAGTGCAACCCATTCCTTACTTGCTTCTGGGTGAAAATGTAATGTTCGTTTTAGTACTTGTTGTGGAGTTAAAACCCAAAATATGATGACAGGGGCCCCTTAATATTTCTTTTTAAAAGTGTATTCCCTTGGTCCTTGAAACCCTGCTATAAAATTACTAATTAATATTTGGCAGGAATTCGGAAAGGTGTGTATTCCCAGACATGTCATAAACCATCTTGGTTAGAATGTAAAATCAAGGCTACAGCACACCCATTAAAAGGATTTATAACTATGTTTTAACTTAGAGTGGAGATGGAAAGAACAGCAGACAGCTGTTAAGAGGGTGAGAGCAGGAAATATGTCTGACTATTCATCAGATAAAAAAAGGCGCTGGGGATACAGAATTTGTTTTAAGTTGTTGGAAGATGGTGAAGCATTAAACAAGCTTGGAAGTGATATTTTGAAATTGGAACATACTTTGTGACTCACCACATAATCTAATGTGATGAAACTCTCACATATATTTACAATAGAGATATCTACTTCTGAAACAGTGATGCATCATATTTGATATTTTAATTATTACAATTAATTGGGAAGGGGGAGATTACAAAAAAAGAAAAAAGAATGGCATTCATTGATATCAGGGTAGACTGCCTTTCATGTAATCTGAAGTGTCATTTTCAAAGTCAATTGTTACTTATCAAATGAATTGCTTTGTTTAGGTATAAAGATATGTTATAAAACAGAACATCAAATATGAAACAAAATTTCACTCAAAAACTTGTCATCTATAGGTATAAGAATCTTAATATAAGTGTTTATTCATTATATATAATAAAAGTATATATTTTGGTTGGATTTCATACAAGTTCTTTTTCTATGTTATCTAAAATGTTACATTCATCAAAAATTGTAGTTACAGATTTGAAAGGTTAACATTGATTGGGACAAGTTGAGAAAATTTTTAAAACATAGTTTTTCATATTTAAAATTCTAGAACTGGATAGAAAAACATTGCTTTGCATGAAATTTCTCAGTTCCTTATCACGAGTTTTCAGCTGTGAAGAAATTCTCATACTGCAATTACTACTACTACAAATACAATTACCCCTACTATTACTATTATTACTACTACAAATAGTAATGATAAAATAGCAAGCATTTGTGGTGTTCACTGTATATTAGACACTGTGCTGAGCCTTTTTAAAGTATTTATTTTTTATAGGGACCATATCAGGTGAAGATAACTATTATGCTCATTGTACAGGTAAAGAAAGATGCCCAAGGTCACGTGACTAGTGAAGCAGAAAGACAGTATCTGAACCCAAAACTGTGTGCTACCCTAGTCCACAGGCTTCCCCAGAAGTCTGAACTTTCCTTCAGAGGCTACTGTTGAGAAGATACAGACTTACTTTTTTCATACTGCAAACTGAAACACAAGAAAGAAAACAGAAGAGGTCACTTCAAAGTATTGATAAAGTGATTTACGTATTTTGCTTTGAAGTAAATTTTGCTCAAAGATTTCTTTTGATAATGAGAGTTAATATTTATCCAAAAAAAGCATTATTCTTTCTGTATTAAAATGTCAAGGGCTGCTGAGAGTAAGGCTAATCAATATACTAGACCCAACTGCAGAACTTTATATAAAGTTTGTTTAAATAGCTCAGCTAATTATAGAAATGTGGAAGGTATGGAAACAGATACAGCTGAGTTATCCCACTGAATTAGAGATTTATCCATAAGGAAGCATTAATAAGAGATTATGACAGACATGGCATTTTGAAACTTCTGACAAATTCTCATGAGGATTTAGTGAAGACCTTATAATTAAACGTACAGAAAATTCTAGAAAAATCAAAGGTGAATGGTATTTCCATGTGAAAGAATGGCCCACACAAATCTGCAGAGCTTTGTCACATATACTTTGAGAGCATTCCAGAGTCACACATGTTAATTGGTTACTATAAAGGCAGTAGAGGTTTGCTTCTTCTACAAAAGAATAGATCCTTGGGATTCAGTCCTTCAAACACCCACTGTAAATTATCTGCAGCCAAAGCTACAATGGTATTTCTCCTACTCTTGTCAAATCCCTGAAAGGTATATTCTTTCCTTAAGTGATATAGCTATTTGTAATGTACAATTACTTATGAGAAAATGAACATACATTTTAACAAAATTCTAGTTCATCAAGTGTCTTTAACGGAAATAAATAATATTGAAGTTTAAAAGTGGGTAAATGTTCAAAATACAGAAAGCAAGAGGGAAGGAGGGAGGGAATGGGGAATAGGAAGAGAAGGAAGGAAGGAAGGATGAGAGGGAGGGATGGAGGGAGGGAGGGAAGAGAGAAAGAAAACTTGAGACTCTAGCTGCTGTCATAGATCTAGTCCCTATACTCTTTGGTTGAAAACAGTCAAGGCAAAGACAGACACTTATGTTTAAAAAAAAAAAAAAGTTAAAATTCAAGTCTATTATTTACTAATAATATCAGTATAAAATCCAATAAAATAAAAATACAGTAAATATGTATTTATGGGAATGTGCCTCCTTGACTGACTCAACCTGTTTTTATTTATTGCTTCTTGCCCCCAAGTCCCTTTTAATTCATTGCAGTAAAATTTGACATTTTCAGGCATTTACTTTTTCATCCTCCCAGTATTTTGTAAGATGTCTTGTTTCAAAAAACAAAACAAAAAAAGATTCTCAATATGTTTATTAATTTGATTGTTCAAAACTAAATGAAAAAAGATTACCTTCTCATTCATTTAAGCTCTTTAACTAAGCAATCCTCTGTAGAATGTTCTATAGCTGTTCTGTTATGTTAGACTTTCAAGTCATCCTAAATCTAATTCTTATAGCTAAAACCATATGTTAATGGGTCTCAGATTTAAGCTTGGAGTTCTCTTCATGTAGGTAAATGGTCACAGGGTACACTCACACAGTAGGTACTTAAATGTGGAAAGATGATGCCTCAGTCTTGTAGAGAACACTATATTGTGTCTAATCTGTTTCCCCTTCTTCAATAGTCATACAATTTTTAAAGAGCTATATGACTCCCCTAGTACTAAAGAGTACATTTCATAAGCCCCTTTGCAGCAAATATGATTATATCACTAGGCGAAAGTGTTTGGTGGAAACTCGGGCACACCCATTAAGACACAGCTGAGGCCAGTGTCAGCCCCATTTCTTCTCTTCCCTGACCCACTGCTTGTAATATAGATACTGCTAGATTGGAGTATGAGGTTTAGAACATGCATAATGAAATATTGGAATAGAAGAATTGTGAATCCTTTCAACCTTTCTATATGGCATTCATACACCTTTACATGGAAAGAAACCAAAACTAATGTCGGGCCCATATAATCACTGTTTTCCTTGTTACCATTTGTTTTGGTTCATTTAAAAAGACAATCTTCCAAGTTCACTACCAAGTCCACTTCATGTCTCGTCTAATGTCCAAGATTTATGTTTAAAACTTTTTGTTCACATGTCCTACCACAGCTCCCTAAAAAGTCAGGTTCTGCATTTGAATCCCACTGCTCAATTATACCCATGTTTTCCTTCTTACTTTTGTGCATTCATCCTGAACTATTTAGATAATGTTAATCATCACATTTTCTTTAGATACATGTCAATCATCACATTTCATTAGAAACATAACTAAACAATTAATAATATTTAACATTTATGAATTTTCCATACAGATCTACCTAAATTAATGTCATTCAGTTTAATACTCAAAATAATCCAGTAAAGTAGCACTATTATATCAATGATAAAATAGACTTGAAAAACATTAAGTGACTTGCCAAAGATCACACACTTATCGGAACAAGCAGAACAATTACCCATTAATTAAATCTCTTCCCTAAAATTTAGATTCAACAGAAATGTCTCTGGTATTATTTACATCTTATGGGATCTGATTTTAAGATAAGGCAGTACCAACAGAATTAGATATGAGAAAGTCTCTTGACCCATAAGTGATTTACTGAGTGACTAAGCTCCTTCAGATTTCTGATGAAAAAAACATGTTTGGTATGTACAAGGGAGCAAAGATGAATTGTGAGACTCATAAAAAATAGCCCTCAGCAGGTGAAACTTATTGTTATACAAGACACTAGAGCATGACACATTTTTTGAGCTATATATGTTGAGGCCTGAGCATGTAATACCTCAATATTACAGCATCTATCAATGCTGTAGCTAGATTCTTTTCTTGCTTTCATTAATATTGTCAAAATGATAATTAAATAGATAATGCAGTACAGTCTAAGACTATATTGGCTGAATTGTCCCTAAGTTGTTTGTGTCTTAATAACAATAGGCTTGACTTGGGATTTGCTTAACTCGTTAGCCGCTCCCAGGATTTTCATTATCTGGCATTCCATATTTCCTCAAGTAATCAGACTTGCTGTTTTTCAGTATATCCATTTTTCAAACTGAGGTAAGTGCTGTTGGATTCATCTCTCCTTTCTTTTTATTTAGTTATTTATTTATTTATTTTTATACTGACATGCATGATATGAACAGATATATTCTTAGTCAGGGAGGTCAAGAAAGGTTTTGAAGAGACTGAGCTAATGTAATCGTAGAATATGCAGGGTGAAAGCTTTAAGAAAACCAGTGTATTTTATGGAACAGTTTATAATATCACATGGCTGCATCTTCCAATATTTCTACTATGATTTATAAACTGGATATAATGCTTAAAAAGACATTCATCTTCTTAATATGTGAATATATGCTAAGGTTTCATTCAATACATTTATAAACTATTTTTACATTTGATAAATATAGAACTTATTTACCAGTGATTGAATTAGTTCATTGTTCTTTAAACATGCATTCAGTTTTTCACAAAATTAAATACATATATATATACTTTATAAAACATACTTTATTATATATGTACATATATATATATATATATATATATATATACATTTTCAGATCCTATTCTATGACCCCAATAATTAGCAGAGATATGGACACATGCCTGCGACTGGGTAGCGAATTCTCTTGCCCAAGTTCTGGGCTGGATAAGAGTAAGTGTCTCTCAATATCCTGTTGATGAGGGTGAACAATGAGAGTTCAAATGGAAACTAACCCATGCCTGGTGATTTGGTTGCTGCTTACTCCCTTCGGGGTAGTAGAAGGAAGGGATGCTATGATGACGACACGGCTGCCAGTCCCAATGGCACAGCTAGCAGCAATGTCACTGCAGTTACGGGGTTTCCAGAGTCAGCAATAAGGACCCTGCTATTCGAAATAGAGCTTTGAGTGAGCCACAAATCTTAGAGGATTGTTAGGCTGAGCAGCTAAAACGCAGACACTCAAATGCAAACGGCAATGCAAAGCTTTACTTACCCACAGGGAGCTTCTCTCCACTGTTGACTAATGTGCAGTGAAGCAGAGCTGTGGAGGCATGCACTGGGCAGGAAGAGGGGGTATTCTGTGTCTAGATGCTGGCCAGTGTTTGTCAGTACACAGAGGAAGAAGCAGCCTTCTCCTCCACACTGACTTTGACGCTAGAGGTCGAGGGAGAAAACTCCCTCCCTGCTGATCCTCCCTACCTACCTCCACATGCAGCCTTCCTCTTCTCCCTGCGCTCCACGCATCCCAGGCCCGACTGTCCCTGGTCCTGGGGAGGGAGGGAGCTCCTGAATCCAGCTAATCTGATGTGGGCAAGGTTCTCGATGAGGAAGGATAACTAACCTGACCTTGTACATGAAGGTCTCTGGGCTAATTCAATATACTCTTTTCTTGCCTTCTACTTCTGAATGTATAATTGCTATTGATGTTTAAGATGCTTGTACTGGGAATATCCAGTAATGTCAGTGGGAATTCACTCTCTCAGGCAGGGACAGCCAATAGACAGAGAAGAACCTTGTCTCCTACTGTGGGGTCCAACAGAAGCCAATGGAAACTCAGGAGAAGGGAATCACAGGATTAGTGAAATACTTGATGGCTATAGAGTCCTCAGAGGTATGACATCCCAGGGCAGCACACCATCTGGATCGTGCAGCCCCTAAGAATAAGCCTTTAGAAATCAAAGACAATCTTTAACCTGGCTACTCAGCTCTTGGCTTCATAATTCTCTGGCCTGTGATCCACTTTCTGGAGTTTGTCAACTTAGACTCAATGACTAACAAGGGAGGGGCATAAGAGGCCTCACTTTTCACACACCAAAAAAATTGCATATTTAAGAGTGTAGCTGGTGTTACATGAAAAAGGAAGGTTATAGATGCCTCTCATTTGAGTTTGGCTGCAAATTGTGGAACCAAACTACAGCCACGGATAGAATGGTCACCATTACTCACAGAGATGATCTCAGTAAGGGACCATTTTTCTGTAAAAATACACGGTGATCAAGCTGCTGCTAAAACCTGGACCATCCAGATTTCTGCCACCAGCTCCAAGAGTCATCATCATTGAGGAAAAGGCACCACATGCACCATGATAGCCTGGAAACATGGTAAAGAATACTATGTTTCTGATGGAGAAAATACGGCTACATGCTGGCCTGGCCATCCCTGCCACAGCTCCACCCATCTGACTTGTGGCTGAAAGATCACATCGCATGTGACTCCTTCTAGAGACTATTTGAGGTACCTCAATGCTGCCAAGACTTTGGTTTCCTGTGTCACTTTCACAGTCTGGTCAGGTAACTGCTCACAGCATTACGACCCTTGAAAGTAAACAGTGTATATTTTTTCCTCCCTTAAAGGATGCTGACAACCTGGCATAGTCATGGCTATTTTATGGTCACTTGATGCATCTTATGAAACACAGGATGTTGGCATTATTGAGTGGTAGAATGGATTTTTAAAAGTCTACCCTGCATCTTGGTCAAACTACAAACCATGATGGAAGCCAGAAGTGAAAAGTTGGTATCACTGGGCTGCCACCAACGTGTCGGTAAGGCCGTGCTGCCTCTGGAGGACCAAGGAGGAAATCTGTTCTTTCCTTCTTCCACCTTCTAGCATTGTTTTGCTTGAGGTTGCATCATCCCCATCTTCAAGACCAGCATTTTCAAACCTCTCTGTTTTATCTTCACATTTTCTTCTTTTCCATGTAATTGTCGAGTCTCTCTCTGGCTCTGTCTTAAGTTCCAAGTTATAGCATTTCAGGCCCTCCTGGATAATCTGACATAATCTCCCCATCTCAAGATCTCTAATTTAATCGTACCTGCAAAAATCCCTTTTTTTTTCTTTTCTTTTTTCTTGAGAAAAAGTAACATACACAGGTTTCAGGTATGAGAACCTGATATCTGTGGGGGCCATTATTCACCCCGCTACAACTAATAACTATGTTGCTGATTTCCACTCGTTTCTTAATAGCCACACAGAGTCTTCTATCAAGGAATAAAACAAATGTTCCATTAAACTGTCAACATAGACTATTGCTTGTCTGCTTATAACTGCCGTGCTGTCATAAAGCACAAGCAGAAGCAGGGCTACTCTGGGAGCTGGAATGCTTAGGATTAACACTTGCTGCAGAAGCCGGATCAAGGGGATTATGCAGGAGGATCTATGGGTGGAAGGACAGGGATCGTTCAGCTCCTCTGTTGCACTCAGCCAACTACTCATCTCAGCTGACTGAACGTTGGCCTCTGGGCATTCCTGCAGCGACGGTGCTGACCTTGGGCCAAACCTGAATGCATCATACTGAGTAATGACTAATGTAGTGCTGTGCTGGGGTGATCCATGTAGTAATGTGCAATGGTCCAGTACAGACCAGGGGACAACCAGCCCCAGCTGATCTGTGATTAACAGAATACATACAGAATATATATATATTCTTCTTCATTTCTGTTACTGATGCTGGTCCCCCAGCTTGATTTTGGCTATGAGACTAAACGTATTTTGTTTTTTCTAACATCACAGAGGATTTGTTGTCCGTGCTCTGATGTAAGTTTGCCTGGAGCCTCCATCGGTCTCTGCATCCTCTCCTTTCCCACCCTCTTTCACAAAGGAAATGGATTCCCTCTTAAGGCAAACATGGTGTTACTATATAAATATATATAAACAGATCGTAATAAAGAATAATAAAAATACATGTTTGCCTTACTTTTCCTTTGAGCTCAGCTCCTATTCTTTGCTCCCCTTTCCAGCAAATCTCTTGGATAGAGTTGTCTGTACGCACTGTCTCTAATTTTCCTCTTGAGTTCACTCCAAGCTGACTTCAACACCTCTGCTCCCTCCCCATTGCCCCTGTGGCCACCTCACTTTCTCTCTGTTCCGCAGCCACTCCTTGTTTTTGGAGCACAGTGCGCATGTTTTCCCTCAGGTCCTTCACACTGGTTGTTCCCTCCACCTACAAACCTTTCCTCACTACTCTCTCACTTTTTTTAAGTCATTGCTCAAATATCACTTTTCCGTTGACACCGACTTACCCTGACTAATAGAGGGGTTCAAGTCTTTTCCATCCATTCTAATAACTTGGTTCTCTTGATCTGTCTCTCAGTTTTTGAGTAAGTGTACTCTGATTGTGTTTTGTTAATTTGTTCTTTAGTGCTGTCAGATTTTGTGCTGCATGGCTTAATGTTACATTGTTAAGTTTATATTTTTTATGATTGTTTTATCTTTTTTGTGTTTTCTTCCTTTGTTATTCAGTATTCCTTCTTTATCCTTTGTAATGGATTTTCATTAAATTGTGTGTGTGTGTGTGTGTGTGTGTGTGTGTGTGTGTGTGTGTGCTCGTGCTTCTTTTAGTTATTATTTCCCGGGTCTGTCTTTGCAATCCCTTTATTTTACATGTGTCTTCATGTGTATGTCCATGTGTATGTTTTGTTGTGTTGCTTGTAAGTAGTACATGGGGGAACTTTTAAATTCAATAGATAATACTCTTACTTTAATGATTGCGTACATTCAATCTATTTACATAATTTTGATTATATATATTAAAATCATTTCTGTGTTCACTTTTTATCATTTTTAACATTTCTTTTCTTTTAATTCCCTTTCTGTCTCTTCACCTTTGCTTCATTAATACTGATTTATAAATGTTTTCTCTCATTCTTATATTTTACACAGAGTATAGTTATTCAGAATGCATAGTGAATATCTTCTGGTGCCAAAATTTCAATATAGCATTTTATTGTTAAAAAGGCAATAACTAACTTATGTGTTCATTAATGCATTAAATACACCAGTTGGGAGTAGCTGTTTTGCTTATCTATTTGGAATTTATTAATATACAGTTCCACATTGTTTACTATATTGTGTTCATTTAATTTCATCCAGACTGATTTCATATTTTAATTGTTCATTTGGCTGACTGTCTTTCTTAGCATTTTATTTCATTTTGCAAGATGGGTCTACAAATTCATTTTGTGTGTTCTCTCACTCACACCCTTTTCCCACCCACCCTCTTCTGCTACTGCTTAGATAGCCTATCTACAACCTTCCCCGGGGAATCTCCTTTCCAAATCTAGGCTCACCTAAATGGGTTAGGGCTACTGCCACATTATGATAATGAGTATATTTCATAGCAAGTGTGCAGGCCATGAGCAACTCAGCTGAGTCCCTCTTCCCAAACTCTGTTTGTTGCACCCCATGTCCTTAGGCATACATTGCATAAGGCATAGCCTCAGGTTCACTGCAAATTTCCAAGCCCATTTGCTGAGAATGAAGCAGTGAGAATAAATCTTATTCCCAAATTTTTGCTTGGGTTGCATATCACTTATAAGAGCAAGCTCCAAGTCATCTCTGCCGACTCCGGACTGAGATGCCTCAGGCCTGCAGCTTCACACTGCATTTTGAGTCTGTGAAAATTTGATCTTGTTTTTGAGCCTGAGCATATTTTTCCTTTCATTATTTAAATAAATTATGTTTCCTTCCTAGTTCCCTAATGTATTAACATACAATAATAACTATTCTGGAGGAGCATGAATAAGTTTCTAAATTGTGTATCTCCTTACTTAAATTTGTTTCAGTGCGTGTAAAAGAAGGATGCATGTTCTGTGTTTAAATGAGAAAAGATTCCCAATTAAACGTGGTCTCTACATCTTCCTGATTCACAATGCATAAAATAAAAAGATTAGCAAGATGTGGGACTGCTATTCAAGAAAAAAGTAATCCAATATTTGGACATAAATGAAAACAAATTACTATGATGCAAGGGGGCAGTCACATGACAGTTGCAAACAAATGTAACAGAAAAGACTGCAATAGATTGTGTGTGTTGGTGGGAATATCAGCAAGGATTTTGCACGAGGAATAATAATTCACATAGCTAAATGGGCAAGGTAATGAATTTCAGAGAAATGAAACAACGTGTGTAAAGGCAAAAGCATTCTCCATGTGGGTACTCCAATAGTGGGTACTCCAATTAGAATGGCAGGCCATACAAATTAGAGAAATATCAGGAGAAGCTTGGTGACTTGAGAGTTAGACTAAAAAATTGATCCTCAATATGGTTGGCAACTCGCATTATCTGATAGTATAGGAGATAATGAGAATAATCTAGTTGGGGATACTCATTTTATCTGGTAGTTGAAGCTACAGGAAGATACTAAAAGGATTGGTATCAACAGCCTGGAAATATGCTCCGCCATTAAAAATAATTAGGCTCTGGAAGTATATAATTTACTGTTTTGGATTTGTTTTTCCCCAAAGTCTTTGTTAAGTATCGGGTGAAATAGAACTCAGCTAAGTATTTTACATAAATTTTATAATTTACTCCTTACAATAGTCTATAAAACACATTCTACTATTGTCCCCAGTGTACGCGTATACACAAGGTAAGTGAGGTTTGGAAAGATCATAATTGGCAGAGAAGTGATTAGTAGAGGAGTCTTTTGAGTCCAAAGACCCCGTACTTTGACACTTCTCCCAAGTGCCTCCCTGAAGCATTTGGGGACATTAAAACTTCATGGTTACATTTCTCACATTTACTAATTTTATTTATTTTGTTAATGTCTAACCTTTCATTTGGAGTGATGACAGTATCAGTCTTTAAAGTTATATTAAAATATAATGACAAATGTAAATTTTGGATAACCATGTTTAACAAGTGGGGTCTTGGGGGAGAAATTTCTAGCAGTGAATTATGAGTCAAAGCTATTCTTGAGACTTATTAACATAGATATAAGTAGAATGGAATAATAATGACATGATAATGAAAATCACATTTCTATAATTGAGATAATCCATATCTGTAGTACCCCAGGTTAATTTGTAAAATTAGTATGAAATGATAAATGAATAGAAAGTTATTGTGCTACTGAACAAAGTAATTGGCTGAGGCAGTGTTCAGCTTAGTAATTCTACTTGGCATTTACTTTCCTTTAGACTACTTCTTTCTTTTCTGATATTCAGATTGTAAAATGAAATGTTGCAAAGGTAATGAAACCCCCCAAATTCATAGTGTAATATGTCTGTCTATGTGGTTGGGTTCATACCATTTTATTTCACATAATATACTGTGAGTGTACATATTTCACTCTTGTGGTTCTAATTTTGAAGACTCTTGTAATATAGATTATTTAATAGAATTCTCTGCTCTACTAATTTGGACTTTTTAAAATTTAAATATGAAGTTTTAATTTAAATAAAATAATTAATTTAAGATTACTTGATTTTAATTATAAGCATTCTTTATGCATGGCTAAATGTCAGCATGCAAAAATGTGCATTGAATTAATAGGCAGAAAGAATAAATGCAGGCTTAAATCTGGACATCAAGGCATGTGATAAAAAATATTACTAGTGACAGTATCACAGTATTAATTAATTAACAATATTAAGAAGAAAAACAAACAAACAAAACATCTCGAGGAAGCCAACTGAGCACATTTTCCCAAACAACACGATGGAAAGGTTGAAATTGACCTTGATAGTTGAAAATTGGCCCTAGCAGAAGTACATATTTATACTATGAAAATCAGCAAATGCTTTGTTGAAAATCAGTTCTTTGTTATCCAGAAAGGCCGTTGTCAAAGTTGTCAAACACATACCAGCCTACCACTGAGTGAAAATCAGATGGGAATGAGTTTGAGTTTCAAAGACCGGGAGAAGAGGCAGTGAGTAAACATAATGTTCTCAAGAGGTTTCACTCTAAAGAGAAGCAAAAAAAAAAAAGAAAAAAAGAAAAGAAAAAAAAAAAAAAAAGAAGGCAGAAGCTAGAAGAAAAAGTGAAAAAGTGTGGTGGTAAGAGAGGTGTGTTTTATTGCCTTTGTTTGGTGTGTTAGTTTTGTTTTTGTTAATGAGCTAGGAGACATAACAGCCATAGGTAAGCACATTGAATGTTTCAGTCAAAAGGAGAATAACTTGATGACACAGAAGAGAAAAGGAAGAACGGCAAGTGTGACTGCCTTGGATCTGTAGGAAGGAAATGGGACTTAGTGTGCTAATGATGAGGTTGGTATCAGACTAGAGTTATCAATCACATTGCGGTGATGGATGGACCATCTGAGTACACCGACAGACAGGGGGATACATAACAGTGACTTGAGGCATTAAATTTTGAGCCTATATGACTCATATTCATTTCATTCTTTCATACAAGACCTTCAGAGAAAACAAAATTCAAGTTTACAGTCTAATTAAATCTAATTACTCTAACATTGCTTTAAAATACACCACATTCAAATCTCAACCCACTCTGTCAGGTTTATATTTTAAGTATAGACCCATAAATAGTGTCACTTCTTTAAACAGTCTATATATATATATATATATATATATATATATATATATATATATATATATATATATATATATATTTTTGTTTACCTGGAAGGGCCATGTAATACAACTTTTGTGCAGAATTCAGAATTCTCTATCCTCTATATAACACACACCAAAAAATAACACCAGCAACGCATTTTCTGCCTCAGTCTATAAATGGCCTCTTCAATTAATATCTGCTGTAGTCTGCAATTAGATGACTGCTCATATAAAACATTATATTTGCTAAGGAAAATGTTCAGAACAGGCTTTCCCAACATGTGCTACTTTGGCATGTGGATTATATTGAGCTGAAGGCAACAGAGAACCTGTGGGCTCAGAAGAAACATTTAACTCTCTTTTAAAGAATCTAAATTGGGGCCTTGCTCATACTATAAGTTGTCACGTGAAATAGAGCGGGGGAAACTTCTAATTACTGAACATCAGTTCTTGTGGTCCTGTGAATGACCTCCCTCCTTCTGAAGCCTTAGGGGGCCAAACCTCATTCCTTATCTAAGGACGTCACATGTACCTCACTTTACCCGTCTGTCTCTGAACATCTCATCTATGCAGGGTCTCTCACTCTCTCAGGTATGTGGGATTCCCATATGTACAGATGTAATTATATTTGGTTATGTTCTCTGGCTAATCTGTCCCATGTCGATTTAATTATTAGACCAGCTGAAAAAGCCTTGAATGGGAGAGGAAATGTTATCCTCCTCCTCAACACTAATGTATGCTCTTAACAAATACCTGATGTCTATTTTAACGTCAATTGAGAGCAGAAAAACATCAATTTTCAGTGCTGTGTATGTCTTTTCCCCAAAATATGTATATATAAATATATAATATATAAAATTTATATGTATATATAAAATGCACACACATATATATTTTCACTTAAATAAATGGAGTTACTCATTTTATTAAGTAAACTGTACATAATTAATATGGTCACTGAAATAATAAGCTATTTTCTCCCTCTTAGATTATGTAATACTTGCATAAAGATTGAATATTTTGAGAAATTATTTCGATTATTTATCAAGTGATGTTTCAAAATACATACATAGTAATATTTAAGATTATATATACTTAAGATTATATACACTTAAGATTATAATGAAGTAATTAAGTAATACTTCAGCTTATACCTGCTTCATAGACACAGACAATAGTTGAGTGGTTACCAGAGGGTAAGGGGGGAGGGGAGCGGTAGATGAGGGTAAGGGGATCAAATATATGGTGACAGAAGGAGAACTAACTCTGGGTGGTGAACACACAATGTGATTCATAGAAGATGTAATACAGAATTGTATACCTGAAATCTATGTACCTTTATTAACAACTGTCACCGCAATAAACTTTAATTTAAAAAAAATATACCAGCTGCTGAATATATCCAAATTATTTTGTTCCTAACAAAAGAAATCTAAACACAAATTCCAATTTCCCTTACCTCTCGATGTCCATTCTGTAAATCCAACAAACCAAAAAGGGGAAGATCTAAACAGCTGTTATTGTCACCATCTATCCACATGCTTCAATAATATCCTATGCAATTGACAGAGTGACAAGGCCAGCATCTTTATCTTATACTCATAATTTAATTTGCAAACAGCTAGCTTGACTTCCTTACCCTCCAGGCCCAGTGTCAGCCTTATTGAATGAAAATTCAATTCTCACCAAAGGCCCTCAAGGGTAATTACTGGTCTATGGTGAACAGTTTTGCAGAAAGAACTCTAGGTGAAATTCAAACAACGTCTCTTTATGGTGATAAAAATCCCATCTCCATGGATTTACATTTCACTCCTCTAGCATAGCAACCTAATGATTTGTTTACTTTCTCTACAGCACGCACAAGGCATCAGTATTTTTCCGCCAATTATTCCTGAGCCCTTCTTCTTGGTCACTTTGTGCAATATATTTCAATTTTTGAATTTTCACTTTATTTAGGTAGTTGCAATTATAGTTAGGCTGATACTTATTTGGATTTTAATGAACAACATAAATTTTCTGAAATTCTAAAATAGAGCTGAGTGAATTGGTTTGAGGAAATGTTTACTCAAAAAGCAACTGATTAATAACTATAGGAAAAAAAGACATGCTTGAGAGGCATAATGAAAACTGACTGACAGCATGCTTTGAGAAAATGAGGAAACCACAGGTTGAGGTTTTGTGAACAAAGGTGAAAAAATATTTGTTTGTTTGTTTGTTTATCATACAGATATGTCTGAACTTGCAAGTCAATTCCAAGATTGTCACTTAAAAAAAAAAAAGGAAAATAAATCTCATTGCTACTTATCTGAATTTAATAACAAAGAAGATTCTCTCTAAGGACTTTGTGTGGCAAACACTTTACTTATTTTTCTAGTTATCTAGTCATTGTCTACGTGAAAAACTAAGCAAAGAAAATCACAAAATCACTTTGAACTCATGAAAATAAAAAAATATGCTAATATTAAAAACAGAAGCTATTAGAACCTTTTTCTGTCATCAAAAATTACATGTATTCTGTATCTATCCTAAAATGATGAGAAATACAGTACACATTTTCTTAATTAATCAGTCCTATCTATTGTTTATTGGTATTACTCATACAACTGTATAATAATATTAAATAAAAATCTTCATGTTATCTTAACAAAGAGATGGAAAAAACATTTATTGCAAAGATTTGAAGAGAAAGAATAAGAAAGTGTGATGTCCTTACATATATATATAAACACACACACATATATATATATATATATATGTGTGTATATATGTATATACACACATATGTATGTATGTATATATATATATGTATATATATATTTTTTTTTTTTTTTTTTTTTAATTAAGACATGAAATGAAAAATCTTCCTTGACAAGACTTTGAAAGTGATAACATTAATAAATCTTCAGTGGGGAGTAGAGAGAAAGGGTGAAAGAGGGGAGATGAACATGAGCTTACACATTCAAATACGACACAATAACAGCAATTGTTTTCTGAGAGGTATGCAATGTTATAAAGATAAAAACCTCATTAAATTGCACAGTTGTTCAGTCAACCAAATTTTATTCAACACTTATTTTCCCCCCAGTCATTTTGTTGTGATTTAGGGATAATGGAATGAATGAGAAAATTTGCTAGCTCTACAGTAAGGAGAGACAAAGTTAATATAAATAATGAATGTATGAAAAGTTCCTGGGGTGGCCGGATGGCTCAGTTGGTCAGAGTTTGAGCTCTTAACAACAAGGTTGCCAGTTCAATTCCCACATGGGATGGTGAGCTGCGCCCCCTGCAGCTAAAGATTGAAAATGTCAACTGGACATGGAGCTGAGCTGCGCCCTCCGCAACTAGAATGAAGGACAACAATGATTTGGAGCTGATGGGCCCTGGAGAAACACACTGTTCCCCAATATTCCCCAATCAAAAGAAAGGAAAAAAAAGGTTCCTAATTAATTTTCAATAAATATTACCAAATGTGAAGGATATGTCCACATAGTCCCACAGATGCCACTGAACGGATTCCCTTCCTAGGCCCTCAGACATCCCGTCTGCCCCAAATGTGCCCACAGAGCAGCTGTGCCCCATCTAGAGTCTGGGGCCTTCTCCTTGAGCCTCCAGTCCATCTGCACACATAGCAGTGGTTGCCTTCCTCTGGTTCTATTTACCCAGTGACTGCAGAACAGCTCCAGCCTGACCAACTATCTTCTGGACTGGACCACACCTTCTCTGAGGAGATCTTAACCTCTTCCAGGTCTGTGCTCCTGTGGGCACTGCCTCTTATTCCTACGGTACCATAAAGAGTGTTACCTTATATCGTGCTCTTATGCTCTTTTACCATGGTTCAGTCATTGTTTATCCTGAACGTCCCATTTAAACTACTGTGTTCAATCCTGATTGAACCTGGCTTGATACTGGTAGGTATTCCTGCTTTGTTTTGTTTTCCTATGAGGACACGGAGGCTCAGAAATACTTGGTAGCATCCTACACATTCACACATCTGGTAATTAAACGAACTGGGGTTTGAACAGAAATACGACTCCAATGTCCATTAAGGGAGTAAGTTGAGAAAAGAAGAGAGATAAAGCCATTTAAGTATAACAAAAGCAATATAACCCAAAAGGAAATGAGACAGATAATTAGCCAACTTCAGGAGAATATTGGGGAATATAAGAGGAATCCCCTGGCACAACTGCCAAAGGTAAGGGAGAGAGTCAGTATGAGGGAGATTGACAGAACAACATCAATAAAAAACAGCGGTAAAGCAGGATGACGGAACCAAGAGAAGTAAGCGGTTGGCGACCTGATGGTGGGGGGGGGGGGGAGTACAAAGCTTTAGAGTCTGAAAACCTGTATTCAGATCTTCGCTCTGCCTTTTTCCAGCTGGGTTACTAGAGCATGTACTTAATCTCTTTAAGATTCAGTTTCCATGTCTGTGCAGTGAGAATGACAATATATAACTTTCACGGTTGCTGTGTGTATTAAAGGAAAGATTGACTATAAATCACTTGGCATAGGCTAGGCCTAAATAAACAATAAACCTTTATTAAATGTTCTCATTAGTAGTGAAATAAGTAAATAAATAAGAATCCACTCTTGAACACTTGACGTTTGATATCATGAGCAATAATGTTCCAAGCATTAATATAGAATATATGCCTATAGTTATCTGATTCTTTTAATTAAAATTGAAAACACATGTCATTTAATATGACATGTTTAATATCATACTTAATTTTTTCTACCCTATGTTATTATTTTTAAATGAAACACTAAAATTTCAAGTTTGTGTTGGAAAGACTATTTAATTAAGATGCTGTTTTCTTTTTAGTTTTAATATATGCCTTAATTTTTTTTTTAAATTCAGTAATGTGGTAAAATAGAGAGGTCCCAGGTTTTCTGGTCAAGGAAGCCTGACTTTTCAGCTGCATGACTCTGGGAACTTTTCTGTCCCTTTCATGAGTGTCTAGGGTTAATGTAAATCCACTCATGGGATTGTTGTGACAGAACAATCGCGTAATCCCAGTGAGAGGTTTCATCTTTTCTTAAGAACTGAAACTAAAACCCAAACTGAGAAAACCAATTTCTATATACTGCACGTAACAGGTAGAGAACCACCGACATTGGGGCCAAATATCTTTTCAGGGCTTCTTGAAATGAGGTACAAGACAAGGATTCAAGACAGAGTGGAAGAGCTTGGGGGCACACAGTGCTCCAAAAAGGGTACTTTGCACCTGCAATTCCTACATGGGAAATGGAGAGCTTCTCCTCTCTATGGCAGCGTGACTATTCCCAAGATAAATATCGAAGAAATGAGGGATACATATAAATATATTCTCTCATTATCTCCTCCTAACAGTTATTTGAGATAAAATTTGTATCTCAGTTTACAGTTAATCTGCAAAATTCACATCTGGTAACTGACAGGTTTAAACAGTTTATTTTTACACTATTTTTTTTTCTTTTTAATTCTTATACTCTATAGCCTGCTAGAGTGCATGACAGAAAATAGGCATTTGATACATGTCTCTTCACTCTCTTCTCTTTTCTAAATATATGGTTAGTTACATGCTATCTGTACATATGTATATGTGTAACAGCAGGAAAAATACGGAGGCAAAACATTATACAGCAATCAGTATTCAAATCCCAGTTTCTCAATAAAGTTAATGCTAAGGAATTTGTGCTTGCATATGTCTTAACATCTACTGCTTTGTGCATTGGCTTGGATGCCTCTCATTTGCTCCTCCAGAGTCCTATCTGCTCAGTTCCATCCTGTCCCATGTCACAGGAGTGTGACCTGTAGAAACGGCAGCAGTGGGCTCCTGTGGCCCTGCGGTCTTCGTGGTGTCCTGACTCCACTGTGTTTTAGAATAGATCTCTTTATTAAAAAAAAAATTAACAATTTGAGAGTATTATCTCTTTCCTTTTGGGGCCCTGACTTAGAAATACAAATATAAATTTAATGAGTCAGTTATTTAAGTGTTATGCAAAAATCTATTAGTTTTATGGTACATGTATAATTAAGGATTATTTCACGTCACTGCCTAAAGTATGCAAGTGTATTACAGGTTACACTTTTTTTTAAGTGAAATATGTTCACAACATATATTGTTTATTGAACTTAGAATGCAATTATTCAGCACATATTTATCTTATTTCTTCCAATTTCAAGCATGAAAATATGAATTCCAAATTTACATTTTTGTAGTTCAATTCTCAGACGATATGGTTGGAAAAGTTTATGTTCGCAACTTAACATCCATGCTTCTGTTCGGTACTGAAAATTTTTTTTCTTTGAAATTAGCATAAATGTGAACCTATTTTGCTTTTGAAAACTGTAAAGTATTAGCACGGTATCATTTGTGTCTTTCCTCACTGCACCTTCCCTGTTTGTAATAACCACATATGTTATGATTATAGCCTAGTACTTTTAAGCAAACTCTAAAGAGGTACTTTTAAAGATATGAATACAAATCAACCAGTAGGAAGTGCAAACAGACTTATTCTGATAGGCTGATCCCTTAAGAGGAAGTATTGAGGCTGCTACATTGCTCCCAAAACCAGAAGAAAATATTTAGAAAAAAAAAAAAGTCTTTCTTTAGTAAAAAAGTCAGTCTATGATTAGCCATTAAAAATGGTTTTCATAAATTTACGGAAATTGATTTTAATCAGGTTTAAAAGCATGTTCCCTATTTCCTAATGGCCTACTGTATTTATTTACTCAAGCACAGTGCTTTTGCTCCGTTGGCTTCACATACAAGCTCAAGGGCACTGACATCCTGATGACATTGTGATCACTAGACTTTAGAACACTCTCTACCACTCTCTTATTTTTCATCCTTGTCTCATTTCCCAACCACATTAAGGCTAAGTGTATAATAGTTTGAGCTCCTGTGGATTGTTCAAAGAATATGTCAGGAAACAGCCTGTGTTACCTCCAGGAAAAGAAGCCCTTTCTTATCAATGCCGTAATTGCCACCCCAGTCAATATTAGCTAATTGAAATACCAGTGATTAATGATCTATCCTTTAAAGGCTTTTCTTATCTCAGTGAGCTTTTGAAACCATGCCTAGGAGGTCTATATCATTTTCCAGTAATGTTTTTTTTCTCTTCTAGTTTTAATTTTCCTGTCTTTCATCTTCATAGAATCTGTCCGTACTCAGGTGTCTAAGCTACATGTGTCATTTATTTCTTTTGTCACAGTCTCCTTCCTCATTCATATTGCCATATGTCTTTCTGTCCTGTGGTGTCTATCCCTTTAATAGTACATATTTGTCATAGTATTTTATCCCCTCCGTCTGACTAAATATAGTTATAGAGTAAAAAGTGAGTCTGATTAGGTGGTGACAGTTCTAATTGCTAAGATGTTAGATATGCATGGTATTATGGAAGTTGGTTTTATCAAGTCATCAAACCTCACTTTTCTTAAAGCCAGACAAAAAGTTCAAGGACTTTAAAACACAATGCCATAGTTTTATAAGCAGAAGAGTCAGCTAAATTTAAAATACATTAAACATTATTTTGCTGCTTTGACGTTCTTCTCATTAATAGTATATCAACATCTGATTTGGTCTGTGCATAGTTCAACAAAAAGATTTGTGTTCAGCTAAATTATAACTTCCTCTAGGTCAGGACCTAAAAAGAAACCATAGTTTCATCACAATAGTGCCTAACACAGCATGAATGTTTTCAAAATCGCTATGTACCTGTTGAAATAACGACAAGAGATACAGTTCCTTAAAAGTTGTCTTCCATAAATATGAATTGTGGAGCTTCATTTTTGTCTCTGTGCCTGAGGATGTATAACTAAGGGAAAGGTAGCAAAAAGTGACACCTCTAAAATGTCCTTCTTTCTTGGGATCATTCAGTAGGCTGAGAGCCTTATTTAAAAGAATGCAATATTGCACATATTATTCCAACATTACTTTAGTGTGATTTTGATACATCCATAGTATTTTTGGACTAAAGACTGTTATAAATACATAATGGGAGATTTCAGTACCGAGAATCAGTTTATGTGTCAGTTGCCATTTACTTTCTTAATGTACCACACTATTAAAATTTAACAGGGTAACATATACCAAAAATGAGTTACAATACAGACCACTTAGTGGGACTTGAAAAAAGACAGAAATAAAACCAATCTGGGGATTCTTAAAAACTTCACATACATTGAGGGAATAAAAGAGGCAGGCATTTGAGACATAGGTTCTGTTTAGAGAATAATTGTAGCAGTTAGTTTCTTGATTGTAATACATCCCATCACCTTTCCCAATAAAAAAGGTGGGACCACTATTTTTAATTTCAAGTAAGAGGGATGATTTGAAAATAACTGCAAAATCTTAAAATGTGGAGGAGCTAAGGAGGCCAATCTCTTAGCCACATCGAAAGAGAAGAGAAATTGGAAAGATCAGCATGGGGATGGGGTCAAAATAAAAGGTTGAATGGAAGGCTGATATTTAGGATGTAGCTACACTGTCAACTTCTTCTGGGAAAATGAATGCAGACATGCTTTTGGTGGATCAGATCTAGGTCATGTTTACGCCATGTGCAAGGGGTATGTTTCTCAGGGCTGAATAAGTATGACAAAGACACAATAAAAAGATACTCTGACGCCCACCTCCACAGTTAAGCAGATGAGAACTCCCAGCAAACACCGGGAAGGAGAAGGGGCCTCAAAACTCCTCAAGAGTGATTCATGAAATAGGGAGCAAATTTATATTCCTTCCTAGTCCAGTGAGGAAGATGTCAGTTCTAGGCATTAGGAGGCAAGAAAGGGCATTTGTACACATCATTCTTCTCTCCTTGCTCCAACTGTGAAAAGGTAACAACTCAGAGTCTACAAACTGGGAAGGAAGTTGAAATACTAAATGGACAATGAAAGCAGAATCAGTTTATACCCGACCCATGTCCTGGGTAGAAGTGAAATCTCAATTTTAAACCAAGTTCTAAATTTTGAATGTTGTATAGACTTTTTAGTTACAAAGTTTGTATTATAATGTCTAAGAATTACCAAGAATATAGTGGAAAAAGCCAAGTTTTCATTGCTGTGGCAGGCTAATCCATTGAGCAGTTTTAAATACAGAATGATGTACAAAGCAGGCAGCTGGATTAAGATTACAGCTCATAGGTCATTTCTTGTGAATAATTCCAGCTACACAAGCTATATGACCTTGGGCAGGTGATAATTATTTTGATTTTGTCTTATATATTGGCAAATTATGAAAGATGTGGTGACAAGCCTCAAAATCTGGTGACATGAAGTAAAAAGTCTGACAATATTAACAGAGACAAGTTAAATACCTCTAAAATTCATTTAAAATGTTATCTTCAATAACTGAGAATAATCTGAGGGGGTTATAAAGAAAAATTTTGGAGAAAATAAAAACTAATATTATATTACAATTATATTTTAAATGCCTCATAAAAACGATTTTATTAAATAAAACAAAATACAACAAGTCATGAATCATACAGTTGAAACAATTCTGCTCAAACTCTAATCTTGTGAAGGAAAAATAATTTTTGAAATAAAATTCAAAAATCTATTAATATTTTAGGATGAGGAGAAAAGTGCAGTGCGAGTGCTAGTACAGTTTATATCTTATTCACCAACTCCCAAATAATTTAAAATAACATTACTTTAAAAAAGTGAACAGCACAGCACAATAAATATAGCTCTATAAATAATTATGTCCTACAAATCTGGCAAAAAATAGTGTTATTGTTGCATGCATGTTATGCTGTGAAACACGTATGGCTCGGGAAGTCCAACAGCAAGGTAATTTGGTTTCAGTATTCACAATTAAAGATAGAATTTCCACAGAAGTGTTCCATGTTGTCAGGGCTGTCACTTATAATAAGGGACATAATAGAAGCTATACAACAGACTATTTAAGGAGGGAAATATTATTATTTGATAGTGACCAAAACAAGTGACTTTTTCCTTCTCTCACTCTATTTTTTTTTTAAAGTGAGCTAAGTATGTGGAGATAAAGTTCTGTGATTTTTGTTGGTCCTGATTACTGATAATTCAACAGTAGGACAAAGAGCTGAGTTATCTTTGTTTTTCAATGAACAGAATCAACAGTACATCCTACTGAGTAAGACAGTTGCAAAACCTAGGGTTCTAAATATAAACTCTAGAATGATAGCTAATTTTTCTCAATTTGCTAGGAAATATTGGTGGGAAAGACGTATTTGGTAGGGTGGTAGAGAAATTCATCAAATTTCAAAAACTGTTTTTTTGAAAAATTGCTAAAAAGAAAATCATGATAAGCATATATGAGTACAAGGCTAAACATACAAATAAGCTTAAAAATATAAGGAAATCTCATTTGATTCCATCATCTGAAATAGGATCTGATATGTGGTATGTAACTATAGTACATGTTGTGAGTATCTGGCAATATAAAATATTTAAAGACAACAATAATGTATATATTTGGAATATAATATGTGGTCTCTTACCACTTCCTTACTTTAAAATATGCAGAAAAAAACTTTATATCTTATTCTCGATTTTACTATGAACCTAAAACTACTCTAAAAAATGTTTTTAAAAATATGGATGTATCTAAAATTCCTGAACTACACATTCCTTCTCTATCACTTAAAACTTGTTTAATTACAATGGTCGGAAAACTCTATTTAAAATCTTTAAAAGAAAAAGATTAACATACCTTCCACTGAGATAGTTTTATAGAAGGGTGGGAATGACACAAAGACCTGATTTTTAAAAATTTCTTTGAGCTTCTGCTCCACTTATAGACAGAGCATGTTTGGATAAAGCACCTCTTCATGAATCAGTAAGACAGCTGCAACTCCTAAAAATTTCTCTGTGAGATCTGAGTGCAAGGCTTAGAGAAAAATGGGTCATGTGACCATCCTTGAATTAGTCATTGCAACAATGGAGATCTGGGGTATTGATTGGGCAGCTTTAGGAACACGTGCTTCACACTAGAGTGGGCACCCAACCCAAAGTGCATGGACAGAGAGTGAGGAAGACATGATTCTGTAAGAGAAAATTGTGGATTGGTCAACAACATCAATAAGTAAATGCAGCGGGGAAAAAAATAAAAGAAATAGCAATTTATTGCTACAACATTTTAGAAGTGACCATATCATTGGTGTACATCAGACCCAATATTTTATGTTAATTCACGTATGTTTCCTCATTTGAGCCTAGGGAAAAATAAATGCGATTGGTCTAGGTCATAATCTTCTCATTTCTACAGAATGGGGAATTAAGGTAAGAATGTTTATATGATTTTTACCAAATCAGATAGCTAGTTAGTAGTAGAGGCAGGATTTTAGGTAAGTTGTGTCTGAAGTCCAAAGTATAAGCACTTTATCTCAAGTAGTCATTGAATAAATTTTGAATGAATTAATGAATAAATGAAGAAGTAACTGGCTGAAACAAAAGCTGTAGTATCTTTGAGACAGACAGGAAAGTCACTGCCACAACCTGACCTAACCACTTGTTTGGCCATGAACCATAAACTCTTGAAAAGGCCTGAATGAACATAGCTTACACTTCATCTGTGTAGTCACTCTTGGGAGGGTAAAGCTAATTAAAATTCAGTGGGATTGAATAAACCATCACAACTGACCAGAAACAAAATTGGGGGCAGAGTAATACTAGCTCTTAATTAGAAAAGCTTAGGGAAATGATTTTTCTGGACACAAATAAAAATAATGTGATAAAACTGTATATATAGTTTTTTCTTATCAGTGACTTAAGGTAAATGATACACATTTATCCTGCCAATATTTATGAAAATCAAGTAAATGGTAAAGTACATGTAAGTTTGTTTTGTTTTTTTTAAGTGAAGGACACAGTTGGATTTTTCCCCCTTTTCCTTTTATCCCTTGTCTTTATAGTCACATATTATCTAACCTCTTTGTATGCCTCTAATTTTTAACCCCTGAGAGTGAATTATTTATTCAGTAATATCCACATATATGGACAGTAAGCAAGTAAACTCCATTTAATGCGTCTCTAAGACTCAATAGAGGGACTACTTATTTTAAGATAATTTTTATGAAATGAAATTTCTGGATACCTCCCAATTGGTTAAAAAAATAAATAAATAAAATTTATAGTCTGAACATAATAAAAGGTACTGTTATGTCAACAGCTAATAATGGCATCTAGTTACAGATTTATCACTTCAATAAATCTTTTTTTAATTATTAAATTTATCAGGGTGACATTGGTTAGTAAAATTACACATATATAGGATTCAAGTGCACATTTCTATAATACTTTATCTATACATTGCATTGTGTGTTTACCATCAGAGTCAGTTCCCCTTCCATCATCATATATTTGACTTCCTTTTTGCTTTTCTACTTCCCCCTGTCCCCCTGATCCTCTGGTAACCACTAAATTGGTGTCTGTGAGTTTTTATTTACTTTATTGTTTGTTTTGTTTGTTTGTTGCTTTCAGTTTTATGTGCCACATATGAGTGAAGTCCTATGGTTCTTGACTTTTTCTGTCTGACTTATTTCACTTAGCATGATAATCTCAAAATCCACCGATGTTGTCACAAATAGCATTATTTCATCGTTTCTTATAACAGAGTGATATTCCAATTGTATATATGTACCACATATTCTTTATCCAATCATCTATTGAAGGACACTTTGGTTGTTTCCATGTCTTGGCCACTGTGAATAATGCTGCAATGAACATAGGGGTACATATATCTTTACAGATAAATGTTTTCAGTTTTTTTAAGTAGATACCCAGACGAGGGATTGCTGGGTCGTTTGGTAATTCTATTCTTAATTTTTTGAGGAATCTCCATACTGTTTTCCCTAGTGGTTGTAACAGTTTACATCTCCACCAGCATGTATGAGTGTTTTTCTCTACAGCCTCTCCAATACTTGTTATTACATATCTTGTTGATGATAATAGCCATTCAAACAGGTGTGAGATGGTATCTCATTGTAGTTTTGATTTGCATTTCCGTAAAGCTTGTGAAGTTTAGCATCTTTTCATATATCTATTGGTCGTTTGTATGCCTTCACAAAAAACCCTGAGTAGCATGTAGTATCAGGTTATAGAACTGTATCTCACTGATATCCTGAACACCCTGTATGATTTACTTTGGACAGATGAAATCCTATTCAATGACATCACAGGTTAGATTTGCTAGAATCATAATTTAACAAATAAGTTAAATTTATAGTGGACCATGACCATGGATGATAAATCTTCAATAAATCTTGGAACCTGATAAAGTCTTTAGCATTATCCATGGTCATGGTCCACTATAAATTTAACTTATTTTATAAAGTGTTATGATTCCAACAAATATGACCTGTGATGTCATTGAATAGGATTTCAACTATCCAAAGTAAATTATACATGGTGTCAGGAGATCAGTGAGACACAGTTCTATAACTCGATATTACATGCTACTCGAGGTTTTTAGGGAAGGCCTTTTAGGCTATTCGTTTCAACAGGCTGTCAGTGACAATCAACTATTATGAGCCTTTATCTCTCTATATCAAATGTAGCTTCTACAGTAATTTATTTTTTAGAGGTCTATTATAAGACTCTTAAATACTATCAACAAATATTTTAAGAATTAAACAAAAAGAAAGCACTTCTCTAGCCCTTTTGTATGGATATAAAGAAATTTATGTCTTCAAGAAGTTTACAAATTAAGGGACATGTGAGAAACATGAAAGATTATCTGCCAACGTGAGACTATAGTATTAATTGTCAAGTAAATGCATGGAAATGTGTATAATTTGAAAAAAAAAATCTGATGACATGTATATTGACTTAAACCATTTTTGCACAATATTTTGTAGATATTTCTGTGTGGGAAAAAATACATATCTGAAGACTGACGACTGCATTAAAACAATTTACTATACCATAGTTAACCAAAATTTTGGGCTGCAAACCCAACTATTGGGGGTAAGTATTTCAACCATAAAATTATATTTTCTATGTGTTTATTAGTACTTTTAACTCAATTTCAACCTTTAAAAATGAAATAAGCACACATAGAAAAATATTCAATTTTAGAAACAGAATTTTTAAATAAACTCTAGAATGTAAACAACTTAAACGCATTACATATTTTTAGTTAGTTTTGCTTTTTTAAAAAATTCTGTGCATTGTTTTTATAATTATACAAATTATTTGCATGTTCATATTTTATTTTATATTTTTAAATGAGTGTATGTATAGATTCCCAAGTGTCTAGAAATAATGTGAATGTCCATCTCTGTTGTAACTTACTTTAGTATTTAGAATCAGGATTGTGTAAAATTTAATCATAGTATTGTCTTTTCCTAAGTGAATTAAGGAATGACAGCCTTGCTTTCGTATGCTGGAAAAAATGGTATGTATGCTACCTCAAAAATAATTTTAAAGCCTCCTTATTATTTAAAAGAAAATTGCCAAAGATCAAGGTCTTCACAAATAGTTTTTTTTTTAAGTGAGTACAAAATTATATCATTTACCATATTAATCTATCCACCTAACAGAAGCATAGGAAAGTAAACTATCAGAGAATTATTTTCTGCTCATGTAAAACAAAGCATCACATGTCATTTTGGCATATACAAAGTCTTTGAAAAGCCAGTAAAATAAATATGTGCAAAGGAAATAGTTGGTTTAATATTAAGTGCTAGAGAACATTTGGACATTATGTCTGGAGGAAAGAGAGTGGGTGACCAACAATCATTTATCAAACACAAATCTCAAACATAGACATATCCATTCTCATTAACACAGGCATAGTATTTTATTATACTAAACTATTTTAAATGTTAAACTAAAACCTAAAAATGTCCTCCTAAACCTAGGAAGCAGACACAATCCAATTCAATAAATTTAGTAAAAAATTATCTATCTAAAAAATTCATTTGTATTGGAACTTTAAGATCCAATATTTAATATATTCATATTAAATATCGGTGTGTGTGTGTGTGTGTGTGTGTGTGTGTGTGTGTGTGTTTGTGTGTGTGTTTTCCATTTGTATTCATGGAATCGTTTTCAGTTTCAGATCTCATGGTTTCAACAGCCAAGGAGTTTCAGATCCTCTTACACTGAAGTGTCATCTATCATTTTCACTTAAGATAAACCAGGTATTAGTTCAAGTTTTGAGGGATAAGCAAGCCTTTTGCCATTTGCAATTGTTTGGATAGAGATAAAAAGCAAAGAAGGGTAAAAAGATAAAAAAATAAAAGATGTGCAACCAAAAATAACGACAGTTTGAAGTAAATAATATAGTAGTCTTTTAAAGAAAGTTTTCCTTTCTAATCAATTACTCTTGCCTTTGATTGGGACTTTATTAAATAATCTGTATTGCTATGCTGTAAAATGTTGTTATATTTTTAACATGGTATTTCATATTTTTTTGTTGTTAAGTATGGAATAAATTTTTCTATAATGTTTGAATATTTATTAGAAATTACTGTGGGATTCACAATGAGACAAAAGGTGCTTCCTTTTGAAACATAATTTTTGTCTTCTCTAAAGCAAATCTTATATTTTAAAACTTCATTTACAGAAACACAGCATGTTGCTTATCAGGCACTTGCTTACTTATCCTCAGTTCTCTACAGTTCCTACCTTAATCTCTGTATTTGAAACATAACCACCTCCTTAATTCGCTAAGTATGCAAAAATCTCCCTGACCAATCACAAACGGGATCACAACCTGAGGGTAATGGCAGTGATTAGTCTTACAGATTTGAAATGTACAGGAGTGGTAGTCCTCCCATATTCCTATTTATTTTACTAGTCTGGTACCTACAGAAATGAGATATATTCTGATAAATTAAGTGAAGTAGTACCTCTCATCCTCTACCATATCTGGTAGATTTCTTCAGATTCTGAATGGTAGTCATGTCATATCTGGGAATGTCGGTATGAAATTGATTTCATACAATACTAAATGGTAGGAACACAACATAGACTCCTTGGGTTATGAAGCAAGCCCAAGTCATCCCCAGGAGATTGAAAAGCATCATTCAACAAGGTAGCTCCTGGAATATTTCTGAGCGCATGTGGAAACGGAGCATCTGGCCATGGAACATCAAGTAACTATGTAGCCAGAACTGAGCATCATAAATTGAATCCTTTTGGGCTCACCGACCCATAATGTCAGGTACACCTATCAGCATTCTAGAGTAAAATGGACACGTACACTGAGGATTCAGCATACAGGCTCAGAAGGTACCAGGAAGTTTTGTGAACAGATGGGCCATATCTAGTATTATTCAACCCTGCACTTATGCCAGTCTATTAGGTCATGAGGGTTTCCTTATGACAAGTTGACAGAGAAGAAAGAAAGTCAATTTTCATTCACAGGTAGATTGACTCAGTGTGTCAGTGCAAGAAAAATAGAAATTACAGCTGTGTGCACAGCCCAGTCAGGGGAGTCCCTGAAAAGACCAGGATGGAGAAATGTTTGCAATGGGCAGGACCTTGGGAAGGGGACCTAGACATCTACTTTGTGTGAAAAAAGAAATGACTCAGTTAAGAATATACATTTGATCTGGGACTAAAAGACAGAATAATTCAGGGTGTGAGACAATGCTATATAGAATGACCTACTAGAGGGTCCAGGAGTGTGATAATCCTTGTATTACATGTTAGTGCCCATAGGGAAACATCTACCATAGATGACCCACAAAAGAATCAAGTACAAAGAAAGATTTGGCCAAGTCATGTGCTCCAGATTCTGTCATTAGACACTACTGCTGGCACAATGGGCAAAAGAACAGAGTAGCAAAGATGGGACGTATGGAGTTGAGAGATGGGCACAGCAGCATGATTCTCACTCGCAGAGGCTGATCTAGCTTTTTGCTATAGCTGAAAGTCCAAATTAGCAACAATGGCTGATGTTGAAGTTCAATACAAATTTATCCCTCAAAGTGGCAAACTGCTGACGTGCTGACAAATTCAATACACTGATGCCTTCCCATCCTGGAATGGGCAGCAATTAACAATGGGTGAGAGCTGTATAAATCTCTGCAGTGGTTTTTCTTCTTCTGTCCTTCGGGCCTCAGCCAGTACCACTATGTAAAAACTGTTACAAGGTATCATCCACCAATATGGAATCTCATATAAAATCACCTTGGACCAAAGTACCACCATACAGCAAAGAAAGCACGGCAGTGACAACATAGCAGTGTGATCCACTCAGCCTATTATTTTGTGTCCAATGTGTTACCAGCCACACAGAGTGATGGAATGGCCTTTAAAAGGCTTGGCAAGGTTCCATCTTGCTGAACTCAACTGTGCAACAGTGTGTGATCATCTCCTGAGATGTGATATAAAACTTAAACCAACAATCGATAAATGATGCTATTTCCCGATAAATACAATGCAATGGTCTTGAAACCAATCAACCTAAGAAATGTATGCTTTCTCTTTATCCAAATTGAGGCTTTACGCATGTAGAGATCCAGGTTCCAGGAGGAAGCTCTTCCAACAGGGGATGCGATCTCAACTTTAAGCTATGGTTGCCACCATCTCTTTGGACTCCTCATGTCAAGAGACCATGAGGCAAGGAAAGAAGTCACCTTCCTGGCAGAGAGAACGGTGATGCCTCCAGGGAAAGCTATGGCTGGGGTTATATTGAAAGGTCAGGGGCAGCAAAGTCTGCACATCAGGTGACCCACTTTGGTATCTTTTAGTACTCTTCTGTCCATTCTTGATATCAAGTGGCCAGTAAGTGCCATTGTATATAGGGCTGAGGTTTGGGGACACTCGTTTCCTATTTGGAGTTTTCCCAACAGCAAAATACCAGCCAGAGTCTGACCTGTTCAGACCTACCTAATCAGTTTGATTAACTTTAGACAGACTTCTTCTTCACAATAGTTCTCTGACCTCCTTTTTCTTAGAGTGTTTACTTTAGAAAACTAGAAATTGCAAATTATTTCCCTACCTCTTTGAGATGTAAATCTCCCCACCTCTTGTTGGTTTTACAACCCAGGAATGTCTTCCTCAAAAACCTGAGAGGCATCCCTTTGAAATGTAATAAAAGCTGCACACCTGAAGCTGAAGCTAAATAATGTTGTGTGTCAACTATAATCAAAATTTTACATATATATATATATATATATATATATATATATATATATATATATGAAGTGGAGTACAGCATAGGGAATAGAATCAATGGAATTATAACAGCTATATACGATGTCAGAGGGGTAGGAAATTGGGGGAGGAGAGTTATAACTTTGTGAGGGGTATAAATGTTTATTACATTGTTTTGTACACCTGAAACTAATAAAAAAAATAAAAATAATGCACCAAGAAAAAAGAAAGAAAGAGGGGGCTCCAGTCTCACAGCCTCCATCCATGGTGGATAGGATATGAGCATAACCTTGATGAGAGACGGACAGCAAACACAAATGGCTAAACTGTGTAGACCAACCTTCCCGTAACACCTTCCAATATTTTTCCCATAGCTCCATCCAGGTTTAAAAATCCTGTTGCCTGTATTCTGGGGAATTGAGCTGAGTCGCTCTTCCCTATTGCAATAGTCACAAATAAAGTCTTCTTTGCCATTTTTAACAAGCATTTGGTACATTTTTCTGTGATGAGTCCTGGAGAAGCATATCCCACATGGGTTGAACTGTTGCTAACAAGCAAGTGATATAAGTGGCCCAAGTTGTTGACAGTAGTGGATAGTGTAAAGTACTGTGTAGATTTCATCTCCAATAGGCACTTGTTCCCCTGGCTTCTGGAAATGTAGACTGTTGACTGCTCACAGTAGCATCTTTCTTTCTGCAAAATACTGTCATCTAAATGCAGCTGCTTTCTGCATCTAATGATCAAGCAATGAAGGGCTGTATATATCCAGCCTTCTTGTTTCAATTTGGGGCAATTCTGCAGGGCTGCTGTAATCCCAGAAGTCCCTGTGGGTTTGAAGCCTCTGTTGCAAATGCATACAGTTCAAACTTCTTTCTCTAAATAATTCTGCTTTCTTCACTTTCTTGTACGTATTGTTGCCAAAAGCACTTCCCACTTCTCATGCATGCAAATTCCCACATGAGTTTGTTAACAGGGATCATAATTTAATAAATTCTATATATGCAGCGATTCTTTAGACCACATCCATTACTAATACCTTGTTTCCCTGAACAAAAGACTGGGTCTTATATTAAGCTTTACTCCAAAAGATGCATTAGGGCTTATGTTCTGGGATGTTATCCTGAAAAATCATGCTAGGGCTTATTTTTCCAGTTAAGTCTTATTTTCAGGGAAACACGGTACCATTTGGACAATGTTGAACTTCAATGCAGCCCTGTAATCACAGATTAGATAATTCATTTTCTTAATGAGAAAATTAAGAAAATGATTAAAAATAATTAAGAATGTCTAATCACTCAAATAGAAATTCTATTTATCAGATTTTATTTATTTTCTTAATACTACATTGTGAATAGCTTTGATCCAATAGCCCTTTTAATATTGTAGGAAAAAATGTAAATACATGGTCACATTGAATATTTATATATGTACTCCCCAGCTTTGTTTTGTTGCCATGTGCATTTTTAA
This sequence comes from Rhinolophus sinicus, assembly GCF_036562045.2. Taxonomy (NCBI): domain Eukaryota; kingdom Metazoa; phylum Chordata; class Mammalia; order Chiroptera; family Rhinolophidae; genus Rhinolophus; species Rhinolophus sinicus. The sequence goes on from NC_133757.1 coordinate 118,519,478, forward strand.
CATTTTGAAAACTATAAACTGTGAGAATGAGTTATGCAATCTTCATTCTATTAATATCCTAGGAAAGTTGATTTCCCATTGCATATTTTAAAACTACTGGTTCCAGTGTTTTGTATATTTTTTATCAAGTTCTTTTGTTTTCTGTACAATCAGACACATCTTGTTTATCATGTAATTCTTGGAGTGCTTATTTATGTTTATTTCTCTACTCTTGCTAAATAGCAAGGAGAAAATGGGCAAATTTATTAACTAGCAAGTATAATGTTCATCATGTGAACCAATGCCGCTACCAATGTTGTTCTCCCTAAGTCAATTTTTCAGGAGGTGTTCTGCATGGAGGCAGCTGACAAGCTCTCTTGGTGTTATAAAGTTGCTTCAGTACCCAATATCTTTTTTTTCTAGCAGAGTATGCACACAACTTAATAGTCCTTTGTGTCTTATTTCCTTTGGCCTTTCTTTGTTTATTTTTCTTAGAACAGAAAACTTGATGGGGTCATTTAATGTTTAGAAATGTACTATATATTAACATTGTGGTTATTTTTACCTCCACTATTAGAATGTGACTTTGTCTTTCAATAATCCCCTAAGTCTATCAAGTACAGGACACTGAGTGGGTACTTCAAATCTCTAACAAATGATTGCATGGGCAGCTACTATGGGATTTGTGAATACTGAAATATTATTCCAATATATCTTAATTTCTTAATGGGAACAGTTGTACTTAGAGCTGTGCTTTTCATTTGACTAGAATCTATTTGGTGATTTCAGTGCTGCCTAAGGATTAGAGTTTATGAAGGCTTAGGAACCAAAAGTGTGGTTATTACATCAAAAGAATTTCTAGAGCTCTAACAGCTCTGCAAAAACAATATAATTTAAAATCTAGTTTCTGAGAAGTCCCATTTTCCAACAAGCCCTCCTGCTTTGCTAGAATATATGATTCTTGGCTTACACAAACCTCCCAAAGAGAGAGATATAGTACACACATTTTAGCCTCTAATTTTCTTTTTCAGAATCTTACCTGAAGCTCAAACACATCATCCGAAATATTTGGCATCAATACTACTCAAGTGACTGATAACAAACTCCCTTAATGTCAATAGTCATTCCATTTTTTTCTATCAGGAAGAATAAGGCCATACCTACATATTAAAATATTATTCACTTTGACAATAGAACTAGTTCCAAGACATGAACTATTGCTATATTAGAGAGGAGAAGCAATCAGTATTTTTCATAGCCTAAGAATCTCTATACTAAAAAAAATCCATCATTTCTAATGAAATAGATAAGTACCTAGGAGGCAAATGTCTTTTCTTATTTCTAGTGTAAAATCTGGGTTGAAACGAGTGGTAGTAGTTAACTCACATTCTCATTAACTAGAAAATTTTAGCCAATAGTGAGCACACTTATCAAAGCTTATTGAAAATGACATGAAAGTTTCATTAAGATTACAAGGGTTATTTTTGTTCTATTTTAACTAGCTTGTAGCTTGTTTTATTAAAAACTGAAAATAATGGTAAATATATTTTTATTTAAATTTTAAAAAGTTACTTATATCCACTTATCTACAAGATGGTTATATAGTTGAGTTTATATGTGAGTTTTTAATACAAATATCTAATTTCTGACTATAAAATTATTGTATAGTACAATTTATGCTTTCTTTACTGTATAATCAGTTGATCATTAACTGTTGTGTCAACAGCAGATAATATTTTCTGATGAATTAATTTTATATATTTTCTTCCTTGACACCCTGCTCCCCCCCAAAAGAAAAATGAAGCCACATGAGTATCTGAAACACATTAAAATGGAATAAACTGTCTCAGTAGAGTTTGAATGCATTGTTATACTAAACTAATATTAAATCCCAATATTGTATGACTTCATATATATATATATATATATATATATATATATATATATATGCTTACAACTCTATTATTTTAATTAAGATAATTATTAGAAACTACTTATAACTATCTATTAATGGTAATTTAGGCATAATTGGAAATTCCATGAACACTTTAAGGCTGATAATGCTGTTAAAAAGTAATAATAAAAAGAAAGAGAGTCCTCAAGCATTGTTTTAAATAGTGAAGTTAGTAAAGAGTAAAACTATTAATCATCAAGACAAATGAATTTAAAATAAATCAAAATATAACATTTCATATTTTTTTTAGAAAAACAATATTTTACTTTGCATGGCTAGATTTCAGCAGAAGTTGTAATTTGCCTTCATAAAATTTATTTCAATATTTACCTGTATGACACCTTGATTAATGATAGTCTGTCTCATTAGAGAGAGAGCTACATGAGAGATGAAAGCATATCTGTTTTATTCTCTGTTTATACCCCAAATTACACTCTGCCTGGCATATGGAATTAGTTTAATATATTTGCTGAATAAATTAAAAATAAATGATAATATAATCTGAAAAACTAGCTGACTCTCATTAAATGGTTAGCATATAATCAGGAGAAAGATCAATAGAAACAAATGTAAACCATATCAAATGACCATATGAGTTTACAGAAAATACGATGCACAATTTTATATTCAATATTATGCTTAAGGATATTCTGATGGTATATAATTTGAAGAAATATATAGAAATAGATGATAGATAGATAGATAGATAGATAGATAGATAGATAGATAGATAGATAGACTCATCTTAATAGTTCTGGCCCTATTTTTCTCTTTTAATTTCTTAATTCCATTCTAATTTTCCTAATTTCAAGCATGATTTGAAATTATAATTCTATGGCTTTATGATCCTTTCTGTAATACTAACTACTAGTGAGATAAAGGGATTTTTCTTACCTCAATGAGTTTTGTGTTATAAATGTCCATCTCTTATAAAAGACATCCTTTTCTGTCTCTCATAAAACTTCAGAATGTATTTGAACAACAAATAAGAAGAAAAATAATTGCATGCAAGTCTTATTTCCCTACATATTTGATAAAGCTTAAAATGTGGTATTTGGGGGAAGATCCAAGATGTCAAAGTAGATAAACACTGTGTTAGCTCCCTTCCATGAACACATTTAAATTGCAACTAAATTATAGAACTATCAATCTAGAGAGCCATCTGAAGTCTGGCTGAACAGAAATTTACAACTAAGGATATAAAGAAGAAGTCACGTTGAGACTGGTAGGAGGGGTGGAGAAGTGAAACGGGCAGGCCCCAAACCTCAATGTAGAAGTTGAGTACCAGAAAGGATATATCAACCATAGAGGTTCCCCCCAGAGGAGCAAGAGACCACAGCCCCACACCAGCCTCCCCAGCCCAGAGTACTGCTGTTGGGAAGAGGAGCCCTAACAACATCAGGCTAGGTGGGACTGAAGGCTGAAGGAAACCCAGACATCCTCTTAAATGGCCCATGTAGACTCCCTTACTTGTAAGCACTCACTTTGGGCTCCAGCAGAGGGACAGTAACTTGGGGGGTATTGGAGGCATACAGAGAACAGACTGGGGTGTACGCCCTCAGAGTGAAGGCTGGAGGCTGGTTGTCATTTTCGTAGTGTGGGGTCCTATTCCCATGTAGCCAGCAGGTGGGCACCATCTTTCCTGTGTTGAGCCCTCCATCACAGGCCAAATCTGAATCTGATTGGCCTGGTGAGCTCCACTGCTCCACCCTGCTGACTCCCTGACATCCTGCCCCACCCAACTCGCCCAACAAGAAGTACCTTCTCTGAAAGCAGTCATCACCACTCACATTTCACACTTTCTTGAAAAACTATCGGAGTCCACAGACCCAGCCAGGTGGCAGCTGGCCTCAGTGTTCTCTGAGATTTGCTGAATAGCTCCAGGCTCAACACTGGCACCAAACCAGAGATGACATTAAACTGTTGACCACAACTCTTCCCACTCTAGTGACTCCCTCAGGCCCTGACTCACCCAACTTGTGTACTGCACCAGATATTATCAGGGACTGAACTTTAAGGAAGTTGGTAGGTGACAGCAGGCCTTGGGGTGTCCTGGATATTTGTGGACCTACCCCAGGCCCAGTACTGGTGGTAGCCATCCTCAGTTTTCAGCATGGCCTCTCCCACACACCTCCAGGGTTATCACAGACAGCAAAAAACCACAGATCATTTTGTAGCTCCTACTGGGTAGTCCGCAGCCAGTCACAGGCAGTGGGTAACCTGGGCCTGCACCAGAGGCCTTCCCAAGAGTCCCCAGAACCAACATACTAGAGGTTGGCTTCAGACCACAGCACAGCACTACCTAATTAGCCCCACAAGTGCCACGCCCAAAGAGAGATCTCAACAGTCACAAGAGCCTGCTGGGGAAAATCCCACTCAGTGGGGAAAGCCCCACACACAGCAGCCGATAAACTATGGATGTGGTCAATCCCCACAGCCAGTCAGCCTGAGGGTCAATCCCACACACTGACATGCCGATAGCAATCAAGGCTCAACTATAACAGGAGGGCACACACAAGAAACACAAGGAACACTCCTGGAGCACCCAGAGCAGGTGGCCATGGAGACTGTGCCAGGGGTTCACAGGGCACCTACTACATGAGGATACCTGGCCAAGACTGGGAGACATAGCAGATCTATCTATTACATAGAAACAAACAGAGAGACAGCCAAAATGAAGAAACAGAAAAATACACCCCAAGTGAAAGTGCATGGGGAAATTTCAAAAACAGAACTAAACAAAATAGAGGCAAGCAATCTACCAGAGACCAAATTCAAAACAATGGTTATAAGGATGCTCAAGGAACTTAGTGAGAACTTCGACAAAGAGATTACAAGCAAAAAAAGGACATAGAAACCATTAAAAAGAACTAGTCAGAAGTGAAGAATACAATAAGTGAAATGAAGAATGCATTAGAAAGAATCACCACCAGATTAGATGAAGCAAAGAATCAAATCAGTGATTTGAAAGACAAGGTAGCATAAAACAGCCAATCAGAACAGCAAAAAGTAAAAGAATCAAAAAAAAAAAAAAAAAAGAAAAGAAAAGAAAGGAAGAAAGAGAGGAAGAAAAGAAGAAAGGAAGGAAGGAAGGAAGGAAGGAAGGAAGGAAGGAAGGAAGGAAGGAAGGAAGGAAGAAGAAAATGAGGTTAATTTCAGAGAAACTTTGGGACAACATCAAATGTAACAACATTTGCATCATAGGGGTGCCAGAATGAGGGGAGCGAAAGCAAGAGATTGAGAACCTTTTCGAAAAAAATAATAACTGAGAACTTTCCTATCCTGGCGAAGGAAATAGACATACAAGTCCAGAAAGTGCAGAGCTCCAAAGAAGATGAACCCAAACAGGCCCACACCAAAACACATTATAATTAGAATGGCAAAGGTTAAAGACACAAACAGAATCCTTAGAGCAGCAAGAAAAAGGCAACTAGTAACTTTTAAAGGCGACCAAATAAAATTGTCAGCTGATTTCTCAACAGAAATTTTCAGGCCAGAAGGGATTGGCAGAAAATATTCAACGTTATGAAAAGCAAGGACCTACAACCAAGATTATTATAACCAGCAAAATTATCATTTAGAATTGAAGGACAGATAAAAATCTTCCCAGACAAGAAAAAGCTAAAGCAGTTTATCACCACCAAACCAGTATTACAAGGAATGTTAGAGAGCCTTCTTTAAGATAGATAAAAAAACAATCAAAATTATGAATAATAAAATGGCAATAGTTACATATGTATCAACAATTACTTTTAATATAACTGGATTAAATGCTCCAATCAAAAGACATAGGACTCTGAATGGATGAGGAAACAAAACCCTTACATATACTGCCTATAAGAGAATCACTTCAGATTGAGACACACACAGATGGAAAGTAAAGGGATGGAAAAGATACTTCATAAAAATGGGGGGAAAAAATAAAAGTCTGAGTAGCAGTACTTATATCAGAGAAAACAAACTTTTAAACAAAAGCAAAAAAAAAAGCAAGAGACAAAGAAGGACCAGTAATCTCACTTCAAGGTATTTATTTGACGAAAACCAAATGCTACTTCAAGGGGATGTGTGCACCCATTTGTCCCATTGTGGCATTGTTTACTATGGCCAAGATGTGGAGTCAGCCTGGGTGTTCACCGATGGAAGATGGATAAAGAGGAGGGGATACACATAAACAGTGAGATATTGTTTGACCACAGAAGGGAATGGATCCTTGCCATCTATAGCAGCGTGGATGGACCTGGAGAGTACCGTGCTGAGTAGAGTATGTCAGTGAAAGACAGATGCAATGTGATTTTGCTTGTAAGTGGAATCTAATGAACAAAATAAAGAAACAAATCAGAAACAAACTTATAACTACAGAGAACATATTGATGGTTGCCAGATTGGAATGGGAGGTTGGGAGTGAGTAGAAAAGGGGAAGGGATTAAGAAGTACAAATTGGTTGTTACACAGTAATCATGGGGATGTAGGGTATAGCATAAGGAATATGGTCAATAATATTGTAGTAACTTTGTATGGTGTCAGATGGGTACCAGATTTGTTGAAGTGATAGATGGGAGGGTTTCGGGGGCAGGGTGAAAAAGGTGAAGGGATTGAGAAGTACAAACTGGTATTTACAAAACAGTCATGGGGATGTAAAATAAAGGCTAGGGAATATAGTCAATAATATAGTAATAAGTACGTGTAGTGCCAGGTAAATACTAGAGTAGTCAGGGGGATCACTTCTTAAATTATACAAATGTCTATCCACTATGCTGTACACCTGAAATTAATATAAAATAATATTGAATATCAACTGTAATTGAAAAAATTCAAAAGGGCGGGAGGTGAAGGGAAAGAAGAGGTCCAAATTTCTACACATAAAACAAATAATTCATAGGGATGCAGTGTACAGCATAGGAAATATAGTCAATAATATTGTGATAGCATGGTACGGTGTCAGATGGTTGCTGGACTTATCACGGTGATCATTTCTTTAAGTATATAAATGTTGAATAACTATGATTTACACCTGAAACTAATATAATAATGTATATTAGCAACATTTTAATAAAAATCTTTAAAAACAAACACCATGGTATTTGGGCAAGGTTTACAGTCTAGATGGATATCAAAACAAAAAAAAAATAATAAAGTAGTCATATAATAATATTTGTCATAAATGGCCTTTGAACTGTAATTATTCTTAGTAATCAAAAAAGTTATTATATCTTCTCATAAGATCCAATATCTACATATTTGTATAACTTAAAAATGCCTATTTTGGGAGATAGATATACAGATAGATATTGATATTTACATTGCTGCATATTTTTGTGTTCATTTGACCTAAGTTGTAGAGATGACATATACAATTTTTTTTACTTTTCTCCCTACATTCATCTTTATTTCTTCATCAATTTCTACAGTGTTTTCTAACACTTTTATATGAAATGATAGCATATCTGTATGCTATAATTGAGTGGCACAATGTGATATCGTGCAGTATACCAATGCTTTTGGTTGATTATTGTAATTCTTGTTGAACAAATCTATTACTTGTTTCATAAGTAAGATGATCCCTTAGAATACAGTTTTTCTCGTACACATCTATATTAGTCTTCTCAGGCTACCAAAACAAAATACCACACTGAATGGCTTAAACAACAGAAACTTATTTTCTCATAGTTGTGAAAGCCCACTGTCTACAATCAAGGCGCAGGAAAGTTTCTGGTGAGATCTCTCTTCCTTTCTTGCAATGGGTACCTTCCACTGTGTCTTCATCTTACGTTTCCTCTCTACATTTGTGGCTCTGGTATCTCTTGGTCTTACAAGGATACCAGTCTTATCATATTAGGGCTTCACTCTTGCAAACTCATTTAACCACAATACCTCCTGAAAAGCCCTATGTCCAAATACAGTTACATTAGGGGTTAGAGCTTCCATCTAAGAATGTCACGGAGACAAATTTTAATCCAATACAATCTTTATCTTCCTAGCAGAAGCTTTATAAGAATTGCAAATGTGGAGTTTGTTACTATTGTGTCCTCATGATTTTTGTTGTTACCATTTGAGTATATAAGCTTCAGCCCCCTAGGTATAGCCACTGACTTCTAATAATATTATGTACGGTGTTTTTCTTCATAGTGCAGCTTGCCCAAATTTAAGGAGTTTGGATTTTTCTTTTCCAAATGGCAAAGTACAAGTTAATGTTCTCTTTGTTAATTTCATGACTAACAACTTTTCAATGTGAAAATATAAACATGATCGAGCTTGGCATGTAACTAAATCGTTGCTATAGTAATGATATCACAACACATGATCATGAATGATTTTTTTTAAATCATTACTCCATTTATTAAATTTGGTTGTACAATGCATCTCTTAGTCTATTCAGTTATTAATAAATCAACTGCTGTTTTTCTCCTGCTGGGAGGCAAATGACAGTCAAAGAGGAATCACAGTTTTAACAATATTTCTAGTGTGACATGTGATTAAAATAATCAATACAACTCTTAACGCTGTGTTTTCCAATTTCATGAAATATTAAAGTTTCGATTCTTGTATTATCTTCTGCTAGTAATCGTGCTAAATTACGTTCTGATAATTCTCCATGATGGTGAATCAACATTATCAGTTGAAATGCTTCAAAATTCAAACAGAGTTGTGTGACATGGGTTGCTTACAGGATGTCACAGTGTCCATCTCCTATAACTCTGTTCTGTTGACAGTGAGATGCTTATCATTAAAGTCAATATGTACAAGGATTCTGGAAGCCGGACTTATAAATTTTTCTTGTTATGCTTTTTTATGTGAAAAGAGCAATTATAATTTTACTAGATATTTCACTAATATAAGAAGCCATACCTTCTAGCTCATGTAGAATTATAAAGCGTGAAATTTACTTCATTTTATTCTATATTTTGCAACACGTACAATCATTTGACAGTGAGTATTAAAACATGACTAAGTCGAATACTATTATAAGTCTTAGAGTTGAAATCGACTTTAAATGTTGTTTATTGCAATATGTTATCTCATGCACAATAACACCTCATAGCACCCATTATATATAGTATGATGCGATGGAAAAAACAATGCACTAGACATAAGGAGACCCGAATTCTAATTCCTTCTCTACAGTAGATGAAGAGTAAGACTTTCGTCAAAACAGTTACAATCTTCAAACCTAATTCACTTACTATTAGTGTGATCTAGTTTTCCAGCTCTCGGTATCAGTAAACTTCATGGGCGTGATTTCTCTGTGTCCGTACAAGTCAGTGATATGTTGCCAATACAGTCAAGGCCCTGGTTTCAGCATATTCTCTCCTCCCTTTACTGCCCCATTACCTTTTAACTAGGGATCTCCTTTCCTCTTTCTACAAAGGGCCTCTAATTATGAACAGATCTTGGATTCTCCCTGAAAGGGTTTTTGGGGTTCTAAGAGTTATTTGTTACAGAGCTGTTTTCAATGCCATATTTTGTAAAGACATATTTCAGGCTAAAAATAGAGGGTATGTATGTGTGTACACCCAACCCAAGTGCATGTGATTTCAATATCCTATTATCAACTGACCATTAAGTAGAAAGTGATGTAGACTATTAACAACAGCTGGTCCCCTGTATCTGCATATCCATGGGTTCAGCATCCACAGATTAAACTGATTGCAGTTTGAAAATATTTGGCAAAAAATTGTTACTAGGTTGGTGCAAAAGTAATTGCAGTTTAAAAGGTTAAAAATAATTGCAAAAACCGCAGTTACTTTTGCACCAACCTAATATCTTGTCATTGGTATGCACAGCGTAATTAGGCCTATGAAGGTTGTGTCTGTACTGACTATGAACCGACTGTTTTTCTTGTTATTATTCCCTAAACAATACAGTATAAAATTATTGGCACAGCATTTACATTGTATTAGCTATTACAGAAAATCTAGAGATTTTTTTCAAGCATACAGGAGGCTATGATTAGGCTCTATGCAAATTCTACGTCATTTTATATAAGGGACTTCAGCATCCCAAGAGCATTTTGACATCTCCAGGGGGTCCTGGAACAAATGCCCCCTGTACACTGAGGGACAACTGTAGAAGGACTTAATATGTGCTATATCAGCTATGACAGTTTTCAGAAAGAGAAATGAACCATTCTTTTCCTTCAGTGTTTTAACTTCTGGAAGCGGAAGCACAGCACGTTACCACAACCAACCATTTAGACACTGACGATTTCACAGCGGTATTGGGACAACGATCACATTGCTTATCAGAATTCCTCAAACAGTTGGTGGATGACGTCAAGAGATTCACACAAGTTTCACTTTTTTTTGAAAGAAACGGTTCTTTCAGAAACTGGAGACTAAGTGATGTAGTTCGTATCTATCTCGGGGAAACTTGATGTGTTTATAGTCTGTCATGCCTAAATATCAGTTGACTGTATCATCCCTCCAGGATGACAAAGAGATTTTGGAAAAAGTGATTTCTTTCTTTTCAACATATATATATTTTCAACATATATATATATATATATATATATATATATATATATATATATATATGCATATATTTATATGCATATAACTAGATTCAGTCACAGAGAGATTAATGGGTGGCATACATCTTGCATGTGCTATATCTGGGCAAGATTAATTGTAACTTCTTTTAAAGAAAGATCACACTGAATGACAATATTCTATAGTTGTATAAAATTTTATTTTTGGCATTCTCTAGAATTTTCATCATCCTCATTTTTCTAATTATATGCATATATATGAATATAACATATATATGTTGAAAAGAAATATATATATACATATATATATATGTGTATACATACACACACACACACACACACATATATATATATACATACATATGTTTGGCAACATTGACCCAAACGTCTTTACGGAATATTTGCCAGTTACTCACCATGTATCTTAGTAAATATAGTCATTTGGAAATATTTGTTAGAAATCATTAGTTATATCTCATAAGAATGATGAACATTGAGGATATGTTTTTCTTAAGAAATAATCAATATGTTCTTAAAGAATGGTTTCATTGACACTTCATGCTTTATGTGCTAAAATGTGGTCAAAATGAAACAAAATATATCAAAAGTTTCAAGGCTGAGAAAAATCTGAATGTAGCATTAATATTGGGAAAGTATTGAAAAACTACAGAGACAAATATCTAATATGAACTCCAGGATTTTTATGTCATTCAATTGTGTGTGTTATGTATTTGTGAGTGTGTGTGCACACTTGCATATTTGTGTATGTACTATTCAAAATGATATGAGGGCAATCCGTTCTTTTTTTGTTTGTGTTTTATTAACAACAAAACTTGTATCTCTCAAAGCCAATCAATTAAATGGATACTCAAATGTGATGAATCAACAATTCTTGATAAGGGAAATAAAAGAAAATAGAAGTGATAGAGACTGCTCTTAAAAAGAAAAACTGTTGTTACCAGAGGGTAAGGGGGATGGGGGGTGGGAGATGAGGGTAAGGGGGGTCAAATATATGGTGATGGAAGGAGAACTGACTCTGGGTGGTGAACACACAATGGGATTTATAGATGATGTAATACAGAATTGTACACCTGAAATCTATGTAATTTCACTAACAATTGTCACCCCAATAAATTAAAAAAAAAAGAAGAGTAAGAGATATGAGAACTCTCTCTCTCTTCATATGTACACACTGAAGAAAGCCCACGTGAACACACAGCAAGAAGGTAGAAAAAAAACAAAAAACAAACTTATGTGCATAAGATGTCAAGGAGTGTAGAAAATGCAAAATCTTCCCCCATTTCCTACTGAAAAGAGGAACCTAACATAAGTGAAGGGGAGGGCTAAAGGAGGGCTAGTGAATGATACACACAAGCAGAGACAAAGTGAAACCTGGAATGGGAGACTTTATAGAAAGTGAAAGAAGCAAACGAACTCTATGAACTTTATATGAAAAATGAGGATGATGAAAATTCTAGAGAATGCCAAAAATAAAATGTAATACAACTATAGAATATTATCATTCAGTATGATCTTTCTTTAAAAGAAGTTACAATTAATCTTGCCCAGATATAGCACGTGCAAGATGTATGTCACCCATTAATCTTTCTGTAACTGAATCTAATTATATGCAGAATTTGTTACGGCTTAAAGTTACTCAGAGATAGTAAAGTTGATGAGCTTTTATGTAAACACTGAGCCAGAAATTACCATGTATTTATCATACTTGGTTTCATTCTCTACTTGTACACAGAGCTAAAGTGCATTTCCCAATCATGTTTGCAGTTTGGTGAGGTCACGTGATCAAATTCACCTAATGTCAGCCGAAGTGATATATACTACTACCAGGCTTAACCATAGAAACCTACCAGAGACCCATGTCCTCTACTTTTCTCCATCTTTGGTTACACATGTAACAGAGGGCCATGCCATAGAAGATGACGGAGCTCATAATGGGAGGAAGATGGTTCCCTAAAGAACCTTTTTGAGCAGAGCACTCTCCATTAACCAGCATCAGAATAGTAGCTATGTGTTTTGCAGATTATGGATAATCCAATCTTAAAATAGTGGTAGTTTGGCAATCAAAGCAATCAAATGTCTAATGATGCATATTCCAAGAGAAAGCTGGAGGTCTTTGAAGTCTCCAATGTCCAGTGTAGGAACCTACAATTAGCAACTTCCAAAAATATTTTCAACTGTGTCTATACCCTCCATAGAAAACCTAAATGAAAAAATAAATATTGTAGTCTGGCTCAAATATTAGGCTATCTGAAAACCCAATCCCTCTGGGACATTAGAGTAACTCTTTTGTCCAAAGAGTTTTCAAATCCATCACCTTAAGTAGTTAAAGAACTTATGAACTTTAATACACTGCAGAGAATTTTACAAACTAGAAGCAGAACGTGAGAGGGTTTATTCTCTCTCTCTCTCTCTCTCTCTCTCTCTCTCTCTCTCTCTCTCTCTCTCACACACACACACACACACATGCATACACACACAGAAACAATTGTTTGGAAAATTTTGCCATTATAACAGACATAAAACATAGAAAATGATGCTTTGGAACAGAGTTGCTAAGCTGTTAAAATTTATCCTCACGGAAGCCATTAACCAACAAAAAGTGTACTTCAAAAAATATATAAACAAAGATGTGAATGTATTGGATTGTTAACATATGAGTGGAAATAAAGCAGTAACAGTCCAGGCTCTTGAAAATGGATAAGCTCTAGCAGAAATGTTGCATATGATATTAATAATGTTTTAAATTGTACCTTTGTCATATCTCAATAGATTGTTCGCCCTTGAAGTTGAGTCAAAATTCAAATGAAGAATTATACAGAAAACATGATAGTCTTAAAGCTGAAAAACAGCTATATATATACACACACACACACACATATATATAAACAGCTATATTATATATACATATATATACACATATATATACACAGCTATAATATATATAATGAAATTTGTTGAATTCATTATATATATGTATGTATATATATATATTTCCCATTAAAAATGAAGAAGTTCTTTAAAAACCCATAATGGCAAAGTCTTAGATTCTTAAAAACTGTACAGTATGTTTTCCTGAATTTTCAAAACAAACAAACAGAAAACTTAACACTAGTGAAGAATATGAAAATAATATTGGGCCATTAGTGATGTGACCTAGGAAGACCACTGCTCAATTATTTGTCACTCATTGACTGCTCAAATCAAGTTACACTGTTATAGCTTCTTGTAATGTATTCTCAAAAAATCTTTGCTGCGTTCCTCACCTAATTGCACTTCTACTGCCAGATACTGAAAGCTCTTCTCTTATACTTTAATCATCATTGGAAAAGCAACATCACACAGCACAGGTAACCACTGTTATTTTTTTCTTCAGAGACAAGTATCATAATTATTCTTACTAGAGTAAGAGATTCTACAGCTTCGATTATTTGTGAGATTTGCAGGCAATACTCAAAATACGGGAAGACCAGATGTTTCTCCAATTGACACTGTGGCTCTATTTTTGGATTGAAAGAATTAAACTCATCCCATCAAAAAGAAAATAGTTGTAAAAACTTTAACTAAGTAAACCTAAAATCTAATGATCAAGCAACCAAAGTTTAGTTAATATCTGATGATAGTTTACTTTACCGATTAGCCTGTGAGAAACGGCAGCATTATAAATGTAAATTCATATACCTAAGGTAAGAATCCTACTATTTGAAGAGTTGATAGAAAAAAAAATCCTTACTACTGTGTGTTTTTGACAGGACACACAGACTCTACAGAAAATTTTAATAAAAAAAAATATAAAGATTTATCAGATACCATAATGTTGACCAGTAGACTCCAAGAAAACAGGTAGAATGAATCTACTCGAGTAGGATTGAGTTCAAAGAAGACTTACTGACTTTAGCATGGTTAAATGAGAAGATGTATAGACAGGGATGCACAGAGATGCCTTAGAGCCTTCAGTCATACCAGTAAGTCTACTACTACTATTATCATTATTATTATTATTATTATTTTATATTATTATTATTCATAGTTATCCCATTTTCATCCTTCATACTTTTCATATAGATTGGAGAGATATTATCTAATATCCTCAAGTAAAAAAAAGCCCATCCATCCCAATTTTCTCTCTATCAGCATTCTATCTCATTTACAGATTGTCTGCTCTCCTAGCCTTAATATGCACTTTATATAAATATATCGATATCATATACTTGAGGGTGGAGGTCACATCTGTCTTGTTCACTGTAGTAGCCCATAGAGCCTAGGAAAGTATTTAATACATAAAAACCAAGCAATAATATTTGATGAATGAATGAACACAATAAAAATAGGCTAAGTGAACACAGTTAAGCAAATGTTAACAACAAGTTCTAGCATGGTAAATAAAAGGAAACAATAGAAAAAAAGTTATAGCAGTAGAAAAACTTTTTGTTTCTAAATAACTACAAGACAAAGTCACTAGTTACTCTACACATTCTTAGTCACCCAAAAATGTTATAAACATTAGTCATTCAACATTTTTCCCTAAAATTCATTATTTATATGTAAGATGTCTTTTTTTTTTTTATAAATTCCTTTCCTCTCCCAGCAACATTCTCATCCCGAATATAATTTACTTTCTCTATGATAATCCTTTCTTTCCTTTAGCTCTAATAATTAAACATGCTTCATTTTTTGTTCATTTTATCGTTACAAATTATTTGAAGAACACCATGAAAATGTCAATATAATTCTTCTCTGCTCCCCTTTTCTCTGCTCCATTTAAGAGAGAAAACCCTGAAACGTTTTGAAATAAAGAAATTCATGCTATCGTTTTTTTGTTTCAAAAAGCAGTTTATTCTAATATCCACTCAAATCTATTGATCAAAGTTTTCTTTATCTTAATTTAAGTACATACATATATTCTTCATGTATAGTAACATCATTACACGGTAATTTTTTCATTAGGCTTTTTTTCTTTTTATACCTGAATTCATTTATCATACTAATTTTTCATTTTGAAAAAAGTATATATAGTAAAGCATTATTTTCCATGTTTAGATGCTGGCACTGATTACTATTTTATTTATAAATTGTATGTCCATACTATATTAGGGATGGTCCTCATTTCTTTCCAACACTAAATATGTTTCTTTTTTTTCAAAGCCCTTATTTTATTAAGTTTTCCCTAGCAGACTGTGAGTTTGTAATGACTTCATATATACATGAATCTGAGTAATATTCTCTATATTTTTTCCAAATGCAAACACACACACACACACACACACACACACACACACACACACACACACCACTCACACTGGTTTACCAGGGAATCTTAAGGAGAATCACTGATGTATAAAGAGGGTTAAATACAAATTAAAAATAGAACTACAAATAAAAACTACAAATATTTGTTCACACCAATATATATCCAAATCATTATATGGACCATATCCTTATAATTCACTAAATTCTGAAGGTATAGGAGATATATCAATTTTTATAGAAGCAGTTTTCAGATATTCACTCTTACTGCCAATTCAGGTAAAATATATCTGTTATCCATTTGACTAGGGCAGTGGTTCACAAATATGACTTCATATTAAATTAACTAGGGGGATTTACAAAACAAAACTACGCTTAAGACCCATATGTAGAAATTCTTAGTTGATCGGTCGGAGTGGGTTTCGGTAGAGTGGCTGCTGTTGACTATTCCCCATTGGCCTTTATCAGGCAAGCAGGACTGGGAACCACTGATCTATGCTCTGAGTATGCATTCATTTTTATCAAGAGATTCTGAATTTACTGGAAACAGTTTTTACTAGCTAAACTCATGAGAGACATATACTCGCATATTGACCAAAATATCAATCTATTAAGTTTCACTTAAAAATTTGTACACCAATCAGATAAGCTTTATTTTTTGTGAGCATCATAGCTAGTCACTTTAATTCTTCACTCACTATCACTTCTGTCACCTCTCTGCTTGTCCTAACCCCAGGTAAGTGTCAATTCTCTGATCTCCCCATTTCTGTAAGTTAACAATACTCTCCTAGTTAAAAATATTACTCATGCAAAAATCATCTTGAGTGACTGCTTTTGGTTTTCTTGTAAAAAACATTTAAAGTCTGAGTGTAATTTATTTTGATTACTTTTCCAATTTGGGGGTGAAGAAAAGACACTATTATTTTTATAACTAGCATTTACTTTTTATAGTTTAAGAAACTAAGTTAAAACTTTAAATATAACTTCTGTTTCAATTTTCTTTTTTTTTAATTTATTTTATTTTATTAAATTTATTGGGGTGACAATTGTTAGTAGAATTACATAATTTCAGGTGTACAATTCTGTATTACATCATCTATAAATCCCATTGTGTGTTCATCACCCAGAGTCAGTTCTCCTTCCATCACCATATATTCGATCCCCCTTACCCTCATCTCCCACCCCCTACTCCCCGCCCCCCTTACCCTCTGGCAACCACTAAACTATTGTCTGTGTCTATGAGTTTCTGTTTCTCATTTGTTTGTCTTGTTCTTTTGTTGTTTTTGGTTCAATTTTCCTTTGCACCTCAAAATGTCATGGTTTAACACAGCAACAACTGCTCATTATTTCTTTTGATTCTAGGTGTCGACATGGGGTTGTCACGTGGTGTTTCCTGGAGCTGCCCTGCCACTACAAACTGGCAGCAGTTATTAGCAGTCAGTCGGGAGCTCCACTGGGTCTTTCCACTGGACTGTCTCAGGGGTCTTCTACCTTGGCCTCTCCCCTTGGAGAAGGCTTTCCCCCAGCAAGTGTCTGGATTCCAAGAAGGTTTAACCTAACAACAGAGATGAAAGCTACAAAGATGACTTATGGTCCAGCATCAGAACTTCTGCATTGACACTTCCCTTGCATTCTCTTGGGAAAACAAGTCCAGATTCAAATGCAAAAAGGAGGCTTTGGCTCTCCATGAGAGGAGAGACACACAATTTGCAGAATATTTAATCCATATTAAATATTAATCTCCTTACTTCTTACACTTCAATTTTACTACAATGTAATCTCCAATAACACTGGAGCAAAATAACTTTGTTTTATTTACTATTGTCCTAGAAGAGTCATGTTACGTAAGAAACACTTAATGAATATTTGTTAAATCTTTTAGTATATAAAACTTATCTAGTGCCTAGTAGTTATTGAAACGATTGTTTAATTTTTGGAGTTACGAGGGTTCAGTCTCACGTCTAAATACCACACAGTCATACCTTTTGTGTAAAGGAATATCTAGACAATAAAATCCACAAATGCAGAGTCTGAGATATTTCCAACAGGAACAGGCTAAACTGAAGTTTTGTCTTTGTACTAGCAATTAAAATAGGTATGTTAAGCAAGTTAATTGTGTAAACAAACCTGGAGGGACACTGGTTAAATTAATAAAGAAAAGAAACTGTTCATAAAACAATAAAAACTTTTGGAGCCTTCCAGAACATTATTAATATGCAAGTATAAAATAAAACTAACTGTATTTTGACATAGACAAGTACATACAAATTTATAATATGTGTTAAAAGTGTGCATTTTCAAATACTGAAAATAAACCAAAGTGATAAGTATTTTTGATATACATAAATTATTTTTTTTTTTTGCAATTTGCGTATCAGCAGTAAAAAAATTGTTCTTTGGTTTATGCCGTTGTGAAAATCATTTTCTATAATTGTTTAATGCCTAACTTTTGATGTACATATTAGTAAATAGCCCAGAGTTTAAATAAACATTTGCTATTCATCATCTTAAGAAATAGGACCACTGATTTATAAATGTATTCATAAAGTAGAGCTGCAAAAGTCAAGGGTAATTTTGAAAGGTATTTGTTCTCTCTCTATTGAATACCATATGCCTTACATACACAGTTCTTATGATTGCATAGTTCAATTTTCCTGAGAATATAAACAAAGAGGGATAATGAAATATAATTGATCTTTATATGTATCATTACTACTGCTTACTTATAATAAACTAAGTTGTATAAGAAGTGGCAAACTTCCTCCAAGAGATGAATCCATGTATACAACTTCTTTATAAAAGCAAAAGTAACAATTTCAATTTGTAATGTTTCATGGTTAAAAATATGTAAACATTACGCCATAATCTCTAACATGTTGCTTCTAAAACTGCAAATAATGGCAATAAGTATTTTTGGCAGGAAAAATACTAATATATCCTTTATTTTTTTTATTTTCCCTAGGTGTACTGGAATATATATAATATATATGTATATGTATATACATATTTCCAACAGGAACAGGCTGTTTATATATATATATATATATAACATGCATCAGACAACTGAAAATTAAGTGCCATCTCCAAATGACTCCTAAATTAGACCATATAAGTATAGTAATATATTATGATTTACACCAGGCTACTTATCAAAATTCCTTTTCAAAACTAGCAATGCCCAAGCGAAGAGTTACCAGCCACAGTAAATATAAGTAGCATAGGGAACTGAGACATAAAGAAACATACTATATTTTTAACTTAAATTCTCACTTATTGAGCTTATTTTAGTATACTTTAAGAGACACATATTTTCACTTTTCATTTTTATACTTGTATTTCCACCTATGTATTATTATTATTTATTATTATTATTGTTGTTGTTGTTGTTTGTTTCCTTCTGGAAACTTTGCTTTACTATCTGACATCACAGAAATACACTAGTGTTATTTTCTACTATTTACCATACAATTAGACTTAATTATTATAATTATTTTGGGGGAATGAGGACTATTTTTTATTTGGTAAATTTTAGTTAAAATTGTATACAATACTCAGAACATGTTTTCATATTCTCCAATATGCTAAAACATACTAGCATCTAGACTTTAATCTGCTAGAATACCTCTTCCAGGTATAATTACATAGGGAATTTAGATAATTATTTAGATAGGTCAGGTACCAGTTTGAGCTCTTGTGAGTTAACCTTCAAGCGTAATGCTCTATAATTCATTCCATTCATGTTTAAATTCAGGCATCATTGCAAAGCGACCATAGATCTTTTATATGTTTGAGCTATTCAGGCCAAATAATGTTTCATGTGAATAATCTTGAAAATATAATCTATTCTGTCTTGTTATAAGTGTATAAATGTTTATGTCAGAGTCACTGGATAAAGCCATTTGATAAATTTATAGAAATGTAATAGAAAATGACAATATTTATGCTAATGATAGTTATAATAAAAAAGAAGAACAAGCTCCATCAGAAATTTCCTAATAAAGTATTAACAGTCTTTAAACTTCATATTCCTCAGTTCACCAATCACATATTCAAAAACACGGGTCACACTATACTAAAAGTAAAATTTATGCTATTTATGAATTTATGGATAAATATTTTCCATTTTGTATTACTGTAGAATTGCTTGGAGTTAATTCTTTATCAATACTCAGTTCTCATTATTAAAACTCTGTATATTCCACAAACCATTTCTGTATCTTATAAAATACATGTACCAGCAGGGAATTATTCCAATGTGCCTAAATATAAATTCACGTGAAGGAATTAATCAAAATGACAATAAATGAACAAGCTTTTTGCTCTGTGTAAAGTTGTTTTTCTGTTTGTTTGTTTTTTTAACACAGCAAAACAATTCAAAGTACTTTGGCATGTGAAAAAATAAGTATACTGAAAAAGATAAAGATGTGAAGTCAACAATAAAAATCAAGTATCATAAAGTAAGTACTTTCAGAATGAGGACAGATATGATATATACATATATATTACATGTTATATATATATACACATATATATTACATATTTGTATCATATATATACATATATACGTGTATATATATTCAATATATTCAATTATATATATATATTAAATATATATTTGTATATATAAATATATATATATAATATTATATATGTCAAATATATATCTATATATTAAATATATATAATATATATATAAATTATATATATATATATATATATAAAATTGAATATCTACTCTGTTTGGAATTGGAATGGGGATTATTTAGGGCACCACAGAAATATCTTAAATTGATTTTGTGTGTAAGAAACTTAAGATCTAAATGTTTAAGGAAAAAAAGAAGCCATTTTAAGATGCAGATACAATGAACATTCCAGAATTATCATTTTTTTTTAAAAGCAGTGTTTATGTTTTTATACATGTGATTTCAGTAATTGTCTCTAGTCCCCTAAATATTCACGGAGCACCTATAGCATGAGAGGCAGTTCCATAATGTTATGCTGGTCACCTGATAGGTGTGTGCAGTAAATGACAGACACAGTCGCAAGCCTTGAGAGGCTCATAACTCAGCAAAATATGGACGGGTCTACAAGCCACTAAAGTGTCAGGGCAGCCCAGAGACAGGACCCCAGCACAGAGTGGATGAGAGTGTTCAATGAGGTGTCGAAGAGGAACAGTGTCTAAATGGGGGCTTCAAGAATAAGGAGAACTTGGCTAGATGAAGATTCCAAAGTCGCAGCAATCGTTGGTCTATTGAACATGCCAACAGGATCAGATGCATTTCTGAAACAGGACTGTCCAGTGGGAAGAGTAAAGAGGGCAGACTCCTACAGGCAACCAGCTATTGGACCATGAAGAACTTGCAGTCCATGTTAAAAGGAGTTTGCAGGCTTCATGCAGGCGCCAATAGAAAACCAGTGAAGGTTGTTAAGCAAGCGACAAGAGACTGTCTGAGTTTACTCCACCTCCATTTTAGAACACTTGCTCTGTGGTGTGGTAAATAGATCAAATGGGTTCATTACTAGAAATTATTGCAATATTTCAGACCAGAGACGATATGCCCTGAACTAGACAAATACAATGGGGATAAAGAGATGTAGATTTATTTAAGAACTATTAAATACAATTACTAGACTAATAATATTCAAATATTTATATACTCATGTATTCTTTAATAAGTGTCTTCTGCATATACTATTTATAGATGTAGAAAGTAAAGCATGTGGCCACATAATTTTATTATATTTTAATTTTATTCTTGTTTCTTACATAGAGACTGATCAAAAATGATTTTTATAATTTTTACCATTTGGAAGAGCCTTGAGATTATAATTAGCCAATTCTTCAGAGTTATTAAATGATGAATAATCTAAAAACTTTTAGATGTCATACCTAAGAACAAATACATATATATATATATATAATTACAGTAGAAGTTGTTACTTTCTGTTCATGTGCCCATATTTATTACCAAATAGGAAAACCTCCTCAGCATTACTTAGGAAGTTTGTGAAATTTCTGCTTAGGATAAAACTTAGGGCTGAAAACCACCATAACTTAGTATCATTGATCTTGTATTTTAAAGGAAAACGAGTCACAGGGGAAAACGGAAAGCTTTGAAAGCTTAAAACATAAACTAACATATGGTGTCTCATCTTCCACTATAGAGTTCTTTCTTCATGGATTTCATGCTCTTAAATGCTTTTATTTTACCACCATGAAGAAGAAATTGAAAAATGTCTTTTATTTTTTTTTAAAGACAGAGAAAAAAGAGATGAGTCTTTTTGACTCAAAAATCTGCAAGAATTCTATATTATCAATATACCATATTAAATTGCAGTTTTCAAATCATATCTCTGTGAAATGTTCTATTAACATATCTAAAAGCTTGCACTTTCTTTCATCCCTTCCATTCTTTTGTTCATATACTTACTTCTCTAACCTTTCTACACTGTACAATAGCGGGGGGCAGAAGAGAAAACATGGTTCTCTCAAGTGGTTTCTTTCCTCGCTCAAGTAGGAAGTGGATCCTGAGGCCAGGGGTATTTACATAGTGAATTTTCCCTTCCTCCAAGTCATTTGCAGATTCATATGCATTTTCTTTTCTGGTGTAGTCTCTAAATAGAGTGGTTTTGCTGAGATCCTGACAAATGTCTCTTAGTACTTTTATATTTGTTAATCCTATTATTATATTTTCCTCAGGATTACAGAGAGAATTCTTCTTCTTTTTTTTTTTTTTTTTTTTTTCTATTTCACTGAACCATCATATACATCCTTTCCCTGCGTCTGCGCTTAGGCTGAGGGATACTGACTCACACTGCAACATCAATGGCCAGCAGGCCATGGAAGGGTGTACAAGCACGTGAGGCATCCTGCCCCAATGGACCATTCTGCAACCACAGGAGAAAGTGTCCTTTGTAATGAAGCAAAGTATATCCTACCATGGGACTGCATCAACTTTATGCATAAGGAATCAGATGTGAGTCTATTTATGTATATGAATATATTATACTTTCTCTTTTATGGCCAAGAAATAAAAGAGTGAATCTTTTTAACAGCTTCTTGGGCACTTGTAAGGTACTGGCTTCTTTGCCATAGAGATAGGAAGGAATAATAATAATAATAAAAAACAGCAGGAAAGTTCACTATAAAAATGACAATGAGGAAGCTAGCTTAGCAAACTTAATGGAAAGATAAGGTCCTAGAAAGAGTGGATCTTATTTTAAAACATTTGTTGTAGCTATTTTTATTTCTGTTGGAAACTTTACACGTATGTGAATTTCTCTCTCGGACTTACCATTCTTCTTTAAAATTAAATATTCCAAAATAGAAATTCTTTATTATCAAATCCCTTAAAAATCTCTGCATATGTCATGCATGTGTATTTTAATACTTATATTTGAAAATATTCCTTTCTTATCTATAGACAAACTGAATATACAGGAAGATCATTTGGGGAAATTAGATCATCCTGTGTTCTGTTGGTATTTTAAAGAGGAATTATTTCTAAAGAATATGACTTCTTAGCATAAGAAAGAGCAAGTTATTAATTTCTATCTCCTTGAACCTACAAGTTTATCCTCGAATTCCATACCTTGGACTTAAATTGTGGCAGCACACATCAAAATACACCAGAAAGACTGTGTGACCACCGAGTTATCTAATGGTATGCATTAGAGACCAACCGGGTGGGGAAGCTCAGGCTTTAGCATAAAGGGCTGTGAGTTTGCATTCTGGTTCTACTGCTCACTGACTCTGGGACCAGGTGGAAGTCCCTCAAGCAATCTGCGCATAAGATTATTTTTTCAATTTTTAAAATGAGGGTAATAAGATACAGGACAGGTTTTACAGTTAAATTAATGCTTTTAAGTGGAGTCTGTCTTGGTTTCTGGCACCAGAATATGTCAGTTCATCTCTTTCTTGACTGGGAAGAATATTAACAATCATTTACCTCTGAAACTCTTGGAATGAGAACAAGTTTTCTCAGTCTTTGGAATTATCAAGCAATTAAATTATACCTATAATTATAATTTTATCCCTTTGAATTGACCAGCTACATTTTTTTTCTGAAAAGACATATAAGCTATAGCATATTATTTTCTTCATTTTTTAGCCATAAGATACATTGTAATCATTTTAAAAATTATTAAAATCCAGGTAAGATAAGCCCGAGAGAGCTACTATAAAGATTATGTTAAATCTTGGTACATAATGAAAGTAAATGAGTAAATAAGTAAATAATACAATAAGTGTAGCTCAACAAAGTTCTCATTTTTCTATAATAACTAAGCTATATTTTCACAAATTCAATTTTATTTCCTAAAAGAAACACAGCTACTTATCCTGGCTCTCAGAAATATTGATCACTTGCCCAGTCTTTGTACATTATTGTATTACTCAGTCTTCCAACCCTAGTACCTGTTCTCTCCTCAGATGTGACTACAACTAATTGACACACCTTGTCACTTTTGCCTAGTTTTGCCTGTATACCTTTGCACTTTGGTTCATATCTTCCTTCTGAGACAAGCTCCCAACATCTTTCAAGATTGTGGCAGCTCTAAATAATGGCCCTAATTCTTTGGCACTCTTCCCATTGGTGAACGAGGTTTATGTTTCCTCCTGTAATGTATCAGTCAGCCTTGTGATTGCTTCAACCCACTGAGTTCAGCAAAATCGATTCTATGTGGTTTCCAAGGTGGGTCATGAAAAGTGACACAGCTTCCTTCTGATTGTCTTAAAACCTTTGTTTGTGGCAAGCTGTTGACTGAGATGCTCCCTCTGAGACCCGTAAGCCTACATGTGAGAAGTTTGATACAGATGGAGAAGCCGTCAGTAGGGGCTCCTGGTGACAATCCAAGGCGAGCAGTACTTTTAAGCCATCACATTGCATCCACCAGACATGTGAGTGAAGACCTCTCCAGGTGGGTATAGCCCCCAATGCCTTGGGCTCATCCAAAGCCCTTTGTGTCTTCCAGCCAAGGCCTTACACTCCATGGAACATGGATACGCTTTCTCTGTTGGGCCCCCTTCTCAAGAGGTGGGCCACTACCTTCTCTCAGGACAATTCCCCCAGATATGTTCATGCTTCTGCAAGGTCCAGGCCTTGTGAGCAAAAGCCACTGCAAGAAAGTTTGCATAACAAACAGCTGTAGAAGCTACAGAGAGTTTCAAAAACTAGAAACTTCCTGAGAGATTTAGAGACACAATGTCCTGTCTTTCTCCTTACTGGTGACATTTGCTTATATTCCAGAGAAATGAACCCCTCTTCCTTCTCTTCCCCCAAAGAGATATGTTTAATAACACGGGTAGATGTACCAGCATATAATCTCTTAATCTCAATGTTGGAGACCCTCCCTGTGACACAAACCTACTTCAGATAACACTTGACTGTCACATTGCTCTATGGGGATCCAGCTCTGGTTGCTGCATTTTTCTATGAGAAATCAGTTTCTGGGTCTCTGATCCAGAAAGCCTTATATCTGCTACCAACACACACACACACACACACACACACACACACACACACACACACACACACACACACTGTGGCAGGCTTGTTTCCGAATAAATGTAGTCAATTAGAGGGATTTGGGAGCTGATCAAGGAAAAACATATGACCACCAGGTGGCGGTAGCACACAACAGGCTTCCTGTGGGTGGAGTTTCGATAGGCTTGTGTTGGGGCCTGGTGGGGTGAAGGGGGCACTCAACCAGTGACCTTCCAGAGGCTTTAGCATGAGGGCCACTACCTAGAAAGTGACGAAGGCAAGGGAAATTCCAGGAAGGAATGACATCAGAGAAGGGGCTCACCAGAGCACAGGATGTTTCCTAACAGCATACTAGGGAGTCTCTGGGCCCAAGAACTCTGAAGGGCAGCAGCTGCTTGCAGTCATTCTAGCCCCAGGGTTTAATTTCTCTCTGGGTAACAGATTTTGGGTGCAATTTCATGGTGTATGTAAAGTAGTCAGTTTCAAAATAGCTAAGATATGCTTTCTCGGGCTATATTTAAAACAACTGTATTGTAAACATGGGAGTTTGGCACTGGCCATCTTTGGAACTGTGGGTCTCAGCCTACTGGAAGTGGACGTAGGACCAATACTCAGGGATCGTCTTCGGCTCATTTGTATAACAGGTGGATGATATCTCAGCCCCTCCACAGTTTCTGACTTAACAGACCCTTCACCTAAATCTGGGTGGACTTATGTCTGCTTTGACCAATAGAATACAATAGAAGTGATACTACAAGCCTTCCGAAATGAGGCTATAAAAGGCTCTGCGGCTCTCTCTTGGTCTCTAGGAAAGCTTGCTCTGCTGACACTGTCACTAAGGATCTCCCTCTCAGACACCAGCCACTGCCCTGTAGGCAGCTCAAGTCAAATGGAGAGCTCTGTGCAGGTCCTCTGGATGGCAGGTCCAGCTGAACCCTGGTTTTGACACATCTTGGCCTATGTGGCTGAGACATGAGTGAAGAAGCCACTAGATGACCTACCTCCCCACCCCCGGGCATTTGAGTGCTCTGAGCTGTGGCCGCATAAACCATAGAGTGAGCAGCACAGACCAGACATTGCCACTGCACTTTGAATTCTTACTTCCCAGAATCTATATCCTAACTGGATTGTTCTTTAATCCACCAACCTTGCGCTGGTGTGTTATACAGCAGACGATAACTGGGGTAAAAGATGTGGAGTAAATCAACCTCTGTCCTGAAGCTTTGCATAAGAATTTCCTTCAAATGTGTTTTGAATGGTTTTTAAACAACTAAGGCACATAAGTGTGGTTTCAACAAACTTTGTCCACCATCACAGCTGCTATTTTACATGCGTAAATGCTAAATACCCTATTTATATTATATATTCTCAGAGTGAATATTGTATCAAAAGAGTTTCTTTCACTGAACTGCACCAATGTTAAATTATAGCAGTGTGATAGGTTAATTAAAATAAAAGGAAAAGATTAGAAAATGCATGGAAAATTCTATACAGAGAAATCAAGATAGAGAAATTAAAAGTGTACGTCAAAATATAACCTAAGTTAAACTTCCGTATTGACCAGTCCAAGGCATTAAATAATACTATAGATTCCTACAGCATCAATGTGGTTCTTTAAAACACATTACTAGTATATAAATAATACAGAGTCATGAATTAAGGCCTGAGATGATTTTAAACATTGATTCCTTTTAATGGCACATTATAGGGTTTGAAATTTATATTTAGCTAGCTTTTGAAAATGCAGCTATTTAGAATATTTCTGTGTTTCACAACTAGTGAATGGCAGAAATGGATTGTAACCCATCTTTGAACTCCACATTCATTCTTTGAATATTACCAACTTGTATATGGGGACTATTTCAATGCTCAAATTGAAAATTGTGCTCACTTGATCTGCACTTAAAAATAAACATTACTTTCATTATTTAGCAGAAGTTTTGAAATTCAGAGAATTAATAATATAAAATCATTTTTAACATCACTAAATATTAGAAAGAAAGCTAAATAGTGAAAGACCAACAATATACTATCAGTATTTAGGAAATAGGGTCACTAAATTTAGCTCTCCATTATTTTGGAATATCCTCTTTTTGCATCTGCTCTAATATGTTTTGTTTTGAGTTGTTATTTTTGTCTGTCTATTTGTACTCTGAGATTATCTTCTTTTCTATTGGGACAAATAACGAAAAAGGTATTCATTGGTCCATTTCAGTAAAGCTCCTTTGAACTCATGCTACATTAAATGGCGGCTCTTTTAAATAGGCTACCCCCTTGAATTCAAATGGGACTACAGATAAATTGAGCTTTTTCATTTAGACTCTATTGACCTGATTCTACGATAATGTATTTTTGTAAACACACATCTGTTGTTTATCATAAAAGACTAAAAGTGTATTATAATTAGAAATCTGCCAGTAATTCATTTGCTCCTTAACCACCTGCTTCATACAGGATCATAATATCTTGTGATAAAACATTTTTTTATTATAAAATAAAGTCTATGTATGAGAACATTATCCCATGTTTTGAAAATCATCTTGGTTTTATCTTGATACTTATTTGTAATAAGTGTTTTTGCATTGGTAGTTATCTTGCAAGCAGAGACTATTGTTGTTTGAAAATGTTCTATTATATTAATGGTGTCCCAATTATATAACAAAACAATCATTTTGGCCAATCAGAAAGCTCACTTACTATTCTAATTAATCCCTAAATTCACACAGAATATTTGTGTCTCAAAAACAATGTTTTCTCAACTTTCTTTCAGTGAAAAATTATCTTATTTATCACAAAACAAGACTATGAGTCTATCATTTTTATCCTGAGTAGTAAGAAAATTGATATTAATAGAGCCATTTCAAAATGGAGTTGGGGCTGCATGTTGTTAACTAAAACAGAAACTGCTCTAGCTAATTTAAACAGAAACGTATTTAATGCAAGGTACTCACAATTGTTGAAAGGTAGATCTGGCTCCCAATAAATAGTCTTAAAACAGCACTGCAAAACTTGTCCACTAGGAATCTAGTGTCTTCATCATTATCTGAAAATTGGGGGGGGAGAAAAAACAACAACAAAAAAACTGCTTCAGCTGCAAGTTCAAGGTCATAGTATCTCAGCCTTGATCAATGGTAGCAAAGTAGATTATGTATGCTCTACTTCTCATGGTCAGAAAACAAGAAGAATACAGTAGGATCTCTTGTACCACTGACGAAAAAAAAACAAAAAAACAAAACAAAACAAAAAAAACACACACAAAAAAAAACATCTCCACACATGGGTTTTACAGCAGAGAAAGAAAATATCTGACTCCATCTCATTTTCACTCTTATTGAAGTAGGTCATCAAGAAGACATGACCACCAGTTCACCCTCGAGCTGGACCTAGGCAACTGGAGGTCCCATACTCTCTCCCCATCCTTGGAATGTGCATTCCACCCACTGTTCCTTGGAGACACTGTTCCTTGAGAGAGTGATGTGATATTGGGACCTGGAATGCACAAATGACTGGACCCTGTTAAGACCACTGTACACACTCTTTAAGATTCTGGCGGGTGGGTACAGAGATCTATTCACCTTTTAATTGCCCAAGACAAGCCTTCTATGTCAGTTCCCTTGTTATTAAAACTGCCACCTACCAATCTGGAGTCATCCACCTTTTACTTTGGTCTCTCCTTGCTCTGCATGTACAGGGGCCATTTTCAATTTTCACCTGGGGAACTCCCAAGGTTGTGGACCAATAATCAGTGAGCAATCCAGGGGACCAAAGAAGTGAGTCTTGGGAAAAAGACAGCAGCAAGGAAAATCCCAGGTTGGCCATCCACCGTTGGCTATGTTTCCCCGAAAATAAGACCTAACCAGATAATCAGCTCTAATGCATCTTTTGGAGCAAAAATTAATATAAGACCTGGTCTTATTTTACTATAAGACCTGGTCTTTATAATATAATGTATAATATAATACAATATAATATAATATAAAATAATATAATACCAGGTCTTATATTAATTTTTGCTCCAAAAGACGCATGAGTAGTGATTGTCTGGCTTGGTCTTATTTTCGGGGAAACACGGTATGTGAGATGCTTGTGGACAAGGTGCAAGCCTATCCAACCCATAAGAACCTAGAAAATGCACATGCCTTTGTAGGTACTTGGCGGTTTTGGAGGCCTTTTATTCCCCACCTGCCACAGTGCTCTGTCCCTCAAACCACCTGGTAAAGAAAGGACACATGTGGGACTGGGAATAAAAGCAACAGCTGCCTTTGAAAAGGCAAAATTACTACTGCAGCAGACTAAAGCTCTGGGCATCTCCCACGCAGGGCTACCATTTGGGTTAGACGTGTCTGTGATGCTGGAAGATATGGGTTGGCACCTGACAGAGAGAACAGAAGGACAGCATTCCCCAAGGATTTTGGTCCCAGCTCTGGAAGGGACCAGAACCTCGATATTCCCCACAGAGCCACAGCTCCTGGCAGTGAACACGGTGCTCTCCAGGTACAGCCTCTCACAAAGGAACAGCACATCACGGCATCAGCAGGTGCCCTGAGAATGTGCTCACTGACTCACCTGTGCCACGGCCCCGTGTGTCCTGCTGTGACTAAGTGGTGTGCCTATCTGCAGCAGGGGAGCCCCGGGAACACCAGCCCACCATTGCTACAAATGGGGGCACTGCTACGTCCTGCAGAGTATTGGATCCTCCAAATGCCCACCTTCTTCCTGTGGTGGCCCCTGAGGCCTGTGGAGAGGGAGCAGGGCGATTCCTGCTGAGGCCTGGTGTATAGATGGGTCTAGTCCGGGCAATCCATCCACGCGGACTGTGATCACTATTCAGCCCAACTCTGACACCATCTGGGTGGAAACAGGAAGGAGCCACAGCAGTCGGTGGGCTGGACTCAGCAGTTTGGCTGGTTTGGCTCATGGTAACTCATGAGCCCCGGATGTTAACCCTTTTTGCACTGAGAGTTGGGCTGTGCTAAGGGACTGACCCCTGGGCTTGGACAATGGGAAGCGAAGGGATGGATGACCATGAATAAGCCCTTGTGGGGTCGGGATATGTCGAGAGCCCTTCAGTCCACCTGCAGGAGCCCGAGCCCTCCGAGCTGAGGCTCATGAGGTGCTGACTCCCGCTGGCAGTCAGGAATCGGATGCCCTAGCCCAGGTACGAGCCATAGCAACTGACCCTTCAGAGGATACCGCATATCGGGGACACAGAAAGAGTGGCCACCACAATGCCCAAGTGGGATGGCATATTGCCAAAGATGCCCGATTGCCCATGAAATACGGTGACTTGGTTACTGCAGTAACAGCATGTCTTGTGTGCTCAAAACAATGCCCGAGGCAACTGCCATAGGAGCCGGGGGCCATCCTCCAGAGTCCCAACTGCTGAGGGATTATTGGTACATTGATTATATTGGCTCCTCCCTGTGAGTGAGGGTTCTAAACATGCCTTGGTTTGTGTGGACACTGCACCTGTATTAACCCAAGCTTCCCCCTGTCGCCATGCAAACCAAGCTGCCACCTTTAGTGGGTTAGAGACACTGAGTATCACGCATGGATGCCCTCATTGAATAAACAGTGATCATGAGGTCACATTTTAAGGGGTATAACGTGCAAAACTGAGCAAAAGAACATGACAGTGAATGGAGGTTCCATTCCCTAATAACTCATAGATAGCAGAATTGGTAGAAAGAATGAAATATTAAAGAAGCAGATTAATTTACTAACAGGTTAAACCACCTTGGCCAGGTAGACTAAAGTACCGTCCCAGACAGTAATACATTTGTGTGATCAACCAGTAGGGCCTATTGTCCTACGTGCCATCCTGGGAACCCTGCTGAGACACCCAGCACCATACGGAAGACATACAGGAGACAGCCACAGCTCTGGCTTTCCCTGTGGATCCATGTGCTATGCTGCTGAGAACACCAAGCCCCATCATGCCTGGGAAAGGACTCATCTACTGGAATCTGCCATGGGACACCCCATTGGGATGGGTGAGTTATTGCACACCCCTAGGTGAGAGGGGAACTGCTCAATCTCCCTGGGACCCCATTGTTCCGATACAAACTGAACCTAGTGAAACACTACACCTGGAGAGGAACACACACCATTAAGAGGGGACCAGGCAGGGGCCCTGGTCTGGCCCATCCCACCCCCAGTCCGTCTCCTCACACCTGACAGTACTGCCTCCCCTGGTCCACATGTGTGATATGCACAACCTGGTCAGATTACTAAAGCTACGGACACATGAACACACGTGCAATTTTTATAGAAGAGGAAGACCAAGTTCCTATTGGATACCTTTTTGACCTTTGACTTCTATTACTTCTGTGATGTCTGATCACAGGATGGGCACCTTATGGAAATAGCTTATGGCAGTGCACCCACTGATATGCCTGACAAAGAAATCAATTCAACTATTGAATTGAAATCAATTCAACTATAACTGCCTCTCCCTAGCTCATCAGAATTGTGATGGTGGGTATCACCACTGCAGGGAGGGGATTGGAAGCCCCTAAAAAACAGTACCTTAAGGAAGAACAAGCTGGAACTATTACCCCTATTCACCTGATATTACCAACACTGATCCAGAAACCAGGCGTGTGGCACACACAATTCATAACACTAGGCATGGTCTTCTTTCTCTGTCAATCAAATTACACAGGCAACCCATCAGACTGCTGAATAAAAGGGTCCTAAAAATACTACCATCAGAGTCTGTGCGGCCACAGTGAAATTTGAGATGGATTCATGTACCCTTCCCCGAGTTATGGACACTTAAGCATTCATGTTCCCCTATGAATAGAAAAGCCACTCTAAACAGAACAACAAAAACACGAAACAGAACCAACCCAATTGTACCAGGTATATGAGATGGATATCACTGGAACTGCGTAGTCGTTCTCTCATATTAAAGTATAGCTACTGATTTGGCACTGATTTGTCCACCTCCCACGTGTTCACTGAGGAGCCCCAAAGGGGACCCAATGTTTATGTGGCACAAATCCTTGGCTGTGTATTCCACCTGGGTGGTGAGGCTGCTGTGCCCTGGGTTTTCCTCAGCACAGGAGACATTCTAATACACAGTAACAAAAGTTGCCAACCTCCCTTCCTCAAGGCTGGATGGGCCCATTCTGTTTCCTACCATTTGGCCGCCATCTTTGCTCCCTCTGTTGGCATGAAGGACATTATAACGCTCATGAGAACCCTACTCAATTCACTCAGCAAGTCTTAACCAGTAGCCGGGAAGCCTGTCCTCGTGGAACACTGCAGTGTTTCTGGTGAACAAAGCTGTCCTCCAGGCTAGGGTGGCCTCGGACTCTATCACCCTCTCCACAGGAGGTGCCTGGGCCATTACCCAAGCAGCACATGTGTGTTCATACCTGATGAGTCTGCTAATACATCATCTTTATTAAATCACATGAGGACACCAGTGAACACCCTGAATGATCTGGCCCCCAGAGTAGGGGACTTACCAAGTCAGTGGTTCGGATCACGTGATTCTTAGTGGAAGACATCATTTCTTATTTTGGGAACCATAATTTTATCTGTGTTTTCTCTTGCACATGCCTATGTTGTCTCTGTGGCATCTGCCTCCAGTGCCACCAGATGGTCTCGAAATAAGCCATCCCCATGCTAGTGAAATACCCAGGGCACATTGTGGAAGACGGGGAACAGAAGATTGTAAGAGCTGGTCATGAGGAGTGTTGGAGGAGGTCATCGAGAGGACGTAACCACAGGTTGTCTGGCGAGCTACTCCTGGATAAATGCAATCTTGAGAGAGTAGTGTGTTGTGGAGACCACCTTGACTGAATAAGTGACTGAATTCCATTAATGCTTCGATGGAAATTTTTAAGATTTTAGGGGGCGGCTGTATCCTGCAGCCTGCCCAAGACAAGCCTGGTAAGTTCCGTTGCCTATGAGCCCCTCCCCATCATTTTCCAGTCTGGAGCGCTCTACCTGTTTCTCAGGTCTCTTCCTGCTCTCCATGTATGGGGACCAGCTTCAAACTTGCCCAGGAGTTGCATACTGATGAACCTCCAAATGTCTGTGGCTCTAGTTGCTGAGGGAAAGCTAGGCCAAAGTTGGAACCAAACTACCGGTATGTGAGTCTGGGAAATGTAGTTTTTAGCTTTATAATCTCTAACACAAAAGAGCATGTGTTAATTACGATCGAGGTGGAATAGAGTTGAATCTCCCACTCTGCAATATCTGCCTGTTCAGTCTATTAAAGTAATTCGTAATAAATGCTTGCCTTTACAATCAGAATCTAACCTATGCTTCAGGCTTTTATCTGTACTTTTCCCTTTATGAGACCTATATTCTAGTGAAACTGCCTTTTAACTAACTGCTCTGAACTCATCCACTTAGTATTCACCGGAATGAATACCTATTTCCTATCTATGTGATTTTGTTCTTGGTTATATGCTTTTCTTTTACTTCCTTCCACTCAGATTCTATTAACCAATTTAAAATTACTAGTTTTAAGACAACAGGTTAAACACCACATCATCCATGATTTCTTATTTAATTGTCCTAAAAGAAAGTACTGTATTACCTTGAATTGTATAGATTGTTTTATGCCTCCATTAATAGAATCTATCATGCATGCATTTCTCATGAAGATCTTAGCTTCTGTATTAAAGTGTGAATTTCCTGGAAAGCATCTATGTAGGAAAGTTTGTTGAATGAATTTATAAAAATCATTAGCAACCCACCATACTGGGGATGCATTAACTTTATTTGCTGTAAAGCAACCACATTTATTAAAGTTAAACATAATGTTAAATAGCTTATGACACCTGTTACTATATACTGTAATAATAATCTGTGAATGGAGCTTTTAAAACAACAGGACTTATTAGTATTTAAACTCTGACCACTGCAAGTAAACCAATACTCTAAAAAGTATTAATGAAAGATATAGTTTTTCACTGTTTAATAAAATTAGTTTTTAAACGTTAAAAAAACAATGTCTCAAATATCCACATACTACCAACTAGTCATCATGATTTCCTCAAGTGGAATTTAAGGACAAATTCCGGCTGACATCCCCTGGCTACAACATATATGACTCTTACCTGGTGTATCAAAGTAGGTTGTGTCCCCATATTTTATATTCCTAAGGAATTATTTACTACGCTCAAACCTGTTATGAAAATAAAAGGAGTCCGACCAAAAAATGAGAATAACAGAGTCTGTGTCTTCAGGGCTACACAGCTCCCTTGAGTTTGGCGGAGAGCGAGGGTAGGCAGGCAGGGAGTCAGAAAATTTTATAGTACAAAGGACAGGCTTCAGGAATGCTCTGATTAGAAGTTCTGCAATGGGGAAAAGGCACATTTAGCGTTCTATGTTTTGTTCTGATTTGAAAATGGGGGCCAAAATATGGAATTTGGCAGCTGTTGACCAAGTCCTGATGCTTCTGAGCACACTGTTGCAGAGGCTGTGATTTGGCTTCCCAGGCCTCTGGGTCAGAGTTGTATTGTCATCGGTGGTCTGGCCATAGCCTATTTGTACAGTCAGCCTCTCACTGTTGTAATTACAGGCTCTAATATCTGCCGTCTTTCTTCATTATCTTCCCTTCTGATTTTCACTCCCTTCCTTCAGCCACCAAATATTTAAGGAGCATCTAGTACACGAAGAACACTGCACCAGGCAGTGTCTATATAAGAACGACCCTCACTTCAGAGTTTAGAGTTCACAGGAATAGTGTGCAGTTGTTGTTTTTGTTTTTTAAGCTGGCCAGGGGAGGTGGTGGGGAAAAGGGGGCTGGGGGCATGGACTCAGATTTGACCTCATGACTGGAGGCGAAAGATGCAACACATTTGGCCAAGTAAAAGGCATAGACAAAAAGAGCCATCAGAACACACCGCTGCCTATTTGAAAGTCTTCAATTAGAAAAGTTGAATTAAGTAGAGTTGTCATATTTGTGGAGAATTTGAAGAACTAGCTATTGAAAAGAGAAGCAAATCTTAGAAAAGGGCTAACATGCAGATTGTGTCTGGCAAAATGGCATTCCCTCGCAATGAGGAATAATAAGTAATGGTAAACTGTGCAGCATTTGTTGCCTTTCTGAAACTCAAATGGCAGAGTCATTTTCTAATACATTAAAAACTTAGATCTGGAATGTGAGATTGACAAAATAAGTTTGTTCCCACAGGTGATGCTAAAGATATGTCTGTGGAACCTTCTGGAATTCCAACACTACATAATTGTATTCTTGATTTTACCCATATTTCACCAAAATATCTGTGCCCTCAATCACAGTTGGAGCCCCAAAGGTAACCAAACACTGTACTAGTCAATAAAGTAGATACAACTTTTGTACGATCAGGATGGTAGGAATAGTCTTATATTGAACTGTAATAATGTGGTAAGAAGTCACAATCATTCAACAGCTAAATCCACATTCAATCTACTAAAGTCAGGCCATGTTAGTTCTGTAAGTATGTCTTTTACTGCCTGATTTTAACTATGGATTTTTACTACTTCAGGATGTAAAATAAAAAGAAAAAATAAAAAGAAAAGAATAAAGAAAAATGCATAGATAGGAAATAGGAAAAAAAAAATTACCAAAGTCACTGGAACCACCCACAAAATCCTGGGCAACTACTAAGAAGAACCAAGTAGAAATGTTTTAAATTATGGCAAGGAATTACTGGTGTATGGTACAGAAGTCTAGGGGTAGTCAAGTTATATTTTTTACTCCATACTATACAATGTTTTACTTTGTGCATATATAACTTTCATAATCAAAAACTTATGAAAAGAAAAGAGAAACACATTATGTTTAAGAGATATTTAAGTGATATATGATAAATCTGAAAAACCATGCACAGAATAATTTCTTGTGTTAAAATGGTTGTATTCGTAAACATGTGATAGGCAGCTATGAATGTATATATGATTGAATGCATTTATATGAATATATCCTTGAACATATATGGATAAATAGATATAGTTATACGCTTAACTTCGCATTCAGACAGTTCTGGGAACATTGGTGATCTAGTGGTGAGCATAGTTGCTTTCCAAAAGGTCTGGGAAAATGCACAACAAACTGAATCCTGGTGACACGTGGAGAGTAGAAGTATGGAATAGTGATTGAGGGAACTGAGAATGGGTAATTTTCCAATTATATCTCTGTATCATTTGGATAATGTTTAGCAATGAGCAATAATGTTCTATATTTTAAAATAAACAAATGTGTTAAACGACCATATGAAGAAAAGACATAATGTGATTAATTACGTAAAATTTCTGAGCAGAAAAAGAATATACATATAATCTATTTGAACAGACATCAGTGATATATTACAATAAGGATTGGGACATAAAAAAAAAAGGGATGAGACCATGGTGAGATATTAAAATCTATCACTGTGTAGAATTTCAAGTGTGTGCTAATTTTCTAAAAGAAACTATTCTCTTAAGATATTATAATGATAAGCTTTCCTCTTGTAAA
Source organism: Rhinolophus sinicus (assembly GCF_036562045.2). NCBI lineage: Eukaryota > Metazoa > Chordata > Mammalia > Chiroptera > Rhinolophidae > Rhinolophus > Rhinolophus sinicus. The sequence goes on from NC_133757.1 coordinate 118,556,110, forward strand.
AAGAAAGTTCTTCCCTGTTGTGCAATCACATTTATTTTTTGTTTCTTTATTTTATTTTTTAAAATATTCTCTAAAACACTCTTATGTAAGATATGGTTGAAATAATTCATTGATACTGTTTGACCTTGAACATACAAATAAAATCCAAGGTATGCTGTCTCTACTTGTACTCAATGAAAAAAAACTGGTATTTTAGTTATTCTAAGGAAATAATGCCATGTAAATACCCTTTCTTTTTATAGAAAACTACTGTATATGGATTTTCTTTGACATCTTACTATATAAGCTCTGGTTGCTTTTGTAGTGAAAACCCTGCAATTCATCTGAAAGGTCATTCAGGACTAGGCACAATAATTTCAGCTGATCAAATCAATTATTTATACAATGAACTACAGTATGGTTCCCTCTAGAAATTACCTTATTATAGCTACTCACTCCCACTGAACTCTAAGAAAAGTGACATTTTGAAATACAAAGCTTATCCTCTTCAGTGAGCTTAATACGTATCGGCATCTCTCCGTGGCTCTTTTCTCTATTGAATAGCTGTCAGTCAGCAAGAGAGGGCCCATTCCCTAAGCACACTGCACAGTGGGTTTTCTTGACATGATGGAAAATTTTCCAGTTGGCAAAAGTAAAGATTGAAGGAGGTAAAGCTTTGGACTCAGCGTGAAAGGTAATAGAGCTATTAGCCAAATACCAAATCCAGAGATGCTGGTACTGCACAAGCAGGCAGCTAAGAAGGGGATTTAATGTCCCATGGGGCGCACGTTTAGGAAAGTGTTTGGCAGATTAAGCATGCAAATAGACAAGGGAATATCTTTAAAAAATAGAGCTTTTGGTATGGAAATTGGTGTTATTTTAAATTTAAAATTATGTTTAGCATACAAAGAAGCTTTTTTTGGAGACGGGACAAACACTAACATCAACCTAATAATACAATTTAAAAAGAAGTCACCTGCTACCAGGGACTCTAGTGGGGACAAAATAATACTATCTGTATAACCCCTATGATTCCTACATGTTATTATATTCTCTGACGTTGTATTTATTTATTATAATAAGATTTACTTGTCTAATACTGACACTTAGAATAATAATGTTCTGGAGAATTTTATATCTGTGTTCATTTAACTTTCTAAGCTAAGATGAAGGAAATTGCTCAAAACAGTAACATTTTTAAAATAATAATTTAAGAAACGTTTATACAATCATTGGAGCCCCGTAATATGCTATAATGCTATGAAAAAAAATATACCTCCAAACTTAGCAGTTTGGAACAACAAACTTGTATTATCACACCATCTGGACATAGCTCAGGTGGGTCCTCTGACTTACTGATGTCACAAGCCGGTGATCAGTGTGTTGGTGGGACTGTGTCATCTCAAAGTTCAACTAGCGAATCGGTTTCCATACTGTTGTTAGTAGGAGTCAGTTCCCTGTTGGCTGTTCATTATGGACCTCAGTTTCCTGTTGGCTTGTGGCTGGAGACCATCTTAGTGTCTCTGCCACATGAGACTCTCCTTAGGTCAGTTTGCAAATTGTCAGATGGATGCTCTTAGAATGGACTGGCAAAGGAGCCTAAGAAGGTAGACACATTCTCTTTATAACCTAATCTTGGTGTAATTAGGTTTTTGCAGTGTTCTATTTGTTAGAGGTAAGTCACGCTGTCCAGTCCAAAAGCAAGGGCATGGATACTAAGAGGCAAGCATCACCAGGGGGCCATCTTAGAGGCTACCATAATGGTTTGGTAACATTAGATTGGCTTCTAGTAGAATCAGGAATTTAAGCTAGGGAGAAACACTTGTATGTTATTAAAGAAATTGGGTAAAACAAATAATAGTAATAAGTATTAAATTTGTTTCTTAATTTTTCTTACATTTTTTCCAACTTAATTTTGTCTAATGTGATGAACATACAATTATGAAGTTGAATCTGTCAAGAGCTTACATCACTTATAGGAAGTTGTTTATATTGAGAAGTTCTTCAAAACAATTTAAGAAAATCTTTCACTAGCCCTTGTAGGTCATCACAATAGATATTTTTCAAAATGCAATTGTCTTGAATTTTAGATATGTGATCCCTGGAGTTTAGAAGAGACCGTGTGTCTAGCTAGCTCAATTTATACATAACAAAAATCAGTGACAGGAATATCATGTAAAACATATAGACACCATTCACAATTCATTTTCAAGTACATGCCATCAGACTAACATGTGCATCTACCTATATCATTTGTTTACATATCAGACATCATTATTACTAGCCAAATAATGTAATCAATCAAACAAAAACTTGGTAGTCCAAACAACCCCCCAAAAAAAAACCAAAATAACAAAACCTTATGGGAACAAAAGCAACATGTACTTATATACTAAAAAATGTATAATTTTTTAAATTGAGTTGATTTTATTTTTATTTAATTTAAACTATATCCAATTAAAGATTTTGTAGAGACTCTTGACAAACAAGAGCCTATAATATTATACATTGTGTTGAAGATGGGATTCTTTGAGGTTTACTCAGAAACAACTATCATTTCTGTATGCTGTTATATTAAGTAGTTAATATTCTAGAGGTGAATTATTCATACCATCAGGAAATTAACAGAAATAAAGCTAACAGCTTGTTCCAATTACCATCATCTCTAACTTGTCTCCTGCTTCCATCCTCGCCTACTTACAACCCTACTTAACAGGGCAGCTAGAATGAGCCCATTAAAATATATGGCGATGACATGTTTGTTTGTTTGCTCCCCTTTGGGGTGAGATAAGAATCTATTGGTTAAATCTTCCAATGGTTCATTTCACTACAAGGAAAAACAAAAGTCAATGACGTGATAACAAGAACCTGCAACAGCTAGTTCCTGCTATCTCTCTAATATATGTCTGTCTTGTTCCACTTTGGTGTTCTCCTCCGGACACAACGGCCTGTTGGGCAGAAACAGGCTCTTTTTGCAGATGCCCTTTGGCCAGAAGATCATTCTCATGAAGTCATTTATAATCTAACAGCAACTCAGACAAATAAAAAGGTTCATCAGTGTTCACAACATTTAGAGAAGAGTGGGACAACAAGAGACATTGGTCAATTCAAATAGAAGGGGCCACAGAAATTGTTTCTTAAAGAAGAAAATATGTATTAAGGAATCAGAAAATCGAAGCTGTGGGGAGATGCTCCTATTGGCAACGAAGGAAGGAGGACAAGATAAAGCCTGAAATAGACTGTGAGGTTCAAACTCCATCAAGTGTATTATTATTATTATTACTGGGAATAGAGTATTATGTGTTCAAACGACAATAAAAAGAAAGATATGGCTGCAGGTGTGCATTATTAAATGTTTCAATTTGATTTTCTTGTTTTTATGATTATATAGTCATTGTACTAGAAAAACTAATAAAACTTGTTAGATTTGCTTTAGTGATTTGATAAAAATTATTTATATATGTACATATATGTATATAATATAGGTTATTATGGAGCTTGCAAAACTGAAACACTTGAAGAAAATTCGTTGTTTTGAGGTAAATAGCCATCCAACAATGTGATTATATAAATGTTTGTCAAATATTGACCGAATTCATTCAAACTCTGAATTATTGAAATTGAATGCACTATTTTCTATTAAACATTTTCATGCAATTTTCTCTTTTGTAAACAGGTTCAAAGAACAGTTAATGCATGTGTATGAGTATACAATTACTCTAAGTTTCCTAAATCATAGCAAAAATAATTTAGTTATCTTGTTTAGTTTTCTAGTTATTGGAGAGAAGTGTAATTTCAAACTCTACTGACAACAAACTATTATCTTGCGTCTTCTAGTCGGGTACCAAAATCAAAATATTGTATAACTTTCTCTTATTTTTTTGTGCATTTGGGGGACAAAAACCTGAATTAAATGAAGAAGATTATGTTTTTGTGATTTAATCTAAAATTTTGAATTAATTGAATTAAACATTTAGTTAAATAATTCGTCAGTTCAGATCTTTTCACCCAGCTTCCTTTTAGAGAAGTACAAACACAAAAATCCGAAATAGAGCTTTATAAATAATATATTATTTTCTTCTATAAATTCAGTAGACAGTCTTATCCTCCACCCTGCGACTTTTGCTAATGCCAACACCACTATTTAAGGATTGTAAAGTAGAAAACAGATAATTAGTTCTCATTTCATCTATTAGAAATGATCTGAATTTAATTTCTAAGTTATCACATTACTGTCACATTGACTTTTAATTAAACATTTTATGCTAATTCTGACTTCATAGCTTGCTGTTATTAGCATACAAATATAAGCCAATGATACATTCATAATTCTCTTTAAAGGATTAAGTTAGACTGTCCACGGACTAATGAGTGGTAAAAAACAAAAAAAAAATTAAAAAGTCATGCCAGTTCTAGTACCATAAACCTTCCTGCAACTTATGCATCACTGGGACAGAAATGATTCAGAAACTCTTTTTATTAGAGGAATATGAAGGTCTGAAACAACCAAATGGATGCTTTACTATAGTAAGTCCTATAAAATATGAAAATGATTAAATGTTTACTTTAAAATTTAAGCTATTTATTTAGGAACTATTGTTTAACTTTGAAATTATTAGAAAATAAATAGTAAAGAAGGTTCTACAGGGAACGATCTTAGAGTGAGTTGAATATGATTTATGAAATGTGAATTAGGCAATCAAGCCATTTCATCCTACTTTTAAACTTAGAGCTTTTGCCTAAAAAATTGTTCATTCTTCTGACTAATAAAGTTTTATTTTCCAAGTTTTTTATATAATGTCATTGGTTTTGTACTTGTTTTTTGTCTGTTTCCTATAAAAGAATACCAACAAGATTAGAATTTTTCCTCAGAGCACTTCCAATTTCCAATAACAGATCTTCAAATTTCTAGTGTGGGTAATAGATTAAATCGAAGGAAACCCCTCTCCTTGATATAACAATTATGTCCACGCAACATGTGGGACAATCAGTCTGACTGGATGCTAATTGTCCTGTCATGTCATCAATGTCTCTGCCTCCCCCACTCGCTGATCAGTGAGCATTGGACTTCCTTGTGAAGCTATTACTTTGCAGTAGAAAGGGATTAAGTAGAAAATCTTTCTAGCAAACAGTTGACAAAATACCTTTTCATTTCTCTTTTACAATGAACCAAGTAGAAAATGGTCATTCCATGAAGACTCTTAGAAGCCTTCTCTCTATGAAACATTCCCATCTCAACCAAGCAAGAAAAAGTCTCTTTATGTTTTGTCAAAGTAAAACTAAGTCTTAAACAAAATTAAAAAAGGTGGTTTATTCATAAAATTGAGACAAGAATACCTATCTGTCATCACATAAGTTTCAGCAGAGCAAGGAGAGTTACATTTGATTGAGTGAAAAACAAAACACTGAGACAGTTTCTGGCTAGCAATTATTCTTAAATTAAGGTGGGACTTTTGAAAGTGGAGGCAACTTTCTTCCATTACATTTGGCAGTCCTTGATTGGCTGCAAGGGGCCAAGTGAGCAGTTTGGAGATATTTCAAAAGAGTATTGTTCAATGTTATGGTATGGGGGACTTTCTGTAGTCAGCTACTTCCTGGAACAGTGGGGATCACTAAAGTTCTTTTGTTTGTGTGTGTCAAATCCAGCCTCAATCATATTCGCTCAATAAGCCGTTAGCCCTGTTTGAAGCTGTATCTTCTCAGATATACTTTATTAAATACTCTTGATATGGGATATTGACAGCCCTATCTATGGGCTGTCCTTTTAGCCATCTATATTGTTAGAAGAAAAATTAAATTTAAAATTATTATGACAAATAATTCCCAAGGGGAAAGAAGTAATATAACCTTATTATGAAGTCATAATTTAATTTAGGATATTTATAAGATAGTCAATTGAAATGAAACTAACTTTAGTTATTGAAGACTGTAGCCACATATTTTAGAGAGAAGAATAAAAGCCAGAGAGAGAGAGATCCTTTTCATCAAAACATGGTTGCTCAGTTCTCTATAAAAGTGTTAAAAGAGACACAACAGGCCTGAAATAGAGTCATCTGTAGTAAGGCCTCATGTCAGCAAATCAAGACTTGATACCTAATCTAATTACAGCCTCAACCTTCCCCAGTAATATGACCCTTAACCATTCAATCTGGAATTTCCTGGTCCCCTTCTAGTCCCCTCAGCTGATGCTGAGTTTGAGTACTGTGAGTCACCTATGTTAGGTTTTCTTGACAGATGTTTCCCAAAACTGCCAGCTGACTCAGGTTTGGATTTGATGTGGGCAGATCCACTGGCACAGACTCCATGTTTTTTTCCTGATATATGAATTTACTTATCAATTATTAGAGGCACTCCGCCTTCTTTCTACCATTGTTTCTGGTATTATAGATGAGTAGACACTATGAAAACCCTTCACAATTAAAAGACCACCCTGGAAAAATCACACTAGATATAATATTTCATATATGGCCTAGCTTGGCACAAAATAAGATAAATATATGCAACACACCCTGTGCCCTTATTATATCAGTATACTTTGCTCCTCCAAGTTTAAATTTATCTATGATTTTAGTTATATCAGTTCATTCAAAGTAAATCAGCCTCTGAAAGACTGACTTTCATTAGCCAAATGCAAAAACGATTAAACCTGTCTAGAGCTGACATAGAGCTCTCTAGCAACTGGAGTAGAGTCCACTCTTTTTCTTAGTGTCAGGCTTTCTGGAAAGTGAAGTGGTAATTAGAAGTTTCTGTGGTGTTTATGGAGTTATTACATTTGTTGATTTATCAGGAGCAATAAATATTTAGAAGTAATGACTGGATCATGAATCTATAACTTTATTTTTTTCTTAGGTTAGAATACCTTCACTTGCTGCCAGCTGGGAAAGATAGAAATGTATTAAATAAAATATTTCTAGGATCATAGCAGGATTTCTAATAAAGAATGATTGAATTATAAATGCACAGGGAGAAGTTTCTGCCAGTGGGTGGTATTTGTAATTTAAGAGACGACATTTCATGGATCATAGGTTCAAGCAAATACCCATTGTGATACACATTAACTGCCACTTAGCAATAGTGACAGAGAAGGAGAAAACATCTGGTTGTGGATAATGAGCCAGAGCTTCTCAGCTCCCTTGGATGCTAATAGCATCGGGCAAAGGTCATGGTACAAGGCCATCTGGCTCCCTGTGTAAAGAGATGCAGAGATCTTTCCTAGCACTGCGGATCATCAGCATATTTGTAAGAAGCAGCAGGTAAGAAAATCTACTAAGTAGTAAATATTTAACCAGCAATTTAAAATATGGGACAATAATATGTTTCAGTAGTATCATGGAACCTAAATATTAGATTTGTATCAAAACTACTGAAATAGGAATGATGATAATGTACAAATTCGCAAAACTATATTATAAAAACAAGAGAAATCATTGCTCATACATTTAAATTATCCAGGCAGAGGAGCTACGTGTAAAATTGTGACTTAAAAGGGATTTGCTTTCGGCAATTATTTTCCTTCATTCTTATCTTCATCATAGTTCTATCAAAAATTGCTGAATGAAAAACATATGCCATCACTCATATAAATTTAAATATCATGTTTTTCTTACCAAAAGAATAAAAATAGTATGGAGCATCTACTACAAGTCAGGTGCCATGTCTGGCAATAAGAACAGAACAAAATTAATGCCCTTCTGGTAGCTTAGTAGTAGAAAAAGATTACAGAGATGTTTACAGATGACTAGTTTACAATGCAGCATAATGCATGCTTTTATAGAAACACGCACTGGCACTGACAGGGGAATAGGCAAAAAATTCACAAAACAAATCCGGCAGAAGATCAGTAAAAAAACTGATTCAAACTTCTAGCAAGATGCTTTCCCCCTCAGAAGTTAGTGGAGCAAGATCAATAGTTTTCGTTATTGTTGCTGTTGTTGTTGCTGTTGTTGTTTTAATAAATAAATAAAGCATGACATAGTCATCAAACTATAAGTGAAACACATAGACATCGTCAATATTTTAATGCCTGGAGGATTATGACCAACAAAGAAATTCTAATAACCAAAAGGCATGGCAAAATAAGCACATGGTAATAGGGAAATAGAGAATATACCATAAATGAGTTGGTAGTGACCACTGGACAGTTTTCAAAGTTAGGACATATGTGATAGAACAATGGGAACTACAGTTATAAATTGATAACATGTAAAATTATGAACAATGAAAAACACATAAAAATAATAGGATTACTGTAATGAGTTGGGGGAAATTACAACCCTTACTAGCAGAGCTCAGGAGTTGCATAGGAAGCATGTGAGTTGGGAAGAGGTATCACTGAATTAATTTTATAATATCTTTGAGTGGGGGAGTCACCAAACAGAATGTTTTAAACACCATTCCAATTATAATGGTTACCACCACACAACTCTCAAGCTACTAGTGGAAAATTTAGAAAAGATCAATGTAGAACGAAATATTAGAAACGAAAACAAAAATTGTCATTAACTTAATGGCACAATTAGGGCTTAAGTTTATACTGATTAATATAAATTAGATAGAATTATATAGTTAAAAATTTTGTGCTCTATGCAAATGAGATTTAAAACAAACGATTCAGAAAACTGGATAATAAAAGTAAAGACATATTTTAATTATCAAAATTAGGGAACCATTAGACTAGCTAAGAAAATGTCTTTGAAATTGGACAGTACTAATCGGAAAATCCATAGTCCACCATTTTTCTTGGTGAGCTTATTAATATTTAAATAAGGATATGAATTAATAAATCCTTGCATTGTTGACTAAATAACCAAAATCACTTTTTTAAAATACATAGGCCAGTATGTAGCACACAGCAGGCAATAAATAAATGTTCGTCCCCATGCTTCGTTCTAAATCCTTTCTTCCCACTGAGTTTCTTCATTCTTCCTACTAAGATTCCTCCTCAAAGCTTAGTCATGCTTTTACTCTTAAAGGAAATGCTGGTGACTGGATTTTTTTTTTTTTTTTGCCTTTTGACAGTTTTTATCAAGGGATCATCTTCTTGCAACACTCCCCCATCCCTTGCTTTATCCACTTAAATAAAAGCTGTACTAATTCCCACTTCAGAGTTCCCTGAGGCTGTCTGGTGGCCTCCACTTCTTTCCTTCAAGAAATGTATCTAGTCCCTCTTTTCCATGTCCCTCTTCCTGCAGCTCATCTCCAGGGTTTTTTCTCTGCCATCCCTAGACTATGCTATCCCATTGAACATTCAGCTCTTAGCGCTGTAGTGCATGAAAAGTTCATAGCAATTTCTATACAAGTCTGCAGAGTAAAATGCTCTTTTGAACATGAGTAGGCCTCTTGTATAACAATCAGTTTAGCTGCACAATTGTCCATTTCACTACCCACTTGATTGAGAATGTAATTTTTATTTTAAAATTCTGTTACATATGTATTTTATTTATGCATTTCATTTATTTCTTGCATCATCATTGCAAAGTTATTTTTCTTTTCTTATAGGACTGATTTTGTAATTTTTTTTTACCTCAAAGATTTGACATTATTTTTGATATGTTTATAGTGTAGCTGTAGTAGACTGAATGATAGTCCCTCAAACATATTTATGGCCTAATCCCCAAATCTGTGAATGCATTATCATACATTGCCAAAAGATTGCATATGTGATTAAGTTAAAGACTTTGGGATAGGGAGATTACCCCATGCTGTCTAGTTGGGGACAATGTCATCACAAGGATCCTTATCAGAGGGAGGCTGGAGCATCCTAGATATAGAAGCAGATGATGGGGGAGGAAAGGAGAGGGGAGGGAAGGGTATGCAAGGGGAGGGAGGGGCAGGGAGGGGAGGGGAGAAGTGAAGGAGGAGGAGAGGGAGAGGGAAAGGGGAGGGGGAGAGGGAGAAGAGGAGTGTGGAAGCAGGGGTCAGAGAGGAGAGAGGATGCTATGCTGCTGGATTTGAAATGGGGGAAGGGGACAGGAGCCAGAGAATGAAGACAGTCTCTAGAAGCTAAAACATGCAAGGGAGTAAATTAGGCCCTAAAGCCTCCTGAAGGAACGGGCCTGCATCAGACATGATTTTAGCTTTTTGCAACAGATTTCTGACTTCTGATCAGCAGAAATGTAAGATAGTCACCATGTGCTGTTTTACACAGGTATGTTTTGAGGTAATTTGTTACAGCAATAATAGAAAATTATTATTATAGTTAATTGTATCTTCTTCAATTTTCTTCTGCTTAAAATGGCCCACTGGATCACTTGTATTATGTGTTATTAATAAATTATGAGATAAATAACTGGAAGCAATACCTAACCAATTCCCTCCATATGTGTGTGTTGTATATCTATATTTTGATATGCAGTTATGCATATGTTATATGTATGGATACACATACAACTAGAAAAAGAATCTTGAAATTTCATTTAATCAACTACTCTGTCTTAGTTGAATATATTCTGTAAACCAGACTTCTAGTATATCATTTATCAGTGACCCACCCGAAAAATTTCAGATATTACTTTAAATTTAATCCTATATATTTGCAGAATCCCCTTCAGTTTAGTGAAAATTTTTTAGCATAAATCTGTGCTTAAGCCCATATTCACTTCAAGGTTCAGTTTAGTATTACATGTGTAAAGCATGTTTTAACAAGAAGCTCAAAATGTAAAAGCAGGTTGATATATTTCAGGATGAATTCGATTGCGGAGTGCTTCTTTCTCAAATGTCCCCAAATTTTAAAAATTACAATAAAATCACTTTGCTATAGTTTATAAAATCAAATAAGAGTATACTGAAAATAAACTTATTTTAAAAAAACTTTGAAATGGCCCATAATAAATAATAAATGTTATAGATTTCAATTCATATTTTTTCTTTCCCACCAGCATTTAAAACTATTGGAGAAAAAAAGGTATATATATATATAGAGAAAATACAATAGTATATATATATTTGATTTCTGAGGTATTTTCATTTTCCTATAAAATTCCAAAATCATATTAAATCTGTTTGTTTTAAATTATTATTAAGAAGCTTTTTAAGTAATCTTCCAATAAATTTTCTATTTGTGTATTACCTTAGGATATAATTTCTCTAAACTGTACTTTAGAAAAGAATATTAAATTTGGCACCTGTAACAAACTTACACCCAACAACAATTAAAGTTAAATATTTTGTTTGTTTAACTACTAAGAATCCTTGAACAATCTAAAAGAAATGATGACAAGTTCATTACACACCCATTTTTTGCCTCAAAGTAAAACATAATATTTGCTCATTAATTATGCCATTTGTTGAAGTTTTCCTTTTTTTTTTTTTTAGATTCACTTTATCACATTAAGGATGTGCACTTGCTAGTATAACTGGTGAGTGTGTGGCCCAAATATCCTTTTTGCCCGCAATGAGTGTTGGGGTTAATAATTAAATACTACAAATTTCCCCAGAGCATTACATTTGGCTAATGGAAGCTGCCTGGCCTTGACAAACACGCCCTTTGGTGACAGACAACTGAATGATAGGAAGATTGAAGCCCAGCCATCTTGTTTCAAGCAAGAAAAATTGGTTTTGCTATTTATATTCCAAAAGCTACCTATGAATGACATGAAAGTTAAGCTTTGCCAGAGATCACATTTCTGCTCTGCCTTTTACCTAGACTTTGTTTCTTTGTTCCTTACAGGATTTTCTGGACTAACAGATTTTCAATAAAGCATATGTATATAAATCCCTGTCTCAATGTCTCCTCTCACTCTTGTGGTTAACACAATACATACATACATACATACATACATACATACATACATAAATAATAAAATGACTTAATTTCTTGCAACTGTTTTCATAATCCAAAAAGGGAGGGGGGGCATCAAATAACTGATGCTCTCATAGAAGGAGTCCCTCACCTAGCTTCTCTGAGTCCACAGGCTAACTGCTACAGCAAACCCACACAGACAGACACACAGGAAAACCACACTCATCAACTGAGATCAACTTTCAAAAGCAGCACAGTCTGAGTTCTCAATGAGGATGAAAACATCTCTCCTGTTTACAATATAAAGTGAAGAAGCTGCTTTGACCCACAACAGAGATAACCTTGATATTTTTTAGAAGGAGGTATTTCTTGAATATTTGTCTCACTTTCATAATTTCTTGGGGGGAAGCCATACATAAGCAGAATGTAAAAAGTAGTACATGAGAAACATCTCTCCATGGATGCTCAGCCTCATCCAAACCCAGCCTCACCAGAATCTTTATAATGGTTGCTTTATGTCTTTATGTTAAGCCGGAGGCACAAATAACTTGCATAAGATATTAATTATCCTATAATCACTGTAAAAATGGGTTGGGCGAGTTTGAGGATTTAACCTCCTCCCATCCAAGCAAAGTCCCTAGAGTGGGAAAGGAGAAAGGATTTGCTCTTTCCTTTCTTTTTTGCATTTAATAGTGGAAAGGATATATATATATATATGAACATAAACCATGGGCTACAGTAGGTGTTCATTTGAAGACCGGTTATTCAGGTTTTCATTAAAAAAAAAAAAAAAGCGTGGGATGACTTGAAATACTCAATGGGTTGAACACTGTGGCAGTGCAAGCAAATCAATGGAGACAATGGAAATGACAGACACTCTCAGGAAGGGAGCAGAGGGCAGGGAGGAGAGCCAGTGAGAAAGCAAGAAATGGATGAGGACTCACAGATTAAAGTCCCTGGTGAGCACAGCCCGACAGCCGGTAACACGACTGATGGGAGGGTGGCGGGCCTGCATGTTGCACTTATCACCATCTCCAATGTGCTCCTGACATCTCTGGAGATGAAAGACCAACTGGAGGCACCGATTTATCTTGCCCGGAGGTTTCACTTATCATTTAGCAAAAAGACAGGCAGATATTTCTGTGAGATTAGGATTTTTTTGTATTATGCTACCTACTGATAGCAAAATAAAACTGCATGCTTTATGGAGCATGTAAAATATAGGCCTCACCACCCTTTCCACTTCACGCAATGGTGGTCAGCCGTACAGCGGGAACCAGAATGAGAGACAAAAACGAACCAGGCCATATGTTTCAAAATATGTGGGGTAGTTACTTAAAATATAGAAATTAACATTGGGGCAGTTTATGTTTTTCATATATAACATTCTTCATTACTTTTTTCCTAAATTCCATGGCAATCTAATATTTTATTCTATGTGCATTAATATCAGTTTAATTAAGATGAAATTTCACTGCAGTAAATGGGAGACAGTTCAAAGATTTAAACTCCTGCAGTCCAGGAAAACCATCAGGATTTGGAAAACGAAGTGAGTACTAAACTTTACCTGTCAAGACTAGTATATTAGTCAGTTCTCCAGAGAAACAAAGCCAACAGTATGTGCATGTGTGCATGTATGTATGTATGTATGTATCTATCTATCTACCACCTATAAAATCTTATTTAGTCTATAAAACTACTCTATATGCTAGGAAGTATTGCTATCTGTATTTTGGTATTCTCAGTTAATAGCAAAGAGCAAAACTTACATAAGTACTTACTGTTTGCCAGAAAATGTCTTTAAGGATGTAAATGGTTTTACTTTTTAATGCTTGTCCTAGAGTTGCGATACACATTCAGACCTAACCGACGTCCACTTTTAAAACCACAATACTGGTTCATAGCAGAGCAGGCATTTTATAATAGAGTACATATTCCCCTCACCCCAGCCTTCCCAATGTTCCTGCATGTCACCTACTTTTTCCTCTGGACCCCTTAACACACTAATCATAGCTCATCTAAATTCACTGTCTGGTAGATCCAAAATGTGCATCATAAACGAATCTGGTTCTGATGCGCGCTTTCTGTCTTCACCCTTTTTTTTCCCTCTTAACGTGTTGAAATTTTCCATTGAAAACTGACATTACTCATCAGACAACAGGAACTGAGGTAAACGGCCTTAATGTGAGGTTTTAAGTAAATGTGGCTAGGAGTTCAGCTGTGTTTAACGTTTGCACTAGTTGTAGGAGCAAGGGTTTCCAATTCTTCCAGTGTTCTTGTTTTGGGGGGATTTCCCTAAGAATTCTTCTTTTAGAGCACCTTGCAGCTCTTGTAGCCTTCCTCCACTGTCACTACACTGGAGCCCTGTTGACAATAGTCATCGCATTGTGTTGTGTGAGGTCTTTCACAACTTAAATGTCCTATTATCCTACGTCTCTAATATATTCAGGCATGGGGGAAGTGAGGCACTCTGTAATCTTCTGATTTAAGCTCAGTCTTTGAGTGGGCTATGTCCCTGAGCTATGACCTTCACAAGTGTTTCTACAAGTGTTTCTACACTTCCTCTGTCTCATTTGGTGGGACAGGGAGGACAGAAGGGATGGAGGTGTGGAAATACCTACCCCAGATTAGATCAGGCTCAGGCTCGGTGAGGTTCTTTTCCCTTTAATCTGGATGGCGCTATGGGTGCATTTCAAATGGCTACCTCTCCCTTCCCCCACAGACATTTGAGGTTGTCTTTCTTCGCAGTTGACCTCTTGGTTCCTAGAGGGAAAGTCCACGCATGTGTGGGGTCCCAATTAAGACTGTAGCCCAGAAGTTTCTCATTCTCATGCTAGGCCACATTCAGCCTCCAATGATTTGTCAAAATTACTGTTGAAATGTTTTTACTAGTTCATGGTAGTAGTGGCTTGTGCTCCAGGTAAGATGTTAGCTATGACTTTGGATTCACCTGTTTCTCTAGATTTTGGGGTGTCAGTTTATCCTGTAACCTCAGTTCTGTGATACCCTAAGAAAGATCATTGATTTTCAATGTGTTGAGATTTTTTTCGTTTTTAAAGAATGGGAATGAGCACAAGTTCTTTACCTGTGTGAAACTGCTAGACTAGCTTTAAATATTTGAAATTATGTAAATCACATAACAACCCTGTAGATATATAATATGATATTCTCTCTTAAATGACAGGAAAACCGAGGTATAGAGAAGTTAAGTACCTTGTCCATTGTCTCAAAGCTAGTAAGGGGTTGAATCAGAATTTGAACCCGATCTCATGGCTCCAGAGACAACTCCTTTCATCACTGTGCCTTTCAGACAACAACTGAATGTTCCCCAATAAATATCAGCATTTGCCCAAATTAATCGGGCAAAGAAAAATCATGATGGCCTTAAGCATAGTAAAGTAAATCCAGTTAAAGCGCTTTAAAAATTATGTAAATTATAGTATGGTAAGTGCGTTTCAATTCGTGACGTTTCTACCAGCATACGTATCTTTAAACTCACTGATTCCTACCTTGGCAATATCCAGCCTACGTATGAGTTGATTAAAGGCATTCTTCCTTTCTGTTATACAATGTTTTTGATTTCTAGCATTGCTTGTTGATTCTTTTTCAGAATTCCCATCTTTTTGCTCCCATCATCCATCTATTCTTGAATACTGCCAACTTTTTTCATTAGAGCCCTTAACCTATTAACCATAGTTATTTCAAAATGACATTAATATGCAAAGAAAAAATATTTGGTATAACATACATGACAGAACACAGTGAGCTTATGGGTAATGTCTCTCAGCATTTGAAGTGTAACTTATTTTAGAGAATAACGTCAGTTTAGATGCATATTTTTGAAATAAATATCTAATAGCAGAAGGTTTCATGTGATTATAGAATCATTTCAAAAAAAATCCTCTGAAGTCTTTAATAATCGTCACATTGTGTTGTGTTAGGTCTTTCACAACTTGAATGTCCTATTATTCTATGTCTCTAATATATTCACAAGATTTTGAGAAAAGATTATAGAACTTGAAACTCTATTTTTCCTCCCTTTTATTAGTGTCAAGCTACTCAAATAATGAAAAAGTAAATCGGAACAATGGAAATAAATAGGCTATTCATTTCCTTACTTGTAAAACTCTCATGAATCACCTGAGAGAACTACTAAAAAGAGAAAACATGCTGGAATTATTCATTCACTATAAACCTGTGGTAATGTATGAACAACATACATAATTGGTTCAGGTATTCAGGACCCCAGTGATCCTGTGCATGAATCAGGTCAGAATTTTCTCTTCGGTCCAGTGGCTGTACATAGTCCAGACCTTATAGACATTGACATGAGAGTAATTTGACGCTGTCATGACCTTCCCCTAAAAGTGCAGCCAACGTAACTCATTCCTTTATCTCTCACTCTCGTCAAATACCAGAATTCAATTGTAGTTTCAACTTTGTAGTAGCGATGAACATTTTATCACATTCTGAGTCCACATCACATTAAGTGAAAAATAAATCTGAATCATTTATTTATAATTAATAACAAAGAACAACAGGATATGACTTCTCTGTCCCAGGGATAATGATTTACATATCCAATGTGAAGGAAAATTTTTAAATTACTCCATCTATATATCACATCCCTTCATTTCATAATCAGTGCTATAGACATGCCGAGGCATGCCGACCCAGACACTGGGCAAGGCTAATTAGCCATGAGGGAGGCACACCAACCAGTTGTAAATTTTAACTCAGCCGGGTGAGAGGCCTTCTGAGAGGTCAAACAATGCTTCCATTAAACCAGTGCATGGAAAGAGAACCACACGGAATGGTCAAAGAGGTCAGCAATGATAAGTACAGAGAAGTTAGGGATCAATACCAAAATACTGCAACGTGAGGAGTTGCACAATTCGAGAAAAGGCAATTAAATCTGAAGTACCTCTAATTAATTGTAGGGGTGAAAAGGAACCATAGAAAGATAGTGGAGGAGGAATAAATCATGGGCCTCTAAGAAAAACATCATTTTCTTCATTAAAATTATTTTACTTGAATTTTCTTTTGTAGAGTCTTAGGGATGGCAGAAGCGAGCTAATTAAAAATTCACACATTACCCATTAGTCATTTTTCAATCACATTACTTAATGCCCTTGAAAAAAGAAACTTTTGATAATGAATGTATTCTACCAATTAAAACAACCCAGAAATTTCTTTGATTTGCAATAAAGAAACTGTGCTTGACAATGAAAGTAAAACTACTTGATTTGCGGTCTCTAAAACAATTTTAATCAATCTGTGCTTCCTTTATTGCCACTTTCTGTGCTTAAATTGGGTATATCTTTGTCAGGAGAGCTTGTTAGAAGTAATTTCAGATTATAACTAATCTAAGTGAAAAATGCCTATTAAGAGACGTAAGATTTGTTTAATTTGCATTACATTCTTATTTGAAAATGCTTCTGTTTCCTCAGGAAAGGGTAAAAGGGCAAATAATTGGGATTCTTTGAAATAATTAAAAGCTGTACTAATTTTTCAAATGCTCTTCAGTTTTGAAAAGCTTATAGAATTCATCTGAAATCAGAGTAATTGAAAAGGCATTTTTTCCCAAATGATCAATTTGCCTAACTTGTATCCATTCATACTGTTGAGAACATTTAGATGATTCTAATCAAAATATTAATAAATTAAAAAAGTAAATGCATTTGTATAATTCTACAAATGAGCAATACTTTGAAGAGCTGAAGATTAAGGTAGCTATTCCCTCTGCATAATAAAAAAATCAATGAAGTTCATTACAATATTCATGAGAATCTACTTGATAAAAAAAAGGCTTAAAGATAACTATCTTGAAATATGGGTGGAATGATAACAGAAAGAGAAAGAAAACATCCCAGGTAAAGGAGAGCAGAGGGTTTTAAAGAGTGGGGTAACATGGCATAGAGTAAGAAACGGTGAATGACAGTCGTAAGACGTGGATTCAAGACCTGGCTTGACTGCCAACTTGACTTATATCATTGAGAATGTGCTTTTATTCTTCCAAAGCTTAATTTTCTGTCATGTATAAAATAATGGATCTTGAGAGTGTAATGCTGAGCGAAATAAGTCAGACAGAAAAAGCAGAGAACCATGTGATTTCACTGATATGTGGTATATAAACCAAAAACAACAAAAGAACAAGACAAAAAAATGAGAAACAGAAACTCATAGACACAGACAATAGTTTAGTGGTTACCAGAGGGTAAGGGGGTTGGGGGGTGGGAGATGAGGGTAAGGGGGATCAAATATATGGTGATGGAAGGAGAACTGACTCTGGGTGGTGAACACACAATGGGATTTATAGATGATGTAATACAGAATTGTACACCTGAAATCTATGTAATTTTACTAACAATTGTCACCCCAATAAATTGAAAAAACAAATTAAAAAAAATAATAATGACAATGAGATATGTAAGACCTATTATTTAATTCCAGCTTTTTAATCATCTATGATTATATAGGGGCATTCAAGAGCTAAATTTCATCGAAGCATGGCATAAATTTAGTGGCAGCATGGATGATAAGGCCGGAGAGTTATTAGAGAGCCATGTTGTAATGGCGCATGTATCCCAGCCCGAATAAATATAGAATCCTGAAAATTAAATGAAACTAAACTTTTCCATCAGCATGTTCTCTAATTCCCAATCCAAAAAATCATTAACTATAATGAGGAACATAAAATCATAATAATAATTTAAGGTAATGCTTCCCGTACTTCTACTGGTGCCTCTTACATCAAAGGAATAATAGCAATATTAGGCTTTAGTTCAAAGGAGCCCTCTGAATGTGACTTTATTTTTTTTTCAATAGTTGGATTCAGCTTAAAAATTTTATGGGAGCTTTTTCTATGCATTATAATATATTCATAGCTTTGGAAACGATAAAATATTTTTCCCAAAAGATTTGAGGTAAATTGATCCTCCAGAAGCATACTCTGTCTTTATTCTCTGGTTTAACCTAATGCTTCATATGACAGCTCAAACTTCTGGAGATATATCTGTTTAGGCAATACAGCTCTACATTGTGTTTGTTTGTGTATGTGTGTGTGCATGTGTATGTGTGTGTATTTGTGTATCTGTATGTGTATACTGGTCATTATGTGTACATATACACACATTAGGGTGGGTATACTATTAAATTACAAAATGAAAAAAATGTAAATTAAGTACTCCAAGATCACTTGCATATACCTAATTATATTCTTCTAAGTCCCAGTGGAGGTTGGGACCTCTACCCAAGGAAGTGAAACATCAGTAGAGCAGCAGTTTAGGGTAAGGCCAAACAGTGAAAGATGAGTCGAGATAGGTAGCAGGATTCAGATCATGCAAGACCTTGTAAGCTACAGGAAGAATTTTAGTTGTCATCTGAAGAATAATAGAAAGTTATTAAAGAGTTTTAAGCATGGATGTGACACAATTAGAAGTATAGTTGAAAAGGACACTCAGGTGTGTGCTTCTGGAAAGTAGATTAGGGCTCAAGAATCAATGCTTGCAAACAAGAACTATTTGTAGTAGTGTAAAATATAACTGAGTTTCTGAGGTATATTCCTGAAATTCCTAATCAATGTTCTTACCTCTAGTCTAAGAAATATTGTGGTTGACTTATATAGAGTGTTTTAATGAAATAATCTTATTACTTCCATTTGTTTTATTGTAGCTATATGCAAGTGAAAAATTCTGATTTAAGAACTAATGCTTGGATTCTTATGGATTAATTAACAAAACATTTATATTGACTTGGCATTTTGGGTGCTTACTTTATTACTCAAATAACCCTGTGTTTATTAAAATGTCATTTTTAACATCTGAAATAAATTTTGAAAGGAATTATTGTTTGTTCAATTAAAAGTATAAGTTTCTGAGTGAAATATTATATAGCTGTGTTCTCCTTAATATTATGACCACATAAACCTCAAACTAATAAAATTAGGAAGCATAGAGGTAGCGTAGAAGAAATTTTCTAAATATGTTTTTATTTAATATTTTATTTGGTAGCTTTCTTAGTGAGGCAGAACTTGAAATATATTTTAGAATATGAGTTTCATAGCTACTTGTTTGATTAGACACAGAAAGTCACCTTAGAATAGATTTCTTTCAGTTATGCCAAGTGGGTCCATTTTGAATTTTGAAATCCCAGTCTACAACAACCAATGCCTTTATCTATATAAGAGACTTGATGAGGCTTAGAATTCAACATATGCTGTATTTCAGGAATGTGCAAGGTAAAACTACAAATCAGATTTTCAAGGACATAAACCCTGCGGCTAAAAGGGCAAAACAAAACACCTTCCCTAGTTTCTTGACCCTGAATTTACTTGAAAGTATAATACTTGGAAGCTGTCCTTTTCTGTCTATGAGCTCCCCAGTATGTTAAAATCAGCCAGACCACCTTTTCCATAGTCTCACATCCTCAGTAATGGATGAAAGAATTGCTTTCAATACTGTTACCAGTAATTTTTATCGTTTTATGTATTCTATTTTTCTTTAGTCCATTCATGTGAAGAATATTTATACTGGAAATATTTTTAATGTTCAATCAGCAGAGACATATTATGATAAATCTTACATGATTACGATACATGCATTTTAGTACATTGTTGAATTCACTTAAGTATTGTTTAATCCAGGGGTTTCTCATCTGCATTCATGAGAAAAATGGATCTATAATTTTCCTTTTTGTATTTTCTTTATCAGGTTTGAGGTTATACTAACTTCATAGAGTGAATGACTACCTTTAGCTATTTCTTTCTATTTTTCTGAAAAAAATAATCAAATCTCTTCTCATTTTGGAAGTTTCTAGAACTCACTTTTTGCCTGTGACAAACTTAAATTTCAATATAACATGGGTAGGTATAGCTATCCTTTAATTATGGAGTCTGGCAGTCTATAAATTGTTTCACCAATTTAAACATCAATTGGTTAAACACCAAGTGTTTAAACTGTGTTAATTTTATAAGTTTATTATCATTATTTCTTTAAACATTTCTCCTCATCTTGGTATTCTATGCCTAAATGCTCAAAATTCTACTTCAATTCCCCCATTTCTTTATATTTACTTCACTATTCTTTTCTGTTGCCTTCTGTAAAATTTTTCTGAATCCGATTTTCCAGGTCATTCACTCATTCTTTAACTGTTTCTAACCAGTATTTTATCTCATCCGTCATCAGTAAAATTTCCACTTTTCTCTTTTTTTAATTACTAGTATAATTCCAATGCAAACATCCATAAATTTCGCACATTACAATTAACGTGAATTCATATTCTGTTCATTTCAAAAAATCAACACGTGTTACATTTGTCATTTTTCTGCATAGTGGGTTTACTTCTCAGATATAATTATTTTGCCTTTTGAGTTCCTGTTCCCTTAGCGGGATCACCTACTCTTTTTGGCAATGATATTACAGGAGGTAGGTCCAGTTGTGTCTTCTCTGGTAAACTACAGGACATATAGAGAATAAGGTAGAAGAATCTCAGGAACCCGATCAATGCCATGTCTATCATTCGACTGGACTACCACTGTGTTCCTGGGCTCCTTTTTATGTCTGGAATTACTTAGGGTCTAAGTGAAGTTTCTGCATCAAGGAGACCCAAAGTTACACTGACTTAACGTACAAGACAATTTTGTTCCTCTCTCACTTAATAGTTCAAAGGGCATTATTTTTCTAGATCTCGCAGAACATTTCTTCACCACCAAGTCATCAAAAGCCTAAGTATGAAAAGTGGTCCCCTGTCCACGTTGGCTGGTACATGCATTATCATTTCTATGCCTGAAAGAAAGAGGGACGGGAAAAGGACGAGGACTTTTCCTTTTTAAAGAAAGAAAATATAATCTAGAAGTTGTAAGTATCATTTCCACTGATATTCCATGGGACAGAATCGCATTACATGGCCATATCTAGCTGCAAGGCTAGCTAGGGAACACAGTATTCGGGTGGCTCTATTATTAACGGGAAGAATATTTGAATAGTTCCTGGGAGATATTAGGCATTTCCTATAAAAATAATTACCCTTAGAAAAGAAGTACTCAGAAAAATGTTTCTAACTGAGTGGCATATCATCAGTCCCTGGGTTTAGAGGAGGTGAAGGTGGAGCAATGAACTTCCCACCTTTTCCTACACCTGTTCCATTAGTAATTCAGGCCATCAGGCCAATTATTAAGACATTGCTATGGATTTCTGTGGTGATGGCAAGCAAGGGCATTCCCAAGATAATGTGGTTCTAAGGTCAGAATTTTAAACCTCTCTCCCATCTTGCTTCCTGCTGCGATTCACCTGTCTCTCAGGATGCTGTTGACTCTCTCTCTCTCTCTCTCTCTCTCCCATACACTCAGACACACACATAATTTTTCTGGAGTGGATTATATGGGAGAAACTTAAAAGGATGTGTTAGTTACATTTTACCAGATATCAGAAGCCGACTGATATATGTTTGTTTAGTATTTCAAGCTTTGAAAAAGTAAGTCAGTGTAACTTTGGGTCTCCTTGACACAGAAACTTAACTTAGACCCTAAATAATTCTCTGTATATATATACTCCAGAGAACTTCAAAATAATTTTTAGAAAGTTAAACATTTTGTTCATAACCTTTCAATAACTTCACGAAGCTTATCTTCTAACTAAACAGATTATTTTGACATTTTATTGATGCAATCATAAATAGAAATATTTAAGAACAGAAGAAGAGTTGTGAATCACAATTGTTACTAAAATAGATAAAATGAAATAAAGGAATACATGTGCATAATTTTAGTTTTAATTAAATGAATAAAACTAGGTCTTAGTCAGACTTGAGAAAAAATTATGTTATTCCATGTTGAATTCTCAAGGTCTAAGGATCTGATTACGTTCGATATTTTATAACAAAATGGTGGTATGGCCACAGGAAAGATGATACCTCAATGTATAACATCGCCAGAATGTTAATTGATTGTCAGTTCTTAGACTTTGAATATTATACTCATTTTAAACAAGCAAAAAAGATTATTGTACCGACTTATCTTTAGAACAATTTTCATCTAAATCTCTGATGGAGTTTCATAAATTTAAGAGAACAAACTGTCTTTACTCAAGCTTATCACATTATTGTCTTTTAATACCTTAAAGTAATTCCCAAAGAAAGCAGTCTCAGGAATCCTGTAGCTCTAGTCAGAAATGGGACTATGAAACCAGAAGCCTAATGAGTGTGTCCTATTGTGTGTGTGTGTGTGTGTGTGTGTGTGTGTGTGTGACTCATCCACTTCCAAGTTACACAATTTAGGCTACTCTGACTATTTCCCCAAGCCCTCCCAAACAGTCGAATAATCAGACCAAGACAGAGGAAGCTGTTCTTACTCTATTGTACATCTTACCTTTCTCTTGCCATATCCTTTCCTATGGACACCAGGCTGTATTGCTGTTGAAATTACATCCATTATTTGTAAACGTAAATGATTTAAATCCATACTGATTGACTCACTACAAGTTTTTTGCCTCTCTGATTGTTTTCACTTGAGCGTCAGAGACCCATAACCGCCTACTAATGTTTGTCCCTCTCCTGTATAATAACAGAATTGGACATCACTAGAGACTAAACTCCCCAGCCTCATATGCAGCCTATTGCGAATATATATATTTATTTATTTTCTTGCCAACGGGCTATGAGAAGAAGTGAAGTCTACTTCGAAGTCATGCCAACAGAGGACTGCACTGGTGCTTTCACAGCTTCCTCCCCCCACCCAGTGACCTGGAGATGAGGCAAAATAGCTGCCTTCAACACAGAGATAAGAGTCTCCCGACAAATCTGGACCTAGTCCTTCTGTGCTTATGTGAAAGAGGAATACATTTCTATATTACCTTTGCTACTGTATTTTGAGGTCTCTATGTTATAGCAACTTGTCTGAACATTAACTAATATATCCTGAATGATAAGTCAGATATCCTTAGTGTCCAGACTATGCCTAAACTTGAAATAATCGATCATTTCTTTGATTATTTTGCAACTACTCCCTTTAATCCCACCCTTGCCTCTGACTACACTCCAGAAAATAGAAATTCAGGCATATGGGAACAAGCCAGGGATGTTGGTGCTTGGTGAGTGAGATATCAAGGGGGGTTCTAGTGGTAAAACCAACTGAAGTCTGAAACAATAATTTGCATAATTTGGCATGGTGCGGAAATTAGAAATAAAAGAAAAATTGATCAGCAAATATAAGAAGCACAAGGAAAGAGAATAAGCAGTTTTTCACAGAAGATCTTAGGAAATCCTATGATCATAGACAGAACTTACCCTAAGCTAGTTTTTTTTCTTTCTTTACTCTTATTTCATGGCACACAAGTAGAATGGAGGGACCGAGAGACATTTACAGGTACATACTGCATCGTAGTTAAAACGGTATGTACTGATACATTAATTTATTCTGGTCAAAATTGAAATATCAAGTATAAATACAAACATTTTAGCCCAAAATTACAATGTCATATACAAATATAAAAATAAAATAAGCACAACCATGTATTCATAATTTAAAGCTATAAATAATGTTTATGTGTGGAGAAAAAAATAATTTTCCTTCTACCCTTCTAAATTATTCTGTCTGGACTAATAATCAAATTGTCCTGAAACAGATTAATAATCAAATTGTCCTGAAACAAATCTTTCAGGCAGTGAGGAGAAAATGACCAAATTTATTATGAATGTACATATAGGAGATCTGTAAGAATATGGGACCAGAGGAGTACTGGACATTTAAGGCTTATATGCAACTTGAGCTAAGGAGTAAAGGGTTGGAGGTCAGTGACTTAGGCCTTCAAAGGGCAGGAAGGCAATTCACATGGAGACGGAAAAGCAAATGTTTGATAAATGTTTTCTGGGCCATCTTTAACAAAGGGACACAAAGAGGACTTCATTCAAATGGGCGTATGATCTCACTTATATGTGGAATCTAAAGAACTGAATATATGAGCAAACTAAACAGGAATAGTCTCAGAGATATAGAGGAAGAACTGATGGTTGCTAGTTGGGAGGGGGGTTGGAGATGAAGGAGAAAGTGAAGGGATTAGAAACCACAAACTGGTAACTATGAGATTGCCACGGGGATATGAAAGACAGTTTGGGGAATATAATCAATAATGTAAAAAGATTGTGTAGGGTGTCAGATGGGCACTTGTCTTATTAGGGAGACCACTTCATGGATGGTGTAGATGCCTGACCACTGCACTGTACACCTGAAGCTGAAGATGAATACTATTGAATGAGGAGTACAATATAGGGAATAGAGTCAATGGAATTGTAACAACTATATACGATGTCAGAGGGGTAGTAGATTAGGGCAGGGGTTATCACTTTGTGAGGGGTGTAAATGTCTAACTATTGCATTGTTTTGTGCACCTGAAACTAATAAAAAATAAATAAATAAATTCTGAAACCCTGCTCTGGTACTTTAAAAAAATGGTCCTTTCTTCGGTTCTTCCCTGCCTGTCACTGTCTATGGGTCACACAGAACTATAGTTTTCTGTGACGATAGCTCCCTTTCTGGAGCAGGTCCTCTGTCTAAAATCTTTCAGGTGGTGAAGAGGAAGCTCAAAGTTTTTTCTGAGTCATTTGTGTCTTAAAAATCACTACTTTAAAGTAATCATATCCCAAAAGGCATATTTTGTGGTGGAAAATTCTGTTTCTCCTCATTTACATATTCAGAAGCAAAAACCAACTTGGACATATTCAGGTAAAGAGAAAGGGGCACCTATATGAGGAATTACAAAATCACTCATATGATCCCTAAAATCCTATGGTGCAGAGAAATTACTGTTTTCCAAATAGATGTGATAATTCAGGAGATGTGTGTGGCTCCAAATGTGTGTAAAACACCCCCATACCCAGGGAGCAGTAGGGGAAGGTAATGCCTGGATTATACCAATACATGGAAAAAGCAGTATGCCTTGAAAAGGATATTGAGTATCAATCCTTTTCAAACCATTTATCCTGGAACTCAAAAGGGTGAGAGTTTCTTAATCATCAGTTTTCCAGGAGCATAGGGTGCAGGGAAATGTCAACATTGTCTACAGTATGAGGAATTATGAAAATGTATATAATATTTTATCACTATTTTAAATATTTAAATTGCGTATGTCTTCTTAATATGTCAATGGCTATTTAAAACTCCTATAAATTCTTATAAAATTGATTAAAATATTTGTCTGTACCACTCGGGTTTAGAAAAATAGCAAGGGGATTATAATGAAAAACAATACATCTGTGACTTTTATGAATATCCAAAGAATAAAAATAAATCATACATAGAACGCAATAAAGAAGTTAATATATTATTTTAAATGCTGGGGAAAAAAAGGTGAAATCACTGTTCCTATGGATATACACATACTCATTAGAGAACTGGCTCAACTTTTTCATAAAATTCTCATGAAGCTTCCAAGATAATAAAATAGTCATGCCTGTCAACCTTAGGATTACAGCTCCACTTCCAATCTTTCCATTCCAGTGGCTGTAGGCATAATGAAAAATTTAACAATAATTAATGGATCTTTAAATTTTTTCTTCAATTGAAAGCATATGCTAATTGCATCACTGCCTGGGTAGAAGTGTGGGGAGTGTGCAGAAATCCACATGAGCTCGACCACAATGTGAACATCTATGAATAGCTCTTTCCACGCAGTGCACATACTTTTCAAGTGCTTGATATTAGTAGTGATTTGCTCATAAGAATATTTACCTTCAATTCTAAGCCTATGACTAAATTTTAAAGCATGCACTTCATGACTAAGAAGGCAATTATTCTGTCAGATTCACTAACTATCATGAGATATTTGATTAGCAGGTTGAAGTTCTTTTTTAACTATCTGAAGCTGTTATTTAAATTACACTTTAAGGTTTTATTATCCTGACTTCTAACAATGCCCAATACATCTCCCATTTCAATTTTCCTTTTCCCTTAAGCCATATCTGTCTTTTTGCTTTATTTCAAACAGAAAGTCTATTAAGTACTATGCACAGAATCCACAAATTGCTACTAAACGTGACTATTTATTGCTGCTAAAAATATATCAATTGCAGTTTAAATATTTAAATCTGAATATCTGGACATTGTATATATTGACTCCAAAATGATATTCCATATAAGTCTTTTTGCTAGTTACATAAGTTAGAGAAAATAATGATAAACACTGGAATTTACATCAGTAATCTCAAGTAAAGCATAAATGCTTTTTTAAAAAAATATAATTTCTTAACACCTTAATTGAGAAGGACCCCATTTCAAATTTCATTGCACATGATAAAGCTTTATGAAGAGTGATTGAAACACTGTACTTGGGAGTAAAAGGATGCAGGATTCCTGGTATCATCATTTCCTTATAAGTAACTTTCCTCAATTATTTTAAAATAATTTTAATATATATCTAATGGGAGTAGGATATCTAATTGCTAAAATTATTGTAAACACAAAATCAAATCATGTATGTTGTGGAGCCAGTGAGATAATTTGTAATATTAATGACAGTTTAAATATTATACATATCCCAAAAGTTATATTTGTTAATGAAAACAATGCATTTAAATGTGTGATAAAAATGCTGGCTTCATGGACTATAATGTTCAAATTATAAACTGGTCCTTCTAAAATCAGAATTCCCTGCTCTTGATGCTGAGCAGGTCTGAGCAGATTTCCCCTAATAGTGCAGATCTAGGTGCAAAAACTATTTTAGTTTTACATTTAATATCTAATCACTGAAGATGCTTCTTTGCTGTTATTATAAGTGTTATTAATTAGAGGCCATTCATTCTTATATAGTCACAGTAGGATATTCTTCCTTCCCCATGTACTCCCGCCAACCCTTAAAAACCCTGACATGGCCATCTGGCCAGACTTTTGCTAAAATGACAACTGGGGATATTGTGGTCCCTAAAAGTCACTTGAAATAGCAACCACAACAACTAGATATCAAGATCCAAAACTGGGGCATTTATGGACACAGTGAAAATGACTTCCAGGTGGTCCAGCCCTGCCTAGATGCGTAATAATTAGCCCAAGTATTTTCAGTGGCATTTAGAGACTTTACTTTCCTGGTGAGGGACAGAAATTGTTCAAAGTTTTAAAACACTTAAAAATGTTTTTAAAACCTACCTAATTTCCTCCAGTGCTTTAATATAGAGAGTTTGTTGTATCAGGTTTTCCCTGCTGGACAATACCATGTATACACAGGGCTCAATCTTTGGTGCCAGATTTTTTTTAATTTTTTTTTTCTGATTTCCTTTTTAACATCCCACAATTTCTCACACATGCTCTATCAGCTTAGAGTGGCTTCCTAGTGTCATTCAGTCTTGTGAACTCCTATTCAACCTTCACATTTTGGATCCAACATCTTATCTGGGAAAGCTTACATGATATCTCTAGACAGTTTGGGGAGCATTTATCATTCCTTTGTAAACTTTATTATATTTTACTCTTCACACAGTTGTGTTCTTTGCATCGCTTTTGAATCTCTGTACCTTACCACAGTGCCTGGCACACAGAAGACTCCCAATCAATATTGCCTAACTGGATGTAGATTTAGGAAGCATTTGTTTAGGATTTGTTGCGTGACAAATGCTGTTGCAGGTGCTGTAAGAGAGCATTTAAACAAACAGCAGTTTGTTGTTTGTGTGTTTGTTTACTTTAACCTCTGCAGGGGTCCTAGATGGCCTGCTCATCCGGGGAACCCAAGCATTTCAGTTATATTCTAATGTTCCTTCTTTTTGTGAAGTCCTCATGAGTCCCCTAGAATCTATAACTTCACAAATCGGAACGTGATACACTCTGGTCCTGAGGTTGAGTTGTTAAGTAGGAAAATAGAACCCTTCTCTTGTGAGGTACTCCCCAAAATACCAGAAAATAATGTCCTGGGAAAGGAGGTAAAAGCAAACACAATCCTAGTGAGTTCAGAAAATCTGGGTGGGAACACTGTCAGGCAATTCGTTTTCCAGCACAGAGCAATGTCTCCTAGTTTTTACCAGTGAAGCAAATGTCATAAACTGAAAAACAGTCATCCTAACTTACAGAGAAAGTAGAGGAAGGAAAAATACCCATGGGACTTCAATATATATATATATATATATATATATATATATATATATATATATATATATATATATATATATATATATAAAACAAGGCCTAGAGGTGTGAGTCTGATTGAAGCAGAGGTAGAGTTACTCTATCCCTACCACTCCGGTGTTCCTCTCACATCCTTGAAGGTCAGCACGCATGGCTGGAGAACCACTACTGGAAAAATAATGGCATGCGCCTTGTATTTGTATATGAACAGAATTAGGGTTGATTCATCGATGTTGTTAAATAGTGAAGATGAGCACGTTAATTTTGAACATGTTAAACTGTCTTGTTGGTTGACAATCCTTGTGTGAACCAGGGAGAAAACTTCTCTTAAATTTCAAAGCCACTTTAACTAAAAGAAGGCTCCCCAACTCAGTCACCACATATCTCACAATGTGTTTCCTTCCCCCCATCGACTTCTACACCTATAATTCAAACACTGCCATCCCTCAGCCAGACTAGTGCAATAGCCTTCTAATAGAGCTCCATATTTTTAATCTGATGCCTTTACAATTTCTCTTCCACACCAATGCCTATTGACTAAGATGTAATGATACTCTTGGATCAGTGGAAGCTAAAGGGAAAGAATCTCTGTTACTGCTTTATAGGCATTTGGAATGAGCCAAAGAGTATGCAGTGGCTCATGCTGTATTTCTCCCGAACATCATTTAATTGCCTCTGATTTGTTACATGATAAAAATGCAAACATCTTTTCATGGACCATTAGCCAAAATAGTCTAGGCTGTCTTGTTTTAAAAAATTTCCCTAAATTTTTCCCCTAAAATAAACATTCCCTAAAGGCTTATTTTTCACTCATACAAATCCATCTTGGGTCAGGTACACTCTTTCATCTATAACTATACGATGTGGATTCTTGGTGTATTCCAAGGTCACTATAGGAATGTAAGAAAGAGCATGAGAAAAACACACTCGTCTTTAACTGCTCAGACCCAGAGGTGATTGTTTTATATCAACTTTATGTGACATATGTCGCATGTAACATATGTGATTTATACCAGTGCTGCATACAATTATTTGGATTGACTCTAATCCCAGGTTGCTAGGAGAAAAGGCTAGGAAATCCAGTCTTTTTAGGAAGCTACAAAGACTAAAATGAAATGAGGTTGTTAAGTGTATAGCATTGTCTCTTTCATATCTGGTATCCGAAGTCATTCTTAATCTACCCGCTGTCCATTTTCCAGCTTTATATTCTTGCATTCTCTTTAACATTTGTTATTGTTGTTGCAGCCATAAAAGAGTACTCTCAAATGAGTCATGCCACATTTTATGATTTTATGACTTAGAAAATACCTGAAATGCTGTCTCAAATACACTCTCTAGCCCCTGTTTTCCTACAAAAATCTTACACATTTTTAAGATGAGTTTTCCATTATCTACCTTGCAGCTGTGGAGTCAAAGAGCTGTTATCTGATCCTAGTGTGAGGGAAGAATCAACTTTACTCTGAAATTCTTCCGGCTGGTCTAATCATTACATAGACATGAGGCAGATCAGCAAGAGGAAATGACCAAATTTTATACATACATTTATGGGAACCCCACACACATGAGAGAGTCACAGACTCCATGTACATGGGAGGTTCAGACATAGAAAGGGAACATGGGTATATAAGATCCTGAGCTAGGGATGAGGTAAGATGACTCATGGGCTTCAAAATGTCATTGCAGAATGAGAAGAGCAGACTTTTAGTAAATAGAAGTTAGCGCTGCCCTATAGGTAGGTCAAAAGAAGTTATCTCTGATCACTCTTATGGGTAAGGCCTCCAATTGAAATTCTTCTAGGTAACTAAGAGGTGGGAGAGGGTGGGGGACAGAAGTTTCTCTTGAGCCTGTGCTAAAGTTGCCTTTAACTCGAAACAATTTGCACACCACTGAGGGACATCGTGCGGTGACTCGTTCTGGACCCCACACTTGGTAATGCCTCCGTAAATTTTTTTGGCTTTTAGTGCCACAACAATGTTATTCACTATGCTATTTTTCCTCAGTCGTGACATTTTGGATCCGAAATTTAGCCATGTTTCCATCTTTTCTGTAGCTATTTCATGCAATGCATACCCTCTGTAATCATGGAAGAAAGTTGTTCACAGCACTATATGGAAGACCCCCTTCAGTGAGAGGGGGACTGAGAGTGATAAGTGCCTGAATATGGTCATGGAGAATAGTGTGAAAGGATACCAGGCATGATCGCTTGAAAACCTCCTAAGAAATGCTTCCTCGAAGTATTTCCGGTGGATGAGAGCTCTCATACCACCTCTTTCAAACTGAGGGGTTTGCTATGTCCTTCGTGGATTTTAAATGTGACTGGAGAATGTTGAAATCTACAAATATTTATATGAAGAGGAGTAAAAGGCAAAGTTATATACTTTAGTACTAATTCAAAACTACAGAATGTTTATTAAACATTATCCATCAACTTAGTCCTAGCAACATATTTAATAAAGGTAAGTTGTTTAATAGTAAATTGAGATAATCAGGTCCAGCACATCATATGTGCAATAAAACAAGAGTGATGAAGTAGATAATGAGGAACGACCTCAACCTAAATGTAGGAGAAGGTGAGAGAACTACTAAAATCCAGAGACCAGAGACATTTTAAACACCCAAGTCACGTAATTGTATTCATTGACACGATTGTTTCTAGTCTTGCTGCTCTCTAGACACACATACAAATGACATGAAAAACAAACTATGGAAGCTGAAAAAAATTGTTCTCTATGCTTTCAGGGCAAAAAAAAGGAAAACTGGGTGACTGGAATTCTACACAGGCACAGGAAAATCAAGTGGAACATTTTAAGCTATTATATAAAAATATGGTTATATTTGCATGTATAAGTACACATTTCTAAGTTTTTATTTAGAGTGAATATAACACTTTGTAAATAGAGTTGATATTAACAAAAACATAAATATAATTTATATTACAGTAATTGCTTTTCCAACTTCTTTCAGAAGAGCATACATCTTTTTTAAGAAAGAGCCATTGGATCTACTTTGAATATTTTTTCAATTATGAAAATCTTGCCTGCAATTTGAATGTATATAGTAGGACTTACTCTTAAAAATACAGCTTAGTGACTAAGGTAGGTTTGGGGCAGCTGAAAAGAACCATACTTAGTTGGCAAACAAAAGAAAGGAAGAAGAGTGTGCCCCAAATGGGCACAACTTCAGAGGTGCAGTAAGATCCATCTGTCCTCTAAATACCTCCCTGTTAATATTTCCATACTGCTTGGAATTATATTTATTAACATCATTACTTTGGCTAAAACATGGCTTTAAAGAGGTCTTGGTTCAAAAACATGTAGTGATAACAGTAGTAGTAGCAGCCGTGGTAATAACAAGAACGGCAACAATAAGCCAGTGTTAACCTGCCACATGGCAGGCATCCCTGAGGGCTTAACAGTGCTTGTTTCCTCCAAGGTCTCACATATTTCCCCATCGTCACTCTTAACTAATGACTTTATTCCATATCTCAGGGAGAAAACAGGAACAGTTAGAAGAGAACATCCACAAGCTGCGACCACAGCATTTATCCACCCAGCTGTACATATGCAATTGCTGTGTCTGCCATCCTGTCCCCACAGATGGACTAAACTTGCTCCCACCAAAGGCCCACCCCTCCACTCTAGCACCACTTCTTACCCTGCTCCCTATTAAGGCATCCCTCATTTCTCACCTGCATCACCAGCGTTGCCCTCCTTACTGAATCATACCTATCAGCACACAACCATGCTGTTATTTCTCCTGTGGAAATAATTAAAAACCTTAATTTTCTAACCTCTTCAAGCTACACCCCCGACTGCTCCCCTCCTCTTTGCAGAAAACACTGATGCTTGCTGCACTTCCTCTTCTCTTATCCTCTCCTGAACCCAACTTGTGTTCACACCCACCGTTTCACTGAAACTGCTAAGCCGAGGTCACCAATGACCTTCACTTTGAAAAATCCAGGGATCAGTGATTCTATCTGGTGTATGGATCCAGTGATGACACAGTCATGCTGTTTGAACGACCAACATTTGCCACATGCCTTCAACCACTCTGTCCCACCTAAAACATGTTCTTCCTTCACTTGTGGGACAACAAACTCTCCCAGTTTCCCTGCTCCCTTTCTGTTCACTTCTTTTCTGTATCCTTTGCTGGTTCCTTCTAATGGAAAACACTGTTAATCATTTAATGACTCAGAATTGAGTCTGCATTACTTACAGCTTCTCCCTCTTTTCCTTTTTGGTGATCTCGTCCACACTCATGATATCAAAAACCATCTCTATGCTTCCGACTGCTAATTCTATCTGCAATCCACATCTCTTCTTGAACTCAATTTTTAAATATCTCACTGCTTGGTTGACTCCATCTTTGGGGTCATAATTACATACCTAATTATTTAATTACATAATTACAGTCTAAAATTCCATATCATCAGCTATCTAAAATGAATTCTGGATCTCCCCCAGCCCCAAGCCAGCTTCTCTCACAGTCTTTCGTGTCTCAATAACTATCTGCTCCTTCCTTCCGGTTTCTTAGGCCCAAATCCTTGTACCTGTCTTTCTCCCACATGCCACATACATCAGCAAATCCTCTCTGGTCTGCTTTCACAGTTTTTTTCAGAATCTGACTGCATCTCCTCACAATCTTCATCGCTACCCTAATCCAAGCAACTATCATCACTTGGATTATTGCCCCATGCTTATGCCTGCGTAACAGACACCTCCACCCTCCATAACTGTCAACTACAGGTGGTCAGAATGGTCCTCTCGCTCCTCTCTTCAATGACTTCCAATAGCTTCCTATTCCTGTCCAGGTAAAGGAAAAATGCCCAAGATGATCTAGTTTTGTACAACCTCCATTTACTTACCTGCTACCACGTTCTTCTTACAGATATTCTAGCCACACTGGCCTCTTCTTTGTTCCTTGAAAACACTGTGCCCACTCAATCCTCACAGCCTTGGAGCATTCACATCCCTCTGAATGCAACACTCACTCCCTAAATATTCAGTTCGCTAGGTACTGCATTTTTGTCATATCTTTTCCTAAATGTCTATTCAGTGGGGCTGCCCAATCTAAAATCACACACACACACACACACACACACACACACTTCTACCCCTATTTTTCTTACCTACTATTTTTTTTTTTTTTTATAGAAACTGTCAGCTTCTGACGTAATATTTACTTCACTTGCAGCTTTGTTCACTTTCTTTGCTCACTAGCATATAAGTTTTATGAGGGTGATAATTTTGTCTATTTCTGTTTATTGCTGTATCTGTAGAATGTTGGCTAGGACTAGGACATTTTACCAGCACTTGATAAATACTTTTGATTGATCATAATAATAATAGTTACATCTATATTCCCTCTACTGTTCCTGGATTTTACAGGTTTATTCAGTCTTCCCCAAAATTCCCTGGCAGATACTGTTATTCTTATTTACAGACAACCTCAAATAGCTTAGCAACATGTCAAAAGATAACAACTAATATGGTGTCAAATTTTAAACCCAGATTGTGTGTATGTCTCTGTGTGTGTGTGTGTGTGTGTGTGTGTTCATACACGTGCACATGCATGTGGGCATAAGTGTTTACAGAGAAAGAAAGTGAGAGACAGAGAGACAGAGAGAGAGAGAAAGAAGCTGCTTCTCATTTTGATTGCTCTCATCCTGAATTAGCATCTTCTGCAATGGTGGGAATATTGGTTAAATGACTTTTAGGATACAGCCATAATAGTCTGACTTCTAGCAGTTCTGCAGCAAATTTTCCTAAAATCGCTCTTTGTTATTTGTTTACTTATTTTTCTATATTTATTTTTGCTTTACACCAAAACAGAAATTGAGATTAAAGAACCTCTGAGCTATGTGACAGCAGCAGAGCAGGTGGCGCTCACAAAGTAATAAGTACCATTACTAACTTCTCTCAAGGGATCAGGAAAAATGGTGATGTTACATTGAATAAATAATCAACAGTATTAATTAGTCAATGTAATTTCAGGTGGGCATGTGTTTAGTATTCATTTAAAAATAAAAAACCCAGGACCATTTTAGAGGTTTCCAAAATTACTTCCAAAAACGTTATTGTAATTAAGTGATTTAGTTATACCCATCTATGTACGGGATTAATACACTTTGCTTAGGTGGGTTTTACTATTTTAACTGGTTATGCTCTACTTCACCATAAACTTAAAAACATAAAATTTAAGAAACCATTTTCGATTCTATTTTCTCAGCATTATTTTAAATACTTTATACCTTTTGTTATATTTGTTTCCAGAGTAAAAACTGCCCAATATAGCCTTTATGTCATTCTGTGTTTCAACAGTTTATATCTTCATATCACATTTATACCAAAGTCTATGAAATCCTGCAGCAATTATGCCAAGTCAGCAATATTTTCTTGGCACTTATTTTTATTTTCATGTGGAACTTTACAATTCCTAAGACCTAAAGTATATTTTTAAATCATTCCTAGGCTTCCGGGTGAAGATAATGGAATGCACAGCAGCACACAAAAGCTCTCCTAAATTCCCACTGTAATTGCGGTAAAAAGTACAGGGAAAACGGAAGTGCTACAGTGAAGGGGATATAACAGAGGGGCAGGGGACTTACACACTTCGGGACCTGAATGGCAGGTGGGGGTGAGAGTGCGACAATGGAAGCGATTAAAGCAGGGGTGAATGTTCTTTGCTGAAGACTGAAGAGATGCCTAGTTTGAAGGTGAGCATGGAGGTGAGGACTTAGGTATGGGACTGAAACAAATAAATATGAATGAAAGATTTCTCCACACAACAACTGCTCCACAAATCAGTTCATGGCCACCTCTCTCAGGATTTCTTACACGTAGGGGAGGGTACAGGCTGACAGCCAGCTGCCCGCCCGCATAGTCAAACAAAAGAGGTGGGCGGTCACATCCTGCTTTTGTGCTCATGCAGCTCCTCACCTAGGGAGAAGACATCTGGGGAAATGAGTCATATGCATAGAAAATTGCAGCATAGAGAATTCCCTTTGACTGCAGTATGAAATTCCATCTTGTCATTCATTCCAGAAAATGAATTAACAACCAGGGCTTATCACATTACTTTGGATAAAAGCAGCATAAAAGACAGACTGAGGTAGAAAAATCAACCCTGAGTTAATCAGAGAGAACTAGGAGGTAGAAGGTAACTTTAAAATACTAACTATGAAATTAGAATCCTCAGAGACAATAGACAGTACAATATATCGTATCCTTAAAAGTAGGAAGAGACACAATTAGAGGAAAACAAAGAATTATTTAAAAGCCATATATATATATATATATATATATATATATATATATATATATATATATATATATATCATGGGATTTTGGTGATGACTTCTAAAACACACCAAAAGCCAGATCCATGAAAGAAAAACAAATATTTATAAGTTGGATGTCATCAAAATTTTAATCTTTTGCTCTGCAAAGGGCAAGCTACCCATTAGGAAAAATATGTACAGAACACATATATGATAAAAGACTAGTATCCAAAATATATAAAGAACTCTTAAACAAAAGCAATGAGGAAACAAATAACCTGATTGAAAATGGGCAAAAGATTTCAACAGACACCTAACCAAATAAGATATACAACTCAGAAATAAACACATGAAAACTTATTCCACACCACGTATCATTAGGGAATTGCAAATTTAACTAACAATGAGACACCACTGCATACCTGACACAATGGCTAAAACCCAGAACACTGCCAACACCAAATGCTGAGAAGGCTGTGGAGTACCAGGGACTCTCTAATTCATTGGTCATGGGAATGCAGAATGGTACAGCCATTTTGGAAGACAGTTTGGCAGTTTCTTACAAAATTAAACATATTTTTACCAAAAGATCAAGCAATCGTACTCTTTCGTGTTTACCCAAATGAGTTGAAAATTTATATCCACACAAAACCTTCACTTCAATATTTATAGTGTCTTTATTCATAGTTGCTAAAACTTGGGAGCAACCAAGATGTCCTTCAGTAGGTGAATGGATAAACTGATTGTGGAATAGTCAGACAATGGGAGATTATTCAGCACTAAAAAGAAATGAGCTATGATGCCATGAAAAGACATGGAGGAACATTAAATGTATATTTCTAAGTGAAGGATGTCAATATAAAAGAGCTTCATTTTACAGATTCCAAGAAATCCTATTTAATCTGGTCATAACTATTGTATTATGCAACATTTATGTGCATTTTGAAAATGTTTCATCAGTGTTTGTTGGTGTAGAGATGGCTAGTTGAAGGCTATAAAATTCCAAAAAAAACCAAAGAAAAATGTATATAGATATATATACACACATATATACATATATTATATATACATATACATATATACATATATATTATATATACATATTATATATATAATTTCTGTTGAGCTGGATTCTAATATGAAAATAGGAATCAGCATGTCAGATTTTCATAGCTTTTATTTTTGATACTATTTAGTAGTTTTGATATTATAGATGTAGTTTCTAATTCTTATGATGATTATGAGCTCTTCAGTTTATTTGAAGCATTATATTTCTCACAATACACAACATACCTATTAGTTGCACAATATGCAGTCAAAAATGCTCCAGGTTGAAACACCTTCTGTTGAATGTATCTGTTTGTGCTGAGCCTTTTTACTTCCTCTTAGTGTTATGTTTTCAGTTCCCAGCTGATGTCATTACAGTTGCACAGAACCTCTTTAAATCTCTTGTCATTTTAATTGACAGATGTTAAAAATATTATAAAAACCTGATTAGATTCACCTTTAACTCATAAAAATTTATCTTCAGTGTTACCTTCAGGCCTACAATCTGTGAATAATACCCAACCGTAATAGCTTTTAGGATAGTCCCTTTGTGCTTGCAAATAGTATTGCTAATAATAAATATATGGGGTTATTTTATATCAGATTGCCTGTGGTTATTGTTTCATCAAAATATAAAACCAAAAATGAATAGTGAATTTAATAATTGTATTAGTTAATTCTAAACAGGGTCAAATACATAGTGATGGAAGGAGAACTGACTCTGCATGGTGAACACACAATGTGAGATACAGATGATGTAATACAGAATTGTACACCTGAAATCTATGTAAATTTACTGACAATTGTCACCCCAATAAACTTTAATGAAAAAAAAAAGAAAGGAATTGCAAACATTTTCTATTTAACATGATTGCCCTAACAGTAATATGGGATTGCTTACCTCCAAATTACTTTTTTTTCCAGAATCTAAACTTGCTCAAAACAGTCTCTATAGCTAAATTCTAACTAAATAATACTATTCAAAAAGTATAGAATAATCTTTGAAATTGAAAAAGCTAATAGTTGCAAGTGGTGAGTATAGTCTTATCTTCTTCCACTCCTCTAAAAGTTTGCTACATCCCTCTTAGTGTCATGTCAACTGCAATGTCCCCATGCCTTGGTGAGGAGAATTACAGACTCTGTTGCACTGTTCTTAATTGTTTTGTGATGCCATGTCTTCATTCATTTTCATCTATTTGCATGAAGTTCCAAAACTGAATCTACCATTGCTTTAATGAAAATTTTATTTCAGACAGTATTATTGTTTGCCAGCTTATATGGATTTTCTCATTATTTGGAGACATGGGTTCTTATACTGTTCTGTACCTTTGAAGATAAGCATTACCCAGTCACTTTCTTTAATTTAAACATAATGCTCAGAAACAGATATTTAAGAAGAGGTATTTAGTTTCCTATGTTATTTTCCCTCAAAGTGGTTATCATAACAAAATTTGTTGATTTTGAGATTGTACAGGAATGAAAGTCAATCCTCAGTCAACCCCTGGAAGACAGCTACATTGGAGAGACACCTGGGTCTGGCATGGATTTTATGTGAGTGAGATATTAAGCTGTGTTTTGAAAAGCAACTGAGCAACACCCATTCATGATAAAAATGCTTAGTAAACTAAGAACAAAGGGGAACTCTGCCAGCTTGATAAAGAACATCTACAAAAATGTTATGGCTAATATCACACTTAATGGTGAGAAACCTGAAGCTTTCCCATTAAGATCAGGCACAAGACAAGGATGTGCCCTCAAACCACAACGATGCAATACTGTATTGGCAATTCAAGCTAATAAAATAAGATAAAAGAAAATAAAATACACACAGAGGTGAAAGAAACAAAACTGTAATTGTTCAAATGTGACATAATTGTCTATGTAGAAAATCCAAAAGAATTGACAAAAAAAAACAAACAACAAAAAAACTGGAACTAATAGCAAGGTTGAATAATACAAGGTAATATACAAAAGTCAATTGGTTTCATATATATCAATGGATAAGTGGAATTTGAAATTAAAAACATAATACCATTTCAATTGGAACTCTGAAAGATGAAATACTTTGGTATAAATTTAACAAAATATACACATTATTTATATGAGAAAAACTATAAAACCCAAATAGATGAAATCAAAGAAGAACTAAATAAATTAAATAATATCACACTCTCATAGATAAGACAATATAAGATATCAGTTCTTCGTAGTTGAGCTATAGATTCAATGCAATACCAGCTAAAATCCAAAACGTTATTTGGATATCAACCTACTGTTTCTGAAGTTTACATGGAGAGGTAAAAGACACAATAGCCAAGACAATACAGAAAGAAGAAAATGAAGTTGGAAAACTGACACTTCCCAGTTTCAATAATTATTATAAAACTAGAGTAATCAAGACAGTATGGTGTTGGTGAAAAAATAGACAAATTGATCAATGAAACAAAATAGAGAGCCCAGAAACAGATCCACATACATTTACTCAATAGAGTCTTGTTAACAAATGGTGCTGGAAAAATTGGACAAACCCACATGTAAAAAATGGAATCTAGACATGGACCTTACACACTTCACAAAAGTTGAATCGAAATGGATCACAGGCCTAAATATAAAATGTAAAACAATAAAATTCCTAGAAGATAACAGAAGAAAACCTACATGACCTTGAGTGTGGTGATGACTTTTTACTGAAAATACCAAAGGTATAATCCATGAAAGAAAGAATTAATAAGCTGGATTTCATTCAAATTTAAAACATCTACTTTGTGAAAGATGTTACCATGAAAATGAGAAGACAAACCACAGACTGGGAGAAAATATTTGCAGCACCTCTAATTAAGAACTGTTATCCAAAATATACTAAGAGTTCTTAAAACTCAACAATAAAAAAAAAAATCAATCCAATTAAAAAATGGGTCAAAGACCTTAACAGACACCTGAA
The DNA here is from genome assembly GCF_036562045.2 of Rhinolophus sinicus. NCBI lineage: Eukaryota > Metazoa > Chordata > Mammalia > Chiroptera > Rhinolophidae > Rhinolophus > Rhinolophus sinicus. The sequence continues at coordinate 118,596,197 of NC_133757.1, forward strand.
AAAAAGGACATACAGAGAATAAATAAACATATAAAAAAGAAGCCCCACATTATATGTTATCAGGGAAATGCAAGAAAAAAAATTAAGATACCACTATACACCAATCAGAATGACAAAAAACCAGAACACTAACAACAACAAACACTGGTAAGAATGTGGAACGATGACAAGAGCTCCCAGTCATGGATGTTGGGAACGAAAAATTCTACAGCCACTTTCAAAGACAGTTTGGAAGTTTCTTACAAAATTAAACATGTTTTTAGTATGATCCAGCAATCACATTCCTTGGTATTTAGCCAAAGGAATTGAAGATGTATGTCCACACAAAAGCCTGTGCATGGATGTCTATAGCAATTTTATTCATGAAGTGAATTAATAAGTTCAGTATACATATTTTATAAAAGCTTCTACACAGCATACAAAACAAAGCATACAAAACAAAACAAAGAGACAACCAACCGAATGAGAGAAGATATTTGCAAACAACACCTACACTAAGGGACTAATATCTAAAATATATAAAGAACTCATATAATTCAACAACAAAATAAAACAAACAATCCAATTAAAAAAAAATTAGCAGAGGACCTGAACTGACACTTATCTCAAGAAGACTTCTAAATGGTCAACAGATATTTGAAAAATTGTTCAACTTCAGTAGCTATTAGTGAAATGCAAATCAAAACTACAATGAGATATCACCTCACACCTGTTAGAATGGCTATTATCAAGAAGACAAGTAAAAACAAGTATCTGAGAGGCTGTGGAGAAAAAGGAACCCTAAAACACTACCGGTGGGAATGTAAATTGGTACAGCCACTATGGAAAACAGCACGGAGGTTCTTCAAAAAACTAAGAATAGAATTACCATATGACCTAGCAATCCCTCTTCCAGGTATGCACTCAAATAAGCTGAAAACATTTATCTGTAAGGATATATAAACCCCTTTGTTCATTGCAGCATTATTCACAGAGTCCAAGACATGGAAACAACCAAAGTGTCCTTTGATAGTGATTGGATAAAAAAGATGCAGTTTATATACACAATGGAATACTACTCGGCTCTATGAAAAGATGAAATGCTGCCATAAAACCAACAGCAGCAAATGAACAAAACAAACAAACAAAAACTCAGCACAGACAACAGTTTAGTTGTTACCAGAGGGTAAGGGAGGAGTGGGGTAGATAGAAGAGGGTAAAGGGGGTCAAATATAAGGTGATGGAAGAAGAACTGGCTTTGGATGGTGAACACACAGCACAATATGTAGATGATGTACCACAGAAACGTACACTTGAAACCTATATGATTTTATTAACCAATGTTACCACAATGTTTTACAAAAATTTAAAAAATATATGTTTCTTAAATATTATAATGTCAGAAAATGTTTGAGACAACTGAGAATCTACACTCACGAAAAAAATTTCAGAAAATACAAAAGATTGGAAACATGTCACTTGTAGGTGGTATAGTTCATTTCAAATCAGGTGAATGGAAAGATGATGAAAGTGTTACAGATGATAAGTAGGTATGTAGGTAGATATAGATAGATAGATAGATAGATAGATAGATAGATAGATAGATAGATAGATAGACAGACAGACAGATAGATAAAGATAATGCACTTATTTCTTGTATCCTTAAGATATTTTGAGATATATTAGTCTATAGAAGAAAAGCTCAATAAAATCTAAAGTTAATTGATGATGAGATCATAAATAAAATACAATGAGGGACAGGTGAAGGGGAAAAGTCATTTATAAGCTAAATTACTTATATTTATTCATGAGGGTTCTTAGAAAATGCTTTCATGTGAAAAATTAAGCAATAGAGATATATATAGAGTTTGTACTCAGAAGACAAACACTGGCATGACTTCCAGACAGTTGAGCTTTTATTCAGTTGGAGATGTGCTTTTGTTGCACCAGTCATTAAGAATATTGGGTATTACCCCTGAGTATGAATGTATTGTTTAAAGTTATAAAGAATGGATTAGAATCGCTAAATAGAAACAAGGTTCAAAGTCATTACCTCTGGGAAATATTATTTATAATTTTGTACACGTTACATTTGGTTATTTTCCATAGTGCTTCAATTTTTATAATCTTGTGGATAGATTGCTAAAATAACTTTTGAAAAAATCATCTCTCCAATAACCAAACTTTTGCTACCCACCTCTCTTCTATACTTACCACACAGCCTTCTTTAAACTTTCCTTTAGCGTGTTTACTCTTCCCATAATTATTTATAATATCAATTATCTTCCCAAATTATCCTCTTCTCTTTAACATTTACTATTAACTATTTTTATTTAACAGTGTTTACTATTAAGTCTTTCTTATTAAAATACTAGCCTCCATTATTCCTCTTTTGCATAAACTCTAGAGAATGTTTGAAACAATTTGTTTTTACAAATACTTTGAAACATTAACAAATAAAATTATTCTACTACATATTCAAAATTGAGCTGGAAGAAGCACTGAAGTGCTTGAGTAGAAGAAGATTTGCGTTTGGACCTGGGTCTTTAACATAAAGTCAGCTTATTGTCACTTCAATTCTGTATCCCTGCTTCTTCTTCTGGGGGATAATATTATAATAATAACAATAATGATACAAGTGTTGCATGGTGTTATTATAAAGATTAAATAATTTTTATTTTTTGAAATTACTTGTAAAACATAAAGTGTTAGTTGTCGTCTTATGACAAGATGTGTATCATTTGTTTGAGACACACAGGTTAATGAGCAGCACATACTTGGAGCAATGCATCCATGTACAAAATCAGAAACTTTAGAAAGTCCTCCTATGCCTTGCATGTATATTTTTTGCCCGTTTTGTCAGTAGCCAGTATATTTAATTTCATCTAGTTGTGCTCCTGACAGCAATCACATCACATTACAGAATCTTCCAAACTTTGTTGACACCTTCCTCTCATTTCCTATCAAAAAACATGCCTGTTTCTTTCATCATACAATCCATAATTATGTGAGCATAAGCAGCCTACTGTTGATGCTAGCAAAAGAAATGAGGGAAAAATGATACTCCTTCACACATGTCTAGACACTTTTAAGAGGCCTCGGATGTAATTGCCTAACAATCTTACACTGATGCTCTGTACACATGTATGGTTTAAGCCTTTACATTGTCTAATCCTTCCTGCAAGAATGAGCTATTCATGCAAATGCTAAAAACTATATGATTTTTTATTCTATTCACCAGAGATGATGGAAATTATTTCATGATTCTTAGCCCAACTGTTTTTGGTGGGATGAAATAATATTCCTCTTTATTAAATGGGAATTTAATTAACTATACGTGTGTCTGCTTTGAAAAATGGAATTGAGGACTTAGTAATTATGCATTCTTTTCAATATTAAGATGAATTTCCAGTCACTGAGACCTACGAAATCATCACCTAGGAAATTATGTCTGAGAAGACTGTCTCAGGAACATCAGACACTCTTGAATTCTACCAGTCAACCTATTTTCTAACTAATGAAGTTACCAACTTGGAGGAAAGCAAGTTGTTTGTCCAAATCATAAGAGTATCACATAACACAGGTTTGCTATGGGAAACTATTATATCATCCTTCTGTATTTATATTTTGCAGGTTTTAAGTGAACCCTTATATTCTCTCAAGTAGCCAGTTCATCAGCCTCACTTTTGACTTCTTTTAGTAAATTATAAAATGTCTCTACCTCTTCCATTTGACTAATTTTTATTGCAATTCCTTCATGTCATCATTATAATTTTAGTACCTTATTTCATATTGATAAATTTAAATATTTGGATTTCTGAGTGGCTCAGAAAAGTCGTCTGATTTAGGTAAATATTGTATATTCTCCTTACCTCATAGAAGATGCAATCTCACTCATTATGACTTTATCAGCTGATGCTACAGCTTTTATTGCTTACCCTCTGTAGTGTTTTGTGTTTTATGAAAAAAACGGTAGCCAAAATTAAGTAGGTGTTAAAATTTGCAATACCGTATTTTCTTTAGCATTTATAAAATTTTTAAATGTATACCGGAAAGACCCTGGAAGGACAAATTATTGAATGTATAAAAGTCATGCAAGACTTTAAAAATTTGTCCCTCTAACATTTCTCAAGATTTTTTACTAGATCAAAGTAGTTTATTTGAGATCCGTGTCCTCAGGCCATGGCAAATCCTACAAGAAATCTCATGCATTGATGGCATCAGCAGGTGGCAATGAGTTTTTACAAGAGACTTCCATGTTCTCAGACTGAAACCCGAACCAACGCATGTTGAACCAAGAGGCACCTCATAGCCAACAGGCTGTTTTTTTCCTTCTAGAATGAACTTTATCTTAGACTCTCTGTTTTCTTGCAAACTGGTTGTTATAATAGATTATGTAAAAGTAGGTCACAATTTGTACTCTGAATTCTTAAAAGAAATGACATTTGTAGACCTTAAACGGCTTTTGTAACTGCTGTAGAGTTATTTCCTTTAAATCTTACAGCCCGGTGTTAAAAGTTTCACACAGTTTCTTTTCTTTTTAAATAGCAAAAGATCATATTATTTCTTTGATTCCTAAGGAGCTGGTAGGCATATCGGCATATCGTGTTGCCATGTGGAGTATCACATGGATAAATCATACAAGAGTTCTGTGCTCAGAGGAAAATCTTATAGCCACACAACTTCATCATGTGAAAATATACATATGTGTGTGTGTGTGTGTGTATATATATATATATATATATATATGTATATATATATACACATATACACATATATGTATATAAGTATATATATGTATGTATATATATATTATATATATATATATACACATTTATATGCTTTATTCCTCATTTCCAGATATTTTAATTTATTCATCCTATCTGTTTCTTGTGGTGTTTATTTTTAATCATTTAGTAATTCTAAATTTGGACGTAATTATTTCAGAGTTTCATTTTTCTCTTCTTCATATTTAAAAACAAACAATCTTGAAAAGTAAGACAAATTTGGCTATGCATTTTGGACCTGTTGTGAAAATGTACATCAAGATTATTGGTTTTTAAAAATCCTTAGAGGATTTTTATTAATCCCACAATGTTCTGGACATAGTAACATAAAATAATATCTGCTTCCTCCTATTAGCCCAGGATCATTTTAATTATTTAAAGAGATACGAGAATTGGGATTGCAGTGTACCAAAATATGGTATAAATATTTATTAAATTGTGTTTAGTCAGATCAAATTTTTCATATTCATAGAGCCAGTGCGTTGCGGCCATCTCTGTGCTATATTTCACACAAAAGTCCAAGAGAGTAAATGAGAAAACACCTCACTATGCCCTTTTAGCCCTTTGAAAAGACTTGTGTGAAGAGACACAAAGGAAATCTCTTCTAGAAGGACATAAAGCACGATCTAATTCAAATATCTTTTTATGTGCATTAACGCTTTGAATGTTTGAAAACTATTATTCCATATGATTGTTAAAATCGCTATTTCATTATTAAACATTACAGAAAGCATGCAATACATCCATTCTACTGCAAGCTTAAATAAACATAAGTATTATAGACCCTATACAGTCTATGGATTCATTGTTTAAAAAAAAAAACAGTAAAACTCCCTAAATCACCAAGTCTCCCAGCAACACACATAAAAAACATATTTGTGCTTCAATTTAAATGAACTAGTAAAAAGAACATTCAACCATTTGGAACTGAAATATTCATGAGCTACTCAGAGAACAATGAAACTAAATATCTTCAGATGTCCTAGAGGAACAAAAAGTCAAGGAAGCACAAGAATAACAAGACTATTCTATTTTAAACTTTCTTCTTTTTTCCATTAGATGATGATAATATACAATTTAATCTTGCTACATTATGAACAGGATGTGCGATTAGCTCACCAGTCTAAGCTAAAAAAATCTCTTAAAGCTTTTGACATGGTTTAATTCCATATTTTTGGGATACTAGAACTTAAGTTGGCCTTATAGCATTTAATCAGGTAATTAGAATTATGGAGTATTTTTTTTTCCTTTTCTAAGTAAACACTAAAGAATATTCCATGGCATATCTTTAAATAAATTAAAAAAGAATCCACATCAACCCTAATGCAAGAACTTAATAAGATAAAGACCCAGACTTGTGGAAATTATAACTTCCATTTTCTTTACATTCTTCTGCAAATAATAATTACTCTTTATTTGAGTTATTTCTACATGATTTCAATTCCCATTGTCAATTTTAAATTAGCTACATAGTTTTAAAGATTATCTATTTTAGTCACGGAATGTATAAAAACACAGTTTGAAAAACCATTTTACTATTTGGAAGTTTTAATCTAACTGTGATGATTTTAAGTGAAAGACTGATCTATCTGAAAACAGCATGACTATGTGCAATTTTTCATTTGTTCAGTAACATTTAGGAAAAATGTATGCATGCAAAGTTTTAAATCATCATATCATTAAAGCTGAATTCATGAGTCTTAATTAGCCACACTCACCCCCTTTCAAATCCACCTTTCTTCCTGTGATCTCTTACTTAGTCAATTTCTCCAAGTTTACCAGATCAGTAACCTACATGTGGTCTTACTACTGCTAAATCATCACCGCCATTTACCTTGATAAAGCACATCATCCTCTCCTCACGTTACGTGCGACAGTCACCATCACTATCTCAATAGCCTCCCAACTGATGATTTCATCTCCAACTTTTCCCCCAACAGTCTAATCCTTTCACACAGGACACAAAGTGCACTTTAAAACAAAAGAACAAAACAAAACAACAACATATATATATAACAACATATATATATATATATATATATATATATATATATATATATAATAACTCACATAATTAAACTAGCTTGCAATGTGTCGAGACAATTCTGTGTGACATTTCTTCATGTCTCCTGTTACCTTTCATTCCTGATTATCTTTTCAAGAATCTGTTTAGAGCAAACACCCTTGGATAATATAGTGTCTTACTCTGGAGGACAGGGAAGATTTATTTTCTGTCAAAGAATGAAAAAGATAATGTCTACAGCAAAGGTAAGTCAGGTATGCTAGCAGCCTCTTTACAAAACTGGGGTTTCCTCAACCTGGGGATCCTTGACACAACCCCACTGTGTGGGCAGTACCCACCTGGGTCTGCATCTGCATTGCACCTTTGAGACTTGGGAGGCAAGGAAAAATGAAGCAAATGCTGCGTGCTGTGTGAAAGCACAATCTTTTGTCTCAGATCCAGGAGCTTCATATGTTTTGCCAGCTTCTATGAAACTGCAGCAGGCACACTTGTTAGCTCAAAAGAAGGATGTGATCTCAGACCTTAATTCAGGCAGTCAGTCAATCTTTAATGAAGGGACTTATTCATTGCAGGATAAAACTGGCATACATGTTTCTTTACAGACTGAACTTCAGAGGCCAAGAGCTTAAGTTCAAACCAGAACACTGTCACTTTCTGTGTAACTTTGGCAAGTTGTTACTGTGTTTCCCCGAAAATAAGACCTAGCTGGACAATCAGCTCTAATGTGTCTTTTGGAGCAAAAATTAATATAAGACTCGGTCTTATTTTACTATAAGACTGGGTATAATATAATATAATATAATATAATATAATATAATATAATAAATATAATATAATATAATATTGGGTATAATATAATAAATATAATATAATATAATAAATACTGGATCTTATAATAATTTTTGCTCCAAAAGATGCATTAGAGATGATTATCCAGCTAGGTCTTATTTTCCGGGAAATACGGTATACGATAGGCATCTAGCTCTTTTTACGTATAAAATATTTGTATGCTATCTACTTTATATTTTTTATGTAAAAAATAAACGAGTTAATTCATGAAAAGTGGTTATAGCATCACTTAACATGTAATAAGCTTTCAATACATGTTGTTTATTTTACTGTCAGACAACAGTACTGGCTATTATAATAGTAGGTTGTGGCTATTGTTTTCATAACTTAAAATTTCACTGTAGGGAAACACCTATGCTGTTAAAGAAAAATACCACTAACAAATAGATGCCCTGAAGGTGAGTTTCTGCTAAACAGGTAGCTGAGTTCTGAGAATCTCAGGAAACTTATGAATCATTTCTTCTAAATTTGAAATATAATAGACCTGTCAAGCTGGGCTAAAAAAGTTTGCATTTCTTTTTCAAAATCTCAACTTTTCTCCAAGCAATAAACTCACTAGGAACAAACAAATTCTTCACAAATCCATTCAAGCTAAAAAGTGCTTTTGAGTATACAAGGAAAACAAAAACAGGTAGAGATAGACTATGACAATGACACAATAAACCCAACAAGAAAAAAGAGACAGAGAGAAAAATGTTTCCAAGATTAACATCTTTGAAAGATTTTAGCATGAGGTTTATAATGTGTATGTTTATCTGCTTTAGGTTAGAATTAGCTTGCTCTTCTTCACTGTACTTACAGAATAGAAGAGACCTTATATTTTCATAAAGCAGGCCTTATGATTTGCTCTCCAAACATCAGATGCTTAAAATATTATTTATTCTTAGAAATGTTTATGCAATTTTAAGGATAACATTCAAACTGTTCTATAGCAAATATGATGAGAGACTAACATGAGTGAAACAGTCCAGAAATAAGGGAAAAATTGTGATAAAAATTCATGGACTAGCCAGACACACAACAGTTCAGGGATCCTTTGTTTGATCCATACCATCATCATCATTAAATACTTTGTAAGTTCAAGTATGTACACTTTACTTCCTGGTAATCTCACTAAGAAAATATAAAGACACAAAATAATAGAAAGCACACAATAACAACAGCAAAAGCTACACACTTTTACAAGCAAAATTCATTAACATTATGCTTGCTTTCTAAACTTCTCATACGACCACAGCTCTCTGTTTCCACTGAAATTCCCTTAGGTGAGGAATATTTTATTCACCCCTTAAATTACTCTAAGAGCAGCCTGACTCATCCCCTCCTACTATGACGGGCAGAAAACTGGGAGTTTTTCTTTGTTTTCCTCCTGCTCCCTCATTCTAAGCATTGTCCTCTAAGGAGTCCTAGAGGAAGGAACATAAAGTGTTTGAATAAATAATGGCCAAAACCTTATCAAATTTGGTAAGATTTGCTCTACCAAGTAAGATGATAAAAAAAATAAAGAGCCATAGCAAATGAAGTAGGGTACCATTAGAGAAAATCAGTGAAATCCAAAGTTGGTGCTTTAAGAAGATCTAAAATTGTTGAACATCTGGATAGACTAATGAAGATAAAAGAAAGACAACAGAAATTAAGGAAACTAGACACGAAAGTGGGAACATGTTGACTCCAGATACGTTAAAAAGTTAATATGAGGTTATATAGAGCAGTGCTATGCTAATAAATACTACAACTTCAATGACAAATATACACTACTTAGTCAATGCAAATTATAACATTTGACCAACAAAAGCATAGAAATTTGGATTACATCAGCTATTAGAGAAATTATACTTGTGATTTAAAAATATTTCTCCAAAGAAAATTCCAGCTTCACGTGTGTTCACTGGTTGGCTCCATCAAACATTTAAGGAAGAAACTGTATTGATCCTATACAAACTCGTTCAGATTTTAGAATGAAAACAAATACTTCTCAAATTATTCTGTGAAACTAGTATGAACCTGATTCCAAAACCAGACAAGAGCATTACTAGCCATATGTGTGTGTGCATATATATACATATATATAGAGATATCTATATCTGTCTATCTATCTATCTATCTATCTATCTATCTATCTATCTATCTATCTGTATCTATGTCTATCTACATATATATGGTTGTACATATATATGCACAGGCACATATATATAGTGATATATATGCTTGTGCATATAAATATTGCTATATATGTGCATATATATGCATGTTTATTTTTCGTTAGCAGCAATATTACAAAATATTTATTTATGTAAACAATTTTTATCAGGATATTGAAACAAATGCAGCATTACAGCTATAACTGAGGGCCCTAATTGCAGCTATAACTAAAGAAAAACCCAATACAGATAGCAGGCATTTGGTATAATTATCCCCTCTGAGAACTAGGAGAGAAAAATCACAATAAAATAATTATTTGTCAGAGCTGTGCTCTGACAAACCATATGCAGGAAAGAAGCTGCAGGAACAAAATATCCATGTAATTTTCACTTTTAAACTTTGAACTTTTGAACTCGCCTATAAAAGACTGAGAGTAAGTTTTTCTTCAGTAATAAATACAAGCATAATGAGCAAAACTTTCTACCTTGAACCAGTCTCAGCAACACCTTGGCAACATCGTAAGCTTCTAACATATGGTTCATTTACATGAAGAGCATCTTGGCAGAACATTTTAAAATATCCAAACCTCAAAGATGATGAGAAGACAAATAACCTGGCCCAGGAGGTGATTAATATCATTGCAGACAACCATGATTGATTGATTGTCAAATTTCTCCTGGTAAAACCTCAGTGCAAAGGAAACTTTTTTGTGTGTCATTTTGAATATTTTAACAGCTTCACTTTCATGGGTAAAATGATGCGTGCATTATAATTAGCACATATCCTTAGGTTAACCACCACGAAACTAAAGGCAGTATACACTTTCAGAATGTAAACAACTATATCTTGTTTTGTATCTTTTATTTAGCATTTTACAGAGATGTATCCTCATATCAAAATGTAGAGAACAATGTAAAAACTAGCAAATACCCAGATTCATCCATAAAAATGTTAGCAAAAGTATATATTCTAATTATGAAATCTATCTCAATCATGGGTAGAAATTCGTACCTGTGATAAATAAATTCCCGCTTTGTATATTTATACAATAATTTAATTTTCACTATACTGTAAGCTTCTTAACAATGTTAATTATATACTTACCTATGGCACTGACTGTATGTGATGCCTCAGTTATATTTTCAATGTTGTATTTGTTTCAAAAATTTCCTAACAAAAAGTGTTTACAGAAATAAATATTTTATAATATCGTTGCAAACAATATTTTCTGTTTCTCCCTTTGCAAACATAATTCAACCTGCTCTCAAATCAGCTACCTTAATTGTACTCTGCATAGATCAGATTCCCCACAACAAAGCATCATTCACTCCAAAGTATCAATAGTGCTGAGGTAAGAACCCTGCTCCAGGGTGACCGCCAAAAACAGGCTAAACAGATAAAAGAAGAGAGAAATAAAGTGCTTTATTAAACAAAAAGAAAAGAAACGAAAGAAAAGAGAAACAAAGAAAAGGAAAGAAAGGAAAAGGAAGAAGAGGGAAAAAGAAAATAAAGTAAATCAAAGAATAAATACATTAATTCCCCAATGTGGAAATCAGCTCAGGAACCTCTGGGAAGTCTAGCCTGAGGTGAAGGGATGAAAAACCAAAGGTGGGAGAGGCTTTATCTGTGACCTGAAAAAAAATTTGTTTTGGTAGCGCAGTCCTGTTGCCCCGTGGGCTCGCATGTGTATACTGCCTGTCCGTGGTGCTGGGCTGCTCACTTCTTGCGTCTGTACTTGCCCTAAAGATATGCCTAGTAGAGAAAGGGAAGCTCCTGGGATCTGGCAGCTCGGTTTCAGATATGCCTAATGAAAAATTTCTCAACCTCAAGAAGTGTGTACAGGGGAAAAGGAGATGGCAATGTGCCCCCTGAGAGCCAAGGGATATATATTCAAGGCTTTCAGGAATGCAACTGAATTCAGTCAAAAGGAGAGACCTGCTGCTCAGACATGCTCAGAGAACCCTGCAGTGATATGATCAGTTTATCAATTCCTGACTTTGGAAGGGAGGGAGGGAGGGAGGGAGGGAGGTGGGGGGAGGAGGGAGGATGGATGTCCATCACACATACACATGGCTGGCAGTTTATGCTGACACTTTTGGTTGAGAATTCAATTAAACAAATTCAATGTATGGATTTGCCATTAAGTTATTTAACACTTTCTATTGATAAATATTGAGACTGTGTCCAGTCCTCTGCTATTGAATCATAGTTTATATATTGTATTTAATTATAAATTGAGACTTCTTTTATTTCAATATCAGTTATCACATGTATACTTATTGCTATGTCAGAGCTATTTAGGATCATGAAATTTTATTCATTTAATTTTGTAATATTGAACATGTAAATTTGATATTTAATAATCCAATACTTACTTCTGATCTTTTACAATCTTCTCTATGAATGCTTTCATATTTTAATATGATAATGTTCCTTCTATGTTTAAGTATTCTGATCCTTTTTTTAAAATGTGTATATTCCTTTTAAATCTCTATTTCTTGTCTTTTGTTCAACTTTAAAAAGTATTTATGACTCCTTGATGGCAAATTTTAGAAATATTAGTGCTGACATTTTCACTCACCTTCTCTCTAAACAATTGATTTGTTTGAATATGATTATAACTTTAATTTCTTAAAACATTATTTTAATATATTCGTTTTGTTCAATTTTAGTTCTATGCAGAAATATATTCAGTGCCTATCAAAAAAAAAAAAGCTTTTGACATTCAGTTACTCAACTCCTGAATAATTTATTTTTATTCACCATGTAGTTAATTGATTTAAAAGTCAAGTATTTATTTCAAGAAAGTACTATGTATGCTAAATCCCCAAATATTTTTAAGTTTGGGATAAGTCTTCATATTTCTTTACATGAGAGGCAAAATTTCATCCAAGTCAATTCACAGCAAGTGCATAGCCTGGGTTTTAGGCAGTAGTGAGAATGCAGTATAAAGAATCGGTGGGGACAAGTGTGTCTGAACAGAGGTTGTGAACATTCAGTGCATGCTATTAGTCTGTTTCATACATTGCAATCCACATGCCAGGGAGATGGATGAAAGAGCTGTGCATTAGTAAATATGCAGCACCCTTATTCTTCCCATTGGATTTGAATTAAATAGAAAAGCAAAATCATTTATTTCATTAAAAATATAAATAGTTTTTAAGTCAGTTGTTAAAGAAAGAAAAATCAACCTTTTCTATTTGACTTTATTAGTCATATGCTTGTAAAATATGATAGGGAAAAAATAAATGATCTGTAAAATGGCAGAGCACGGCGTTTTAACTTGCAGTATATACATATAAGATCTTGTGAAATAATCTGCATTAAAAAAAATGTGGACACTAACAGACTCTTAGTGCCTATTGCTTTATCAGACTCAGGGATAGCTATATACCCCGAATGTTTAATAATAATAAAAAAATCCCTCTCTAGAATTCCATTTGTGTAAAGTAACTTTATATTAACTCACACTGCTCCTGAAACACAACTAATGCCATCCGTTTCTAATAGAAATACAACTGGGGCAGAGGTGGGATACATCACGGAGTGATTTAGAAGCCTCGTGCTAAGAAGGCAGGTGTCACTGTATTGTGCTTTTCTAGTTATCACAAAATAGGTCACAGAATGTGTTAACTGAGTGCCCAGCACTGTGTAAACTGGATGTGAAGTGCTCAGTGGGGTGCTGACATTTTGGGGAAAAAGTGTGTAGTCAATTTACCTGCCTTTGACTTGAGACTTCTTGCTCAGGAAGACACATGATTTCTGAGTCCTCTCTTGTCTAATGTAAATGGTTCATTTTTGGGGTGTTTGTGTGCATGTTGGGTACCCAGGATTATTTGATAAACCTTTTGTTTTCTTTTGCTTTTCCATTTTACCCTTAATTTATGTAATGCTTTTATTGAAACCAAAATGGAAATCAGGACAAGGCCATCTCGTCTGCCAGTTCCTCTTGGAAAAAAATTATTATCCTTTCAATTGCTTCTAGAAGGCCTGACTGAACAGGGAGGTAGGTTCGTGAATGACTGATTAATGCGGAAGCTGCTGCTCTGCAGAACATATTGCAATACCAGGCGGATCGGAAAACACGTGCTGAATTATTGTTATGGTAATTACCCGCCACTGAATTTATCTTGCTGTTAAAAAGTAATAATAAAAATCTTGAATAGGTAGAATAATTACACTTAACTGCTGTAATTAATAAATTAATTTTAGAAAATGATTCATATCAGGAATGAATTATAATGACTGAAATTTAAAACCTCTATGCTCATACTTTCTACAAATTTTTAGCAAATTGTGTTTAAATCATTATTAAAAATAATGTTTTTTTCTGGCTTAATTTTTTTTGTACCTTCGTTTTGAGTCTTGTAATAACCCAAATTTAATATGTAATCAATGTCTTCACGTTATAAGGATGCGCAAAACAAATACACATTCAGGAAGAGTTACACTCACTCATTCACAGGGACAATAGGGATTTACTGTATGTCCCCAGACACACGTACCTGCTTCAATGCAATCACACACACAAGGCTGTACCACACAGAGCACATGAAAACCACTTCTATAGGTGGAGTCTCTCACTAAAGCTCATAGAAACTTCCTGAAGACTGGGGGAACTATCACTCAATACAAATCTGTAGCTACGTTATCCAAAATTCCACAATAATAGTGGGCAGAATTTATAAACTAGTGAAGTAATTTTTAAAGCAATTTTAATTGAGTAAATAATGATCCCTTTATTTCCATGGCCAAAGAGAGTGTCTGGATTACCAACACAATTTTTCTCCCTTTCTCCTTCCCTCTTCCCTTTTTCTTTTCTTCTCTTATTGTATTTGTTTTTTCATTTAATTTTTTAATGCCAATTACAATCCCACCCAACACAAAGTGTGCTCTACTGTTCACTATTGAGATCTGACAAGTTTATGTATCAGAGAATGATGAATGCTGAAATAAAAGAGGAAATATGTCGAATACCAGTTTAATTTCCATTTAAAGTAATGTCCTCCGTACCTTTAAGAACGACTCTTTTCTTCTTCTTAATGATAATTTTTTAAGTACACATGGAAATGAAGTGAAATTGGGGGAAAAACATACAGTGAGGAGTATATGTTGACATAATACTATGTTCACTCTATGAATAAGAAGAGTAAAAAGAGGATGAAGGAGGAGGCAGTGAAGGAGAACAGAGGGGAGCAGGAGGAGGAGAAAGAAAGAACCAAGCCAAGGAATTGGGATGACAGGAAAGACATCACTTAACTGTGCATCAGACACTAAATCAATACAACATAGCATAAGTTAACATTGAGAATTAGACAGCTGATTTATTTAATATACCGGATAAGGGGGCAGGGGGTCGCAGAAGAGGCAAAAAGGGGGCAACCATATGGTGATGGAAGGAGAACTGACTCTAGGAGGTGAACATACAATGCGATATATAGAGGATGCATTATAGAAATGTACACTTCAAACCTATATAATTTTACTAACCAATGTCACCCCCAATAAAATAAATAAGTAAATACGCAAACAAATAAATAAAAATAAAAACCTAAAAAAAACCCACACAGGGTCATTCTGGATTCCATGAGCTATTTTGATACCTGAGATTCCCTAGTTTCTGTTTTGTTTTTAAACAAGCGAATATTTGTTCTACTTTATGTACATACATTCTGCCTTAGCAACTCACGGTTTATGTATGTGCATGTAATGAAAGTGGTAAAACTGGTCAATTTTTAAGCTAATTTATCTCTGACATTATTTTCCACAGCTCAATTTGGCTACATTATTTTTAAATGAGTTTCAAAAAAATGTTTTCCCTCCTCTTCACTTGTCATAAGTGAATGTAAAGTTATACTACGTATCACTAGAGAGATAATATGATATCAATTTTGTAAGAACTGTATAAAATATTATATTAATATATATTGTCTATGATAGAAAAAGTGTATATACATATAGATGTATTAGTCTATTGATAGCTGGGTATTTTTATTATTATTTATGTAGAAATCAGATCATTCTGACATTAGCCAGAATGATAAAAATCACTGAAATGCCAATTCAGTGAAATTATTTAGACATAGTTTGAATCCTCTGCATCTTTTCCTTCTACAGAATGATAAGGACAGACTGCCTGATGTGCAGACTTAATCTGGAATTAAAACTGATCACTTTGCAAGACAACAAGGAAGACCATTTGTGTCCTTCATGAAATACCAAGATTTATTTTCTCCCCCTATCGTCACAATTTCATGATATCTCACATCACTGACATTTTCTGCAGCAAGCTTCTACTCAAGTGTATTTTAATTAGATATAAAGCTTTTATTTATGCATTTTCGCACTTTGAGCTCCTAAAGTACTATATCTGAACTCTGTTTCTGCCAACAGTAGCAAAACATGCGGCTCATTAGGTTATTCAGACCAAAGCAAAAGTGGAAATCCAACAAATTGAATAACAAAAAAGGTAGTAATTACTTACAAAAAGTTTAATTTTCTATTTAGTAGTTCTTTCCCTCAGAACTTCTGGTTTTATGTATTACCAAACCACTGACTTTCATCAAAAGCAATTCTAAACGTCCATTCCACCATGACACCGGAGAACCTAGGGAATGTGATCAAGCTTTCAGCTCTTTCATGCTGTGCTGTAATTCACTTTTTACTTTATAATTGCATTGGAGATTGAGAAATCTGGGTCTAAATATAATCTGTCTCAAAACCTGACCATAAATCTTATTTTAAAAATAGTATAAATATAAACTCCTATACACCCCTTCTTAAGAATAGTTTGATATTTCTGAAAATCTAAAATTGTTGTTGCTTGTAAACGTAGAACATTTTAAAAATAAGTGAAAAGTTACAAATATATAAAGTGAATTGTTAGTATCTTTATGGGATACACACCAAATGTTACCTTCCCATATGGCTTCTTATGTTTGTTAGACTCAGCGAGTTGGATTCTCCTATGGTATAATGCAAAGTATGCAAACTCTGCATAATTGAAAAGGAATTAATATATGGTACATTTTTATTATATAGGTTTCCAGCAGATGATCTCTATTATAATGTGGATTATACACAGCATCAAAGAGAAATAGGGATGCATCCTCATGTGTTTACTACCCAGTTTTCTGCTTTTTCCAAAGCAGTTATCAGTGGATGTTTATGTCTGACTACTTATAACCCTGTTCTTTCTGCAAATCAAGTAAATAAGCTCAGCCCCTTGCTGAACAAGTAGACCTTCAATTTTCCCTCAATTGAGTTTAATCTCTCTCTATTGCAATCTTATTGACTCTTATTGCAATAGTCTTAAATAAAGTGTTCTTGTCATTTTAAGCAAATGTTCAGTGTATTTTTTTCTTTTGCATTTCCCTGGTTGATTTCTTAACTTTCAGAATTCTGTATATTATAAAATAGTTATTTATGTCATTAAGTGTAGGGGTATTTTGTTATACAGCAATTGTAGCTAGAAAACTATTCTGTAAAAAGTTACCACTGCAACCTATAGTTGAAATAAAATATAAATAAAAAATATGAGAAACAATATTATTTCAATGCAGGTAATTAGAAAAAGAAAATTTTGAGAAATTTAAATTGACCTTATTTATATTAATGCCATAGTAATTTTTCCCATTGACTTTTTTTCAAGGTGTAATCAACATATAATTTATATTAGCTTCATAAATTACAT
This sequence comes from Rhinolophus sinicus, assembly GCF_036562045.2. NCBI lineage: Eukaryota > Metazoa > Chordata > Mammalia > Chiroptera > Rhinolophidae > Rhinolophus > Rhinolophus sinicus. The sequence goes on from NC_133757.1 coordinate 118,613,670, forward strand.
AATGATTTGATATTTGTATGTATTGCTAAATGATTAACACAGGAACACTGATTAACACCCATCACCATACACAGTTACAGAATCATCTTAATTTTTCTTGTGATGAAAACTTTTTAAGATTTACTTCCTTAGCAACTTTGAAATATACAATACAGTAAGTGTCTATAGCTGCTCATTAAACTTTAACTACATAAATTTATCACCATTTATCCCCAAATGAAGAAAACCCTTCACCTCCTCTTGCTCAGCAATTGCACTGATGATTACAGCTAGAGAACATTCATGACCAAGAAAACTGGAACCACCACTGATCGTGTATCAAAACTGTTAATGCCAACTGATCCTTAGTCACTACAGTTAGATCCCTGGGTACCCTCATCATAATCTCCCTTTCTCAATCAGAATTTCAAACATTCTCCACTCTCTTCAAAGTTTCCTTTTTCAATTAACTCTCTTCTTCTCCTCAGAGTAGGTAGAGGCTATAAGACCACAATGTGTACATGTATCTGTTACTCCACTTCTCTAGTTGCAGTGAAAGAGATGCCATCCTCTATCTCAGGCCACTTTCTAAATCAAACTCCTCCCACCTTTTCAGTGTGAGCTCACAATGTAATGGGGAGGCCGCCAGTAAGCAGAGGTAAGTTTATCTCCAAGATATCTATGGACACCCGTCACTAAATTTAATGGATTTTCTCCACTCTCATGCCACTTACCCTCTCAGCAGCACTTGAAAGTGCAAATCTAAATATCTCTCATGAATTTCTACCTCCTACTCTACTTCCCAGACTTTCATACATTCAGCTACTTCTACTCACTCTAGCAGTCCTATTTCCACACAGTGCTTACTCTATCCACCCTCAGGACTTCAGTTACCAACAATATGCCTGTATCTCCTAAAACCACATCTTCAGTAAAGAACTCTATTCAAAACTCTGGAAATCTATAACCAGTTGTCTACTGAACACATACACTCTTATGTCTCCTAAGCAAATGAAAAGCTGAAGGATGAGAAGTTTCTAGCACTAGCAAAGAGATGATTAGAAAATAGACAAAAAGAAGGAAAAGTGTTAAAAAGTGACCTGTGATATAGAAATTCCCTAAATGAGAATGAACTGCATGGCAAAACAATAAATGAAATAGAGTCAGCAGAATCCATAATACGTCTCCTCAAGGGATGAACTGGGAATGATAGAGAAGAAGGATGCAGGTCAGTTCCTTATTCAGGACGTCTGTGGTGTTATTTAAAAATGAAGGAATGACAGGGGGACAATGTGGAGTAGGAAAACCAATAAGAAATAGTTTGTTTTATGAAATGTTATGTATTATATCTCCCTTATTACATGGCAGATTCTATGCTAAACTTTGGAGTATATTAACTCAATTCAACCCAGTGCTATTAAGTATCAACTCTTATTATTCTCAGAGTAAAGTATTTGTGAAGAGGTAGGTGCTCTGCCATGGTCAAGTTCGTTCAGGAAGGAGTTATAAAAACTAAGGCTGGGATCTAAACACAGACATTCTGACTCCAGATTCCATGCTTTATTGTATATTTCTTAGTTTTAAAACTTTGGGCCTCTTGCACACCACTTTAGCATAAAGAAATTAGGGAGTTTGATTTAAATCACATCAAAGTTCAAAGCAAGGTAAAAAGGCAGGCGGGTAGAGAGAAAAGAAGGAATAGAAGAGGGAAGAAAAAGGAAAACAGGCCCAACTCTTTATCTGGGAGTCTACATAAAATGGGACTCCCTATTAGTTTCCTCAGATGCGGTTTCCTCCTGCTCTAGGAACAGTATGTGATTGTATGAGAAAAGCATGAACTTGGGTTCGGGCTATATTTTATGTGCACACTGCCTTTGCAGAAGACAAGCTGAACAAACTCAGCCATGTTCCTTAGCCTGCATGGTATTCAGCATGACGATGAATACGAAACCTTACAGCAATCATCCAGCATATAGCCTGGCGATAGGAATTTAGTAAGAGTATGTTTTCTTCTCTACTCTGCAAACCACTCTCCGCCTGAATTCATTTATTCTGGAACCTTCTTTCAAGGTCCCCCATCGACTCAGCCTTCACCCCTGGATCCTCAGGCCTTGCTGTGTCTCCTTCTGGGTTGGAATGGAGCACTGAATAAGAAATAAAGACATCTCTGAGAATATTCTGCCTCATTTCAAATATGTGCGCAGTCTAACAGATATAAAGGCACCAGTATGAGATACTTCTAAAAGAGACGCAGAATAATGCTTTGTAGTGCCTCAGTTTTTTTCAATAGTGGCAAAAGAGACTTCATTAACTCACAGAGGCCATTAGTGTACTATTCAGTGAATTGTTCCATAATCTTGTTAGGGTGTATCCAAAGCAGCTATCCTTCAAAGGGAAGATAAAGTCCCTTCTTTTTTCTTTCTTTCTTTCATTTTTTTTTTTTAATTTTTATTGGGGAATATTGGAGAACAGTGTGCTTCTCCATGGCCCATCAGCTCCAAGTCGTTGTCCTTCAATCTAGTTGTGGAGGGCACAGCTCAGCTCCAAATCCAGTTGCTGTTTTCAATCTTTAGTTGAAGGGGCACAGCCCACCATCCCACGTGGGAATTGAAGGGCGACACTGTTGTTAAGAGCTGGCGCTCTAACCAACTGAGCCATCCTGTCGCCCCTACAGAAGCTCAGTGGCAGCTCGTTGTCTTCAATCTAGTTGTGGAGGGCACAGCTCACTGGCCCATGTGGGAATCGAACCAGCAACCGTGTTGTTCAGAGCATGCACTCTAACCAACTAAGCCATCCGGCATCCTCAAGTCCCTTCTTTTGAAGCCTGGAGTGCTTAGTTAACTTCAGAGCCTGACTTATTTTAAATCTTATTGAGTTGAAGGATAAGGTTTCTTGCTATACTATTCTGAATCCAATGTTGTTTTCTTAAAAGAAAAAAACATAAATAAATAAATGCCAAGAATATCAAAGTTAAATAGACAGGGAGACAGAGAAAAGCAACTGTTCTATGATAAATGCAGTAGGTTATTACTAATATGATAAAAGTTAAGAAATCTTAAAGGGATCTCTGCAGGTGCTAATTTTACTACTTGAATGAAATTAATAAGACTCTCTATAAAACAGCAGGAGATCCTTAGATTACATGAGTAATCAGTGAGAAAATTTATTGTGGTTTCATGAAGCATAAAATGTTTGTGTAATATATGCAAAAGTGGTACTTTATTCTCTGCAGTGAACAATTCTCAGTCCTTATAATAGAAAAATATTTAATGGTTTGACATCTCTTGAGGCATAGTTTTTAAAAGTTGTTCAAGTGTTGATTAATTTGAATCAAGAAAAAATAACAAGGTTGAAATGCTGAGTCATGTAAAACTCTTGGACAATCTTATACATTAATATAATGACATACATTAGGGAAAAATGTTTTCTCTCTGAGATACAGGCCAAAGTCTAGAACAATTCAGAGCACACAGTTATGTCTCGGAAAACATGTGTTTAATAAATAATGGGGAAAGAAATGAATAATCAGAAACTAACTAGAAAGAATTGATCTGAAACCTGGAAAGGAATCGTTCATGAAGTTAATGGGTATGTAGAATATATTATTTTTAAGGAGGATTAAAGCAGATAATAACTTGACTTTATACTCTAAACTTTAGAATATATATTTCACCCTTAACTGAATGTAATCAACTCCTATAATGTAGTTTGGTTTATATTGCTGGAAAAAAATAATTACATATATATATGCCAAGGGTGCCAAAACAAATGCATACACATTTTAAGAAAAGAAAACAGTGTATTAGAATTGTAATACTCAATATATCCCGATAACAAAAGATGAATACAAAGTCATTGTGTACATTTTTTTGGCACCCTGGATCCATCCTCAGTTCTTTGCTGTGTCTCCTTCTGGGTTAGAATGGAGCACTAAATAAGGAACAAGGACGTATTTTAAATTAGAGGTTTATTTTGTTTGTTTTTTTTCATATTTTCCTCAATCCAGTGCATTTGATCTACATGAATGTTCCTTGAAGTTCCTGTACTTAGGTTTTGGGCATGGAAGTCTTTGGAGAGAACTCTATACAAGGTCGACACAGTCACATATCCAGTTTGATGCTTAGTAAATACTGAGTGGTGATTTTTGTTATTATGTCCTTTTCCTTAAGAAAGAATTCAAGATCCTTCAAGACGATTTCAGTAAAAATGGTATACAAGTGAGTATCAGCATTGGGAGTCTAATCTGGGACTCTTTTTGCAGCTATAGCTTAGGATAATTCTTAGAAATATGAAAAATCGAAAATATGGATGGATAAGAAAAGGCATGATCATGGCAAACTTCACCAACATTGAAAAACAAAGAAAACATTTACTCTAATATATTTCTGGAAGGATTGTATACTGTTTGCAGATAACTATTAAGAGCATATTGCACTTTTCTAAGACACGATCATACTAATTTATATAATTTAAACAATAATAATTTCAAGAAGTAGGTATGGTTATTAACCTCATTTTATAGTTGAGGAAACCAAAGCACATTGGATCAAGTAGCCCAAGGTATTATTTGGTACAGTCAGGATTTATACCCTGGGTGTAGTAGCTTTAAATCCTGTTTTTTTAACCAGTATAATACACTGCCTTTCGCCCAGTGCAACAACAGATATAAATATGTTTTCATTTAAAAGCATGTCTTGTGAACCAGTTATGTTCCTATATCTATTTGTGACTTATTTTAGAAAATCTCAGATTCTTTTCTACCTCCTTACTGTAATATATATATGTGTGTGTGTGTGTGTGTGTCTGTATGTGTATATATACATACACACACATATATACATATATATGTATATATATATATATATATATATAGATATAGATATATATATATTCTCTTCACATTTCTCCAATGCCTCACTCTGATGTACAATAAAATTGCATCTTGTTACAGAGAGGGTTCACTGATCTAAATTGTTAAATCACTTTAAAACTGGATATTTTCAAGTAAAACAGGAAGAGAATATACGTGAATGAGAGAAAAGAGGTATGAGTCATGTGAGAAGAGCTCATGACAATCACAGGATATCTGTTTTGCGCTGAATTTCAAAATGCTTCTGATGAAAAATAATAAAATAAAATAGAAAGTTGCCCTAATAACCTATCAATCATTTATGGTAAATCATGCTTGTTTGAGTTAATCTTATATCTTTCTAGTATGTGGCTAAGTAGTGAATAATAGTTCACTATTAGATATTTACAACATAGATATGCCGAGTCTGTTTTTAATTATCATGAAATTTTTAATGCCCTAGTTCTGTGTATAAAGTTGATTTGTTATTATTCAAAAATATAGGTTCCGAACTTATGAATATTTGCACTTTGGGGCATATAACATTCATTGATTTGAGACATTGGATGCATTTCTTTGTACTTGTTATTTTAATTAAGTGACTGAAGATATCAATACAAAAGAGGAGAGACTTTGAAGTTGAACTGAATTAGAGCTAAGCCAAAAAAAAAAAAAAAAAAAGATTTAAAAAATGCAAGCTCTAATACAATCCTCTAATCCAGCTGTTTTCTCTGAAGGGGCTTTTTAAATTTCCATATTAGAGATAGCTGCCAGATCTTTTTATATTGATGTATAAATGTGGATATTTTTCAATGATCAGACTTATCTTGTCTGACTTAATCAAAGAATCATTAAACATACACATATATCTGTATATATATATATTATACATCTCTGTGTATATCTATCTATATCTACATCTGCATCTATATCTATATCTCTATATGTTATCCATCATCTGTGTAACTGAACTGTACAAACTGTTTTAACCTGTTTTCTCTTGATTCAATTCAGGCGCCTAATGTTTGGAAGGTAATTTGGTACTCAGGTTGGACCCTTAATAGTGAATTAGGTCCACTCGTCAATTTTGCAATTTCAGACCCCCAGTTTTACTAGTTCACCTATGAAAGATCATACTCTCAAGATATTAATTTTTATTTCAATGCATGTATTCAAAATGGAATATATTTACGGCATGGTAAATGAGTATTTTTGCTCATAGCACTCCCTTCTGTTGGATAATTCTACTCAAGAGGCATATTTCTGAGTCAGAAAGAAACTTAGAATAATATTAAACTAGACTTAAACATCATTAGGAATATTACAGAAAATTTACAGCCGAATTACTTAATTCAATATATTTTTTCTTCTTTTTTGCCAATAATCACTGTGTGTCTTCTGGGTTCTAGGAATCGTCCTGGGAGCTAAAAGGCAGAGGTGCAATATGTATTCTCCTTGCCTTTATAGTGTTTACAGACCTATAGGGAAGCCAGATCATATATAAATGCACTCTAAGTTATGTAAAAGTGCAGTAGATACTTTAGATGGTGGTGAGGGAAACCTTCTCTGAGGAGATGTCTATTAATCAAAGAACTAAATGGGGAGGGGGAAATGTCATGTAAATATCAGCAGGAAGAAGACTCCCAGTAGGAGAACAGCAGTAGCAAATACCTTGAAGAAAAAGTAAAGAATAGGAAGAGGGTGAGAAGTGGTAAATGAAAGAGAGTGGGGTCGGAAATGATGTAAGAGAAGTACCTGGGAGCCAGATCACACAGGCACAGTGGGCCATGTTAGACTTTCATTTTGATTTTGAGTGACCGGAATTCATTGAAGAGTTGTAACCAGGACTATGATATGATTTAAATTTGTAATATATCATACTGACTGCTGTGTTGACAAATCGTTGTATGGGAGGAGTGAGGAAGAAGGAATACCAGAGGAGTGGGTATCATAGACTAGGTGAAAGACTATGGTGGTTTGGACCAGAGGGACAGTGGGGAAGTGATGAGGGGCAACTAGATTATTAGCTTAACCCAATAGGACTTGCTGATAAATAGGATGCAAAGTGTGATAAAAACAAAGAATAACTTAACAATATATCATCGGATTTGGAGCAATCAGGTAAATAGTATTGACATTTACTGAGATGGTGAAGAGTTAGAGAAGATGGCTTGAGAGGGAAATCAAATGTTCTGTTTGATCTTATGAACTCTGATACATTTATTAAAAATTAAAATGGAAATGACAAATAGGTAGTTGGATGCATGAGTTCATCAGAACAGTAGTGCCTTGAGATAAAATGTCATCAGCGTATAGAATTTACCTAACGATATGGGACTTGATAAAATTATCTAGGGCATAAATGAAGCAAGAGGGAAAATATTAAAAGCATTTTTGCTGAAGGGGGAAACATGATGAATATTGCATATCCAGAGACCAGATAGTTTTCAGTGGAGAGTGAAGATTAATGTGAAAATATAAGATACTATTAACAAAAATAGAGAATGTAGGAGCAATAGATTGTTTGGAAGGCTAAGGTAGGATGTTGGATGAACTAATAGCTTATGCATGTAATTTAAAACAAAATTACTGATTTCAATAAACAGTAAAACATAATAGTAGTGTTATGCCGAAGGCAATTAAGAATAGAAGATTATAGGGAAACAGTCTGGGAGTATCTGTAGATGTGGAATCCATCCTCATAGCATGGGTAAATTCCAGAGCTTGAATAAACCCCCACAGGTAAGAAGCAGTACTTGACTTTTTATTAGTATTTTTTAGATTTTTGTTGTTTTCATTGCTATGAGGATTGAGGGGCTCTCTCACAAAGACAGCAGGGCCCTAAAGGGAAATTGTTGAAATAACTGAGGCCATACTCCTCATAATATTGTTTAGCATTTATAACTATGAAAATTTAGGCTAGGAATAGCCCAAAGGACACGAAGCAGTAACATCCAAACTGGTTTAGTCTTCCATTGTAGTGTTCCTAACATCACTTTCTATGTCTATATTAGAAACAGTAAAAGGTTAGGAGAATAAAACCAAAATGAAACATACGAAAATCCCATAAAACTCTGGGGAATCCCCTTGGAAATAACAATATCTTATAAATATTTTACCTTAAAGGTATTTCCTTTACCTTACTATTCCTAGGTTCACGTACATATTTTCTGTTATTTTATGCTCTCCCAAGCTAAACCCATGATAATTTTTACTATTTGACATCATTTCTAACTTACTTTGGTGGATTGTCTTTCTAAGAAGAGCACTCCTGAGCCTCTGCAACCAAGATGTGGAGAGAGAAGGGACCTTCCAAGTGAAGGAAACGGTTTTGTAAATGTTGGGTCTATTGTCCACAATGGGCAAAGTGGAGCAGCATTCCTTGACAAGTTCAGTGCTCAACTTTGTATGTTTGAAGAGTGCTTCTTGTTAGTCTTTCCTTTTAGAGTCAGAGTTAAGGTCAGAGTAGCAGGTGAGATGTTCATGTATGCATTGCCTTTTAGAAGGTTTAATGTATTTACCCAGATGAGAAACAAATTTAACCACATCCCCTCCTCTGTTAATACTTGGTATGTTTAACGCACCCTAGGCCACTTTTGGGTGTATTATGTAAAGGGTATTTTACCTGCAAATGTAAAGGGTAAAATCACATTATAGTCACACGGTTATTAGTAACTGTTGACTTTCTAATTTTTCTGTCACTTTGCTGCTGATGGACACACAGTAAGCTATGATGATTCCATGTCTAGGCCTCGGTCAGCAGTATCAATTATGGAATAATTTACTCTCAGAACTTAGTATGAGAATAAAATATGTACAGGAAGAGAAAAAAGGAAGGGGCCACATATGGCTAAAGTTTATTACTGATACTGAATTTCAAGGTGATTGTATTAGTTTCCTAATGGTGCTGTAAAAAAGTCACCACAAACATAGCATCTTAAAGCAACACATGTGTATTATATTAAAGTTCTGAAGGTCTATAGTCTGCAATGATTCTCAGTAGGCTAAAATCAAGGTATCAGCAGGGACGTGTTCCTTCTAAGGGAGAATGTATTTCCTTATCTTTCCTAACTTCCAGAGGCTACTTGCATTCTTTGGTTCTTAGCAGCATTGCTCCAAAACTCTGTTTCCCTCATCACAGCTCATTCTCTGACTAACCTTCCTGTGTCTCTCTCATGAGGATACTTGTGATTACACTTGGCCCACCCAAATAATCCAGAATCATCTCCTCATCTCAATGTCATTAATCACATCTGCAAATTTGCTTTGCCATGTCATATGACATATTTCAAGTTCTAGAAATTATCATCTACACCTCTTTGGGAGAACTTGACAGCGATTATTCAACCTACCAAGATGATTGATCATTAAGCCATAGTTTGGAACTCATGACTCTGGCTGGAATCAGAATCCATCCACTATCTTGATATCATATAAAATTGAAACTTCACACAAATACAAATAACCCAAAATCATTCCGTAGTTTTAAAATCAGACTAAAATACCTTGTGATTATAAATTGATCTTGGGAATAATTTCATCAAAAATGACCTCTCAGAAATTATCAGGTTATTGAATGTATTTCAAAACAATGCAAAAATATTTCCTTATATTAAAGCAATATTGAAAAAAATCACAGAGGTTAAATAATATTTTCACATAAGTTATCACATATCCAAAAGATTTTCAAAAGAAATATAGGCCTTACTTTTATTCTCTTGGAAGCCAGAATCTAGAATATGATTAGTTAATCATTAAAAAAAAAAAAACAGTACTTGAGAAAGAAAAGTATGTATGTGAGTTCATAGCACAGGTTTATTTACTTATTATATAAGATTTAACTTCATCTTCCTATGTCTATGGAATAAGTTACAAGAAAGGATGTACTGTTTTCAAGGAGAAGCTATTTTGAACACCATAAATATATGTTTACTAAATCCCTTTTTAAATGGAACCCATTCTAATAAAGCCCTTTACATGAACTGTACTAATAATATTATATAGGTGAAAAGCATCATCATTCAAGCTATCATAAAACAAACCCCAGCTTCAAAATGAAAGTGTTACCATATTCCTTAAGACTTTCTGTAGCCCAATTCTGTGCTTACGATGGGGACAGTAGATTCATAATTCAAAACGATCTGAAGAAAACAGGAAGAAGATCTCATCACACAGGGATGAGCGACATTACAACACAAATGTGTTATAATGTTACTAAAAAGGCTTATTATAATTTCTCAGCATTATATCTATGAATAATATTGGAGCAAAAACTCAAAATGTATGAGGAACCTTTATTATCAATACGACTTTTAAGATACAGCTGTATTCCATGTTTTGAACACAAGTAATAGTGCTATTAGCTGGATGCACTTATGCTTCTCAGTGGTGTGAGAGGTGCTGTCAGAGGAGAGGTGGTTGACTCTGGACTTCCGCAAACCTGGCAACTAGAAACGTGGACATATTCTAGCGATCACGGGCATTTTATAGATCTGTGATTGCCTCTGGAGAACTCTGAGTCAAAAAGCCCATGAACAGATGGCGTTAAGGCATGAATATAATATTTTCATCACCAAGGGATGAAGTTTGGGTTTTGAAATCATTCGTTTGCTAAGAGTACACTTACGCTATTTTCTTCAGACCAATACCCCAAAATGTCAGAGTAAAGAACAAACTAAGCCTCCCTGATGAAAATGAGCGTGGCATATGCTTTTGCACTACCCATTGCTCTGTGATGCACCCACTTGTGCTTTCAGAAAATGCTTTTACAAATTGGCAGGAGTAAAAAATAATGTATAGAGCTCGTGAATGATTCCTGGCAAGAAGCAGATGACATCTGTGTCAGAGAAGTTAGAAGAAGCTTTTTGCACGCTTTCTGGTGGAGAGCAGGCAGGATCTCTCAGAACTGAAAATCTCACGGGCCGATTTAGAGAACCTTTCAGAAGACAGACTTTGCTCTCTTGTTTGCCATGTATCACTAGATGCTACACTTTGCATATTGATGTCACCACGGTTGATGCAGTGTGTCCTACTAGGCTAGAAGAAATGAAGAGCTTCCCATCAGACAAGAGACCCCGACAGAGCAGAAATGAAAAGACAGGGGCTGGGTGCTTCTAGTTCTAATGATATTATTGCCTCTAGGAATGGATTTTATGAGTTTTGGTCTCAGATATTCAGAGGAAAAACTATAACCCAAAGTATAAGTAGTGTTCAAGCAACTAATGAAATATACAATTGTATAAGAGAGACTGCTAGCTACATAAGAAGCTATTCTGCATTAATTAGAGGGAGCTTACTAATGCTAAACCATAATTCACATACGCCTCTCCTGATTCATTTTTCTGTTGTTCCAATTTCTCCTATCATGTCACGTAGGTAGGACTACGATTAGTGCATCACTGTTGTTTGGTTCTGTTGACTAATTACTTCATAAACATTACTTTTAGAGAGCATGTACTATATGTAATCTTGAACTACCTAATAAAAATGGCCTATTAATAGAACTATAATGAGAAATGACGTTAAAGAAAGCAAAATCAAAACAGCAATCTTTCATTTCCATCTGTTATACAAGGATATGCAAACATTGATCAGTATAAACATTTTGCAAGCCCAGTTTTATGCTCTTTGAAATCTGTATTTTTGAAAAATACTCATGACTTATCTTAAGAACCATTTAATTGAAAATCTTTTATGATTGCAACTTTTAACAAACACAAATATTAGTGTAAATAAATTACTGTTTTTTATGAAATGTTGTAGGCTATATATATCCTTGAGACCACTATGGCTAAAGCCATCTAAAAAAAAATTAATTGTATAGTTTTAAAAATTAATGTGTCTATCAGTTGAAGAATGATCAGTATACACAATAATTAAATACATCGAAAAGATGACAACTGAAAATTAGAAACTGTAATCCCTATTCATGTCTATGTGTTTCTATGCATATATATATATATATATATATATATATATATGACTGTATGCAAATAATGTTAATCATTTTAATAAATATTGTAACATGATATTACTCCATGATGAAGTCTTACTTTTTCCTAATTGTCTTCTATTAATGGACAATGTTGAGTCCTGGATAAAGGCATGCATCATTTTTCTTTCTCATAAATGTTACCACCAGATAACTTCTATTCCTCACCATATAGGAAACCAAATTTGATTTCTCATACTTTGTCATTTGGATTTATTTTTCCATAGTCATTTATGCTTTAATGTTTGCCAAAGATTGTTATTTTATGATAAATGGCTAAGGATGCAGGTTGTTTTTATACTAAAGCCATGCGTTAAACAATTACAAAAAATGTGAACAGCGTTTTAACAGATATCTAAAATATTAACGTGCACTATTGCCCCATATACATTTTATTTTCTACATATAGAAATAGTGTGTAATATTTGGAAATGAAAAGCATCTTAGGAAGGGAACAGGAATTCTAGATAAAAGTAGCTGAGCTTAATTTAACATGCAGTAGACTTCCCAATTAAAAATTTCACATTAGCATTGCATTTAAACAGTTAATCACCTGGTAAGACATACCCAGCGATGAGAAGTTGCAGGCTGAAAGAGACCCTAAGGCCTGCATCTGGAAAGGGTGTTTTTAAAACTATTACATTTCATTTGGAAAAGAAAGTGCTACACTGCCACCTTCTGACAATGACTTTCTTCCTGGTCAGAAAAATGTCTGCTGTAAATAAACTGCATAGGTGATTTTGGTATAATTAATCTTTTTAATGCAGAAAAGGTTAGAATATTTTATATTTCTCTTTTAAAAAATCGTTGGGGCTATTATGCATATGCAAAATAATTTCAACTGCATATATGCAAATTATGCAAAATAACAACGTATTAAACAACCATGAACCTACTATCCAAGTTAAGAATGAAACATCATGAACAATGGTGACGCTGCCTGCATGCACTTCTGCAATCCTAAATTTAAACTTTAACTCCGAAAATTAACCTTTTTTTTTTTTTTTCTTATGGATGCTATTAGAGTGACCTTCATGCATGTATTAGTTTTGTAGCCTGTTTACTTAGCATTTCTGTGGCTCTCTGTTGCTGCTGACCTATCTGGCACACATATGGTTCAAAATACCTGAGGGTGTTTTCATAGGTAGATTACCTTTGTCCTTTATCTTTTACTACATTGGGGGGAAATACTTCATTTATTTAACAAATATTTATGGGACACCTATTATGTGTCAGTTTCTATAGCAAATAGAACAGATCTAATGCAGAACAAGATGAGATCATCGTCTGCCAACTGGAGAGTTTTTTAAGGAACTCAGGGAAACAACCAAACAATTAAGTCCAGTTAGATAAGTGCCATAGTTAAACTAACGCAAAGTTATCTTTCTTATCCTGGCTGATTGTTAAGAACATGAGGGTACTGCAGACACTGACAGAGGATCTGGTCAGAACAGTATCTTAATTAAATAATGGATTGGCTCAAGACATTGTCATTGGGTCAGCAATATGACTGAACCTAGGATTTTAAATCAAATGTCCTGAGAGGAATTCCTTTTTATCACAGGTCACTTAAGTAAAGTAATACTAGATGTCCTGTAACACGCAATATTGTTTCTCTAATAAAATTGGCAAATGTTATTGGCTATAAGGTTCATAAAGAAGAAATACTTAGGAGGAATATAGATGAAAACGGTAATAGTTTCCTTTTATAAGAAAATAATTCTAAAGGCTGAGATGATACATTTTGTGTATAAATATCCAGGACAAAAATGATGGTGACTTAATAATGTTCTTCATCATTCCCCTTAGAATTTTGAAATAATAAATATCAAACTGTAATCTCATTATAAAATCAAAATATTATAAAAATAAAAAGCAATTCATATGAACATGAATTGAAATAACTTACTTTCAATAAATTGCTTAGAAATACTAAACTGTATTTAAAAATATTTGATTTAACTGGGAACCACAAATCATACAATGTGGTGAGAAAAGTAAGTTTCTGCAACTTTAGTAGGTAAGCATGTAAAATGGGTCAAGTTTGGAAAAACAACCAGGTATCTCTCTTTTAATTCTGTATGCTTGACTCTGCATAAGTTTACATACAGATATGTTCTGATGTCTGTTGTCTTAGCTAGAAAAATAAAGTCTCAACAATTATTTTTCTTGCTTTCCATGAAAAAAAAAAATAAAAAATTCTCATCTTAATTCACTGGAAGGGCACTGAAGTATCTCATAGCTTCCGGAAGCCATTTTGTACCCTGTACTTGTATGAGGCTGTTCCTTCCAGAGCTGCTCCAACATGGTGGGTCCTGATTAGTTACTAAGGAAAATGTCACTTTTCTCTACATCCAAATGATTCCTTTATTTATATCTCCATAAAATTTCACCCTTAACCAGCCATAATCTTCAGTAATCCTGGATTTATATATAGTGTGTGTGTTTGTGTGTGTGTATATATAGTATTGTGTTTTTTTCTGACAAAATTGTTATCTGATTTGGATATCGCATGGATATTACTTTCCTGAAATCCACTGTCTACACAATAATGGGATCACCCTCATTAAAGCACATTTAGTGTCATTTTTAATTGTTAAGTAATAAAATTAAATTATATCATATACAAATATAATTGCTCTATCCTATACTGCAATATCTTTCTCTGCAGCTTATATCTAGTCTTTACACAACATTACATGATTTGCCTTTTCTACTTATATCCCTTTTAATTATCGCTATTCAGTTTCATTCCTCTAAAAAGTACTGTTCTTTCATTTACAATCTTCACTCGGAGTCTGTTTTCCTTCTATGGTCTTCTTAGTTCCTCCTTATTACTTGTCATCTCTCTCATCCCCCTAACTCTCAATGGAACTTAGAAAAGCATGTCATTTTCAAAGGCAAGAGTAAACATAAGCAAGGCATTTATATTTGAATTATTTAGTGCTTGAAATATTTTTCAGGGAAGATAATAGCAGGTATTGCTCCTTCCAGACAATTAGTAATTTCTATTTGAAAGACAAGTCTGCACCAAGGTGCATATTGCCACTTTACTTATGGTGGTATTTGGACAGATTATTGACAGGACACCCAACAGTCTCTGCACTCAGGCATCAGAGAGAAAATGACGGCATAATTTACACTGTGTGGATACTTGGTTGTTGTTGCCTTTGTTTATGAATATATAATTTAGTGCAGAAAACTTGGCTGGAGTAAAATTGTCATACAATGATTTGAAAATTTTTCCAATACATGATTTCAGGCCATTTACAGAGACTGAAATAAAAACAACTTGGAAATATTATCAAGTCCCTCATTTTTCTTTTACTCAAACAGGATTGGCATTGCACAAGCTTAAATGATGCCCCTAACTATATCATAAATTACATTTTCCTGTGAATTAAACTGCAAGGGCCTCACCTAGCAATATTAGAATTGTTTTTTCTAAAGTATTAAAGGTTTTGCTGTCTTCAGTAGTTCCTGACTAAAATGCAGATACTCTACAATTGGAAACCCCTTAACTCAAAAGTATTTAACATTTTAGGGAGCAGAAGATCACGCTGACCTCTGACTGGGAGTAGGTCACTGATGTCAGGGGTAGAAAAGAGGGTAAGAGTGTTGCGTGCTGGGGAAGAGTGAGGCAGCCTCCTAGAAATGTCAAATTGCCTTCCTACAGATTACATATGCTGTATCGATGTATTTAATCATTGCTGTTAATCTAGATTTTCTTTAATAAATGGGGTTAAGGCTTTTCCTCTTATTTTCCACAGGTTCTGGAAGGAGCAAAATTTAACCAATCTGATTTATCCCCCTGCCAGTCTGAGCTAGAAGTGACATGTCACCGAATCATTAAATTTAGATTGCTCATTCATTTTTAAAGTAATATACATACTGAAATGAGTGTCTAGTAAGAATATGCTTATTACATCTAATGGTGGTCAAATGCTTGTATATAATCTAAAGAAGTCAATCTGAGAGATACATAGATTCATCCTTGTAAATAAGCTGGATCTCACCTGATCTTTTTAAAGATAAACTTTTCCCCTTTCCTTGTGATTGCAAAGACAGATTTCTTCACAAACTACACACTCATTTTTACTTAATAAGTAATGTCTGTATTGCTGGTTTATAGAGAATCTCACTTATTATTGTCTCTGAATAATTACATACATAGCACAGCCTAACTAATTTGTAAATATTGTGAAATTTTGAATTAAAAATTACGTTTCGATATGAATGTGTGCATGGAAGCAAAATGACCTAAGCAAGCAAATTGAATAGTGAAAGCATCCAGTCTAGGTGTGAAATGTAGAAACACATCAGTAAAACGTAGAGAACTACCTAGATTTTATGATTCTCGCTTTTGTAGCAATAATTAACTTACGTTACATATCATTAATTAAAACAAATCTTTGTTAATAAGGAAAATAAAGGTTTACTAAGAATCAATGCTACATTTCATCTAAATTACAATAAGCAGATAACCTGACTCATAATGTGTCAGGAATAGTACTAATACCCTAACACATGTTAACTCACTTAATCTTTTAAACAACCGTATAGAGCAAATATTATTACCACCTTCATTCTGTAGGTGAGAAAACTAAAGAACAAACAGCTTAAAGAACATTCAGGGTCATATGGCTACCAAGTATCTGTACCACCGTGCACACCCCAGGCAATAGCAAAGCAGAATTAGTCTTTCAGATCCATCTGTGTTTGTTCGTATGGTTGCTTTTAATTACTGTCTTATACTACGTTGTACTCACTATAAATCTATATATTTTTTTAACAATAGGAATTAATCATCGAGCAGATAACTCAAAAATATGTTAAAGGAGTCATTTCCTCAGCATTTGAGGTGAAAGAAATATCAGTTTTAAACATTGTCCTCAAAGTTTGTGAAACACACCCAGACTTATTTTATTTTTCGTTTTATTTTAATTAAGCACTACATAATGTACTGTGTAACTCCCTAGCAGGGTAGATGGGCCTGAGCAATAATTAATTCCAGGGACCAATCTGTGTCATTCCATGGGCCTCCACTGACACAAATAATGGACAGCTCTTTTTTCGTGCCCCTGTCAGTGAACCTGTAGAGGTATGGAGCAGTTACTCCAGGGATGAGCAAATTATAACCACCACAGCAATTCCAGGGAGAACATCAACCATGCACATGCGGTAAAGCTACCAAGCTAGATTTCTTAATCACTGAGAATTTAGAAGTGTCATTCCTCAGAGTTTAAATAATACCATCTTAAAGTCAAAAGGACACAGTGGATAGTGATTAGCTCAGAACTGCAATAGGTGAGGAAAAGTACAGTATAGGAATAGATGAATCAGAAAGGAAATTAGGCTTTACAATATGTGAGTTCATTAAAATGAAGAACTCTTAAAAAAAAACTATTTCGGGAAATTATATTCTGGAAATGATATTTTTCTCCAACTATCTGTGGACCTTAATTCTTGCAATTCATGATCTTGTTTATAGTTGAAAGAAGATTGGTGATGGGTATACTTGAATTACTGAACATTTGCCCTGTTTTAAAAATTTAAATTAAATCTTCAAAGTACTAGATTGATATTGGGCAATACATAACAAAGAAAGATTTGAAACTATGGGGTAGAAATTTCTTTTCTGAAACTAGAGAAGACTACAGGAAAAGTGGGCTGTAAAAATATTATAAAGTTGCAAGTATCCAGAGTCTGAAAAAGTCCAGTCCTTAAAAGAGTCCCTAGTGTCTGCATTGGGAATTATCATTAGATTTTAACCTATAGGAAATGTTTTTTTATTGTTGTCATAGAAAAGCTTAAGGTGCTAAAAACAAAACGGAACAAAAACCAGGTGGCATGGTGGATATTTAAGTGGGGTTCATGGAAGAGATACAAGGTCTGACAATTAAGTTTGCAAACTCATCCTAGGAAAAGTACTACATACCTCATTGCTGAATATCACTAAAGTCACCTTCAAAGTACTTGTCTTGGGAAGCTACGCACTAATGCCAGAGGCTAATTCACCCTCCAAAGCAATTTTGGAACTCTTTTTCTGCAATGGCCATCAGAGCTGTCATTGTATTACCATTGATGTCCTGAATGTCATCAAAATGCCATCCTTTCAATATTTCCTTTATCTTTGGGTAAAGAAAGTAGTCATTGGGAGCCAGATCAGGTGAGTAGGGAGGGTGTTCTGATATAGTTATATGTTTACTGGCTAAAAACTCCCTCAGAGACAGTGCTGTGTATTGTTGTGATGCAAGAGCCATGAATTGTTGGTGAAAGTTCAGATCATCTAACTTTTTCACGGAGCCTTTTCAGCTCTTCCAAATAGTCAACTTGGTTAACTGTCCAGTTGGTACACATTCATAATGAATAATCCCTCTGATATCAAAAAAGGTTAGAAGCATTGTCGTGACAAAGTTTGCAAACTTACTTGTCTGACCCTCATATGTAATGCTCAGCAAACACGGCACAGTATGCCGTACTCTTCCCGCCTCCCTGGTAGCCAAGCAGGAGCCACATGACTGGCTCTAGCTGACTGAGATACTAGTTGTGTATGATGTCTCTGGGCAAAAGACATTGAGTTACTAGGCAAGCTCCATCTCTTTCTTACAGTTCCATGGAAAATTTAGAAGCCAAATTTTACAGATGATGCACTTTCTATGAAGGCCTGCATCAGACTTTATGAATATGTAAATCTGTTAAGCCACTGAGATTGCAGAATTTGTTTATTGTGCCTGTTTGTCTTAGTTATTCTGACAAATACAGGTGCATATATTAACCAGAGACCCATCCGACAACAGGGAGATGATACACTGTCTCTCTAGAGGAGAGATTTTTGCAGGTGACAATTTGAGGGCATGACAAAGAGCATCTTGGAGAAGCATGGACTCCAGAATGGAGTCAGTGCTGCAGAGCTTCAGGCAAAGAGTGAACGAGAAAACTTAAGTTCCCTGACTTCTATTAGTGAGGACGATTTGAGAAGAATCACAGTAGGAATATGATCAGAATGCAGACGTCAGATACTAGATGACAGCGTGCTACCAGCTCTTGCATCTCATCTCCTGCCTGCATTTCCCAGTGGGGAAAAGCAGGGATTGAATCAGAGCCCATTCAGTCCTCCAACTGCCCCGCCCCCAAATTTGTTTCCAGAGTGCCAGTGTTGGCCACATACCATGACTATCCTGGCAACACTCCCAGAGCATTTTGAAGATCTCAGAATGGATGGACCAGATCGATTAACAAATTCTAGTCTTCCCGGGATTTTGATGAAAGTTGAGGGGGTTTTTTTGGTTTCAGATTTGATAAAAAGTACACACAGGGCTAACTGAATCATATTCTTTCATAGGAAAAAATAGAGGCATGTGGAAGAAAGAGAACTGAATTCTGATTCTGATGTTGACCTCCTAACTGTGTGTGTGAGAGAGAGAGAGAGTGTGTGTGTGTGTGTGTGTGTGTGTGTGTGTGTGTAGTTCTTAGGTTCCCACAAGTAACTTTTAGACACAGCTGGCTAAAGTAGGCATAGACAGAGAAAGAGATAGGACATATGAGGGAGAAGTTAAAAGAGATGGCAGAAATGCATAGCATGTGTTTACTGTGAGTGCCAGAAGGAGAAAAGAGAGGAAAGAAGCCAGAGAATTTCCATAATTTGAGAGACACTAATCCTCAGATTCAAATGGCCCAATAAGCCCAAAACAAAACTTAGAGAGCAAGGAAGGAGAAGGAAGGAAGGAAGGAAGGAAGGAAGGAAGGAAGGAAGGAAGGAAGGAAGGAAGGAAGGAGGGAAGGAGGGAAGGGAGGGGGATATGTCCCAACTTAGACACATCATAGTAAACCCACAAATGGAGAGAAAAAAAGACAGTTATATAACTAGATGAATATTCCATGTCCTAGAAAACAAGAGAGGTAATCTCAGAATAGCCATAGCATCGAGGTATTTCTGTACTGTGCCTGGGTCTGAATTTCTAAAGGTGACTGAGTGATGACGTGTAGTGGTCAATACCATCCAAAGCAAAGTTTAACATTTCTCATAGTTCCCCTAGAACAAGAGGCACAACTAGCCATGCAGGGCCATAGGAAAAACACCAGACTTGAGTCCGGAAGCAGAAGCAGGAGCAGGGGAGAGCTTAGTCCAGTAGCCTTTATTGGGTGCCCTTGGGAAAAACAAGGCACGATAAGGGAAGGATTTAGGACTGGCTAGTTTGAACAATTCCAGTGGGCTTTGGCCTATTGGGGTAACCGCTAGTTGCCTGGTACCTGGCTAAGGCTGGGAATACTGCTTTCTGGTGTGTACGGCCAGATGGAGTAGCGTGCTCTGGATTGGCTAGTTTACCTATCAGACATGCTCCTGGCTGGACCCTTTGTTATCTCTAAGAATTCATTAGCCCTGGGAGGGGCAGTCTCTCCATAATTAGAACGGTGTTCTTAAGATGTCAAAACATCGTAATACACAGAAAATAAAAACATGATTAACAAAATGTATCTGTTGAATGCATACGAATACATTACAAAGGAAGCATCATGTCTACCCAGCAGACACCTCTGTGTGGGAAAACACCTGTGCAGGGAGCATTCACTGGCATCCAAACTACATCCAGATGGGTGGGGCAGGTTCACTGTGGGGCTTCCTCTCCCCCTCCACCTCTAGCCTTTGCTCTTGCCAGGTAAGGAGTGTCGAGGGCTCTCTTCCCCTTGCTTGCCTAGCCATTTGCTCCTTTTCTTGTAAAACGGGGCTGGGGGCGGGGCAGGAGGCTGGGGGCGGGGCAGGACCCTCAGCATGAAGTGTGAGGGTCAGGCTCCATCAATGCAACTTTCATTCGCACAATTCCATTGTGAAGATAGCTATTAAAATGCCCTAAAGATGTCTGCATGTGTATGTCACACACAGCGACACTGTCGGTGCTAATGCAGTAGCTGGTGAGTTTGTAATATCTAGATTTATTCTTATTATCCTGCAAGTCGACGCAAGATTTCGGACACAGGGAAAGATGAATTATTACATAGTACAAGAACTGCACCATTTCTCCTTGCCCTAAATATTGCGATTCTGGGATGATGTGATAAGAGTGAGATGGGCAGCCCTGCACATATGTGGGTCATACCACAGGGGAGGCAGCCTGAAACTCTGAGAGTGCATAACGATATAACCGCCCACTCCACTCCCACTCCTGACAAAGAGAAACCTTTGCTTCCTAACATGAACAAATTCTCCTCTGCAAGAGAAGGGAAAAGAACCCAGTATATTACACTTTGGGATATAAATAAATGTCTTCAGAGGGGAGATGAGAGTTGCTTCTCAGAGCCTACAATCCTAGAACAATATGTCTATGTTCTGGGTCTCATGCCTGATTGAAATGTAAAAAAAAAAAAAAAAAAAAAAAAAAAATGCCTCTGGATAAGTATGTTTCTCCAGATGGCCTCTCACTGTCTATTCAGTAGTATCGATGGTGTGTGCTCTGACGTAGGTCCCGGTAAAATGTTCAGAAAGCCCTAACTATGCAAAAACACACATATTCACTTCCTGACAGTAGTGTCTCATTGGGAAGTACTCTGATCTTTTCAAAGGTAATCAGGCAAAGGAAGAGAGGTAGTCAGTCACCAAGGTTGTCATGATTGGCTTTCCAGGAAGTCTTCCCCCCATGTTCATAGAAGAAAAGGTCATAACCTACTTGCATAATATAGTTTGGAACCATGGCCTTCCGACTTGTTGCAATGCAATGCTATAAATCATTTCACCCAAAATGTCACCTGAAATGCATGGAGCATCACTCAGTGCTAGGCATTGTTCTAGGTGCTGGAGAAGCAGCTGTCAACATACATATCTTCACCCCCACCCCCCAAAAAACACCTGCCCTTATGGAGTTTGCAATATGGTACCAGTATAGGGACAGGGAATGAGGACTGTTTTTGCAGAAGAAGGAACTAGGAGGTTGGATGCCAAGCCTGCTGCTAAGAGCTCCCAGACACAAGCCTCAAGCACACGTGAATGGGTCACACAGAGCAGACCAGAGATTCCATTAGGACCCTCCCTGTTGTCCACCCATGAAAGAAAACACCGGTGATGCTTTACAAGACTTAAAGACAAACCTGCCCTACTCTTCTTACATCTTACTGAAGTTAAAGATTAACTTAACTGTGTTCTTCTAGCCTCCTTTCCCCCCAAACTAATGAATTTCCCATGGAAGCAGCAAACATCTATAAACCCCAGCTTGGGGGATGGAGGGGGTCTCTCTTCCACTAGTGATTAGAGATCGCCACTCTGTCTGTGGGGTGGCCTTTCCTTTCTTACTTACTCTCTGCTACATAAATTTACTTTTACTTTAAACTCTATTTTGGCTCATGTTTGAATTCTGTCCTACCTGAAGCCAAGAACACTCTTTTCCTGTAACAATATCATATAACGTATGTCACTAATTTATTTCTAATAATAAAGCATATGTTTCCTAAATGATATGTGTTATTATTTTTTTTGCTATAAAAGTGTAGCTGTCCCTAAAAGGGCACTACTCTCTCTTCGTTTTTCTAACATGTTTTCGGAATGGTACCTAAGGGGTAACATTGAGTCCAGCTTGCCAGAAGATATGCATAACCTGAATGATTTGTGTGTAGGCTGAAAGCGTTTTGAGGGCGGCTGGTTTTGCCAGCTCAAACCTGGGATCAGGACACTTCTTTGCTCTTTTTTAGTAACTACACTTTTTAAGCAATATGCGTTAGATGACTTAATAGTTTTTGTCTGATGGTAATGGTTTAATTAATTAAATATCTTATATCTTTTTCCTTTATAATTTGTCCTCTGAGTCCTAAATTTCTCTTTAAGTTTGAAGATTTATGATTTAAAAGTTTACGATTAGGGAATGTATTGCTGTATGTTTTTTTTTGTTTTGTTTTGTTTTTTTCTTTCAGCTAGAGAAATAGTAAAAGTATAGGTTTAGGAGATTATTCCAATAACTCTGATATGGACATCTTTTCCTTATTATAGGAATAGTTATTAAAATTATATATCTATATTATGCTTAACATGGCTTGAATGTATTGACATTTTTGAAATAAGCAAAACTTCTGTGTTCTACTAAATGGGAACTTAACATGATATATTAACTGTTTTATACATTTTAATTTTTTTCAATGAATTTCCCTAGATTTAATTACCAAGATTTCCCTAAAGCTCTTGAATATAAAACATGCTTTTCTTAAACAAGGCAGTCAATGATTTATCTTTTAACATATCTAAAATCAAGTTTTATGGAACCAATAAAATATTTTTCAAACAAATCCACTTGCTTGAAAGCCCAAATCAATCTAAAAATATACAATGGTTTCTCAGTAAGAGTTATCTGCTTTAAGCCGCATGAACATAGGCAGATACGTGTTTGAGCTCTGTAGGAATAAAGGATATTTTCTTAGTTCTCTTACTGTCAAAATTATGTAACATTCAAAGTATAAAAAGTGCAGGAGGTGAGCTATTGTTATGTAAACTTCAACGCTGCCCATTGTTATATTAAAATTATTTTAAATCATACTAACATTGTGAGTGATATATTTCTATGGTTTCCATAATTTTAATATTAAGAAGAAAAGTTCTAATCTACAGAAGAAATAACCTATCAACAACGATCTATATGTAAACAACCACTTCAGTGGATCTAAAGGAACTCACTGTACAGTTCAGATCTCTAATAGTAATTGATGACCTGGAGGTAATTGTTGGGAAGTTTTCCTGACAGGTTTATTTTCTGTGATCAAAGTCACATCTAAAAGAAAACATTGTATGCAGAAATGCTTTCTTTGTTTTGATACAACCTGAGTGGTTATACAGTTGTTCCCAAAGGCTTGTCAAAAGCAGATTTAGTGAGTTAACTTTCTTGGTGGCAAAGGAAACAAAGCAGAATTAACAACAGCAAGAAATCTGTCCTTTGAATCAATGCAAAGTTATGTTCAATTTACTTTGTAGTTCTGAATTCAGTTGAAAACCAGTAGAAAAAAAATGACATAATACCCAGTGTTTGTGAAAAATGATAAAGAGCATTTTAAGCATTAAACCTTCTGATAAAAAAAAAGAAGATGTAGTATTTTAGAAGAAATGAGGGCCATGTGGGGGAAGGGTAAACAGCATCTTTAAAATCATCACCGAGTTAGTTAGTCTTGAGTGTCACCATGGCCTGGCACAGAGGCACAAATTAGGGAAATCAGGTTTTCTCTATTCTCTGGTCTGGATTCAGTGATTGCGTTCAATAAGATGGAAAAAAAAAAAAAAAACATAATAGCTGGGTTTAATCATCTTTCATTGAATAAGATGAGTCACAGATTTGTACCTGAAATCCTCTAAACCCAAATGTAATTTAGACAATAGCTAACAGTCCCAACTGCCTGTCACCTGTTTCAACCCACTTCTAAAAAATTTGAACCATTTTGATAAAAATAAGAGTAGAGCTATTGTAAGTATATCATGGGGGGGGGGGGAAGGCACATCTGAATTCACATCCAGGGTATATATTTTGAGACTCATGATTTTACCTATTTCAGCAAAAAGGTAAATTACATACTGTAAGAATTTTTACTTATGGTATACCAAGAAAAGCTAAAATAAATCCTTCCTTTTTCTTTGCAATACACTATTGGATTCCACCCATATAATGTCCCTGAATGATGCGATGGGGATCACAGGAATGGAATATAAATTTAAAGTCTCCATTTTTTAATTATATAGTTACAGAAGATATAAACTAGCTTAATTTTTTTTATTTGCCATTCAATATGTGTATTATGTACAAACATACCCTCATACACAGTTAATGAGAAATTAGTCATTGATCTAGCTACATAGCTAATATTTACAAGTCTTCATCAAATGATTTTAGGAGCATAGATCTCTAGTTCCATAGCATTCTTTTTAGTCTTTTTTAATTATTTTCTTTTTTTCTTTTCTCTCTTTCTTTCTTACTTCTTTCCTTCCTTCCTTCCTTCCTTCTTCTTCTCCTTCTTCTCTTCTCCTTCTTCACTTTCTTCTCCTTCTTCGCTTTCTTCTCCGGCTTCTCTCTCCTTCTTTTTAATTACAGGTCATCTAAGACATTGCTAAAGATTACATAAGTATGCCTCTAATTCATGGCTGCCCTGTGGTTACTAGATGATAAACCTTGAATGGCCATTGGTACCATATGAAGGAGATGAAACCTCTAAAGTCATGGCCCTGAAACAATAGCACCCACGGTGAGCAGAGCTAAGGAGGGTATGTCAATGTACAGCTACGCATAAGGAAGGCCCATGCCTTCCTTTTGAGATGAAAGAGGCAGTTTGTTTGAAGCGCCAATGCAAAAGTTACAAAGCAACATTCCAAAGCCACTGCCTTTTTTCTCACTGCTCATCACTGCTCCAATCATGGTTGAAGCCTGGCTCCCTTACATTTCAAATCTTAACAAGCACGATGGTAGCTGAAGAATTGGAGAGGAGATAAAGTTGCATGGTTCTTTTCTCTTCCTGAGGAAATGATCTGTCTTAGGCCAAGTAGCAAGCAGACTCATAACAAAAACAGTAAGAGCTACAATTTGGCTAAATTTAATATCATGCCCATATATAGTGGCAAGCAGGTTATAGGCATAACATGTCTGACAACTAAGTTCACAAACGTGTTGCAACAATGTTGCTAAACTTTTTTGATATCAGAGGGATTATTCATTATGAATTTTTACCCGTTGGACAAACAGTTAACCAACTTTACTATTTGGAAGTGCTGACAAGGCTGCATGAAAATGTGAGATGACCTGAACTTTTCGCCAACAATTCATGGCTCTTGCATTACGACAATGTACCAGTTTACACGGCACTGTCTGTGAGTAGTTTTTAGCCAGTAAACAAATAACTATAACGGAACACCCTCCCTACTCACCTGATCTGGACCCCCAATGACTTCTTCCTTTACCCGAAGGTAAAGAAAATACTGAAAGACATGTTGATGACATTCAGGACATCAATGGTAATACAACAGCTCTGATGCCCATTCCAGAAAAAAAGTTCCAAAATTGCTTTGAAGGGTGGTCTAGATGCTGGCATTAATGCATAGCTTCCCAAGGGGATTACTTTGATGGTGACCATAGTGATATTCAGCAATGTGGTATGTAGCACTTTTTCTAGGGTGAGTTCATGAACTTAATTTTTCAACCACATATGTAAATTATTCCTTAGGCTAACCCTACAGAATATATATTACTTTGTTTCATTGACTCATAGCACGGTTTTTGGCATTCCAATAGAATTTGGGATGCATCTTTAATTGTATGAAATGTCATAGCTTAACAGATGTTTTTACTGGTAAAACAAATTTAATTTTAGATTTAATGAACGTGAGCTGCAGAGCCTCACCCATAATCACATAAACAGGACTGAACTTAGAGGACTGAATGACTATAAATCTATTCTTTTAACTGATATACTCGGATTACTGACAGTATTCACAATTTTTTTTCGAAGCAAGACCACAGAAGAGAATTTCTTCCTATTAAACACATTATGAGTCAAAAGAAGAGAGGTTAAAGGCATGAGAGAGTGTCATTCTGATGGGGTTCTCAGTGGCTGGTTTGGGAGATGGAGAGGAATGAGGGCAATTTCTAGGAGCTGGGAGCCATTCTTCCCCCACCCCTTGACAACCAGCAAGGAAATGAGATGAGAACTTCAACCTTAATGTCTCAAGAAACAAAATAATAAAGGCTGTTGAATGCTAACAACCTGAATAAATTGCTAGCAGATTCTTCCCCAGAGCTCTCTGGTGCGAATGCAGCCTCGCCCCAAACACCTTCAGTGGGAGATCCGAGAATGCAGTAGATTCTGAGCTATGAGGACAGTGAGCTAACAAGCAGGTATTGCTCATTGATCCACTACGTTTGTGGTGATTTATTACACAACAATGGGAAAATAGTACACATTTGGAGAGAGAAAGATAGATAGATAGATAGATAGATAGATAGATAGATAGATAGATAGATCATAGATAGATAGATAGATAGATAGATAGATAGATAGATAGATAGATAGATAGATAGATGATAGATAGACGGACGGGGGAAATGGTAGGTGATTTGTTAAATGTCCTAGGCATTCCATAACAGGACATTCTAAATAATACTGAAACATGTCATCACATATTTTCTCAGATCATCAAATTTTGTTCTCTCTTCTCCCAGAAAAAATGATGTTAAAAGAACCTCAATGTATAATAACAAAAAGTTATACATTCCCACTTGGAATAGGAGATGATATTTCACTCTATAAGAATTAACAGGGAATGAGAATCCATTATTATCATATTGTATACTCCCAGCCGATCATTCAACTCAGCACCACTATCTTACTTTGGTTGTCTTTTTTCTTTTGTTCTTTTTCTTTTAACAGTCACCAGCTGAAAACTCTTTTTTGAAGACTACTTGAGGCATTGGAATAATTTTACCAACACACTAAAGAACCAGAACTTGTCAGGTAGTTTTGTCCCCCTTGGCAGGCAATAAATTCTGGAGTAGAAAAGTCCAGGATCCTGACTCAGTGTGTGGAAAAATCTGAGCTGTACTTCATTCTAGAGTTGGGAGCATTCCTTAATATATCATTTGTACACGATCATTGGTCTTGAGTCAGCTTCCAGGAAACTTGAATTGTCTAAATATCAGTCAGGGTCTGAGAAAGCAGATCCTAAAATGAAAATCTAAAGTGGGATCATGTGCTAGATCGCAACAGGGACAATGCTGATAAGATTTTTCACTTGTGGTGAAGTTGGATGGGATGGAGGTAGAAATAGGTGCACTGACTCGTATGATATTATTAGCATTTGAGAGTCTATGGAGTGGGGTATTGACGGTTATAAAAACTGAGGAATTGTTGTTTGTGGAATTCTATTAATGCACTGAAGACAGAAAATGGCAGCCTCATGTTATTCAATTAGCGATTTAAAGTGTGGTCTAAAGTCAGAACACCTTCATAGAAAGGGGTTCTCATCTCATACAGCCCAAGGGCATATTATTCTGTAGACCAAGCCAAGGACTAATTATAAGCTAGAAGAACCTCAGAAAGGACTTTGCAGTCCAAGTCTTCTGACTCTTGGGATGGGGACATTTGGAATGATGCACTTAAAAATATTGGTTCCTAAGTTCCTCTAAAAATGCTGGGCCTATAGAATTGACCTGCTTCCCTCTTGCTAGAAGGCTACAGTGCCTTCCTCAACAAGTCTCTGCATGGCTCAAATGAAGGGATACTGCTCCTGTTAAGAGCCAAAGGGATGGGTCCCTAAAGGATCCGCAAGGCAGCATTATTAGGTACCAGTAGGACCTATGGAATCATGGCTGGGACAGATCCCGAGGGACCCAGGTTAGAAGGAGCAGACTGTGAAGCTGAATATTGGAGGGTTTTTTGATATGTGAACACTTTCCCATGACTCAGGAT
Source organism: Rhinolophus sinicus (assembly GCF_036562045.2). Classification (NCBI taxonomy): domain Eukaryota; kingdom Metazoa; phylum Chordata; class Mammalia; order Chiroptera; family Rhinolophidae; genus Rhinolophus; species Rhinolophus sinicus. The sequence goes on from NC_133757.1 coordinate 118,641,905, forward strand.
TTAATACCCAGGAAAAGGCACTCGGATCACAACCTAATATATACTTAGAATGTCTCCTTGAATCTCGGGAAAAATGATTGCTTATGGTAAATAAAGTAGAGATGCCAGATTTTCCTTGGCAGAATGTTGAGAATATTCTCAAGGCACAGTGAAGTGAGCTTGATGGAGTGAATGTGTCATCTAAGACCCCAAATCACCACTACCCCCTCCTCTGTCAATGACAGGTGTGCCCTGATCATGGTCCTGGAGAAACCAGACAATATTATTTCCAATGGCGATAAGGAACGCATCCTAGGGAAATCCTGTAGTAGTTGTTATTATCAGTCAAGGGTTGACAGTAAGACATGCTAGGTTCCTTAGTGTCAAAAAGATCACAGGATGCCAGAAACGCAGAAACCTGGTGGCAGTATTTAAGGTCAGGGGTAAGACAGACTTAATTACTATAATCTGCAACCAGTCCAAAGTGGCCGGTGGAAAAACTTTCCGACCAGGATCTTGGCAATGTTTAATGGACGAGGCTTTTCCTAAGGAGATTGAAGAATGATTTGTTCACAATGCCTCAGCCACATCAATGTCTATGGGCTCACAGACTGCCTGATTTAGCAATATGAGCCCTTGTATAATAAAAGGGACTAATTTAACACTCTCGGAGCAACAACAGGCACTTTACCACAGGATTCACTGGTGCTGCCATATTCAGCATCTCTAGAAGACACATCCTCTTAGAGTGCTGAAATGGTCTCCTACAGGTAGAGCTAAGGCACCAGCTTGGAGGGAATCCTATGTGTGAGTGGGACTTTTCCCTTCCACATATGGCATATGTCCTGAACCAACCACCATAGGGATGATGTCAATGACAGGTGTGCCCTATAGACCTGGGAATCAAGGAGCACAAGAAAGAGTAGTCCTACTCATTTCCACTCCCAGGGACCCACATGGGGAAATACTTTTGCACCTATGGTCCTTTAGGTCTAGACATCTTGGTTCCCACAGGGAGGATGTTTCCACCAAGACATGCTATAAAAGTCCCATTAAGCCAAAAGCTACCCTTGTGACCATATATTGCGCCCCAAACTTGTAGAAATCAACAGCTAAAGAAAGGATGTGTTATGCGAGCAAGAATAATTGACACTGACGTTCCTGAGGAGAAACATATGATGCTACTTAATGGGAAAAGGTAGAAACATCTTAGTAATTCACACCTTTATCCATACTGGCATGGCCAGGCTTAGCTATGGATGAGCAATTACAACAACCACAGCCTGACCAAAGGAAGATGACCAGGAGCTCAGATTCCTTAGAACTCTGAAGGTCTAGAACATGCCACCAGACAAGCCATCTAGACCTAGAGAATGGCAAGCTGAGGAAAGGGTGATCTAGACCAGGTTGCAGAGAAAATAATTGCTGAATATAGCTATGCTAAGCGCCATTTGCGGACTCATTCCACTAATCCTTCCCTTGTAGGCTTCCCCCAAAAACCACCACCTTGAAGACTCCATGAACTAACCAACAAATCTATGAACTAACCGGCATATTGACTGTAGCAGACAATGCTGATGCTCAGTCAGTCTGGATATCTGTAGATACCTTTTGCCTTCTGTGCCCCCCAAAACCTTTGCCCCTCTCTGCATCCCATGTGTCATTTCCCTCACAAGAGCCAGTGTCTGAGCACCTAATTGGCCAGTACTAGGAGATAGCCACAAGGACCGGGAGATATCCCCACCTGGGTCAACACTTAACCAGTACAGAAAATGGAAAGCCCAGTTCCCTTGCCTCAGGATAGGACAGCCCTGACTAGCACCTTACAATTCAAGGTTTCACTTGAGCTTTGTGGCTCATTCCTTGTGATTTTACTTGTGATAGATTGCTGCAATAATGACCTGCAATGATTTCTTCCTCCCGGGATCCATGCCATTGGAGAATCCCTATATACTTTGACTCTGGGTTGACTGTGTAACTTGCTTTGACCAATCGGATGTTAGCAAATATGATACGGACAAAAGCATGGAAGGCACCTGTGCATTGTGGCTTGTATGCTCTGGTTCCACAGGAGGACCTTACCAGCATTACCATGTGAATACGGCTAGGCCAGTCTGCTGGACATGGCCAAAGCACCGTGTCTAAGAGCCAGGACCAGCTGCCAGCTATGTGAGTAAGACCTCCAAGAAAACAAGTACTCTTCTAGCCCCCCCAAATTCCTAACCCCTCAAGTCATGGGCCAGTAGATTGGGGTGTGCTTTGTTTTACAGAAAATGTTAACTGATATGCTACTCTTGTTTTAACTAGTCTGTCCTGTGGCCTGTCTCCTTTACGGTTTCTCTTAGAAGTACTTCCTGAATAAATCACTTACACAAGAATCTTTGACTCAGGATGTATTTCTGGGAAACATCACCCAAGACAATAATAATTCGTTATTCTCTAGACTTCATGAAGAGAAAATAGTATTAAACGTATATATCTACATTACAAAAATGGGCACATGTTACAGGTATTCTGCATTTGAAAAGGGAAGTTACTCAGAACAAAGCCTGGGGGATCAGCTAGATTTTCCAGGCCTAAATTTTTCTTTCTCTTCTGTCTGCTCTGACCACCCATCCTCCTTTTACCTATTTTATCTATGAGTAGAGTGCAAATAGGGTATTAGATCCTATGCAGAGACTTTCCAATGGATTAGTAATTCTAGAAAACACATTCTCATTACAGGACAAATAGTTTTTCTATTGTATTCCCAAGTGTTGTATTCTACAACAGAAAAAGCAATCACGAAAACAGGTGGTGAGAAATTTGCTGTCACTTACATGACACACAACAGCCGAGTGTATGTTCCTGTCATTTGCTGCTTGACAGAAGGATTCTCAGTGCACAAGGAGGGGTGAAAGGGCAGCCACTGAGGAGATATCATGACTGCAGTCTTTGGGGGGGTTCAGTCATTTTACTGAGTTAAACACCACTAGGAAAGCTCTTGTATTATGACAGGAGTCCATCAAAGTATTTTGAAAAAAACACATCATGTCAGTATTTTTAATATAACCTCATTTTGGGGAATGGGGAAAAACAGTATTTTAAAGCTTTTTACAATGGAGAACTATATCGAAAGGTACTTGATATTTAAAATCTGATTAATCTGTATTATCCTTAGGTGTACTTTTGTCCAGAAGGGAGAAACCTATTCTTTTACTTTTTTAAATTTATGTTGAAGATTGATTGTTTACTGAATAAAACATAGGAAAATAACATCAGTCTTTACACATTATTGGCTTTCGTATGATTATTATAAACTGTAACTTTCATAGAGTTGTAATGCATCACTATTTAAATGCATACATTCTAACCATGCTGTGGACTATTTCTGGGAAATGATATATGTTTAATTTTATGGTCAATAATTAAGCTTCAGATAAAATTATAAAATGAAAAATTTACTAAATCTTTGGCAAGATGACTACTTCTTACAGTTAATAATAAGGGAGTAAAGACTGTGATAAATGGGGAGATTATATTTGAATTATTAAAATTAGCAGTACAAAGAAAAAGGAAGGCTACAAGTATATATAATAGAGCATTAATTTAAGCTTTATCAACCCTTTTGCAGAACAGATAATATGATTCAGAATATTAAGTAAAAGTAAAGTATGTGCTAATAAAATGACCCTCTCTTATATTTCAGATATATAAATCATATAAAATAATTTATTCTAGAAAAATGATATGTCATCTCTGACAGGTTTTCATGTTCAAAGCTTTAGCATAACTCTAGGAATTCTGACCTTTCCATTTTAAATACCATGTAACTTATTCATAAAAGAAAAGTCATGTTTAAAATAAATAGTATAGAGTTATTGTAAAGATTAATTCCCCATTTTTACTCATTTTGATGATACTCCAAAAAATATTAGGTATGTGTACATTTGTCACTGCTTGTCATGTTTGTTGAATGGCATTTATAAATGTGTGATTTATAAATAATAATGGGTCTTCACTTTTCTATAGAGCTCAATCTCATATTCTTATGTTTCTTGTTTGGCAGAGATGAAATGTTTTTTTGATGATATCCCATGAACCTAAGTTTAGAGGCACAGAGAGAAGGAAAGAACCGAGGGGCCACAACAGGGTAAATTGAAAATACAGCCTCTGTTTAACAGTACAAACATATATAAAATTTCATATATATATATATATATATATATATATATATATATATATATATATATATATATATGTGAAATAACATCAGAATATAAAGAATGTCGATATATACCGACAACACAATATATTAATAAAAGATGAATACAAGTCATGTGTATAAATGTTTTTGGTACCCCCGGTATCACACACAAACACACACACACACACACCACACACACACACACACACACACACATTCTGGTTTTCTGGATACCCTGATTGCTACAGGTAGGTTGAAGTTCTTAGCTTCTTTTAGATTTTAGAGTTCCGAGCCTGGATGGCAGATTTTCAGTTCCAAGGAAATATATCAGAAATTCCAGAGGTGGTTCTGCCTCTCATGAACCATGTTTGCTCCTGGCCCTATAAAGTCCAACAATGACAATAAAACCAGTATCCACCATGTAGGAGACTCTTGGAATCATTTCCTAGAATTTCTGGCCAGTCATCAAACCCATAATCATCCATGCCAACATCTACCTTGAATTAAATACTACTTCCAGGATGGACCAAACTGGAGCTGGAGCTAGGGTGGATTTGAACAGTGCAGGAAGACCCTCAGAATCCCTGCAATGGAGTTTTAAAATCTTTCCCTGAATCTAGCAGTAGTACAAATGCATATTTCATGTGATCAACTTTTTTTAATATCAATTATCACATTATGGTGGGATTACAGTATATAAAGTTATTATTCTAAAAACAGAGCAAATATTAAACTAAGATGTGGCAATTTGGAAGACTATTTGAACTAGAAAAGCAATTTGGGGAGCAGGTAAATATATATGGTGATATGATTAGTTTTGCAAGCAATAATTGGACATGTTTACTCATTTTCAGGATGACTGTGCGTTGAAAGAGACTTTTCTATGAATATTTCATGATTTGTATGGTCATGGTCCAAGACTTCAAATCAAGGGAAATGTCGGAATAGTAAAGCCCTTGGAAGCTAGCATTTTAAAGATGCCTGCCCAGAGACATTTGCTTCATTCTAGTAGAATAAATTATGATAAAGGCTTTCCCCTTCCTTCCCTGGGAGGATTTGTTTACATTATGTGCCAGCAGCACCTATATAAGCTCTTAGTCTCATAATCTGTGGGTTGCTCTCTTGTAATATAAATCAATCACACGTTCAGGTGAAATATGATCCTTATTCATGTCACCCTGTGGGGATTTGGGATATGGGAAACTGACATGAGATGCTACTCTGTGAGTAACAGACTGTTTCTCTGTTCCAGAAGCTTCATGCTCTCGTGATCCCCCCCCTCTATATATACATACATATATATATATATATATATATATATATATATATACATATATATATATATATGTATATATATATATACACACACAGAGGGTGCCAAAAATGTATACACATTTTAAGAAAGGAAAAAACTGCACTAAAATTATAATACTCAATATATACCAATAACAAAAGATGAATACAAATCATGTATATATATTTTTTGGCATCCCTGGTATATATATATATATATATATATATATATATATATATATATATATATATAGAGAGAGAGAGAGAGAGAGAGAGAGAGAGAGAGATTGAGATTTTATATATTAACTGATAATAATATTTTTAAATAAAATATTGCAAAAACATAGGATGATGTTCACATGAGTAAGTATTTATACTTGCTTTTATTACCAGCTCTTTGCAAAAGTGAGGGTAGAACATTTTTTAAACAAGTTTTGCATCATTAACTGAAATTTTAGCTAACACTACGACCATAAACACATTATCTTTTCAAGTAAATAATTTCCATTTTAGAAAGAAAGATAAAATTATGGAAACTAATGATTGCAGTACAGTAGAGAATGTTAAATGCCATTAATAAGCATATATGAGTGCCATGATATAGTGATGTAGGCTTCACAACTCTCTGCCTTCTCTTTCTGTTTCGTCTCCCCTGCCTCCTGCCACAGAACGTTTTTTTGTTTGTTTGGTTTTTTTTTGCTTTTAAGGTTTCATATAATTAGATTGTGCCCATCGGGATGATTCATGTTTTAAGGTCTGTGACTTTAATTACAGCTGCAAAGTTCCTTTTACCAGGTAACATCTCATGTTCACAGGGTCCAAGGATAAGGGTGTGGTCATTTTTGGGGGCCTACTCTACCTACCATAGTCCATATGCCACATGCAAGTTTTTAATACCTCAGCCTTAATTTCCTCATTGTACAATGGGCATACCAACGCCTAACACAAAGGGACATTTTGAAAGTCAATCAGATCATTGCAAAGCACACACTCCCTCCCCTCCGTATTTCCTTCTTCCTCGGAGTGACCCACATTTTAATCTGACTTACATACTATATATTAGAGAGTCATGATAAGGCAAGCATTTCTCATAGAACTGAAATCAAATGGTCCCTTCCCACTGCTCACTGTTTCTAGTCAGCATTAAGCCTAAAGAGATCTGTAATTAACATGTGTAGCAAAGCAAAATATCAGGTGACTCAGTTAAGCCTTTGGCAAGCAATGATTCAAAGTCAATCCAATATTGAATTCTATGACAGATGACTAAACTATTGATATTTTGTTTTGCCAAGTTTTAATGACAAACATGTAGGACAGCTCTGTTAATGAAGTCATTGATAACAAGGACATTTGTTTATCTGTTGCAGCACTGCCCTAAATCAAGATTGATCCACAGAACACACTTGATAAAGATCAAACACTAGACACTCTTTGCACTGTCAGGAAACATGCTTTAGTAATATGTCACTGCAAAATTCTTACATATGAAAAATAAATATGATGATGGAAAAAATTTCTAGTAGAACAAAAAACGGTCTCAATTTAATTGAAAAGAGAAAGCCATAACAAAACATTTTACCTTGAATATGTATATACTTCTCGATTGTGCCAACTATTTCAACACTTACCTGTGAAGATAAATATAAATTATTTTTTCCAAATATATACATTCTCAGGAACGTTACATGATTTAACTGTATTTACACAACTAGGAAATCATAGAAACAGAATCTACATTCAGGTTTTTATCTTTAAAAAAGTCTGTTTTACTTACTTAATCATAATGAAGTATAGATAGAGAAAATACTTCCATTATGTAACACGTGAAATTTTTTTTGAAATTTTCATTATTTTCACACTATTTTATGATGTCTTTAAAAAAGCCAAAAGGTTACACAGCAATACAAGGATTAGTGAATTTGCCATATGTTCAGTCAGACTATACTTCTTAACTACAGAGCAAAGAAAAAACTAGATAATACCACTTTGAATGAGAAACCTGAAAGCTCTAAAAAGTCTGATTGGATAAATAACAGATCAACATGGCCCCTGCCATTAATATTGAGAAAGCAATTTTGTTTTTTTTTAATAATTTTGTAAGTCCACCAAAATAACAAACTATAAATTTCCTTTTCTACTGCAGAAGTGTGACGGCTAAAAGTGCAAAGTAAAAATGTACATACATTATCTAAGGGTAACTTCTAATTGTCAGGAGCAAATATAGTGATACAGTCAAATTCTTTTCACGTTCCAGTTCTTTAAATGTTGTTGAATTTGCAGGGAACATAAAAATTAATGTTTATGGCGTTATTTAAGAAAATTGATTAAAATACAGTGTAGAGTGGAATCGTTTTTCTTATATTTGGCAATCAGGGCCAGCAGAGCCATTTACTTAGCCATTATATATAACAGTATCATTATTGGATAGTTATTTAAAGTGAAATAAATTGATTCTAAACCCAGTGCGCTCTTTAACCTAGTATTAGCAGTTGCAGGCAAAATTCTCTATTGAATTGTAAGGTGATATTTTTTTGAAAAAAATAGCTATTAAACTAAATACAGTAAACTAGATTCCCCAATCAAAGTGTTCACATAGGACAATTAGTCAATGATAGTAATATAAAGTAATGATACTGTCTTTTTGAAGGAATGGAGAATTACAGAATTTTAACATACTGGCTGGACATGAAGGGCTACTGTGCAGAGTCAACATGTGTACTTTGAACTTGAAACCTCTTCCATTATATAGAAAATTAAAAAAATGTTTTCAATAAAAATTATGAAACTTCAGTATAGCAGACTACTGGTGACAAGAGACAACAATAATAATTTATCATTCAAAGCTATATATAATTACATCTGTGGTGATATCAGCTAAAATTACTAGGTGACAAATAGAACTCAACTATCAGATACCCCAAAATGCTTAAAAAAAAAATCACTGTTTTATGTGAGTTAAACTATAGGGCATAAAAGAAGACATATGCAGTTTCTGTTTTTGAAAGAAAGAAAAAATGTATTACCACTACAGCAACAAGAATTGAGAGAAACCTGATTAATGATCACTTTTTTTGCTTTAGATTTCCAAAGTTTTATTACAGTCTGGATCTGTTTTTAGATTAGAACATATATTTCACATCAGTCTTTCCCTTTCTTTCCTTTTTCATATATTTTCCCCAAAAAGACATTACTAAAGCTTTGATGTCTCTTACCATCCTAGTAGCTTAGAATTGAGGAGATAGAATATTGATTTAGCTAAAGATAGACTGTCAGTAAGATGGAAGCTCATTCAGCAATTGTAACACATTTTAAAAGGACACTATAGCAGTATACACTGAATACTCTGTACGGGACAAATTGCTGCAAGTAAGAGTCAAATATCTTGTTCATCTATCATATTTATTTCTCAGTACAAATTAATAATTTGAATTCTGGGTCATATAGTCCTGCCTCTCCTCAGTTTTGTCAAAGTGAATTTATGAGTGGGATTCTACTTAAATCTGAAATCCAGGCCAGGTAAAGTTTCTACCTAGGATTTTGGCCAGTTCCCCAATTAACTCACCCCTCCTTCAGACATCCCGACTTTGATTAATTCCTTGTATTCAACTTCCTACCTTATTTTAACTTAAAAAGATGGCAAAAATCAATTAAGCAACAAATATTCACTGAGGTTCCACAGGCACAAAGCAGATATTTATCCTTATAGGGGAATGAATTGAAATAAAAGCTATAAACACTGGCAAACAAACAAACAAAAGGTAGAGGAAATGCTATAGAAGTAGAGGAAATACTATAGAAATTCAAGGAGAATACTAAATTCTAGAGTTCACCTATAAGCCTAAGCTGTATCATTAAATTAGCAACAAAAGATATTAAGTTATGTGATTTTTAGGTCATGGACATTGCATTAAATGGCTGCTGGGAGCAAAAATGTAAATGAGGTACACAAAAGTAACCAGAGGATGGGACAGGCATTCTGGGTGAGGAAACCAGTATGAGCAAAGGGAGAGTCTTTCACTGTCATCATTCTGGATCATTCGTAGAATCACTTTGCCCTCTAATTCCCCCAGAAAATAAAGGCATGTGCTGCTCCCAGGAATTTTGAACAATATGCATAGATGGGATGTGTTCATTGGTATTATATCTTCACAGCTCTCTACGGCAGACAATGGACAGACCTACTGAAGACCCAACGACCCAGTAAGAAAGAGAGCACTGGAACATGCGACTGTGGCATAGCAAGAACAGCCTTACATGCCAGACCTGCGCTGCCCAATAGAACTTGGTGTAACGATGGGAATGCCCGATGTGTACTGTTCTAATGATTCACTAACCCATCTAGGTCCTGAGCACTTGAAATGCAGTTGTGAAACTGAGGAACAGAATCTTTAATTATACTTAATTTGAATCTATTTGAATGTAATTAGCCACCCACAGCTTATAGATAGAGGCTACTTACTGTGTTAGCGTGCTGTGTTAGAAGAGCAGGCCTCAGTACTACCTTCCTTCTTCCCTCTGCCTATCCAGGCCTGAGTTCCTCTGGCCTGGAAGGTATCTGACCCTGCTCTCTTTGCATTGACCACCAAAATGCAGTATACTGCCATCAAGAGGTTTTGGGAAGCTGTGCCAGCTCATGCCAGTTATTTTCTTGGCTACTTCCTTTACTCTGTTTCTTGGTTAGTAAACTCACTAGAAAACAACCGTAAACAGTGCTGGACTCTTCAATCTGCTCAGTTTTAGAATCGAAGCCATGATTTTAGTTTGACCTTCTCTCTTATAAGCAAACAAGAAAAAACGTGGATTCATTTCCATTTGGGATTCTCTTTTTAAATTCAAAGTATCTGAATGTATTTAAATGTTCACCTTTTCTGAATAGATACAGATTTTTCAGCTGAGTTTATTGGTTAGAGCTGAGTTAGATGTTCCAGAAAAACAAAGTTGATAATGGAAATGTCAGCCAAGTTTGAACTTCAGCCACCTTGCTATAAAGTTTGGTCTGTGTGGCATTAGAGTTCTCTGCAAAAGGTTCTTTGTTCTGTGAGGAGTAATTCCATGTCTGTAATACATGTGTGAACGATGCATCTCAGTGCATTACCTGCTTTTAAGAGTGAATCACAGTAACATTACCCTTCACTTCTCCTCAGCACTGAGATACTACTTTTGGTTATGATGCTATTCTATATGGAACTTGAAAAACTTCAAATAATTTAAGGAAGCAGTAATCCCACTCTGGGAGCATAAGACTTATAAGGAAAAAAAAAATCAGTCTTGCAGGAGTGTTATATGCAATGGATATGAGCAAGTATTATTCATAGAGGTCATCTTAAATATATATAACTTTATTTTGGTTCTGTCATTCATATTCCAAAACTCACTGTCCAGTCTGCATTTCTCCTCTCCTTTGGAAAAAAAAAATTGATTAACTGCTTTGCTTTTGGAGAAAATAAGGAGGCATGCTACAAACATAGACAACTGTGACTTGGTGTATGGCTCCAGATTTCCTGAGGGAACTATTTTTCCTGATATGATGAAAAGAAACTTTTGTACTTCCTCCAATCTTTTCTTACTTTCTGATTTTGCTCTCTCGATTGCTTTACACCTACCCTGTTTCCCCGAAAATAAGACCTAGCCAGAGAATCAGCTCTAATGCATCTTTTGGAGCAAAAATTAATATAACACAAGTATTATATTATATTATATTATATTATGTTATGTTATGTTATGTTATGTTATGTTATGTTATGTTATATTATATTATATTATATTATACTAGACCCTACATATAATAAGTCTTATAGCAAAATAAGACCGGGTCTTATATAAATTTTTGCTTCAAAAGACGCATTAGAGCTGATTGTCCAGCTAGGTCTTATTTTCAGGGAAACATGGTAGTGTGTTAATGGTCATGGTGGGTATGACAGAAGGTCATCCTTGAGAATTTATGGTGAGAATACAACCATACAGAGTGCACAGCTACTATAGGAAGAGAATAATGTGGGTTTTTGTTGTTGTTGTTGTTGTTTTAACCTAACCTGCCTAGCTTACAGTCATCCTATTGAATTGCCTCTAATATAGTTGGTATAAAGAAGGAAACAGCAAAAGGAGTACAGGGAGAGGTATTGTTAAAGAAGAACAATAAAGGAAATATGTGACAATAGAAATATTCCTTTCATAATCTTTACTTTCACAATGTCTTTGTTGATTTATTGTTAAAAAATGCCAATAGAAAATCTAAATGAAAGTCATACATTTCTAGTTCTAAGATAATGGAACCAAATGTTTAGCGTTTTAAACTTAATATTCAAGAGAATTTCTAAAACCCAGGACCTGATAACATCATTTGCAATCAACAACAACAACAACAACAACAAAAAGATAGCCTAATTTGAAAGATAGAATAAATGTACTCATATTACCAAAGGCATTTTTATTTCATCAAGTTAGTCCCCAAAATCTTTTAGCCATGAGTGTGAAACTTCCTAGCAACTACATTATGAAGAGTATAATTCATTCTTGTTAAGTTCCCTATTTAGTCTCATGAGAGGTTAACTAGAATTAAATTTCTATTCCATACTCTATATACTTTCATATTGACTTTGGTTGAGTAGGTAACAGCCTTATAGAACATGAGATAGTCTATTCTGCTATCATCTGTTGTAAGTTTCAATAACAAATAACAGTAAATGTATTTTTAAGTATAAATTAACTTGAATCAAGAAAGTGGGATTGCAACCGTGACTTAACTGCTAAGTAACAGACCCCATTGAAAAATTAATTCTGGGTCTCAAATTAACTCTCTTAAATGTCATCTCCTCAGAGAATTGCTTTGTTCACCCTATCTAAGATAACAACCATTATTTTCTCTCCTCAATTCCTTGTTCATTTTCTTTATAACCCCCATTATGTACTCATAATTATCTTATTAATAGTCTGTTTGATGGCTTTTATCGGTCTCCTCCGTATTTCAGTTCAAGGAATAAAAGGACCTGTCTTATTAACCTTTGAATCTTCAGTTCTTAGACCAAGTCCTGATAGAGATTAGGCACTAGAGAATAATGCATGGAAGGGATTAATTATTGTATACATATTTATTATTAATAATTAATCACTACATATAAATAATTTATTACAGATACATCAATATGCTGTCGGACATTATGTTTAAGATCACTTTCCATTAAAACATATGTGAATATAAAGTGATAACTAAAAACTCTAAAGGGCTAATCTAATTGGTAACTAAGTCAATTTTTATATATTTTTTTCTTAAAATCATCTTCTATGTGTATATATGTATACTTTTTTAAATACTGACTCAGGTATAAAAGATAAATGAGATTTAATTAAATCTCTCATTATTGTCTCTGAGAAGCTCATGAAACTGTAAACAGAACTGTCATTTGTCTTTTGATTATTCTAATGATATGGAAAATATTTAGGAGGAAATAACCAGCTTGTTAACAGGCGGCTTTATACACAAGCCTATTACTTATAACTATACATCACACTTGTTTCAAAATCTTGTCTTAAGGTAATATCTAGCCTGAAATAATAAATGTATGCGCATTTCACAAACTTGAAACTACTGAAAATGCAATGAATAAATGAAAATACTCCAACTTCTACCAGTAGAGATAATAATCACTAAGACAGTTTTTGATGTATCTCCTTGCAGTCTTTTCTTATAACTGCATATAAAATTGTCAGTATAAGATCATTGTCAACATATAAAAATGGTAGTTTTATGTTTCAATCTAATATTTTCTCTATGCAAAATTTTGTGCCTTCTATTTACAAATAATACAAAATTGTAATATATTAAAATTATAATCATCACCTTAAATATGCATTTTGATTTGTCACATGATTACACTATGGCACATTTAACAAACCTCTTGTTGTAGGCATTTGTTGTTTTTAATGTTTGTTATATGTAATATTTAAAGAATCTTTCTTTGTAAATAAGTCTTCTACCGGGTTGTTCATGACTCTTTCAATTCATTTTGGAAGTGTGCTACTGTTTCAAATAAAGGGGGCTGAACTTTTCTAAGGCTTTTGATATTAATATACATATTCCCCAAATGGTTTCCAGAAACGTAGAACTAATTCATGCCCTCAGTACAAATTTGAAGCTACTTACTCCCTATGCTAAAATAGCAAATCTGTATTAATTTAAAAGGTTAATAGTAAAATATAATATCTCAGTTTAATTTAAATTATTAGTTCAATTAAATGTTTTACGTATTTACTGATCATTCCTCTTAATATATATTTTTAAATTTATTTCCCATTAACTTTCAATTTCCTTTTTGTGGTATGGTGCTTTGCTCTCTATTTTATGTTATGCTAATATAACTATTAGTTATATGTCAGTCTGTTAATTTTTTTAATTGTATTGGAAAAGTGAAAATATAGAGGTTTTAATTTGCGTTTTATGCTTATACTGGTCTACAATCTTTTATTTGATAAACCTGAAAGCACAATTCAGAATTGTTTCCAAATTTAGGGAGATGTAATGTTCTTACCCTCACATTATGTAGCACCCCTCCTCCCCCAGTACCACATAATCAAACACAGCATTTTTATAGTAAAAAGTATGAATTTTCACAATGTTCTCACATCTGTACATACCAGGTCCTCTAAATCAGTTTTGATGTCACCCAAACAATTAAACAAGCAAAAATAAATTCTAGCTATACAGACCTTTTTGGATTTTGCAATTGAGGATAAGCAATCATAAATTGTCAACTCATACTTTGCACAGGATAGTCCTGTGTTACTGATGACCTTAAGGATGTATGATATGAATATATGTTTCATTAAAGTGTTGTGATAATTGTCTTCTTGAGAGAATTCCTATAGCAATAGATACTATGTATGCATAGATATTAAAATTTTACGTGAAATACTATGATGAATGAGCATTGATTAGCAGGTAGGAAGACAACACTTTCTTGCCTCTGACACTATCATTTACAAACATTTCTAGGGTTGATGAGATGTGAAACATTTGGTGAAAAACATTTTTTTCTTTAGGCAAAAGTTAAATCCTTTGCTATCTTTACTCTTCACAGCTTACCTTCTCATTTTGCTTCATCATCTAGCTAACTCCTTGCATTCCTTACCTTCACGTAAAGGTAAAATTTTTCCTGACTCAATGAGTGGCACAGAAAACCCCAATCTTTCTTTTTTTATTCAATGATGATTTATCAAATGTTTTTGTTTTCTATAATGTAGTCATTATTCTAGCTATTTATGATATAGAAATAAACACACTAGGGATGTTTTTTACCTTTCTGAAACTTATATTGTAGAAAGGAAGGGGAAATAAATACATACGTGTGCAATATAACATTGTGTCAGTGATATGCACTCTGAAGAAAAGGAAAAGAGGATAAGGGGAAAGGCGGAGGTGGATGCTGTTCTAGAGTCCTCAGAGGTGGCCTCTCTGAGCAGGTAAGTTCAGTACTTGGAGAGATCAAGAAACAAGGCCAGCGTGTCTGAGGTACTAAGCAAGAAAGAGTGGTAAAAAATGAATGATTCCTGACAACCAACCAAAGGCCAGACCATGTTAGGCATTATAACAGGTCTGCATCTTTTTTCATTCTTCTATAGTTCTCAGTTGAACTCTTTGAAACTCTGCAAAATTAAATAAATACATAAACTAATAAACATATAAATAAATAAGCAAGCAAGCACATAAATGAATGTGTCGTTCATATATACGCCTGCAGCAAGACATTGTTGCTCAGTAAACACTTGCTAAAAAAAGAAGATATTTCAAATAATAGCAAGTGATAGAAATTTTAAAAATGCATTTTCTCTGCTATTACAAAAAGTAGAAATAAGAAAAGCCTTCAAAGAGACAATAGAAGCAGCATGCCTGATAGGTAAGAGACACACAATTAGAGGGGGAGGTTTAACAGAGAAAAATGTTTATGGATTATTTCTAAATGCCAGATTGAACAATTCCTATGGAATCTCAAAATAGACAATAAAAAGAAGCACATACCAAACACATAAAAGGGAGAAGAGAACAAAGTAGGTTCCAATAATGAATGATGCTATTTATTCAAATCAAGATTTGCCATTTTAACAACACATCACAAATGGAGTGAGTGAGCTCTGAATTTAATGTAATCAAGTGCTGGAAATCTACTTCTCTAAGTTTTAATTTTCGGTGTATCTGAAAAAAAGGGAGGGGAGGGTGAGACTGAGGTCACATGAACATAAATTAAGGATAATGGAGCACTTTAATTCCAAGAATAATTAATTAGCAATTTCTTAATAATTTCTATTTTAAAATTATCTTGGGAATGGGTGCTGTCTGCTAAAGAATAACAAACTATCGAGATACATAAGTCAATAAATCAAATTCCCCTCATGAATACAATATGCCTCAATGTATTGTTGAGAACTGCAGGCAAGAGTGATTTTCACTTACAGGTCATTCCACAGAGCAAATTATTCATATTTAGATTATTTTTGAAAGGGATCACACATTTACTTTGAATTCGGTATCTGGGGCTCCCAGCAGAATTTCCTTAACAAACATCCCAGCTGTTAGGAAATCTGTCACACAAGAGCTTGATCTATGTGTTGTTTTACAATCTTCCAATACGTTGCTTCTTCCGCCTCTAGTTATTCCTGACAACAAAACTGCATATTTGGTGGACACTAAAGAAACACTTTGCAATCTAAGGTAAATCACATAATCTCTCCAACTAGGCCTCAGATTGTACACTTTTAAACTACAAGGATTAGAGAATATGACTTAAACGACATTTCCAAATCTAAGATTCTATTTTTGCTTGAAATTCAAATGAATGGATGCCATTAGCAGTTATTTCAACTATTTTGGAAATATGTATTTTTTTTCTCATTTTTAATGTATCAATAGTTCCAATATTTTATTAAATCTAAACACAAAAAGGATTGTGTGATTTGGAAAATTATATGATTATATGATTTGGAAAATTATCGTCTAAATCATACAAAAAAATGTGTTGCATGGCATTTTAATATATGTAGTTATACACATTTTGCAATTTACTTTCCCATGTGTCCATATTTTGAGACCAAGAATTTCATCTTTACTTTTGTTCATTCTTGAAAACAAAGAATTCTGATTAGTAGTCAAAGGTTTTTAAGTCTTTTATCTTCAACCTTCTTCTAAACAAACCAAAGAAGAGGGATGTAGAAAGCACTTGGATCATATGGCCATATTTGTATAAAAAAAATAAAATAGGGCTTTAAAAAGTCAGGACTTTTCCATATCATTTATTTAACTGTCAATTTGAAATGGTCTTCTATAACCATGTTCTTTATAAAAATCACACAAAGGTTCTTCCCCACCTCCCTAAGAATTATCAAATTCAAGCGTTCTTAAGATTTATTACCTTTCAAAGGGTGTCAAAAACAAAAACTCAAACTAATGGAGAAAAAAAAAAAATCAATATTCTATGCCCAGAAAGGTGCTAGTAGAGAAAGGCTAACTACACATAATTACGTCACATTTACAACCCTTCCCTTAAACTAAATGAGATGAAATTTTAGGCAACACTATGTAAATGGGAAGTGGGAGGAGTGTGATCAATTTAAAAAAAAAAAATTGTTTTCTCCTTTCTTCATAGTCAATTATCAGTTTCAATGAGATTGGAATTAGTCCACATAGTAGTAAAAGCAACACTATTCTACACTAAAGAGATTTATTTTTTATTTTAGCAGGCCAATAATACTTGGAATCTTATAAATTAAATTTACATAAGTATTCTTAAAAACAAACTGTTTACTATGTGTACTAAAAGTTTGTTTGGTGCACTGAGATTGTGTACTCTATTTGCTAAGTAATATTGTATTCTCGTTTAGTGATTGTCTGCAGATTACAATATTCAATCTCAATTTATCAAGTTCCAATATATTCTAGTTATCTATCACTATGTAAAAACTATTCTAAACTTAGTGGTTTAAAACAGCAATGATATTTCTAAAAGTTTGTGAATTTACTGGTTGGTTCTGCTTGTTCTACTGGGGCTCATTAATGCAGCTTCCCTCAGCTGGTATATAGGCAGCAGTGGAAGTTTCGTGATGCCCCCACTCGGACATCTGAAACCTGGGTGTTTGCTGTCTCTCTGGGGTGACTCAGTGTTTTTTAATGTAACCCCTCATCCCCCAGTAGGCTTGAAGGGTTTCTTCACAACATATGGTGATCTCAGAATTCCAGGAGGGGGAGAAAGAAAATTCAACGCCTTTTAATGACTGGGATCTGCATTCACACGAGGTCATTTCTCTGACATTTTATTGGTCAAAGCAAGGCCTAATATCTGGTGGATTATTGTTACATCATTTATCCTACTCTGTATAGATAATGTCATTTAGAGTTCAGTACTACAAAAGAAAAAGCAAAAAGAAAAAAAAAAAAAGACAGAAGGGAAAGGGTCAAAGAAAGCTGGTGTATTGGAGAGCCTTATTAGCCAAATGTTTGGAAAAACTATACCCCATGGTGACTTAGAAGACAGATCACATGTCCACCAACTCAATGGGAAACGTGTGGAAAGAACCATAATAATACTGTGTGTTGGTTATGACTAGCTGACTTAGGCAATGCATCATCAGAAAGAAACTCAGGAAAGGAATGGCTGGTTTACAAACAAAAATAAAATTAAATAGAATAGAGACAACGGAGGTCCTGAAGGACTTGAAAAGCTGACAGTTTCTATACCCAAAAAGTATGAAATGAGAGTTTCAAAAGCCTTTGAGCAACACGGTCTATTAAAACTAAGTGATGCAGCAAAGATCAGATGAAGAGTGGCCTCTCCCCTAAGCTGGAAGATCTCACAGTAGAGTTCATTTAAGTTAAAAGAGACATTTAGAGATGAGAAAGCAAAGACATATACCAGGTGTGAGAATTATATGTAGAAGACACTTTGGGTTTGGTTACTGGCACGTAGAACCTATGAAGTTAAAAAAAAAAAAAAAAAAAAAAAAAAAAAAAAATTAGAACCTTAGTACTTTTCAAGGAATTAATTCCCAAGGATACCATAAGCCTAGGCTTAAAAAAATATTATCTGTCATCTACGTATGTCTGTTATAGGGTGAATTGTGTCCTCCCAAAATTTATGTGCTAAACCCCAGGACCTCAACATATGATCTTCTTCAGAAATAAGGTCTTCTCAAAGATAATTAGTTAAGATAGGGTACATATCAGACCTGTACACCAATAAGTCTAGTGTCCTAAGAAAAATTTGGGGAGAGAGAGAGAGACAGAGAGAGAGAGAATGCCATGTGAAGATGCAGGTAGATATCTACAAGACAAGGAACACCAAAGATTGCCAGCAAACCACACAAAGCTAGAGGGGAGGCCTGGAACAGATGCTTTCTCATTACTCTGAGAAGGAATCAACTCTGGCAACACCTTTATCTCAGACTTCTGGACTCCAGACCTGTGAGACAATAAATTTTTGTTACTTAAGCCACCCAAATCATGATATTTTGTTATAGCAGCCCTAGCAAACGAATGCGATGCCTAAAAAACAGTAACAAAACAAACACCAGTGCACACACAAAACAGAACGAAAGAAACTAACAGACAATCAAATATCAACAACCTTTCAGTTCCCCACAAATCCACATTTCATCAAGGATCTCCACTTAGTTCCACCTGTAGGGACTCTTCATGATTCCTACATAAAGAAATTACCAAATCTTTATGGATAAATAACTGCTCTATGAACCATCCTTCTCCTTATGGGCAGCAAATTTCTAGTATCATTGTCCTATCACCGCTTGCTTTTTATTTTACAGTGTGGCACATAATTTGTTTTTTGAGTTCACAAGTTGCCAAGCGATTGTATTGGGACCTGATGTTCATCATCCAGAAATCTTAGATTTTTTGCTGGATACAACGATTATTAGTTGAACATTGGATTCTCTCTCTTGAGAAGGAAATGTATGTGTTTTATGTGTGGAGAAAACATGAACCCGATTTTGGTGAAAGGAAGAGTGGATATTTCAGACACTGTTTCTGTTCTCCAATATTCCTATTTCCTTATTCTTACTAGGAATTGCTAGATTATGTTTTCCAGCTTTACTTGCAATAAGGTGTATAATGAAATGTTAACAGAAGTGATGTGAGCCACAGGCAGACCTGGCCCACAAAAACCTCCCTCGTGTGGATCTGCTTCTCCTCCATCCACACGCGGGGTGGAGAGGATTCTGAGGACCAGTGTGAACAGTCTCCCGGGGTGTCTCGCATTGTCCCGGTGTCCTACGACAATTCACAACTGGTCACTAGGAGAGGACTGTCTGCCCTGTCACTGAGTTCTCCAGTGAAGTTCTGTAGGTCCACAGGCAATTTATTAGAGCTGAACCTTGAAGAATGGGCACCCAAAGCTGGGTCCAAATATTAGGGAATCAGATCAAGAGCCTGTTGCTACTGACACTCTCTTGAAATTCAGGAACTATGCAAAAAAAAAAAAGAGTTCATGTAAGCCAACCATAACCTTGCTAGCCTTGCTAGCTATAAATGATAAGCATTTATGTCTCAACGGATGACACCATTTCTTTGTTTCTCATGTAAAGAGCGGCAGCTCTTCTCCAAATGGTCAGAGACCAAGTCTCCTTTCATCTTGCATCGCTTCCATCTAAAAACATGTTTTCTAGAGATGCTGATAATAAATCTGATGTCAGTTCTGTTATTGTTCTTTTGTGTCATGTTACTTCTCTCTCTCTCTCTCTCTCTCTCTCTCTCTCTCTCTCTCTCTCTCTCTATATATATATATATATATATATATATATATATATATATATATGCAATCTTTTTTAAAAAAAGCTGTGGGTTATAATTTACAAATTTATGTTGTAAGTCTGAGTCTGGCTCTTTTTTATATAAATTCTTGTTGTTGTTGTTGTTTAGGAATATCGTTGACTCAATTTATACATGCAGATCCTCATTCAGCCAGGGAACTGCTGTCATATTTAATTTATTTTTAACAAACACTTCCAAGAGTGCACACAGCACAGCAGAAAGGGTAGATGGAGATCCCGATGGATGGTTAAAGGCTGATAAGGCCACGGCAGCCATGCAGGGAGAGCATACCGCCTGCTTCAAAGGAAATGCAGTCAAGATCTCTAAAGATAAGGGCAGATCAGCAAAGATCTCTCAAAAACAAGGGAGGGGAGAAACCATCTTTAATCATCTGTCAGGACCAGAGAATATAGCAATGGCTTAGATTATCTGAGTCAAGTAGGACCCATCGACCTCTATCGCTCTCTCCTTCCTATTCCCTGGTCCTTCTCAGAAAAGGTCAGAACTTTTGGTAAACAGGCTGGAGTACAGAAGTAAAAGCACCAGAAAGGAAAAGAAAAGAAATCCAACCAAGCCCTTTCCCTCATCGGCAGTTTCAGGCAGAGCCATGGGTTATCAGTTGCTGAGGAGGAAAATTTAGTACCCGAGAAAAATTAGGACTTGGCCTAAATTTTCTCTAGAGAAACACAAGCCCATGGAGTCAGTATCAAGGATCCAGGGAACAAAAATGAAATCGCTTTATAATAACAATCCATAAGTTACCTTTTCCCTAAGAAACTGTTTTGAAAAATGCATAAATAGAGTATTATAGAAACTATAGTCATTGTTCTCTGGCCATATTATCAAATGCATTTTTAGATACCTGGAGTGAGCAGTTGCAAAAAGAGACACACAGACGTTACCAACTTTTTTTCAGTTTCATTAAAAATAGGCTGTGGTGAACAATATAGGGACTCCATATATAATTGCCTATAGCATTCCTAAAACATCTCACCTTTGCTTTCGGAAAAGGTGAAAAACATGAACTGACTTATAATGTGGGTACAATAATTTAGAGCCAGTTTTATAACCATACCCAAAGAATATTGAGCAATGAATGAATGGCAGTGCGGAGAGAAAACATCAACTGAATACCAGAGAACAAATTTGCATGTGGATTTCTGAATATTGCTGTCACCATGATGACCATGTACATGGCAGAACTATCCAGTGTGAACAATAGAATAGTTCTGCAGGAGATAGCTAGAATGTTAGATCTAAATATTCCCCAAATCAAGCAGGGATAATCTTCACTAAAAGTGTATAATTTATTTGGAAGAAAAGTTATACATTTGGATTTAAATATTTTACTCCATGAGGGTTACTTAGAATATTTTAATGCGACATAACAAAAGTAAAAATTATTGTGTGCTCACTATATGGGAAACTGTTAAACATTTTACATATAGTGTTACATTTAGTCCTCACAACTACGCTGTCCAATCGATGTTATATTTAACCTCATTTTTTTTAATGTTAAGAAATTGAGGCTTATACAAGAAAAAAGGACAAGCTCAAATTACAGCCATCCGTGGGGATCAATGTTTTCGTGCTTTAGTGGCCCGAAAGTTTAATTCACCAGTTTTGCCTGTTTCTCCAAGACAGTTTTAGGGATAACGATAGGTTAATTTTTTTAATGAACAGAACTAGGTTCATACAATTGCAAGTTTCCTTCTTCTCATTAAGCTACAACCTTTCTGCATTGGTTACAAAGCCATAGAAGCCAGGTTCATCTGCTTTTACAAGAGTACTAAGTCCAACATTAGAAAAATCTTTTTAACTTCAGGCTCAACTACATTTGCACTGTTTCACATAGTTTCTATGTAAGTGGATGGATGTTTACATGCTTTCAGATTGCATTTGGCAGGGGGTGGGGGGAACAAGGAGAAAGAAGAAGGCATAAAAAAGTGGAGAGCTGCTTTTCCAGTGTATGGTGGGGGGATTGGTTATTCTGATTCGCACCTTGCCTTTCTGAATGTACATGCTGAAAGGGCATCCCAAGCTTTATGCTTTTACTGAACTTGTTCTTCTAATTTACATTGAGCATTATGTATTTTATGATTAGAGACTACAGGGAATAAACATTTAGCTCGATTTCATTATATCATTGTAAGCCTCAGGCAGGTATAATGTAGTCAATTGTGAGTTAAGGAATAAAACGTAAAAGTAGGCTTCAATCTCCCTTCGGTCTTTCATGAAACCTACCCTCTCATTTTTTTTTAGACAATGGTTATTCATCAGCTTGAAGCCAGCACTATAGAGAGCATTGCAGAAACTTACTGTTGGGACAAGTGTCGAAGACTGTAGAGTCAGCTTTGCCATCTGCTGTAGTCCCCCAGCTCAGGAGAGCCGGCAAGGACTACAATTTTGCCACCTGAAAAGTGAATTGATCTTTTTTCTTTCTTTGACAGCTCTACTCGCTATAAAATGATTTCTCATACGGCGACAAAATCAGCTTTATTACATTGCCCGCTCTCATCCTTAGTTCTGCTCTCCAGCACTATACTGACCGAGGGAACCTAATCTCACTGCACACGCTCGCCCTACAAGTACCTGGAAACAACCGTCTAGGTCCCGCTTATCTTTTCCTCAGCCAAACTATTCATCATTCGATGTAATTTTCTTGACTATGGGAGTCCTCCTTAGGTGCATTTTCTTGACCATGGCCTTCCAAACAATCTGAAACACATAATTCAACCTAATAAAGAGCTTTCTCTCAAGTCTGACCAGAAGAGATTGTAATGTGATGCATGCAACTTAGATTGTAGCCTTTCAACCTTTTAGGGTCTTATTGTGATCAGATACACGCCGACCATCCCTAAAACTTGTGGGCATCCCCACAACTAACGTTAGACATGGAATAGCTAACTCTAAAAAAAAAAAAAAATCTTCCTTGAAATGCAACAATTCAGCTTTCTCCTCCAATCAGACTTATTAACAGATTGCTATTAGGTTGGTGCAAAAGTAATTGCAGTTTTTGCAATTATTTTTAACCTTTTAAACCACAATTATTTTTGCACCAACCCAATATTTCCAACTCCAGATCTTGTCATTATGGTTACGTCACTTGATGCAATAACATCAAAAAGAGATGCTCATCTGACACAAGATCAAAGCCAGACGTTCTTTTCAGGGAAAGAAAATCATAAACCCAATTTCTCACTGAGAAAATAACATTCCATAAAAAAAGTTAGAAACTTTTTAAAACATTACATTATCTAATACAGAGAATGAGGCATACCAGTTACATAGTACTTTAGAAAGCACTGTAAAAAGAACAACATGTCAAATATCGTAAAACATAAAAGCCACTTAAAAACATGAAGAGTTATAGTATTATAAGGCATTGTATTTCAGATCTTAGCAGGGAAGT
The DNA here is from genome assembly GCF_036562045.2 of Rhinolophus sinicus. Classification (NCBI taxonomy): domain Eukaryota; kingdom Metazoa; phylum Chordata; class Mammalia; order Chiroptera; family Rhinolophidae; genus Rhinolophus; species Rhinolophus sinicus. Next base: position 118,665,581 of record NC_133757.1, read on the forward strand.
ACATAGGATTTTTCACTTAAAACAGTCTTTTTTTTTTCCCCAACCACAGTTTCTTTCAGTGTTAAAAATCTAAACTAACAGGAAAACAGTTGATAAGGCACCGCACCAGAGAGGACAGTTTGGTTCTCAATTGTTGCACTGTCACGACATTACGTAAGGTGTTTTAAACTTCCTGAGACCAAGCTATCTCCTTTTTGAATAAGAGAATCAGATGTGCTAATTTCTAATTTCTTTCAGATTGAACTTTCTATGTCTCCATTGATTACCCTACCTCAGATTGAAAGTCTGTCCCCATCAATCTCTATTTTTTTAAGCGGCTAAATAGAGTTTACTTTTAAATTTAAATTAAAAAAATACATATTTTGCCATATAATTCACATTGGGTCTTAGCTTACATTGACCTACAATGAGGATTAATCTTTCCCAAATAAAATGACTGGTGCAGAGCAGTATCTCTGTTTCTCTCCTTCCAAATAAATCACAGTGTAGGGAGACATCATGATTCCTTCACATAAAATGAATGCTAGTTTTGCATCTGAAATGTTTACATCTAAAACGCATGTTTCTTTTCTCTGGCACCTGTACAATGTGCTCTACTAATGCTTTAGGTGTGTGGTACTAGGTCCCGCCTGAGCACACAGAAAAGGGAAATCTGCCCAAGACATGGAACCTGTGCTGAGAGAGCTGCCCCTCCCTCTTCCCTCTCCCTACGCTTCCCATTGGCCTGGGGAGTAATTAAGTCATTAAAATAAATCAATATTTTCAAGATCACCTTTTATGCATGACACAATCCCGTACCTCATCTCTTCTGTTTGACTCAGGGCTTGGTTTCCTTGTACAACCTTCGTTTGGGCCTCTGTTTCTCTTGAAATAAGCATACCAGGCAGTGTCTCATTTTCCAGTTTCTTTGGGTAGAAATCAAGGACAGTTGACCCTTGAACACCAGTTGTTCTGAACTCTGCCAGTCCACTTATATGCAGATTTTTTTTCAATAAATACTATCAATGTATTTTCTCTCCCTTATGATTCTCTTGACATCTTACTTTTCTCTAGCTTACTTTATGATAAGAATACAGTATTTAATACATAGCACACAAATTATGTGTTAATCAACTGTTTACATTACCAGTCAGGTCAACAATATGCTAGTCGTATGCCAAAGAAGAAAATTCAATGAAAGATCTTTAAATTTACTCAGTTGATTTTTGTTTTTAATGGTAGTTAAGTTTTAGGGAAGTCAAAAGTTATAGGAGGATTTTCCACTGTGTGGGAAGGTTAGCACTCCAAACCCCTGTGTTGTTCAAGGGTCAACTGGAGGTAGTTCCTGCATGGGTTCTTGGCTGTACAAATGGGGGGTGCGCATTGTGGGAATAAAACAAATTGTATTGTGATAGATAGGAATCTGGACAGTAATTGGACCTTTGTCTACAACAATTAACGAAGACAATCCTTCTACCCATGGAGAATTCTCTCTATTCTCCATTAGTTAGAACCAGGAAGGAAAAAAGATAATTGTACTACTGCCCCTAACAAACTATGGTGTTCTATTTTTGATCCTGGGATATGTGAGGCTTCTGAGATCCTTCTGGCAGTCGCAAAGAAGTACGCTTTCTATAGCACATTTTACATTTTGCAATAAACCTCCTGCTTAATGGCTTCCTATCAGATAATATTTTTCTGCTCTGAGAAGTATCACTGCAGAGATATTGTTATGTGTCAATGGTCATTTTAAACATCATCCAAGCTTTCAATAACTGGTAAATACAAAGTATATTTCTATTTAATTTTTTAAGTAAGATGGTTTTTAAACACCAGAGGAAGTGGGGCTTTTAAGGAAAGCATAATAAATTCTCTACTAGTGAAATGTGAGGCCTACAAAGAGCATTACCTTGAAGGGACTGAATTATTCAGTCGAACAAGGCCCAGAGAGTGAATCATCCTATCAAAAAGTGACCTCATTCCAAAAATCCATTTCTAAAAGAAAAAAAGAAAAAAAAACTTTCCAAAACCTAATTGCAAAAGAGCACTGAAAACGTTTTTTTTTTTTTTAATTTCACAATAAAAGAGATTAAAGAAAGCCCATCAAAATGGAAATAAATGGTTCAATGCTCATTTTTTAAATGACAAATAGTTTTCCTTTTTTACATGTAAAGGCTTTAAAGTTATTTCTGTTCTTCCAATCACATTCCACATTTTCAAAATTTTTTATAAGAGACCAGGATGATATTAACTCCATAATATCAACTATACACTGGGGAAAAGGGCATTATTCCAAAATCCAAACCTGAAGATGCAAATAAAGATTTATATCAGTGATGTATAATGTATAGTATAAATAATGGTCTCTAAGTTTCTTTACAAAATGTGGTTAATAAGAAAGTTTTGCAAGATACTCAGTCTGTCAGAAACTTTTATTGCTGACTTATGAGGTCTTTCAACCTTTCTATCTTGCTAAAAGAAATGTATTTTTTTTCCAGGAATTTATTCACTCGCCACACGATTTAGGGGAAGGTTACTACAATCCCATCTCTAAAGAGACTCCGGTCAGCCTACTTCACTCACAATGATGGCATTATTTGTGTAGGAAGGGGCATGTGGCACAGCTCTGGGCAGTCATACTTGAAGAGCAGTTGATTTTGAGGGTTCTGGAGGAGATTTTCTTGGGAAGATTGCTATGAAATGCTATAGCCATGTGACAACCACAAAGACAGCCAATCTAGGGGCAAAGTTAAAAAGATGTCTGATAAGAGAAATGGGAAGGACCATGCTACTGTATGCAATATCATCAACCTTGCCATCTCCCATACTCAAGACGTCCGGTTATATAAAAATATATGTCAAATACCGTCTGTGACTTGTGACTGAAGACATAATACCTGATAAGCTGAGAATATAGTTAGTGGTAATTCAGCAAGGAAGCAGCTGTAGATGCAGCAGCACTGTATAAGTAATGGATCATTTAAAAGTTAATAAGATAAAAAATGAATGGAAGGAATTCTTAAAAATGATGTTTATCTAGCAATATTAGCAACATAATCTCACTTTGATGTATTCAACAGAAGAATTTATTCAAAAGACTGGTCAAATGACCTCACCTTCAGTTTCAGGAAAAAGTGCAAAGACTGTTGTATCTTTGAACGTCGCTTAATCATGCTTATTTGACAGTATCTCAGCTAATAAAGATATAATTGAGAATGACTTTTCCAGTCCATTAGCAATAACTAAATAAATGACAGTTATGACTCAAGTTTTAAAATCTAGACAAAATTCTTGAAAAAATATCAGGAATGTTTAAGTTAGGCATTATTTTATACATTCATTCATTCTTCATCAATTTATCAGTCATTCATTTCATAAGTTTTCACTGAGGATCTACATTAGCTGAGACTCAGAATATGGGGTAAATTGGCTACACTGGAAAACACGAAAAAGGGTTTACTTTCTTGAAGATCATCACAATCTAGAGGGGGCAAAGGTGTCATATGATTAATCAAATACATAAGTATTTAGCTTAATTCTCCGAAGCACTGAGATAAAGTTTAAATTGTGAGGAAATGGATGATGAGTGTATATAATCTAATCGGGGTGATTAGGTAGGTGGTGCATAAGCAATGGCCTCCCAAGAGGGGTAGCCAGCCAGCACTGGGAGAAAGATTTTCCCACTCACATTGTTCAAAATCCTCAGTGCAAGGTGATAATAAAAAGCATACCAAACATTTAGTTGGCTTTATTAGTGTTTTAGAAAGTCCACCTAGTCTACAATAGTAGGCACCCCTTATTGCCTGTGGCACAGATGGGCCACTGTGGCTGCCCTGCCTTTGGTAAAGACTGTCTGTGAGGTAGTGACTCGTAAAATGAAATCTTCACAGAACTCTTCACCACGTGAGTTAGCAAGAAACCAGTATCCACGTCACTCATATATAATACCCAAGGGACTTCATTTAAAAGCTATGAACAAATTTTAAATTTGGATTTTGAGACAATTCAATTTTTCAGTGTATTTTTCCCTAAGAGTCTTGTCCGTTTCTGCTTCACCATCCCACCTGTTTTCAGGTTGACATAGGATCACTGTATAATATAACAGTGATGGACATTAAGAGCACATACACACACACACACACTGACACACATATGATTATCTGCTGTTCTTATGGCAAGGCACAAACACACACACACACACACACACACACACACACACAGAGACAGACATCCATAATATTTTGTAGAAAATTTTGAGATATTTAGAAGGATTTATATTCATTCTAGATTAGAAACTTCTTACATTAGATACATTTTTGTCTGTTGGACTGGTCCATTTAGTGAAAAACTTCATACTACAGTGATGAATGTATGACTGTCAACATCAGTTTTATTGAAATCTAGGACTAGAATTATTCTGCAGAAAAGTTCTTAATTTTCAGACACCTTACCTTGTCATGTTTGACTTTAATGACTAAATTATCTGCATAATGTATATTTTTCTCATGCTAGTGTTAATTTTGTCAAATTTAAATATAAAATTTTAGTTCAAAACATTATTTCCATTTTTTTGTTGATGCAACTTTTGGGTCGGCATCACTTCTACATTTTTAAACTGGGACAAATTACAGTTTTAAATAATCACAAGTTGACAATTACAAAATGTATAATGATCAATTGTGCTTTTTTCAGAAACATGAATATTGATATAAAAATGGGACTAATATCTTACATATGTGAAATGAAAGATTGTCGTCTTAAGGGTCGAACACTAATACATATTAGTGCAAACAATTTTACTAGGGCTTAAGCTTACATGAGCAATCAAAAGAAAAAGTAATCATTTTTAAATTGAACAAGAACATCAGTTTTGTTATTTAAGAAATCTTTAACTTTGCAAAATGAATATTTAGTGCTATTTTTAGCCTTTTATAATTAGCAGACAACTTAATCAGCACAAATAAGTCATACTATTAGTGTTAATCTCATTGTATACTGGGAAAAAATGGAGTTAATTATGAGGACATGCTAAATGGAATAGAAATATGTAAGCATTTTGAGAATGTTAAAATGTCTTTAAATCCTAGGAACCTATTTTAAAATGTATGCTAAATGAAGTAAGTCAGACAGAGAAGGACAAATACCATGATTTCACTTACATGTGGAATTTAAAAACAAGACAAATGAACAAACAAAACAGAAAATGACTCATAGATATAGAGAACAAAGTAACGGTTGCCAGAGAGTAGGGGTGGGGGATGCGAGACAAAAGTGTAGGGGAATGTGAGTTGTGAATATTTTATATGGGGAACAAGGAAGTTTCGACACCACACCACATTTAGATAAGTTTTATATCCTAAATAAAATTTTTAAATCTTTGGGCTGTAAATATTTGGTAATAATTATATTTGTTATATAGTAATTGAACTTCTTTGTTTACACCAAAGTTTCTCAATATCAGCAGCACTCTTGAGATTTTGGATGGGACGATTCATTGTCATGGGCTGTCCTGTGCATTGTAGTGTGTTCAGAAGCATCCCTAGATTCTGTCCCCAGATGCTGGTATCACACCCCTTCCCAGAAAGGACAACCAAAAACATCTCCAGATATCACCAAGTGTCCCCTGGGGAGGAAAATCCACCTGATTGAGAAACACTGCTCTAAATGCAATGGGGGAGATGAAAGAAGAGAGGGGTGATCCAAAGCACATGGTAGAAGAGAATGACTCTGTGTTATTTAAACAGTAGGCAGCAAGGAATATTTTAAGTTGCCTTTTGTTTCTGTTTTTCGATTTCATTGTCTCCACAATGACTGTCATAGAAGAAAACCAAGTAGAACATTCAAAAATGCTGGGATGAGGAGGCTCCCAAGGAGTGTTCTAACCTAGAACCTGAGGGTAGAATATCACACAGGGCTTTAGCAAGATGTATCAAGTTAAGCTAAAACCGTGTTTCCCCCGAAAATAAGACCTAGCCGGACCATCGGCACTAATGAGTCTTTTGGAGCAAAATTAATATAAGAACCGGTATTATATAATATTATATTATATTATATTATATTATATTATATTATATTATATTATATATATTAAAGACACGTTCTTATACTATATAAGACCTGGTCTTATATTATATTAAAATAAGACCAGATCTTATATTATTTTTTTGCTCCAAAAGATGCATTAGAGCTGATTGTCCAGCTCGGTTTTATTTTCGGGGAAACACGGTACTGAACACCCAGATGTCATTTTTTATTAAATCAGATTCTATAATAGCCATGAGAAGAGTTACAAAAGGACCCAGGTTTTTATGGTTCACAATGTTTTATATCATTAGCCCATTTCATTAATGAACGAGTGAATGAATGAAAATATCAGAGGACTGGCCAATTTGTCAGGCTTTCCCACTCTGGCCCAGAGAATTTTGGCTCTTTAATTCCACCAAGTAAAGCTAGCCAAGGTCAAAGTGTTGATCGATAATAAATATAAGACAATATCTGATAATTTTTTAAACTTAGAATTTTATTAAGGTGACAAAATCTGTCAAGAACAAATATAGCCTTACTCTCCATTCAGAACTATATATTATTTACTATCCAAGTCACATACAGTAAGTAGAAGGGATTTTGATTTTACTACACTTTTAGGCGATATGATCTAATGATGTTGAGAATAGGTTCAAGACTCAGCCATTTACTAGTTTTATTTCTCTTAGTGCATTTCTATTGTTCTACTAGAGATTCTAATATCATACATATAAATGTTTTGAGAATACAATAAAATAATGCAAGTAAAATACTTAGTCCACTGCTACCATATTTCCAACAGCTTTTCAAATATTAATAAATGTTTAATGAGGGTTTAATCTATTAATACATTACTGTTCCTCCTGGTCTGAAAACAACCATTAATCAGCACTGCCAACACTTGATTATACACAAAAAAACGCAGTTTTCTTGCTTCAAATCATGTGATGCCTCCTCCGCAAGCCCACAATACTCTTATTACTTGCTGTCCGGACTGCTTGGTTTCTACTGTCTCTATCTTGAGGTCCTATGATGTTCTTAGTCTTTAGAAATTTGAATGCTAGCTAAATGGTCACTTTATCAATGAAAACTTCATTTTGAATCTCCCAGAAGCCTTTGCATTATCCAACTTTACTTATGAAAACATCTTGGCTTCGTGGCTGACTATTCTGTGAAAGGCTTGCACAATGCTGCACTTCTCACCCCGTTTAATCTCATGTGCACCCAGCTGGGCACCTCCTGTGTAATATCAATACCTGCTCTGGCAGCAGGTCAGGATGTGTTGCTCATGTGTTTCATTCCCCCTCCTTATGGCTGCCCTGTAACCTCCAAGAGCTGTAATGTCAGCCTAACTATGGTGAAGAAAACTCATCTTCCCTCAGTTTTTATTTTACTCCCGCTTATATGAATAAAGGAAAGAAGAATGAAAAGCAATTACATAATTCAGAACAGGACACTACAGTTCTTTGTACATAAATAGGTTCATTTATAAAACACAGTACAACTCCATATGATCATGAAGGATAGAACTGCCCAGGTTCATGAGAACCAAAAAATCAATTTGGTGGGGAAGGAGGAACGGTAGAGCCCAATATGATATTTTTTATGGTGAAGGAAAATGGACTAACTATGCTGTCATAGATTTCAACTGAAAAGTAGTGAAATCATGGAAATTGTAACAAACACTACACAAAGAAGCATCAAACTGATTTTAAAAGCTTTTTTGTGTGTTCTATTGATTTTTCACTATTATGACCTTGTTCTTAAACCTGCTTGGTTGTGATCCTAATTTTCTACTCAATTTTTGTTTAGATCCCACTAGGATAGTGATACAGCATGATTATTCAGAAAAGCACAGGGGAGAGGAGATTAAGACTTCCTGCTAATGAGAATAAGGCAAGGAAACAGAAATGTGCCAATCTAAGTATTCTACCTGTAAATTGAACTGCCAGACAAGAGGAAATAAATAATACTTCATCAGAAGTCTCTTTTTGATGGAAAGAAAAAGTCTAAAAATGCTCCAAAAATAAATGTAAAGCAAAACAAACAAAAGCCATAGACTGCAGGGAAGCAGTGTAAGGGGACCATACTGAATCTTTAACAATATTATAAATGTTAAATTACCTTCCGATTATTACTTCATATAACTATAATACAGTATTTTCTGAAGCTTTTAATTACTTTTGTAAGAATCCAAATATGACATACTTCAGATACACATGCAATAGATTCACTTAAATTATGATTTGCAAGTTATTATATTGTATATAACTATAAATGGGAGGTTGTTGCAATACAGTATTATTTATATTTATACCTGAAATAGTAAAATACTTATTACAAATAATTACTTAATGGCATTGTTATAGTATGAGGCTTTTAATAAGTAATGAAAATAAACAATGACATTAGAATATTATAGCTTCTGAAAAATATATGTGCATATATATTTCTAAATCATCTACCTGGTAATCTTTATACTTATTTTTGTGTAAACTTCTAATCTTCATTTATTTTCTTTGATCCTCCCTAAAATGTTCCTAATACAAGAGAACAATGTAAATAGCTGCTTTGTTAACATGGATTTTCCTATAATCAACCTAGACATTTTTAAATCTTGCAACTATGCAGCTATAAATAAAAAGCATAAATTTAAGTGTTACTTATATTGAGGAATCCTATTCCATGTGCTTCCTCATTTTTAAATGGTATTATGTGGTTATTAATTAAATTTAACTGCTCAGATGTATTATTCACTTTTCATTTTTTCTCAAAATTAAGTCTTCATTGGTCTTAATTTGATATTTAAGAAAAATAAGAACTGTGTTTACTACAAAAAGTGTTGAGCTAAAGGTTGATAGGTAGTGTGCAGTTTTATTTCTTAATATGTCTGCAATTATGATACTCTACAATCAAGCTGACATTCACCATGAAGACCCTATGGCCTCGTGAAATTATCAGCCATCAAAGAAAGATTGAATTATCTTTAGTGAATTATACTTATAAAGTACTGTATACCATTATATTTTGAATAGGTTTTCCATTATAACTTTTCTTAGGGTTTTTATTTAAAATTGATTAGAGGAAGTTATTCAATTAATTCAATCTTTGGGTAACAATTTTTGTTTAACAGAATTTTTACTCAACTATGACATTATGAGTAAAACAGTTCAAAAACTAAAATTTTAAAATGAATATGCCTCAGGGTACTTTGAAGTTACTAAAATTTTACAAATAAAAATAAATTTTCACCTTCATAATTTCTTAGGATCCTGAGTGAAAGAGTTTACTGAAGCATTTTGGGGACAAGGTTGACAACAGGTAAATGAAACCTTGGAAAGCAAAACAATCTTTAAGTGGGTCTACTGTATTATTGGTATATTTCTATCCCTGAATATTTCACAATTGAAAATCCAGTTTGTATTGATATTTAGCATTATTGTTACATGAAAATTTTTAAAAAATATATCCTAGGTGAAAGATTATAAATAACTGTTGCCATGAGTAATTCATTAAACATTTCTAATTTCAAAATATGTGAATGATCAATATATATTTTTGGATGTAGAAATATCTTCTTAATCTCAAAGGCAATGACTTTAGCTTATATTATTATTATTCTGACTTTGATGAGAATTTCATTGCTAATTATCACATATAATCTTAAATAGCATTTTAACTAGATTGACCTACAGAAATTGTCAAAATATTAAAATAAGTGAAAAAGATGCACACTAACTTCTATTTTTTCCTGGCATAGAAAGAGTCATCACATAATTTCATCAAACTCTAACTTATTAAAAACATAGATAGCTGTGCCTATTAAGCACTGTGGATATCTTTGAATCTTTATACACTCACGATCCTTAAAATCTAGAATAGGCACAGTTGGAGAAAGCATCTACAGACTTGTAGAATTTCTATATGAGCCTTTAATATAGAAAGACAGGTTTCTTGGTGTTCCTAAAGTCTGTCCATTAAATCAAACTTGCAAGATTTTCAGACATTTTTATTTTACATTTCACAGGTTCTGGTAGCACAGCGAATTAATAATGTAGTCATAAGCTCATTTTTCAGTTTGATTTTGAGCATTTTATTTTTCCATAAGTATTTTTTTTAATTCAAGATAGATTATGTTTTCTTCAAAAACCACGCTTTAGCCCTATATACGTAAGAAATTTAGCATAGTCATATGAAATTAGGATATGATGAGATGTCATGTTTCCTATAAAATACATAACTAAATGCAGATTTTAATACTAAATTTAATATTTCATTTATAATCAAGTTTTTATAAGAAGCATCTAACTAAATCATAGATATTTTTCCAAAGAACATGGACCAAATTGTATATTGTATGTGCCCTGATGAATTTCTAAGAATTTACCCTAAGGGCCCATCATTTTGTTCAAAATCAATTAAGGAATATGATATGGAATTACTCTAGAATTTCAAAAAGTATGCTTGAAAAATTGGCAATAATCTAGGTCAGACTTCATAGTTCGTGACTTGTATTTTAAAGGCTATTACAACCCAAGTTACTTGAGTTTATGGTATATTAAGTTTGAAATTACTTAAAAGTGCAACAACAAAAAAGCAAAACATTTATTTTAGTTACAGAAGAGCTACATTGTATGTGTATTTATTTTCTATCATTTTAAGGACAAAAGAATCTTTCATGGAGAAAATATTTAAATTACCATAAGCTTATATATTTTGTAGCTTATAATTTATAGTCATAAATTATATATCAATTACAAGAAAACTGCCTTTTAAATATTAATTTAAAAATTGCTGACTTAACACGATGGCAGAAAAAGCTTCAAGTTAATTTACCGGTTTTAATTCAATCTGACTGACTTAATTATACCGCCATACTTGGTTGACGTAGGAATATTTTCTTTTTTCTTTTGATGAATTTAAAATACATGAAACTTCACTATTCTTTCTTGAAATAACAGAAAAACTCACAGTAATTTTAAATATTATTGACATGGTATGTAAAAATGCAGAGTGATGATCTAATTTGTTTTTTTTAAATGCCACTATATGTTAATTTCATTTATAGTTATAAGCAATCTGCAGGCTCTATTTGTTGCCCAAAGAAGTCCGTGCTAAGACATAACAAATAAAAAATTGCAATTTTGCTTTCAACATTCTTTGTTGATGTTGTTGTTGTTGTTTTTCCCCAAATTTGGACAAGATTTTGCTCATGTTCATTTCCACTCTATTTGTTGTCAGAGGCTCTACATAGAAACATGTTTTATCTCAGCTTGGATCCTCTAAAGGATGACCAAGCATTTTAGCCTGCTTATTCCCATTTTGTCTTAGCTTTCCCTAAACCAAGTTTCGTTATCTTGCCCACCAATAATACCTAGTCTTTGATAACTCATGTCTCAGCAATAAAGTATCCAAGAAGTCCTAGGCTGGCCCCTGCTTGTGTGCCAATTATGTGTTTCAGGAAAGAATTATGTTATCATGTTGATTATTATTGATAACTTTCCTGGTTCAGAGCAGAGGTCAGTGGGAAAATATCTGAAGTTTCGTAGTGTTGAGTTTCACTTCAAACTCTTCCAGAGGCAGTTGTCTAAGCTTTCCAACTAGAAGAGCTACATAGCCATCAGATCAATTCTACCTTTTCATGAGCATTACATCGTCATGACACGTGACAAGGTCATTAAAACTTATAATCAGGACCTAAATGTACTGAAATTTTACCACCTGAATCATCATCCACTAGAATAACTATAATCAGAGTCTGAAAGATGGAAGGAAAGGTAAAGATTTCTTCTCACAGGGAAAAACATGAAGACTCACAAGTTTTACTGTAGCGAATGTCCCTAAGCCACGTAGCTTGTTAGTGGAAGACAGGACTAAAAACTTTCTTTAGTTGACACTGAGGTCAAGAAACTAAGGACATCAGCAATTTTTAAAAAATGATATTCATGCATAGGATTTAATAACAGTTAATCACTGAGGCTGATCCCATCTTTCTTACACAAGTGTCACTAATCGGATGACTTTAACCACATTCTCCTTCCCCAGCTTTGACATGTCCATAAGTTATTTACTCATCAGATAAGCCCAGCCAGGAATCCAATGAGAAGTGCCATAAAAGACCATTAATTCATACCACATATTCCTCTTCTCTTTCGTACCCACTGTCATTATCCTCCCACTGTATTTAGGCTAATTCTAATTGATGGATTCCATCAGCAAATTAAAAACAATACTCTCTAGACTTCAGTGATGAAAAACATACAGAGTAAAACAATATGTTCCTTGGAAATGCAGCACTTTGTTATCTTTATGGTGCAAAGTGAAAGACAAATTAAGGGAAGAATGCTGTGCAAGCCTTTTTTATTGCTTTTATGATAATAAGAAGATAGTCCTTATTTGTTTTGATTGGATGGTGTGAATTCATTGTCCTGCTACAATTTATCGATTTGGTTAAAAATCACCGGATGCCTGATGGAAAACTCACAGGTGTTTCCTTCTGATAGTTCACATTTGCAATTTAAATTGCATTTATAAGCTTAAATGGCTCAGTCACAACTACAGGTTCACTTCTCTAAAGAATAACCTACATTTCATGAAGTATTTTTTTTTTATTAGCATTCAGTTGTAATTCATACAATAATCTTTTCGATAAGTAGGTAAGCGCCACCTATTGTAAAGAAAGTTAGAATGAGAAACTGGTTGCAAATTAATATTTATTGGAGGCAAGGGAGAAATTACAACAATATTTTCTATGTTTTTATGTTTGAGATTAAAATCTAATCTCTCCATTGCAACATTTAGGGTGGAACTAAAAGCACTGATCATTTTTATATGAACTCTTTGTGTTGTTGCTCTGTCTAAAATTTAGAGCTGTGGTGTAAATTTAACAGAACTACTCAAAAAACCCACTTATAAAGATGATTCCTTAAAAAGTGCAAAAATAATACCCAAATGTTTTCACATACTAAGCATCACAAGCCTACGACGATAAAGGATTTTGTGAAGCAAACTCCACTCTTCCTGAACCTAAATACCACAGTGATTTTCACTGAAATCATCCTTCATCTGTCTCTCTAATCCTTCTCCAATACTGGAGATGTTCCTACTGAATGCTGAAAGCACTTCTCATTAGTTTCAAGCTCTGGCATTGGCTGGAAACACCATAATAGAAATAAAAGATGTATTTGAAAATATCCTATGTTGTTGCCCTGAGTTTAGTATATATGAGTTACCACTCATTGGATTCTGGGAGAGAATAATGATGCATAAACAATGTTGGGAAAATAATCTTATTTAAAAAATGTACTGTAGATTTTTTTTCTTTTGAGGTGCTTTAACCAAAAATAGCAATAATTTTCACCCAACATAATTTAAAATAGTTCTGATCCTGTCACTTCTTCATTATTTTTTTACTACATTTCAATTGAGAAATGAAACCCTGCATTTATTTCTAAAATTGCTGAGCTTGCTTGCTTGCTTGCTTGCTTGCTTGCTTGCTTTCTTTCTTTCTCTCTTTCTTTCTTTCTTTCCTTCTTTTAAATTGAGGGTAGCAACTAGCAATCCTGAATCCCCCACTCCATATTCATGCCAAACACATACTGGTAAATACATTTTAATGTGAATGGTGGATTCCGTAGCTATTGATAGACTACACATGAACTGGGTGGACAAGGGGAACAAAAACTCTTTTCTAAGTCTTTTTTTATCTTCACTTGTATAGAGAAGTTTGATTATCACTAAATATGTGAGCTTATAATTTGTCTATAGTTGGACAACAGTACTATGTCTTATTCTTGATCCTGTTCCAATCTCTTCCTCAATTGTCACTCCTCCCCCAATTCCTTATGCGGCTTTGAGATGAGCAGCATTCCTCTGGTCCTCAGCCTGCGTCACCACCAAACCTCCCTTCACGATGCCTGTTTCCATGGAGCATTTTATTGTAAACACGAACTTGAACACTGCAGTCACCTTCAAAGTTCCAGATTAACGATGCTTTAGGAGGGAGTTTGAAGACATTCTTCAAATTCACATGAAATGGAATGGTGGAATATGAAAATGGTATTTCCCTAGATTCTAGATCCCCCCAGAAACCACCATAGATGCTATTTGGCATGAGCCTCTTCAGTTAGATCACTTCCATCTAAAGTGAAATCATGTTTCTCTTATCCTTCTTGAGGGCTTGGTATATTTAAAAATCACTGATTTCCTAACAGTACCTTCACGTAAGAAAAAGAATAGCGTGAGTAGAAGAAAATTTCTGGCAATGAATATATGGAGATCCATAGTTTTAATTTCTGAGTCTACAACAAATTATTTATAAATTATACTCACGGCATAAATATATATATTTTTAAATAAGCTCCCATAAAATACTATGCCATACTAGCAGAACAGAATGACATAAAGCCTCAAGAGATTTTGAAGAAAATTAAAGTACAAATGCAAACATGAAACAAAACAAGAGCCCATGTTTTTATTCCTGATGTAGCTCAGCATTACAAATAATAGGGCAGTTCTTGTCTTTTCACTTCTAGATGGATTTTTTTTAATTGGTCACAAATAAACTAGAATAATAAGTTAGACAGGTGACAGGCAAAATCCAAGAAATTGGGAAACTGAACTGGTGCATCTTTAACTATGAACTCGATCATTCTTTAACTATGAACTCGATCATTCAGTGACTCCCACCTACTCATAAGGAATTAGAATAGCCTCAGTTTCAACAGTGCTATGTATGAACCTGGGACCTTCAAGCCTTATGCAATATGTATTAAACCTCTTACCTTTAGGTAGTCTTTGTTCCAACTTGGTTGTTATATAGGGAAGTAATTCTCAAAAAAAAAAAAAAAAGAAAAAAAGAAAAAATGGAGGGGAATCAAAAAGTAGTCAAAGGATTGCTATTAACAACCTGAGTCTGTAACAGTCTACAATTTTGGGAAAGACCAGCCATTCAAGAAATTTGAGAGAATGCCAATGGGTTGCTAATTCAGATGAACAAGTGTCATTTTTTTATTTAAAAAAAAGTCACAAGATCATAGAGGGTTTTCAAGTTTCCAGGTCACCCTACTAGGAGCCACAGGAATTGAAAGTGCAGCTGGAGTGTATCAAAGGGTGAAACAGCAGAGAACCTAGAGGCTTGGGAGGGAGAAAAGCTGGTAGTTTCAGGTTATAGCTGAGATGAAGAACTACAAATGTGCAATTTAAATTTAGAAGCATACGGATATTTTAAAAGGTCTCTAGCGCTAGTTTTTTTTAAAGATAGATTCGAAGAAGTTATGGCCCTTCCCTGCCTCGTTCACCTTGAAATTCCATGACCACTCATGACCACTGTGACACCAAACACCTTTTTTTTCTTGGAATCAAGTATGACAGACCTTCAAGCAGAAATCGGTTTCTTCTCAGCTCCCTGCTAATAAGAACCAACAGAAACATGCATGCGGCCATATGCACCACTGCCATCAGGTCACCTAGGTGAAGGGTCACTAAGATATAATAAAAGCATGGCACCAAGATTTGTCAATGCCCTTCCACATAGACTCAGGGCAATGAACGAGACAAGAAGGGCTAGAAATGAGAAGAGAAGGACTCCAAAGCTTATGTTAATATTTCTTTTGAAACCAGTGATTAATATGGTTGGAGGACTTCAAACATTATTAAAAAACAAAGATGGAATATTTAAACTTGACGCGATACATACCAGTATAATTTGGGGTTGGCTGATGGCTTCTATATTTTAGTTTATTGTTACTTACATAAACAGAGTGACTCAAAACTAAATCAATTTTCTCTAGATATTTCATAAGTAAATGTGTTAGTTCTTACAGATTTGTTGAGAAGCTTTTGTGTGTTCAACGCTTTGTTTGTAAACATTGAAACACTCCAGGGCTCATTTCTGGGCTTTTCTCTTTCTACAGTCTCTACCTCTCTGTCCTTATGTCACACATTTGGCTCCTGATCACCAGGCCCCCTCCTATGCCCTTGACGTTTGAGTAGTCGGAACAGTCTGCCACCAGATTTTGGCGGACTCCTTGCCATTTAGTTCTTGACTCAACCATCACCTAATGAGCATGAGTCACAGTGCCTGGAGTGGGTGATAACAGAGTGAATGACAGATGAGCCCTGTTCTTGGGGAGCATGTGATCTATAGGGTTGACTTGTGAATTAGGAAAGTGCTCAGACTGTAAAACAGATTTCAAAATTTTGTTCTTTGAGCAAGAACAAAAGATTACCTACATAATGCAATAAATATTATACCCTGCAAAGAAAAACTCTTTAACATGCTTTATTTTATAGCTTCGTATCACTGGTAAATCAGAGAGAGAGAGAGAGAGAGAGAGAGAGAAATAACAATTTCATTTCCATTAGAAATGTTGTGCAGCCTCAAATTGCACTACTACTGTCTCTCCGAAAAATTGAAGATACTTTGGAACATGCTCTGTTTCTAAAACCATACAAAAGTAAGCAGCAGAGACCCAGAGTGAGAAAATAAATATTCCAGAAGGGAGAAAGGATTGGTGGGGAGGTTAGTGGGGTAAAGGATATAAAATATAAATGTATATCTCATGGCAATAAAAACCACTTGTCTTACATACCACTGATTCAATTCATAGCAGAGTTTCTTGTCCCAATGGAAATGAAAAATTCAAATATATATAAAACATTTGGTGCATTTCATATGCCAAAATGAATTGGCTTTGCATTAGTGTCATATACAAAGCAAATATATATTTAAAAATCCACAAATAAAATTAATTTGAATCAGAAGTTTCCTTTGTCCTATAGCGGTAAGGAGGGAAGATATTTATAATAAATACTAATGACAAAGTATTGGTGTGCATATAAATGTAGATGTGGGCGTGGACATGAGCATGGCAGAATTAGGAATAAAAATAGATACAAAGAGTGGCGAATTATACTTCAATATTTCAATAGCTATGATATAGCACAGTCATAGATACAGAGAGAAAAAGAGGGAGGGTGGGAGGGAGGGAGAGAAAGCGAGAGAGAGTTGAGATAAACGGCTCTATCAGAACCAAAAAAGGGGCAGCCTAGAAAGACAGAAAGTTTTTAACAATAATTGCTTGTTGCCAGTCAATCAACAAGGAAAGAAACTGTGTCCCCATGCCCATACACACCATCAAAGAACAAATAAGCAACCCCATTTTTCACTCTCAGGAGGCTGATCTAGTGCTCCAGTACCCCCACTGGGGTGGTACTAAGCAACAGCAAGTGGGCAGCTGGAAGCTTCACCATTGTCCAGCTGGAATGAGGAGCTCCTATGCTCAGACATCAAACAACTATATGCAGAGGGGACTTGCATGCCCATCTGGGAATATCAGGCAGCACACACACTGCCCTTGCCTGAGCAGTGCCAGAGAAAGCCATTTAAGGTAAATTCTAAATCAGAAACTAAATTCTAAGTCTCAAAAAATAATAGGAAAATGTCCAGGTTTCAACTGTAAATCATTCATTATGCCAAGAAGTAGAAAAATGTAGTTGAATAAAATTGAAAAAAAAAACAAAAAACAATCAATAGATGATAGTACCAAGATGACTGAGATATAATTATTTGACAAAGATTTTAAAGCAGTCATCATAAATTGCTTCAAAGAAAAATTATAAACAAATGAAAAAGAAAGTGGAAAGCCTCAGCAAAGAAATACAAAGTCTCGGACAAGAAAAATAAATGATAAAAATAACTAAGTAAAAAAAAAAGTAGATTTACTAAAAAATAAAAACCAAAATAAAAAAGTTCATTGGATGGGTTTATCAGCCGAATGGACGGGACAGGAAAGAACTGATTAAGTAGAAAACAGAACAAGAGATCAATCTGCAAAGCAGAGAGAAAACAGTTTGTTTAAAAAATAATGAACCAAGCCTTAGGGACCTGTGGGACTATCACAAAATAGCCTACATTTATGTCAGTGGATTTCATGAAGTACAGGAGAAAGAACACAGGACCAAAAGAGGTAATCAAAGTAGTTATGGATGAGAACAGTTTGATGAGAGACAGAAATCTACATTCTAGGAACTGTACAAACCCCAAAAGAGTAAACCCAAACAAATCCATACCAAGACACATCATAATTAAACTGCTGAAAAATAAAGACAAAGGCCTTTTGAAAACAGCCAGAAAAAAATTGGTCACATTATCTATATGGGACAAAAGAAATCCATTACAATGCTAGTGTATTTCTCATCGGAAGGCAGGAAGGCCAGAAAGAAATGGCACGATACTTTCCCTATGTTGAAAAATAAAAATAAATTGTCAAAACAGAATCCTATTCCTAGTGAAAACATCCTGGTAAAATGATGACATCAGTTAAGTGTGAAAAGTTATGTATAGGTAATGTATTACCTAGAGCAACCACACAAAACATAAAAAGTAGTATATTCAAATCACTATAAATAAATCAAGGTGAAATCCTAAAAGAATGTTTAAGTAACCCACAGAAAGGCAATTAAAAAAGCACAGATGAACCATAATCAGAGAAAACAAGCCTAAAACAAATAATAAAATAGCCTTAAGCAACAACATATTGATAATTACATTAAGTATAAATGCTCTTAACGTGTCAATTAACAGACAGCGTGGCAACCTGGATTAATAAACATGACCCAACTATATGATGTCTTAAAAAAAAAAAAGAAAGAAAAAAGAATAAAAATAAATAAAACCTCACTTCAATTACAACAATATAGTCAGGCTGAAAGTAAAAGAATGGAGAAATAGATTTATCATGTAAACATCAGTCCCAATAAATCAGGAGCGGCATTGTTTCAAAGGAAACGTTCTTTATCTCCACAGTATCAGTGCCACTGCTGTGCTTGTGATAGAGTTGGGCAATATGCTACTAGAGAGGGAAACTGGGAGAAGGCCAGTTTCTCTGTATGAAATCTCTGGGATTTCTCTGTATTATTTCTTAATACTGAATGTGAATGTTCGATAATTTCCAAGTATAAAATGTAATCAAAACAATTTTAAAAATTGTGATGGTTAATTTTATGTGTCTACTTGACTGGGCCTCAGGGTGCTCAGACTTTGGACCAAACGCACAGTGTGTCAGTGAGGGTGTTTGTAGATGAGATTAACATTTGTATCAGCAGACTGAGTAAAGCAGATTTCAGTCCCTCACCTTGGGTGAGTGATGCCTGCCCACCCAAAGGATTGAAGGCCTGAACAGAGCAAAAGGGCTGAGTCCGAGAGAACGCCTCCTGCCTGAGGCTTGAACTGCAGATGCTGGTCTTTTCCAGCCTTAGGCATGAGAATGGAACATCAGCTCTTCTGGGATCACAAGCTGGCTTGGTGTTCGCACTGGACTACACCATTGGCTCTTGTTCTCAGGCCTTTGGAAATGGAATAGAAATAAATACACATGTCTCTCCAATGTGCTGACTGCAGGTCTTGGGACCTCTCGGCCTTCGTAACTGAGTGGGCTAATTCCTTATTTTATATATATACCAGTGATGCCAAAAAATGTATACACATTTTAAGAGATGTTATCTATGCTCAAGCAGTAGTTCTCCATAATCAGAAGTGTCTGGACACTGATGGTAACCACTTTGAGCACCTCTTGTAATTGCAGAAGTCAAACGTGACTTGTATTCATCTTTTGTTAATGGTATATACTGAGTATTACAATTAATGCAGCTTTTTCCTTCCTTAAAATGTGTATACATTTTTTGGCACCCTGTGTGTGTGTGTGTGTGTGTGTGTGTGTGTGTGTGTGTAGATATATCAATTATATTGGTTCTATTTCTCTGGAGAACACTAACGTAAAAAATAAATAAATAATAAGAATCTGTTTCAGGTATATAATTAAGTTGTGAAAAGAAAGTCTGTATATCAGCTTTCATTGACTCTTACATAGAAAAAAGAGAAAAATTAGAACATTCGCTTTATTTTATTGACATTGTACATACGTGTGCGTGCACGCATGTGTGTGTAAAGCCTAGAAACATATGTCAGTGGTGTGGAAATAGAAGCAGGTAACAAGAAGTGGATTTCAATTAATAAAACACATAACCATAGAAACTTACTATGCAAAAGGGCAGTTGTTCCTTCGTATATAAATGCCTGTGTTCATTACCTATTCAGATCAGCATGTGGTAATTTTTATTTGTCAGTGAAAATCAATCAACTTCCACTTAAAAAAAAAGGTAGAATATTTTGGGTCATCAGTATGATTCAAGTGGTATTCTATTTTAGAAAAGTCATTTCTTTTTAAAGATGTTTTTAATATTCATGATTTGAACATTTAATTATGGTTGATATTAAATAAAAAGAATGAGAGCCCATTTTGACTTGCAAAGTTTGTAGTTCACTAAGAATTCATTAGGCCATACTCAGGAGTTTAGGAATCAATCTTCAGGTTTTTGGAATTCAGGAAAAGCATATTTAACTATAGATAAATCTAATTGTAAAACATCTTGATTTTTTTTATTTTAAATAAGACAGTACTATAGACTACAGCTGTCTTAAAATGAGTCCAATATATATTTAAGCACTGTTCTTATTTCTTATAAAAATTTAAACCAAACCTTCACATATAATTTCCACATAAATCACAAGGAACCAAATCAGGGTTTTTTAAAAAATATTACTTAAAGTTCAAAAGGATTTCAATGTCAGAGAGATTCTGATTCAAATCATGTCCCCCTAACTACTGTGGCTAGGAAAACACCAGTAACACATGCACCAACCACTCTTCTCTTTGAGTATCTACCTCATGCCAGATAATTTATATGTTGTATCTTATGTTATCCTTATGACAATACAGAGATGAAGACAGAGCTGGTTTCTTTTACAGATACAGAATCAAGCTCAAACTTGTTGTAAGTCTGTGGACAATGTACCTATTTTATTTTATTTTACTTTTTTAGTTTTAGTTTACTAACTAATTGGGAAAACTACACCTACCTCACTGTGCTATAAATTTTAAGTAAGATAATATATGTAATATATCAAACTCATTGCTGTTAATAGTCACTAAATAATATGGTAGACCTTCCATTTTAAGTAAAATAATATTCAGGTTCATGTCATACACAGAAATAAGTCAAGATCTCCAGGAGACGAATGGGAGCATCCAATATATGGCTGGTCAGGGTTGCGTGCTTACAAGTATCGGTTATCTGACTGAGTCAACCTCACCTGCACCAGTATTTCCTCTTTAAAAAAAAAAAGTTTTGAAAACATAAGCTGTACATTCAGGACTTCGTTTTTCAGGCAGAGAAAGTCCATTCCTTATGGTATACCATTTGTAAGAAGTGGTTGACAAGAAATAGCATTGTACCCTATACATTTATCAAATTAAAGGTAAAGTGAAGGCCTTGAATTTATACCAATATAAAACAACAGTTTTTAAGCTTCCTAAGATTGAAATCAAAAGACTTCATACTTTAACATCCAGAGCAGCGCTAAATGACTCCCCCGGGCTCATTGCTAACTTTAAAGCTGTAAGACATAGGGCTGGATTTCAAGGGAGGTGTGGTACTGAATTCATTCTTTTTTCTTTCCAGAGGGACACCCATGAGGCTTCAAGATTTAAAGTCAGTCAGTCCAACAGACATGACAAGAATCTTCTTGATGAGTACAAAAAACACATTAAGAAGCTGTTTGATGGGGATTTGTCGGGAATGGTTTTGAGCTTATCTTTTATTATCTAAGGCATGTAATTCCTAAGTAAACAAACAAAAATCTCTTATCTCAATATTTTCAAATATTTTAATTTATAACGATAGCTTAGGAACATGGTGAAAGACATTTTCAGATTTCTGTAGCTGGATTTCTGGTTACTAATAAGATACATAGTAATATGCACTATTGTCTAATGACGTGATAATATGCAAGTTTTGATATCATTGTTTTACACACAATTGAATAATAGTGTGTGATTTTTTGATCTTCACAAATAATTTAAGTAACTTTTCTATGTTTAATATCGTATAATAATACATAATCACACATGATGCATTATAGGTAAGGTAATACTCATTTCACACTTTGTTTTAAAATTATTATTAATGTGTGAATAGAACTCATTGTAATTTGAAATGTACATTAATATCAAAGGGATTCTCTATCTGAAGATAATTAATGAGATTTTTTTATCGCTTATAATAATTTTGCATATGTCTTTCAAAGTACAGAACCTTCATCTTAAAGAAAATGACCAAAAAAAAATTAGTTTCAATCACATATTAAGTAAAGAACTAAATTTGTGATTCGAGTAATGCAAGCCAACAAAAATCAGAATTATCTGGTAACTCCCTATCTTGCCTCTCTGGAGATTTAGTTAATCTCTTTCCACTCAATTTGTATGGGAGTTTCCCACAACGAGACGACATAAAGAATATTTCAGGTAATGTGAATTATCTGTGTTTGTCACTGCAAATCTGTTCTTGTATAGAACACACAGACACATTGAATACACTGATCATGGCAAAATCAGCTGTGGTATGGCCAAAAACAATAACAAAAAATTCTTGCACACACGAACAACAACCAAACCTAAAGAAAACTCAGAAAGAAAGAAACATTAGCTTTTGACAAATTGCTGGTAATTCCCTCTCAGATAGTCACTGCCTTTATAAGGCCACCAGGGTGTTATTGGCTCCATTATCTTTAATTCCCTGTAGCTGTGATTCATTCACATCCCTTGTTCTACCCTCTAAGATGAGTGGCATGAGTCAGAGAGGAGCCTTGAAGTTTGATTAGGAAAGCCTTTGCCCAGGGAACATTGTTACAAGTTCCTGAAGGCACTGAACTCATGTTCTTAGTCTCCTTAATATCAGGCTCCAAAGAACCCTTGTGACTGGCCAAATATTACCATTCTACAAAGTTAATTAAGCTATTATTTCCTATAAGACCTTACAAGGACTCTTTACAGCTTCCTGTGCCCTCAAAGCCCTTTGAATTTGATAACAAAGTTTAAGAATATTAAATGCACTAAAATTCCTCTCTAATTCTAACAATGACATACCTTAATCTAGGCTTTGACCAGGTAAATGGCAGACCACCATTAAAATAATAATAATAATAATAAAGTCAAAACACTCCTTGTGGTAGGTGTGTTAGTATGTCTTTAATAATTTTTATACTATTCTCGTATTTTCTTCTTTTCCTTTAGCACTTTTTATCTGTTGGGCTTGTAGTGGTCTTTGTCTCCCACAGTCTCTCTTGGTTTTCCTTTTTCACTTTCCAAATAAAGACATAGATATAAAAGGTATAAATTTTAGGCAAAAATGAAAAAGGTGAACATTTGCACGCATTTCATAAGAGACTTTACCGTAACAGTTTTTGATTACTAAAGAGATCAGAAATTGTATTTCAAATTAACAAGATTTCAGAACAAAACAAACATGAACTTGATTTTCTTTTTCTAATAATACTGGTTATAGTTAACATCAAGTCTCACCCATATCATGTGGTATTTATAATGAATTGTGAAGTAAGCAAAACTGAGAAATTTAGCAAGGATAATCTCGTTCCCTATATACAAACATCCATAATGAAAGTAAACAATCGACTATTACAGGCTCTGTGATCTTAATTTATATAACTGAGCGTGATGTCTAAAATTCACATTTTTGAAGTATCTGAAAATATATAGCATTGTTTTATAAATGTATGTACCTGTGTTTTAGTTGACCTAGTTGACCTAACCTTATACATTTTGACTGCTGCACTATAATCCGTTGCAGGCCTATATCATCACTCATTTACCCTTTCAACCAATGATAATAGATGATTCCTATATCTCTGGTATCACAAATAATGTTGTAAAGTATATTCTTTTCTTTCTATGAGCGTATGCCAGGGATAGTTCTAGTACTAAATTTACAAGGTACTGACATGGCTTTCTAGAATGGCTGCCCGAATGAGACTTCCCCTACACACACACACACACACACACACACACACACGTATAAATTTGGATCTTATATAAGGTGGATCTTTACTCAACATCATATTTTATTTGCATTTTGATCTTTAATTGAATTTTCTCAAAATTCATTTAAATGAATTTTCTCATTGAATCCATCATGTAAGAGAGGATTTCTTATATAAGCTGAGTCACAATGCTTGCATATTGAAAAAATATATATCACCTAATATTAATAAAATATTTGTAAATTTAAACCAATATGCAGATATTTCCAAACTGATAAAACATTATTTCCCCTTCAATTTTTGTATCAAACTTCAAATGTCATGAAAAAGAATTTTAGGAATTTAATGTTGAGAATTTAATGAAAGTAATAGTTTCAGGTAATGCAGGTCTTCCAGTTGACTGTACTTAAACGTCATAAAACACTTAAAAGAAAGGCTTTATTCATTGGTAAATACTTAAGTTGAAACTGCAAGAGGTTGAAATAATAACTGCCTATTTTCTTTAGAAATACATTCTACCTCAGAGGACAGAGAAGCCTAGCAAACACGCCCTGCTCAGAAGTCACACATCATCAATGTTCACATAGAAGAAAATTACATGTATGACTTCGCTCAGATTAATCTAAATAATTTAGGTAAATTGAACCTAAAAGTCAAAGTTTAATATGTCTTCCTTTCAAAATGTCAATTCAGCTCTCCATCTTGAAGCATCACTCAAATACATACTTCACTCTCAATATCCACCTGAAAAAAGGCTAACTCAAGCAGTGGCATATCACATTATAACAATAATAACAATGATAGTGCTGTACGCATATTAAAACATAATGAGAGGTACATTTATTGACCACCTACTCATGCCTGGGACTACACAGAGATTTCCTCATCGGATCTTCAGGACACCATCAAATGCAGATTATTATTACTGACATCAGAAAGGGAACAGATGTTCGGAGACGTGAAGTAATTGGCTGCAGGTCCTACTGTTTGTAAGAGGCAGAGCCAGGACAGTACCATTCTATCAACTCTGCTTTTTCAGTATACTGGGGGCTGCCAAAGAAATGTATACAAGTGGACACTTTGGTCAACGTTGCTCAAGCAGTAGTTCACCATGATCAGAAGTGTCGAGACACAGATGGTAACCACTCTGAGCACCTCTTGTAATTGCAGAAGTCAAACGTGACTTGTATTCATCTTTTGTTATCAGTGTATATTGAGTATTACAATTTTAATAGATTTTTCCTTTCTTAAAATGTGTATACATTTTTTTGGCACCCTCTGTATGTTCACTTCAGAAACAATCCTGTGATGGTTATTTTTATGTGTCAACTTGGCTCAGCCATTGTGTCCATGTAATGTGATCAAACATTATTCTGGATGTTTCTGCGTGGGTATTTTTTTGTATGAGACTAACATTTAAATTGGTAGAATGTAAGTAAAGCAGATTGCCCCCGTAATGTGTGCGGGCCTCATCTAGTCATTGAAGGACTGACTAGAACAAAAAGATTGACCTCTACAAGAGGGAATTTTACAGCCTTAGGCTTGCATTACAACATGAGTTCTTCCCTGGTTCTCCAGCATGTTGGCCTGGTCTGCAGATTTTGGACTTGCCAGCCTTTGTAATTATGTGAACCAATCTCTCTCTCTCTCTCTCTCTCTCTCTATATATATATATATATATATATATATATATATATATATATATATATATATATATATATACACACATACACACATATATATATGCATGCTACAGATGTAGATACAGATACATAGATCTAGATACATAGATCTATGTATAGATCTATGTATCTATATTTATCTATCTATACACATACGCACAAACACGCGCGCACAAACACACACACACACACACACATGCCACACGCTTACACACACCCTATTAGTTCTGTTTCTCTGGAGAACCTGACTAATGCAAATGCTAAAAGCTATAAATGTGTTTGTGAACTCCAAGTACTACCCCTTTATTTTATTAATGCTGTTTATCAACCTATCTTCTTCCTATTCCATCTCCTCCTTCTCCTCTTTCAACCTCTTTTACTCTTTTTGTGTGTTTTTTAAGAATAACATGATTTTGTCATGGAAAGTAACCTAATGCCTTTTTATTCATAATCTCTATATGCTTATTTCATCACTGCATTTTTTCCTTTAGTCCAGACGAGAACAAGATCTAGACTGAGGCTTTATTTTCACCTGGCCTTAGGTCACAACAGATTTGTCTTTACCACCTCACAAGAATTCTAAATCTTCATTCATCCTCCAATTCTTTCCTTTAATAATAGAAAAGGTAACATTTATATCCTATAGTTGTATGCTTTATCTTACCCCTATATGAAACAATTATCGTCTCAGTCTCTTTTCAGGCTTCAAATATTTATCTCTGGTTTGGACTTTTTTTTTTTTTTTCAACTTATATTTTAACTCTACATCCACATCAGGGTCTTGGCCTATGAATTTCTGATCTGCAGGTTCTATCTCACATGGAAAACTCTTACCTGTCTTATCTAGTCCTTATCTAGTTCTTATTGAAGGATTCAAGTTGTGGGCAGGGAGTCTTCCATTAACAAAGCACAGGAGGATTTTTGCATTTACATGGCCAGCTCATCCATTTGGAATATTGCACATCTTCTCAATATTTTGATCAAGGCCCTCGTCACCACACTAAAAGGGAGGCACTAATAATTTCTGACCTTATTATTATTATTGATTAATGCATAGGTGCTTTATTTCATTGGGGTGGTTAACAGTTACTACAATGAAAGATCTTGGATATTTTCTACTAATCTATTCTTCTAAATAAAATATATATGTTAGTATTACTATAGCAAGGGTTTCTATATTTCTATTTGTTCACATTTTCTGATACATAGACATTTTAAAATAACATCATCATCTGTAAATTTTAAATTGCCTTAAGATAAAATGCTGAGTAAAAAAGAATACTGATACTTTTCAGTAAACTATGTTGATTAAATAAAAACATAACCAAAGCTAGATTTCAGGTTTATTTTTAATAAATGATTTCAGCCTCTGGGCTAATCAGAATGTCTGTCTTGGAAAAGCTATATCTCTTTATTTTTGGGTCTTGAACAATTCATGTAATCTCTAAATATATTTAAAGACATAACTCAAAGCTTTCCCATTCTTCATGCCTACTTCATAAGCCTTTCTATATTCTACTTTGTTCTAGATACTACTCAAAGTTGAGAAATTAATCAAAGACCCAATCTAAAATCAACTCAAAACCTTAATATATGTGCTAATCACATTTCTTTGGACCACCAAAGATAATGAGGTAATTGAGCTTAATAGAACTTACTTATTTCGAAGAGAATGTTAAATTTCAGAATCACTGTACCAAATTCTTCATTTCAAAACAATGAAATTGACACACAGAAGACTATCTTGGCTCAGGTCTACGTTTAAATTCAGCAAAGTCAATAGTACAGACCATTTTCTTTTGCTTATAGGCCTTTATATTTTAATCTAAATCACTACGCTTCTGTAATGTGAAATATCTTATTGGGAAACCATATGATTTTGCAACTTACTCTTTACTCAGGTAACTGGGAGCTGATTAACTATTTTGTTTTGTTTTGTTTTGTTTTCTTGAAACACAATTATTGTACAATTTTATAACTCTGTGGTAGTTAATAATTAAAATGTCTTAAAAGCAAAATTAAATATTTGACAATTCAAGTTCTGATTACATTAATTTAAATTATGAATGCATTTTTTTTTTAGTGTTATCATGTATTTTTAGGACCTTATGAGAGTTATAGTGTAAGAATTTGCAGAAAAGATAAGTGTACTTCAAATGGTAATGCATTTCACATTTTTAATGTAATCTTTTCCCCCAAGGTTTATCTTTAGTTCCTTCATAATCCTTTAAAAATAATGTCTATGGTGTGTTTGTAACAAACTACTTTATTTTAATTGCTTACAAATTTATATGGCGTAAAATTAGTTTCAAAAAGCATTTAGTTCATAACTCCTCTTAAGTTTGTAACATAAGGACACCTTACACAAGTAATTAAGAGACTGTTAACTACCAACATTTATGAGCATTTACATTCTAAGAATATGAAATGGAAGGAATTGTACATCTAGTTTATACGTGGCCTTTGGAAATACTCACAATGCAGCAAAATGATCAAGAAGGGCTGTCCTTCAACCTGATGCAATTCTCCAGTACGTGTAACATTTTTAACATATGAATAATTTACTTAAATGAAAATCGGTATTCTCTCTAAGTTGGAGTCTGCTAGTTACAATTATATATAGCTTTGGCCTCTCCAGCTGCCAGTCAAGAAAAAATCAGTCTTTCCCTGATAAATCTGATACTTTATTTGTCAGAATCCAGTAAGCTGGAGAGTAAAGAAGTTACCCAGTAAGCTCAGTGAGACAGCACAGATACAGGAGAGGACAAGCACTTACAGAAAAGGAAAATCAGAGTTTTAAAAATGGAAAAAAAATGGGAATAAGGGAAGAGAGAAAAGATCAAGCTCACATTGGTCTGAGGGCAGCACATGAGATAGTAACAGTGAGATAGTAACAGCGACCTACATTTATGGAACGTTTACTAGTCTTGGGTGTAAAAATTTTCCATGCTGGAAATCATTTAATTTTCAGAACAATCTTAAAATACAGGTAGAAAATATTTTTTTGTTTTCACATAAAAAAACTGGATGCACAAAGAAGTTATATATTTGTTAGAGATACAGACAATACAAGAAATTTAACAATAAATAATCTTGTGACAGGCTCTGAATTATCTCTATTTTGCCAGAATTGCTAAATTAATGCCCCAGTTATATTTATCTGTTATGAAAATTACCCAAAGAATACCTGGTGCTCTTATTTCAATATGTTCTCATTTATTTAATTGAAAATTTTGTTTCTGATACTATGGGCATATTTTAGAGGCATTTTTAAATCTGTTCTCTGTGCTATAATCTATCATTCCATAGATACAATTATGTAACTAAAATACAGTTTATGAATTACAGATCAATCCCCCTATTCTGCTCTGAATAAAAAAGAAAATGTTTGACCATGCTAATAACAAAAGAGTAATCCACTGATGGGCCAGAGATATCAATGGATTTCTGGAAAACTGAAAGTAAGTAGGATTATACTGACAGATAATGAAAATAGATAAAGGGACATCTGGAAAAAAACTGCCAAGAAGTTCAGAGCCAATTGTCTAAATTGCGTCTCAGGGAGACACAACCTAGAAAGATGCAGAGAGAATCAAAATAAGCAGTGACAACAAGGCAAAACATTTGAACAACAGTAAAACAGCTGGAGAGTACTAAAAGTTTAGCAATTGCCTAAAACATATTTAAGTAGAAACTGAGAGAAACAAGGAAAGGGAAAAATGGGGGGGGGGGGGAATGAGTTTCCCAGGTCAAACGATGGCCAGAATCTTCAATCTTCAGAATGAAAGGCTTTCTACAGACTAGTATCCACAATAAAGAAAACAGCCAGCACCTTGATCCCCCTATTCAATGTTTAGAAGTCAACTGTTGAGAGAGAGAGAGAGAGAGAGAGAGAGAGAGAACTGGCTACCTAATAAGAAATAAGATTGGTATCACACTTTGGAATGGCAAGGTACAAAAAGACAATAGAACTATGCCACAGGATTCTGAGGAAAGAAGATTCTGAATTAGGAATGCTATAGTTATCCAAAATAGCAATCTAATATGAATTCAAAATAAATAATAAGGGAAATAAGCTATTTCATAAGTGTTTCTCTATACAATTGAAAAGTAAGTACAAAAATAAAGATCAGTTTTCTTTGAATGTTCTCAATAACATGAAAATGGGATGCAATGTAACAAAGATAAGAGATTCTATAATGGAAACAGGTTAGAAATATAATTGAAGACTCTTCAATTTATAAGTTGAGGTACAATTTTTTTTTAAATCAGAAGTGTTAGAAAATGAAGTCAGAGAGGTTTATGAGAAATGCATGAAAAATAAATTATAATTAATTTTACCAAGTATAAAATTTAAAAATTGAACATATCAATGATAATAAGTTCTATGCTATTTTTTGTCTTTATTCCTTTCCCATTACAAGGGAATAAATAAAAGTTTTAATGCAGTTTTGGTCTACTTATGAAATAATCTGAAGAATGACTTTATTCTAATCAATTTATGTAGTAAATAGACTTCACTTACCTCAAATACTTGTAACACATTTTCAGTTAGCACAGGTTTGGTGACATACCATTACACCCTTTGCTTAGGAGTTCAGTTAGAAAAGATATTGATACAGTCATAGCTTAAATTAAATGCTCTTTATAAAAATTCACTGTTTAGATCAATATTACCATGACACTGAAAAGAAGTATTGTACAGAAACAAAATATAATAAAATCTGGGTAAATAAAAATGATGGTAAAATCGGCAGAGATGTGTGAGTTAACGGATTAAGAATACGAGATTTGTCCATGCACTGCAGGTAGGAAAGAATTTGTATAGATATTTTGGGAAGTGTTAGGCAATAGTTACTAAATTTGAAATATGTATACCTTATGATCCAGAAATGTATTCCTAGGATATAAACAACAAACACGTGGACATGCATCAACCTGAAAGCATTTACAATAATCAGAGCAGGCTTCTTCATAATAACCCCAAGCAGGAAGCAATCTAAATGTCCACTAGCAGTAAAACTGATAAATTAGGTGTAGCATAATTCACACAAAAAGACAATATAAAAATGAAATGAACAAAAAACTTCAACTACAAGCAACAGCAGGTATGATTCTCACACACATAATGCTGAGCAAAAGACGATAGAAACATATTAAGTCATTCTATATACATAAGGTTTAAATACAGATTAATTCTGCCTTGCTAAATGTCAGATATTGATTCACCTTCAAATGGGTAGTGATTGGAAGGGAGAACAAAAGGGGTTAAGGGATGCTAGTAATGGTCTGGTTTTTTTGCTGTTGTTTTTTATTGTTTTTGTTATTTATTTATTTATTTTATTTTTTTTTTTATGGGCCCTACCTCCACAGATACGTTTGTTTTATGAAAGATCACTGAATGGCACATAACTGACTTTTATACTTTTCTGTATTTATGCTATGTTTCAATTAAATAAACAACTCCCAACAAAAACAGAGATCCCTAATGTTACCAGTTCTTGCCACCTTCATTGCTACTATTCTATTCTCAGCCATTGTTATCTATTCTCTGGAAAACTGCAATAATTCACACATACACACACGCACCAGTCCCCATCTATTCTCAAGAAAGCTGCCAGAATAAACCTCTAATATGAAAGTTGCATTTCTACTTAGAATCCTTTCCATCTCAGACAAATTTAAATCCAAAGGCTTTGCCATGGTTTACAAGAAGACTCTGAATAATCCAGCTTCTGCCTGACTCTCAGCTCATCACAACAATTCTCCCCACTGATCATGCTATTCTGAATACACTGGCTTCCTTGCTTCTCCCAAATATGGCAAATGTGCTTCCAGCTTAGTGCTCTGCCCGTTTAAAAGGCTCATCCACAGAGAGTTGTGAGATGTACCTCCTTACTTCATTCTTTGCTTGAATCTCCCCTGAAAGTGGAGGTGAGGTCTTCATGCACCTTCCTACTGAATGGCATGGTGCCATCATTTTCTATGTCTGTACACGTCTTTGTTTTCATAGAACCCATTACTGCCTTATATTTATTGGGGGTGCCAAAAATGCATACAAGGGGACACTTTGGTCAACATTGCTCAAGCAGTAGTTTGTCATAATCAGAAGTGTCTGGACGCTGATGGTCACCACTTTGAGAACCGCTTGTAATTGCAGAAGTCAAATGTGACTTGTACGCAGCCTTTGTTACTGGTGTATATCATTACAATTTTAATACAGTTTTCATTTCTTAAAATGTATATACATTTTTTGGCACCCTCTGTATTATTTAATTAATTTCTTTTTCCACCTTGTTGATGTTTCCATTACAACAAAGTATTTGTTTTGTTCACATTCAATTCCCCAGAATTTAGAATCGTACTCCGCACATCTGTTGAATAAAATGAATAAATTGTGTCACAATTGGGAGGGAGGGAACACGAAGAGAGAGAATACAGGAAAATTGCTTAATGAATTTAATTCCTCATTATTTATAGCAGGGAGTAAAATTCTTTGACGTCCATAAATTGAAAAAAAATGAAAAAACAAGTTAGATTCATGACCAAAAAACTTAAAAGCAGAAAAAGTAAAAACTGGGTGTCTGCAGAGACAAGAATTTAAGAGAAGTGGCTGGTGGTGGTAATGTTTTAGCCTTTTGTAGAGCTTGAGTTTTTACGTCATGTGCAATTTAAATTTATAAAAGGATATATAGTAAATGAAAATAATTAGATGGCAATCCTTTGTGTTCTAAATAATCATACTCTATCTCAGTACATCTATCTAACCCTGCATTGAAATGATGCCTAATGGCTAGTACCTCCAGACCAATCAAACTACATGGCATGTTTTGTTTATATGCTACTGGTATATTCTTAAATGGGCCAGCAGCATGAATATAACGAAAACTTGATTTGATCACTTTAATCATGGAGCTAATGAAGTTAAGGACCTATTCATATGTTCATTGACCACTGCACATCATCCTTTGCGAAGCTTCGTTTCAAATATCACCCATTTTTCCAGAGGGGCATCTGTATTCTCCTATTTATTTAAATATGTTTATGGATTTAAAACTTTTGTTGTTTTTAAGTGTTACTAATATCTTCTTTGTATGGTTTAAATTTTCAGTGTCTTAATAGTGTCGAATGGAAGGGCATCCTTAATTTTAATGATGTCCACTTTTGCATATTTATCACGGTGGTTGGGTCCTGTTTAGAAAATTGTATCCTATCCCAAGGCCCCGAAGAGAATATTTTCAAGAAGGTTTACTGTAATGCCCATCACAATTAGATTTAAACCTATTTGGACTTGATTTTTGTATATAAAATGATCTAAGGACCTAAGTTTATCATTTTCTCATGTGGATATTAAATTGACCATTTAATACATTGTCATTCCCCTACTAATCTTAAATACCATGTTTCTATATGAGTGGATCTGTTGGGGGACTTCTGCTCTCTGTACTTGCAAAACTGCTACATGATCTTTATCGTAGTTTTATTTTAAGTCTTATTTAGGTTTCTTTAGTTTTCCTTAGTTAAAGTTCAGATCAGTTGATATTGGTTTATGCAAGTTTAGTTAAATTTACTCCTTGTTATGGAATGAATGCTGGGTCCCCTCAAAATTTGTACATTGAAGCTGTAACTTCCAACGTGATGATATTTGGAAGTGGGGCCTTTGCGAGGTAATTAGGTTTAGGTTAGATCATGAGGATGGAATCCCCTGATGTTGAACAGGAGTATGAGAAGGAATATCCTTGCCCTGTACCTGATCTCAGTGGGAAAACTTTGATTTTTCCATCATGAAGTATAATGTTAGCTGTAGGTGTTTTGTAGATTATTTTTGTCAAGTTAAAGTTCCCTTTTATTTTTAGTTTACTGAGAATTTTTATCATAAATGGGTGTTGCATTTTGTCAAATACTGTTTCAGCATCTACTGATATAATCGTAATTTTCCTCTTTCGCCTGTTGATGTGATGGTTTACGTTAATTAACTTTTTAATGCTGAACAAGGCTCCATACCTACAATAAATCCCACCTGGTCATGGTACATAATTTTTTTTTTTTTACTTTTTGACTTGATTTATTAATATTATGGAGGATTTGTGTATCTATGTTCATAAGAGATATTGTATGTAGTTTTCTTTTCTTATAATGTCTTTGTCTGGTTTTGGTATTAAGGAAATGCTGGCCTCATAGAGTGAGTTAGGAAGGATTTCCTCTGCTTCGCATTTCTCAAAGACATTGTAGAGCATTGATAGAATTTCTTTCTTAAATGTTTGGTGGAATTCACCTGTGAACCCATCTGGGCCTGTTGCTTGCTGTTTTGGAAGATTATTAATGGTTGACTCAATTCCTTCATTAGATACAGGCCTGTTCAGATTATCTATCTCTTCTTGTGTGACATTTGTCAAACTGTGCTATGCAAGGAACTCGTCCATTTCATACAGTTTATCAAATTTGTAGGCAGTGTTTAATATTCATTTTTCCTTTTAATGTTCATAGGATCTGTAATGATGTTCCCTGTTTCATTTCTGATACTAGTAATTAGTTACCTTGGCTAGAGGCTTGCTAATTTTATTAATCATTTCAAAAGACCAGTTTTTTTTATTTTGTTTTTCTCTATTGATTTTCTGGTTTCAATTTCATTGATTTCTGGTCTAATTCCTTTTATGTATAAAATAATTTAGAAGAAATTTGATGAGTTTATCGTTTTCGAGAAGGAATTTTCTTTGCATTTGCCAAATATCCAGACACAATAGCAATTCAAGTTTAGTTTTAACCAAATATAAATATTTGAACCTAAACTTGGACTCTTACTTTAATGCATAGGGATAACACCTCTCGAGCTTTAAAACAGCTTCCCCTCCTATAGAGGCTTTAAATTCCAAATTCTATTTTCCTGTTTTGCAAGCCTGATAAAATATTTGCTCAAGCTTCCAGATTCTTATTTCTCAGGCTTCCAAATTCTTGTTTATCGTCACTAGTTACTTTAGGGGAAAAAGAAATGTTGAAAAATGTTGAATTCAGTATTGAGGTTTTATTCTGAATTCTCTGTTCCTTTTGGATTTCAGCATTTTTTATTTTTTTCTCATCTATTAGTTTCAACATGATGCAAACCTACTTGTAAACAAATATATTGCCCAACTATTCTAGTTGTTCTCAGTAGAAGGTACCCCGTCAGCATTATTCAACCTTCCATTAGCAGAAGTAGAAAGACTGAGTTTTTCTTTTTTCTAAAACACTTATCTTCTTCTGAGATTATTTACAACTTATCCATTCATTGTGTTTATTGTTTAATGTTTATATCCCCTGTTTAAATGAAAGATATTCCCACAGTAGGGTCTGTAGCTCTTTTGTTTATTGATGTATCTCTGGTACCTAAAATAATGACTATAGTAACATATAGTAATAGTTGTTACTATATTTTATTATACAATTATTATCCCAATAAATTAAACCCAATAAATAAAAAAATGGAAATATTGACTCAAACAACAATTTCTGCTTTTGTTGTGTTTCTTTAGTGTGCTTGATGTGTTTCTAAAAAAAGACTACACATTGCAATAGATACAATAAAATATCACTCAACATAGTAACTGGCACATGGTAGACAATCAATAAATGCTGTTGAACGAAGAAAAAAAAGAGGTTTACAAAGAGCAGAGAAACATCTTTATTTAGGTAGTACATGACTCCACTTATCAAGATATTGAGTGTTTTGCTTTTCCTCCCCTGGGATTGTCAGGCAGAGATCACAAAGAACTAATAGACTCCACACTGGACACATTGCAGACACTTGATAAATACTTGTTGATATTGATAATGGCACTTGACCAATGTGTGAAAACATTTCTACATAGATAAATGCCTTGCAAAATGGAACACTCATTTATTAAATAGATATATTCTTAAATAGATGGAGACAAATAAGTGTATCTATTATATAGAATTGACTATGCCAATATAATTACTTACATTATTCATAAAACACTGTGAATTGAGTCTGTGAATTCGTCTTCATTTATTCATTCATTTAATAACTGTTTAATGATTTCAAATACTTGTCAAGCATCTGTCTAGGTTTTGCATATAGAATGGAAAAAAGTGAGATAAAAGACGGTGGGCTCCAACTGCTTACAGTATAACAAAGTCTTAAGAAATATCAGGCATTTAGAAAGAAATCCATATTTAGGAGATCCAATTTAGATCTAAAGAAAGGTTTAAAGTGAAATTAAACAGCAAATTTCATTTACTGGATGAGTACATATCACAGTCTCCCTGTGATATGTCTCTCATTTCTTTCTCTGTTATCATGTCTAAAAATTTTCAAACTATACCAATCAGAGATTTCTTCTCTGGTGGGACTATAACAGAAAAACTGTCAAAATAAAAATAAAAGTTACCCTTTAAAACACATTATCCTCCATTACTTTTATGGAAACTGAGCAAGTAAGGAATTGGCTAAATGTAAATTTAGAAGAAAAAAAAAGAAAAAAGAAAAAGAAAACATGAGCACATGAAACCAAAATACATTGCAATGGTCAGTAATACAAAACATATCCAAGGAGCCACTTTTGCCAATAGCTCTGTTATCTATAAAATGAGATGATTTGACAAAATAGAGTCCCTGTAACATAATAACTGAGATCAGTAGTAGGTCTCATTCAGAGGAGGAGTGACTGAGTATTGAACTATGGCTTCTTTGTGCCTCTGTGAAAGGGCTGCTTGCTGCCAGGCTACGCCTATGTAACTACTGTCCTACCCGTTTCACTTTTGAGTCGTTCATGCTTTTAAAATTAGCTCATATGCAATCAAAGGAATAAAAATATCATATTGTTTCATAAGTAAATAATTAATACGTAAAATTATCACAAACATATACATGACTCACTAATGCTGATATAGTAAGTGGAGACAGTTAATGTTTTCTAACCATTTGATAATCATTCAATAAGCAGTGTTCTCATTTCACACTCTAATAAATTGTCCAGGTAAAACATTATCAAAAAAGATATAAGCTATGACTTCAACTTTAAAAGCATCATTCATTTATTGTCCTACTTGGCTCTGCTTTAGAACAAACATAAAATAATTTATTCAGTTTTAAAATTTTGAGTGATTTTAAGGCTATTCTAATAATATTTCCTTGTGTAAAAGACTTTAGCACTTCTTTCATTATACTTTCCCACAAAGGCAGTTGCCTTCAGAAATACAGCAAATAATTAATCAGGTTTATATCTTATAATACACCAGTTTCCACAAACACAAGAATATTAAACAAAGGAAACCTTTTCAACAGGATTTCTTAAATTGCACATTGATACAGCCTGTAGTTCCTCCCTCTGTCAAATTCCAAGAATACATGGCCAAAGTTTGAGAAAATCTACATTATAAGAATAGTTACTTCACATCTGTCAAAACGCATTCCAAAAGAAAAGCAGAGTCTGAACATGGATAAATTAATGCCAAGGGTTAACTTTATGTAAACATACAAGCAATGAAATGAGTATGCGCATAAGTCTACTCTAAGGTGGATTTTCCATAAGTAAGAGGAAGAAGAGAAAGATATGTGTTATTTAATGATCAATGGATATTTTTCATGTGACTACTATAACCACGTGTTGCTCATGGACTGGGTATTTAGAAGCAATCAAAGCAAATCAAACAAAGCAAACCCCTAACTTCTTAAATTGTATATTCTAGTTTGGGGAGAGTGGTGGTGGCAAGAGTGAGATAAAACTTAAAATTCATATAAGTTATCTAAAATAATAAACTGTGATGAATATTAAGGAGAAAAATAACTGGCATGGAAATAGGATGTGTTGATGAAAGGGTGACAATTTTAAAGAGGGTCTACAAAGAAGTCCTTATGGAGAAGCTCACAGCAATGAAAAAGAAACACCCGAGAAGGTGTGTGAACAAGACCACGTAGGTATCTAGGGGGAAATTACTGCAGGCAATGGGACCAGTTTTGAGGTCACTGGAGGATTTTTAGCTGAATAATAACACAATTAAGTTTATATCAATATGGAATCCAGGATGACGAATTGTGTATGGACAAAAGATGGGTGAGCACAAAACAGAGAGAACAAACACAAAGATACTTCCAAAATTCAGGTGAGAGGAAACTGTGGCTTGTACCCGGGTAGTAGAGATGGAGATGACAAGAAGTTTCATGAGTCCGGGTATCGTTTAAACACAGGGCAGAGAGAATTTGATGCACTGTATAAGAGAAAAAGTAGAGTCAGGGAAGATTCTCAGAACCAAAGCCGAAATGACTAGAACAGTAGAGTCATCAATTATAAAAATGATAAAACTTGCGAGAGTGACTTTTTCTAGAAAAAAAGAGAGCTCAGTTTAAGACAAGTTAAATTTAAGATCTGCATTAATCATCCCAGTGAAGAAGATGTTAAGTCAGCTGTTGGGTGTATGAGACCAGAAACCAAAGGAGAGATGGGAGACAGATACACATGGCGAGTTATTAGCATATAATGGACTCATAAGGTATAAAGCTATGAGGATTGAAGACAGTGTGAAAAGATTTATTTTTAAATGAAATTACAAAGATACATGGGCTATACACTCAGATAACATAAAGTTAAGAGGGCTGAGATATGAAGAGGAACCAGAAATATGGACTGACAGAGAGCCGCCGGAGAACTAAGTGGAAAGTCAGAAGACTGTGGCATCCTAGGAGTGAAGAACATATTTCAAGTAAAAGGGACTAATTAGTGTTGCTGCTCAGTCAAGTAAAATAAACTTGGAGACATAACCACTGATGACCTTGACAAAAGTAGTTTCCCCTGGAGTTGTGGATATGACAGCTGGACTTGCATGGTTCACATGAGAATGGGAGGACAAAAAATGGATACAGGATGTATAGCAAGTCTTTCAAAGGATTTTTCTACAAAAGGAAGGGGGAAAAAATAATGCAATATCCAAAGAGGGAAGCAGGATTGAGGGACTTTATTTTCCTGGCAAGATGAAAGCATGTTAATATATTTATGAGGAAGCTCTAATAGTAAACAATCACATTTCAATGATGCAGAGAAAGAGAAAGAAAAGGGAGACTTGTTTCACATGAGCCACATCCTGTATAGAGTTGGAAGAAAAAGGAATGGATGGTGGTAATTGAAGGACAGACATTTCATTCATATCAAAAGAAAAATCAGATTATATAAAAATGTATGCAGTTCAGTGCATAGGTTTGCTGTGGAAATTGTGGAAGTTCTCTGCTGATTACTTTTGAATTTTTCAGTAAAACAAGGAATGCATTCATCAGTAAAGAATAAGGATAAGGAAAGAAAGAAGTGTTAGAGATTTGAAAGGAGAGGAGAAGGTGAGAAATATCACAGGGAGGAAAGAGTTAATGGCTTGAAGACTATACAAGTAACATGATTTCCATGTAGAATTAAGAAGACAGTTGAAACTGTTTGTCTTAGATTTAACATAAATGTTATCAGAATTATTGTATGTATTTTTCAGTACCATTTATGTGCAATATTATATGCATGAAATAGACAGAGATGTGGATTTGCCACAGGCTCTGATGGAGCTAAGTAACCTAGAACTTTAAAGGTCCGCTCTCTTTTCTATGAATTTCTCTTCTCACCTCATTTAGAAAAATGTGTCCACTATAAATAGTAGGAAACTTGACATTTTACCAAATAAAGATCTTCCAAATTATGTCCTGAGTTATTTCCAGGCCTGGGCTTAAAAGTAAAAACAATAACATTTTTATTTTTACACAAAGTTGATTTTTTAGAATAATTTTAGATTTATGGAAAATTTTGAACAAAGTATAGAGAATTTTCTTATACTCCATATATACTTCCCCCATTGTTAAAATTTGTCACAACTGATAAACCAATATTGATACATTTTTATCAAATGAACACCATAACGTATACAGCTTTCTTTAGTTTTTACCAAATGTATTTTTTCTGTTCCATGTTCCCATCCAGGAAAATACATTACATTTAGTCATCATATTTCCTTGGTTGTAACAGTCTTGGATTTCTTTGTTTTCTGGCAACCTTTTCTGTTTTAAGTACAGGTCAGGAATTTAGTAAAACATCCCTCAATTGGGAGTTGTCTGATTTGTTCTATTCATTTGTTCTATGTGTTTTTGAAGGGAGACCACAGAGCAAAAGTGCCAGTTTCGTCACATCATATCAAGGATACACACTATCAACTAAATGTATCAATGCTGATTTAATTTTCGTCTTCTGGATGAGGAGTGTTTATTAGATTTCTTCGCTGTAAAGTTACCCTCTTTTCTTTCTTTACATAGTGTAATCTTTGGAAGGAAGACACTGCACAGCCCTCACTCAGCGAGTAGAGAGCTACGTTCAGCCTCCTTGAGGTCAGAGTACTTATATAAATTTTCTTCTGCACAGATTTACCTATTCATCCCTATTTATTTATTTATTTAACCATTTATCGATTATATTTGTATAAACTTAGGGATATTTATTTAATTGTCTGGTTAAAACAGAATATTGCACCATGTATTTTGTTGCTTACAGTGTCCTGGCTTTAATCATTGGGAGCACTTTCAGTTGGTTCTGTGTCGTTTTGACATATATTCATCATTGTGGGTTTTTTAATTTTTTGTTGATTTTTTTTTTCTTTTTCAAGCACTTTTTCACCCTCTGGTACTATAAAATGCTCCAGGCTCACCTTGTATATTTTTCACCCCAATCTTAGACTTAGCTATCTTTTTAAGGAAGTCTGAAATCGAGACATTTTACATTCAACAAGACTTTTTGTTTGTTTTTTCTGTCTTAATATTCTTCTCTGAGGCAATGGATGCCTTCTTTTCTACATGAAATTGCAATGAAACATATATCAATATCTATATATCTACATATCTATATATCTATATATCTATATATCTATATATCTATATATCTATATATCTATATATCTATATATATATGTATATATCTATATATATGTATATATCTATATTAATATAACAAAAGACAGTCCCAAAACTAATAGCAAGAAAAATATAGTGGGAATAACTTGCATCTATATAGGCCCTCAAAAGACCAGACAACATTATGAGCGCCTAACAATTAACTCATTTAATATTCACAACAATGCTATAAAGCAGTGTAATGGGCTCTCTGTGAAATGTCTTATCATATGTAATGCTCACAACAAAACACCATGAGGTAGTTATTATTGTTCCATTAAACAATTACTAAAAGAATTGTTCCCTTGGCTCTATTGGTACTGGAAAAAAAATAAAACAAATCAAATTCTCTGAATTATTTCTCCATCACAATAACAGAATTGGATGTTAACATCTAAAGGTTCTCCTAAATTGAAAATGGTGTGGTTCAAGATTTCCTTAGTTTCCCTGGTTCTGTTAGATGCCTTTGTCTCTATATTCTTTTTGCACCTGTCTATATGTCTAGCAAAGTATTTATCAAATCAAACCATGTCAGACAGAAAATTAAGAACCATATGATTTCACTCATACTTGGGATATAAAACTGAAAGCAACAAACAAACAAAAATTCTTAAACACAGACAACAGTTTAGTGGTTACCAGAGGGTAAAGGGGGACAAATATATGATGATCGAAGAACTGACTCTGGGTGGTGAACACGCAATGAGATACATATATGATATATTATAGAAATGTAGACTTGAAACCTATGTAATTTCACTAACCATTGTCACTCCAATAAATTTAATGCAAAAAATTATTTCTTTATATTTCTCTCTCTACATGTTTTATTTACCATTATAACCAAGTCTGATTTCTTGTATCTATTGTAGAGAAGGTATGAATATCAATGTTTAAACGAGTAAATAAGTGGGCCATCATGCTAGTATTAATCATTTTCATATGCAAGACTATCATTAAGTCATTTTAGAAAATATTAAAGAGAATAAACATAATTACTTATAAGGGTTCTTAGATTATGACCAAATCTGTATCATTAGTCTTATATATAGATATTTTAATAAACTTCAATATCATAAAGAAGGCCAAAATTTTTAGGAAAGTGAAAGACAACAGATATTTCACTGATTTTGCTTATTAAATGTTATCTCTAAGATACAATAGTAAGGGGGAAAACAAATGTTACTTTCTAAGCAAGAGAAATTTACATAGAGTAATTGATTTAGATTTCAATCCAATTTTACTAACATATATTTTCAGTATAATTTATGACTGTTTCATTTTGAAATACTTATGGTATTTTTAAAGGTAGATTGGTAAAAATCAGTCCAATTCTCTGCTTAACTTATCTAATGCCTGAGCTTTAATTGAGTTTATCCATCAAAGTCACATTTCATTTGGGGAATGGATGTCAGACTATAGCAGTTAGCAATGATGAAGGAAAGGACTTTAAATTAACTAACAATAGTATCTTAGAAGAAAACTTCAGTCTATATTCATGCTCAACTTAGAACTTTAATTCAAATAAAAAACAATTGAATACTGTGTGACATTCAAATACTAGTTAAAAGTAGTATCACTATAAATTGAAGAAATAAAAAGATATGTAAGCCTAGTAAATGTGTATGTCCTAGTGTGTCCTTTACAGGAGTATCAATATGTAAATAAAAATGTTAAATCAG
Source organism: Rhinolophus sinicus (assembly GCF_036562045.2). Taxonomy (NCBI): domain Eukaryota; kingdom Metazoa; phylum Chordata; class Mammalia; order Chiroptera; family Rhinolophidae; genus Rhinolophus; species Rhinolophus sinicus. The sequence continues at coordinate 118,707,752 of NC_133757.1, forward strand.
GAGCTTGATAAATAACTTATGTAAAATTCAATATGCTTTGATTTGCATATTTAGCACACTCATTAACGGTAATATGACTCTCAATATAATCAGGATTCAAAATAGTTTCCTTTCATAATTTACACAAAGTAGCTTAAAGAATGGAGGAACAGAAGGAAGGAAAATATATATCTTATATCTGTATCATATGGGTAATGATCATTGGCCATGCCTGATGTGTGTTATTTCCCCATTTCTAGAATGCATAGTTGTAAGAGACATTTTCAGCAAATGGCATAACCTATATTAGTTGCATGGCCCGTGGAATAAGGGTTTGTTATGGCAGGAAAAGCCAAGTGAGAGTCTCTACTTATCAAAATAGTAAATAAAAGCAATCTTGCACTCCAAGAGGAGTATCAGAGATCTGTGCCACCATCTAGAGCTTGACAAATGTAGGAGTCTTGATTACCACTGATGCCCTTCAACTTACCTATTTGGCCTGGGCAGAAGACAGAAGTATTTAGAGAAGGGCAGTGGGCTATCATAACTTAATAATGTGATTGTAGTTATTTTTCTGAATATTCTCTGTGTGTGTGTGTGTGTGTGTGTGTGTGTGTGTGTGAGAGAGCATGCGCACGTGCATATTACCAGGATAATAGCTCTGGATGTGGTTGTGCCATTTGTTTTCTATTTATTAATAAAGACTCTCCGAAATTGTTTTCTTTCAGCCAGCATGGCCAACAACATGTCTTCACAGTCTTACTTCAAGGCCATGTCAACTCCCTACGTACGTGCTATAACCTAGTCTGCAGAGTTGATCATCTTTCCCTTCCACAGGACATTATACCAGTCCACTATGTTGGTGGTTTCATGCAACTGGATCTGATGAGCAGGAAACAGCAAATGCTTTCGACACCTTGGGGAGACATTTGTGAGCCAAATAGTAGAAAATCAACCTCGTAAAACTTAAGGCGCCTACCATTTCGGTGGAATTTCTAGGGGTTCAATGATCTGGGCGATAATCTAAGGTGAAGGAAAAGTTATTGCATCTGGGCCCTCTTAGAACTAAGAAAGAAGCTACTGGTCTTCATTTTAGAATTTGGAGGGCAACACAACTTTACTTGGGTGTGTTACTCTTACTAGTTACTGTGTAACCCCAAATGCTGCAGTTTTCAGTGAGGTTCATAACAAGAGAAGGTTTTCCAACTAATTCAAAATGCCATAAAAGCAGACTTGCCCCTTGAGTTACAGTCATGATCTCTTGGTGACACACAGCCATGTGTAAGGCAGGCCCTCGTAGATGAACTAAAGCACAGGCGTTCAGAATTTGGATAGAACTATGCCAGCCTCCGCAGATTATCCATCTTCATTCGAGAAACAAGCCTCTGGCTTTCTATTGCACTCTAACATTGACTGAGATTGGACCAGGAGCCCCTGAGCCACCAAGTAGCCATAAATGAATGTATTGATGTCATCACCTTTATCTCCCCAGTTCTAGTCCTCATGAGCGATTGATATATACAACCCAGTGGTTAATTTGTGATGACTGGTGATCAGTTGTCTTTGATTGATGTCCAAGGCTCCTTCTGTATCTCCTGCTTTAACTACATGTTTATCCTGCTAAACTGAAAGATTAACTAACATTTTCAAACGAGAATATTTGTGTAAACAAAAGATCACCAGTCCCACTGTTCCCTGCTTCTCATGCTGTTCTGTATCCATCACTCCTTACTGTGTTGCCCTGAAAATAAGACCTAGCCAGACCATCAGCTCTAATGCGTCTTTTAGAGCAAAAATTAATATAAGACCTGGTCTTATTTTACTATAATATAAGACCGGGTCTTATATAATATAATAAATATAATATAATATAATATAATATAATATAATATAATATAATAATATAATACAAAAGACTAGGTCTTATATTAATTTTTGCTCCAAGACGCATTAGAGTTGATGGTCCCGCTAGGTCTTATTTTCAGGAAAACACAGTAGTCACTGCTCATCACTGAATATTGATGAGTGCCCTGGGATCATCTAAATATGTGGTCATATATGTGATTTTTAAATTTTAGGTGGTGAGAATTTTATTATCGGACTGCTATAAAAGGGATGAACAAATTAAAGTACAATTTTGGTTCTAGCTGGCTAAGGAGATAGTACCCTCACTATTTTATTTTAATGCAACTCAACAATTGAAGCTGATGCAACTGAGTAAAATTTTTCTACCTTTCTTTGGTGTAATACTATAAGAGTGTATTCAATTGTTATTTTTACCATCTTTTAATTTTTGAAACATATTTTTAAATGGTATTTTTACAGAATGAAAATAAAAAGTGTCTCTAAGGAGAGACGATGTGCTTTCTTCTTACACATGAGTTGTAGCAGTCTTCAGATTTCAACATAGATGCCCCATTCCTGACAACATGGTAGTATCTTATTTTAAATATATTATAGAACTTTTTAAAAAAATTTTCTTTCTTATCTTTGTCTGTCCCATTACTCCGTTACCAAATTTACTCAAGAAACAATTAATTCTTGTCTCATGGCCTTAAAGAAGGAAGGTAACAACTGCAAAACCAAATAGCATATGGATATCATTCTGGGCTTTATGTTTCAAATGACTTGCTCTCGGGAAATGATTAATTTATTAATTAATATATAAGTTCACGACATGTAAAGGAGATCCAACTTAATAAGTGATCAACTAAAACAGAAGCCTGTTCTTTTTCACAACATAGTCCAAGCTTATGTGGTATGTGGTTCTGTTTTAGAAAATCCCTACAGTTCAAGATACTTCTATGTTATTGTGTGGCATCCATTATTTTTGATGTCTGAGACAGCACCACCACAGCTATCCATGAGACTGCAGGAAGGTGAAAAGGTAAAGGAGGAGAAATCACAGCCATTTCTTTTAAAGCAAAAAAAAAAAAAAAAAAGAGGTTGAATACATCGCTTTTCTTCTATCTCACAGGCACAAAAAAGTGAGTATGCATGACAGAATTTGGGAGATGCAACATTATTGTCAGTAACAAAATATTTCAGGGAGAAAATTTGTCATTTTTAGGAAAATGTCTTGAAAAGGAGCTTCGGGTGGGAGGATACTAGATTATGAGGGTGGGAGCAGGAGAAGTGACTCAGAAGAAGTAATTCCATCTATGGACATTGCCAGTTGAAAGGGATTTGGGAGAGGGAGAATATGAAAGCTCAGAGGAATTCATTGAGCCAAATAAAAGATAAAAGATTTTTTTTAAACACAGAATATCACATATTTGATATCAAATAGCTTGTGTTCTTGTTACAATTTAGTGCTTCTAACTCCAAATTTTTTAACAATCTCACAAAAAGCCTCACGTGTTTCGGTTTTTGGGGAAAATGCAAAGGAAGTACCATATCCGCGTTGACATTGCACTACAGATCAAGCAACAGATGCCAGATGGATGAGTGGAGACAGGCACACACAAGGATTAAGAAGAGATTGAAAATTCATGACAGTTGAGGAATTTGTAACATTTCTAGGAAGGACTTTAGGCTTTTCTATAGAAAGGACATGGAATAGAAACTCAGGTCTATCTTAACCTAGATCTTCACAAGCGGATAAGCCCAGCGGCTGCATGATTTATACAATCTTCTGAGACTTTCAGAGGGGGAGGGGCACTGTACATGCGTCAGCAAGCAGTGGAAGCGGGGAAGAGAAAGGAGGTCTTTCATTCTAGTTCATCAGCAATCAATTAGGAATATTACATTTATGTACTTATTTCAGTGAAATCAGCAGATTATATAATAGAAAACAGAGCTTCAGAACTGTTCAGTGTATTAACTAAGACTTCACAGCACAGCTAAGAGCAGGATTCCAGGACTTGGGGCAACTACATAAGTGTCCTTTCTACAGGATTACATCTCCTCAGATCCTAAAGTCCTCCGAGGAGCTAGGAGTTCTTAACTAACACTTACTTGCCTGTCCTTAAATTCTCTTTACTCAAAATTGCCTGTCCTCAAATTTTCAAAGTAAAGTAGTTCATGAATTATTAGTTAATAACTATATCAATGACTCTGTTTTCCATAAAATCAAATTGTCCATATATGCTATATATAAATAAATTATACATACTGTCTTCCAGATAATCATCATTCATTCATTCATTCATTCAGTCAGTCAGTCATAAAATATCTATTGAATACCAATTTTGTGTCTAAACATTGTTCTAGATGCCAGAAAAAGCAAGAGTGAACAGAATAAACATATACTCCATGTATGGTGCATTTCTTTGGGAAACATCGGGCCATAAAGCCATTTTTCAGATATCAGCATTTATTTGTGGGAAGGTTGACACTACAGGCCTACTATCTAACATCTACCAAATGCTTAATAGGTGCCAAGGACTACTTTTGATGTTTTAATTCCTTCATTTACTCTTCACTCTAAACTTTAGAGATTGGCAGTTTTTAGTTTTACCATTGAAGAAACTGAGAGATAAACAAATTGAAATAACTCACTCAAGGTTACACGGCAAATAAGTGGCAGAGACAGGAATGAATCCCAGGGGCCGCGATGCCAGCACATGCCCGTGACCATTGTAGATGACCACTCTTTACCTCCCTTGTAGAGAGGTGGGAAATGGGGAAATATCTTGATAGTTTCTACTAGAAACTTATTTAATACACATAAAATGAGATCTACTATTTCTTGTAAAGATGTGATCCTTACGTCTATGTGTATACATATTCAATACCCACCATTTATATATACGATAATGTGTTTATAAGACAAATCATTAATAAAAAGGAATGTGAGGGAATATGATCATTCAGTGTTCTCTGAAATAAGCCAAAGTGATGACATCGAAAGAAAGGAAAACGCTCCTCTCCTTGCATTCCCACCCACTTCCCTGAAAAAGGAACATTTTTTCACTGACTCCATGAGGCTGAACGAACACACACGCCTGATCTTTTTAAAATGAAATATTCAGCAGCAAGATGAAATAAGTGACCATGAAAAAGGGTTTGAGGACATAAAACTAAAAGATAGATTCCGTCAGAGCATTTCAAACAATTGGAAAGGGATCTCACCTCCAGGCCTGCCTGGGCGAACACGTTGAGCAGGCGAACGCTGGTAATCAATCTCAGCGCAGCTGCAAAGAGAAGAGACATCAGAATTACATTCTTTGCAATTTGGATTGCGAGGGGAAAAGAAATTAGATGAATGTGTCAATAACGGCCTCCATGTGCACCTGGTAATTCATTGTCCAGATGATACATTTGGCAAGATCAAAAATAATATGGTTAAACTTTGAGGTGATTTCTACCTAGATTGGCTATCGATTTGTACTATCTTCAACAACGCATTTAAATTTATTTGTGGTTTCCTTATTTGGAATGAACTGGTATTAGAAAATATTTTACATAGGAGAGTTTCAAATAAATCTTGAAATAATGGACGAATGAGAATAAGGGAGATATAACCTCTTCATCAGACATCAAAGAATGGCAGGTATAATTTTCAGTAAACATGTCTCAAGATAAAAATAATTTTAATGTATTTATAGCATGTAATTTTTGCTGTTATTTGCTAAGATTAAAATACACTATGAATGTCTGTCTGTCCGTGTGGACTTCCTGTGAAAGAAACCAGTAGATAAGCATAATGTGAGCACAGTCTTACGGGGATCCTGAACATCGAAAGGTAAGAAATATTCCCAAAATGCTCAATATCCCTCCAGATGTTCCCATTCAAGTTTCAGCCAAAATTAAGTTTGAAACTGATTCCTCAATCCCCATCCCAGTTTTGTTTCTTTAATTTCCCAGATTGGATCCGTAAGAATCACAGATTAGATGATTAAAATGTGTGTCCCACACTAAAACAACCCATTCCTATTGCAAAACTCTGAGAAGAAAGGTTTGCTGGGTTTTTCTTTCCTCACCTCCCTTTGCCCGCACTATTCTTACTTCTCAGGACCTGTGGCCTCTCAGGTCTGAGGCAAAAAGGGAGCCGGAAGCACGTCCTCTCTGACTGCTCTCACTAAGACACATGATTTTCAATTTGTCACTTCTCTCCGAGATACTTAATTTGTCCCAATAAAGGGATAGACAGAGTGTACAAAATTCAATAGAATGCACCACTGATAGCATTTACAATTTTCTTTATTAAAAGTGACTTCTATCTTTTCATTCAAGACTCCTGGATAAGTTCTGAAATACTGATGTCACATCTCCCAAAGATGCAAAGGCATCTATGCCAGGGCTGAGTGGAGAAATCAGAGCTATTCTTCCCAATAATTTTTTCTCTAAACCATCTCATCGAAACTTTCTAGAGTTAACTCTTGTTTTGTTTTGTTTTGCTTTTGTTTGTTTGTGTGTTTGTTTGTCTTTCCCTCTTTCTTCTCTAAGATATAAGCCAATCAGGGTTGGTGGTCATGGATCAGGTAGCAATTGACTGATTCCTTAGTTTCAACTGGCCTCAATGAATACACGTAAAAATATTAAAAAAAAAAAAAAGGATATATATATATATATATATATATATATATAATTTCCTCCTTTCCATGCTCTTTGAGAACACACTGAAGTAAATCAAGCTCAGTTTTGAAAACCAAAATGAATCTAGGAAGACAACAAATGTAAGGAGCTGTGGGAAAGATGTATTAGAATGAAATAAAATATAAGAACTGGTCTCAGATATGTGCACTCATTCAAAGGGTATCCAACTTACAAATTCCACCCTAATTTAGGCTGCTTTCGAGGGTTAAAATGAAAATTAAATCAGTTATGCATATCACTTTTAACTTTGAAGGATTGTAATGCTTCTTTACAGATTTGCTTTGTAGATATTAATTAAACAGGAAAATTATTCAACTGTCAGTTTTCTACTACATGTCGAAATAATAAAAAATATAAAAACAATTCTAGTTCACACTTTTACCATAAAAGTTGTATATCACTTAAAGCATGCTCCTTATATGCCTCAAAAAGTGATATGACATTTAAATAAAGCATAATAAGATAAGTCTGTAAACTATCTACATAATCTCTGGTTATTTAATTTCAAAAAAACAAAAACATCGGAGCCCACCATCTCTACTCCTTCATTCTGGGGTAGAAAGTTCAACACGTTGACTCATAAAATGGGGGTATATTTTAATTTAGCCAGACTTGGTCACTTAAAAATTTAGAGACTCAAAACCTCAGTTTCTTAATAAGTAAAACAGGGCAAAATTATCTTTCATTTTTCTTTTTGTAAGAAACATATCTTTCATTTTTACATGATGAAATGCCTGCAGATTACGAAGTATAGTGTCCTTGTTGAGTACTAATCAACTAAATGATTTAATAGCTATGAAACACACAAAAAATAAATAAAACAAGTGAACAAAAGATCAAATAGCAATGAGAAACAAACACCCTCAGTTACAAAATACATTTTATCTTTATCATCTGAGCCTGGCAGAATATATATATGTTTTATATACTTATATACATGTATATATTCTCCACAAGTAAAACTATCAATCCACCAACACATTTCTATATTTGAATGTGGACATGCTTTGGGTTGCTTATAGCAAAACATTTTCTATGTAAATGAATTGCTTCTTCTGAAGCTGTACCCTTGTCAAATGTGTAACGCATACAAAATACCTAGAATTCAGCCAATAATAACATATTATCTCACAGACCAAACCTTCATTAAGAACAATGCATAACAGTATTAAAATGTGTGAAGAGTAATTTAAATTATGACTTTTTGACAGAATAATAAGAGTTTGTCATATTTATAACAAGTACAGACTTGGTGACAACAACAAAATTAACATTCATTTCTAAATCACTTTGTAGATAACAGCAAAAGGTTTTTTCATTAGTAATTAGAGTTTAGGAAATTGAAGGTAGGGGAAGAGTAAGAAGAAAGATTTGGAAAATATATACTTTCATTTTAGAAGGATAGTTTTAAGAGGCAGAATTGAAGTCCTTATCTTTTCTACTTATGTTGTTCCAAGAGCAAGCCTAACTTCTTTCTAGTTTTCCAAATTGGTTTCCTATTTCTGCAGCCTGGTGATAATATTGAAACAATCATCCATATTTTGATACATTATAAGCAAAGCCACTTGAAGCCAAGTAATATTTAATGTATTGCAGGTTTTAAACTGTAACTTAGATCATCATTAGGCATCTGCTACATGACTCGAAACATCACTTTCTATATAATTTCAACAAAATTTCTAGAAACTTCAACAAATTCATAGAAGTACGGAAACAAAATACTCTAATATTGATTTTCTGAGAAGTTTAGAGATTCAAAAATATGGTATAGAAAACAATATTCAAAGGAATTGGAATTAATTTCTCCTTGCTGGGAGATTGCAGCTCATGCTTTGCCTCAGGAAAAATCACACTATCTATATGGTGTAGTTTCAACTGATAGTTTCGTGTTTATTTTTGCTATTGAACAAACACTTAAAAGGACAGACACACAGCTACATGTGCTTTACAGTAGTTTTCTGTGGCTTCTGACACATCTTTCCTGCAGGACTCCTGGATTCAGCTTTCTTATAGCCCCTCCTTACCTCAAGAGAAAGAAATGTGAACTGGACAAGGCTAATAGTTGTCCGCCAGTGTTTTTGTATTAGAGCAAGCAGGAAAGGCTGACTTTACTCTCTGGCCCCGGGACCTTGGGGATAGGATGCCAGATTCATCTGTTTCTATCCATCCAACAAATACAGCCTGAGTGCATTTCACAGACCAGGTGCTATTCTAGATACTGAGGAGTGAACAATGAATACTCCAGCCTTCATGGCGCTGCTATCGCAGCCATGAGAGAAGGATGACAACATGAAACTGGGCGAAAGGGAGAAACACTTTGATTTTTGTAACCTAACCTGTTATGTCTTCCAAAATGTGTATCCCCTCTCCAAACCTCTGTTTGTCATATATTTGGGTTGCATGTGGTATCTTGTCCTTGGAGCCAAAAATTTCCAAAGGACAAATTAAAAGTTCATGACTCTTAGAAGCATCATGGATTATAAACGTATATGGATATTGACATTTCTTCACTCTCCTTCTCTCTCAATGTATAGATCATAAGAAAATATACTATGTATGTTTTTCACTAAAATAAAAAACATAATTTATCAGCACATTTTTAATTATTAGACGAATTTGAGAATTAAGCTAATCAATATTTGTTAGAAACGAAGATTGGCAGAATCAGCTTCTGGATTTTATAAATCTGTAATCCAGGGGACAGTTTCTAAAATCACAGAGCTGTATTTACGTATTTCCTAATGTGACTTACGGAAGTAAGATGAGGTTTGACTATACCTCCAATATATTAAGAGGTAGAACAATAAACTCTATATATAGTAGTAACTGAATCCTCATAGAAATACTGACAAGATAAAATTGTATCAAATAAAAGCTATTCATTGAGCCATTACTCTATACAGGTGCTCTGTGAGTTACTTGTAAGTGTTCATAATAACTTAAGAAAAAGTCACATTCCCCCAGGACCTAATAATCTGGTTGGGGAGACCAGATTTGTACATGGAAAATGAACAAAAAAGGATTTCAATCACATTCCAGAACACAAATAACTATCAAGAATGCAGAAAGATTTTTCGGTAAAGTACATAATTAATTATAGCAGTAAAAAGGAGAAACTTGTTTTATAAGTTTTTCTATTTCTCTCTGTTTATACACTCTCTTTCTTCTTTGTGTATAATCATTAAATAAATCTTGGAACATATTTAAAATGCAGCCTCCACTTATCACTATTCCAGCCGTAGGTTCATAGATCTGTGTATCTTTCTCCATACATGTGTTATATACATATGCATACTTATGTGTGTGTGACCTTTCTTATGTGTGTAGGTAGCTTTCCACAGAGAACAAGGGGAGGGCCAATATATTTATCTCCATTTTGTAACTTAGCTCTTTAAAGCTGAATATTGATGAACACTAGTGGAATCCTGATGAACATCACAGATGTTTAGTGTTGTCTGATGGCGTTTTCCGTGCTCTTGGATGCTGAAAGCAAAACATAGAGCAAGAGAAATCCTAAACATATTGACTAGCCTGTGATTTAAGGATCTGGTTGGATATAGGATTCAGAAAATTTGTTATCCATAATTTGGTGCAATATGGAAGCTAGGCTGAGATGTTTGAGTGTTATCTCTAGAAAACATGAAACCGCTGAAGGTTAACAAGAACAGAAGGCAAGAAAATAGTAATATTTTAGAATAAACAAGTAGCCAAGTAGGATTCTCTAAAAGGAAAAAAATCTATAAGCAGGGAATCCATTTAAGAAGTTATTTAAATAGTAGAATTTTTATGTAATAAAGAGAAAACTAATCAGAGAAAAGTAAAAATATAGAAGAAATTAATAGGATAATAACAACTATGGTTATTATCAGATATTAACAAAGAGGACATAAGAAAATTTCAGTATTCATATGAAACAAAATAAGAAAATAAATATACAAAGATACATATTTATAATGATTTTAAGTTGCATCAACCTGCACATATATACGTTTGATATACGGTTTTGTTTTCATAACTAATTTTGAAATTGAATTTATAGAAATATTTATTTTATCTAATTTAACATATTCCAATAAAACAAAAATCTCATTGGGATCACATAATTATATCCACAATTCCATAGCCTTTTACATTTTGTGTTCCATGTCAACACAATTAAAATATTTGTTCTTTGCCTTAAAAACACTTCCAATGTTATCATGTATGACATTAGTACTAAGTAGTTAAATCTGTTTATTTATTTCCTATATCTATCCCCCAGTATTGTAGCATTACTTTTTTCAAATGACATTTAAAATCTCAAGGAAGATTAATATAGTACTGAATAATGGTGGCACATGTGTAAAACATTAACACTGCCCTTTACCCATCTTGCATATTTCACATTTATTTGTTTAAAATATGAGCAGTGCCACGTGGCTTCAAGCATCTGGCATGCAGATGGAGAATTGTGGGTACTAAAATATCAGATCTATTTTGGTGGAGTAATGAATACCCCTGCGTATGTTGTCTTTGAAAAGAATATTTGATAGTTTCATGCAAAGTGCAGGAAAAGAACTAGTGTATTATTAACTTGGAAAAAAATTATGTGGATGCATTAATGGGTGTCACTTAAGATCTCTGGATAAGACACAGTAATTTAAAATAAAAATCCAAAATTAAAACAGCACCTACTGGAAAATAAAGTGTTAATATTAGGTGGAAGCTGCCGCTGATGAGTTTGAGAGCAAAAGTATTACTTTTGACAAAGGGGACTGAAGCTTCTTCCAGTAATCTAAATGCCACATAGAGAAAAACAAGACACACAATCACCTACTGAGATGCATTAGAGAAAATAAGAGTTGTTAAATTAAATCAAATTTTTCGAACCAAAGTCGTCAGGAGTTTGAAAGAAACCTATGTAGGGATACTGCAAAGAATCACTATGCACTTTCTCTTTTTAGATAAAGCTACCTCAAACCCTTCAAATTTATTTACTACTCAACTTCCTATCTCTCTTTTTTATATTGCTACCTATTAGGATTTCAACCCATACACACTGTCACGGATTTTGTTTTTGAATCCACATGAGAGCCTCTACATTTTGTTGAAAGTAGAGTGTCAAATACAACACACAAGAACCAGAACTCCAAAATCAGGGGGATTCAAGAGGCAGTCTGTGTCATGCAGTAATTGTGTGAGCTACACACTTTGTATAACTACATTGCACAAAGGTAATCATTAAAAACAGAAAATACATATGTAAAAACATACTACAATGCTAGGATACATTATCAGTGGAAAAGAATAATCTTATGCTTTTCACTGAGGTGACTTGTGTATAAAAAGAGTAAGTTAATTTGGAAATTAATTAATTTCTAAGATAAATGGGCTATCTTTGAAAAGTCCATGGTTTTGAATCAAATTATTTGATTTGATTTTCCATTTGAAACTTTTTTCAGGTACAGGATATTCCAGAAAGATTTACTCAATCTATATTTACATCTAAGCATTGTATCCATAAAGAAGACAAATAGGTCCTTTAGTACCAAGAATTTGAAAAGTCATTCAAATGTAGGTACTATCTTTGTGTTAAACAGTATGTACTTTAGATCAATACTAAATTTTTCACTCTAATTTTAGCATGTTGATGTTTTATTATTGCTCTTATTATTGTTCAAGTTTGTGTTAATCAATTTACTTTTTTTTTTTTTTGCAAGGGCAGTCAGAAAAAAATTATTGTCACCCTCAAGGGTTCATTATGGAAATTAAGTCATGGTGTCTATTGTTCTTTTGTTGAGATATTGACCTCAAAATTCCCTATCCAACATTTATATATATATATGAAACAATCTTAATTTACAATTTTAAATTACAATCTCAATTTCACTAGATTTAACAGAATAGGACTAGAATTAGAACAGGCATTTCTCCTCTTCCTAAAAGAGAGAAGAAATTAAATTCCCTTGAAAGTCATTTACTTGCATTTCAACTCCCCAAAACTCCCCCTACTCCAAGCAAATTATTCAATTTATATTTTGTTAAAGGAAGAATGAAGCATTTCCAAAGATTTTCAAAAACAAAAATACAAAGGCCATTGTTTGCTTGATAAAGATGAAAACAATTTGTTGCAAGTGTTTACTCAAAATAAGAGAGACCATATAAAAGATACTTGTTCAATATGCTAGAGAACAAGAGAACTAAATATGTGTGCAGCTTGGGAACAATGTGCTACTAAACTACTTAGATGACACCGAAAACACTGATTAATGATAAATCATTTGCGATCCTCAAAAATTAAAACAATACGTACCCTAGACATCCTTGGGTTCTTTGTTTTGTTTGTTTTTGTTTTGTTTGGGGGTAATTTTTGTTTGGTTTGGTGTGGGTTTAGTTAATCTGAATTACTTTGTTTCCTTATTTTTAGAGCTAAAGATTTTCGAAGTGAGTTAACCACTTAAGAAGTTTGAATATAGAGTACCTCCAATTATATAATAACTCTGTAAAAGTATAATAGGATAAATAGGGAATTCATATGCAAAATATATATATTTTTTAAATTTATTGGGGTGACAATTGTTAGTAAAATTACATAGATTTCAGGTGTAAATTCTGTATTACATCATCTATAAATCTCATTGTGTGTCCACCACCCAGACTCAGTTCTCCTTCCATCACCATATATTTGATCCCCCTTACCCTCATCTCCCACCCCCAACCCCCTTTACCTTCTGGTCACCACTAAACTATTGTCTGTGTCTATGAGTTTTTGTTTCTCATTTGTTTGTCTTGTTCTTTTGTTGTTTTTGGTTTATATACCAGATATCAGTGAAATCATATGGTTCTCTGCTTTTTCTGTCTGACTTATTTCGCTTAGCATCATACTCTCAAGATTCATCCATGTTGTCACAAATGTTCCTATATCATCTTTTCTTACTGCCGAATAGTATTCCATCATGTATATATACCACAACTTCTTTATCCATTCATCTATCAAAGGACATTTTGCTTGTTTCCATGTCTTGGCCACCATAAAAAAGCTGCAATGAACATTGGAGCACACTTGTCTTTATGGATAAATGTTTTCAGATTTCTTGGGTAGATACCCAGGAAGGGATTGCTGGGTCATATGGTAATTCTGTTAGTAATTTTTTGAGGAACCTCCACACTGCCTTCCATAGCGGCTATACCAATCTACATTCCCACGAACAGTGTATGAGGGTTCCTTTTTCTCTACAGTCTCTCCAACATTTGTTATTATTTGTCTTGTTGATGATAGCCATTCTGACTGGGGTGAGGTGATATCTCATTGTGGTTTTGATTTGCATTTCTCTGATGATTAGTGATGTTGAGCATTTTTTCATATGTCTATTTGCCATTTGTATGTCCTCTTTGGAGAAATGTCTCTTCAAGTCCTCTGCCCATTTTTCAATTGGGTTGTTTGTTTTTTTGTTGTTGAGTTGCATGAGTTCCTTGTATATTCTGGATATTAGCCCCTTATCGGAGGCACTATTTGCAAAAATCTTCTCCCATTCAGTTGGTGGCCTCTTTATTTTGTCGATGGTTTCTTTTGCTGTGCAGAAGCTTTTAAGTTTCATATAGTCCCATTCGTTTATTTTAGCTTTTACTTCCATTGCCTTTGGAGTCAAATTCATAAAATGCTCTTTGAACCCAAGGTCCATAAGTTTAGTACCTATGTTTTCTTCTATGCAGTTTATTGTGTCAGGTCTTATGCTTAAGTCTTTGATCCATTTTGAATTAACTTTGGTACATGGTGACAAATAGCAGTCCAGTTTCATTCTTTTGCACGTGGCTATCCAATTCTCCCAGCACCATTTATTGAAGAGGCTGTCTTTCCTCCATTGTATGTTATTAGCTTCTTTGTCAAAAATTATCTGTCCATATTTATGTGGTTTTATTTCTGGGTTCTCTATTCTATTCCATTGGTCTATGTGTCTGTTTTTCTGCCAATACCATGCTGTTTTGATTATTGTAGCCCTGTAGTACAAGCTAAAGTCAGAGAGTGTGATACCTCCAGTATTGTTCTTTTTTCTTAAGATTGCTTTGGCTATTCGGGGTCTTTTGTGGTTCCAAACAAATCTGATGTTTTTTGTTCTATTTCTTTAAAAAATGCCATTGGGATTTTCATGGGTATCACATTAAATCTGTATATTGCTTTGGGTAATATGGCCATTTTAACTGTTGATTCTTCCAATCCATGAGCACGGAATGTCTTTCCATTTCTTTGTGTCTTCTTCAATTTCTTTCAAAAATGTCTTACAATTTTCAGCATATAGGTCCTTCACATCCTTGGTTAAGTTTATTCCTAGATATTTTATTCTTTTTTGCTGCAATTGCAAAAGTAATTGTTTTTTGTAGTTCTTTTTCTGAGATTTCATTGTTAGTATATAGAAATGCAATGGACTTTTGTACGTTGATTTTGTAGCCAGCAACTTTACTGTATTCATTGATTGTTTCTAATAGCTTTTTGGTGGAGTCTTTAGGGCTTTCTATATATAGCATCATGTCATCTGCAATGAGTGATAATTTAACTTCTTCATTCCCAATTTGGATGCCTTTTATTTCTTTCTCTTGCCTGATTGCTCTGGCAAGGACTTCCAACACTATGTTGAAAAGCAGAGGTCATAGGGGACAGCCCTGTCGTGTTCCTGAATATAGAGCAAAGGGCTTCAGTTTTTCAGCATTAATTATGAGATTAGCTGACGGCTTGTCATATATGGCCTTTATTATGTTAAGGTATTTTCCTTCTATACCTATTTTATTAAGTGTTTTAATCATAAATGGATGTTGTATCTTGTCAAATGCTTTTTCTGCATCAATTGATATAATCATATGATTTTTGTCCTTTATTTTGTTTATGTGATGTATCACACTGATGGATTTGCAGATGTTGAACCATCCTTGTGCCCCGGGGATGAACCCCACTTGGTCGTGATGAATAATCTTTTTAATGCATTGTTGTATTCGATTTGCTAGAATTTTGTTTAGGATTTTTGCATCTGTATTCATCAGAGATATTGGTCTGTAGTTTTCTTTTTTTGTGTTGTCCTTACCAGGTTTTGGTATCAGGGTAATGTTGGCCTCATAAAATGAGTTAGGGAGTACTGTCTCTTCTTCAATTTTTTGGAAGAGTTTGAGCAGGATTGGTATTAGATCCTCTGAAGGTTTAGTAGAATTCACTAGTGAAGCCATCTGGTCCCGGACTTTTGCTTTAGGGAAAGTTTTGGATGATTGATTCAATTCCGTTATTGGTGATTGGTCTGTTTAGATTTTCCAGTTCTTCATGGTTCAGCTTTGGAAGGCTATATGTTTCTAAGAACTTGTCCATTTCTTCTAGGTTATTGAATTTGGTGGCATATAGTCCTTCATAGTATTCTTGGATGATCCTTTGTATTTCTGTGGTGTCCGTGATAACTTCCCTTTTTTGTTTCTGATATTGTTAATCAGTGTCTTCTGTCTTTTTATCTTAGTGAGTCTAGCCAAGGGTTTGTCAATTTTGTTAATCTTTTCAAAGAACCAGCTCTTTGTCACATTAATTTTTTCTATTGTCTTTTGTTCTCTATTTCATTTAGTTCTGCTCAGATTTTTGTTATTTCCTTTCTTCTGCTGACCTTGGGTTTCACTTGTTCTTCTTTTTCCAGTTCTTTAAGGTGTAACATGAGATTATTTATTTGGGATTTTTCTTGTTTCTTGAGATAGACCTGTAATGATATAAATTTCCTCCTTATGTCTGCTTTCGCTGCATCCCAAAAGTTTTTGTAGGAGGTATTTTCATTCTCATTTCTTTCTATGCATGTTTTGATATCTCCTCTTATTTCATCTTTGATCAAGTCATTCTTTAACAGTATGTTGTTTAACCTGCACATATTTGTGGCCTGATTGCTCTGGCAAGGACTTCCAACACTATGTTGAAAAGCAGAGGTCATAGGGGACAGCCCTGTCGTGTTCCTGAATATAGAGCAAAGGGCTTCAGTTTTTCAGCATTAATTATGAGATTAGCTGAGGGTTTGTCATATATGGCCTTTATTATTTTAAGGTATTTTCCTTCCATACCTACTTTGTTAAGTGTTTTAATCATAAATGGATGTTGTATCTTGTCAAATGCTTTTCTGCATCAACTGATATAATCAAATGATTTTTGTCCTGTCTTTTGTTTATGTGATGTATCACATTAATGGATTTGCGTATGTTGAACCATCCTTGTGCCACTGGGATGAACCCCACATGGTCGTGATGAATAATCCTTTTAATGCATTGCTGTATTCGATTTGCTAGAATTTTGTTTAAGATTTTTGTATCTGTATTCATCAGAGATATTGCTCTGTAGTTCTCTTTTATTGTGTTGTCCTTGCCAGGTTTTGGTATCCAGGTAATGATGGCCTCATAAAATGAGTTAGGGAGTACTGTCTCTTTTTCAATTTTTTGGAAGAGTTTGAGCAGGATTGGTATTAGATCCTCTTTGAAGGTTTGGTAGAATTCACTAGTGAAGCGATCTGGTCCCGGACTTTTGCTTTTGGAAAGGTTTTGGATGACTGATTCAATTCTGTAACTGGTGATCGGTCTGTTTAGATTTTCCAGTTCTTCATGGTTCAGCCTTGGAAGGCTATATGTTTCTAAGAACTTGTCCATTTCTTCTAGGTTATTGAATTTGGTGGCATATAGTCCTTCATAGTACTCTTGAATGATCCTTTGTATTTCTGTGGTGTCCGTGATAACTTCCCCTTTTTGTTTCTGATTTTGTTAATTAGTGTCTTCTCTCTTTTTATCTTAGTGAGTCTAGCCAAGGGTTTGTCAATTTTGTTAATCTTTTCAAAGAACCAGCTCTTTGTCACATTAATTTTTCTATTGTCTTTTTGTTCTCTATTTCATTTAGTTCTGCTCTGATTTTTGTTATTTCCTTTCTTCTGCTGACCTTGGGTTTCACTTGTTCTTCTTTTTCTAGTTCTTTAAGGTGTAACATGAGGTTATTTATTTGGGAGTTTTCTTGTTTCTTGAGATAGGCCTGTAATGATATAAATTTCCCTCTTAAAACTGCTTTCGCTGCATCCCAAAAATTTTGGTAGGATGTATTTTCATTGTCATTTGTTTCTATGTATCTTTTGATCTCTCCTCTAATTTCTTCTTTGACCCAGTTGTTCTTTAAAAGTATGTTGTTTAATCTCCATGTATTTGTGTTTTTTCCTGCTTTCTTTTGCAGTTGATATCCAATTTCAAAGCCTTGTGATCAGAGAATATGCTTGGTATGATTTCAATCTTCTTAAATTTGCTGAGGCTGATTTTATGTCCCAATATATGGTCTATCCTTGAGAATGTTCCATGTACACTAGAAAAGAATGTATAGTCTGATGTTTTAGGATGAAGTGCTCTATATATGTCAATTATGTCCATTTCATCTAATGTGTCATTTAGGGCTGCTATTTCGTTATTTATTTTCTGTTTGGATGATCTATCCATAGCTGTCAAAGACATATTTAAGTCCCCTAGTATAATTGTGTTTTGGTCAATTTCTCCCTTTAGTTCTATTAGTAGTTGCTTGGTATGTTTCGGTGCTTCCTGATTGGGGGCATAAATATGGAAGACCGTTATGTCTTCTTGTTGTATAGTCCCCTTTACCATAATGAAATGTCCATCTTTGTCTCTTGTTATCTTTTTCAACCTGAGGTCTGTTTCATCTGATATCATTGTGGCTACACCTGATTTTCTCTGGGTACCATTTGCTTGGAGTGTCAATTTCCACCCTTTCACTTTGAGTCTATGCTTGTCCTTGTAGCCGAGATGTGTCTCTTGGAGACAGCATATGGTTGGGTTTAGTTTTTTTTTGATCCAATCTGCTACTCTGTGCCTTTTTATTGGTGAGTTCAGTCCATTTACATTTAGGGTAATTATTGATATGTGAGGATTTCCTGTCATTCTATCCTTAGTTTTCTGGTAAGGCTGTGTCTCCATTGTTTCTTTGTCTTTTTGTTGTTGTCTATTATTTCTGTGCTGTGGTATTCTATGATGTTTCCCTCTGTTTCTTCTTTTATTACAGTATATATTTGAGTTCTGGATTTTTTATTTAGTGGTTACCCTTAAGTTTATGTAAAAGAAAGTTTGATAGTTAGAGTATTCCGTTTTCTTCAGCACGCTTACTTTCACCATTCCCATATTCTGGTTCAGGCCTTTACTCTCCTTTTTATGTTTTGTTTGCCACAAATTGTCCCTGTTGATGGTTGTCGAATAGCCTCCTTTAGTATTTCTTGTAGTGCAGGTCATGTATTAGAAAATTCCCTCAGCTTCTGTATGTCTGGAAAGGTCTTTATTCCTCGTTCATAGCTAAAGGATATCTTTGCTGGATATATTATTCTTGGCTCATAATTTCTTTCTTTCAATAGTTTGAATATTTGGTTCCACTCCCTCCTGACTTGTAGAGTTTCGGCTGAAAAATCTGATGATAATCTAATGGGCTTTCCTTTGTAGGTTACCATCTTCTTTTCCCTGGCTGCCTTGAGGATTCTTTCTTTGTCGTTGATTTGAGACAGCTTCAATACAATATGCCTTGGAGAAGGCCTGTTGGGATTGAGGCAATTAGGTGTTCTATTTGCTTCTTTGATTCGAGGATCCAGTTCTGTCCAAAGTTTGGGAAGTTCTCATCAACAATTTGTTTGAATATATTCTCTGTACCCTTCTGTCTTTCTTCTCCTTCTTGTATTCCCATTATTCCTATATTGCTCTTTTTGGATGGATACTTCCACCATATGATTCATTTTGGTATTACCGTCAGTGATTGTCTCATTCAAGTTGTGATTTCTTTCATTCTTGGTAAGATAGGCAAATTTCAATTGTATGCTGGACTTTTTGTCTATTATTTTAGAAGTCTCTAGTGTCTATTGAAATATTTTATTTTAGCAGGTGTCTTATTGAGGTTTCTATACAAGAATACCATGGACTTGTTGTTTATAAACAGTAGAAATTAATTTCTCACAGGTCTGGAAGCTGAGAAGGTAAAAAGTAAGGAACCAGTGAGTGGATTTGGTGTATTGTGAGGGTTCACTTCATAGTTCATAGACAGCCATATCTGCACTGTGTTGTCACAAGGCCAAAGGAGGAGGGAACATTCTGGGGTCTCTTTGATAAGGGCACTAACCCCATTCATGAGGGTTCCACTCTCCTATCTAATCACCTTGCAATGTCTGCACCACCATATACCATCACACTGGATGTTAGGATTTAACATACAAATTTTGGAAGGACATAGACATTGAGTCTATCATTAGGCAATCACTCCACTTGGGTTTAGCACACAAATCTTGCTCTAATTTTGTGGACCGTGGTTCCAATGGCAGTTTTATTTTTAGAGCCTTTGGATCTCCTGGGTTTATCTGGTCCAGTTGGGATCTTTTATGTTGACTAATAATTTCCATGAATGGCTTAGAACAATATTTCTGTTTCAGGTAAGCATACACTAATTTACGTGCCATGAGACCCCCCTGCCTTTCTCTTCAAGACTTTATCCCAATTTCAGGAGGACAATCACAATCTCACTCAAACAGCAGCTGGTGCTGAACAGGTGTATTAGTTTATAACATTATTTATCTCATAGAATTGGAAAACAAACAAACAAACAAAAAACCTTCTCTCAAAGTACTAGTGAATGCCAGCTTCATAGTAAGCACACTACTAACAGATGTCAAAAGTAGTTGGTGGTGCTGGTGGTATCAGAAATAGTAGAAGTAGTGTTACCAGGGCAATAGCAAGCCCTAATGCCCAACTACCTAAAATCTGAGGGGGACTGGCATTTAGTCAGGATAAGTTAGGTTATGCTGCAGAAAAAACAAAAACCTCAGTAGCTGAAGCAAGCCAAGAATTATTCCTCACTCAGTTGATATTTTTCATACAGGTGCATGGGGTAGAGGGCAGAGATCCGATCACAGTGATCAGTCAGCAACTCAGACTCACAGAAGCTTTCTCTCAAAAAGTGCTGCCTTGACAGCAAGGATGGTGGAAGGTACATGAAGAGTTCCATGTTGGCTTTGAAAAGTTACACCAGGACATGAGACATGTTATATTCACTCACGTTTCACTGGCCATGACACATCACCTGGCAATGCCTAACTTCAAAATGAGCGGGCATTGAAATCCTACTGTGTGTGTGTGAAAAACTCTGATCATGGAATAGTTGGCAATATCTGCAACTGTTACATTGGTCCTATCTTAAACGCATTTACTTTACTTACAGAACCTTCAATTTATAACCTTAAAACTTCTATGAATTTGTTACATCTTCGAAACAACTAACAAGATACTTGACCCCTCTGCCATATGACAAAAGAAAAAGTGTGATTACACATGTGCACCAGAGAAAATCAGAGTAGGTTACATGCCACTGCAGATTTCAATGACATATTATTGTTGCAAATTCTGGACCTTCAATTTTCTTATGGTACCATACATTTCTCATGTGAGTATCCCTTCAAATTTTATAAAGAAAGAAGACACAAACTCTGGCCTGATGAAGATACCATCTATGAAGTAGAAAAGATGACAAAAGAACAACAATACAAGGTTGAATATCAGAACCAAAGGTGAACTAGAGCTGAACGGCATTCGGGGCATAGGAAGAATGATCAAGTTGGTGGTGTTGGAAAGCACTGTTCATGCAGGATTTGAAGGATGAGTACGATGTTGATAGGCAATAATAATTTCCAAACTTTGGGATGCTTACTGTGGGCCAGGAGTTGCTCTGTATGACTTACTTATATTATCTCACTCATTCCTCACTGTAGCTTTCACACTATAATTTATAGACAAAGATACTGAGGCTCACACCGATTTTGACAACACTACCAAATTGGTAAACAATAGAGTTGGGTTTCAAACTGAGAAAGTCTTGCTCTAGGACTACTATACATGATCGCTTCCCACCCTGTTGAAGTGGTACCTGAAAAAGAAGTCAGGGTAAGAGAAAGGTACAAATGGGAAATGCGTAATTACATTCTGGGCGCAACACTGAGGACAGTTTGCTAGTATAGAAGACATTTTTAAGGGAAAGTGAGCAAGCGGGTTTAAAATAAAAATTTGGGTCATACCAAATATAACAATACACCTGACCAAAGGCATTAGAAGCAGGAAAAAGCATTGAAAAGTAATGTTTGAGGAATCTGAAAATTTAAAAAAAAAAAGTTGGTCCAAGACCTCTCATATGACTTGCTTATGAAATTTATAACATTTAGAACGACCAGGTTGTCCCTCTTCCCTCTTTATCTTGATCACCCCAAACCTTGCCAGAAAGACTTGCCTAAAATATAGTATATCTGTATGAGAAAAGAAGTTTAGGGTGATTGTTTAAATTTCTAAAATAGTAGCATATTAGCAGGCACCATGGTACACTTTCACAGTGATATATATGTCAACATTTTAGCTTAAATAGAATATCTCGTACTTTTGCATAAATCGTTCTAATGACATTGTTTCAAGGGATAATGAGAACTTTTGTTTGGTTTAATGTTTTTTTAATTTGAGAGAAAAACATTTAACCTTGCTCTATTTTCCATCGCGGTAATAGCCAACAGACGGTGTAGTGATCATGAATGTGACACTTTTCATGTGTATGAAAAGGGCTTGGCTTTATCCCATATATTTCTGTGCCAACCAAACATTCCAATGTTCAAACTCCCAAATAGGCCATCAGGGCCATACGCCTTATTAAATATGACTGGTCTGCCAGTACCCTCATTATCATTGTTTTAAGAGAATATTGGAATGAGTGTTTGTCTCAGTAAAACTGAATCAAGCTCTTAGGTTTTGAACATTAATTTGATTTAGTACCTTAAAATATCTCACCTGTCCTTAACTTTATGTCTATGGCACTAATGACATAAAACATACCTGTAAAAGAGAGGCTAATTGTTCAATTTAGAAACTCATTTCTACCTTACAGGGCTATTTATTTCATTCTTAGTGAAATAACTACTATCTGCCTATTTGCTTTGAATTTCAAGAAAAAATAGCTATACATTTAATTTATGCATACATTTTTCCATAAAAAAGAGGACATTTTAATAACAAAGAATAAATACAGTTACACAATTAGGAATAAGAAGGTTTCAATTAAGTGAATTAAGCATTGTGCAGTGCTTATCTTATTTTTAATTATTTTTTTCTAAATTGTAAAGTTTTAATATCAGTCTTGGGACAAGGATTTGGAAATTTATGCCCTATGTATTTTATAGTTAAAATGAATTATCCCCCCCAAAAAAGAAAAACAAAGTTTATGCACACATTTCCAGGTGATTTAGATGATTAATGTTGACTAAAAGGACTTACAATGAACAAACTCAAATAAGGAATGGATGGCTATAAAATGAACAAATGAGTCAATTCTAAGTAAGCACTATTAAGGAAGAAACATTTCTGATTTGTTCACTACTAAACACTCATTTTCTACTAAAATATTTGACACATAGAAGACGTTCAAAAAAAAAGATTTGAATAAATAAGTGAAGGAAGCTCTGATGGAATGATGGATGCTGCATTTCTATTCAAATGTTCTAAATGCTACCATGGCGTACAAAAGACTTGCGTGCTCTAAATTTTCAACTTCACCTTGACAAGAAACATAACTAGACATAAGTTCTGAGCTAGACTAAATGCTCCATAGGTTTATAAATTTAAAAAGTGTTAATAAATGATTTAAGATGATACAAATTATTTAACACTTCATTAAGCAGTCTCCTTAGAAAGATCTGAAAAATGGGCTGAAGACGAAAAGCTTTTATAGAATAAAGAATAAAGAACAGGAAGAGACAAATAAAAATATCTGATTGGCTGGGGCCACATAGCCAATTTCCTATGGTGAGAGAAGGCCCAGAGCTGGCTTGGCATTTGGGGCTTGGCTGACTGAACAGACTATGTTTCCTGTCAAGTGGATCATTTACAGGGACACTAAACTTATCTAAATTTTGGTTATCTGATGCAGCACTTTGGGTAGGAGCGGATCCGTCTTGGGTCTAAAACATTATTTTAACAAAATATTTGTTAGAAAATCAACTCTTGAAAATATTAGTTGACTGATTTAATTGACACTAATTTAGAAATAGTAATATGACTGTACATAAGAGTTGTTGGGATCTAGGAGAAAAGGTTCTAAATAGCTGATAAATAGTATCAAACATACAGTCCAAAAAAAGAGAAACAAAAGGATTTTAAACTATTTTGTGTTTGTTTCTGTATCAGCTGAGACTGTTTATTAGCCTGTAAGGTGAGAAACCTTTAAAAAAAAAACACACTAAAATATTTACTCATTGGCTAAATGGAATTGTCACAGGTTCTCAGCTAACAGCTATATAAAGCTGAACATTAGCATTTCAAAATGAGAACATTACTTGATTGAGTGAAAGGCTGAAAGAAATGAGATCATGTGGAATATTCCTGAGCAGAATACCAAAATACAGATCTAGGTTTGAAGTAGAGAAACACTATATATCACTGGTGAATAAAAGGTAATGAGAACGTGGCATTGTACACAAAAATCCCCCAAAGTACTTTGAGAATAAGAAAAAATCAAATCAAATAATTTACATACTTTAATGCTGTTTTCTCTCTCTTTTGTAGGAACAGTTAAAATACCATAAATGTAGTTTGATTCGATGACATGTATTCCAAAAGAAATTTGTCAAATCATCTTTTTTTAAGTTCTTTGTCTTGAATTCGATATAATCTCCGATGCATGAATTACCTTTATCACTCATTCATGGGGTCTTTATAACAGGATACAGCTCTGTATAGCAATGTCACTGAATTGTCTGTGCTGCAGTGACAAAGCCTGCACAGCGTAGGCACAAGGACCCCTGCTCAGAAAGAGAAATGTGTGGGGCTTAGGAATTTTGGAAACAATATAACTGCATGTATAGCTTGTCTCTCTATAGCTAGTAATTTTTTTTTAAATAAAGATAAAAAGAAATCACACATTTAAATCCCTGTATGTGTATTTATTAATTTTGAATTGACCCCTCCCTTCTGTGCCTTCTACCATGTAGACATTAAATTATCACACATTAAATATACTAATAATGATGGTGACCATAATGTGAAACATAACATAATGGAGCCACCTTAAAATGGAGTCGCAGCTGCCATCCAAGAGGAACTGTCTTGCATGTCTTACTCCTCAAACCTTTGGAATGTTAACACTTGACAAAATTAATATTTAGACTGATCCTAATGCAACATTATATCGCAAACAACTGTTTTGAAACACAAGAAAGCAGATATTATGATTTTGATAAAAGCATAACTATAGTTGATAACTTAATAGCTACATCAATATCCCATTCAATAAATCTTCACTTTTCTTTAATGAAATCTATTCGTAATTAGGTTCCATATGTTCACTCACACATTTAAATGCAATGTTTTGTGCATCAAAATATCAACGCTCCCTACATTTACATGATATTTAAATAGATGTCATTGAAGCAAGTTTACTTGTCATCTATTTAGTACATGACACCATTTAAGAATTTTTCTTACTCCTTAATGTATTTATTTATACAGTTTGTCACCTGAAATTTGGAGATTATGTTTGAGCCAAACATAAATTCAAAAAATATCAAACATTTCAAAAGAAGACTAAAATTTCAAACTTTTAAAATGGAGGGAGGAGAACTTGTGAAAACTAAACTCAATCTAGTTCTCTGTTTAACTTAGTCTAAACTGTAAGATAAAAGTTAGAAAATGGGTTCTTAATTTATAATTGTGCAAATGCAAAATGACTTTAAAAGGCTTTGGTGGAAATAGCTTGAAGCTTTCTCTTGGAAAACTTTATTATTTTCATTTTTGTGGCAAAAACGTAAACCACATGTTCTAATTTTCAGAGCAGAGGATGTTAGTAATTTCCCAACGACAAGAAGAAAAAGATAACCCTTGTGAATGTTCAATTACTCTTGGTCACAGGTATAAGAAAAGGAACTTTTACTGGAAAGTTTCTGCAAAGCTGACTTTTTTTCTTTTATTCTAAGGGACTCTAGTTTCTTCAACTAAAGGGAATAAAACTACACATGCCTTTGATCTTGGCCTTTCAATGCTTTAACAAACATTAAGATTGTGTATTCTCAAAATTCAGTCAGGATAATTTGCATTTCCTGAGATAACATCCATAAAGTTAAATGATACTGATTTTCTGTGATTTGAAGAATGTACCGCTTGAGCAAAAATTAACTTTGTGTCTCCTCTTTACACACGTCTAATTAACCCTATGATTTTTTTTTTTTTCATATCTTCTCTTTTATTTTTCTCTCTTCTCTCTGATCTTTCTCTAAATATGGCTTCAGGTATTATTTTTCCATTTCCGTTAATCAATAATGTGAGATAATTTCACAAGGCCTCTTTTAAATATTCTCTGTGCTGGGCACCTCCGCATACTTACATTATTTAATTCTCACAATAACCATTAAAATGATTGATATGAAGCCATTATTATTAGATGTGAAAAATTATGCTCTGGCAAATCTACCGTGAAACATCACCCATTTAGTAAGAAGAGATGAACCTGCCAGACCCAAGTGCCTATGTGCTTCCAGCGCTAGCGTTTTACTCCTGTCGGGTCCTGAGGTTTATCGATCTCTTGGAATGTCTGGATCTCTTTATGTGGACCCTAATCTCAGTGGTTATCTTGCTTTCACTTTCTGCACATGTCTGTTGGTTGCGCTTCCTCTGATTTTGTTACTTTTTCTTTTTTTTTCTTTTGTTCCGCTTCCTAATCTTGTTGGATTTCTACCTGAGCTAGCTTTATAACAAATCTGGTACAGTTTTGGCAGTTACGAGATTAAGTTTTATGTACCCTGTTAACCATTTTTAAAGCACATAAGTAGCCTTTTCTCTTGCTTTTTTGCTACCATATATATATATATATATATATATACACACACACACACACTTGGTAGATAGATATGTACAAGTGAATGAGGTACAAGTGTTTGACTGGTAAGACATCTGTATTCCTCCCTTCTGCTTTTCTTTTCTCCCTTTTCTTCTTAAGCTCTGCTTTCAAAATTTATTTTGCTTCTTCTCTGAATTTAAATACAAGGAAAAAAAAATAGCATCTAGATTGGTATAATCACATATATTTAAGGGAAAAAAATGATTCCTATCTCAGAAAACAAAACAAAAAAACGAATCAATATTTTCCCTTTTAAGGTTCTACTTTTGGAAATGACTTCTACTCAGAAAGACATACGAGCCTAAATATTTAAAGAGCTTTTATTTTCAGAGTTCTCTTCTAAAAATAAGTGGTGATTCAAAAAAATAAAAAGTATCAGCATACTATGGCATCATTACCTCTCCATTTCTTTCTCCCATCCCAGTATTTTACTTTATGGTCTTAGCATATTTGTGTTTGTTTACAAAGAAAAGAATAATTACTGGTCACAAAAGAATATGACAAAAGTGTGTTCAATTACAAAGAATGGAAAGACTACTCCATTAAGCTATAAGTGCAGGAAAGTAGAAAATAATCCTTGAAATATGCATTTGAAATATATCTATACGTTTTCCAACCTTCTACTCTCTTCTTATTTGCATCTCTATGTAAAATATATTGTGTTGCAGACACAAATAGCCCCATTACACATGCCTGCACAGCTGCTGGGCAAGTTAAGTTTATTAAAACCGTAGGGCAGATATTTAAAGTACGTGCTGGACTTCTGTAATGTCACGGGAACCAATGAAGTGAAATAGATATATGCATTGTACCTTTTCTAATTCACACCTCACACAAACAAACATATATTCTCATCCAGTAAATGCAATGGATTCTGCAGTTGGCAGATGCAGAGTTGATATATCTCTATGCATATAAATATGCATAGCAATTAAAATTGCTAGTGAAGCGTGGACAGAAGTCAAGCATAAAGATTCTTATACCAAAGCTTCTCGATCTGTTTAGGGTTTTGTAAAAGTAGTTTGGGGGATAAATTCCCAAATTAGAGACATATAGACCCGTGTAAAAAAAAATGAATGGCCGTGAAGTAATATTTTAATTAGTTATACTGAAAGTATTTCACCAGTTATTGGCAATTCTTTGAAAATTGATAACTTAAAGGCAATTCGTTTGTCCATCTCTGTACATCAGGAGCAGTGATTAAGAACACCACAGCCTTGCAATCTGAGTCGGAGCCTATAAACTGTCACAGGAGGTGAAATGTGTAAAGAACTACATAGTCTTACACAGGGCAACACTCAATAATTATAGATACTACTATTTTTAGTATTATTATCTTTACTGTTGTTACTGTATTTTATTGTTAGAGATCATTTCCATATATGATGCTCTGTGAAACTATGTATAAGGCTTGTAGTAACATGGACACTCACCGAAACAGCAGACACACTGTGTGTCCCGTCCATGTGCATGTTGTATGTCTACCACTTCATGGGGTTTGTTGTCTTGCCTGTTTCCTGTGGTCAAGGATGTGGAATCTGGATCCAAACAGAGTTGGAATCCCAGCAACGACAGTTATCAGCTGTATGAACTTCGGCAAATCACTTATCCTCTGTCTCAGATGTCCTTTGTATGGTGCTCATAAAAACAGTACCTTCCTTATAGGACATTTGTAAAGATTCGATGACTTTATATATGTAACAACATCAGTGGAGGGCTCAGCACTAAACACAAAATAGCTCTCATCAACTTTTTGCTCATGTCCCTCTTTTTTGTTTGTTTTTAAAACTCTTATCAAGAAAGGTGATAACGGCAAAAGGCATAAAATGAAAAAAAATGTATATAATACCTTAGAATTGTCTGCTTCTGTCATGCATTGCTTTTCTAGCAGCTGTGAGTAAACAAGTATATCATACAGGGAATTATATCAATGGGTATGCATGGCATTTTTAAGTTCCCCTATGGCACAGAGATATGTAAGTGGATTAATAGAGGGAAATTAATTATTTTATACAGAAGTCACTGTGGAAAATATTTTTAGTTCTTTGAAGTGTTTTCTTCCCTTCTATACTAATTATCAAGTAGCTGCCTGATTGCTGATGATTAGTGATTGATGACTGATGGGAGGATGTTTAGCAGGTGCTAAACAGATTGGTTAGCATAATGGTTCTGAGGAAGAAGCCATACATTAGGGCAGACAGCTACAGAAGATTCTCTTAAGGGTGGTGATTTGGAGGGTTGATGTAGAATTTGTGCTACAAATTGAAAAGAGTGGGATCTGAAGATTGTCTTTAATATAATTGCTAAAGATTATAATAGTTCTGCTTCTGATGATGATGTATAAAAAGGATCTTTGTATTTCAAACTTAGGAGAGACAAAAGAAAGTCAAGAAAAACTTAGAAAGAGACCTAACTTCTTTAATCTGATACTAAGAGAAACCCCCAATAACCTGTGGGTATTTTAAAAATTGACACATATTGAATGATAAGTAAATAGTAAAATAAAAATAAATGCATTTATATTATATAATTTTTGTTTATTAAAACATAATGAAACAGTTGTATAGTTGTTTTATTCAATAAGTGATTATATGTTAAGGTGTTTAAAATTTTAATTTCCCACTAAAACTAGAAATTAATACTTCCCTAGCTTTTATGTTACTATATAACACAAGTAAAAATATATGTGACACATTGTTATAAATAATGATAAGCTGTGATTTCTTTTTTTAACACTATACTATTTTAATGGAACTCTGTTTAATTAAAATTTCAACACACATAATCATTCCTGTAAAACTTTTTTCCCTTCAGCAGTAATTTGCATTATCCAGAGTTAAGGCACTCCAAAGGAAGAAAACATGAAATTCAAAGGGGTCAGCCAACAACAGGAAAATTCAGTCACATTTCGAGGGCGACGGTGAGAGCCCATGGATGGCTCTCCCATGGAGAGACCAGGCCTGTATCTTATCTCTTCCATGCGTTTCTGAGTGTACTCAACACACAGGGAAGAATATTAGGTTTAAAGTCAAATTTCCACAATCTGCTGCTATATCAAAGCTGAGTCCAAATATGTGGCCCCACGTTCATTGTGTAGCGTCCACCTCCTCTTGAGCCCAAGTCTAGATCATAAGATTTCAACACAGTGTCCTGTGCATATGTAAACCAAGTAAACAATGTAGAACTCAACAAGGTGGAAGTAGGGAGGGATCGCCGACAAAGTTACTGATCTACATAGCCATGCATCAAGCTACGTGCAAAAGGGATATAGAGAGAACAGACAGATTAAAATAGCTATTCTACCCTGAAGATCCAGGCCTTATCTTGGTTTTCTTACCACGGGGAAGGTAGAAATGCAATGGAAGATCCCATATGTGTCCATCTTCTAATCCATAGTCTGTCTACTAGTAACAGTCCGGTTAGACTCTTGATGAAAGATGTCAGTAATCCTCTCTGAATATGTACCTGAGGAAAACACAGGCAGAGCCAGCTGCCATAGCCCCTCTCTAGGGGTTGAACAAGACATTTTTCTGTGGCATGAATACCCTTCCTCTTCCTACAAAAAGATAAGTAGGGCCAAGTTTATAATTAATGGAAAGATCAATGGCTAAATCAACTGAGCCTCTCTGATAGTTATTGTCAGAATTACAGTAAGCCCCCTACTAGTCCCATCTCTCTAGTTATGTTTTTCCCTTCTATTGCTCTCAAGCCCCAAGTACTCTCTGCTTGTTTGTTCCTCGCCCAGCAGTTCTTCACTTATCTTACTCAGAATGCGTTCACAGTTTTTGTATGAAAAACTTCTCCCTTAATAAACAAATATTTCAATTCTATTCACCTCTTCACAAAGACATTAGTTTTATCTCCTAAATTGAACAGAAATTTAACTGTTCCCCCTCCAGCATTTTCCAGTGGAATTTTTTTCTATACTCTTTCACCATTCCTACAGTCCCAAAGCACAAGGACTGCAGAGAGACTATATATAGTGTGTGTGCATTTGTAATACATCTATACGACCTATATAGAGACTATATATAAAATAGATTTTATATTTGAGTCTAATTTTTAAAATATATTTATCTACACTTTTATTTTTAATCATCCCCAAATGTCAAGAAAGTCCATGAGTATTCACCAGGGTACATCAAGACAACAGACTGGCACCTATCACTTAGTGGTTCTCGAAATATATCTGTTATATGTCTGAATGAATGAATGAAAACTGAATTATCATGTTATACATACATACACATTTTTTTTCTCTTGTAAACTCTGAGAAGGAAAACCAAAGAGAATATGAACAACATCATAGCATTTATCTCCATAAGTATGTAGAAGTCCCAATACTATATAAAAGCTCAATTCGTTTCATCTAACAAAGCTAAGAACACTGGAGTCTTTGATATTGCTGCGCTTCAAATCTTTAATTTTATGGAAAGCACACCTACATCTAATTGCATCCAATTAAGATAAAATCAGAATCCACTGTTGATGTTCTTGACTTCATAAATCTAATGCTCAATAACACAATGACTTGAAACCACTGCCAAGACCTAGACAACTAGTGCTTCTCCTAGAATTCCTTTTGCAAAAACAGCCTACATTTTAAATCACTTTGTACACAATGAAGGTCAACTAACTACAGTTAATGGAATGTTTTCTTGCTGAATAATTTATATATATTGCCTTTCTTTCATCACAACACACTTCTGGCTACATATGGCCTGCTATTTAAGTGTTTCGATATTTCTCAAAACAGATGCATAAATGGATGAAAACTTGACTTAAAAAAAAGTGGAAATGATTCATTCTATAAAATGAAAATTTCCATTTTAAAATTATTAGTATTAATTACGTAAATAATGAACAGGTTTCTATTTCAAAATCAAAACACTTAAGAAAATATTTTTGTATAACACGAAACAGGAAGAGGGAATATGTAAGCTATGGATTAGGGGAGCTTTTGGTTTTTGAAATAGGAAAAAAGATGAAGAAGTATAATAGGCTTCAAGAAAATTTACGTTTTACAAGTTAAAATTACCAAAGGTAGAAAGTGTGATCACAAAATACGGTGAATGTTTAAACGAAAAAAGAATTATTACATTGCCCTCAATCCCCCTTAAAATACTCCCCCTCATTTTGAACACCCTTATCCTATTGTTCTTGCCACTCTCTGAAGCAGTTCTGGAAGTCCTCTATCGTGAGTGTCTCCACTGCATCTTCCATCATGATAACGCTCCATGTCACATATTGCTTCTGATATGGCAATTTCTGTCAAATAAAAATATTACAGTGTGTTCTCATCCACCTTTTTCACCAGATCTGGCAATGTGGGACTTCTGGCTCTTCCCCAAAGTCAAAATGACCATGAAAGAAAAACATTTTGATTTGATTAAAGACATCGAGGCAGCCACGACAGCACAACTAAAGACACTCACAAAAGAGGACTTCCAGAAATGCTTCAGAAACTGGCAAGAATGATGGGATAAGTGTGTTTGAGGAAAGGGGAATTAATGGCAATGTGTCTTTTACTGTATTTTTTTTTTTTTTAATTTAAACATTCACCGTAGTGTGTGATCACACCTCGTATATGAAGAGAAGCCATCTCTGAAAATCTAATTTATCTAAAACAGATGTCCATCTTGATTTTAACAATGTTGGGTTGGGCCTGGTGACCACTGTTTCTGAAGGCAGTGTGAGATGGCCGGAGCTTAAATCCCAGATCAACCACATACCGCTTGTCAGGTCTAGGTCAAGTTTTCTTAAACCTCATTTATAAAATACAGGTATTCACCTTTTGGGGTTTCCACGAAGATTAAATAAATTAATACCTATGGCATACTTAAAATAGTACCTGACTCACAGTAATTATTCTTTAAGTGCTAATTCTTATTTTATTTTTTATTGCTGAGGAGCTTGTTCTGGGAAATAATTTTCCATGGCATAAACAGGTTAGCAATACACTGACAAACATTAAGTCCTTATGGGCCTGTCTTAAGTCACACCTTGACATGTCAAAACCAGCAAGTGATTTAGAGAAATAAATAACCACTACTCAGTTTGCTAGTTATTAATTATATCAGTGTGTGTGTATATGTATGTGTGTGTATATATATATAATGTGATATATATAATTATATAGCAATTTATGTAACTATATAAAGTAATATACAACTATATATTATTTTTAATCCATTAATTAATATTAAATACAATTTATAATTATTTTATAATTATAATAACATGTATTATTTTGGACAATTTACTTATGCATATCATTTTGTTGAGGTTATGATTTTATAATTTTCTTTACCTTTATAGGTTAATTCCAGGCAATCTTATAAAGGAAACAAATGAATGAGAATAGACTAAACTGTTGTTGCAGGGGAAATGTGTATTGTTCCTACTTAAAACAACTTGGAATGTTTACATTCCAGCAATATATGCAAAAATAAATAAATAAATAAAAGCCTTCACTTGTAGCATTTGCCAATTTTGGTGTATGATTGTCAAAGCCTCTACCATGACTAATTTCTATCTCCCTTATTGATATCAAAGAGTGTGGCACTGGGGAAAGATGCATACATACAGCGGGCTCTTGTGAGCCAGCACATCACTGCTTCTACCCAGGGTGCGGTTCTTATCAGCTTGTGCTCTGTGTATAATACAACGTAACATTCCCAGAGGTTACAAAAGACCTTCCCCCATCACAACACCCACCGAAAACGTGATGATCCCACCGAAAATCTGAATATTCCAGGTAACCAGTTACAGAAATGGCTCAGATTTAGCGTTATTATCTAAGAATAATTTGTCAGAGTCTGGTGGAGTGGGGAGATAGCATTCTGTGGAACTTAAATGCTGAACATCTATATATTAAAATATTCTGTTTAGAACAAACTCACAGAAAAAATGTGGAGTAAGTAATCAGAAACTGAAAGCAACAATAGAGCATCAAGCACACACTAGAGTGTAAAAGAAGATAAACATAAACTGTAGAAAGAGAAAATATCCTGCATTGTATCAGCATTTCTGAGACTGTGATGTGTGCACAATTCACCTGGGTCTCCTGAAAAATGCAAATTTTGATTAATCAGGTGTGAGAACGGGTCTGAGATTGTGCGTTTCTAGTAGTTAATAAGGATTCTTTTGGTCTTGTAACCACATTTTGAATAGCAAGGTACTGGATTATTTTAGCTAACATTCAGTTCTTCAATGAGAAGAAAATGTAAACTTATTCCACACACACAAAAAAAAAATGCAGAGTAAGTGAACAGCACAGAATTGTTTTCAGAAATTGAAAACTCAGTCGTTCTCATGGGATGTAAGAAAGGGAAGATGTGCATTGATTGTGGATTTATTAACTTGTTTGATGACATATGTAGGGAGCAATGCCAAATAGTTTGAGAAGCTGGAACAGATTCACTGAAGCTTGAGAAGGATGGAGCCCACGTGTGTTCTCTGCACCTTTTTGAAGGAGGCCACCCTTGGCTCATATTGTAACTTATCACAAGGACTGCTAGGGGGAAGACAATCTGGGACTTCCAAAAATAGACCAGGTGAATCTCCCTTCCCTGCTCATCAAAAAAGTAAATGGGTCAGCTTACTACCCTTCACCTTCTACCTCGAAAAGAGCTGGGAACCGAGGACTTCTTTGTAGGTGCAAACGGCATAGTGAGTCTACCTCTAAGCCACCATGTTCTCAGCCCATCTGTAGCATCATAGACAAAGACTCTATTAGCAATAGTCTCTCCCAAAGCTTGTGAGGTCTCACGCTTCTCACCAGCTTCAGTAAATGGTGTCACATAGTTTAGCATGTATTTCATCCAAGCAGGGAATTTCAAGAGGATTGGGTTCTATAATATGTGCGTTCAGGCTGCTGTTCTTGACAGATTATTCTCCAAAGAGAATCTCCTCCACATTTTGCTGGAGAATATTTTGAGAGTTAACATATGGAGTTCCTTTGTCCGTTTCTTCTCTGTGTAGATAAATAGCATGTTTAGTGAGTAGGGACACCATGGGGCCAACGCTACTATTCTGAGCCATAGGAGAACCTGTGGCAAAAGGAAAAGTCAGCAATACCGAAACTGTCTTTATGTAAAACTTCGACACCTTGTTTATCATGCATTTTTGCCTTGCTTCTGATTTTTAAAAATTGTCACAAACATTACTAATCTTGATTTTTGAGATTTTTGGTGTCCCCTTAAATTGTGTGCCAAAGGAAAGTACCTCACACATCTCTATCAGCTAGATGGAAACCCTACATGACTTCCTGGTTTGGGTTTTACAAATCCTAAGCCTATTGCATAAAATATAGTTTGCAGGAAGGCATAGAGAAAATATGGAAGAATGTCCTACATGAGTGAAAAGAAAGTCCTTGAGCTGGGGGAGTTAAACAGTTCCGTGAGTCCTAGAGCAGCCTGGATACAGGACTTAACCCCAGCAATACTCTGTATCTAAGAGGCAAATCCTAAAAAGAAACGGATATTTGCACTTTCTAAGGAGATGAGATTTTTACCCATTAGGATTCTCAGGCTTGGAAAAAGATCGCTATGCCCCAAAGATAGCAAAGAAACACAAAAAGCCAGAGCTAGGGAAAGTCCATGGAAAGAGAACAATACACATATATCTCCCTGGTGGGATAGCAACAAGAATCTAGGATTGTTAGGGGATTACCGGAAATAAACAAGGTTCAACTTTTTTATGATTTCAGCAGATTCTGTGTGTCTATGTATTTGCTGAAAAGGGTGCTTAGAGAATAACAAAGAAATGTGTTATTTCATGTATCTTAGACCATACATCTATATTTAGATGTTTAGATCTGATTACTCAGTCTTTCCAAGTAGCATCTAGACACTGGATGGAGAAAACCTAAGTAGTCCCTAAAAATTTACCTCGTGGAAGAATATTCCTTTATGGAATATTACATACTCTAAGTATTACTTCTTGTTCCAGTCAGCTTCTAAGAATATCACTTCCTCAATCTCACTGAAAGAAAGCAGATTCATTTGCTATGATCATGTTAAGGGACCACAATTCCCAGGCCCTGGATGATTGGATCTGGATGGATCTGTACCCCCACAATGAATTAATTCAAAGGCTAAACTGATTACATTAAACTATCTTGAAAATCTGTAATTAGGACCTCCTGACTGAGCCAGTCAGCCACTTAAAATGTGGAGGACACTGAAATCTAATAGTCCCGTAGAATCAGGGATGAATTCAATGGTATCACTAAGTGGAATCCTCTGCATATTTAATAGGATCAATTTGTGGGAGTAAAAGAGAATTGAGAAATCTGTCCAGCAGAGAGAAGCGGAGTTAAGAGAGATACACAGAGCAAAGTAGAGATGAAAAAACATACTTGAGGAATAGAGAAAACATTTTTATTATTTGAGAGTATTTATCCACTACCACCAGCTATTGGTTGAAAGCTCTCCTGGGGGACATGGGATGAAATATCATTCGCCCATCACTCTGGTCCTGCTGCATGGGTGCGTGTGATTTCAGAAAACTCCAAAGCCAGAGAGAGAGACAAAGAGGCACAGATAACAGCAGCTGGAAATGAGGCCAGTGCACGAATGTTAGGTACTAACAGAAGAACAAAGAGGGGGAGAGGGAGATTAGACTTCTTAGCCATTTCTCCAAAGTTAAAAAAAAATAGAAGAAACTACTTGAACAAACAAACAAACAAACAAATAAAGTTTTCTAAATCATACTGACTGCGTCTTAGGAAGAAATAGCTGATGATTATATTAGCTCAGAGATGGGACCAGTAAAAGTTGTGCCTGCTCTGATTGGCATGCACTGTGGGTGACACTAGAGAATTATGAAAAGGCTGAACACTGATCACAGAAATCTGACGTGCTTGGCTTTACGTGCATCATACTTATGTGATGCCCTAAAACACAAACATATCCTTCAAGTGTCTTCTGAGATACAGCGATATTTACACTCCGAACTGGGTCGGGGTATAAAAGGAGGCCTTATTGCATTCAGTGGAATCCACATTTACCTCAAAAGAAAAAGTGCTTTCATCACAAATGTACATTTCCAGAGACAAAAGGCTGGGGCCTATAGAGAAAATAAAGTTGGCAACTTGTGAAAAATTCAAGCTAACATGAAAGCCATTTTGTAACAACACACTTTGCAACTAAATCATTTCATTGAAAAATCTGAAACCAGTTACTGTGCCAACTACTTTTCAGGTAAGAAATGCTTTAAAGTGGCCGATGGATTCCCTTTAATGTGTATGTATTCTAAAAATCATGAGATGACCTTATGTAAGAGAGTAAGAACATCTATTCAAAGTTAAAAATGCTACTTTAAACTTTAAAGAGAAAAAAAATCTATCAATTGTAATTTATTAATTTAAAAATAATCTGAATATTTTAACACAAAACTCATTATTATATTAATAATATCTAAGAAAAATAGTTTAAGTCATTTTCTTAAAATTATGTTATTAGTCCATGCTTTGCATAACCACAGATTTTCATAACAAATCACAATGCCTGTGAGGTGACTGAGTTAAAGGTAAAATATTTAAAAGTAGTAGGCAAAATTGTATCAAAAATCTTTGCAATGTCCTCAAGATCAAAATGCAAATAGCAGTAGAATTAAAGGAGAAATATATAGCTAATCAGTTAGATGTACGTTTAGCAAAATAATTATTAAACTTAATTGATTATTTATTATGTAAATGTTTCAATGTGAGGATTTTTTTTTCTATTTTGATCTACTAGTTTCATAGAAATATTTTCTCTAAGTAATCAGTCCAAAAGCAATTCTAAACCCTCTCCTCAATCAATAGTTCAATTCTGACCTTTTTCATTCTCAGTATCTGAGCTTATTCCTTAAATTTCTGAAATTTTTGTCTAGTCCCTCTCCATAGTCTAGGAAACGTTTCTTTAGCAGAACTTATCCTGCCCCTCTCAACTATTGATTTCTATCAATGAATCTACCTGCTCAGATAAGCATTTTAGGTAGATCACCGAGGCTGGAGACTGGAGAGTAAAATTGAAAAAAAAAAAAAATTCTGTGATCAGGGAGACCAATTATAAGTATTGCAGGGAAAAAGAAAAAAAAATATTGAGCCATGAACTAAGAAACAGAAAATAGTCATGATGATAAAAGAACATTTATGAGAGATGCTAAAGAAGTGCAGAGTACTTAGTGGCCGTCTGAGTATGGGAGTGAACCTACAGAAGTGCCCAGATTTCTGTGCTTGGCACCTGAATGGTGCTATTCAATGAGATAGAGATAACGGGCAGAAGAGAAATCAATTATACTGGCTCTCTGAGTGTGTGCATGCCACGGAGGTGACAGAGGTGGCACACTGACCATGTTCAATTCATTTGACTTATATATTTGCAGACTATCTATATTTTGCCTGCAATATTCCCTTTTCGGTATTACCTGTTCCCAATATTGTAGAGCTGTGTATTCCGTTACTCTAATATACCTCACTGTGAAGGTCATCTGGAATCATTGTAATCATTAAGAATATTGTTCATACTGTATATAAAATTTAACATGATAGTTTCCCGAGATGGTCCTCACAGAGATTTTATACATTTAGAATATGTATTGAAAATTTCAATCAAAAGCCCACCAGATTTCACTATGGAGGCCATCTCAACATTAATGGGAAATTTAAATCATCTGTATAATAAAAGTTACATCCCTAGGCTTGATCTGGAAGAAAACTAAAGGCTGATATTATTTAAAAAACCAAACCCAGCTTAGCAATTTCTAAATTGATCTAGTCATTTTGTCAGTGGAAATGTCGATCAATATCTCTGACAAAATATGGAAGTTCAAAGTAACAAAAAAAGAAAAAAAAAGGAAAAGGAAATTTGATAACCTACTTCTATGAAGCATATAGAATCAGAGTAGTGAAAATCAGGCAAACCTCATCACCTAACAACTCCCTGGATTCTATGGTTAGACCACATCAAATACAGTTCCAAGCTCCAAGTTGTGTAATTTGGTTAATTTACTTATGTTCACTAAAACTCAGCTTTTTCACCTATAAAATGGGGCAGTAGTAATATCTTCTTCAATTGAAACTTTGTGAGGGTTAGATTATATTATAGTGAAGCAAATTGTCTTGTACCAGTAATTGAGCAGTAAGAGTTATTATTTATGATACTATAATAATATTATAATTGGGCTACAAAGCAATAAAGATATAATTATATATGTCCACTCTCCATAAGTCCATCGATAGGAATTCTTTACATCTGATAGATGAGTGCTTGGTCACTTACGTGGCCAAAATTTCTCTCTTAGTAGTTTTTTTGATAAACAGACATTTATAATTTTAATAAAATGGATTTTTTCAGTGTTTTCTTTGCCTATTTCATGGCCATAGAGTGGAAATAAAAAAATAAAAACAATAAAAAAGTGTGGAGTGGGAGTAATTCAGGGCATGTGGATGTACTGGATGGAGAAAGAGAAATCAAGAATAACGCTTGGAGTTTTGGTGTGAGTATTCTAATCCGTGACAGCATCTACCATAATGGGGAAAACTAGAAATATACACAAACCCAGGTTCTATTTTGGATATGTTAACTTCAAATGATCTTTGTCTGTCTGTTTTGGAGATGATGTGGTTGGATATATGTCTCATGTTCATGGGAATGTTTGTACTATAGATTTAAATTTGGCCTCATGATATTTAAACACATGGTACTAGATGAGAATTCCTAAGAAAAATATATAGAGAGAAAAGGGTTCAGGAACAATGCTTGGGATATGTTTGAGTTTAAAATTTTAGATGAAGGAACTTGCAAGAGACAAAGAAGTACTTATCAAGGGGAAAATAATTGGACTGTTCGATGACATAATATCTAAAAAAGTAAAGTGATGCAAGAAGAATACTGCTGAGATGTCACATAAGATAAAATCTGAGAAGTGTCATTGCACTGGGCTACACACAAGTTATTTTCTATCTTGACAAAAGCAATTTCAGTGGATTGGTCAGAGAGCTAGAAATTGAGTGATGAGTGAAGGACTGTAAGCAATGAGGTCAGATCCAAATTTCAAAAGAAGGTTCTGTAGTACTGAGGACAATAAAAATTGAGGAGTATTTAGAGGAGAATATCGGATCAAGGACATTTTTCATCTTTACAAAGGGGAGAGGAACATGTTCTGAGGTGGCAAGAGATCCAGAGCTCAACGGAAGAGGGGTGTGGATCAGATATGGAAGGGCATGTTTGTTCCATGTTAAGGGAAGGGCAGTCATGGCATGTACATACAGATGTAGGTTGGTTTGTAAGCAGAGCAGTAACATCACTGCATTCATATTTTACAAAAGTGCTTCTAGTTGCCATGTGAAGAACAGATCAAAGTGATTATTTTAATATTCAGAGTAAGATATGGTGAGAGCCTTATCTAGAAAAGAGCAGAGGCAATGGTGAACACCAAGCAAGGTGACAGACATTTAAAAGAGAAGAGATGGGTTGATTACAGATTTGAGGCAGAGAAGTTACAGGTAAAGGAAAGAATTTGAAGATGATTCCTACTTACTCTCCTAGGGGAGACATGACCAGACTTTATTATGTAGCTAAAGAATAATAGAGAGGGGAGGGAGACGTTTAGAAAAAAAAATATCCATTAGATCACACAGATTTTGAGATGCCTGGGAGATGTGTAGGTGACTGTTGGATACATGCTTTACACTTAAGTCTGTTATTTTAGACCTAGATGCATGTCTACATGCAATATAAGCTGTGATGTTTTATGTCAATTAAAAATAATGGATAGTTTGCTTTTTTAATTATGATCTGATTAGCCTCTGGACATATGAAAAAATTAAAATTCATTTAACAAATAAATACAGAAATGCTTCTATTAAATTAAACACACATTAAAGCACTTAACCTCATGTTTCATATCAAGATGAAGTAGTAGTGTCTTGAATAAAAGTAGTAGTTTCCGTCCCAGCCACACTAGGCTATAGCTGTTAAAATAACTGATTGTGAATGTAGATTACTTATCTAAAACTTTTAAAGATGTAAATACTGCATTTTATTCATCTAATTGATAATATGACCAATGCATAAACATGAATATATTTAGAACTTCCATTTCCCATCTTGACAAACATTTATTTTTTATACATATCACATATACATTGCAATTGTATGCAAATGATAGCCTAGAGAACATTTGTGTAGAAATTGGATTTTTTTGTTGTTGTTGTTTCAAACATGCTTAAGATTGGAATGAAAGTAATACATTATAATTTCTAATGTGATTCTTTTCATTTTCAGAAAGATTGTATCTTGCCCAAGGAAGATATGTTCCTTTATATGGATATTTCTCTCTCATGAATTTATTTATTTAGTTTCACCGAAGTTTAGGTGAGGAGATAGCAATGCACCATTCATGGACATATTTTTGAGATGGCTGTGAAACCTTCCAGATAATTTAAACTTAATTATATCTTGCCTCAGTGTTTCAGTGGTATTGACTTTCACTATTAATTAGGAAATAAAACACAGTCTATGTGAAGATTTTTATACACAGCTTCCAGATTTTAAGCCATTTTCTATACTAAAAATTAAAAGTTACCCTTTTCCCTTCCTTCCCTCTCACAAACATGACAGTATGTGTGGAAAGAGCTGTGACCAGTGATGTCACCTTAACATGGCGGGCCCATCTAGCAGCTAAGCCTGGCAGGCTTTGGACATGGGCAATGGGTGAAAGGGAGAAAGTCAACTAGTTACGGTGTGATAGTCACACATTCTGTACACACATATCACTGTATCTAATATCTGCATCTCTGTGAAGCTGGTGCTATTAGTGACTGTTCTCCATCCCATTTTAGAGATGACAAAGTGATGTTAACACACACTGAACTGTTTTCCCAAATTCACACAACTTGGTGAATGAGCTGAGATGCCAGCCCAGATCTGTACAACATGTGGACTCAAGCCCTATCTACTACATCATCCTAGACGTAAAGCAGTAACTCCATGGACCTACAGAGGGGATGCTGGGCTGGGATTGCTTCTGCGCGCCTCTGGAATTCTGGAGACATTTTACCACTTGTTGGATGGTTCTTTCTCCAAGTCAAGTTTGTTGGAAAGTCATTCACATAAATGAATTCAAAACATAAATGGAGTTTACTGGGAGAGAACAGATTTCTTACCAAAGTGAATGATAGGGCAAAGAAGAGCTGGGTCCCATGCACACTGAAATTAAAATCAGGAACCAAGATTATGTTCTTTGCCTCTCTAGGACCACATGCTTTATCTCTTCTGTGTGTGTGTGTGTATGTGTGTGTGTTTTCACATCAACAATATTCTCTTTCAATTGGCCCCCTTTATTGAATCTACACCTAGCCCAAGAGCTATGCATCCTGACAACTACCATGACCCTCCCCATCTTTGAAACAGATAGCCATTAGCCATCTAGTGTAATAAGGTAACCATTATCCAAATATGGCAATTTAAATTCAAATTAATTAAATTTAATAAAATAAAAATCACTTATTCTGTCTTACTAGTCACCATTCATTTATTTAATAGCCATATTTCCATCATCCCAGAAAGTTCTACTGA
This sequence comes from Rhinolophus sinicus, assembly GCF_036562045.2. Taxonomy (NCBI): domain Eukaryota; kingdom Metazoa; phylum Chordata; class Mammalia; order Chiroptera; family Rhinolophidae; genus Rhinolophus; species Rhinolophus sinicus. The sequence goes on from NC_133757.1 coordinate 118,749,758, forward strand.
ACAGTACAGTTCCAGTTTTTCTTTGCCCATCAGGTGTTGTTTGTAATTTCTATGTCTTCTGGTTCAAATTTTCAATCCTTTTCCTACATGTCATGAATAGTCCTGATTCCCTGCAGGTGTCTCTCCTTAGTCCAGTCACCTTTGATGAGGAAGAGAAAGATCTTTTGCCCAATTTACGGAGCATGTGGGAAGGGTAGCAACATCTAGTGCTCTCTCTTTTCTTGATTTCACAGGTACAATGTCCATGTGGACAGGATTATAAACTATCTAGTATTATTTACTTTTCCCGTCCAGTAGAACATAGGTCTTGATTCTTCAGTCTGTCCTGTTCCTCCTGTTTCTATAAAATCTGTACTAGGTTGGAAATTGATAATTCACAGAAATATAGTTAAGCTGAAGAAAAGAAGCACAATATTTTCTCTGACATTGCTTTTACCTCAAAAGTAAAGAGTTCAACAATAGAACATACATAGCTTAAAATTATTTTTTCAAGAAGGAAAATATTTTCCAACTACATTGGGAAATTAATTCTTCTGCTTTACCTCCCAGTATACTGCTCTCTGAAATTGTTCTTTGGGGAAATGATGGATATTTTTGGCTGGAATATATTACTGCTAATGACACAAGTGAAGCATGTAAACGTCTTTTTCCAAAATAGGGCCCAAAATGTCAATGCATTTGCCCAGGAATTAGTATCAAGGGAGTTTCATCTCCCACATACTTCTGTGGACTTGGGTATGATTTGCCTGTTAGCTTATGAATACATTCAGGATACCTCCCAGGGCCGTAGAAGTGGATGTGAAAGCAGGGCGCCCGAAGCTAACAGTTCATTGGTTGCAGAGAAAAATCTGCCTCTAATGTTTGGTATTTGATATTTTGTTTTGTTTTGTTTTGTCTTTTAGAATTCCATGCTAATTGAGAAAAGCGTTTACAAAGACTGTGTGAACAATAAAAAAGTGACACTATAAAGTCAAACTCTATCAGCATTCTGTTTCAGCAACACTTACGTTAGTCCTCTGCTTCAAATGGTCTGATCAGTAGGTATGTTGTTACTTAACACTATTATCCATGATAAATTAATCTAACCTTCACATACTTTTACATATATCTAAGGTTTACGATAACTTTGAGTTCTTTGGATGAAAGAAGCGTTTGAAATAAACTGCTTATTGATGTTAGCACATTGCTGATGATAGAAAAAATATACCAGAATATTATTTATGAGAAAATTGGACTACAGTTCCAGTGTGTGACCCACAGCATGGAAATCCAGTGATGTACATATTTTTATTACTCTTTAATATGAACTTCTACCTAATATGGTGTTTTATGTGACTAAGATAGATAACAGGTCAATTCAACAATTTTAAATGAGTTTAATATTAGGGTTAATTATCTTGTGCATTTCTCATCAGATTGAAACTAAATCATCTAATATGTCTTATCTCCAATATTGTCCAATATTATTCAAAACCAAACTTAATGTCTAATAATGACAGATATACAATTTCCTTATGCTCACTCCTTAGCTAGTGTTAAAACTCTCATCACCTCTAACCTAGGCTATTTTAACACCTTCTGAGTTAGTGTCACCGCTCCTCTGTTAGTCTTTTCCCTCTTCCATCATTCTACACACTGTTATCTCATTAAGGCAGAGAGAGAAGACAATTTAAAACATAGGATAGAAAGAATTTCAGATCTATTTCAGCGTAACTGGGAAGTACTATTTTATTTCTGTAATATTGGCTTTTTCTCATCTGTAAAATAAAAATGATACGTGTCTCTTGGGATTATTATAATGATTAAATGATGTAATCCATGGGCAAACAGCAGGCATATGGTTGAACCACAATTATCTTGACTTTTTTAGAAATTTGTAATGTCTTCTCACTGTGGATTAAAGATCATTCTCCTTTCCTGCATCATAAAAGCTTGTCCCTTTTTCAGGTTTTTTAATACTGCAGTTCTGGCCAAACAAGAAGTATCAGCATCTGATGAAGAGGGCTTACTTTCTTTCACTCTTAACCTGTACTTCTCTCTAAAGACATGGTTTTACGTATCCTGCCCCATCCACCTGAAATAACCCAACTCTTCATTTCCTGTATCTAAATCATACCTACATCTAATCATCTACCCACTTTCCTCAACACATTTCTGAATTCCCACAGTAAAAATCTCTCCTCTCTACTCCTAGAGTCCACCACACCCAACTCAGAGATGCTATAGTTACTAAATGAGATAATTTACTATATTTGTGGAAATATCATCTGCTTCTTCTTTGAAAATTAACCCTTAGAAAATAGAGAACACCTCATTGTAAGCTCTTGCAAATTTTTGTTTTACAGGGTTATTTATTTACTCTCACAAAATAGTTAAAAGAATAGAATACTAATATATTTTTGCATTTGTGGAGAATTCTGCTCAGGGAGTAAGGGGTCCCCCTGCAGCCTCTGGTATAGCATGATTCCTGATATCTCCACAGTGATTAAGTTGTGGTGAGCATGTAGGAGGCTTTCGGACATTCACTCATATGAAGAAGTCCACTGGAATGAACTTAAAAAATAAAAAAGAATGATTCCAGATAAAAGGATAGAGGAACATGATAAAGAGGGCGCTGCCCTCTTCCCTGCCTTTGGACATAATTGTTTGAGGACATTCAAACAATTGAAAGCTATGACAGGTGTTTTAACTCTGTGTGACTTTCTGTCTAGTATAACCCTGAAGATGAATATCAACATACCTATGATGAAATAGCTAAAATAGATGGAGAACTCGGGTCCTTGGTAACATTATTGAATCACCCAATTAACCCTAATACTGTCACCTCTTGACGTTTTGTCATGATGTTTAATAAATATCTTTGTGAAAACCACTCATAGTCAGACAACCTCTTACTCAAATATTTTACACAGTGCAATCATACAGGACAAAAAGTTAGCCAAATGACACCAAACTTGATTTAGGCATGCTTTAACATGAGGATGTGCATGCTTTCAATTGGGGGATAACAGCAAGAAATAAAGGTTATGCTCAATATCAAGCAATTACAAGTGCCATAGTTTTAGAAAGTATCTCAGTTATCACTAGCTTGTTTGTTTTCTGAGTAGATTCCAAGACAGGAAAATCACAATCACATGAAGATACATGTTAAAATATATATTTATTGGCCTTGTCACTTTCTGTCTCCCAATTCACAAAGGGTTCCCAAATATGTATTTTAAACAATGACCCCAAATCGATTCTTATGTAGATTAAAATAAAGGATCATAAAAGTTAAATTTAGAATCTTAATCCCAACAGCTGCCAATCAGGGGAAGTGGATGGAGATCTGAGCCTCTCAGACTAAACATTTCAAAATACTAGAACATGGGACGTATATGCTAAGTAATCCTGCTTAGCACTCATGCAAAAAACATCCACAGGCAGCAAAGTCAGACCTCAAAGACTGGAGAGCTGAAGCAGAGGATGAAGCACGCTGCTCTGGACGTAACTGGCTGGGTCAGGGAAGGTGAGGAACTGAACCTTCAAATGGGGCTACAGTACTTCCTACTTGAAAAGACATAAAAACCAAGGACAAATAGAAATGTAGCAGAGATTTCAAGCAGGATGACGTCTGAAAAGAAACATTTGTTTTTGGCAATTAAATAAATTGAAGAACTAAGTAAGACAAATTTAAAACAGTGGCTGAGACAAAATCAAAATAGATCCAAATAAAGAATGGCACTTGTGAAAGAGCAGACAATGAGTATAGATGGCCCCTTCGGAAAATGCTGGATAGGGAGAAGAGAGAGATAGAACAGTGAGTAGGGAAATAATCCCACGTCAGCACCCCACATCCTAAAGACACTGTTCCTTTTCAATAAGGTGACAAATAATCAACTATTTTGTGTTGTTATAGTAACAGAGAAAAATTTGCAGCCAGCATTCATGGCAAAGGAAGGAGGTAATGCTTGATTCTACCACCCACTTCAGATAAAAATAAGGCTGAATAAATAAATAATCAGAATATTTAATATCAATAATTCAGCAGTAGGTGATTTAAGTATTACAATACTGGTTTTAAAAACAATTAAAATGCCACGCAGGTAAAAAGAAAGTTTGGAAACATAGCGAGAGTGTTCTGGAGCAGAAATGAGCTTTCAATATTGTTTCCAATGGCAGCAAGCAAAGGTCAACCTTATTTTCTTATCCAAACTGAGGAATACATCTCTTCCCTATGACTAGAGTGTAAGTCAGAATTTGGTCTAGTCAAAGACTCTTCTAGTTCCTATATGACAAATACATTATAAAACGATGTGTCATTGAATAATCTTGTTTATTCTGTTATTAAAATATCATCATTTGCAGTTCTCAATTTTACAAACATGAAAATTGCTGACCAATAATTAATGTTAGGTTTTCCCATTCTGCTCTTCTATTTTATCATCAAGAAATCTATCCAATAAATGTATCTCAAACTAAAAAGAATAAATACAGAGCCTCTAGCAAATTCATTCTGCTAAACAGAGTTTAGCTCATCACCATCACTCAGCTGTTCGGGACAAAAATGTTGTTGCTTGATAAATTCTCCAGGATTAGAGTCTCCTTTTTGAAATATCAATACAGGAGTCTTTAAAATGGGTTAAAAACAGACTTGATTGTAGTGGATCCATTGCTAAACAATGGGCCATCTGTTTCATTAAGTCTTTAACAGTGCTCAGGCCTTTACTTCCTCTTGGCTAAATTTGTTTTTCTGTTTTGTTTTTTGTTGTTGTTGTTTTGTCTTTTTTTTTCTCTAGAATTGTTGAGTTTCAGCCAGCCTAATTCCCAACCCTCTTCAAGAGTTGTTCTCTTGCTGAATAGCCGAGCATCAGCTGGCTCAGCTACTGAATCATCACCAGAATGCTATCGCCTCCCTCCTCCTCTCACTCTTTTTATTTAGAAGTCTATTTTCTCTAGTAGTGGGAAACAGCTGACATAAATGTGAACAAAAACAATATTTTTATGTGCTATAATGTATTGTAATACAGGAACACCTAATAGAAGTGTATAACATATGCCCTTGAAAATGTGTATGTATATATATATATATATATATATATATATATATATATATATATATATATATATATATATAAAATGAAAGAGGTGGCTCACTTTGCTTATAATTTCAATGTCATAGACATTCAGTATTCAGCATCAATTAGATACCATCACCAAAATAACACCACTGTACCCGGTGATGCTAATTGTCTTCTCATCAGTCTCTTCATCACCTTTCCTTTTTCTAAAGAGAATCCTGATTTTTATTTAGTAAACTACTTCCATCAACTTAAACATTTGCTTTAGCTTTCACTCCCATAGACGTGGTCCTGATTAGATCTCAAAGACTGACTATTTGACTAGGATATTTTATTAAGAAAAAATGACCCAGTAGAATTACCCATTCATATGTTAAGAAACTATAAATGAGATAGTACTGTGCAGCAAACACAGTGCTAAGTTCTGGGGAGCAAATGCCGGGGAACCTCTATGCACGGTACAGCTGTGATAAATGCTAAGTGAATAATACAAAGGCAGTACATAAGGGGAGCAAAAAAAGTGAAATCTAACTGGAAGACTGGGGAGATGGCTTCAGAGAACAGGCCTCCCTTTCCGATGATGAGTAGGACTTTGCTGTATAGACAAGGAGAAAAGGCACTGTGTCACGGAAAAGGAAAAGCTTAGTAACAGAACATAGCGCGTTAACGTAACGGCTTGTAATTCAGTTCAAATGTAGCATAAGGTGTAAGGAATGAGGAGCCACAAGTTATGCCTGGATCTACATCCTGGAGGACTCTGTATGCCAGCAAAAGAAATGCCAAAGACATCTTCATCCTGATGGTTTTAGGCTGGGCCTGGGTATGGATGTGACACAATAAGATTTATAATCTAGATAATTTGGTTACCATCATGAAAGGAAGACTGAGACTATTCACAGACAATGATAGAGGCACAGAAATGGAGGTTCTTATCCAGAGATAGTGCCATTGCAGACAGAGCAGATAGAACTGAATTAAAGAACATATAAGGGGTAATATCAACCAAGTTAGTGAACAAGGGAATGTGGAAAATTAGGAGATTGTGCTTTTGGATTAAAACCTATTTTCAAGTTTAGGCTATTGATGATATCGTGAAGCCATTAGTAGAGAGTTGAAATTCTGTGACTGGAGTAGATTTGTAAAGTGTAAAACTGGGTTACTTTTCAGAGATACTGAGTTTGAGATCCCTGTGGTCCATTTCAATGGACAATTGGATATGGATATTTACAGTTCAAGAGCAAGGGCTATGTTGTTCATAAGATTTAGTTGTCGTCAGTATCAACAGTGGTCATACATACAAAGTCAATGCAAGTATCCAGGGAGAGGTGAGAGCAAGTAGAGGGTGCTGAGGTCAAGACACTCAGGACTATCTGTATATTTGGGCTATAAAGAGACAAATTACAGGGCAAAATAACAAGAAATGTCAGAAAGGTGGGAGAGAAAAAATAATCAATATTCAATAATTAACAAAGACAAATCACATAAAAATTGAAGAATAGTATTCATTTGGTTCACTATTAGGAGTTAATTGCTAATTTTATATATTTTCAAATGTAATACTGATGCATATAAAAGTGATCTAAACATATAAATCTGTATGGCTCCCCAATAAGATTCTTGTTAAGATGTTAAGATTCTTTTCAGTGTATAATCTCCTAAAAGGTATAAAGATCAAGATTCTATTTCATTAAAATAAAATTTTAACAATCTGTTCATTGATTGTATTCATCTATATCTTAGTAATTTTTAATTACAAATCTTCAAAATGTAGGAATTTTGTATCAAAATTTAAAAGTGGTAAAAAGGCAATTATCAAATTGTTATCTATCTCCTTTTTAGGATAAGGTCAAAATGTAAAATAAACATTTTATTGTCAAATACTGGGTATTGCATTTCATTAGAAGGCATATTATGGAAACATTAGAAGGAAAAGTTAAAAATACCTCCAAGAAAATGTGACACCAAAAGGACAGTTAATAGATAAAATAAGGGAAAAGTTAAGAGAATCAATCTAAGTAGTTTAAGACACAGTTAATAACAACCCAGACAAAAGAATAAATAAAGGCGAGAAAATTACCAAAGATATAATGAAAAAATATCTTTAGAATTGAATGAAGTAACTTACCAAAACATAGACAAAAATGAATTAAAACATGCCCACAAAATGCACTTTACTGAAATTTTAGAATACCAGGGATGAGGAAAGTTGTTAAAAAAAAGAGTGAAACAAGTAAATTAGAAAGAAACTTGCATATATATATAACATTAGAATTCACCAACACTGGAAGGTTGAAGACAATGAAACAAAGCCATCAAAATTGTAAGGAAAATTATTTCAACAAAAAAGAAAATTGAAATTTGACAAACTATGAGTAAAGAACATAGAAAAAAAGAATTTTCAAAGTGATAAGAGACTTTTTAAACTACTATCTACCTTACACCGCATTTCAAAAAGTAACTAGAAGATATGTTTCCCCAGGGTGATAAATTAAATTTGAAAAAAATGAAAAGGCCTGGGATCCAGCATATAGGTGAATGGCAAAGAGAAATCCAGTGTGGAGTTAAGAGAACTGTCAGCATCACAGCTCTGTAGCTGTTATAAGTGTAAGAAGTTAAGTGATAGAAACATCTGAAAATACATGTCTTTTTAAAAAGCAATTATCACCTAAAGGAAAAAAAGAAAGGAAATGCAATTGTGGTAAACACAACATTTACATAGTTTATCATGATTTGGGAACATTGATTTAATAAAAACTCATAACATTAATTTAAAAGGATGGAGGAAGGGAACAAGAATAGTAATTAAGAGTGATAATTATTTACCTTTCATAAAATGAGATGCTACCTGAAGTTGATACTTCAAAAAGTAGCAGAAAAGTATATAATCTCCATATATGGAAATAAACAAAACTTTTTAAAAAATGAAACATTTGTCAGGAGTCAGACTGAGAATGCGATAAGTGAGGCGACAAAGTTCTACTATTTTATTATAGCCTTGTAGTACTAGTTGACTTTTTAAACTATGTGCATTTATTACTGTAGTAAGAATAAAAATAGGTAAAACAAAGGATTAAACAGAATAATAGGATGAGTAGGAGTAAAATTTTTCAAGGGTTGATGGTTTTGACAGTTCCTCACATATGGGTGCACATAAAGCAGTTGCTGGTACAGTATACCTATTGTTAGAGTTGAGACAGGCCCCCAACTTTCCTCTAGGTAGAATATTTAGAGAACAAAGAGATATTCAAGCTTCCATAATTATATTTGATAATGTATATTGTTTTTAGTATAAAATGATGTCCCTCAATTATTTGAATTTTTCCAACTTACTTCAAATAGTCATTTGAACACACACACACACACACACACACAACACCAAACACAATCTTTCTGTGGCTTATATTTGCTTGGCTTTTCCATTTCTAATGATACGGCACATCTAAACTAAAAAGTAAAAGATAACGTTATTTACACTATATTAGTTATTATATCTCAGAATTGGAACATTATTCATCTGTTTGATTTCAGCCGTTTATAATTCCTGTGCAGATCTTTTCTCATGTATTTGGTATAATCGCACTGATCTAGCATGCATACACATACTAACACACATGCATACACAGCTATGGTCCACTACATAGTCTTAGAACTATCATTTCTTTAAAATAACAAAATTACCTTTTTAAACACTACAACAACTTATGTTAATATTTGAAAAAGAACAAAGTGACGGGGCCATGTTTAAAGCCAATTGGACATGAACATGGCCAGGCGATGGGGCTCGAGAAGGCTTCACATGTGCAGGTTAGAACTGGGGAGCTCAAACTTCCTTCCAGCGCAGAGGGAATCTAAGACAACAGGGTGCAGGGGTTTCCTTACCTAAGAAAGGATAAAGTCTAAAGCCTGCCAACGCCCAAACATCAAACATCATGTCAGAATCAATATGAAATCTTCACCTACAAAAGTCAAATATTAGCTCATCTTTTTGGCGATCTCCAAGGAATGCATCTCTCACTTAACAGCTATTGTTAAATCCCAAGCTGACAGACACACCAGGGTGGCCCACTTGTCTAAGTGCAGCTAGGTTTAGTTTCAATAACTTAAAAAGGCACTAAGAATTTTGGAATATCCTTCCTATCAATATCCCTTTTTATTTACCTTGATTTTTACGATTTTCATTACTTTCTTTCATCTGGGATCACATTCCTTTTGCCTGAGGAATACAGTTTAACATTTGCTTTAAGAGGACTTGTTGGTATACATTTTCTTAGTGTGTGTTGTAAAATATATCTGTATTTTGCTTATAGTCTTACAATACGTTTAATTTGACATAAAATCCTAGAGTGATAATTATTTTTTAAACACTTAGAAGATATTAATACATTGCTTTATATTTCTATTATTTTTGTTAGGAAGTCTTCTCAGTCTATCACTGCTTTCAAAATAGTATGCCTGTTATCTGCTCTTCCCAATACTACTATTATTTTTTTATTGCCTTTCAGCAACTTTACTGGAGTTTTCTGTGGTGTAAAATCCTTTATATTGAAAGTGATTTGGGTTAATCATAATTTTTAAATCTGTGCCTTGATATTGTATAACAGGCTTAAAATACTATTAACTATTTCTCATTATTCAGTTTTTATTTCTATTCTACTTTTCCCCTGGGAATACACTTAGATTTATGTTCAGACATCTCTCTGTGTCCTCTACGTCCTTCCCTCCTCCTCTGTATTTTTCACGCTTTGTTTCTCTATGTTTTATCTTGGACAGTTTCTTCAACTCTGTCTACTAGTTCCCTTATTCTCTTTTCAGAGATATGGAATCTGTTATTACCTCTGTCCACTGAGGTTTTAGGGAAAAAGTCAATAGACTTGATTTGTTTGGATAGTTTTATATTTACAGAGCTTCCCATTTTATTAGTATCTTGTGTTAACATGATACATTTCTTACAATTAAGAAAACCAATATTGATACATTCCTATTAAGTCTATTGTTTATCCACACTTTCTTAGTTTTTATCCAATGTTGTTTTTCATTCTAGGATACCATGCAGGACATGATATTACATTGAATCATTTTATATCCTTTGGTTACTCGTGGCTGTGACAGTTTCTCAGATTTTTCTTGTTTTTTTTTTTGTTTTTGTTTTTTTTTAATGACTTTGACAGTTTTGAAGATATCAGTCAGATATATTACAGGATGCTGCTGTGAAATTCATCTGATGTCCGGAATTTTTGATAATTGTAATGGGACTATAGGTTTTAGGGAGGAATCTCACACAGCTAAAGTGCCATTTTCTTCTCGTTATATCAAGCGTACACACTATTAACATGATTTATGACTGGTACTCTTAACATTGCCCACCTGGCTGAAATAGTGTTTGTCAGGTTTCTCCACTGCAAACTCACTCTTTTTACCACTGTCCAGGCTTTTCTTTGTGGAAGGAAGTCACTACTTGAAGCCTAAATTGAAAATATTGAAGAAGTATTCTCTTCCTTCAGGGCAGAGTATCTACATCAATTATTTAGAATTTCACATAGGACATGTATCTCTACTCCTCTATTTATTTATTTGGTCAATGGTATGGTTATATCAGTATGGATTCATAAGTATTTATGTTATACATAGGATTCTAATCAAATAATATTTTTTCCTAGCTCAACTTGTTCCAGTTTTGGTCATTGGTACCTCTTTCGTTTGTCTTCTGTGTCCCTTTCACATACCATCACCAGTGTTTTGCCTGCTTTTTACCTCCTTATTTTCTAATGCCACAAGATGCTCTAGGATCACCTTGTATATTTCCTGCCATGGTCCTAGAACAGCTGTTTCTTTATGGTGCCCTGGTTCCTTTTACTGGAGAATATTAGAAACTAAAATCTAGGTACTGGGTATGCTTACTGATACTAGTGGTTTCCATTGAGCTTTTATTTTTTATGTGTTTTAGTTTTGGAATTACTTTATTTCTTACTTTTCAAATATGTTTGCCCCTTTTTTTGGTTTTCTTTTTCCAATTCCCTGTCAAAATTATATTTTATTTCTGTGAACAGAGCAAATATACTTAAAGTCTCTGTCCAATAATTCAAATATTTATAGTCTCTCTGGAGATGTTTTATTAGGTATTATTGTTTCTTTTGGTTGCTCATATGTTCTTGCTTCTCATTTGATAATTTTTCATTGTCAGGGAACACTGCATTTGAAAAATTATGAAAATAATTCAAGATCTAGCATTATGTTTCCTTCCTCCACGAACACTAAACATTTCTATATGGCAGGTGTTGAGGGGCTAATACAGCAACTCCTGACTAGATCAACTCAAAACCCTAAATTTAAAACCTAGGGGAAAAATGCCATTTTAGGCATTAAAACTTTTTCTCACCATTCCTAGTATCCTACACTAGATGTCTGGTTTTCAAAACAACTTGTAAGGTGTACAGAATATCAAGATAAACACATTGTCAACAGATAGAAGCAAATTCAGACAGGACACAGATGTTAAAGAGAGATTTTTAAATAATCATGATTAAATGATAAAGGTACTAAGAAGAAACTTCATAATAGGTGTTTCCAAAGAGCTCATGAAAATATCCATGAGTGATCTAATGAGTTTGTAAATGTTTTCCAAGCTCTGAGGGCACTGATGCTAGGCCAGTACCACAATACCCACGCAGTAAAAGCTTTTCTGCTCTGCTTCTCCCCAACCAACCTGCTCAAACCCTGATCCTATATTTTTGTGCAGTACGTTACATTCAGGTATTTTATTCATTTTGTTGAAAATGTTTTGTTTTGTTTAAACTGTCAAATAAAGATGTTATTTACATTACTGGATCCAAATCAAAAAACTGTTTAAACAAAGCAAAACAAATGAAAACTTTAGATCATACATATCTGATGCTGTATACTTAATTTCAATACAAATATTGAAATTTTGTTTTATTCAATATGCATATATGTAAATGCATTCTATAGATCTTTAAAATACTTAAGCATATATAAACATATATTAAAGCTATTATAATTGTATAATATTTATATATTATAATGTAGTATACATTTGTTATATTTCTATTATATTGATAACATAATTCACATGTTTATGAATTTACATATACTCTCATAAGGAGCCTGTAACATTTAAAAATTATAATGATGGCATCTGGCGTTCTGTGATCCTCACCAAGTATTCCCATGACTGATCTTATTCCCTTTCTAGGAGTTAATTTACAGGGAAAATATCCAGACTCTCAAACTCATGCAAGCATTCTTACAAAGTGTATGGGAATTCAAGGCAGTTTTACTGCTAAAAAATGACAGAGAAACGTTCCTTCAAAGCCCCAAGTGAAACAGAATGCCAACAACAATTAAGCTGAAGCAGCTTTACCAGCCCCTCTGCTCTCACTTCCATTCGTGGAACAGTATTTAATCAAAAGCATTTGGGAAAAGATTCCAAACGATCATATTTACCTTCACCTGGACACTGAATGTTCAGCCTGTGTGACAAGCCACAGAACTCTAAGATATAACTATAGGTACAGTTTGAAAAGGGGGACAGGGGACGTAGGATGCAGCAATAAAGCAAGAATCCCCGTCTTTTTCCTCTGAACTTTAAAATTTTGGTTAGCTCAGCTGAACACAGGGGACCCATCCTATTGTTAGCAGTGCAGGAGACAGTGGGAAATTGTAACTTATAGCTTTAAAGGTTAGTCTCTGCTCCACAAAGACATATAAAGGTAGCATGGAGTCTGGCATTATTTATCATCTATAGACACAGTCACTACATAATGTCACTGACTTCTGTGTCAGTGGAGAACTCTATGAAACCCTGTTCAGCGGGCCATTCCACTTGATAAAGCGCAGCCACCCTGAGATCGAGCAAAAAAAAATGAATCAAACTGTCGTTTTTTTCTCAGAAATCATCCACTCTCCTAAAGAGCCTCTTCAGTAACTAAAGTGCTTGGAATTATGCCTTCTACTCATATTTTTAAAGAAAAAAATATATAACTAAGAGTGTCTAAATGGATACCTTTAATGTAAATGTTCAATATATTATATACTTATATATTCTTTCAATTATTTCCAAAGAAGTGTTTTTAAATACAAATTTCTGGTAGAATAAGATATGTCCAATTCAACTTATTATTAACAAAAACCGAGTATTTATTAAGTGCCCAGTCCTCTGCAATGTACTTTTGAAGGCATAAGCAGGGGAGGAAGAAAAAAAAAAGCGATCCTACTTTAGGGATATTTCAATCTAGTGGGAATGGTAATCAATGTAGAGAAATCTCTCTCTGATATGTATCAGAACTGAAAACATTTTGAAACTTTAAAAAATGCAATAATAACTCAAAGTAGAAAGAGAGAAACTAACCAGGAGTAACAAGTAAGATCAGGAAGTGTTCATGGAGGGGTTGACACAACAGCTGGACCTTGAAAGTTTGTGTACAATTTTCACAGGTGGAGAAAGCTGAGAAGGATATTTTAGGCACAGAGACAGAATCCGTGAGGACATAACCTGAAATGAAATGCACAGAGACTCAGAGGATGGCAAGCTCCATGATTTTGCTTGGTCACAGACTTCAACATTTGGGGTACAAGTAGGGTGGGAATCAGACGGGCCCCAGACCCAGTGCTCTTTTCCCTCACCTGCCTCCAGTACAGAAAGCAAAAGAGCTACAAATCCTTCTTAGAGTCTCACTGCCAGTTATGTTCAGCCATGAAACACTGTTCTACTAAGAAAGTGTGCTAGTGCTGTCCTTCCTCTCTTTATGCCTCCAAACTCGGCTTCTTTTTAAACAGGTGTTTCACTGTAAAATGTACAATATATACAAATGAGGGTTTGCATTCTCTATACACAAGCTAAAGAGGAAGAATAAGTAAACCCCATGTAGTTACCAGCCAATTTAAGAGATAACAAATCCCTTTATTATTATTATTATTATTATTATTATTATTATTATTATTATTTTTACATTGGTCTTTCTTATCAAATATCCAGTGATGTCTCATATTTAAGGGTGATGCACTAGAGAATTCTCATTATGCACAGCAAGTTTAATTTTTAATTATTGGGCAGATATGTAGAAATTTAATCAGTAGACCATAAAAGTTTAATATTTCTGGGTCTATTATCTTGGGCCACTCATTTTCTCCTAAAAATATTCCTCTAATTTCCTATTGGAGCTGCAATGGTATCTTCTAGTCATGAGTAAAAGACCAAGAAAATGAAGAAATGTCAGCCATGATATCATTTAGATGAACTAACTCTGCCTCCGAACTACTTGTTATTAAGTAATAGCAGCATGAAAATCCAATTTCTTTATGCTATTGTTCATCAGTATTCTGTTATTTCCTGCTGTACATTCTCAGCCAATATATCACACCCCTAGAATAAATGTAATCAATAAAATGAATGCATTATGGAGAAAGACTCTAAATGTTCCCAAACTATCCTTTATTTTTACTATAAATAAGTAACATCCCAATGCTGGGATGTTACATCCCCATGCTTGGTTGAGAACTACTAAAAGTCAACATTTTCCCATTTTGTCCCAGCAGAGGATAAGACAAGTTCAGGAAATAATCTCCAAAGTATAATGGTGTCAGATGAGATGACAGAAGCAACAAACGCAAAATAAAAATGAGTAAGTAGTTAAAAAGATCACCACTTAAAACACAAGTCCATCTACCAGACAGTCAAACCGGAATGAATGGTTCATCCTGAGGTGTGTGTTGTAGCAAAAGTTTAACAAGATTAGGTGTTTATCAGAGTGGGCAGGGCAATGCCTAGCGCAGAATAAAGAACAACAACCAGACACATCCAGTTCTCAAGCCCTCAACCTCAAGAGCATGGTTTAAAAATCACACAGCAAAGCAAGGTCAAAGATAATTCATTCCTATTATATTAAGAAGCCAACAGCACACCCAAATTAACTCCAATCAAAGATTAATACACAAGGAGAAAAAATGAGAAAAATGTAATGCAAGAATATAGAATAATAAGTAAAAAAATAAATAATGAATAAGGACAAGGGCTTATTATGCAAAATGAAGATGGACACATTTTGGAAAAAGATTTGCCACCAAACTACAAAGACAAATGTAATCACTCCATAGTGATGTCAAGAAATAATAAAAGAACATGGATTTAATAAAATGAGGTTTAAAGGGTAAGATGCTAAGACAACAGAAGAAAAGTTTTAAAAATCTGTCAGAAAAGAAAAAATGGAAAAACAAAACAATACCTTTCTGAACCAGACAACATTAGAAACAGCAAGTAGTGAAACCAACAACAGGCAAAACCGAACCAGTTATATGCAGAATAGGCCTAAGAAAATCACAGTAAATGCAAATAAAAATGATTAAGAGATGAATTACTAGAAGCAAATGGAAGATATGGGAGACATGTCAAAAAAAAGAAAGTAAAGATAATTATTATGTCTCTGAAAAAGAGACTAGAGCAAATAAAACAGAAAAATATTACATATGTAATAGAAAGGGGGGGGATATTTCCTATAATGAGCAAAGAGTGGAATCTATGGGTTGAAAGTGTTCTAGGAAATTTAATAGAACATGATAAGATAGATATTCAACTGGCATTCCTGACATTTAAGGAAAATTCAGTTTTCTGATACTTGATTGACACAACTATTTTCATTGATAGTGTGTGCACGCACACACATGTGTATACACACACGTGTGTACACACACCTGTGTACGCGCGCACAAACACACACACACACACACACTGTGTTCATGTTATTGAATATAAGGACACCACATCTACCTGGCCCCTTTGCCTTAGCAATGTATCTTTGTATTCAGAAAAATAGCTCAAAATAGTCTATATATATTGATTGATGAAAACAGAAAAATTAACCTTCTGCATTTCCTATGACAAACACAAAACTAGATCTTTGTCAATTACTGTAGAAAAATAAGTAAAGAAATATTAGTAATTAAATAATTTTGCTTTAAAATAGGAAGACAGAGAGAAATATTATTTTAGCAGAAGAAGCAAGACTTTATTTCCATTTCTATAGCCTCACTACACGTGGGCGACACATCATCTTAAATTCCTGCTATGCTGTTAGTTCCCATTACAACGGTGACATTAACTAATGCTGACACGTTGACAACCAACCCCAGGTTTCCTGAAGCTCTCAGAAATCCATCCCTGGATGGCTTCATGCTTCTTTCTTGCTTGCCAGTTACTGAAGTAATTTCAGCAGTATTCCCAGACTGTACAATACATAGGAGGAAAGGACCATTTCCAGTGTCAGCCTCTAGTTTTACAGAAAGTATAAAATTAATGCATCAAAGTGATTAGCCAGGGCCACTGGGGCTACGACTTGATTGCACGTGTCACCTAAACAGCACAACAACCACCTTTGATTCCAGTTTGTTTCTAGAATGCTGATAGTTGTGCCCAGACTAATGTTAAAAAAGTGACAATGGAAAATGAGGCATTACTAGTTCAGGGAATTTCAGTCTTACTGAGCTTCTGAGACCTCAGTTTGGCCTAATGAAAATAGTATTATCTATCTTACAAAAATGTTTTGGTTAAAAGTAATCTATCTCTTTTTGTTTAAGCAACTGGGGACTAAAACATTTATGCTTGCTTTTGGAAAATTTGAGCAAAAGAGGCAGGTTGGGATCAGATCATGTGTCGACCATGTTGAAGATGTTGGTTTTATTCTAAGAGCAATTATAAAAATATTGGTAACTCATATGACACAGGCAGGAAGTTTCAGGTCAAATATGGGCCCTGGGAATTCACTCTATAGCAACCAGCCTGGTATTAGAAGTAGAGGCCCAGGATTTTAAATAAAAACCTCTGCATTAGCCCCAAAGACGTAAATCATTTTAATGACAACGGATTAAAAATAAACAACAGCAAAAAAAACACCCACAAACAACAACAAAAAAAAACAACCAGAGAATTTGAGTGGGAAAACATGCTTCAATTCTATTCTATGCCAGTAATATTATAAATTCACTTGTAACATTAACGTGAAGGAAATTTCATATATGTGAGGACTCAGTGCTGTCCTTACAGTATTTCCTTCCCCAAAGGCTTAGTTATTGGTACAACCCAGCCAGAGATAGCTCAGAATAAAGAAGGCACAATCGGGGGCACGGGACATCAAAAATAAATGGCATGTTTTCATTCTCCATTAGCAAGAACTGAATCTGAAAATCTTTAAAAAGTATGGGTATATTACAGAATGTGGATTTCAAGGTTCATGAATGAAAAACTATGGGATTACAAAGAACAAACTGGTCTGAGATAAACAACGTAAAGCAGACTAACAAAAATCTGGAAAGATAACTGGCAGAGGAAGTGTAAGGCTGCAACTCGTTTTATCCTTCATATAAAGAATAAAACATATTGCTTCAGATATGAAGCTAATAAATTCATAGATATGAGTTTGATTGTTTTATGTAAAGTTATAAAATAAAGAATAAAACAAATGACAATAGTACAATCCAGATACGGCTGGGTCCTAATATAAGCAGTTCATGGAGCTCAGACCAGCCGCACACACCCGGTAGCATTCATGTGAGTCAAATCATGAGTGTATGCTGCTGAGGTTTGGAGACTGCTTTAGTTTACATATAACCTAGCAGAAGTTCACTAAAGGAGTCATTAATTCATACTTTGGCAAAAAATATTAAGAATTTACCCTATCAAAACACCGTGGATCATGATTGTACACGTATAGGTTTGTATACACAGAGATGCGTCTAGAACATTCTTTAACAAAATGCTGTTTGTGGGTTATCTCTGGGTGTCAGTTTTTCTGCCCTTTTCAAAACTATTGTTTCTAGTATCTTGTGACTTTGTGGGAACTATGTGAATTACAAAAAAATGAAATAAGTAAAGTGTTTTAAAAATTATTTTAAATGTAACCTATATGAAGTAATGATGTTATTATATTTATAACAGTTGCCAGGCTATCGTGAAAAACAGTTTGTTTGTTTTTTGTTTGTTTGTTTTTTATTAGAGACAGGTATGATACATATCACATGATAGAGCAAAACAGTGCTTCTCCAACTTCGGCATGCCTCAGAATTACCTGGAGAGCTTCTTAAGAGACAGATGACTAAACCCTATCGCCAGAGTTTCTGAATCCTTAGATATGGGAGGAGCCCAATAATTGCCATTTCCCAAGTGACACTGATGCTACTATTGGTCCAAGAACACCGTCTGAGGAGTACTACGTTAAACGGTTAGACAGATGCATCTCTAGATAAGAATTTCATTTTGGATCCATAATTTGAAAAAAGCACTTGATTTTATTGATCTCTTGGCCAAACAGGTACTTGAAAAAAGTGAATTGTGTGCCTCTACACCTCTTTCTTTTCTTATATATTGTTGGCAAGTAGAGAATTGAAGCTAGGTGAGTTTCAATTAAATGACTATTCTTATAATTGTATGTAACACATAAACACACGCATAGAGTTAGGTATTAGGACACGCACGCACGCGCGCGCACACACACACACGCACACACACACACACACACATTTCCTTCCTGCCTGTGGAAAAATTACATTTTCAGAGGTAAGCTACTGCCTTCATATTTTTAAATAACCTCATCTGCTACTCTAATGGTTGTTTTTCTCTATCTTTTTGACGTAAGATTTTTCTCCAGGCATTTAACATCCTTGGCCTGGTTCATAATCAGTGCACAAGCATCCTACAGACCAATTTTAAACTTCAGATCCTCTTATAAAATGGAAGGGTATCATTCTCACAGTAGTAGCCAGAGGAAAAAAATGAGCAGATTTTGGTTTTCTTTGCAGAAACTGAAATATTGTTGAATTCCATCCTTCAATTAGGGGGGGACAAAAAGAGGAGCAAAAGAAAGATTTTGGAGGTTTTAATTTTTTTTCCGGTGTATCTTTGTTAAAGATTGAGACAACATTGAACCTTTACCACATAATGTTTTCTGCGAGGTCAAGATCTACTACTCATTAAAGCATTTTGCCAAAGGAAAAAGTTGTTAGAAAGTACTTAAAAAACCAGGTGATCTGCCTTTGATGGGACTTGACTTTCTGAAACATCTGAAACACAACTGTCTTTTATTAAATTGAAATGGAGAGGTGGGGACTGAACATCTGGAGACAAAGCCACAGAACATTTCTTGTTATCACTGAGCAGTTACCTTCTCGCCAGCTAAAAAGAGGAGCGTTCATAGTCTTTGCAAGGTATCTGATATAGTTTGTCTTGAGGACTGCTATGTTGACAAAACCATGTGTCTTCTAAGGAATAGTATAATTAAAACTAGGATATTGAGGGGGTGTTTAGGAATCACAGAATTTTAGAGTTAGAAAAAGTCTCATTCACTCTCCACTTTCACGGCCAGACAACACGTTTCTGTGCAATGAGAAGAGAGAAGAAAATTTCTATTGTACTCCCTTCCTGAAACCTCACAGAGTCTGACTGCAAAGGAGAAAGTTTACTGCATTACTTTTCATTTTTTTAATGAGTTTTCCCTGGCCCTCTATGACTAGGGCACAGTCTCCAATGTGTCTATTCAAGGTTAGAATTTCAAAATCTTCATTAATATTTTGCTACTGCACAAGGATCATTCATGCTACGCTGCCTTTGCTAATTAAATTAATAGCTACAAATGCTTACCAAAGAGATTAGTTTATGCACTGCCCTTCCTAGAAGAGCCGGTTGCTAGGCAGCCCTGGGCGAGGGCTTGGCACCAAGTTCCTTCTCTGTTAGGACAGAGATTGCCATGCATCCTTGACTGGGAAAATGAAGGCTACATTGCTTTCACAAAGAGCATTCACCTTGGTTCTACATCTCAATTGCTCTAGTTTAATTATTTTAATCACAAGGAGCATTCTAGTGTTTCAAGTCTATTTAATCTGAAGTATATTGTTTCTCATGCTTTGTGGACTTGCTTCAATGTCTCACCTTATTCTAGTCTCTTTACAAGCATCAATTTCCCACCATAAACAGGCATATTTTATGACTACTGGAGCTTTGGCCATGATAGCTAATGATCTAGAATTTTTTGCATGTTACTTCAACTCATATTACTGTTGCCAAACATTTGTTTGATGCGACGCCTGGTTTCCAACACTACCTTGCTCTTTAGTTTTTGAGGTTGCACCCTTAGTTTTTAAATATTTTCTCACCACTGTATCTGCAGACAGCACAGCCACTGGGTATTCAAACTAAAGACAGATGTGATGGTTCTCTCCTGCTCTACAAGGTGCTCTCTGCTGCTAAATCTGCTGCCGGCAAGTTTGTCATTTGTGAAATTCGGCTTTAACTCAAATGTGAATTGACATCCCTTCTTCCTTACAAACAGGTGTCACTTCTAAACTTGAAACCAAATACAAATGAACAATGAGCATGTGTATAACCAAAGTTATAAAAACTAAGTAATGACTGCATTAAGTAAATGTATACTATTTTAAAAACAGCTTGATCATAATACTCGCCTACCTCTAGGACAGTCAAGGAAACCTGGTCCAGGATGAGCTTCCCTGCAGAAACTTAGCAGTTCTTAGTCAAAATAGCTTATTACATTAGGAAATACTAGCCAAAGCCTTCAGGCTAAATGTCTGGTACATGCCTACCTGCTTTTAATATAACCTCTGCTTTGGTCTGAGATGTCATTCCTCATCCTTCTGCATTCAGTATATGTGTAAGTGTGTAAGTGTGTGTGCGTGTGTGTGTGTGTGTACACATGTGTACACACATGTGCCCATGTACTCAAAAAGTACATATTCAGGGAGCAGCAGCAACAGGAGAATACCTAAAGAGCTCCACAGAAAAAACATAAAAATCACTAGGGTTTAGTGACATTGCCCATAATATTCAGTGTATGGCTATGTTTGCTGAGCTAAGAAATCTAAAGAGAATAGAGCTTTATTTATTGTTCTTTTTATGCTCACATGACTAGACAGAGGTGGGAGACCCATTCTAGCGGTACAGCTTGGCTCCAGCAATCATTCAGTGATCTGGGCCCATTCTTTCTAGTTGCTCTACCATGCTCTAAATATGGCCATAATTTACATGTTATAGTTGGGTCACCATAGGTCATATTCAGTCTCATTGGACAGGAGACAGGGAATGCGGAGACCAAGTCAATTTTAAGTAAATAAAAAAGAAATTGCATATATCTTTGCTCATATCAAAATTTAGTTACAGGTCCCAACTTCAAGCAAGGCTGTGAAGAAATACAGTCTTTAGATGGCAACTGCATGTTGAGCTAAAACCTAATAATATGAAAGATGGAAAACAATGGACTTGGCTGAAGGTAATGTTCAGGGTAATACTAGAGAAGTAGAACCATTCTGATAGCTTTAAACTAAAGAGTTATAACGAAATTAGATCTTACGCAATTGTGAGAGGAGGTAGTAAGTAAAGGTCTAGAGGGGGAGTTACATCAGAGAAAAGGGAAAATCAGACCTCCTGAAGCCCATGTGTGAGTGGACAGGTAGAATCAGAAAGGGAAGTCTGGGAAGCAGAGCATGGACCATTAAGGACGGCTGGCGAAGGCGTACATGGAAAACTGCTGGCTCTGTGTGGCCACTGCCTCTGTGGGCCCACCCTCGTGTGCAGTGGTGGGGCTGGGTTGGTCGGTGAAGCTGGCAGTCAGGAGGGAGACATCAAGGTGCAACAGGACAGCAAGACAAGCTGTGACCCACTGGGTACTTGTGTGTCTGTCTTTCATTGTACCTACCTGAAAGGTTCTTAGAGATTTATGGCCATTGTATCACTTTCGCCTCCCAAATTGGTGCAAAGTGTAATTGTGTCCAACTCTAACCCAGGACTTGAAAAGAAAAGGGAGTTCTGGGACTTTAACGAACCTGTCAAAACAAGTTGCCTACTCAAGGAACAACTAAAAGCTGAGCACCCTGTCTTCATCAATGAGTTTGCAGACAGAGATTAAAGTTTTGGGTAACATTTTTTATAATAAATTTCATCAAGTCAAAACTCCCCTACATCAACAAATGTATTTTACCTCCAATCTACCTGTTTATGATTCTACCTGTTTATAATATTTTTCATAAAGAAAAGCCCCAAAGAGGACAAAGAACTAAAGATGAGAGAGAGGCGATTGCAAGGAGGAAGGGGGAGAGGATGAGATGTGTGATGGGTGGGTCACAGACCTCTCGTCTCTGGACAAGTCCACTGGGACAGTAACATCCCTTCACAACAATTCTGAATGAGCAAATTGACACCACTTATGGGATAGCTCTTATTTTTTGCATTTAAATTTATAATCCTTAAGAAGTTTTTTTTGTTTGTTTGTTCTTTTCATTTAAGAAAGTGGGAAGGGAATGATGCTGAGGGATACACAAAACTCTTCTAGAATCACTCATGGTGTGCTATAGGAATCTGATTAGTCAATGAATGACAGTTCCTCCAACTGTCCTATATTTTCACAAATTGTATACAAGCAACTATGCTTAGGTACTATTGAATTTTTCTTCTCCATTAGTAAGGAAAGGTAGACGAGAAGGTAGGTGTTCCAAAAGTCCATTCTCAGCTAATCATCAAGAACGAACATTACCCTCTGTTCTACTTTCAGAACTAGTATAAGTAGAAAGTCATCAATATTTCCGGACGGGAGAGATAGAGTTTATGTACAGTAATATGTAATGACACCAGAGGCAAAAGATATATACATCTTCCTGAAAAGAAAAAAATAGTTTAATACAAAGACTAAGGTTTCCAAATGGCTCAGACTTCTCACCCCCAACCGTGAAGCTTAGAAAGCATGAAGAAATGTCCTCAGAATTCTGATAGGAAATGACTTCCTCTCCAGTACTATATCAGGGCAACCCACAACGTAAAGTGAGAAGTCTATGCTCATGCACTATTCTCAGAGGACACTGGAGAACAGACCAAATAAAAGCAAATAAAAATACCAAGAAAGAGGAAGAGATGCAGTACTGGATGCAGGAAAATAAAAAGGCAAGACACAGAGGGCATCTAGCTAGTGCCAGGCAGCCTTGGTTTACACTTGTACTGATGTAATTTTAATAATACATCGTTCACTCTCCAAGATGTCCTAGTTTGTGTGATAAAACATAAAGTCACAAATGTATCACAATGCAGAGCTCAGCCTGTCCAGACAGCAGCAGAAAGTCTGAGCCCTCGGGAGGAATGTCTCCCAGGAGAAAAGAATAGGAACTGAACTGTTAGCCTTGCAAGAGAAGTTTTACAGTTTTTAATTCCATCAGAATGTTGGCAGCTGAGTAATGCTAGGTGTAGAGTCGATATAAAACAATAAAACTTACAATAAAGAAAAGACATATAATTGGAGTGCAGTGGTTCAGTATAAATAAGGCATACAAAGTCAAACAACGTAAACACTAAATGCCTGTTAATTTTTAGAAATTGTAATTTAAGTATAGTGGGAGTAATGCAGGAGGAGGGATGTGTGTAAGGGAGCTTAATCTTCATGTTCCTTTTAACGAAGATATGGAAATTTATATTGAAAAATATAAATCTGTAGCATAGTCACTATTTGGAATTATGGAGGTAAATATTGGAAGGAAAATAAAAGGGCAGACATGACTGACTTCAAGAGGCAGGAATTTGATGGGAGGGAGGAGGGCAATGAAATATTATGCTTCATTATTTTCATTTTAGACTGGACAGAGGATACTTTAATAAAAATAAATATTAAATTAAGAAACCTGAGTTTTTTCCTGATTGACAAATAAAAATGTCTCCTTATCACAGACTAATCCAAAATCCTTAGAAAGTTCTCTGCGACCTAATTCTCTGGTCTTAATCCAATCACTCCCACCCTTTGCCTATCAGATACACACAAACATACTTTTAAACAATATCTGTAGTAACTTTACTTTTTCCCAAGTAACCTACACTTTTACGGCCCCATCCTTTAATTCAGCTGTCACATTTGCCCAGAATGCTTTGCCACATCATTTATTATTAATATATACTCTTTAAGTATAAATTCAAACGGCATCATCCCTCTTTGAATTTGTTCTTAATCTTGTAGGCAGTCAGTGCCCTCCTATTCCAAGCTACCACAACCACTGCACTTTATTTTGTTTCATTTTTACAACTTCTTGTTAATACAGTGTGTCTGCATATACAGAGGGTGCCAAAAAAAGGCATACACTTTTTAAGAAAGGAAAAAACTGTATTAATTGTAATAATATATACCGATAGCAAAAGATGCATACAACTCATGTTTGACTTCTGCAATTACAAGAGATGCTCAAAGTGGTTCCAATCAGCGTCCAGACACTTTTGGTTACAGCGAACTACTGCTTGAGCAACGTTGAACAAAGTGTCCACTTGTATACATTTTTTTGGCATCCCAGTATGTATGCACACTGCACTCACATGTGCACACACACACACAGACACACACACTGTGTCCCTACCAGACCCCTGGTCACACTGTGACATACTGAGGTAAAGTGTTAGTGTCCTGTTGCTGCTGTAACAAATAACCACGAACTTGGTGATCTAAACAATAGAGATTTAGTCTCTTACAGGTCTGGAGTCCAAATTCAGTCTCACTGGGCTCATGTCAAGGTGCTGGCAGGGCTGGTTTCTTCTGGAGACCTTGAGGGAAGAAGCCATTTCCCTGCCTTTTTAGTTTCTAGAAACCACTTACATTCTTGGTTAACAGTTTCGGTTAGTGCCCCTTCCTTCTCTCCATCTCCAAAGCCAGTGGCATAGCTTCTTTCAATCTGTTTCTCTGTCTCTCTGTCTCTCTGTCTCTCTGTCTCTCTGTCTCTCTGTCTCTCTCTCTCTCTCTCTCTCACACACTCACACACACATTCACTCACACACGCACTCACACACCCATTCACTCACACACACACTCACACACACACACACACACTCACACATCGCCGCTTCTCCCATCTTCACCTCTCTTCTCATTCTCACCGTCCTGCCTCCCTCTTATTGGTCCCACCCAGAAAATGCAGGATAATCTCCCCATCTCAAGATCCTTAATCATGTCTGCAAAGTCCTTTGGCCTGTTGTCCTACAGCCCTTTGTTAATCAGTGTTTTTTGTTGTTGTTGTTTCTTTAGTCTTTGTATTATTTGCTTTCCAATTCTGGAGACTTCTATTGATATATCCTCTAACTCAGGTACCCTTTCCTCAACCACATACATTCTACGAATAAGCTATTGCAGGCATGCTTCATTTCTGTCACAGCACTTTGAATCTCTCTAACGTATCTTTCTTGCTTTCTGAGATTTTCATCTCTTTTGCTTACACTGGCCACCTGTTTCTTTGCTTTGTTTTACTTTATCCATTAGAGTCTTGAATTTACTAATCATAGTTGCTTTAAAGTTCCAGTCTGATCATTCCAACACCCCTGCCGTGTCTGGTTTTGATCCTTGCTCTGTCTCTTCAAGCTGTGGTTCTTTGCCTGTTGGCATGCCTTGTCATTGTTTCTTGATGCTGGAGATGATGGAGCGGGTAAAAGGAACTGCTGTCAACTGGGCTTTAGTAACGTGCAGATGAGGTGTCGGGGGAGGGAGGCGTCCGTGATTAGAGTTCCGGCTTTTAGTGAGCTTGTCTCTGGACTAGAAACTTGGCACGTTTTCTCTCCCTCCTTAAGTAGGAGAGCATGGTGAGAGCTCACTGGGCTGAGGTATTTCCCTTCCCCTGGGCCGGTTAGGCTAATATAATACCCCAGCAGCTGAGGTTCCGGTTGTTTCTCCTGAAGCAGGTTTGTTAGGAAGAACAGAGGGCTCTGGATTATTTCAAAGGTCCTCCTTTGTGCTGCTCCTGCCTGAAGCATAAAGGACGTTTCCTGCAGTATTTGCTGTGAGAACCTGATCAGCCTCCGGGAGGTAAATCTCACAGATGGTGCCCCCACCCCCACCCCTCAACCCCCATGACAGGGTCCTGGAGTCTTTAACTCTTAGAGTTGTCCACACAGACTGTCAGCTTCAAAACAGACTTGGATCTCAGACGACTGTATAAAGTGACATGAGCTAAAACATCGTTTGGACATAACAACAATTCCCAATTCCACTTCAATAAACACACCCGCAATATGACTATAAATCAAGACTGTTCTAGATGAGGTATCGGAAAACTGATTGAGAAGTGAGAACTAAACTGATAAGGGCGGATTCTAATCCTCACAGGAAAAACTCTAATTTAAAAACTCTTGATCTGAACTCTTTGGATAGGCTTCAGGAGGTGCTATCATCTCTCTTAAATCTTAAGCAAAATACTGTGCATATTACCTTAATGTTCATCAGATATACGAATAAGCAAACTAAATTCCCATTGCTGTAGGAAACATTATAGGAGACAAAGCTCTAGCAAGACAAAAGTTAAGATAAAGTTTTGGAAATGTGAAAAGTAGAAAGGCTAATGGTATCATTGTTTTAAATATTTGACTGCAATGGGATGTCCTGAATCTCAGAAGCATATCTTCTAAACGCAGCACCCTCATTGTAGTAAGTTTATGGCTGGATCTCAAATTCTGTTTTCTGTGGTCATTGCTATGACTATTACTATTGTGTTACACCTACTGGAGTTGTTATTCAGAGGAATTTTAAGATCTAAGTTTATTATGCTATTTCTCATACAAACATGCAAAAATAAAATATAATTGCTACTGATTCCAAGTCTATCCCTAAGCAAAAATCCATGTTTATTGAAAATTATAATGCAAATTTAAGTTATATAGCTCTGAATTGTGCTTCTATAGTAACTGAGCACTTTTTTGTTGTTTTTTAGCTATAACTTTCTCCATAAATTTGAATAATTTCTCTATATTTTACCCATAAATGCCTCCATAAAATGTGACTAATGTTTTGAATGTGATATTATAATGTTAGTACAGAAAGAAACCAAGCATCTCTTCATGAAGAAAATAAGTGTCAGAGTTTCCGTGCAGCCTGTCCTGTTCAGAGTGTGAATGACACCTCTGAGTGCCAACTAATGCATTTCCTCGTTATCTGAAGTCATTCCTGTCTGTCCAAAGTACTTATCATTTTTTACATGAGGCTTTGTTTTCTAATCCTTTCACTGAATCTTTTGTGTCTTTTCCTCCTCCTCTCCTTGAATTCTCACAATGGTTTCACACTCTTGATAGAAGAACTCTAAAGTTGTTTATAGAATTCACTGACACGACAAACCAGTTCAGAGCCTATCTGCCACAGCATTGCCGGACCCCTAAAAGTACTTGCCTTGAATGGAAAAGTATATGTACACATCAGAAATCAGTGCAAGGAATTAACACCAAATGATTTCTAGCATATTTGAGAAGAATCTGTTTCAACAATTTTCTTTATAAAAGTTCAGAGTCCACATTTTTGACTTGGTGAGGTATCTGCCCACTTTTGGAAAACCCAGTAGGTAGATAAGTTGGGTAGATAAGCTGGGTAGATAAGCTGGGTAGATAAGTCCAGTCCAATATATATGAAACTACTAAGTCATAAATTATATCAGAATTCAAAATGGCCATGTTGCCACTTGTATACTCGTGCATTCAAACACAAGTGGTGATTTTCAGGAACAAACAAAATAAATTTCAAATCCTGATATCCATTCAGACTGACCAGATACTTGATTTTGAGTTCAGATAGCATAAGTACTAGTCATTTCAATGCATGACCTACACTGAACATTTCTGTTTCCATTAGCCCATTTTTTCTTTTGTAATCTCTACATCTGATGGTGATAACCCATTTGATCATTTAGGTCAGAAAATATGAATTACCTTCTGCTTCCCTTTCTCCCAAAGGCCCCATTTCCAACACATTACCAAATATCACATTTCTTTAATATGGAACAAATCTATACTCTTTGGGCCACCTCACTGGCATTGACTTAATCTACAATCTTCTATCTCACCAGGACTATTTTATTAGCTTTGTATCTGTTTTCCCTATTTCCAGGTTTGCAATGTCCTACTATATATCACACTTAACAGTCAAATAGATAAATGTAAGATACATGTCTATATCACTCCAATATACACCCTTGATCTAGCCACCTATCCATTTCTTCAGTCACTAAAAACAAATAACAAAAGTAAATAATTAAAAATCTGTAGCTCATCTATGTGCCACACACTGTTTGGACTGCAGGGATTCAAAATGAAAAAAAGAGGCTGCCATGCCCTCAAGATGTCCACACCTCAAGTGTTTCATTGTGAACGGCCCCACGTCAAGCTTCTTACCATAGCATGAAAGATTCTCTATGATCTGCTTCTTTTCTCCCTTGAGGATAACCACTGCAACGCTGGTTTGTTTGTACTTCCAGGAACTCACATTGCCATTTGGCTGCTTTGTTTCAGAATAAATCCTTCCCTCCATCTAAAATGTCCTCACTCTATACTTGACTATGTAATGACTGTTCTTTCTTTATAACACTTACTTACTCTATAAAGCTTTTTTCCTAACCCCATCTTTCACTAACACAGACTTCCTCTATACAAAATACTTTAGACCTATTTTTTAATTGTATTTAGAAAAATATTGTTATTTGTTCTTTCTTAAATCTGCCTTCCTAAATAGGTAGTGAAAAAATAGCATTATTAGGAGAAATCCTGTTTTGTATTGAATCTCCAGAATTTACCAAAGTACCCAGAATATTGCACACAGTTTGAAGGTATAGATAAACTTATTGTTAAACTGAGATATGGTTCTAACTTATTCCATTCTATTTAAGTATATTCAGTTTATCACATACTTATGGAGAGCTTCTGATATGTTCAGAAGTGCACTAATTGATCTTTATATCAGAGGCAGATGGCAATACAAGTAGTCTTTTCTTTCTAATACCTTCTATTATGGCTAGAGAAAAATTTGAGTCTTAATACTTTAGGATTTCGTAGGATTTTAAACTTCTTGGAGACATTCTACTCTATGGAAACATTTTAATTAGGAAAAGTGTTTTGTATATATACTTCAAATATTTTTCATATGTTATTTGTTTTAATCTGGCATCATGACAAGAAATTCCAAAAGCTTAATTAACAAGATAAATATCAATATTCCGTGTTTCCCTGAAAATAAGACCTAGCCGGACCATTGGCTCTAATGCGTCTTTTGAAGCAAAAATTAATATAAAACCCAGTCTTATTTTACTATAAGACTGTGTCTTATAATATAATATATAACATAACATAACATAGCATAACATAACATAACATAACATAACATAACATAACATAACATAACTTAACATAACATAATATAATACCAGGTCATTATAATATAATATAATATAATATAATATAATATAATATAATATAATATAATATAATACTGGGTCTTATATTAATTTTTGCTCCAAAAGACGCATTAGAGCTGCTTGTCCGGCTAGGTCTTATTTTCGGGGAAACACAGTATCAATTTCACATATATTAAAATTGAAGAAGGTAGTAACAGAAATCTTGGGAGGCGTGAGTCATTCAAAACCTATCCACTCATAACAACCTTGGCAGAAATATTACTTTTTTGAACCTCTATGTAAAACTTTGGGGGTTATTCACCTTGATTTTAAGTCTCCTAGGTTTCCAAAGCCTGCATAGTATGTGCCAAGGCTTCAGAGAATCTAAATATCCTCTCAGCTGTTGGTGAGCAGAGCCACCATTTTTCCGGTCTACCATCGCTGGTCTGTACCCTGATTCTTCTTTTTTGTTCCCAGTAGCCAGGAGCCACACATGAAGATGAGGATGGCAGTCTAGGTTCCTCTCCACCAGGGTCATACAGGAGGCTTTTCAGCCTCTTGGGAGACTTTATTTTCACTGGTGTTCACATTCTTGTTTGCATCCTCCATTGGCTCTCCAAAGGCACATAGACCCCCTCTATTATCAAACCTCATGGCACTCTGTATTTCCTTCCAGTATTATTGGACTACTAACACTTCTTTCTTTCAAGGATTGCCTGGATTTCTCCCAGGGCTCTATAGCATCCTGAGAAACGATGACTCCTGTTTGCAGACAATATTATTGCTAACCAGAGAGTTAAAGATCTCTATTTTTCTTAATGTCCAAATTTATTCTACATTTTGTGACAGCCAAATTAGATTTTTGCCCCAATAGCAGAGCTCCTCTTGGGAACAGCATAGTGTCTAGTGGATTTTAAATGTCAACGGAAAGTTCATCGGAATACTCTCAGACGTGTTTCTCCAAGCACTGAATTTGGACAGAGGGTAAAGTCAGTGTCAAATATCTGTTTTTCACAGACTTTATTCCAACTGGGACAGGAATATAGAATGTGGAGAGAGAAAGAGCAGACCAGAGGGCAAAGGATGTTTAGAGCATTTTACTTCAGCACTTGGCAGTATGAATTCAAGGCTGTGTGCCCCCTAAGTTCCCCTCAGCTGCACATTAATAACGAATTGAGAAGTGTGCTGAATTTCAGGACAAATCTTTATTCGGCTCACTAAAAATGGGGCTGCAAGTCAAGTGAAAATAAAAGATGCCTGTCTAGAATCCGAGAACTTTCTATATATCCAAGACAATCAAACATCCTGAACATACAGTACCGCAAACAAATATTCTTACTGTCTTTGAAATAAACAAAAGTTTCTCTAAGAAACAGCATTAAAATAACTTCCATCAGTAATCTGGGCCTGAAGAAAAGGTGGTGGGGGGAGGGGTGGCTCCTGTCTTTCAAATAACCCAGATAGATGGTAAATGTAAAACAAAATGAAACTAAAATTACCCTTACATTGCCTGAATTATAGTCTGACCGGAGATGTTGGGTAAAACACATTCCTGCTTCAGGGCATACTGTAACCATCAACACAATCATCACAGAAATATTTCCTGGGTCTCTCTCTGCCTTGTCAGCTATAAGTAAGATGATCATGTATCCCAGTTTAGCCAGAATAATGCCAGTTAATACCAGTTGGACTGGCATAGCAGACCCCCTTTCTCTTTCAAAATTGTCGCAGTTTGGACAATAATGCTATGATTACTCTATTTATGATATACATGATACATATGCATATATATATGTATGTATGTATGTATGTATGTATGTATGTATGTATATATATCTAGACTTATTTACTATTTTCAAACAGAGGGTTTTGGCCGATGTCCTTTTATTTGCATCGGCATGTCAACGTTCAACTTTATGGGCAAGTGGAGGATGACTCCAAGATTAAAGGAAAGGAGTATCAGATTTTTCTAATATATAGTGATCACAATACCTAGGACTTTCTGAGCTTTTTAAATAAGCAATAGCGCACCTACTCATTCATTATTCAACACACTTATTGTATTTTTCACTAGGAGATGATATGGAGGGGCCTGAAGGTACAAAGATTTAGGCACAGAGCCTCCCCTGGAGTCACTTATTCTGGTGGGGGAGGCTGATAAGGAAGTAAGCAAATACCTCGAGTGCCATCACTGCCATTACAGCCTGCACAAGGTGTTGCAATGGGAACACAGGGAGAAGGCACCTATTCTAATATGAGGAGAAGGTAAGGGATACAGGGACAGGCTTCCCAAGGGAAGCAAACCTGAGAGGAAAAGATAAGAACTAGCTAGGCACATAAAAAAACATTGGAGAGGGAAAGACATTCCAAGCAAAAGCATTAGCCCATCAAATGTGTCGTGCGGGAGACCCTGCTCGCTGCGCCATTTGTCACGCGGGGTGTCATGCGGGGTCCCTGTTCCCGCTCCACTCACAAGAACGCAGGATATGTTGAGGCTGAAAAGGAACACCCACAGAGCCATAGATAGGGGAGTCATACCACTATATTCTCGCTGGCGCTGGGTTGAAGAAACAGGAAACAGGAGCCACACAATTCTCAACCCTCACTGCGCCGCTTGCAGGCTCAGCCACCATCTTCTTGCTAGCCCCCATTTCTCTGCTAGCGTAGCCACGGCAGTTATATTAGTGGCCAGTGGCTCACTGGTTACAGCTGACGGCCAACTAGCCACAACTGATGGCCGTCCAATCATAGTTGATGGCCATTTACTACCTGAGCCACCAGCTTTCTATTTGAGGCCAAGAGCCTGAAAACTGCTTTTTGGGGTTCTGTCCCCACAAAATGCCATAGAGATGAGTAGGTGCTACCAGAGGAGGGGATGTTGAATGGTCAGAAATAGAGAAGGAGAGGTAAGCAAAGTACCTGTCATGAACCTGAATTAATGAGGGTCCCCTGGTAGCAAACAATAGCAAATGACCCTCTTACTTATGCAAAAACAACAGCAAACAACAAAGCTAATTGTCACCATCTGCTATGTCTCTGTGGGGACAGAGCCAGGAGTGCAGTTTCCAGGCTCTTGGCCTCACGTGGAAAGGTGCTGGCTCAGGTAGTAAATGGCTATCAACTGTGATTGGATGGCCATCAGCTGTGGCTAGTTGGCCGTCAGCTGTAACCAGTGAGCCATTGGCCACTAATATAACTGCCATGGCTACACTAGCAGAAAAAATGGGGGCTAGCAAGAAGATGGTGGCTGAGCCTGCCAATGGTGCGGGTTGCAAACGGTGTGGCCCCTGCCTCCTGTTTCTCCAACCCAGCCGCCAGTGAGAATATAGTGGTATGACTCCCCTATCTATGGCTTCGTGTTCCTTTTTGGCCTCACCATGTCCTGCATTCTTATGTGGGGAGTGGGAGCAGAGACACCACAGGCCACCCCAAGTGACAAATGGCGCAGCGAGCAAACACCCCCCCTCCCCCCGCACGACAGTCTCTCAGAATCAAAGTAAAATCTGAGGACCGAATCCTCAGAAAAAATTTAAGATAAGGTGAAAGGATTTCATCAGAGGCAATAGGTAACCAGAACTAAAGAACAGTCTGGGAGGCTGGATTCAGTCCTTTTAACACTTTTCTATTCATTGTTCTCAAAATTTAAATTCCCAGAAGGAGTGAGTTATGTCCCCAATCTGGTCGCTGACTCCAAGATGGCTGCATGCATTGTGGGAGGAACAATCACAAAAGTAAAATCGAGCAAGTGGGGATTCATGTTGGTCAGATGAGAACTACAGGTGTTCTTTGGACGTACATCAGAAAATTTGTTTTAATATCCTACAGGATTTGCATCTCAACCAGACGACCTACAATGCAGAAGGGGTAAATTGCAGAGGAAAATCAAAACCCTGTTACCCAGCAAGGGAAGAATGATGTCAGTCTTACGAAAACAGCAGAGCACCTCCTTTGTGGATACACTACAAAGTTTGGCTTTCTGTTCCACAGGATCGGGGACATAAAGGGGACACAGGGCAACTGTGTGTTTTAGAAAAATCTCAGTGATGACAGAGTACAAATAGTTTGTAAGCCATCAAGAGTCAAGTGAGGACAAACCAAAGTATGAATAGTTAGAACTGAAGATTCCCAAAAATATAGGTAAGAAGTATATGAAAATGTATTCTCATAGGTGAGATTCCATTTCCTCATATGTAGAAGTTATCTTTAAGATAATGAATTTCTTGTGATAAGATATAAGGAGATACTTGTATATAGACTGATATAGATATAGATAATATGTACAATATATATTGCCCTACATGTATGATATATATATGTATATAAATATATATCCCATATATTACACACACACACACACACACACACACACACACACACTCTGTTTCAATGTTATGAGCCTGAGTCATCTGACATCATAAACAACTTTTCAAGTTTTATGTTTTGATTAATAAAAATGGAAGACAAATGACACAGCAGCCAATGTGATAAAATTGTTTCTGCTTGTTTCCTTGTGTTGTCTCTTTTTAGTCACCAGTGATAACTGGTCCAGACTGCTCTAATTTTAGTCCTTACTACATATACATATTAAAGGTTTTTAATTTTTAGTCTGCAATTTCTTAAAGTTTGATTATAAACACTTCCTAATTTTCTTGCTAAAGGCTACTTTCCTTCTCTGCACCACAAAACGTCTTTGTGTACAATGTCTGCCACTGCTTACTTTTGATATAAGATTATAAAGACAATTTTATTTTTCCTTGTTACCAGTAGGATACTGCACCCCATCCCATATTCTAGAATTAGATCTACTTATGTTGGGTGAAGATTTTAGAAACTTCCTTTAATATCAAGTGAATGAACAATAAGTATTTAATAATTTAATAAGCTTCTTTGGAAGCTGGGAGGCTGGAGTGTCAGAAAATGGTAGGTAGAAAATAGTACTGTAAATTTGAGTTGAATTGCTCTATAAAAAAAAGGAGGGGATAAACAGTGGCTGAAAATTTGATGGAAAGTGGAGAGATAGAAAGGCTGAGTTAGTTATTAGAAACCATTGAGATAACTTTTGGAAAGAAGCCTGATTTTGAGAGAGAGAAGGAGGGAGGCAGGGAGGGAGGGAGGGGGAGAGAGAGAGAGAGAGAGAGAGAGAGAGAGAGAGAGAGAGAGAGAGAGAGAGAGAGAGGAAGTTTAGAAATGAAATTTTATGAGCTGTTCGTGCCAACTACCTGTTTTCCCTATGCTGTACTCCAGTGAAAAACTTGTTCTCACTCACCACCAGCTGGTGCACAAGTTTGCATGTTGGGGTAATCCAAATACATCAGGGATGTGCTTCAGACTTGGAAGAGGGCAAAAATAGAGGCTGCCCTTAGGTGGACAGTCATATCTGGGCTGCTTATTAAGACCACAACTAAGACGCAGCATTTTGCTTTCGATCACCATCCGGGAGACATCTCTCAAGATGACTGTTAAACTCTCAGATGGGACTCTGGATCGAACAATTACCCTCGGCATTTGATTTCAATGTCATAAGAGCGCTCTAGACATGTCCCTGACTTGGCATCTTGCTGCTGTGGAGGTCAGGGGAATGTACTGTTAATGATACGATGTTTTGTAGACCATTCTGCGAGGTAACTTGGGAGGATCCAAAAACCTTCCACAAAGTCATAGGCTTGAAATTGGTCTTGAACTCTTGCTTTGAAAGACTCAAAATTTCTGAAGATTTTGAGCATTCCCCTCAAGAGGGAGTTATGCTTTGGTTGATTCTAGGACCTATGTTTTCTTCATCTGCTAAAATAGAATTGTGTGTGGCTAGCTCTTAAGATTGTGGAACCAATGATTGAAGCTATGTGCTATAACAAAAAAGTGAAAAAAGAAATGTGCCAGAGATTAGAGAGACTAAGTTGTGGAACACACATGCCACCGCATGAGATAGGTGGCAGGCCTCAGAGGGAGAAGCAATGACATTTGGGACATTTATTTTCGGGGTCACCATTAGGATTATCTAGGTTCTCAAATTCACAAATGTGTCTGTCACGATGGCTGACAGCACTTGAATGTATTTTCAGTAATGAGAACAGTGCAGAGACTTGTATGTCAAGTTTCTTACCAGACATCAGCATCAAGGAGAAGAAACTTGCACATATATGTTAAGTCGGGAGAGATTTCTTACAGGACACACTGTGATAAGGTGAAGTGGGAAGGATATGGAAAATGAGGGCCGGCTGCACAAGCTTCTTTGACACTGATGCATAACAAAGTTTCTCAAGAAACCTATATTTTTCCACCGACAGAAGTGAGCTTTCAGATTCTTAGTATTAGAAGAGCTATTTTGGAGGTTCAAAAGTGGAAGGCAGCACTGGCTGTTCTCACACAGCAAAATTGAACAGAAAAGTTTTGACCTCATGTTTTATTTCATTTCGAGAGCTGCTGAGGTTGCCTTCCTGACAAGTAAGGTCCCATCGACTCACAGCAGTCATTTTCCCCATCTCTGAATAGAAGGCTAGCAAGCTTGGGGTCATTCAATGTCAGAGATCATTAATTCACTTGTAGTGTGAATAATTTTGCCCCCAATAATATCTGGAAGCTACACATACCCCTAAACCCACGAAAGGCCTGAGAAGTATATGAGACATTCAGAGCAAAATATATCAAAGGAACCCTCAATATCCGCATTTGTTTTTGCAACACTGAGAAGAGCATGTTATAAAATATTTCACTGTTGATGTGATCTTTACTCTGATAGCACAGTGAGGAAATAACTAAGAGTAGAGGTGTTGTGTTCTGAGGTGTCTTGGCTACGTGAATAAGAGGGGTGGGGGCAGGGAACAGTAGATAAATTCCTCCCCCACCCCCCAAAGGTCAATAACCCTAAGTGCAGTGCACGCTGGTGGCAACATATCTTTTCAGGATCAGGGGTATGTGAGTGACTGAATTTCTTATTTGGAGGAGCTCTGGAAGAAAACTAGGCTATGAATTCCTTCAGTTCACCCAGACACTTTTGCATTCTAATTTTGCAGATACTGGCCATAAAGTGTTATTTATTCTTAAAGTTTCAAGAAAAGTCTTTTGACTATATTGAAAGCAATCCATGAATACAGACTATCTTTCCATTTCTTTATGTCTTCTTCATTTTTTTTAAAATAATGTCTTATAGTTCTCAGTGTATAGGCCCTATGCATCCTTTGCTAAGTTTACTCCTAAATATTACCTAAAGCAAGATACAGATTTAATGCATTCCCCATCTAAATCCCAATGGCATTTTTTTAAAAAGATATAGAACAACAACAAAAACAAACAAACAAAAAAAAAACAAAACCTTCAGATTTGTATGAAATCACAAAAGACCCCAAATAGCCAAAACAATCCTGAGAAAAAAGAACAAGGCTGGAGGTATCACACTCCCTGACTTCAAAGCAACAATAATCAAAACAGCATCGTATTGGCAGAAAAACAGACACACAGACCAATGGAGAAGGAATTGAGCACCCAGAAATAAATAAAAAGATTAAAAAAAAAAAAATATATATATATATATATATATATATATATATATATATATATATATGTATGTATATATGTATATGTGTGTATATATACACATATATATGTATATATATACATATATACATATATATGTGTGTGTGTGTGTATATATATATATATGCACACATATATATGTTTTTTCTCCATTGTACCATTGTATGCCTTTGGCTCCTTTGTTAAAAACCATATATATATATATATATATATATATATATATATACACACACACACACACACACACACACACATACATATATGAGCCAAAAGCATACAATGGAGAAAAGAAATCCTTTTCAGTAAATGGTGCTGTAAAAATTGGAAAGCTCATGTGCAAAAGAATGAAACTAGACTGCTATCTGTCACCATATACCAAAATTAACTCAAAATGGATAAAAGACCAAAACATAAAACCTGAAACAATACATTGTAGATAAGAAAGCATAGGTACTAAACTTATGGGACCTTGGGTTCAAAGAGGATTTTATGAATTTGACCTCAAAGGCAAGGGAAGTAAAAGCTAAAATAAATGAATGGGACTATATCAAACCAAAAAAGCTTCTGCACAGCAAAAGAAACCCTCAACAAAATAAAGAATAAACCAACCAAATGGGAGAAGATATTTGTAAACAACACCTATGATAAGGGGCTAATATCCAAAATATATAAAGAGCTCATACAACTCAACAACCCAAAAAACAAACAATCCAATTAAAAAATGGGCAGAGGACCTGAACGACACTTCTCCCAAGAAGACATACAAACGGCCAACAGAGATATGAAAATATGCTCAACTTCTCTAGCTGTTATGGAAATACAAATCCAACCACAATGAGATACCACCTCATACCTGTTAGAATGGCTATTATCAACAAGACAAGTAATAACAAGTGTTGGAGAGGCTGTGGAGAAAAGGAACCCTCATACACTGCTGGTGGGAATGTAAACTGGTGCAGCCACTACGGAAAATAATATGGAATTTCCTTAAAAGATACGAAGAGGATTATCATATGACCCAGTAATCCCTCTCCTGGGTATCTACCCCAAAAAATCTGAAAACATTTATCTGTAGCCCTATGCACCCCTATGTTCATCATAGCATTATTCCTGGTGGCCAAGGCATGGAAACAACAAAAGTGTCCTTCCATAGATGATTGGATAAAGAAGATGTGGTGCATATATACAATGGAATATTACTTGACCATAAGAAAAGATGAAATACTGCCATTTGTAACAACATGGATGGATCTTGAAATTATTGTGGTAAGTGAAATAAGCCAGACAGAAAAAGTCAAGAACCATATGATTTCACTCATATGTGGGATATAAAACTGGAAGCAACAAACAAAAGAGAAACAAACAAACAAACAAAAACTCACAGACACAGACAACAGTTTCATGGTTACGAGAGGGTAAAAGGAGAGGGATTTGGTAGAAGAGTTTGGAAAAGGGGGTCAAATATTTGGTGATGGAAGGAGAATTGACTCTGGGTGGTGAACACACAGTGCAATATATAGATGATGTATTACAGAATTGTACACTTGGGACGTATATAATTTTGTTAACCAATGTAACTGCAATAAATTTAATTAAAAAAATAGAACACCCCCCCCAAAAAAAAAGAAAGAAAAGCCTTGAAGATTTAAAAGACACAGAAGAGCTCCCACCTGGCTAGGATGAGTGGAGAAGGTGCCCCAAAAGAGAGAGCAAGGATTTACTCCGTAATTAAATAAGTGAAGTGAGCTAAGTAATGAGGTCTCCAATGGGTAGCTCAATGATGCCTTAAGCCGCAACTCATGAACTGAGGAGCAAGTGGTGACATACAAGAGATAGAAAGTCTGGACAAGGGCATAAGTAATTGTTTTAAGTCTTCTCATTAGCATCATCTCAGAGAGAATGTGTTAGATTTTGCAAGAGCTAAAAATGTTTGCTCACTGAAAGTTGGGACAATATGGTTCAAATTCCCACTTTTCTTCTTGGTATACAATAATATCTACCTCTGCCTCCCTCTAGTAGTGGACACTGTGGCTCAAGCCCAGAACTCTCTTTGAGGACAAAAGTACCCATTCCCCCAGATCCTGGGAGTGTTAACAGCTCACAGATCTCAGCTGAGTGTCCCCACCTGAGATCTACTGTTGACTGAAGAAAGCCCCCTCATCCAAATTCAACCACCATTATGGGGCAGCTGAATCCCATGACCGTTCTATGTGAGAGACGTCAAAGCTCAGCTCCTTTACAGGAATCCTCACATAACTGTGCTGGGTCCTGAGATCTTTCTGAAATAGAGTGAAGACTTTGTGACGACTGCAGCTGAGTCTCCCTCCTACCTCTCTCTCCTCCTGCTTCTTTCACTCTCCTACAAATGTTGATCCCAAAAACATTCTCCAGCAAACCTCCTACACAAAAAATTCTATTTTTTGGAGTCTTCTTCCTGGGGAAGCCAAACTGCAGCATGGAGATCAAAGAAGTGGGGACTGAAGGACCTCTGTGTCTGCTGGTGAGTATATTTTAAAGATGTGAAGGGAGACCTAAATTACTCTGAAGAGACAGGAAAAGGATATTAGAGGCTGTGTGGAAATTATTTAAGAAGGCTATTATTTGAGAAGAAAGGCTTAAATGAAATGTCTAATTTAAATTTTGAAGGGGATCTCTCCTTAATCTGTCTTAGGTGATTTTCACTAAAAACCCTCTTGCTAATTTGGCCCTTGTTGAGTAGATTCTATTTCGTAGAAATTTCCAAACCTGAGAGCTGCTTCAGGGTTAATACACGGCCCAAAGAGAAGCTCCGTGTGGGGATGCAGCCAAATCCTGGTAGCACAGAGAAATGCTCCATTTTTCTCTACTCTAAGTATCTATCCATGGTATATAAGGGGTGGGGTCTCGAGGCATTCATAAGTGGAAGGAATATTTATGTGTACTTCATTTGGCTGGAAATATAATTTCTCTATTTGGATATGAATTGAAAATTAACCCATCCCCTCTTGTCGTTCCTAACCGGACCACTAAGCAAAATCATTAAAATGCTACGTCTTTGGAAATATCGTAGAACAGAGAACACAGGGCATATATTACTTTTGTTGAAATGCAGAGAACTTCTTTCCAACTATGTAATCCCTGTTTGTTGACTGTCAGTTCTGCAATCAAATTTTATAATTTTTTTGTACCTCTGGAGCTGAAGTCTGCAAGCTACATTTCCAGGACTCTTTTGTCATCCTTCAAGTTTCCCCAGTGGGCAACTGATGGAAGTTTGGAAGTACAGCAGGAGAGAGGAAGCCAGTTATTTTCTGTTTGGCAATATCTTCCTTCCTCAGTGGCCTTTCCAGCATCTTCTAACACCTTTATAATCAATACCCTGAGTTAAACCCTTCTCTGCTTGAAATATCTAGAGTGGTTTCTTTTCTTTTTTTTTTTTTTTTTTTTTGACTGGATACTAAATATTCAGAGATGGTAGAAGAGCAATTATTTATGAGGCGAACTCTGTCTTTCAACAAGACATTTTGGTCTATTAATGGACCTTGACTTTTTATGACATTATTGAAGTTTCCAATTTATTGACCTCAAAGAAGTCTCTTAACTTTTCTGAGCTGTTGTTTTCTTAGGTGGAAAATGCAGGGCTTGAACTTCACAAAATCTAAGGTGATTTTTAACTATAATTTTATGAATCTAAAGAAAGCAAAACTATCAGATTATCACTAATCCTTACAATTTTCCGTGTTTAAAGATCAGGCTCAAGAAGCAATAGTGGAAAAGTCAAATGGTGATGGACTTTGAGGATAATTATTTGAAGAATGTTTGATAGTTTTAACACATGTGTCAGCAAACAATATATCACACCATGAGCAGTAGGAAGTCCAGAATTGTACTATATTTTATAGTATCATAAAATACTTTACAAATTTAATCATAAGGATTGCTACTTGTTTGTCACAATAAAATGCATGCTATACACATTTTCCTTAAAGTCTAAAGCTAACAGAATATAGTACTGACAGTATATTCTAAGACATTTTGAAGAGGCAGCTAATCTTGTAATAAATAGAAAATGAATCATTTATCATAGTAACTGATGTAACTGATAATCAAGACATGCATAGATGTCTTTTCATAGAAAATAGTCTGCTATGTAAATGTTAAGAACTTGGATATTAATATCTCAAAAAATTACTATGGCCGTCATTTAAAGACATCAGAAAATGTAGCTTAAATCTGCAATCTGTTTGGCATGGGTATGTTTTAGAGCCATAGAAGCTGTTGGGATCATGCTCAAGTCATATATCTAGTGAGAAATATTTCTTAGCTTCATAAATATGAGGCTTCACCCTCATCAGCTATCTTTTGTCCAAACTGTAATCATGCAAAATTACTGGTAGTGAGAGCTTTTATCACTGGCATTCACAGAGTAATTTATAATGTTGGAAAGGCCTTTGCCATTTTCCTAATTGACACTCCAAGTCAGAATTGCATTTGGATCTATCATCGTCACTTGGTTGTCACACAAAGTCCAACATAAGCTGTGCATGTTAAATACCATTGCTCGGCATGCTTCTCCTGCTTCAGCAAAGCAGGAAGCACATGTTTGGATGGGCCACATGTCATGACGACAGCTTTAACCCTTCTAATTTGTGTTCAGAATATGAGTGAATTATCTTGGAACTATCACAACATTCTTACACTGAAACAGCAGTGTCACTGTGAAATAAATTGCTCTTCTGTTTATTTTAGAAGTTAGCCATTAATCTACGCTAATTTTTTAAAACCATATGCTATGAATTTTGAAATTAAGACTGTTTATAAAATATAAGATTTATAATAGCTGTTGCCTCAAATAGTATGCACTACTGAACAACCTCTAGGAAATACAGATATGAGGTTATTCTAAAATAATATGCACAGTTCAATTGTCACATATAATAGAATCTAAAATAATGCAAATTGCATTAGAATACGTGCACACGCATAAAACATGCTAAGTATGGAAGTATGGTATTTAGCATGATAATTTTCCATATTTATCTTCCCATTAATTATAGATTCTAAAATCTGATTTTATATA
The DNA here is from genome assembly GCF_036562045.2 of Rhinolophus sinicus. Classification (NCBI taxonomy): domain Eukaryota; kingdom Metazoa; phylum Chordata; class Mammalia; order Chiroptera; family Rhinolophidae; genus Rhinolophus; species Rhinolophus sinicus. The sequence continues at coordinate 118,791,575 of NC_133757.1, forward strand.
AACTATAATGAAATATCCTGTTATCTCATAATCTTGCAGGCAATATAAAGGGATATATTTATATCTCTGTGTATTAATGATCTATTATACCTATATATACCCTGAACTTAACAGCTTACCACACAATTTACAGCTTCCATGGATCCTTTACTCAAGGGTATTTCACAGGCCACAACTGAAGTGTTTCTGGGCTACAATCATCTTAAGTTTTAACTCGAGAAAAAGTCCACATTCACACAGTGTTGGCAAGATACAGTTCCTAAGGGATGTTGGACTGAGAGCCTCCATTCCTTGCAGTTTCAGGAACACAGGATACTCTCAGTTCCTTGCCACATGAGGTCCTACTAAATGGCAGCTGACTACATCCAAGCCTTCAAGCCAAGAAGACAATAAAGAGATGTAGCTAGCCATAGACAGAAGCCACAGACAGAATCGTGTAATATAGTCATGGGAATAACCACTCAATATTGCTGTGTTCTATTGGTTATAAGTAGTTCCTCGAGGCGACAGATGGGATACCCCAAGGCCACAAAGACCAAAAGGTGGAGGCTACGAGGGGCATCTTCGAGGGTGCCTACCACACTCACATATGAAATCAGACTCAATGTAACCACATAAAATCTGTAATTTTTAACAATACCCTCTTCCCCCTCTGAAAGTGAATCTCAGATGCATGTGTCCAAATATTGAGCTTCCCCGGAGGAATATTTCTCTACCCCCTTATTTCAGAACTAAACGCAAAAGGGCAGTGCAAGAAGTTATTCCTTCTCAATTAGAAATGAAGCATATTTAAAGGAAAACTTTTTTATCACATTAAAAATAAAATAAACCCCAGAAGTAACCAAACATGTTATATAAGAAACGAGTAATATAATTTTACAGCACACATTTTGTTTTGTTTTTTCTTGTTCCATATAGTGGATAATGGAAAACTGAACCCTAGTCCCCAAAATCCATGATTCAATTTCTGATAATAAAATTATGTATTTAAAGAGGCATGTACACTTTTTAAGTCAATAGAACATCAATTACTATACTTCACTAGGAAACAGATTACACATTTCAATCTCTTTAGTTTTATATAAACAGTTGATCAGAAATGGATCTAATATAATGAGTTGTAAACAATGAATAAAACATTGAAGACAGTGTGTGCAAAATGCATTTAGATAATTATCTATTGGAATAGAAAGCTTCCCAATGTGCAATGTAACTGATAAAACCTGCTCAGTGTTAAGAAAAGAACATGAGGCCTACAAAATTGAGTAGTAGGTAATGAATCTGTTGTTGTTATTGTTTCTTAGCATTTATGTGTTAAAGTCACAATTATTTGAAGAAATTTTATAATATGTGACCTGTGTATTTCCTCTCAGAGGCCACAATCTACATTGACCTTGCCATCCCAGGGACAAGAAGAGCCTATGGAGAAAGGAGAAGGGAGCAAAAGAGCAAGAAAGAAAAAGCAAAGGGGTCAGTGAGGGTGGTCTCAGTTCTCACTTTCCTCCCACTGCATTTGTAAAGCCCTCACTTTGCTCTGTTCTTAGCCAAATGTACTCTGGAAGTTTGCAAATTAGCAGACTCATTTGTTAAGCAATTGTTTTCTTCAACACAAGCTAAAGCATATTGTTTGTTAACGTGTAAAAATATGCTGTTTCCTATTATAAAATTTATTTCTGTAATATGAGAAAGATGTAAAATACCTTTGTGTTTATTTATGATGTAAATGGAATTTGTTTTTTGCCTAAAATCTAAACAAAGGATTTTGCTGTTTGACTTTCAGTCTCTGTTTATTCCCTTTGAAGATTTAACATCAACTTTCCCCCAGTATTTTAACTTATAACTTGAAATTTTATTATATATATACATTTTGTTGTTTTGAATTTTTGTTGTTAATGTCAGGCTCCAGGGAAAAGAGGCTTCTTTGCCATGCTGTTCTGCTGCCTCTTCCATTTTGAGGAGAGGGATTGCTCCTTATCTGTCAGGTTCAAGGACATAAAGTAGGGCTCAGAACCCATTGGATGATGGTCAGTATTTGACCTCTGTATTTCCAAGGGTCTGGAGACATAAACAAGGCTGGGAACTACTGCTCCTTCAAAAAAAAAAAAACAGTCATCTCACTGTTTTTGTGTCACTTACCCCTCCCGCTGCTCATTGTCTCTCCCATGGAGCTGGGGCTGTCAGGTGGACAGCTGACCACACTTCCCCTCTGGAGACACCCAGGCAACAATGACAGGGCAAGGGGCTCAGGACACGGAGGAGTTCTGTCTGCTCTCCTGAGTCTCTTGTGCTCTGACTTGAATTTTCTGTGTAGATTCTCATTGTCTTTGTTCCCTACTAGAGCACAAGATCCATGATTATAGTTTGTGAGCCTAGAGAACTAGCTAACATCCATCAGTTCATTCAACCTGCTTTTGTTCTAGGCCCTTGCTTGTTTCCAACATACACAAGAAAGAGTTCTCCATGTGGTCCAATCAACCTCACCACATAGCTGTGCAGCCACACAGTACTTCATGGGAAGAATTCTCTGAACCCCAGAGACAGGTGCTTTCTAAAGAACAGGATTATCTATGTAATTTTACTAACAATTGTCACCTCAATAAATTTAATTAAAAAAAAAAAAAAAAAAAAGAACAGGATTATAGGATCCTAATAGCTCTCTGTCCTTTTCTCTCTCCCTCTGTCCCATTTATAAATGGATGACATATTTATGTAAACATGTATGTTATAAATATATGACTTATTTTCACAAATATATATTTTATAAATATAATTTATACATTTAAATGTATCTATTAGGTTGGTTCAAAAGTAATTGCAATTTAAAAGGTTGAAAATTGCAAGAACCACAATTACCTTTGCACCAACCTAATATTTTTGTATATATAATATGTACATGCATGCACATATGATACATACATATGTAATATGTATATATATAAATAATACAGTAGTTATAGATATAAATTATATAGAGATATAGTCCTTTTAAACAAATCTTACAAAACTGCTCAAAAAATCTAAGACTTGAATAATAAACAGAAATTATCTATATTAGGAGACATCACAATACTTGAACATCCACTGATGACCTACAGGCAAAATGTCATGACTATTTAATAAATGAAAAAGTGACCAACAACAAAAAAGATTTCAAAATCACAATGGCTACTGTATATCTGCCGTACGAAGTGGACTGCGAAGAAGATCATGGCCCTTGAGAACAGGACAAAAGGCTCTGAGGGTTACCAAACCTCCTACTGAAACTAGTGGTGAAAAAAGCTCTACTGAACACATCTGACACTACTGCTGTCACTTCCGGTGCCTATCAGAAAACTTTTCCTGATGCTCTGTCAGAAGAAATCGGAAATTCACTGACTTTGAGCTTTCCTTTTGAATCATATTATATGTTTGATATTTTTTTCATTTAGTATTAATCTTAGTAAACTCTTATAGATTAAGAACATCCTCTACCTGTCATTTCTTCCTCATAAATAGTGCACAGAGATCCACATACTTGTTGCTTAATAAGTGATTTTCTTTGAAAGACTACCATTATTTTTCACACTTGTACAAATGAACAGATTCATTTGTTCAACTTACCGAGTGCCCTCTCTGTGCCATCTATCTGGGATATATGACTGAATTAAATGGACAGGGATTCCTGTGTTCATAGAGCTTAGATTTTAGCGGGAAAGATGACAATAAATAATAACCATGCAGACTAAGTAAAGTTAGATTAAAATACAGTAAGTGTAATGGAAGAAAAGACAAACCACAGCAAGTTAAGGTCCACTGGGGAACAGAGTCCTCTCACATAATGTAAGTCAAGGTAACATTACCAACAAAAGGAAATACAAAGTTTTGCCATGTGTTAATAGCTACCTAAATTTGGTGTCCATAAAAATTCACAGATTTTGGTTCACTTAGAATCCATGAAAATCATGGCTGAAACAATAGATTCAAACTATTGAATGTGAATAATTCTAAATTAGAAAACTGAAACAGGCTTCCGGAATATATAAAGGTTTTTCTTATTTTATAAGAAAATTGTAGCAAGTGGCTATTCTAAACTGTCCCCAAAATAGGAACCCAAGAACAGAAGAACAGACCGCTGTGCTATTTCTCTAAGAAAGCTGACTACTATTATATCCACCAAACTCACATGCCCGCTGAGAAAACTTATGTTACTAGAAAAAAATCTTGCATAGTGAAATTAATGCTTAGCAAGCACCCATGGCAAAACCTTTTTTGTTTTCTTTTAAAATGTCTTAACTTAATGAGAAGGCACAATGCAATAATGCAGAGGAAATCTCAGAATTAAATTTAAGGTTATTACTCAGGACACCTTTTGAAGATGCTGTTTTTAGCACAGGCTTAACCAATCGCTTTTTACTGAAAGCCCTTTGATACAACTCAATGACTTTCACTCTACAGTGCAACCATCAACTGCTTAAATCAATACTGACGAATTCATTCTGTACAATACCACCTGGGTTACAGAGGATAATTTTCCAATTGTAGAACCATATATATTAGAAAACACAGAGAAAATATACCTCAAATGCCAACCATATGTCAAGAAAATCTGTCCCTGATAGGAGGACTGAACAAAGCAAAGAAATGAACCTTAATTCTACATTACATTCTGACGGTACTCATAAGAACACAGCACATGGAAAAAACATAAAAAAAAAAAAAGAAAAAAACTTGAAGGAAAAAAACATCTTTGTATCTCTACGAAGCAACAGAAAACCAATATACTTTGAGCTACAGATGAGGTTGTGATTGTTGTATGATTTTGTGTGTACATGTGCCAGAAGATCACTCAGCTTCTGGAAAGCCAAATGTACCAGGAAGAAAGTATAAGGAGGTACATCATATAAAAAACACAACTTCATAGAAAAGAGTTCTAGACAAAAGCCAAGATATCTGGGATGACTCTATCAACAAACATCAGTCAACAAATAGTACAGTCTTGCATTGTACTTACCTTTTTTTTTTTTTTTTTTTTTGTAAATATTGACTTTTTTTTTTTTTTAATTAGTTTCAGGTGCACAAGACAAAGCAAAACTTAGACGTTTATCATTTATATCCCTCACACTGTGTGAACCCCCCTCCCCCCATCCACTATCCCTCTGTACGTTCCCAAAACCTCTCACCTTCCCCTTATTCCCACCCCCCCGCCCCTCTAGCAACCCTCTGTACTTGCCTTTTGTAAGGGGAGTTTATTCATCTTACGTGGCCTCTTGGACCTCTGTCTTGTAAAAGCTCTGAGTACGTAACTTGAGGGGATCAGGAAGAAAGAAAAAGGTGCATTCCTGAATTCCAGAATTTTATATTTTAGATTTGCTTAAGATTTCAAATAAATAAACAGGTCTTAAATTGATGAATAAGTATAAATTAATTAGACAAGATCTATTTTTTCTCAACTCGGTCTTGTATTTTTTATAATGAGATAATACACTACAACTTACTAGTGTAAGAAGTTTCTAAGCTTCTGAAAGCTTGCTAATAATGGTTATGCCTTTTTGATTGTAACACTGATTGCAGTATATAATGTCGATTTTTTAAACGGGGGAACATTGAAAATGATATTTTTTCAGTGAATGAAAAAAGAATTATGTGACAAAATAAGATCTTTTTAATTTTTTAATTTGCTATAAGTAGGTTAAGAAGAAAACAATAGTAGATACAAAAATCTACATTTACTTTATCTCACATTAACTTTAGGTCAGGCTCCTGGGGTCAAGAAAAATAGACAATTAGAGTGTTTTTGTGCTAGTGTGTGTATATATACACACACCAGGGGTGGCAAAATAAATGTATATACATGACTTGTATTCATCTTTTGTTATTGGCATATATTGAGTATTACAATTTTAGTACAGTTTTTTTCCTTTCTTAAAATGTGTATATCTGTTTTGGCATATATTGGCATATATATATATATATATATATATATATATATATATATATATATATATATATATACCAAAATACATATATATAGAATTATTCAAAATATGAGTTTTCTTTTTAAAATAACAGATAATAAATGATTAATTAAAACAAAATTATCTCACCACTACAATCACTCATGTTCACAGACCCAAGAATGACATCATCACTGAATATTGCAGACAGTGCAAAGATTTAATTTATGTTCTTCAAACGCTGCCATTCTGGACATTCAATCCAAGTGTTATTTACTGGATCGGAGCATTCAGAATCAAACAAGTACTGAAATTCTGAAATAACTGACTGGCATTTCATTTAACCTTTGTAGCTAAAACAGCATATAGAATTTATGTCCTTGAATCGATCATACCAGGTGAGGCTAATCTTCACTTGATTCAACAACCCAGAGATAATAATGTCGTATATCCAATTTTTTATTCATAAAAATATTAGTTTATTCCTAGGGGAATATGAGGCCATGGCATTCTTTCTGAGTGTCCAACTTTTGATTAAATCTTACTAAAAATACACAACATGCTCAATTTCTTAGCAGAAATAAGGGAGCTCTTATAAATTATTCTTAGTTCTTGGCAAAGAAGGTTTAAAAATATATATATATATATATATATATATATCTTAATCATTAAGATCTCATTGTGATTATCTATAAAAGAAAGAATTCAATTACTAAGACTATTCATAATATATGACTAAAATTAATTACGCAATTTGAGGTTAAATACATTTTTCTTTCAGATTATTTTTTTCCAAAGGAATAAAGAATTCAAGATTGCAGGTCCAGTTTTTGTTTTTGTTTTGATTTTTAAAGGTAACAATCCAAAGCATTTCTATCTCTTAATATCAAGTATTGTTATCATTATCAAGAAAAGGTCGTCACACTTGCCCTCTTGTCTTTAGCCGGCAACAGATCAACTTTCCCACCAAGACCAACTAAAAATAAATACATACATACAGAAGTACACAAACAACTCCAAGAAGAATTCCCAACTGAAAACAGTATCCAAGCAGAGATTTTAGAAGTCTCTCACAGGGCTCGAAAAGCAATCATTGGATTTTAGGACTACAAAAGTTTCCAGGTCTTGAGGGGAAAAATATCATGGAGTTACAGGAGCCCACAGGAACTAAGTGTGACCGGTTCTAGCTCTCCGCTTGAAACGCTTGCCAGTTTCCAAGAAGAATAACACAATTTCAGCAGAAAGCACAAACGAAGTAAGTGTCTGAGAAGCTAAGTGAGCCTTAACAGACTTGTGCTAAAGCGCGAAGCTCAGATCCCAGCCCTGAGGAGAGCCCACCTCTAGTCCAGGTTCTCAGTGGGACTCGTAAGGGAAAATAAAAATGAGACCAGGCATCGTGAAGAATGAAGCTTGAGGTTGAATTTGCCTAATCCCTAATTAATTTAGATGATCTTCCCCCAATCTATCTGCCTGCCAGTAGCTTTTTAAAAAGTATTATTATTATTCTTTATTTTAAAAATACTTCCTCTGTTGAAGAAAAAATCACTCAGGGACTATATATATATATATATATTTACCACAGAATGTCCAAGAATTACTTCAAACATGATTAACCATAAAAAATAGGACACAGGACATGGGTTAGTAAATAAACATCTCCCCTTGCTCTATCTGCTGAGTGGGCCTAGAAGCATTCAAACCCACTAGCAGTGAGCAGGCCCAACAGCCAGATTTTACTTTTTAATACCAATGAAAAGAAATACGACACCTTAGAGTCATAACTGATTCTAACACTGGGTCAAGGAATATGTAAGAGGAGGCTGGAGCATCTTATAGTGCCAGAAAGTTAAAGTGCTGAAAAGAAAGGAAGGGGGGGATGGGCCATCCCAAAGGGTCACCAGATCCAACTGAAAGAGCTCCCAGAGGCCAAATCAGGAATAATTTTGGCCAAATCAAGAAAAGAAATAAATAGTAAAATAAATGTTAGCATTCATAAAGAGGGTAATAAACGAAACTCCTATGCAGAAGAATTCTAGATAGCCTACGTGGATAATACTTTGCCCTCAAGGAGGCAGAACTCCCAGCCCTAAGTGTGGGCAGTGCAAAGTGACTTCCTTTCAAAGAATACAGTACAGAAATGAGGAAAATCTATAACTTTATTATTACATTAAAAATGATAAAAGCTACATGTATTTAATCAATAACATGCACGAGTAAACTGTAAAACAGTCAATGTTTTCCACATTTTAAACTCTATAGTACTCTCTTTAAAAATGTTACAAAGACTACTCTTTCACTTTGGAGTTCCAGTTCATACTGGCTTTAGGATATCAAGTACGCTTGAAAGCGAAAAATCAGAAAACGATCATATAAAATGTATCAGCAATACTAGTACCAGCCACCATCTCCTACGTTCTGTTACATTGCTACCTTTTGACAGCTGTTTTGGGAATCACCTCTCACATACTCCACAGCTTTGCTTTCTCACACACACAGAATGGTATTCACTTTTCTGCACTTTTCTCTTCCTTTAAAGCCATGCTGAAGACATAAATTACTCAGCAATGTGACCAGATAAGTCTATAAGTTCTTCAGTTCTGCCAATTTTGCATTAAACCTTATATAGATATTATCTTTAACATTTTTTGCAACATATTTCGATTGATAATATCAATTCCTCTTCTATCGCCTGTCTTTCCTAAGCAAATAGACCCATTTGAGGCATAAACAGTTTCCACTGATTTAGATAACATTTTATTGACACAAAGAAAGAGAGAAACATAAAAGAACTGTGAGTCTGCTTCTTTATACTTTATTTTGCCAGAAAAGAAGCTGCAACAACTACAGTAAAAGAAGAAAGATTGATGTCTCTCACTGTTCACAGGTGCAAGAGCCCTGCCTCCGCCTAAAGCAGACATTCTGCCTGGTGACCTGGCATCCAGGAATTTAATATTCTCAATTAAAACAGGTAGTCTCACCTGTTTTGTAGAGAAAGATCCCAAAGTCTGTTTTCATGATGCTGGAAAGACAACAACATTGATTTAGAAAATAATAAGCAACTTACATTGAAAATGGCTGTGCGTTAGCCCAAGTATGTTGAAATTCTGTGCATTTGTAACACTGGTGAAGGAACTACCCCTTGGGGTCTTACTTAGGTATAAGAGTGAGCAATATTCTGAAAATGAAAATAACCCCAAAAGAAGGAGAATTGAGGCATAGATCCTACTATATTAAAATAAATGGAGGAATGACACCACACCGTATAGCATTTTATTTTTCTCTCACATATTTAATTCCTGTGTTTTTTGGCCTCTTGCTAAACCCAAACATCATGTAAGAGCATCTTGAGTGAAAATGGGGAAAAAAAAAAGGAATTGAAAAGTGTCAGCAGGATCAATGTGAGCACCTCTGGCTGCAGCAGAAAATCCCCCTGCCTGCAGTGCCCAGTGCCCTTGGCATCACACTGAGGCCTAAGGCAGGCTTCAGACAGTGTTTGGCTGTGGCAGCTATGATAGAGGAGGCAGGCACCTGCAGACTATTAGTCTCCAGGTCTTCAGGGAACAGCAGTGGCAGAGCAATGTACAGAGCCAAAAGGCCAGCGTAGGAAGCAGGAGAAATGGCGACTGCCATATGGTAGCCAAGTACACGTGTGTGGGCGCAACACCAAATTGTTTCAGCATTTAGACCAGATTTGGAGGACTCTGAAGAGTGCAGAATTCCAGTGAAGCAAATTTGAGTGAACTTACGCAAATATTTCAGTGGCTGTGTTTGAGAGTCAGTTTGATCGTTTGCTAGTTATATAATCTTCGAAAATGTTACTTTCTGGGGTTCAGTATATTCATCTCTAAAATATGAATGGTAATAACAGCTATCTGGCAGGATTGTGGAGGGGGGTAAATGAGTATATCTGTATCTATTACATATCTATCTGTGTCTATATCTATCTATATCATCTAACCCCTGGCAAATCACAAACACTATATAAATATTAGTTGTGACTATTATTATTAATAATTACCTAGTTTTACCCTCACAGTGCTGTGTCCTGATAATATGAGTTATACTGTCAATAAAAACATTTTATGTCATGTCAGGTGGGGAAACCTATAGTAGAAAAAGCTAAAACAATAGAAAGTGAACAAAAAGTGAGCAAGGCTAGCAATCACCGTTCATATTTAAATTCCAAGAAAATAATAAAAATGAGCATGTAAGTGCACTGACTGACTGCTTATTTCAAACACACTTTCAAGCTAGTTCAGGTAGGCAGGTTTTGGAATGTGATAAATGAATTAAACTGTATCAGTTTCAAACTGTCACCATCAGAATCTAATTCAAATTTAAACAGCAATTTAAACAGTATAAAAGATTGCCCTCATCGGTCCTCCATAATCTTAACCTTTGGAGCTTTCCACAGAATAGATAGTAAATTGAATTAATTATTAGCCTTTCACCTTGGGGACCTAGGTGGAATTCAGCAGCTCAGAAGACAGCTAATGAGATTGGTAGCTTCATTCCAGTCCCCAGTGAGCTCTAATCCTCAGCACATACCCACCTGTCGTATTTTCCCACTGCTTCTTTTTAGTGAATAAAATTCTAAGAAGTCAGAGTTGGCTGGTATTTAAAATCCTCTTTGTAAAGTGACATAATTGTGTATACCATGAAGGTCAGAACAATGTCATGTGTAGGAGATAACAGGGTGAAAAAAGAAAGGAATTAAAGTACCGCGCAGCGAAAGGATTGATTTTAATCGGTTCCCAGAATTTTGGAGTACGTTCCTCTTTCTAACAACGCCCATCAAAGCAAGCATCCCTCTACATATTCACTCTTTCATGTATTCATATATTCAATAAGCATTTATGATCGAGAACCACATGCAATATATATGTGTGGGTCCCGGGTATTTAGCATCATATAACATATTGCCTGGTGAAACCTAAGAACAGGTTTTTAGGCAATTGAATTATGTGCGATTAGGGAGGAGCATAAGCTGGACTGGGAAGAGTCAAATAGGATTTTTGGAGGAAGTAACATCGAGGTTGAGCCATGAAGCACACAGGCATTAATAAGTCTTGAAAACTGAATGAGGACCTGGGTCGTGTATCTCAGGTAGGAAGAACGGGATGTGCTCAGGTCTGGAACATTAACTACTTCAGTCGGGCTGCAACATAGGGGTGTTAGGAGCAAACATTGAAGAGCAACGTAGACTCAGTATGCTGCAAGACATTTAAAGAAATATGGATTGCTTCCTGAAGGCAAGGACAACGTAGAAAGTCTTTTCTGCAAGAAAGTGACCTCATCAGAATTGCATCTTACTTAGATCATCCTGACTGCATTTATAAAGAAGACATTAGTGCTCAACAGGTATCGGGGCTGGCAAACCTGGAAGGTGACTCTTGCAAGAAACCAAGTTATCAGTCACAATGAACTAAATGAGGGCAATAACAACAGAAATAGAGAAAAGTAAAGAGCTTTGAAAAATATTTAATATCAATGAATATTTATGAATAGATAAGTGAACTGATGGGGAAAAGATGTGGGATGTCCAGTTTTCTTGTTTGATCTGACAAGTAAGGAGTGTTTTTGGTGTTGATAAAGATAAAATCCAAGATATGCATCTCGAGCGTACTATTGGAAGCTAATTCTCCACGGGACTCTCACATTTCTGCATGTCTTCTATTCCAGACGACCCTTGCATGGATTTGTATAGAAAAGAGACTCGGGAAATATAGTGTGTGTCACCTGGGCAGAGTGCAAATTTCTTACTAGTCCTCCTCCAGGGCAAAGGTTGGGCAAGTTTGCTCGTAGCCACATTTAAAAGATTAGGTCTTTCGTAGCTTAGGGTTTCTCAGCTATAACACAACCCCACTGTGTATGCAGCATCCAACTGGGCCCGCCTCCGCACTGCCCCATGGGATTTGCAAGGCCAAAGGAGTTGAGATGAACATGCAGTTCCTACTTTCCGCTGTGCTGTGAATAAAACTGTCCTCTGTCTCTGATCCAGTTGTCTCTTGTCTTCTGCTCACCTCCATGAAACTGCATCAGAGTAGCTTGTTACCATGTAAGGAAATGTACTGCACAATTCTTCAGTATCACCCCCTTCACAACCTCTTCATTCTCTCCAACTTAGGAACTATTGAAGTCTGTGGGTTTGGACTTTTTGTGGGGATATTACATGATGCTGAGAGTAGAAATTAAAATTTGGAGATGTTTTAAAATTTGTCAGAGTTTCATATCCCTATAAATTCCTATGCCCTATATTTTTATATCTCTACTGTGTATATGTGTCTAATTTTTAATAGTTCAGTAACTAGTGTGCTATATTTGTATCCAAATAAGAAAATTCTAAAATTAGCTTTTACAGAGTTTCATTTTTCATATTCTGAATGTGATTTTAAAAATGCATACAAATTCAGATTTTAACATTAGAGAATGAAAAATGGCAAATTTGTAAGAATTTTTGTTGGTTCAATTAAAGTTTCACCAATTTAACAAATAAGGAAATTCTGACTTCAAATTTTAAGGCAATGAAGCATTTTGTAGCCGAAATAAAAAAAGAAATACTTTCAACGAACTTTTTTACTACATTCCAGAAACTAGAGATATGACAATGTATAAGTAATCCTCCTTGTTCTAACTAGGTAAGTAATGTAAATATGAAAAATTTGTACAGACATATTGAGTGAAAATAATGTTTATTTTTCTTCACTACATATGTGAAAATTAAATTGCACACTCTGCCATTCACTCTTTATTATTTATTTCAAACAATATTGTAGTTAAAATATGGTTCCCTTGATTGTGTCAGCAACCCCTGGTTTTGGAATAAGCTAAATAATCATGGCTGTCCTGGGTGAGTTGTTTATATAATGACTGTAAAGTTTAGTGGGAAAGGATTTTTGATTAACATTGAAATAAAAGCATGTGTGTGTGTGTGTGTGTGTGTGTGTGTGTGTGTGTGTACGCGAGCGCATGGATTTTGAGATACTGTGTGGCTCTGGTTAAAGAAATTTGTGAAATTTAGACATCGTAACATCTTTTCTTCCAAGTCCTCTAAATTTTTGTCCTGAATATGGTAGTTCAAAAGAATGGTTTACACCCACACAAGAAAAAGCTAAAAGAGTTCATCACCACCAAACCAGTATTACAAGAAATGTTAAAGGTACTTCTTTAAGAAGAAAAGGAAAAAATAAAAAATATGAATAATGAAATAACAATAATTACATATCTATCAATAACTACTTTGAACGTAAATGGATTAAAATGGATTAAATGCTCCAATCAAAAGACATGGATGGCTGAATGGAGAAGAAAACAAAGCCACATATATGCTGCCTACAAAAGAGAGACTTCAGATAGAAACACACACACAGACTGAAAATAAAGGGATAGAAAAAGATATTTCATACAAAATTGAAATTAAAAAAAAAGATAAGCTGGGTAGCAATACTTAACGGACCCAATGGACTTTAAAACAAAGGCTATACCAAGAGATAAATAAGGGCATTTCACAAACAGCCAAGATATGGAAGCAACTCAAGTGTCCATGGATAGATAATCGGATAAAAAAGATGTGGTACATATATACAATGTAATATTACTTGGCAATAAATAAAAGAATGAAATTTTACCATTTGCTACAATACGTATGCATCTAGAGGGTATGATGCTAAGTGATGGAAGCAGACAGAGAAAGACAAATACCATGTGATTTTACTTATATGTGGGATATGAAAAACAAAATGAGCAATCCAAACAGAAACAGACTCATAGATATAGGGAACAAACTCATGGTTATCAGATGGGAGGGCGGTTAAAGGGCTGGGTGAAAAAGGTAAAGGGATTAAGAAGTATAAATTGGCAGCTAGAGAATAGTCATGGGGATATAAAATACAGCATAGGGAATATAGTCAATAATATTGTAATAACTACATATGGTGCCAGGTGGGTACTAGATTTATTATGGGCATCAGTTAATAAGTTATATAAATGTCTAACCACTATGCTGTATACCTGACCTGAAACTAATATTATATTGAATGTCATTTGTAACAAAAAAATAAAAAAATAATGGCTTACTCATACTCAATTTATTATAATTAATAATAGCTCACTAAACATGCCCCTCAATTCTTCCCTTTCTGACTTTAACACTTTGGCTCTTCAAAGATTTACCATGAAAGAAGGCTGCTTCTCTGCCATGTGTATTTATTAATACTTCTAGTAAAGAATCAAAAGGATGAGGAGAGCTGGAAATATAACTACAGAGAGCTATAAGGACCAGTAAAACCCATGCCTACTTACTAAATTTTACAACTATTCTAACATGTGGGCATGCTTAGTTCTGGGTGTCTACCATAGTGCTAAGTATGTATAAAACCGTAAGTTAAGCATGCAGCATCTTCCTAGAAAATACATTTTCCTTGAAGATTTGGAAAACAAATATGTGCAATTGTGGCACTCTTAAAAGGGTTAAATTCACTGTTCTTCCTTTGGCAGCCCTGTCTCCTAATTTTGTACAGCAATAAATTTTGTATTAAACAATATGGCGGTATTAGTTTCCTCACATCTGCAATACCATGTTTCTGCCAAAAGAAAAAAATTCTGCTAATGCTATGGGTCTTCAGAGAGGATGAGCATGAATCAATCTGCCAGCAGGGCTAGTTGGAATGCAACATCCCCTAATCAGTCCAAAATACCTGCACAACCATTAGTTTTCTTAAAAATTAGTTTGGCACCTTATGAATTAGTATTATTTTTTGTAATTGTATCTGATCAAATATTTTGTGTTGTTTTGTTTCATTCCTCTCTATGTACACCTTATCTATCCATTAATAAAGTTTGGAATGGTGCTTTATGAATTTTGTTGGGGAATTATTGACGTCAGCTGATTTAGCACTTTATGAAGATTTTTTAAATTAAATCAGAATTCTTAACCTTATCGCTTATTTTATTGTCACCATAGCTCTTCATTTCATAGTTCTGCATACAGATCCAAATTCTGTGTGCATTTCTAGACTAACTGACACTAGTTCAGTTTTCCAAATAAACAAGTATTTGCTTCTACAGAATTATGTTATCTCGAAAATGTCAGTGATTATTAGTCCAACAAACTTAGTATTAAATTCTGGTTCTTCCCCTTAGTAATGCATGTGACATCATCTGAGTATCATTTTCCTCAGCTTTTTAAATTCCTATTCTTACTCAATGGGTCATTTTAAACATCAGAGAGGTAAAATAGGTTAAAAACCCTGATACGCGTTTTTTCTTCAGAGAAAAATTGGTTTAGTAAACTCCTTTATTAATATATTTCTTAAAGCCTCACCATCTCTGTCATGCCAGTTTGAAATACTTTCCAACTTGTCAATGATCTTCCCAAAATATTGAACCAAGAAATAAAAAGCACACTGTAATTATTTTCTGTGATGTGTACATTTATAAGTCATATCATATTTAAAGTCAATTAAAGGAAAAGAATTATGAAGTGAACATTTTAGTCACCAAAGGAAACGCTTTTAAGTGATTTAAGTAACTTAGCCTATAATAAAGCAAACTGTACATACTGTCAGATTTTTAGCTTCCCTACTTGTGTTAGCATTAGCTTTCTAATTGCAGTTATATAACTGTGCTTATGATATGTTTTAAGGAAGGCAAAATTGTTTTAATATGTTTTAATTTACTTTCACCTTTCATAAGATCTTCCTGAGTCTGTAGTGGAAGTCAGACACAGATTGTAGAATAGAAAGAGGAAAGCAATGCTAGAGGGAAGGAGAAACACTAGTGAAGAACTGAACTCTTGTCTTTGCATCAGTCACTTCAGAGCCAGCACAATAATACGGAGAAATTGAACAAACTGCCTTCTACTTCCCATAATTCCTTGGAGGAGTCTCTGCTCAACACACATTTATTTGTACTGCTGGGCTTCAGGAAATTTACGAGTGTCTTTAATGTTTGGGGGCACTAGTGACTTAGAAAAAAGTGGAAGCATTTCAGAATTCATGTACATCTTTTTTCAAGAGATAATATCTGACTAAGTGGAAGAATTTCACTTAGTTAACGATTATTGAGACATAAAAATAAAATGTGAAAAACACAGCAAATTGACTAGAAGTTGGATCCAAGCATGTTTGGAAACATCTGAATGACTGACTAATAAAATAACCAAAATCATCTTCTGAGGGAGAGAAGAGTTAAAGTTATAATGTCGTCACTGGATAGATTGCTAAAAAATTAATTATAATGTGGACCATCTGTTCAGGATTCCTTTAGGTCAGATGTAGCTTTCATTTAAGATTTCAAGTCAGACATGTCCTTAAAGATGAAGAATCCATATTCTGGGATTTGTAGATATAAACAATTTCAGTGAAACAGAACTGGTTTATCTACTGTTAAACTAATCCACCAACTCTCCAGAATGATCCACACATGTGCCTAACCTCATGAGTGAAACTGGAATCCTGGAACAAAAATGGAGGCATTAGATAAGCAATTAACTTCTGTGTGGTTTTAGAGTGCACAAATGAGGACATACTTCTGAAAACAGGCTGCTGGCCTCAGTGTAGGGTGGCTATTTTGGCACGAACAGGCCCATTAACTGAATAATTAAAAGAGCACTTGGCCCTGATATCCTGAACAAATTCCAGCTTGGTTAATTATATTCACTTATTGCCATTTTAATCCTCCCTGCAATTTCAACTGGACTGAAAGTTTTCCTAAATCCTCTACCTAAAATAGTATTCTGCTGAATATGGGGTGTTTTTCTTTTACTCCTGTTGTACCCAATGATTTGGAATTATTCCCAAGAAGTTCAGTGTGTGGTTTCCAGTGAGAACAAAACACAGAGAACACAATCTGAGGGAAAATATGGTGGCAAAATGTGTTCAATTACAATGAGCCCCACGGGGTTCTGGGAAAATAAAAATGAATATTGTAAAATACACTGACAATATAGGTTAACTATGGACGTGGATATTCACATGAAAACTTGAAAATATCCTCGTTGCCTGTATCATTTAATCAATAAGTTAGTATACAAAACAGGTGCTAAAGCAAAATTACTGTCACAGCCAATTTTATGGCATTTGATATTTTTGCTGATTGTTTTTCTTTCCAGGTGGAATCTTTGCACTCTAGAATTTTAGATTTACTTTCTCAATTCTCATAAAGTGAATAGTAAAAAATCAGATGTGTGTGTGTGTCTGTGTGTGTGTGTGTGTGTGTGTCTGTGTGTAAAACTTTCAGTGGATATATGTATGTATGTGTAAAACTTTCAGTGGATAAATGCTATTTTCAAAAGTAGCATTTCCATGTAACCAATTTTGCATTTTTATAATTTCAACAACTGCTCATCTGCTAAAAAAAATAGCATTATTAATTTTTCAGGTCTCTTTGATAAGGTAAAAACACAAGAGCTCCCTGAAATTCTATCAGTGAACTAGGCTATAGTTGTTACTTTTATAGGTTGACATTACATAACTACATCCTACTTCATCAATAATCATTCACTAGACAACTTATCTTAAAATGGGATCTATATTAAAGAATCACAAAGATTTTAAATTTTCCAAAACTTGATAGGGAATCTTGAATAAAAGTTACATGAAAATTCTACTTTTAAGGAACATCACTTAAGATATATAGAGATAGATACACACACATATACATGTTTAGGGAATTTTTAAATGATTACATTTTAATGCTATTATTTTTTTCAATTCTATATCATATACTGTCAGAGTATAAAATGAAACATTAAATGTGCACAGATATCCTATTAAAATTTGGTATAATAAAGTTAGGAGAGGTATTGGAATAAATATATTGGTTCAAAATAATCATACATTTACAAATGAATTATAATTTTTTGAATATTTATCACTAGTTTACCATACTGGATAAAAACTATACTCTATTTGAAGAGTATATTTAAAATGATCTGTTCAAAAGTAAGGACAACTGAAATATATGAAACTTGCTGAGGCATCTGGATACAGGGAAAAGCTCAAAGAACTGACAACTCTACCTTGAAACTGCCACTACCAACCAATGCATAACTTTACCAGGAGTGCTCACACAGGGTGTGTGCAAAAGGGAGTCGCGTATTTATTTATGGAGAATTTCTCTCCCAATAATACTGCTATTCACTGTTAGTCACTGCTAGCCACTGTTAACTTTCATCTCACATATGAGCTTAGGATTTTGGCAGATCCTAGAACGCCTGGTGGCCCTCGCCATTGGTCAGTGAGTACACTGTGGCTAGGACTGACACTGGCAAGCACGGGCTTTTAGGGACTCAGTGCATATGGAATAATTGGGCACAGCTATTTGTTTTAAATAATATCAAAAATGAAAACTAACATTACAGAGGATTCAAAAGGAAATTTAAAAATATCCTTCTTTCAGAACCTAGCCATTGAATAGCTCTGTCTGTAATTCACAAAGAATCACATCTCAAATCTGAATTGAGAGCCTAACATATTTTTTCTTAAAATGACCATTGAATATAATCATGAAAATGTACTTAGTTAAGTTGAAACAAAATACTCACATAGTATTATTTGGCATTCTATTCTAGATAAAATGATAAATTCTGTTTAAATATTCTGTGTATAATCACAGCCAACTTATTTAATGTATTTTGAAATTACTACCCTTTTCTTTCCATTATTTCTTGAATGGCAATCAAACTAAAATTCAAGAACAAAATTCCTATATTAACTTCATTTAAATACCCTGACTCACACACACCCACACTCACACCCACACCCACACCCACACACACACACTACACACACATACACACACATGGTGCTAAAAAAAAATGTATATACATTTTAAGAAAGGAAAAAAACTGTATTAATGGTAGTACTAAATATATACCAATCACAAAAGATGAATACAAGTCACATCTGACTTCTGCAATTACAAGAGGTGCTCAAAGTGGTTACCATCAGTGTCCAGACACTTCTGATCATGGTGAACTACTGCTTGAGCATAGATAACATCTCTTAAAATGTGTGTACATTTTTTTGGGCACCCTGTGTGTCTGTGTATATATACTTACATTTCAAAAATTTAAATACTACAATAAAATTAATTATTAGGAATCATCATGAACACATTATATTAAAGTCACTAAGGCAATTTTTAAAAATGACAGATTCTAGAAATCATGACCTTATTTAAAAAAACAAAAACAACAACAAAAAGAAACCAACCTCTAATTACAAGCATTATAAGCATAGATGTATTGGGGAATATTTAAGATAACTTTGTTTTGTTTTTGTTTTTAATTTTTATTACATTTATTGAGGTGATATTGGTTAGTAAAATGATATAGGTTTCAAGTGTATAATTCTTCAACACATCATTTATATATTGCATTGTGTGTTCACTACCCAGAGTCAGTTCTCCTTCTATCACAATTTGACTCCCTTTACCCTCTCCTACCAACTCCCCCCCCTCCACTTAGCCTCCGGTAACCACTGAACTATTGTCTGTGTCTATTAGTTTTTGTCTTGTCCATTTGTTGCTTTCAGTTTTATCCCACATGGTATTGAAATCATATGGTTCTCATACAACTCAACAACAACAAAAACAAATCCAATTAAAAAATGGGCAGAGGACCTGAACAGACACTTTCCCAAGAAGACATATAAACGGCCAACAGATACACAAATATGAAAAATGCTCAACTTCACTAGCTATTAGGGAAATGCAAATCAAAACCACAATGAGATTCCATCTCATACCTGTTAGAATGGCTATTATCATCAACAAGACAAGTAATAACAAGTGTTGGAGAGGCTGTGGAGAAAAGGAACCCTCATAACTGCTGATGGGAATGTAATTGGTACAGCCACTATGGAACACAGTATGGAGGTTCCTCAAGAAATTAAGAATAGAATTACCATACGATCCAGCAATCCCTCTTCTGGGCATCTACCCAAAAAATCAGAGAACATTTATCCGTAAAGATATATGTACTCCTATGTTCATTGCAGCATTATTCATGGTAACCAGGATAGGGAAACAACCCAAGTGTCCTTCAATAGATGATTGGATAAAGAAGATGTGGTATATATCTTCTTATATACACAATGGAATGCTATTCTGCCATTAAAAAGATGAAATACTGCCATTTGCCAGAACATGGATGTGAAATAAGTTAGACAGAAAAAGTTAAGATGAACTTTAGATTGTGCTTTTGCATGTGTGCTTGTATATTGTTTTTTCTTTATTATATTTAAATAACAAAGTATGATGGTATTGCTATATTTTCTGTTTTCTTTATTGTAACTTTCCCTTTTTTATCTATGGCCAAGTTTTTAAAAATAGGGAGAATTTCTGCAAATAAGGATCTATAGTGATAGAATACCAACAAATTGCAAATCAGGTATAAATTTATTATACTTGTAACATTTCCTTTTAAGTTGTTAGGCTAAATAAATAAAGTGAAGAAATCAATGTTTGTATAAATTATTTTAAATATTTTAACAAACAGCAGAAAAAAATTGCTAATTATGATTAAAAAGAACAGCTATATAAATAGAATTTATTATCAATTAAGCCATGGGAATAATTAATTAAGGTAACAATTCTTTTTGTGCTAAGTTTTCTCTGTTGTTGAGTGTGGTCATTTCTTATATAAAATCAGTATGTTTCCAGAGAACGCTTGTTTTGTGTTGTAATAAGTCATTCAGAAAAAATTCTGACACTGTTCAGGGCAGTGGTGCCACCCTGCCTTAGGCCCCTTACAGTTGAATTGGAAAGTTCCAAGGTTACGTCTACCGGCCAAAGCAGCCAATGAAAGCAACAAGCTGGCACTTCTACTTGGAGATGAAGGTAAAATCAAACTGTGTTTCAATGAATCTTCCTGGCAAGTTAGTTACAAAAAAAAAAAAAAAAGGCAGCTCAGTACCCTGTGTAGATGTATCTTGATTTCCCATTCTGTTTTGTCACATGTGAACCCACTGAAGATGGCATGTAAGGCTTTCAGTATTGCGCTCCTCTCCCACCATTTCCAAACCCCCAGTAAATTATTGTTATAGTTATAGCTTGGTCTCAGAGGAATGAGCATAAGATATTTGTCCACACTAGGGATGAGGCAGGAAAAAGAAAGGACAGGTGAGAAACGTCAGGCCTGCTCCCCTGGAAGGAACAGTAACCTATGTGCATAAGTCCAAAGCCAGAAAAAAAGTCTTTGGCAGAAATCAACATACAGGAAAGACTTGGGACATGGAAAGATTGCCCAAAGATTCCAGAAGTACTTTATTTTTTGATAACAATTTTCATCCTCAAATTTCTAAATGGCTGGTTCATTTTATAGTCACTATCATATGATTACTTTGTTTTCCCTATAAGATAAAAAATAAAGAAGCTTGAATTCCCCATGAAGAATTCTATGATAGACATTTTTACTGCTATCAATGAATACAAAATACTTCGTTATTAGTTACCGACCAGAGCATTTTATATTTATTTGAAATAATTAAAGAAAGTCATTTCATACCAAAGAGGTGGTGGTCTTTTAAACCACTTTTCATTGATTTCATTTTCTAAGAATTATGAGTATGTGGCCACAAAGGAATGTCTGTTTACAGGAAGTGTGTCTCTGGAGTTACATGCACATATAAAAAACATCTGTGAAAGGCAAGACTCATTTGCTTCCTAATAAAATTTACCCTTAGGAAGGTCAATCAGTCTACACGATCTTTCACTGCCACTGCACACTTCAGAGGGAAGAAAACAGAAACATCAAAGTCTTACTATTTTTATAAATAACTTTGTCAGGTACTAGTTTAAGACCTTTTTCAAAATGCACAGTCAGCAATATAGTTGCAAAAGGAAAAAGGAACTGGAAGTCAGCACCCCACTGCGCATTCTGTCATCCTGCTGACTGTGGACTGTGAGCTGTTTGAAGAGAAAAACTGGAAACTCAGAGCAGAGAAAAGGCTGAAAGGTGCACAAACCTCAGAGATGGCTCTCATCTGCTCTTCCCAATTGCAATCACGGAAGCTGGCGGGAGGTACAGTGCTTCCAGAATAGTTTAGTTTGTGTTTACTAAACGTTGAGGAGAAATGCACAAAGCACATCCACCCCTCAACAGTGCACTCACAGCAACAGGGTTCAGACGTGATTTCAAAGTTGGCACAATTTTAATATTTATTTTATTTTCTGTTTTAATAAATTAACGTGCATTTGTGTAGAACTAGTTTAACAAACAGAACAAAGTTCTGTAAAAGAAACAGTGTCTTAAGTACCTCCCTCGTTTGTAGAGCAATCTCTTTTTCTTTAATACAGCCTCTTTTCAGATAGTACAGCTTCTAGGGAGACACGCATGCATTAGCGAGGAAGAAAATAAAGACCTTCTACAGTCACTCAGATTAACTGACTCCAACCTGGCAATCAGTGTGGTGACAGCTGTCACAGCTAGAACACAGTCACACTGAGAACCCAGGAGCTGACATTTGAAGATGATTTCTAGAAACACAGGGAGGTATTTTGTTAAGTAATAATCCGATTTGTTTGCATTGTCCCATGTAAAAATCAGTATGTTAAAAAATAACATACAAAGGCAATGAAAATAAAGTTTGGGATCACAAATCATCTATTTAGTCTTAATAGAAGAGAAAAATTCCATTCATGTTTTCATGGCAGAGTATGAACTAACAGAATCTCCTATTGAGGAATTATATTATTATAGCCAGAAATATTTAAAGTAGTTACACTGCCTTCAAATTTTATTTTCCTGCTTCCTAACACTGATATTCTGCTACTTCATCACTTGTTAGTCTTCAGAAGCTTTAGAACAAAGAACTCAAAGAGAGTGTCTGGTTATTTTGAGTTTCTCAAGTCAGTTCAACAAAGATTTACTAAATATTTGATATGTGGCAGATACTGTGGCAGACACTACAGTAAAGTAATGGACAACAAAGGATCCAGCTGTCTACTATGCTAGCTTAATTCTAGGGGAAGGCAGAAGAAACAGACTCAAAAAGAGTAAGTTCAATACAAGGCTTTGGACACAAAGACAAGGTTATGAGAGCGTAGAAGAGAGACTCAATGCAGCCAGAGAGGTATTCTCTCTCTCTCTCTCTCTCTCTCTCTCTCTCTCTCTCTCTCTCTCTCTCTCTCTCTCTCTCTCTCTCTCCATATACACACACACATACATCCTTACTCTCTATAACGTAAACAGAGTATGAATTTCAGTTTCCCAAGATTCCTACAAACTATTAATGTTACTGTTTGAAGCACTGATTTGCGGGTGCATTTTGGTCTAACCAGTTGTTCAGGAGTCTTGTGTGTAGGGTGGTACCACAGTCACGTTGTGAGTGTCTGTGTGGGTCTGGGCACGTTTGTCTGCACATCATTCCTGGCTGGTACTGGCTCTGCCCTGTGGGGAGGGGCGGATGGCCTCGTCCTGGGGCTCCCACGTTCTGATGTCAGTGGGGACTGGGTAATAGAGGAGGGAGAAGCCATGTCTCTCCCTCGCCCACTGAGTGTGTCCATCTGTCCTGAATGGGGTGGCTCCCTGGGTGACTGGCTCCTCCTCCCTGGTCTTTCCCACTGAGGGAAGAGAGGGGCTTTCTACAGTGGCTGACATCTGGGTGCCTCACTGTCCCTTTTCTGTTTAGCTTCTCAATTATTCTGTCATCCTGTAAACCATCCTTTATATGAAATTCACTGAATTTTAAATACTAAGTGTAGTTTCTGTTTTGTGACTTAGACCCTGACTCACATCCTTCCCTAATGATGGACCATGAGAAAGAGCCAAATCAAAGGGTCTTGGGAGTTCTGTGGAGTCATTTTCGACTACACTGAACGATCCCAGTCAGCTGTTCTCTCTTAATAGGAATGATAAATACTTAGCATTAATTTGTTGTTAGTAATCTCCATGTGTTTTATTTGATCCTTTTATTTTCCTTAATCTTTCCACAAACTCTAGCAGGTCAGCATGATCGTTTTCCTAGTTCACAGAGAAACCAAGGCTACCTCGTTACCAGTTAGCAGAAGGAGGACTATACCTGGCCTTGCATTCCACCATTAGAACTTGGAGATACTCCCTTAGCACCAGGCGTAATTTCTGCCTAAGGCCATTCCCTCCCCCCCTACCTGAGATCTACATCTGTTATTGGCTACTTTAAATATTAGGAATTCTAGGAAATCATACAACTAAACTTGTCAGAATTAAATCTATGATATGGGAAAATACAATCCATATAAGAGCCTGGAAAGAACTTCTATGAGTACAATAATCAAGCTTTATTTGTCAACAACATGAGGATTGTTTTAACTTACAAAAGCTTTTCCTTGCTCACACTCGGATTCTCTGCTGTGTTCTAAAGTGTAAAGTTTGATTGGTACCTGCACTCCTACTGTCCAAATTATTTCTACACATATAAGAACTCTACTAAATTGTGATCTCTTTTAATGCAAAAATTATATTTTATCAATCGCTGCACCCCCAGTCTAGATCCAAGTCTTTGGAGGCACTCAATAAATGTGATCTTCAACAGCAATTGGATGACGATATGTGTAAGTGGCTATAATTAAGGAGATGTATGTGTGTGAGATTCTAAAATAAACATGTGTGTAAGTACCTGTAAAATAAATAGCTCCAGGTTACAAAGGCTATATCTGTCATAACTTTAAGAATTGTTCCATATTACATACACAAGCCTGCAGTAGACAACTGAAATGTAATTTATGAATCTATTCTGTGAATAGAAGCAAGAAATCCAGATGCAGAAATGCTATGGTCACATTTTAGTTGGGGGTTGCTCATTACCTTGGTCAATAGTTAATTGTGACTTCTGGTCTTACATGGGAGGCTGAATACACAAGTATTTTTCCAGAGTATGCTGAAAGCCCATTAAAGTGGCAGAAAAATACATCAATAAACCTTCCAGGGAGACATACATACATTAGTGAGGAAGAAAATAAACCTTCTACAGACACTCAGATCAAAAAAGCAGGGTGCTGACAGATGCCATGGCTAGAACTCACCCTCAGAACACACAAATGCTAGGAGCCAAGCCTCCGCTCCCCGTACGAGGTATGAAGGGTTTCCTTTCTCTTACAAATGATCTGTCCAGGAAAAAAGCCCATGGAAAACTAACGTTTTTCCAAATTAAAAAAAAGCCAGATTCTTCTCTCATCACTCTTGTGGGGAAATCCACCAGTCAACAAATACCAGCTATTCATACAGAACCTCCAATGGCCATATCCATGCTTCAATAGTCAATATGAATAAATGGGAAGAGATGTCCTGATTTGGAGAAAAGCCACTTAATAGAAATCATTAAGGACAAACTAACAAGTAAAGAAAAGAAAAAAGCTTAAAAGATAATGCAAAGAGCAAGAAAAAAGGTCAAAATTCCCAATAAATTTAATTATATATAATATATATTTATATATTTTGATCATATCTATGTTTTTTAAATTCTAAATTTAATATCTTCAAATGTGAAGAGAAGCCAGTATGCCAGTAAAACAAGACCAGAGTGCTATAAAAGGAACATTCAGGGGGGGAAAAAAAAAAGAAAAGGAAAAGCACTCTTGAAATAAACAAAGAAGCTCAGGATGTGGAGGAATTAGGTACCTCACAAGGTGGGAAGTTTGTCTGGAACTGATTTTAGGGAAAATTGTTAGAAAGTTTATGTGACAAGCAGTTATATTCTCAGATACATCCTCCCAGTACCAGGCTGGTATCCCTTCCACTTTGGCAGAAGCCTGGAAGTTTACTACCTGCAATTACTGAACCACACAGTTGATAACCTTGAAAACACTCAGTGTCATCAAAGTTGGGGACAAATATTTGCATCCTTCAAACCATCCTCACCACTTTTATCACTTCCCACACCCCTGTAATCCAGCACATGAATGTCACCCAGATTATTGCCCTGGAACTCCAAACTGGTCCCCGGCTTCCACACTCATCCACCACAGTGCCAGAAGTGTTCCTTTAAAATATAGGTCAGATGATGTCAGCTATCTGTTCAAACTCGTCCAGTGGCTCCATCTCAGTCAGAGTAAAAGCTAATATGACCCTGCCATCTTCATCCTCTGCCCTGCACCCATCTTCCCCCTGCTCTCTTCTCACCTGCTCTACTGTCAGTGAAATTAACCTCTGTGGTAGGCTGACAATGCCTTCCCCCAAAGTTGTACACCTCAAATCAGTGGAACCTATGAATTTTACCTTATAGGGCAAAGGTGGTGATTAAGTTAAGTGTCATGAGAATGTGCTTATCCTGGCTTATGGGGGGGGGGGGCATAATGCAATCATATGTACCCTACAGAGAGACGCAGATAGAGTTTTGAGAGACACACTGAAGACAAGGCAATGTGATGGCAGACAGATTGGAAGACCAAGAAGCACGTGTGACCAGCAGAATCTGGAAGAGGCCGGGAAAGGAATCACCCCCGGCATCTCCAGAGAGTGTGGTCCAACACTTAGGTTTCAGAACTCTGGGCTCCGGATATTTGAGAGAGAGAGAGAATGGATTTTTGTTGCTTTAATTCACCACACTTGTGGCAATTTGTTACAGCAGCCACAGGAGCCTCATACTGCCTCCTTGCTGTTTCAGTCATATGGCCTCTTTGCCTTCTTGGAAGAAATTTAGACACCGTAGGCCCAGGGAAGTTACATGTCCAGCTCTTTCGGACTGAAATATCCTTCTCTCAGATATCCACATGGCATCTCCAGTTCTTTCCTAAAGTAACAGAGATGTTCCCTGATCATTTTATTTAAAACGGCACCCCCTCCCCAACACTCCGTCATCCTCTGCTTTACTTCTCCTTCCAGCACATACTTAATATACTTTGTTTTACTTACAAACGTGTTTATTGTCTGTCTCCCTCAACAGTAATACTAGCATCAGCTCAGTTAGGGCTGTGGTGTGGCTCGGCTTTATTTGCCCCGGAATCTCCCAACACTTGTATCACTCACTGCATGGAGAGCCCTCAAGACATATCTAAGGACGCATGCCTGCCTGAGTGAATGAAGGGACCAAGCAGAGAATCAAAGTCCTGACCACTGAGCAATCTTCTTTGCTTCTGAGTTAAGTCAGTGTGTTAAGACTAATACCTCACTGTTGAAACCTTACTGAACCTTTTTTCTTTTAGCATAGTTTCATTCTCTTAACACAGTCTGTATATCGTTTTGTGTGATCTTATTCAAATAAAACATTACTGTTTTTGTTACAAGTTGCCATATTTTTTATTATTCCTAAACTCATTTTGTATTTTCTCTACTACTTGGTGTATTTCATTTTAATCATATTTTTATTGATCAGGGAATTCTTTTTCAGTCCTTTACTTTCCATTACTAGCTTTATTGTGGATCTTCATTTACATTTTACCCAAATTAATAGCGGTACAGTGGTTAAGAGAACACTCTAAAAATCATTGCATTCAGGTTTGAATACCCCTTTGGTACTCACTAGATCTGAAACTTTGGAAAAGTTACTTAATTTCCCTTGTCTGGAAAATGGTAACAATAATAATATTTCACATGTACAGTTCTCATACAAAGTAAAGATTGAGTATATTTTACGTTTATCTAACAGGGTCTGCCTTAGAGTAACCCTCAAAAAAAGATTTTTAAGTTCCAAAGATACTACATGACTTTTGTGTCTGACTTTTCCTTCTTTATTTTATTATGGCAACCAGAGTGTACAGACATAAATTAAATATTAGAATCATCAAATTTTTAAGAGGCTTATTTATTTTGGGTATTTTTAATGTAAATTACTCATCAACAGCACATCTCCACATCCACATTCATTCCTGAAATATGATCTATAACCTCGATTTGTGTAGTAATATCAGCCCATGGATAGGGAGATATCATTAACATTAGGTTTTCAAAACAATATCTGTATTGTGTATTCCATAATTACGAAGGGGGAGGGAAGCGTTTTAAATCATGAAGTAAACTACCCTAAAGGCTAAAAGTGGTGCCAACTTAATAAGCCCACTATGGTTTATGAAATATTTGTGCTCTGTCTGACAGCCTACAGTAAAAACCTGGGGTAGGTTTTTGATTGGATAAAAGGAAAAACAGAATATATTGGAATGAGGCCACATTTATCTAAATCAGCAGAGACATTTCCTACTGCAGTGACCTTCACCGTGTTTTGAGGTCTACAGCAGCACTGAGAAACCTTTTTTTTTCTTTTCTTAAATATATCAAATACACTGAAAGGATCTCTATTCTTTTCCTATGATCAAGTACTCAAGACCTCATTATAAGGATTTCATATGTTTGACGTTATTATGGATTTCTCTTCACCACCACGAGCTAATCTTACACTTTACAGAAATGCTAAAATTCTCCTAGAAGTATCATATTCTTTCCCTTGATGATCATCATTCAAACCAACAGCTTTTAAAAAAACCCATTGTGCCAACATCTATGGAGAGGAAAACCCTTAAGGTGACTGGAATCAATCAACATAATGGAAAGCCTAATGTTTAACATCTGTATAAATACTTAGATATGGGACAAAGAGTTTGGGTAAACTAAATTCTTTTCTTTCTCATTTTTTTTGTTTTTTTGTTTTATTTTGTTTTTTTGAAAGTATATGGGACTGAATTTTTAACCTCTTCATTTATTATAAATTACATTACAGTAGACAAGATCCAATCTGATATGTAAGTCATTCTATAGATCCTCACAATTCTAATACAAATCATAATTTTTTAAGTCGTCAAATTTTAAAACATCCTAATTTAATCCACAATATTACATTAAAAGTAAATAAATGTTCTTTCTATGTTGGAAGTAGAAATATGGAGTTAAATTCATTTTATTTTCCTCTGTTTTCCCATTTGGCCAAATTGATTTTTCTGAACATATTGTTAAGTTGTTATCACTTAATAATTAAAATAAATAGAATATATATCCTTCTATTTTCTAGAACTTGTTATATATGTGCATATATCTCTGTGTGTACAGTTACATGTATACTATGTATATGGTTGCATTCCCCTGACATTCGTACATTAATATTAAAATGTCCATTGGGTTATGTGAAATAGTTCACTAAAAAGTAATCCAAAATACCAATTATGTATCCACAATCTGAGGGGGGAACTTAATCATCCATGATATTTGCTGATCCATAGCTTTTATTTTATGTATGACTTGCTTATGAGTAATGACTACAAGCTTGACCTGAATGGCCATCGCTCTTCATAATGTACCCCATCTGGCCCTGTATTAAAAAATGGTTGCACAAGGCGTCCTTTGAATTAGACACTGAAAGAATCTGTGAAAATTAAACATGATCTATTATAGGTGACACATCATGCCTTATAAACTATTGTTTGTGATTGGCTTATCCAATTTATCTGCAATCTAGTATGGCTTTTGGGACAAGGAATAAAGAACAGCTAGGATTTAATCTGGCGGATGGATTCAGATGAAGGCTGACAGGGAAAATACCTTGAGAAAGGTACGATTCTTGATGTGTGTGTGGTGGGGGTGACATCCTAGTATAACATGTGGCAGAATGGGGGAGACTGAGTACATAGCAAGTATTTAGAACACACCAAAACCTATAGGCTTCCAAACCACAATCCAGGGCAGTCTCCCTATTTTTGTCTGTCTACAGATTAAAAATGTTTATTGAGCATGTATTCTAAGTCAATATTTGTCCTATGACGGGCTTCATTATTGAAGAAAATGTAACATAATAAAAAAAAAAATGTCACCATACGTGAAGCTTACCCTCTTGGGAGGGGAGAACAGACAATAAACATAACTAAAAACTAAAATATATATAGTATAATATAAAGGGACACATACTATTGAAAAATGGAAAGCATAGAGCCATATAAAGTGGATCATGTCTAGAGGTTGGGGTGGCTAAATCACAGTTTAAAATAAGGTTCCTGAAGTGGGACTTATTGAGAAAGCAGCATCTTCATAAAGACGTGAGAGAGGGGAAAGAGTCAGCAGGGCCATTACCTGGGAGCAGAACAGCAGGCCCAAGAAGGTACTGAAAATTTAGGGCTTCATCAATCATTGTGAAGATGTTAGCTCGTCCTCTGAGGGAAATGAGATTCCATTGCAGCATTTTGGGTAAGAAGTAGTGTGATCTGACTTCCATGTTTACAAGATCATTCTGGCTATTGTTTTGAGAATAGGCAACAGCAGGAATTGGGAGAAGGGTGGGGCGACAGACACTTTTACTAATCCAGGTGAGAGGTGGTGCTGCCAGGGCTCACGGTGGTGGCAGAAGTGAAGGAAATGATCACAATTAGGGTTTCCAGGAGGGAATTCCCGCCCATTCTCAGGAATTGTTTTGCTTTTCTGTACCTGAATCCTGAGAAAATTTGGTCTCAGGATTGGGAAAATCGGCTCCTTGAACCCAGGTGGTTGGTAGTATCAGCCATCACTTTCTGGAAACGATTCATCATGGAGAACAGACAAAGTTTATATCTCTGGATTCAGGAACAAGAAAGCAAAATGAATTCCTGAGAACGGGTGGGAATTCCTGCCTGGAAACCCTAATCGCAACCATTTTATTAATACAGTCCAATATTACTTCCTGATGGGTTGGATGTCAGAATGAGAAAAATAAAGGAGTCAAAAATGACTCAC
Organism: Rhinolophus sinicus; assembly: GCF_036562045.2. Lineage (NCBI taxonomy): Eukaryota > Metazoa > Chordata > Mammalia > Chiroptera > Rhinolophidae > Rhinolophus > Rhinolophus sinicus. The sequence continues at coordinate 118,822,115 of NC_133757.1, forward strand.
TGCTGTGTGTAGGCTGCTGTGACTGTTAAGGGCTGAACTGAGCTGGAGGGAGCTGAGCTGCCCAGAGTCAGAGCAGTCTAATCAGACAACAAACCCAAATGAAAGGGACCATCAAGCCTTTTACCATAACATCAGCATTAGCAAAAAGGCAGAAGATGTGGTCCTCCAGTGTTTTGTTCCTCCCCGTGGACTGGCTTCCTGCAAGGGTCCGGGTGGGCACAGACTTGGGCATCGTCTCACTGCTCAGGGTGCCCCAAACAAAAGGGTTATATAATTTTATGGACCTGGGGATCTGGGAAAGGAGTAGGTTGGGCAAAGAGTGGAAAACTACTAAATACTGAGTTGAGGGGGAAAGTATCTTTCAGGTCCCCCCCCCCCGTCCCCTCAATAAGGAGACCTTGGAAGAGACACCAGGGAAGGCCATAGCCAAGGGCCCTCTGAATGGAGACACTAGGGCTAGGAATGTGTATAAGCGCAGAGACCACCAGGGGAGGCTGAGTCCTGGGCTGCAACTCCCATCAGAGATGGCAATACACTGATATGTGAATGGCAGTTTTGGCCTAGGAATCCTGCCAGGTAAAGCTTTGTAATCGTCTATAGTGGGACCTGAAGGATCACACATAGGTTTGTGGCCAGGAGTCCAAATCCACATTAACAGAAACTGATATAAAGAGTATAAAGAGTTTTCAGAGAAGATGATGGCGTTCAGTTTTGGACATATTTTGACTCCTTTCCTGAGTCAGTCAGCTTAAACTAAGACATGATGTAATAACAAACAAGCTCCAAATCCCAGTAGTTTGCAAAGATTAAAATTTACATTTTCTGATACTACGTATCCATTGCCAGTTGCCGGAATCTCTGCCTCATGGGTTTGTATTTGCTTGTTTTTGTGTTTGTTTTGCAACATGGTGGAAGTGGTGTGAGAAGGAAGAGAGACAAGCACAGCTCATTGCTGGTGCTTAAAGCTTCTCCCTGAAATTGTATCACTGAGGGTTCCTCCCAGGAGACAGAATCAGCAGGAGAGAGAGAGACAGAGTGGGGGAGGGAGGGAGAGAGAGAGAGAGAGAGAGAGAGAGAGAGAGAGAGAGATTGCACTGATTTGGCAAATCTGAAATCCACAGGGGAGGAGGGAGGCTGTCAGGAAGGGCAGCCTAAAAAAGCTGGAAGTTCCTGTCCAAAAGCTGACACTGCAGTCCTCAGGTAGAATTTCTTCTCCCTTACAGAAACCTTAGTTCTATTTTTAAGGACTTTTAACAAATTGGATCAAGTCCACCTAGATTATCAATGGCAATCTCCATCACATAACGTCAACTGATTTTAAATGTTAATCATAGCTACAAAATAACTTCACAGAATCACCTACAGTAATGTTTCATTGAATACTTGGGTACTGTAGCCTTGTCAAATTGTCCATATAGTGACACGTGTAACTTCTGCTCATATTTCATTGACCAAATCAGGTCACATGGCCACAGTGAAATGATTCAGAGTAGGGGTGTATAATCTTCTTGCAGGAAGGAACTACTGGGAAGTAGTATGTGACAGAGGGAAAGGGAATAATTTGAACTCTGACAAAATCTACCACCCTTTCCAGACTTATTTGTCTTTTGTTCCCTAGTTTGCCATTGCTCGCCTCATATTCAAATGGTATTTTTAGTACAAAAGGTCTAAGAAATATACTTTGCATACCATTATGGAATGACATGGATATCTTCCCCATTTAGTGAAGGTACTGTCAGTAGGTAAGCTAAATTAAACCTCAGCACCCAAACATCATGGCGAGACTCCCCACGGCAAGAACAATAAACCGAAAGCCAGTAAAGAAGACTCTGGTCCCTACACTGACGTCCAACATACAAGTTAAGTGTGGGCCATTTGAAGACCTAACCGTAGAAAAATTTGCAATTTTTAATATCTTTAACCAACGAAGACTGTTGCAATTGAAAGTGACAGAAAACCAAATCAAAACTGTATTGAATCAAAAATTGACTTAATTTTCTCCCCTAATTACGAAGGCCAGGTACGGGATTGGCTTCAGGCACAGCAGATCAGGGGCTCCCAATGGAGCAGTGTTGGACATATGAGAACTACTAATTTCAACTCTGTTGTCTTTCTTCTCAAACTCATTCTTCCTTGCATAGTGACAAGATGACCACAAAACCTCAGGTCTCACATCTTCGTAATCCCAAGCCCATCAGAAAGAGAGAGGACTTTTCCCCGCAATAGGCTGACAGTACTGACCCTGGCTCTTGCTGTCACAAATTGTGCTAGTTCATCACTCTGGCCAGGAAGACGGCTTTAGCCAATTAGCTCTCTTTTCTGGAGCTGAGGAGAGATAGACATGGCCATCAAAAACACTCGCACACGCATTGATAGTAGGGGCAAATTTCCAACCTCTTAAAAAATGTAGAATTTTCTATTAATGGTAAAAAGTGAATGTAGACTGTGAGTGTAAAGGCATATTATTTGGCAAAAATCACCAGATGTTCTTTGTCCATAAAATAAATGGTCTGTACTAGATTATTTCAAATATCTTTTCTACGTCAATGCTTTTCTCAAGTTCCTAAGTCATTTCATCCTGTGAGCCTCTGGATCCTCTTTACTAATAAGATGTATGAGGTGAAGACCCTGGTGAAATCAGGAACATTCCATAAACATAAAATATTACAATACAGTAAAAACAGCCACTCTGATTTTTTTTTTCTCTCTCTCTTCCATTTAGAAGCTAAACTGCAAGTTTTCAATCATCTATGGATAAATTTGTCTTGAGTTTTATGGAAATACTATTAACTTCTTTACCCTACCTACTGGTTGATTTTATGGCTTTTTCTATATGGGAGTGTTGCTCTGTGGAATTTGTTAAAAATATGAATCAAAGATGCTATTAAATTTATGAAACCAATAAATACATAATATTGCTTAATTATAAAATTACCTATGATTCATGTTTTATATTTTAATTTTACTAGTTGTGATTTATGATTTAAAATGGACATTTAATATTTACATTCCTTCAATGCACATTTTAATATATTGTTACCATAAAATTTTCTCCTATAGTTAAAACATTATCTATTACTTTTTCAAGTCATCATCCTTATTTTTCAAGGGCTGACAATAACTAGCTTTCATTCCATTCTGCTTTGGCAATAGATAACACAGAAAAATAATTATCACTTTCAAAATAAAGGTACTAATTTTTGACCTATGTATTACATCCCTGAGTGCAAATATTTGTGCTCAATGAATCTTAAAAGACTAGAATATTTAAATTTTCAAATAATGTGGTCCATTCTTATGACATTTAAAATTTAAACGGCAATTAAAATGGTTAACAGCAGACATGTCTGCACTATTGAGAAAGAATGAACATGTTACTATGAACCAAAAAGACCATGGGTTTATGGTGAATTTAAACTATTAAATTTACAAACTTAACCATTGTGTCTCAATCAAATTAACTGGTTAATAAATTAGACCTGCAAACCTTGACTATGAGATGAAGGCCTTACTATTAGCTACCTCAAGTTTCCTTTACTTATTTGTATCAAGGGTGACTAGTTATTAGGCTGGTGCAAAAGTCATTGCAGTTTTTGCAATTGTTCTTAACCTGATAAGCCGCAATGACTTTTGCTCCAACCTAATAGTTTTATGGTTTCTGGTTTGGGGTTTTTTTAGCCAAACCAGTTGGTTAATGATCCGAAAGGGAATCTAAGTAAGTCGTCCTCGTGATTTGATTTCTCCCTCCTGCCTTTGCAGTCTGTCTGAGCGGGTAGACATTGTCCTGAGGGACGGAGTATTTGACCACCCACGTTTCCTTTGCCCGTGTCCACGGATTGCCCATCTCTTGAACATTCCCAGTATTCATTTTTCTCACCAAACAAATATTCAGCTTTATCTCTAGTTTATGCTACCTATTCAGAGAGGGGTCAGCTCATGGTCTCCTGATGAGTGGTGACAGACCAGTTAAGGGATTAGAGTGTCATTCACTATGATAAGACACTGTTGCGGCAAGCAGGCAGGTAGATGAAATCATTTTTAGTGCTCCCGAGAGCAGGGGTCCTACAGAACTTCAGTCCTTTACAAATAGAGGAGATTCGTGTGGATTCATAAAATTTCAATTATAAGTATATCTCCCATGAAATGGTTTTACCGTATATCTATTTTATACATTAAGGAAACATTAACATACCCAGTCAATAGACAAAGGAGAGAAAGACATTTTTATAACATTGGAACAACCCATCAATAGTAAAATGATAACTTGAATGTTATGTCTTTCAGTTATCAATTATTGTAAATAAATTAAGCATTTTAATTTGAAGAATGCTAATTTTCAATAGTCAGTATCTGTTTTACAGAGAAATATCCTAGCCAGATAACTAAATTTCTAATTTTAGTCATCATTTAATATGATGGTAGATGCATATAATTTATGAGGACAATTATACTACTGAAATCTGGTGAAGGTATATTTTCTAAGCCTGTGTTTTCCAATATGTGACTACTGAGTGCTTGAAATGTGGCTAGTCTAAACTGAGATGTGCTGTAAGTATAAAATATAGACCGGATTTACCAATACAGAAAAAAAATAATACCTCAATCATTTTTTACATTGACCACTGCTGAAAAAATAATGTTTTGGATAGTTTGGGTTAAATAAAATGTTATTATAATTAATTGCACCTCTTTCTCTTTAATCCTTTGTATTCAGCTGCAAGAACATTTTCCATGGCATGTAGGACTTACATTTCTATTGGACTGCTCTGTTCCAAGTATAGCGTTAGCACATTGAAAATTACTTTTTTTGCTCTCAAATCTCAGGCATGGTTCAGATAATTCATGGCCTTTGTATTAAAAAAATGTTCTCATATGGCTACAGCCATTAGAATGTGTTATCATAAAGGAAGAGAGAAATGAATTTTCCTCTATCGGACAATTTCATAACTGACACTGAAGTAACTATTCTCATGCATTAGGAATGTCTAGTGCAAAGTAAAATCCGAACAGTTGTACATTTTGTTATGATTCGTTTTGACATTCCCAATTACATTTTCCAAACTTTACCTACAATGTCCTCAGCAATCTTTTCAACCAGCTGAATAAATTTTGTTAAATTCAACCAAGCAACTGAACATGATTTATTTATTTTGCTGTTAACTCTAGTTTCTTTGGCATACCCAAAACTTGAACTTGCACCAAAGTCTGTTTTCTATCTCATTATTAAATAGTACAGAGCCATTAGGAACCCCTTTCAGAAACACTGGGATCCTGTTCCTTCCTGTAGTTAATAGAGTATGTGGAATTATTACTTTATGTTCAATAAGTATTGCCATGAAAACTGACGTTTTGTAAGTGCTGGTGAAATGAAGACACTTGCTGTTTCCATTATCAATGCCAGCTTTTTGTCTAATACTTAAGCGAGGCCAAACTCTTGAGGAAAATCAACGTTTTTTTCCTAAGTTCACTTGACAAAATTGTTTTGAAAAGCTAAACTTTTATCGGACTAAAGAGCAACTAAATGTGAAACAATCTGTTTCTATACTGAGACTTCTATCTAGATGGTGGTTATAGTACTCAGACACAGAATAACTTTTTTGAAATACCAAGTAAGGTAGCTAGGCGACCTGACAATCCATTGCATAAAATTTACAATCATAAATTATTTTTAATCACAGCCACTGTAAAAATCAAGAATCAAAATGAAAGATATTCATTATTAAAAAATGTGTTTTAACAGAGAGTAATGAGACTTTTGCCCAACCATATGAAACGAACTCGGGCACTTAACTTACCCAGTATTACTCCAGTTGAAGTTTCTTTAAATGTTCCTAAGAAGAAGGAAAAAAATAATAGTTTTAGAAAGATATTCTAGATAAGGCAAAGTAAATCTACTTATTTGTAAACTCTCATTCTCAAAAATGTTGTTATTATTATTATTGTTATTATTATTTTTACAATATCAATTCTATACTTTGAAGTCTATGTGTAAGAACCAAGATAGACTGTGTAATACTTTTAAATATTTTTACTTGTCACATCAGGAATTAGACTTAAAACAATCCTGTTTACAAAACTAATTCTTTGGAGAGTAATTTTTGAGTGTACCAATGAATTCTCTAAAACAATATTTTCTTTAAGTCATGAAGTTCAATGTAATAAATTAAACAATAGTTTACAGTAATAATAGAATACATATCCACCCATGTTATTATTATTAAACATAATCATTACTAAATAAAACAATTATTATCAAAATTGTTTGTCATGGAGGTAGGGCATATTATGGTAGAAATGTGTGTAAAGGCACCCTGGGAAAGATGTTAGTTTTTAATTATCTTGATATGAAACAGGACAGTCCTCATTCCCTTTTGTTAATTCCGATTGGTCACTCTCACACTGCATAGCCAATAAAAAGATCTCTAGGTCTGGAAGGAGGAGCCAGTGGTCTACTGGGCTGGACTCCCTTGTTGGTAATACTTACAGCTTTGCTGTCAAGTCAGTTCAGCTCCAGGCAGTTAGGAAGTTAGCTTTTACTGACTATTTACTGCACACTGAGTAAGACACACCATCCTGGAAAAACCTGGACCCCCCACAGAGCAGAGCAGAAAGCACCTGGGGCCAGCCAGGAAGCACAGAGAAACCAATTAGCTTAATAAGACAAGGTTTTCAGGAGAATGTTGCAGCTTGAGCCCCACTGTTCTGTCTTTCCTTTTATTATTTGGCCTTTTAAGGGATTTTTTTTTTTTTTTAATGATAGAAGTCTGACTAATTCCATTTTTTTTTTTTAATTATTCTATAGTTATTTCTTACTCTTTAAAGTATGTTGTCTCAAATTTCAATGTATTCTTGTATATTGTATGATACTGAAGTGCACTTTTAAAGAAAATCAGAGTCAGACTGTAGTTAAAGTGATAAAAACAGATGTTATTCAGAGTCTATTGCAGTAGGGGAGAAGAGACCTCATTATGGAACTGGGCTCCATTCCAGGAACAGCTGGAACAAGTGGAGACCTCCTGCCAGAGTGTGAGGGAGTCAATGGATGGAAACTGACAGTGAGGACACATCAAGGATAGGGGATTCCTGCTAAACCCATTTAACAGGATTTTCGCAAAAACTGGACTCTGCATACAGAGCAGGATGGAGGCCAAAGTTGAGAGCTCATCAAGAAGACAGATCAGAGAAGCCTGACTGAAGTTTGCTCAAGGAGTCTTTGTCAAAACGTATGCGGGTCTCTTTAAATAACTACATCTATGGAACAAAATAATGATCAATTTAATTCTAGTATTTTATACATAAGATTTGTAATAATCTTGAGATTATTTCACACAATATTTTTGTGTTTTCCCTTTCCCCTTTAAGTGTATGATTAATTCTGTCATCATTCATTTAATTGGATGTAATTAAGAATTTTCTACTTAGAAGTGTTTCAGAGAATACGAAAATAATATTTTTTTCCTAAGAACATTTCCTAGGAAACTGAAATAAAGAAACAGATAATATTTAACCTGGGTCCATAGGGAAAAACAGTACTACAGAGGAACAGAGAAGTAATGAACTGAATATTTGGAATAAAATACGGTTATCTAAAAACTTTTTTTGAAGGAGATTAATAGAAATGTTTTGACCATCTATAAAAGAAAGTGACATATGTATAACCAATTAAGTTAAACAATGATTCCTTTAAAATAAAAACCAAAATAAACAAAGTATAATTCACATTTGAGATAGTAAATAGGCTATAAACTATAGAAAACCTAATTTTAAGAGACCAAAAAGTAAGAAAACAGGAAAAAGGTGAAATAAAATGCTAAAACAAGTCATTGTATTTAATAATTTAGAAGCAGATATCCATGGATTAAAGGGAAAAAAACTATAGAGAAGAAATAATACTATAAAATAATAGACGTTTTCTAATCTAAAGTAAGGCTATGTCTGAAAACCAAGAGTGTTTAACATGCATTTTGAAAAATAGATAAGACATTCTCTATATTGGATATAGCATGGTGAAAATTTTATATTATGATTCTCAAGTCAAATATCACAAGTATTCATGTTTATAAGAAAAAGACAGATCACCAACACATTAACAAAAATCTATATATTTTTAAATGTTTCCACTATACCCAATGCCAAAAGCAATAAAGCAAATTCCAAAGAATATTGAGAAATAAAAGATTCTGTGTCCAATTAACTTGTATTCCTTATTTGAACGTAAAAGCAAGGCTTCTTTTTTCAGATAAACAATTATTCAAAATACTATTCTTTTAGACTTCTGGGACTTCCTCATTTCAATTTTTTTGGTCTTCATTTACCCGTTTATTGCTCAGATTTAGTAATACTAGAGCTATGATCTTTCCAAATCAAATCCTATCCTCTCATATCCCTGGATATAATATCCCAGTGACTTCACATTTTTCTTAGATACTGTTATCAGTGCCTACAATGTGCATAACCTGGCCCCCACCTGTCCAGCTACCTTCCCTGTACTTGCATCACTTGTTAGTCCTGCTCCTTTCTTTCTAAGCACCCCTCACATTCACCTAGTTAACTCCTACTCCTTTTTCAGAGAACGCGTGTTCATCTTTTGCCAGTTCCGTGATGTTTAATCACTACAGCTTTCCACCATATTCCAGGATCTATAAGGCTAGTTCCCTCCCCATCACTTTTGTTTTAATATTTGTATGTTTATGTTCAGATAAAATTAAGAATCGTTTTATTAAAATCACAGAACCACAAAAAAATCATATTTGGTTTGAGTTTCAGCATATTAATTTATTCAGTAATTTACATAGCATATTTTTTTTTAAAAGATATACCAAATCTTCTTATGAAAAAGAAAATATAGTTTTCCGTATTTTTCACATCTTTCCTTATGTTTCTTTTCACTTTTTATAGAATATATCCTAACTTGTTATTCTTTATTTAGGATAAGCTCTGATTTTTATATACCAATTTATAATCAGTAACCTTACTAAATGTTCTCATTGTATCATTTTTTTCATACAATTATTTTGTGCTATCTAGCTTTGCCATAATGTCATATTCAAACAAAAACTAACCTTAACTTCACTTTCCAAAGTTGGCATCTATTAAACTCATCTGAAAATTTTGCCTTTTGAGTTAATAACACAGTTGGCTTAATTTATAGGTTGCATAATATTAACCGACTCATGCATGGCTATTATTATAATATAATCTACATTATCATGGTATGTGGCCCTATTAACGTGCTATGGAATTCTGTTCATAAACTTTTATTAGGTAATTATCCAATGGTATTCATAAGTAATAATAACAGTCTCTTTAGATAGATAGATTTAGTAGACATTTCTCTCAATATTGTTGATGGTGTTGGAAGAAGGAAACTGGAAACTTTTCTCCTGTCTCTGAAATCTACTTCTTAAAGCTGTCAGATAACTCATCTGGTAAGCCACCTGGGTGTTTTGTTTCTTTGGCAAGTAGCTTAATGACATAGGCATCTAGGAAAAGAGAGAAGAGGACCCCAGAAAAGAGAGCTGATGCCCCCTAGAGTAAAAGCCAGAACGATGGTGAGGATAATTTACCCTCAGCTTCACCAGGGCTCACCAGCAGAGAAAAGCAGAAAAGAGAAGAAGGGTCAAGAAAAAGGGGACATTTCTTATTTGGGAAGGATATATACCCTCTCACTCACCCAGAAGCCTAGTCTCTTCTTAAGAACCTAACTCTGGAAATAAATTTAGAAAGTGGGCACCTGACTATATAGAATACATCTGGCAGCAGTAAGATTCACGTAATGGGGGCTGAAATCAAACAACTGACTACCATAGTATAAGATGGAAAATGATGTCCCTAGTAAAGGATGCCACACAATTAGTGTGCAAGATGGGAGTGGTCACAAGAGTTGTGAACCCTGTCCACGCATACCTTTATGATGTGGCCTTTGAAACCCTGAAGTTCTGTCCACCCTACATTAGGTCTCCTAACAGCCTGACAGTAATGGAAAATGTTGAGCAAGACCAGAGACCTCCTCTGTCAGCAGGGATATTAATTAGCATGGGCTTTCCAAGAATGGATAATAATTTTCAAGTTCAAAGGAGGCTGAGTTGAGTCCTGAGTCCACACAGTTGTTTCTCAGGAAGGTTCCTGACAAATATAAGTCTTCCTTACTGGCTATGATGTTTAATGATAAAACAACTCATAAAAGTGTAGATGTCCTGGATTGAATAGAAACTCAGGGAAAACCAATGCAGAGCTAACACTGCTTATTAGTTTTCCTACCAATACTCCATCTAGCCTACATCAAAATTACTATCAACAGCATGGTCATTCCTACCACCAGCAGAAACCAATCATCCAGGGCTTCTTTTAAGCATGAGTCTAAGATGAATAAGAGGGGCTAGAATAGACCCTAAGGGATAAAGGAGTCCCACATTGGATAATCTCTAGTAAATCAGTGGAATACTTACAATATTGAAAAGGGTGAGGTTACAATCCACAACAGGTGCCCCTCAGAGACAGCCCCACCTTTGTCATCTGCCATGCCCTTTGCCAGGGGTAGGGTCCCACTCTCATATAGGGATCCAGAGGTCTTTGAAGAGGACCCTTCTAGCAGATAATCACTCTTATACCACATTAACTGTAGTTTAGGCTCCAAAAATTTTACAGAAGAGAAGGGCCAAGTCAAAACTGACAAACTGATTTTGTTGGGCCTCCCCCTACAGTGGTAGAAGTCATTACGTATGACATAACAGTTGTGGATACCTGCAAAGGTCTTCTATTGGCTTGTCCAAGCAAGGTGCCAACCTCTGCTCATGTCACCCAGGGGTCAGCAAAATAGTTTTAAAGCCTTTGGGAGAGCCACAAGTCTTACAAACAGATCAACACTCCCACTTAACCACAACACAAATGCTGTAATGAACAACACAAAATAACATAGCTCCTTTTTTTTTTTTTTTTTTGGTGTGTTTTTTTTTCCTTTTTCCAATGCTATTATGCTACAGCAGTAGGTATCAAAGAAAGACGTGATGAACTTTTAAAACAAGGGCTATAGAGAGAACTTGAAGGTCACTGCTCCCTCAAATGGTGAAAAACACTGCTCACAAGTCTGACTACATTAAATCCATACACATGGCATAACGACACCATATTTAAATGGACAAAACATACGGAGACCACTGATAGAGATATTGCAACCTTTACTGACGCTCATACAGACACCAGACACATCCAATTATCAGGTTTTACAGACATGGGAACCCGGGCATTGCTACCCAAAGTGAAGGAACAACCACCTGGTACTTTCACCTTCCCCTTTTCCCTTATAAACAACCCAGAGCCTCGCCACGTTGTCCTTGGTCCTCACAAGGCCCTATGTGAACCACAGACTCTGGGACCGTTCTCAGCCTGTATCCTCCCACCATCCAGCATAAGACGAACAAAGTTCTCACTGCTATCTAGCTTCCCATGTACAGTTCACCGTTGTACAACATGGGTTTGAACTGCACAGGTCCACTTATATGCGGATGTTTTTCTCAATAAATATAGTTGGCATCTCTGTATCCCCTACCCCCAGCTTCGCATGTGCAGATTAACCAACCACAGATGGAAAACAGTACTTTTGATTCTCGGTTGGGAATCTGTGGATGCTTACAACAGACTGTATTCATTGTCCTCAGCCATGTTACATAAGGGACTTGAGCATCTGCAGATTTTGGTATCTGTGGGGGTTCTGAAACTAATCCTTGGGAATACAGAGTAATAATTGTAGTTAAGTTTTAGAAGAGTCAAGAGTTATAGTGGATTTTTGACGATAAGGGTGTCAGTTCATCTAACCCCCATTTTTCAAGGGTCAGTTGTACTTTCCTCAACTAAGGGAAATTTTTTGCAACAAACCTTTAATTAGTTCTAGCATCCAAGAAGTGGAATTAATCATCCCTGGACTAGGTAACAATATTTTGGGGAAAACCCAGAGACAATCAGATCCTATACTGCTGGCCACAGATGATCGCTGACTTACATCCCTGCTCTGTCACTGTGCCCCTTCCTTACCTGAAGACTTTTCATCCTCACCAGTGGTGACTAAACAGCTATTGGTGGATCACTCCTATCCACGTAATCTACATCCTTCTGCTGACAAGGTACGACTGGAAACAACACCCTACATGCACATCACATGGAGACACAGAGCATGGGGCAGACTGGGTACCATGGGAACCACGCTGCTGGCTACTCGGGTTAGTCAACCCCACTAACATGATCGCATACATGAACCCTGAGGCTTGCACTCTTCCTCCTACAATTACCTTTACTAGCAACTCCTATTCCTGGAAAACCAGACTCTAAGATGCCACATGGGACTCCTCAATGATTTCTAGACCCTATGGGCCAACTTTTACTTCAAAGCAGATACAATCCACTATTATTACCGAGTGCCATCAAATAAGCAATGGACCACTACTTATCAAGTCTCATAGAAGGAATGCCCAGAGATAATATGTATCTACTATTGTAATCAGGAGGCTCATGATGGGTACAATCAAGTTAAACACGTAATCCAGAGTCAGTACCAATGAACCCTGTAAGATTACAGGGTAAAATTGTAGCTCTTCCCAATCCTTGGGATGATGATAAAAATAAACCCTGCTAACAACGGTCACCTTAACAAATATTGGCCTCTTTTGCTATTAATTATAACGATCTTTCTCACCCTCCAGTATAAACTTCATTTGTTTACACAGAAAGACAGTGCAGTAGCCAAATGGCCAATGGCACCTTCTCATGGACCTCCTCCCTTATTACTTATCAATATATACCAGGAAGACAATGTATACAACATAATATTACCTGGACCGAGGCATGTCCGAACAAATCAGGGACTACAATCATCTTGCGAATTCTTCCTTAAACTAACCTTCTCTCAATAGCAACTGTGAAGTGTTCATTAACCCTCTGTGGGCCTGAGCCCTAAGCCAGCTGCAACGCTGTCTGCCCACAGTAAAGAATCATAGCTCTCGGGTGTTACAGTTACAGCAAAGACAATTCTTATGAAAAATACATCTGATCGCATGGGGAACTCTGACAGCTCTCTGCATGGGAGTTTCTCTGCTCAAATTGACAACTACTTGCTTAAAGCTACCACAGAACTTGCCGGGTTTACCAAGACCACCACTAATAAGAATTTAGGAATAAACGAGGGAAATTGCCACCCAGTGTTATTCTTCTGGGGGATCCTTGAAAAATGCACACACCCCAACTTATAGGAAAGAGAAACAATAATGAAAAGCCCAGAGGTGACGCAAACCTGGGAAGTATACTGATAACTATTTTCTAGACTCTATAAATGCAGAGAATGTATCGATTGCACATAAAAAACAAAACTTCAATTTCTAAAATTTTCAATTTTCACTTGAAATTAAATTCTCATTTGAATCATCCAATATTATTTGGTATTGTACAAACTTAGCCTCTACTTTAAAGAGTCCACAGAAAGCTGTCTAAATATATGCTTAGTGTGAATCTCTGAGACCCATAGAGGAAGCTGAGATAGGTAAGGAAGTTTTTGTCTTAAAAAATATGCCCTATGCTTCATGTGTGTGAAAAAAAAAAAAAGAGTCTACAATAAAACTCTACTTAATTTATATGGATGAGTTGTGCAAGAAATAATCAGACACCTGGATTTCTTGTACACAGATCTCAACAAAAGTCATGTCAGGCATTGACAAGTTTGAGGGTTCTTTGTAATGCAGCCACAACGACTGGAATACATGGGTTCTAAACTGAAGTGAAATCTCCCTTCACACATAATAGCTGTGTACTGTGTAATTGCTTGAAATAAGTAACTGAAGTCCTCTGTGCTTTCGTAGAATCAGCACTTCCTTCATCTGGTTCCACATATAGGACATAGCAAGACTGACCAGTATTTGAATCTGTATTGATTAACAAAGTTCTCATTAGATCTAACGTTCTCTTAGTTAACAAAGGCATTCTTATATGCATTTCCTTGGTCTTTCACATAACAAACTAAATATAATCCCCTTCAATTAACTGATACCTTTTAAAGAATGAAAGAACTTCAGTGTGGTTTATCTATACTCTCACTTGGAAGACATCTAACTTTTCTCAAAAAATAAAAAAAGAAAGAAAGAAAGAAAGAAAGAAAGAAAGAAAGAAAGAAAGAAAGAAAGAAAGGAAAAGAAAAAGGTAGAATTAATCAGAAGCAAAGTGTACAATTTTTATAGAATTTTATCCATAACTGCATTCATAGGAATTTACACAATAGTTTTAGAAAAAAACAAAATAGTTCATTGTTAACTTTCATCAGGTTCATATTTTGTAAGAATCTCCAAAAAAATTTACATCCATTATTTTATTTGATCTCACAAAATATCTGTCATAGGTGATGAGAAACCCAATTTCACAGATAAGGGAAGAGAAACTATGGTTAAATGGCCTAGACAAGAGCACAATGTTAATGTGTAACAGAGTAGCAGTTATAAGTAAGATATGGTTACCAGGATAACATGGTAATTCTAAAGTTTAGTGACTTCCTACTGAGTTGTAAATTCAGAATTCCAAAGGAGGTAACCATTGGGTCAGTTATTAACTCTCAAATAACTGCAAATTTCCATTTTTCCATCCTTCTCACTTTTACTGGAAGGACCAAAGATATAAAACATGAAAAAAAGTAATTACAAAATGGTGGTAGGGGAACAATCAAAGTCATTTTGTGCTACTCCTATGATAAGGTAGGACAAAGGATACAATTTCACCTGAACATAGAGACAGATTTTCCAACAAGCATTATTACTGCACAGAATTATAAAGATCAATTTTTAAAAGAAGCAAATTCAGAAAATATGTTTAGTCAAGGTTTCATGAGACTCTCTTCTGAAATCTATTGAATATATATCTTCTTTTTGTCTCAGAATATTTATATTCTCACCAATTTTAGGTTAACAGGTTTATGTCAGAGACTTGCCCAAAAGTGTATCATTAATAATTAGAATCATTTTAATACTAATTTAAATTAGATTAACATTATATACTACACATATGAACAAGCCCAGCAGTATATTGATGTACTATAAAGAATTATAAAAAATATGTGATACCCTTACTCTCCAATGCTCTGAGTGTTATTTATCGTTATTTTATAATAAACTAGGGAACCCTGTCATCTTTCACTTTGTTTAAATCTCAGAATTTCATCAGCAAAGTAAATCTACACACTTTAATTTACAACAGAACAAAACCGCTCTAAGATCTACCAACCCAGTGCATTAGACCCTTTTGCCTTTAAAGGGACAAGATTGAAATTTCCAGAGGCAGCCAATAAATGTCGTTTCCAGCCTGACACCTGTAATAACTCTCCAGGTTTTAGTTTAGAGACGAGTTTATCAGCTTGGCTTGCCATTCTTGAAAATAGGTTGTTAAAGTGGAAAATCTGAAGGAGCGTCATAGCCCCACTCCCCTCAACTGCCTTTATACTAACATGATCCTGTTTTAATTGAATGCCATCTTAAATTTACCTTGTACATGATTTGTTCACAAAATTGCAATACTTTGTAGACAGCAAAGACAGCCAGACAGACAAGCCAGAGACCCGACCAAAGCAATTGAGACAGTTTTGTGTCACAATGAAATCAGGAGAAATTCCAGCTGGTGGAAAACCCATGAGACACATATATCTTAGAAGCGAAGTAGTTCCCTACTACTTCATGGGCTTCTGCACCGTACTGGGAGACACAACAAATTCAGACAAAAGGGAGCCAGACACACCATTCCTTGAGAATGAGCTACAGAACTCCTATAATCTATAGTGCATCAGCTCAACAAACAAGTAGGCCATTAGGCCAAAAGTTGGAGTTAAGTGCCTACAGAACCGTAGATTTATGGATGGTGGGTTTAGCACTTGAAGGCATTTTACAAGACGCTGAAGTAGTAGAGGCCTAATGATGAGCCTTTAAAAAAACATCTTGGTGTTTTTTTGTTTGTTTGTTTCTTTTTATGCTACCCAATATAAACAAAACAAAATAAAACAAACAAACAAACAACAACAAAAAACATATCAGAATAATTCAGTGGCGAGCCAGCCATGCTGACCATTTTCTAATACTCATGGGGGTTTTTTAAAGTCTTTGGCATAATTTGACTCATTGTGGTTGACTGGTAGCTATTTCAATTACGTGCCTTTGGAATCTTCTCAATTGCTCGCTAGGAGAGAGGACATTTAGAAACTGGGTTTCCAATTATACATCTAACAGTGCTTCGAAAACATGTACCATTCATTTAATTTCTATGAGGTCATTTTTTTTAAATGTATCAAATTAGAAGGATGAGCAAAATTAATTTTATTGTGCCTCCCATATCCATTAATGATGGATATGTGTGTATATATGTACACATTCACACACATACACACTACCCTATGAGTTAGCCTATAAAAATATTTCAAAAAGAAAATTAAAGAAATAGGCTTTGCTTCAACATATTTCTATTTTTAAAAATAGCAAAAGTTAAACTACAATTGAATCATGAAAAAAGATGATTGGAAAAGCTGGGCAAAGCTAACAAGGAAATAGAAAGAAAATTTGTCAGCTGCATTACACGGATGCCTTCTTTAAAAACACAGGATAAAAGAAACTAAAACATTTCAAATGTGTGTCTTTTAGATTGTCATTGTTACTTAAGGTTATGAGTGATTATCTAGACTATATAATTTTTCAGGAAAAAAGAATGAATCTGGCATTTGGTACCTTATTCATATTTTAGATTGTACTTCTTCAAATTAAAAATCAAAAGAAGGAGTAGACACTAAAAGCTTGTTAGATTTTCACCTGGGCCCTCCTGTTACATACGGTGATGGATCATAAATGTAATATTTGCTGACTTTGTCTTCTACGGGCATATTACAGATTAAAGTTCTTTTCACTTTAATGTTTATAGTAGGACACACATGTAAAGACAGGATAAAAATAGTAAGAAAGAAAATTAAATTAGATACCTTTCTTTTTAAACCCCAGTAGAGTATTTTCAAATAAAATTTCTCCAAAAATAATGAAAAGACTTACATATGCACATATACTAGGATACTGAATATAAATACAATTTTGCAAAATGCACAATATGATCCCGTTCTATGCAAAAGTGTGAACTTTTTTGTACTGTTTCCATCAGTCAGAATGTTAACATGTTTATCACAAGACCCTTTGAGGTTCAAGGCCATTGGCTGACTGAGGAGCTTCCTCAGGGCTTCCATCTACTCAACTACTCCATGGTGTCAGCGAACAAGGTGGAGTCAATGCAGCTTGGCCTAACTGGAGACAACGCTGGACTTTTCCAATCTGGGACATAAAGAGTTAAATGAAGAGACTTCTAGAAATTGTATGACTGCTTTCTTTCCTCTAGGCCCAGGGCTCTTTTAAGTAAAGACAATAACCAACCTACTTAGAAACAGAGAAATAAGCTTAACACGTACTTGAAATATTTCCTATTTATGAGTGAATGCCTTAAACTTAGTCTTTGGAGCCTTTCTCAGATTCCAGTTCTGGTCACCGAATACAAGAGGCATCTATGTGCCTAAAGTAAATATCTATGCACACATGATTTTTAAAAAGAAAATGATAACCTGCTAAGGAGACGGCTGACATATGTACTGAAAAGGCGAACTTGAATACTGTAAGTGACTAACATCTCACATAGTCCCACTGGCTTGGGAGGAGGCACATCTCTCCTTTAGGGAATTTTATAAGACTAAAACTGAAGAATAAATAACAGACAAGATTTTCATTCTTGAATTCTTGTGGTACCTCTAATAACAATTAAGCATATTTTGAATTATGCGACATTACATACAAGGGTTCAGTTGGCCACATAAGCCACTTGTTTTTTATTACAACAACCTTGTGTGGAGTTATAATCTCATAAAGTAAAATGGCTTGTTCATTATCATTCATCATTCAGAACCATTTCAACTGACCATTGTCTAGAAGATGAACAGATGGAAGACGAACGATGAGATTTGGAATTAAAACCACATTAAAATCTTAGGACAACAATAACTGTTTCCACAGGAGCAACAGAGAAGTAGAGACAATTGTAAATGGCATGTCTGAGTATGAATTCCCTATAATGTATGCTTTGTTTGTGGGTTGTACCCTGAAGAACTTGAGGTCATTTTGGATGCAGTCATATCTCTCTGAGGCTCTGCTTTCTCTCTGTAAAATGAGGAGATTAACCTCTACAATATCTAAGATCTATTCTAGTCCTGACATCCTGGTCTAGAATCCAAATACACAATCCGAAAAGCAAATACGCTTTCTACGCTTGGAGAAAACATGACCTTCATTTCTGTGCATGTGAAAATATCTGTTATGTCCAAAAAATGATATTGAGATTTGTCTTCCCAGAGCTATCTCCTAAAGGAAAGGAACAAGTATGAATCAGCCAGCGCATGATCTTTCCCCAAATTCTGAACCTAATTCCCAATGGTAATTTCTTCATCTCTGCAGTCCTTTCTGAAGAGTTATTTAACTGGATGGATAGTCCTTGCTCTAATTTTTCTCATTGAAGTTACAGATTTCTAACACCTTAGTGAAAATTTTAGCGTCTGCATGAGGAATACTGTGTTTCTTTCTTGGCAAACACGTACATGAAAAGTCTGCTAAAATGAAAACATCAAAAATCAAAAGAGCAAATCTGTGCATTTATCTCAATTAAAAATTTTCAATTTGTTTCACATACAGAATAACCACCCTTCAGATAAAATACCTTTCAAGTAGAAAAAAAATGTTTTATAGGAACAAAAGGCACACTTAAATATTCTAACGCTTCTATTAATATTATTTATGTTTCACAGGTTTTAACACAGAAAACTTCTGGATGTGTTTTCATTAAAGTAAGCATTAGTATATACCAGACATTACAGGTAGAAATTCCTTAGAGTATTCATAATATAGAATTCATGGATATTAAAACATTTAAAAGTTAATAAGCTAGGCAGTCTGTGTTGATTGAACATCCCTTTACTTTACTCTAATACATTTATTTTGGTAAGTTTTTTCTATTAGTTTTTTTTTTTTCTTTCTCTCGTTTAAGTGAATAAATAAACCAAGGAACTCAGTGTACTATGTGTTATCTGAAGGCAGAATTTTCAGGTTCTTTAATAGATACTTTTTGTAAACGTGAAGTACATTTTCACATTCGCTTCAATATTTTCGCTGTGGACAAATGGTATGATTTTTATTGTCTTCTGAATTGAGCCTGAATTTACTTGTTCATTTCTAAAGTATTAACTTTCATTAAGGCACAAGCCTGACCAGAGTGTGGGGTAGTAGACTATTAGGAAGATGTTTTAATAGAAGCAGAAGGGTTTCAATTCAGTATGTTCTCTTCCAAAAGGTGGTAAGTTTCCCTTTAAAATTTGAGACTCATTCTAACTGAAAGTATTTTTTTTTTCAGTATTTTATATATCAAGTGTCTTGTTTGAACACTATTCTCCTATTGGATAGGCATTTCATTAAGTCAGTTAAGTGGTTTGTTGTGCTGAGGTTGATTTATTGGAAACAATATTTCTTTCAATAGAAATACAAATCAAATTTTTTCATGATTATAAGACAAATAAGATTCAATAAACAGATATTCAAGAAATGCATATCAAACTGTCTATGGAACTGATAAATCTGCTATGTAAAATAAATGCAGCTATCTCTTTATTGAAGCATTTCCTTTTATTGCAGGCATATTGACTAATCCCTTTCTATTTCCTCTTGGATCCTCACAGCCCTTTGTGCTTGTCCCAAAATTGTTAAGTGCATGTTGGCAGACATCCATCGGCTCTTTCTGGCCTCCCTGTAATGGTTCTGGAAGGCTACATCTAGACTCGAGGCAGAAATTAATTTTACCTTTTGAAAGAAGGGTGATGCTATAACCACAGAACACCACTTCAGATATCTTTATAGGATAGGAATCATTTTCAATCAAAACAAATGTGACTATTTTCAATGTACTCACCCCGCCTGGGCCATTACCAAGGAGATTTTCTTTCACTGTCTGCTATAAAGGACATTTACCAATGATATCTGAGGACGAGCCCCAACATTTTCTAAAGAACATTATAGCGCCTGTGATTTTTTAATTTACTGGTGGAAGGAGAATTTAAAAAGGGCAGCCCTTGTGGAAAATTTGTGAATTAAGTGGTTTGACTTTTTTTTTTGTTTTTGTTTTTTTTTTTGGTTCCAATGAAGTCTTCCTCTACTAATTCCTATACGGAACCTTTCCACAGAACTCTGGTCTCCTCTGGGAACTTTCATCATTGAAATATCTGCTTCATTAGGCTAGCAGATAATGTCTTAAGGTAATACCCTCCAGGAAAATCTGTATGTTGGAGAATATAACACTAACGACACTAACTTTGACCTTGTGATATGTTGGCAACACATCTTTTCTTGTGAAAATTTCCCACTAACCACTTATTTTGAGGTACACCTCCTGGCTGGCTAAATTTAGGGCTGGAAAAACAACAATAAATATTTGTGAATTAAATGTGTTTTAAACTCAAAACAGTATCATTTTATTACCTCCCCTTATATTAAAACCCTTTGTTTTTAATGAATCTTTTGGGTAGAAAAACATAGGTGAATTACCGATTTCTGATGATACACACACACACACACACACAGAGATATTGCACCAGAAATAAATAATGTTAGTATGCATACATGTTTTTGTGTATATACATATATATTTATGCATATTATCTGCATATGTATACATACAAAATTCAGGAATATATGTACACAATATATACATATCCAAATATATGTAATATATACATTTATAAAATTAAAAAATATATGTGTGTGGATGTGTGTGTGTGTACGTATATATATTTCTGAATTTTTGGTCTTATTTCCTTTAAACGTAAAAGTGTGATATGTAAAGAGTGGTCCATCTACTAATCCATCTATTGGTCCAAATCATTTTTTTTTTCTAGTTTCCAAGTATCCCATCTGACCTTAGTGACAACTCATTTTAAAAAATGATGAGCATTATGCTGTGTTTCTTATTAGAAGTATGGATTCAAGAAGCATATTACAAAGGATGAAAAATGTAACTACATGTTGCAATCTATTTCTTATGTAGGTCATTCTCTTTGATCCTCACTTGAAAGCATTACCATTTCCAGAAGATGTTACAAAAAAAAAAATAAAAAGCAATTACCACCACATCTCAGTTAGAGGAGCTTATAGTATTAAGGGTTCATCACATTTTTCACTCTTCCTCTTTTCCTGTCTGAAAAACAGTGTTACATGGTTTCAGGCCAAGAAGTTGAGATTTCACTTTTCCATTAGGATATTTTTCTTTAGCCTTAAAAAAACTCAACACGCGAGTAGTGCTTTTTAAAAGAGTCATAAAAAATAAAGGAAAAATGTTCATCCTTCTACTGAACAATGAACTATAGTTAGGTGATGCTGTCTTTTAATACCATCACTGAATATTAAAAAGACAGTACTGCTTTAGTGAAATACTTTCCATTATCCACAATAGTTTTTCAATAAAAAAGTTTTGTGAAATTTGAAATTCAGCACTTTAGACTATACGAACACTACAGACTTTCTTTTGATAATCTTAGCGTTCAAAAGAATTTTTACTAAATTTTAGTAATTTATTCCCTCAGTGAGGTAACACCTCATTATTAATATTATAGCAATAAGAAGCAGGACAGCAATGATAAGAATTTCCAAAGTCACCTTAGTAGAAGAATTGCAATTGAAAGTTTGTTTCTTGAAACACAAACCTCTAAAAGAGACTACTTAATCCCATGAATATTGAATCACTTGCTTGGAATACCTGAAATTGGGAGCACAATTTCATTAAATGCCTGATTATGATGGATTTTGTATTTAACACGGTCTTTTTTAGGGTCTTATTGTTTCATTTAGCAATCTAATAAATATCTTAAAATCCCATTGTTCTTAATCCCTTTAAAGTGAATCATAAAAAGGAAAACAAAAGAGATTTGAGGGATTATACCTCTTGGCCCAGATCACCTTCTATTTCTAATATCCAACTATTCAATTTTATTTTGTAACAGCCATGAATTAACTACAAATATAGTCTGCATATAGAATGAGTCATAAGCAATTCATATTTTAAGCTGGGTTATGTTAACTGTTTTAAACACATTATTTTCACTATGTTACATTAAACGTCAAAACTATTCATGCATAAGTATTATTATTCTCATTTACAAATGACAAAGTTGATATTCACAAAATAACCCCCCCCCCCAATTTACATGAGTAGTCACTGCCAAATCCTGGATTTGAAGAGATGTATTTGACATCAAAGCTTGAGGTGTTAATAGGTGGGTTAAATTATCCCCCAATGACCTCATATAGGTAAAGAATCTGTAACACCAGATATCACAATAAACCAATGGCCAATCCTCCGTGTCAGAGGCAGGAACAGACTCATCACCTTTCAGAGTGCATCTTCTTACCAGAAAGTGAGTCAGAGAAGGAAGCCAAAAACCTCTATAAATCTTTCATGGAAGCCAAAGAGAGATGTCTTTCATTGACCACCCACTCTGTTGGGACCCGTCGATATTCTGTAAATCAGTAAAATATGTTTTAAAATATCTTTTGGAAGGAGCCACTTATCAAAATCATATAACTACTGATTCAGGCATCAAAAGGGCCTGGATGGAAAATTTGTAAAGTTTCCAAGAGGGTCACTATATATCCCTAAATGAACCCAAGTCTGCTACTGCCCAAATTAATTGATGAGAAGGGGAAAGGGTGTTGAGAAATGTTTGCCTACTCAGAGCTCCATAACTCAATATTGGAAACAAGACCCAAGCATATTACATGTGGATACATGAAGCTTGGTGTAATAATATGTTAAAAATGTGAGAAGTATCCCATTTTTATACCGTTGGGGAGATTAACGTTGATCTATATTTTATAGCACCTCAAGTTGGAATGACTTATGGTTAGTAGAAAAAACTATCTTTAGTTCAAAAGCGGGGTCCATTGAACTTAAACTTTACACGTGAATACAACTTAGGGGAAATAGTCATTTTTGTAGCCTATTGATTAAATCAAAGAAACTATGAAACAGTAAGTAATAAAAAAGAATTTTAGAAGGCCTTCTGGTTTCACACAAATTTGAGTCTGGTGACATTTTTTTTTTTTTTTATCAACATGGAGATTAATAATCTTATTACTCAGGAGTGATGGCCACGCAAAACCGTGAGCAATCTTAAAGGACACTCAAAGGTCGGCAACATTTTCCTTCCTAAATGTCCTTTTCTTCATGTTTGCATCAGAAACTTCCCATTTCACAGATCAACTTGCATCCTGATTTGTCCTGTATATAAATGTGTTTCATCTCTTCTAATTTCATTTTCTAGAGAGTAAAAATTCCAAGCCTCTAGCCAGAAACCATAAAGTATAAATCTGCATGAAAACCATGAACCCAAATGGCTGAGAATTTTTTTTTTTTAATCACAAAGAGTTAATACAGTTATGTTTAAGCCTCATAATAGTTGAGGGACAGGTTTATATGCACTTACTATAATATTACTAAAAAATCATAAAACTTAAAATAAATGCCTTAAAGTGAGGACAGGCATATCGAACATTTTATAGATTCCTGCAAATTCATATCCTTTTTGACCCACACATTCCCATTACATTCTAACTTTTTTTTTTTTTATCTCATTAACTCACATCTTGGGGGAAGGCATCCATAGATTTACGAATTATAATCGAATCTAAAATGTCCACACTGCTTTGAAATCACTTGTCCTTTATTCTCTCTCCGATATGAGGAGGGATCAGATCGCTAGAGAATTCTTCCTTCAGAGTTAACATCATCCTTTTATGCTTTTGCATTTTAGATTTTTTTCTTTTTCATTCTCTCTCATAGAATCTTCTTCTATACACAGAGTTTTCCAAGTTTATGTTTCCTAAGATTCCTATGTTTGCTGGAATTAGAAAATTTTCCTTTCCCTCCAGGGTGGTGGCTTCACGTATCTCAAAATCCTTATTGGTACACTGGCAAAATTGCATTCCATTTTCATTTTTAAATATAAATCACCACAAAATGTCCAACAAGAACCTAAAACTAAATATTCAAAACTGTACACCTGTTTCCTACGCATGTGTGTCCTAGATCAATTCCCATATGATTCACTTGACCAAGTTAAAAATTTCGGAATTATCTTTGACTCCAACATCTCAATAATCCAATCAGAGACTGTTGAATCTGGTTCCAAAATGCCTTTAGAGTATATTTTTATCTGTATCTCTATTGCTACTGCACAGGGCAAACCTTTCCTATACGTAATCTAGGATGCTGCCAATAACTAGCTGTGGGCAAGTAACTTTTCAGAGTATCTATTTTCTCACCTCTAAAATGGGTACATAGTAGTGTCTACCACATAAAGTAGTTTATTGTGAGAAGTAAATGGGATAGTGCCTATAAGGCATTTAAATCAATGTCTAGCTTCAATAAATTATAACTGTAAAATTTCTTCCAAATTATGCCATAGGGCTGTGGCTAAATCATAGCTTTTCCAATTGCCTAACATTTAATTTCGTGTTAGACCCGAAGTAGGATATTCTTGACATCAGTGAGATTCCCAGTCTAACACTGAAAGCAGGATTCACAAGAGGAGGAGCTGAGGGTTACTATATGTCTGCCTGGATATTTGAATAGAGGAGATGAAATAAGGTGGAGTAACGGTTATCTAAAATAGAGAGACATGAATTCAAGTTTATTTACGACAAGGCAGCAGGTAGTCGGTCGTCTCTGAAGGTTGTTTCCTCACATCATAAAAACAAACTTAGTTTAGGTCTTAGCAAATTTTCTGAAGGAGCAAAGCATCTTCATTCTGCTATTCACTTGCTCTCAATATAATTAACGGTCCTAAATTCTTACAGCTTAAGGACAACTACATTTTTTTTCAATTATGTGATCAGTAGCCTTTCTGGTCAAAAACTCCCATTATAAAGAAGTTTACCTTCTGCTGTATAATCTCATTTTTTGAAGTCTCCCACTCAGATCTTCCGATCTTCTTGAGATTTTTCATATTCCCTTTTCCATCAAATCTGGCACCCTAGTGGCCAGGTTCAGATTCCCACTCTGCAACCTATTAGTTGTGTGACTGTGATCAAGTTACTTAATTTCCTTATGCCTCAGGTCCACGGATTGAAGAATTAACATTCTTAAACTGTTCACGCTATCCAACGTGAACTACAGATTCAATGCAATTCCTATCCAAATCCCAACAGCATTTTTCACAGAACTAGAAAAAGAAGTTTAAAAATGTGTATGGAACCACAAAAGACCCCAAGTAGTCAAAGCAATCTTGAGAAAGTATGGTGCTGACATAAAAGGGAACACTTGTACATGGTTGGTGGACATGTAACTGGGTACAGCCACTAAGAAAACTGTATGGAGGCTCCTCGCGTAATTAAAGGTAGAACTAGCAGATGATCCCGTAATCCTACTTCTGGACATATATCCCAAAGAAATGAAATTAGTATCTCAAAGAGATTTCTGCACTGCCCTGTTATTCACAACTGCTAAGATATGGAAACAACCTAAGTGTCTGTCAATAGATGAAGGGATAAAGAAAATATCACACACACAAACAGAGGAATATCTTTCAGCCTCAAAAAGGAAAGAAATCTTGTCATTTGTAACAACCTAGATGAAACTGGAGGTCATTATCTAAGTGATTGTTATAAGCCAGACGCAGAAAGACAAATTCTGTATGGTATTACTTATATGTGGAGTCTAAAAACAAATGTGAAATTCGTAGAAACACAAGGAAAAAGTGGTGGTCCGTGGTAGGCAACAGGTGGGGAAAATGCAGAGATGTTGTTAAAGGGCTATAAAATTTCAAATATAAGATGAATAGGGTCTGAGGATCTAATGTATTATATAACACAGTAGCTGTAGTTAATAACACTGTATTATATAATTGAAATTTACTAGGAGAATAGAACTGACATGTTCAGACCACAAAAAACAAAACAAAACTAACAATGTGAGTTATTATAGTATAAATAAAACTGGGGGATCCTTTCACAAACTATATTATTTCATCCTTATATACTTTCAGTAATATAATTTTACTTGTCAGTTATACATCAATAAACCTGTAAAAAATAAATTCGTACTGAAAAAAATAAAAACAACGGATAATAAAAGTTCATGTAATTTTCCTAAGACACATTTTACAGATTGGTAGAGACCAAAAGAAAAAGGAATAGCCACAGCAGTTGAAAAGTTTTAGTTTGTAACAGTTCTAATTACAAGCTGATTTCTTCCTCAGAACCATTTTACCTGGTGTTAAACGTATTTGCATGTACTAGTAGGCATCGAGAGGAGAGGGCCATTCGTCTTAGAGCCACCTTAGTTTTATTTACTATATTTTTCACTATCACTTTAAAGTCCTCAAAGTTACATTAATGGACTGAAAGAGTTAATGCACCCCTCTATCCACTACTCTACTACCAAGGAGGGACAGTGATGAAAGAATGATTCTAACTTATGCAAAATTCTCCCTCATCTGTGGTTTGTAGTATTACAGATTATCCATTCACAATATCATTTGTCAACATGCTATTATAATAAAGAGACCTAGTAATATATCATAGCTTCAAGTTATGTCAGCATTTTAAAATACAACAAAAACCTTTGGTTGTTTTTCACCTACATTTATCATCTCTTTTTGTTCGTGAATATTTTCTTGATAAATAATGGTTGGATATAAATGAAACTGTATAATCACACAGACTTACATTTTACGTGCATATAATAATTGATAAGAATAACAATGTCTCAGATGAAGTCTATAAAAGAAACTGTGCTTCTCCATTCACTAGTGACAATAAACATTGCTAGATCTATTTCTAACACATCTGTGCAACTAATCAACAGCCTTCAGGCTAAAGCTGCTAGTATACAATGTCTTCCCTGCTGAAAAGTGGCAAATTGTCTTCTGTTAATGATTAAAAATATTTTCTTGCTTCTGTGCAGGAATAATCTAGATCTCTTTCAAGTTATTAGTCACTTCATTTGGAAAGCGTATAAAATGAGCACCTCGACACTACTTCTCTGTTGTTGTTTAAATTGCTGTACAAACACTTGTTAAGGAATAGTAACCCAAAACAACAACAACAGCAGAAACAAAAAGAAGAATTGCATTTCTAATTTTAAAATACAATATATCAATACCCAAAATGGAACCAACACAGATTACATAATGAAAAACATTAATGAAAGACAATATTTTTCAAATACTAATTGCTTTAGGCTTTTAGCTCAGTTGGAAAGAATGGGGTACTAATGAGCTTTTGATCCCCATAAGGGTAAATTAAATTTACACAGAGAAATCTCTGATCCCTTGCCACAGATTACACCTTGTAATCTCAGCTGGTGACCCAGTAAATGCATTCAGCTAATCACCAGGGGTCTTGATGCTGGAGGGTGGATACTTATTATAAATTCATCACTAAAAAATTTAAAACAACTTGAAGTTTTCTGACCCACAGTGGGTAAATCATATGATTTTCATATACAAAAGACGGGTTAGAAAAAAATAAATGTTTGACAAAACACAGCAATCAAGGTAACTGAAATTTGGCTTCGTGGTAAACAAAATAAAAATCAGTTATGTCTTCAGATTAATAGCCTATCCAGAGCTATTCTACCTTAAAAAAGCAAATCTATTCTAAAATTGAAAAATATCAAATTATATCTAGTGTAAATATTCAATGACTATTCAGAACCTACTGGCGTTTATAGCTGTGCATGTGCTAACAAACCAGTTGCTTTATAAATGATGTGTACAAGGTAGATACATAAGTGGTCCATGCTGATAGTATGGACTTGCTTTGTTTAACATAACTAAAATTTCAAATGTATGTAAAAAGAAAAAGTAAAAAGTAAGCATGTATTATGGGGCAATTATTGAACACCTATTAAGTTCAAAAAAACTCTTAACCTTAAAATAAGTGGAAACTTTGGGTTTTCTAGTGATACTGTTTTAAATTTTCATTTAAAATTACAAGTCTTATTTTAAATGTAATGATCTGTGTTCTTTTTAGTCATATAAAGGTTTTATCTCAACAGAAGTGCTTCTTTCATTTACTTGATAAGAATACGCGTATACTCACAGATTAAATTAGGAAGCTTGATGGCTTCTTTTACTCGTAATGGATAACGTCAAGGTCTCAATAAGCAAATATAGAGGTGCAATTCAGAATCTCAATTTTCATGACTGGAAACATATACAAAAAGTTTTGTAGCTTGCCCCCCAAATTTTCACCTCTTACGTAGAGGTGAAATTCAATCCAACATCTGACCAAAGTGAAAGCTTGTACTCTTCCCAGGATATCTCTCTGTCTCTAGGGTTTCCCATAGGGAATTCCTGGTCATGTAGCTCCAGCAGTGTAGCAAACAGTTATCAGTGTGAGCTGTTTCTTTTTGTTTTTGTTTTTGTTTGTTTGTTTGGTTTGGTTTTACGTATAAAGATCTAGACAGGATTCCAGCTGTACCATTCACCCACTGTGGGACTTTGAAGAAGCTATTTTTCCCCCTCAGTTTCTTCATTAGTAAAATGGTAACAGTGACCACCACTCAGAGTGGCTGGAAGGGTTCACATTACATAGTGCCTGTAAAGTATTGAGCACAATGGCTATTTCATATTATGAACACAATAATGCTAGCTGCAACTATCATCATCCATGCGAGTTTTGGGCAAATCATTTTACCTCCCTCTAGATTTTGATGTCCTTATTAATACACCGAATTAGTTAATTGTGCTCCTCCACAAACCTTTTATTGTTTTCTATAAAAATAATAGCAGGCATTAATATTGTGATAATCATGTAAATTAACATTTTGATATTTCTTTATGGAACTACATTCAGTACAAAACAATCTGTCTTATATCTTCAACTGGAGGACAGATCTTATATTACACAATGAACTTGGCTTTTGAAAAGATGTCAGAGAAGAAACCAGCTTAGCTATTTCTGCAATTGGTACATAATATATTCGATAAGAGAAATAATCAGACTCTCATATATAATCATTTTATTTAAAGTTAATCGGTACTTAATAGAGATTATAAGTACTAAAGAGATAGAAGTCCTATTTCAAACATAGAGACTCATAAAATATTTGATGGGAAAAAAAGACATACACGATACAGAGATTATCACTATGACCCATCAGTAGACTGGTGTATTCATTACTTGACACCAAAAGCCTCTGCCTTGTGATGCTTCTCCAGCCACATTGCAAAGATCTTTGCTGGAAGATGTTGGATAATCTCCCACTTTAAGGCCTTTGCATGTGCAAGTCTCTGCCTAAACACATCTTACTCCCTATGCCCTTCAAGTCTTTGAGGGAAATAAAGCTCTGAAGATCCTTCACTGCACATCCCATTTACAAGGTCAACTGCTTTCCCAACTGAGGCATTCTTTATTGCCTTTCATCCTTCACATCTTCACTGCTTTTAAAATCCTTAACAAAATTTTGTAACAGTTATCACTATTTAACATGCCATGTATTTTACTTATATATGTTGCTTATTGCCTATTTCCTTCCCTTAGAACGTAATCTAAGGATGTTCTTTTCTGTTTTTTACTTCCACTGCAACAAGGCAGTGCTTAGAACAATACCTAGCATATAATATATAAGGCCCTCAGTAAATATGTTGAAGGGGTAAATAAAAGATCTCTGAAGTTTTGCAAAAAAAAAAAGAGAAATTTTATAGTAAGCACAATCTCTAAGCAGTCGTCCTAGGTGGCTATGGTACAAACACAGAAAAGTAATATACTGTTCACTCTATATACTCTTTTTCCACCTTTTGGGTGAACACATTCAGTTTTATGCATTCATGTTCAAATATAATTATATAGAGAAAGGATGTCTCATAGAAACACTAAATATTGGATGTGATGGAAACAAATGAATCAGCTGACCACAAATTAACTCCCATCTGTCTTCTTTATAGGACCACTAGATTTTCCGGAATGTTTATTATAAAAATAATTTTATTTTGTTTATTTTATGGTTTCTCTCTCTTTGTAAGTGACTGTTACTCAAATGGTGAACAAAGAAAATTGTTTACTTTAATTCTTTTGGGTCCTTGGGAAAAAAGGCACTTTCTCTGCAATTCTTTCTACATGCTTTGGCGGCCTTTTTGATATAAACAAGTTCAGTTGTTATTCCCCAAGTGAGTTGGGAAAATGAGCTTCTGTTCACACCTACATCTTTTACCTTAAGATAAGTTCTCCTGTATACCAAGAAAACATCCCTTTCAATTATATCCAGGCCACAAGATACAAGAAATACCAAGTTCATATCAAATGTATCAAAAAGTATTACAGTGGGACTCAAAGTCTTTTCCCAAATCTCTGTGAATCATGCTCAGTATGGTTGCTACTAGTCACATGTAGCTTTTTAAATTAAAATTAATTAAAATTAAATAAAATAAAAGATTCCATTTTCAGTTCCTCTAGCCACATTCCAAACTCTCACTATCCAATACACATAGCTAATGACTGCCACAGGGGATAGCACAGAGATGTGACACTTTCATCACACAGCTCTGCAAGAATGGTTTTGTCCTGCCCCACCTGAGGCTAAGGCAAAAAAGACAGCAGAGATATAGCAAATAGAAGTACATCAAACACATGGTAATGGCGTTTTCAAGGCAAGAAGGATTCCTTTAAAGCATGCCCAGGCCATTCGTTGCTCTAATATTACAGGACGTGAAGCATCCAGCAAGGTACTTGCACATATTGGGCTTAAGTAGGTTTTCAATCACTGTATGTTGAAAGAATTAACTAATTATTATTTCATGACTCCTTAACTTGTACAGATCACTATTTGAGATGAATATATATATATATATAAATATTTGAAAAAATATATAGAATATGTATTTATTCTACCAGAAATTAATATTTTGCAGCAATTATTTTATTCTCTGGTTTTAGGCTATCACTTGAGAAAAAAAAGTTGAATCAGAATTATATGGCTCAACATAATTATGCAACTATTTCAATCAAGAGAGAATCCTATTATGTTCCTATTATGTTGGTTGTAATTTAGAACATGCAAACATTAGCAAATTAAAATGTTTGTTCATCCTGGATCCTTTCACTTCCTCATATGTAAGAGCCTTCCTAATGGTTCCCTGCACCCCTTCCCTTCAGATATGTCACTCCCATTCCTCCTTTAGAACTTAGATCTAATGCATCCTCTCAAGGAGCTGACATCTCCTGACCTTGTATTTCAATAAGGCCCCATATAAAATACTTCGATAGCACTGTTGTCTTGACCTTCATATGTGAATTTGTACTCAAATTCTTATATGTGTTACTTGATGAAAAGGCCATCCTTTCCACTAGAGAGTGAGCTTCATTAGGGCTGGGACCACGGCTGTTTTCCTCATATCTCCGTCACTTAGTACTTGGTGCATATCCAGTACTGTATAAAATAAGTGAATGCCACCCATGCTCCTTCAGAACAGTCTTCGTTTTCTACTCTCCTGGTTCACTGAAATTCACTGAGATGTGACAACAGTCTAAGTGAGTGGGTGGGAAAAGAGGCCACTTCCTTTGGCTCATTGCCTTAAATACTTCTCTTGTCACAGCAGATTCTGATCTCCTCCTGTTAAAGATTAACACCACACTGTCACCATGCTGTAGTGGCGAGTATGGACATGTGGGAGTGAGAACATGTCTGTTCTCCCTTATGTTACTCTCGCCCTGCGTGACTCTAGGAACTGATCTTCTGTTTCCTAATCTGTGAAATGGGAATAGAACCACCTGTCACACTTCACTCACACTTTTACAGTTTCTGCGAGGGTCATATGTAATGACTTATATAAAAATGTTTTTTGAAATCCAAATTATCATCCAAAACTTGAGAGGATACTTAAGCTTCTAAGTGGTATGGTTCTTATGTTTTCCTCATTCTCTGCCAAAATTCACATTTTTTTCTACTTCAGTGACTTTCCTTTTTTCTGCTTCAAACACAGAGAACTCTTCCTCTCCTTTCCTGCTCTGTTTGATACTCCATCTGTCTACCATTCCATTTTCGCTCACCACTTCACTGCCAACTTACTGCCTTCTTTCCTAATCAGGTAATTTATCTGTAAAGCCCTGTAGTCTGGCCTCTTTCTATCACTTTATAAAATCTGTTCTCAAGTGTCCCTCACGCCATACCTTGTGGCCATTTCACCATGTTGGTTCTACCTAAAACCTAATTCACCAAGTCAGCAGTTTCTCGCAATTGCTGAACACCCCAAAACAGTGCTTATACAGTAAATCTATATTTACACCTCAGTATTGTTTTAAAAGAATTATAT
The DNA here is from genome assembly GCF_036562045.2 of Rhinolophus sinicus. NCBI lineage: Eukaryota > Metazoa > Chordata > Mammalia > Chiroptera > Rhinolophidae > Rhinolophus > Rhinolophus sinicus. Next base: position 118,854,501 of record NC_133757.1, read on the forward strand.
TCAGTATTGTTTGGTATTATTTCTCAGTTCCTATGTAAAACAATTAGGTTGTTTCTTCTTGTATGAAATGAAATACACGATGCTTGACAAAAAATTATCAAGTAACTAATTAATGGACTTTGAGATAGCTCTTCTGTGACCAGAATGGTGTGTGTGACTTATTTGCTAGGAAAATAGTAACCATCATCACCACCACCAACAACAAAAGCTGACTAGAATCTAATTCTTAAAATCAAATAAACTCAATATCACCTTTCTCCCCCAAGCAAACTGACTCTCCTACAGATGTGGTTATAAATATAAATTGACTCATAGTCAAATGATGGACATGAACAGAAATAATGAACATGTTTATCAACTGACTATGTACCACTTTACATGTTTTGTCTTTTTTGTTTTTTCTTAGAAATGGACTGTTGTGCATATGTATATGTGGTGAGGCTGGAAATTGTACCTCTACCTTTGTGGTCTTTAAGCAAGTCAATCACTAGTAACAAAAAAATACTTACTGACCACCTCCATACCAGTCACCATTCAAAGTGTTTATATTCACTGATGAACTAAAATACCTGAATCTACCTTCTTAGAGATATCTGTCTGGATAGATAATAAACAAGTAAATAAATATACAGAATTTAAATACAACTATTCAAGTAAAAGAAATGGTAATTGCTATGAAGAAAACAGACCAGATGTGATGATAGAAAATACCATGTGACTTACCTAGAGTCGGTCACATACATGGGAAACCAATAAGGGGGCAGATTGAGTAGACCGAATACAAGATGGCGGTAGTATGAACGGATGGCAGAAGAAATGGAAACTACTGACCTATATGAGATATAGTTAAGGAGTAGAAACAATGGCTTTTCCAGAAGGATTATAAACATGAGGTAAAGGAAAGATGAGAGTTAAGGATGACTAATGGTTTCTGCTTTGATTAACTGTGGACACTGGCCCCATGTATTAGAATGGACATGGTATGGACTGGAGGTGAATAAAATTTTTGTTTTAGGTACTTAAAGATGACTAAAATATTGACGTAGAAATGTCAAATGATAGTTGAGTATGTGATTTTAGAGCAGGGGTAGGCAAAATTTCTATATCAAGGGACAGCTAATAAATAATTTTGGCTTTTCTCTGTTGCAACTATTCAGCATGCTCTTGCAGCAGGGAGCACCTGTAGAAAATATATAAACAAATAAACATACCCAGATTCCAATACAACTTCATCTATGGACACTGTAACTTGAATTTAATATCATTTTCATGTGTCATGAAATATTATTCATCTTTCGATTGCTTCCAACCATTTCAATATATAAAAACTGTTTCATATTCTGGGCAAAAGTATGCCATGGGCTGTATTTGACAGCCCATTTTGGGGGGGCATAAACTAGTTCAATCCAAAGAAATCAGATGATAATTAAAGTCATAAAAATGAATAAAATTGCATAAGGAAAGAGGTGTGGAGGAATATAAAAGATGATTCAGATATAAGGCCTGGGAAATTCTAAGAGTTAAAGATCATACAAAGGAAGACGACACTCTTTGGAAGACTGAAAAGGAACAGGCAAAAAGGCAGAAAGAAACCAAAGACACTATATATGGAACTATGAGAGAGAGAGTGAAAAGGTAATCCTGCCAGCTGCCAGCTGGGCGCTGGCCATGGTGTTTCCCTGTTGAATGGGAACAATTTCACAGAACACCAGGTCACTATGGAACTATGATGGAGGAAAGTATGAAGAAGAGGACTCTGTTACTCTGTCTGAACACCGACAAAAGTAAGGGCACTATGAACACTACACATGTTCCCAAACTAAACTGCTCCCGACCAACACGAGTGGCTGCTGCTTCTTTACTAATTATAGGTTTAGCCTCACTGTTCCTTCTGCCTGCTAAATAAGAACTATTAAGATACAGGGCCCTAGATTCCCATTGCTTTCTGAGTTCACAACACATTCCACTTCCTTGGACTTTCCTCCAAATCACCTACCACAAGCCCACAACCTGTAACAAGAACTTCCTAACGCACTGTTGTTAAAACGCCCGATGCTTCCCTGTGGTGCGCAGTCTCCCTTCTCTGTTCAAAGTGCTCAGAAGCCCAACTTGTTCAACTACAGGTGTGTTTCTAGTGGTTTTTGAATAATGGACATCAACAAAGAGGATGTTTCAGTGAAGGACTGTTAACCACATCAAATGCTGATGAGAAGTGAAATAAGATTGGGGCGGAAATGTGATCCCTGGATTTATATAGGTGAGAATAGTACATTTAACAACAACAACAAAAGTCCCTCTGAGCCCTGAAGCAAACGCCGTACTGTAACACGATCTTGTGTAAATGCTGTGTGTGAAAATAAAACATCACACACAGATAAGCAAGCAAGTACATGAGTTTGACTCTGAAGTCCAAAAATGGATACATATCACCAATGGCTGTCTTTATGTGCTTTAATTATAGCCTGGTCTTTAATTTCTATTCCTAAAATACTTTATAGGTATTGCCTAATGTGGTACTGAATTAAATAAGATCTTAAATAAAATCTCTTCTGAGGATGATGACATTTCAAGCATTTCTATCCCAGGAATGTAACCATAGTGATTTTAGGTGGGAAATATTTCAGAAATTATATATTTCACAGGGCAATATTTCTGCAATACCAAAAGACTTTTACAGGGAGAAAATAAATGCAGTTAATTATTTTCCAATTATCCTGATGTATTTCATGGGGAAAACAATACATGGGTAAAATAATTGATTTATCTGGAGGTCCCAGATAACTATCACAACAGCGCAACATATTGTATTTTATTGACATAATCAAAATATCAGCATAGTTCTTCTTCATGTAAAAAATACACTCTAGGCCTTAGGAATCTAAATCTATTAAAAGGAATTTTGCTTCTCTTGGTTTTTCTTTGATGTTCAATATTAGAGAATATTATTCTTCCATGAAATCACTTCTCTGGTAATCAGGATAGACTATCAGAGCTCTTTTGCGATAGGCCAGAAAAAAAGGAGCAAACTGTTTTAAGATTCAAACCGAGCTCTTTGCTTTCTCTAGAATGCACTTAAATTTCTCACTGCTGTAATTCAGCCTGTTTCCTTTTTTTCCTAACATAGTTAAAACTATTGCTGCCAGTCATCAAACCTATGGTGAAAATCTTAAGCAGGATTGCTTTTGCTGTATTTCACATCTTCAAAGCAGGGCTGCAGCCTCTTTTGAGATACATGTTAATTAGATAGACTTAAGGGTGGTACTTTAAAAGGCTCCGAGAATCTTTATCCTCAATACTAGACTCTGTCACCACCTTTTCCATATTCCTTCTATGTCATTCTAAGGAATTAAAACCTGTCACTATTCTACCAAAATATAAGCCACAGAATCGATGTACTCTATACAAGAAGAGAATTCCAGAATGCAGAAACTCTGCCTTTATTGCTTCCCTCCCCAAAATCAACTACTTAGGAATAAGTGATGCCCAGAAATACTTCTCACCACACTGAACAGTGGCAATCGTTCTGTTCTGCGGAATGAAAGAAACCTATAGCTTAGCATATCGATACACTGATATCGCCTTCCTTGGAGGAGATTTCATTTCCCAATTAGTTTCTGTTTTGTGACTGATTCTTATTATTTGTCAGATTTCCCTGTGCCCACCTTTAGTCTGATACCCAGACAATACCAAGTCCAGTTAACTCAGAATCTCTGGTGGTGAGATGCAAGTACCAGTATTTTTAAAGCTCCCCAGGTAATTCCGATATGCAGCCAAGATTGGGAACTTCTGGTTACTGTGATTGCTGATCATTGTAACCTTGAGTACTGTTTTTCAAATCATTACTCTGTATGTACCATGTACAAAACATATCTTCACAGCATCCGTAGAAGGCAGTGTTATTGCACACATTCTATTGACAAAGAATAACACTTCTAAGTTAAGAGCTTGCAAAGACCACCAAAGAGTGGCCGGGAAGAGCCAGCACGCAGGGCAGTGCTCTCTGTACAACCCAGCTGCCTTGTGGCAGGACTACGAGACTGTTCCTATGTCTTCTTAGCCTTAAGGGTCACGTGTTCTCATATCGCGGTGTTTCATTAACCTTCGAGCCCTTTACCCCATTGCAGCTTTCCACACACTTAAGCCTCAGAATTAAACTCCACCTCACCATCCCCAAAACCTTCCTCTTCCTTCTTGTACTGAGTCAAGTACACTTGCACATGTTGTACGTTTCATATACTTATCATTTTAACCTATAAACAAATAAATTGACTTCGCTGTCTACCACAGCTAATTGTGAGCCTATCAAGGGTGTGAATGGGTCACATCTGTTTCTGAATCTCCAGGGACTAACAATAAATCAATGTTTGTCAAATGTATATCAGTTGGGAAAAATCTTTGTCTCAAATGTAGAGGCACAGACATTCTAAAACCTTTGATTTCTTAAGCATTGTTCTTTCATGAATCCACATGTTTTTCAATCATCCAACTCTATATTAGGGTTCTAAAATATGGGTGTGTGCATGTATGCTGGATATACAAACATCAATAATTGTCACTGTGTGTGTAGTCATTTATTTGTTCAGCATTTTCTGAGCTTCCTAAACACTACCTGCAGTCAATAGATGTTGCTAGGTCATAAGGTGTGAGAGCGTGGTCCTGACTCTGAGCTAGATTCCTGCTGTACAGGAAGGAGTGCAAACTGGGCCACTGAGAGAGATCCGCAACCTATTTTGAAGTAAGCAGTAAACTCAGAGTCCCTCCATCATAGTAACATTCTGCCAGGTGCAGGTATCTATTCACCACACTTGGTAATTCCATGGAGCATTGTTTATGGTTACGTTACTAAGAACATTTCCCTAAAGATTTTCTCTTAATGGATCAGGCAATTTCATGCAAGCAGCCTCCAGAACGCTTTGCGGACATTTATTCATCTGCCCATTCTTGTCCCAGCCCTTTGTGTGGCTGCTACCAGCAGCCTCCTTCCAATAGTGTCAAATTGCATGGCGACTTGTGAGGCACAAATAAGTTTGGATACGAAGACCAACACATTTATTTTCCCATCTACTCTCATGTTGTGCCATTGGAACCCAGGTCTCTAGAGATGAGGTATATTTTATTTTCCCTTCTCTTTTGATTAGGGTGATAGGCGATACAGAAGATTCAAATCTTTACTGGCCAGTGCAGCTTCTAAAGTGTCTCCCACATTAAATTACCAAGTAAAACCAATAGCTTTCTATCCTCAAGAAGTAACTATTTGACCTGAACGTGCAGCTTGCAGGCCACTCACACAAAGTCATCGTAGAGTGGATTTCACTCAAACGGAATTGCTTCCCAACTCAAGCTGCTAGTTAGCAGATACAATGCTCAGCATCCCTTAAGAATATGCTTCAAAGAAAACAATGTTAAAAATGAGCAAAGTAAGTGAAGATATATTTTACCATAGGGTACTTTCAAAACGAATGGAGCTACGGCTCACCGTGCTCCTCATGAAACCGATGCCTTAAATATCGATTTCCTAATCACTGCCATTGTAAGACAGCATTCTAGCTTTTTTTTCCCTCTGTCATAAATTCGACTTTAAACAGAGTAAGAAGCTTTTAGCAAGAAAATTTTACATCTGTTTATGCCTGAAATTAAAACTACAAGAATTGAAAGGATGAAAAAATAACCAAGGGGGTTTTCAAAAATTTAAAACTCCATCATGCATAAATGGAGCTCATCAGAGAAAGTAATCTCCCTGCAGAAAACACTCCATCTTTTGTTTTATGTAAGTTATCAGCATGAATATTTTATTCTCAATGAAACTGCTTTTTCAACCCTTTGCACTTCACAGTTTTCACTTGGTGTCTCAAATAAATGGGCTTCCTTCCTTCCATCCCGCTGTAGTATTCAGGTCAGTTGCAATAAAATACTGTCTTCGCCTGGCACAAGTGTTAATTATAGATGGTGCTTTACTAATTCAGTATTTTTCATTCTTAGCCCTATTGTGTACTGAAGTCCAGAAACACTAACCACTTGAATTTTCCCACAATAAACACAAAATGATTTGATCCAAGGAGCAGTGTAATATCTAAGGGATCTATGAAATTAGAAAGCAGATCTTGGCTTAGTTTTATTCTTGATCCACATGACAAAATAAAAGTTCTAGGGAATGACAACTGTAGTAAGTGCCATTAACTAGAACCAGTCCAGTCAATCCAACTGTTTCCGGTCAATCAGACAGTTTCACCCACAGGTTATAATCCCAAAGGTTACAATCTTTGGATCAATTTGCGTACTTCTGTGCTTTGATGGATGGTTCTTCTGTCTCCTCACCTAATGGCTTAAGTACTACTCAGGTCACTTACTGTATCTTCTTGCTCTGCCATGACCTTTGATAGTTACATTATAATGTATAGAATTTCAGAGAAATGCAATTCATTTGTAGATATATCAAAATAATATACTACTATTGTATAAAGCTTTCAATCAGAATTAAAATTCACTGATTTTTTTTAAACTAGCAAAAAACTAAAGCTACTATTCTTACCTTCTTTGAGTCTAAGAGATTGGATTAAGAAATTAGTTTTAATGTAAACTGCAAATACATTTATACACTTAAGCTTTTGAATAGTAATGTAGAAGTTCACCCTCTATGTTTCCAGATGCTTGGCTAAGTAAGCTGTCAGTTAGATTTTGCTTTCTATAGTTCAACTGAGAAATAATCTTGCAAAGTTTCGAGTTCTTAAGCCCTTCTAATTTATAAACAAGAATGTTTTTTGCATTGGTGATAATTACCTTATATACTACATCATAGCATTCAAATCCTCATACAACCATTTAACATCTCACTTGCATAGCTGAAGAGGGCATTCATAATTCTTTTGATATTTTTAAAATTACTCTGATTATAGTAGATGCTGATAGGACCCATGCTGAATATTCAGGAAATAATTTTCTTCAAAGGAGTGTAATGAAAATGGAAAACACTACACTCTATCTCCCACATAACTTCATATATCTTATATCTTATAACCATCTTAAATCTAAAAATAAAACATTGGAAAATAATAAATAGGAAAACATCAATCATAGCTGACCTTGCTAGATTCGCTTAGTTTTAAATACGGCCCTGTAAACAGGGCAAATAGTCAGTGATCATAAACTATGTCAAGGCTGAGTTTTGACGAATCTGACTTTCAGCTTCCTTCACTCTCTGGTTTCAGTATAGCACTGCCCTTTAAAAATGCAACAATAAATCAGTAGCATTCTCTGCACTGTAATGTAAAAAATGACAAAAACTACAGCATAACTCACATAAATAGAATGTTATGCTAATACTCAAATCTCTCACTCAAGGCAATAGAATTTAATTTTGAAGAAAGGCAGTTACTCATCCTTTCAATTCAGCACATTTCCAAAAAACCAAAAAATAGTGATTAAACTACATTGCCCCTATTTTATCCTGATGACCTGCTATTATAAATATTTCTCACCACTTCCTGGCTGCATCATTCAAAATATAAGAGCATTTAATGTGAAGAAATAATTTTTATAAGTAATTAGATGTTTCCGAATGTTATTCATAGGCCCATTAAAATAAATTATGATGATAAGACCTATAGTTATTCAATCTTTAAATATAAGATGTGTATTCAAGACATTTCATTTTAAATTTTTTTAGGAACAGCTCATATGAGGTTTTCGTTCAGGGTAAGAATGGCGAGTTACTAAAATGTTTAAAATAGAACAATAATTGCGATTTAAGAACATAATAACTTATTTGAATCACCAAAGGCACTCCAAATTAATTATAACACACACCATGTGTAACAAGTTTTACTGAGATAAAATGGGTTTGAATGCTAAGGTGTTCTCACCAAAAAAAAAAAAAAAAAAAGACTAAACATTGTAAACCTGTGGGAGTAAGGGTATTTCTTATGAAGATGCATTTTATCAGGATGATTTAAATTTCAGCAAATACAATTTCAGTGATACCATTTGATCAGACATAAAGGATTATAAAATAATTTCTTAAAATTTGCTTGATTCTTAGTTGGACTACTAACGAGACTCTCACAAATGTTTGGCTACTAATCAAGTAGTCGAATATAATATGTTCCTCAAACTAAATGGAGCTAAAACACTTCTATTTGAAAATTTTCATGGACGTCAGAGTGTGGGAATGAAAGATATAGTCAGGTAAGGACGTACCAAAAAAGAAGGGACATTCTGGGCATGACAGCCAGGGAGCAGGTCATGGCCAGTCCCATGGGCGCACGGCATGTGTAGTTGCACAGCACCCCATGCTTAGAAGGGCCCTGCACTTGGTGTAATTTTCTGCTGCCACCTTTGTGAAATTATGAATAATTTCTGAATAAGGGGTCTATATTTTGGTTTTGAACTGGGCCCTATTCCTGGAAGACCCTAGAGAAAAATGCATTTCCTTTGTAAAGGGAACAGTCAGGATGGAGGAGGAGAGTCTGAAGAACAGCCTAGTAAGAGCTCTGGAAACAAGAACAGGAAGCTTTCATGAAAGAGGAGAAGGCCACTTAGATACCGGGAAACAAAAGCAAAACAGGAGGATTGATTGCTGAGATTTCTTAAAATGGTTGTTATAAAAATTATCATTTTAGGTAAGTATAGGATTAATGAGAAATGAACGGGTGAGGAGACGGTTACTGTTTTTCCTCCAAAGTTTTAAGATATATTTATAAAATAAGTGGTATTTCAAGAAAAGTCTAACATTTTGCAGTAGCTGCAAGGTAACATTAATTAACAGAAACATGCCATTCATATTAGCAGATAATATGTTCTACCAAGTACAAAGAAAAAAAATCTCTCTATATAATTATATATCTATATATCTATATCTATCTATCTATCTATCTATCTATCTATCTATCTATCTATCTATCTGTATCTCTATGTAAATATATTTAAACACAAAGAAAATATATATAGCTATTTGATAGATTTATTTGGCATCCTGAAAATCTTTAATAAAGCCCCAATAGATAATATTACTTTGAATTTTAAAATGCAGTATTGAGATAGTATCTTTAGTTTTTCTTTGATTTTCTGTAACCAAACATGACTGTAAAATTTTACTCAATTCCTTGCAGATTTTTACATATACTGTAAATTCATATATGCTTTTTATTTCTGATAAACTCAGAAAATCTTATAAAAGTCCATTTCATAAAATCACAGCAGTTGCTGCATCTACCATTTTCACAAAAATATTAGTATATACATCTTAAAATCATTATCTACTGGGAACACCACTCCTATTAACTTGGATTTATGGGAAACAAAAAGTAGACTCGCGTAGGGCAAAATTATTTATACGAACAATTTTTTTTCTTAAAATTACTCACTGCTTTATTATAAAAGAACTATTTGTTATGTAACAGCACATGTTGGAAATGAATGTGATTATAATTTTATTCTAAACAATGAATCAATTGATCCTACATTAAAGTAAATTGTTCATATAACAGAGTTTATGTTATTTTTATTAGACTAATTTCCATTTACAAATACATAGTATTCAGATTAAACCTCCTATTCAAGATAACAAAAAGAAAAACATGAGCTAGAATAAGAAATGACACCATTAAGCCTAGAAATGCACCTGTATTTATGTATGTAGATATGGTTTAACTGTTAAATAAAAATTCCACAGAAGATATAACCACTCCTATTATTCTTAGTCCCTGCCCAAAATATATGGCACAGGATGCTGAGTTATAAAAGGAAGACAGGAAACCCAGGAATTGTGTATTCCCTGAAAAAAAACCTGCAATTAATAATGGCAGATTAAGTAAAAAATTTCCACCGTAAAAAGATTGTTTACTGGATAGATGGGAGGATGGATGGGTGGGTGGGTGGGTGGATGGATGGATAGATGGATGGATGGATGGATGGATGGATGGATGGATGGATGGATGGATGGATGGATGGACGGATGATCACATGGAATAGTTACACTGCCTTAAAAGTCCTATGTGCTCCACCAATTCATTTTACACTCCCCTCTAGCCTTTGGCAACCACTGATCTTTGTACTGTCTCCTTAGTTTTCTATTTTCTAGAATGCCATGTAGTTGGAATCATATGGTATGAAAACTGTTCAGATTGTCTTCTTTCAATTAGCAATATGCATTTAATTTTCCTACATGTCTTCTTATAGCTTGATAGTTCATTTCTTTTTAGTACTGCATAATCCTCCATTGTCTAGATGCACCAGTTTATTTACCCATTCACCTACTGAAGGGCATCTTGGTTGCCTGCATCTTGGTTGTGGCAATTATAAATAAAGCCACTGTAAACATCCACTTGCAAGTTTTTGTGTGGATACAAGTTCTCAGCTCCTTAGATAAATAGCAAAGCATGTATGATGGTTGATTTTTTTTTAATGTGTCAATCTGACTGGGCTAATGGATGCCCAGATAGCTGTAAAAACTAAAATATACATTAAATACAACTTAAATATGCATGAATTTGGGGCATTTCTGTGAGCATGTCTCTAGAGATTAGTATTTGACTCTGTAGACTGAGTGAAGAATGCCTTCACCAATGCAGGTGGACATCATTCGATTCCTTGAGGGTCTGAGTAGAACAAAAAGGAGGACAAAGGGCAAATTCTCTCCACTTAAGCTGAAACATCCATCTTCTGCCCTAAGACTTTGGAGCTCCTGATAATGAGGCCTTTGCACTTGAATTACACCACCAGCTTTCCCTGTTCTCAGCTTGCAAACTGCAGATCCTGGGCATTTTGGGCTGGGTATTTTAGCCACTTTCTAAAATAAATCTCCTCTTATGGATCTCGATCTCTATTTTCATAATCTCTGTATCTACCTAGATATAGAAATATATATATCTATATATCTGTATCTATTTTCTATTAGTTCTGTTTCTCTGGAGAATCCTGATTGATATACAGTATGATTAATGAATCATATGGTAAGAGAATGTTCAGATTCATAAGAAAATTCCAAACTGTTTTCCAAAGTGGCTGTGCCATTTTATACTCTTACCAGCAATGCATGAGAGTTCCTGCTGTTCTACATCCTCACTAGCATTTGGTGGTGTCAGTGTTTTGGATTTTGGCCCTTTTGATAGGTGTGCAGTGGTATCTGATTGTTGTTTGAATTTGTATTTCCCTGATGATAGATGATAGGGAACAATTTCTCATGTGCTTACTTGTCATCTGTATATCTTTGGCGAGGTGTCTGTGAAGGTCTTTTGCCCATTTTTTTAATCAGGTTGGTCGTGTTCTTATTGTTGAGTTTTAAGAGCTTTTTATATATTTTGGATAACCGTTCTTTATTAGATGTGCATTTTGCAAATGTTTTCTTCCAGTCTGTGACTTGTCTTCTCATTCTCTCGATGTTTTTTGCACAGCAAAAGTTTTTAATTTTAATGCAACCCTGCTTATCAATTATTATTTTTTAATGGATTGATTGTGCCTTTTGTGTTGTATCTAAACTGTCATTCCCATACCCAAGGTAATCTAGGTTTTCTCCTATGTTACCTTGTAGGAGTTTATAGTTTTGCATTTTATATTTTAAATCTGTGACCCATCCATCTTGAGGGTTTCTTTTTTTTTTGCAAAGAGTGTAAAATCTGTGTCTACATTCTTTTTTGTTTGTTTGTTTTTTGCATGTGGATGTTCAGTTGTTCCAGCACCATTTGCTGCAAAGAATATTTTTACTCCATTACATTGCCTTATCTTCCTTGTCAAAAACTAATTGACTATATTTCTTTGGATCTATTTCTGGGCTCTCTATTCTGTTCTACTGATCTAGTTGTCCATTCTTTCACCAATAGCACACTCTCTTGATTACTGTAGTTTACAGTAAGTCAGGATGTCGGGAGTGGCAGTCCTCCAAAAATGGATTTTAATAAGACAGAAAATAAATGGGGGCATTTAAATACTAGAATTAATTCCAATTTGATATGTGGAAAAATATAGTATTGAAAAATAGCCTCATTTTATGTGCATATTCAAACTACCCTGAAATAAGTAAAAATTTGGGATATTTTAGATATAAGTAACTAAATTTCAATGATGCTACTTAGATAGCTACATTATCAGAAAGAACTACAATTGCTAGAGCTTGCATCCATTTTCCTATGCAGAAATAAAACAACCCTTGTGATACTGATCACAAGAATATTTTTATAAAAGAAGATAAAACATGCTTGAAAGTCCTGAAAGTGCTTCGAGCTATCTGAAAGGTTTGAGACACGTGTTTGTATCTCTATAAGCTCCTCTCCCTCCTGAATGACTATGATATTATTTTCATTACTTCTTCAAGTGCTGTTCCAGGACTCGCTCTCTGGGTCACTTCACCATCACTCTGATAACTCCGTTGCCGGAAATTACTCCTTATGTCTGGTGCTCCAGCAGTAATGATTGAATAGCTCACATAATTCAAAATCATGAATTTCAATATGTTATTTTGGACTCTATTCATGTGCAGAAACTTAAATGAGTGACACCAAAAATATCTTTATTTATAATAAATTGCTTTATCCAGTAAGGTCAAATTACTCTCCTTGTGACATTATCTTCAACACACTTAAATAAATCATGGATGACCTTTTTTTTTTTTTTTTTCTTTTTCCCTTTCCTCCATTTATCTGATTAAGGTCATATCTCATTTTTAAAAATCATGTTTCAGAAGTTTTATGAACACATCTATATCAAACAGATTTTGCCAAAGTTGAACCACCCCTAAAAATAAGCATGAAAGCAAAGAATACTAATGACTACTTTAATAGATAATAATCAGAGTAAAAATATGTATGCCCTTGTGATGTTAAAATCCCAGGAAAATCTCCCTTCCTCTTGGTTTGGATGTGTTAGAAGACCAGAAATTTTCTCCTTATGATACAAAATCTCTTAAGTGCTTTGCAATGGGATATATAAAAATATCAATTCCCCAAATATAGAAAAAATAATTCAGATGATCACAAGCTCCAGCAATCTTTCTTTTATTATAGCCTTGATAATCAGATCAGTGTCTCAATAGAACTTCATTGACAGTCTTTTTGTAGTTTTTGCTCCAGAAAATAGTATCCCCCAAAATCCCCTGGTATTATTTGCCATCATCTTGACATATTGCTACTTCTACAGGTTAGAAATACTTGCATCATTGACATATATTTCCATAGATTGCTAGCCTATTTCACTTGACATTGTAACATCAAGTTTATGGATTTATATTATAAAAATTTCACGAGAATGTCAATGACACAAAATCCCATTACAGTGAAGGGGAATTAGTGATATTAGAAAAACATTGTGAAAAGTGACTGGGATATCTCATTTCTGGGAACTTTGTTTCATTAAAATGGAAAACCTTTTGATGTAATTGCTTAAATAAATTTCTATGTGACTTTTTCCTTTGTATAGTATTACCATAAAAGATTTAAAAAAAAAAGATAAAAGAAACTAAGAAAATAGGTTGAACTAAAAAAATTGGACAGTTTTTGTTTCACTACTGTAATGTGTTTCACTCAATTAATGGCAAGGCCGGGAAAGAGGAGGGAGGCAGGGAAGCCTCACTCATTTGTCACTTACTATTCCAGCTTACAACTCCACAGCCTGAGTGGGGAAAATCTGGTAGGGATTAAGTCAGAGTATTGAAAACTAAAGCCAAATACTATTTCTGGTATTAATAAATTAGAATTCACCAGGTTGATATAAAAGCTGCAGGGGGATAAAAGTCCAAGACTTCAAATTTCACAGTAGATAAAAGGGTCCTTTCCTTTTCTTTATGTTTTTATCCTCTTTTATTTTAATTTTATTTTGAGGTATGACATCCTGTCCCATCCCTTGGTTACACTATGGGACAAGTAATTTAGTGACATCTACAGGGATAGCTTCTGCTGCCGTTATTCTCACTCACAGCGGGAAGGAAAATGAGGTGGGTGCTTTCAGTTGACGGGGCAGAACTATGAATCTTTCAGATGTCCCCAATTGGGTATGCTGCTAGCCAAGTCACTTCTATTCCCCTTACCGATGTGGATATTAATGGAAAATTTCCCCAGAGCCTTTTGCTTTTATGCAAAAGGAGGCCGGGTGTTTTTTAAGAAAGGGGCTGTACATGAGTTTCCTTTTTGAATTTATGGAGTTTAGGACTGGTGAACAATCATTTGTAGCTTCGCTGACAGACAGGGAGCACAGGGCATGATACCACTCAGCTGATCAGCATTTAAAGTCACCTACCGGAGACTATCACTGATATTAGCACATTAGTGGATCAAATACTTTGGGTATAAAACATTTGTATCATAAAGACAGACATTTTGGTAAATTTCTGATATTTTAAATCTTTAAAAAAACTGGAAGGGTTGTGTTCAAGACAAGTGTAGTTCTCAGTAGTTAAAGATGGCTATGATATTCTGATAACAAATCATTGTTATTAGGGCCTCCCTAGTGGAAAAAGGATAGCTTTTGTAGTCAGACAGAAATGACATGGAATTACAGTCCTCTATTAACTGAGGGATGTTAAATAAGGAAGCGATACTATCAGTTTTCAGGATAACTTTGAGACTTGAATGAAATAGTGCACATACTATTTCAGCGGCCTGACAGACACATGCACCCGTCTCTCCATTCCCACTCACATTTGCATCACTGTCTTTCACAATAATTCCCAAAAGAACACACACTTTTTGCAACTAGCAGTTTTCTCAAAAATGAAAATAAACCTCCAACTTCAAAACATTGAGCTGGGACTAGATATCATAGCCTAAGATAATTGTGACTCAGAATTTGAGTAGGATTCAAGAAATATCAATATTTTAGATGTGCTTCAAAGATTCCTCTACTACCCCTTACTTTCTAATTGATATTCCAACCTCCTTCCTTTAGTTTCTGTGTCATACCTCAAACCTTGTCTCCACGGAAGAGGAAGTATGAGTGTCCAGCAGTTGTCCAATTTTACTATCTACAAGTTTGCAGGACAGATAGAGCGAGAGTTGAGAAAGAAAAATAGTTTTCTCTGCCTTCATACACGGCAAGAGAAGTTAGGCTCACATGGCCTACTTTGTTACATGTTACTCACTTTATCCCAAGCAGTTTTTCATACCTTGCCCCCCCCACTAATGATATATTCTTATATGTTTGATATCTTAATAAGAAAATGAATAATGTTTAGAAATATTTATTTTATGAATTATTTGAACAATTGATCTAACTTTTGGAGGACTAGGAACGGATTATAATATCCCTCACTTAAACCAACCATCTCATTAAATACAGTTAATACCTTGAAATGTATTAGTAGTGTTAAGTCGTAGAGTTAAGTACATAAGGTATACAAAGGATGATATGTGTATATGAGAGAGACAGAATCTTCCAGTTATCAGGAGGAACCACTGAACTAAAGTTTGCAATTCAATTTGAAAGTTTTCTTTCTGTGCCAATCAGGATACCTGAGGTCCTGCAACAGGAACCAACACTCCTTCATGCCTCAGTAACTTCAAAACCAAAATGCCATCTCTTGTTACATTAAAACTCCATCATGTATAAACGGTGGGCTCCTCTTTACGTTGTCACAGTCCTCACTCTCAGAACCCGGCTGATGCGACAGCCCCTACCTGGACCGTGGCTGGTTTCAGTAGCCGGGAGGAGACACACTGACTGGTCTCACGATCACAAAACCTTAACCTGAGACGACACTTATGTTTACAACTTATTGGACAGAGCTGGTCCCACGCACCAGACAAAAACAAGGAAGATGGGAAGTGAAATTCTCACACACACCCAGAAGAACTGGACTATTTGGAAAATGGCACTAAGTCCTATCAAATGATACAGCAGATTTTCCCGGCTGAGAGGGCAGCTGGAACACCTGCATACACTCACCAGCCAGCGCACGGTGTGGGAGTTGGAAGGAGCCCATGAAAGAGTTGAGTGATGAAGAGTATTGTTGGAAACAAAGCCGAAGGGCAATCATGTTAAAAAGCTCTCTTCTCAGTACCCTTAGACTACCTGTTGAGGAAAGACTGAGATTTGCAGTGTGAGAATCAAGCGAAATATGGAGTGCACTGCATGGCAACATATAATTAATGACCTCCAATTCTTTATTTTGAAAATGTAAATGAAACCACCCGCCCACGGGTAGAAGGCAAAAGTACTTTTTAAGCTGCAATATGCTTAAAATATTAAATAGATCTCATTTCTGCCATCCAGAATGAAGCCTCACAAGAAAACCCAGCTGGGATAGCTTTATAATCCAAATAAAAAATCAAAATTGCAATTAGAAGCACAGATGGAAATATACGGCTCTGGATAGTATCACTATGTATAAATCCAGGAGCAATTTTAAAGCAAAGAATATTGATTGGGGAACACAGATCTCCTCAACTGAACAATTTAGACTCTCCGCCCATATTCCCTCTCTTTTTCCCATGCCATGCCTGCCAGCATTATATGTGTCATCTTGCAGTCAGTTCACTGACATCCTGTAGCTCAGCTGAATAAATGAATCAGTAAACAATGAAAAATATGTTGAGGCATGCTGTCACTTAAGGAATAAATGTAAGTTGGCTAGAATTACAGAGGAAGCCAAGAGGATATGGAAGTGTTAAGAGGAAGGAATGTGTGAGTGATTCAGTATGAAGTCATGCACGGCGGGGGGCGGGGGGGAGTAGGGGAGTTTCACAGGACAAGTCAAGGAAGGGTTAGAACAATGAAGACGTTCAGACTGAGGTGGATGAGATTTATGTTCAAAGTACAAATGCATGTCAGATTTTTTTAAAAGCCAAGGGTTGTTTAAAGCAATTCATCAGGTTCTTTAAAGCTGATGAGCCACCCAAACTCCCAAATCTAAGCAATTAGAGATACATGGAGTGGGGCCTTGAGGTTCAGCCATTCGGCGTCGACGCTGAGGACTGGCAGTATTCCTTGGGTAATTGGATTGCATTGCCTGCTGCTTTCATATCTCATCTCACTTGGGCATGTGTTTGATATTCAGAGAAAATTCAGGGTAACTAATGAATGCTGCAAGCACAAATGAATATTATTTCTATGCAGATTTTTTGGCAACTGCGGAAAACATTTGGAGAGTAACCCAGCATCAGAAGCATGGCTGGAGAACGCAGGCTTTGCATGCTAATCATATGCCTCCCTCCAGCTTCATATTTAATCTGCTCGGGTCTTCCCTCTGTCTCCTGGCTGCGCCATCTGGCTAACTGAACTGAGAGTTCTCATGGTATATGTTATCTGACAATAAGATAGCGATCATTTAAAATTCTAATGAAGAACTATCAAAGAATTGAGTCACAAACTGGAGCCCCCGGTTTTGTCATAAACGTTCTGAACTTCTAAGTGGCTGTCTGGCATACCATTTACATTCTAGATCCTTGTAGGAGATACAAGACGTAAGTAAAACACACAGAGAATTTGAGGCCACAAAGTAGTAGGCTTTGTTCTCGCACTTACTACCAAGAAGTGACTGAATCACTTCATATGTCTTAAGAGATATACATCAAATTTTACAAGACTGCAATAAAGTACTCTGTGTGATTATATGGGTAATTTATGTAACCATTTTTATATATTCTACAGCTGTATACAAACATAAGAAACGTTATAGAACTTCAGTACAAGGTTTCTAAGAAATAGTTCTAAGAAATCACTGAAGTGCCTGGATATATAGTAATATTGTTTGATATTTCCAAGTCTGTAATTCTCACATCTATCCAAGAAATGGATGTGCGGTCATTGCATAGCAAGTGCTTTGACAAACACACTGAGGGTTGGGCTCCCTAAGGAAAGTGAGTGTTGGTGTTGACACGGCTGAACATCAGTGGTGCAGGGCAGTTGGTTGTATGTACTTTAACATTAGCGTCTTAATGAAAAAACATGCATGATCTGTGAAATACCGAGATAAGAACTCTACAACTCTGTTACTGTGATTTCTGAAATGCTTTCCATCAAGTGTTTATGCCCTCCCTTTCAATGTGTTTAATTTCCCCAATATAATTTTCAGGTTCATATTTCATTTGAAAGATAGTTTGATTTGTGCTGATTGCAAAATATTACAAACTATAACAATGTTTAATATTCATCTCAATTAGGGCAGCATCCACAGAGATGACCTAGTCTTTATTTAAAATCTTTCACAAGAAAAACCATAGCTGAACGCTTACTATGCTCCATGTGCAGTGCTAACTGTGTGTGTGTGTGTTTCCATTTAAACCTCACAACAGCCCTGTAATGAGATAAACAGAGACTTGTTCAAGGTCACTGCACCCAGATTTGTCTCCAGGACCGTAGTCAGTGGACCAAGAAACCCTGTGTATCATGTATCCACTTTGGTGGTTAGCCAGCAGTATATTGGCATGTGACGATGATTTAAAGACAATAAAAGGAGACAGTGATCTTCTTTACGTAGGTGGGCCACAAATAAACCACAGCAAAGTGCCAAATGGAAGGTGAATGTTGGTTTTGTGGAATGGATTTCATACAGAGGACAAAGGGACTCAATTCATATTCAAAGCAAAGCACACACTTTAGGAACAGTTAAATGGCGATTACTCTTCTGCAATTCTCATCTAATTAAATACTACCGTTAAGGACCACACTAAATAACAGGCTAACATTTCAGTCTGTGGGTAAGATACTAATCTGAGGTTCTCCATCACTAAAGTGTTAAAATCTTGGACTTGGAAGCCCAGTGGTTTCCACAGCACTGTGCTTTCTCCTCCCACAGCTCCGTGTACATGGAGACATCTGCACATAAATTCTGTGTTTACCTAGAATTGGGCTGTGCCAGCCTATTTCATGCTGCCTGTACACAAATTCAAATGAGAACATGAGTGATGAGAATGTAGGAATGCAGCCATGAGATCCGATTTTGTTTTGGCTCTGGCACTACAGCCTTGAAACGTACTGCACTATACACAACGAAACTGCAAGACAACAGAAGGATCAAAACCAACTTCTTACTTGACAGATCATAAAGTGACACTGAAGGGATTTGCACAAAAGATCACACAAAAGTTGATGGCACAATAAAACAAAAAGTTCAAACTTTGAGCAAGTCATTATTTTTATGGATATTAATACCTCTGTAAAATTAAAAATGCAGAAAGATTACTTCTTCAATATATTTGGCACAAAGCACTATAGTTGTTGTTTAAGCTTTTGAATGAAAAATATAGGAAATAATAAGCCCAAAGACAGACATGAACTGAACAACCTGATCTCTCAGAGCCTTGGTTTCCTTATATTCTGCAAAGAGTGTGTGTGTGTGTGTGTGTGTGTGTGTGTCCTTCCTAGTTTATGTGATTACTCGGAAGTTTACAGGATCCAAAGTGTGTGGAAGAATTATGTGATTCCCTCATCAGTATTTCAACAAATTTTCGGTTGCATGAATTTAATGTGCTTAAGTAGACGTAGCTATTTTCAGTCAAAATATAAAACTCTACAGAGACAAGGAGTCAACATCTGTTCATATTTACCACAGAAGTCAAATCGATCCTACTTTCTTGGCTCAGAATAAGTCGTCATCAGACTTTCATGTTATGACAGACTTGAAGGGAAGGCAAAAGTCTTCAATTGCTTTGGAGTCACATGGGCACACAGGGGCCACAAACATGATCACAAATCCTGGACTGTTCTGGAATACTGGAATGTTAACACCTAGTAATTAGTTTTGTTATATATTAAACATGTTACTAGCTCTCTGAAAGAATCAGTTTCTTCACCTTTAACTTGAATAATAATAAAAGCTCTGCTAGGGTTTGCTGAGGCTAAAAAGAAATAGTATATATAAAGGACTTGGGAGTATAACAGTAGTACATTTAAATTGTATTAGTACTTTCATCAGTAACTATGTATTCAAACACGATGTGATCACTTTGTTTTATTATAACTTGAGTGAAACGTAAACCTTGGATAAATCATTTGTTATCTTTCTCTCACAATTTGAACCAAGATTTACATTAGGAAAATAGATATATAAAACAGTAATATTGGAGAAAAATTTTATTTTGGAAAGCATAGTAAGAGTGAATAGACACTTTTATCAGGCAGGTGATATACTTTTGAAAGAACAGCGAACAGCCAAAAATAGAAAAATAAGGTGTGAAGAAGCAATTTTATTAGCTGTCTTCTGTTCCCTTCAAAACTTAACAAGAATTTTTTGTTGTTGTAGGAATATTAAGTTGTTCCCCCAAATTCCTCTCATTTACCTTTTAAATTCAAAGCCATCATCTATCTGTGTGCAATGACAGCCTTGCTCCCAAAGTTTGTGTTATTATTGTAAGTGACAACACCATGTTTCAGATTTCTGGAGGAAAGAGAAACAGCATAAGCTACAGCTCTACAAGGACAGCCTTTGTGTATCTGCACTCAAACTTAAGCCAATAAAAATGACATTCTTATTAAAAGAAAACAAGACGACTAAGGATACAAGAATAAAGGTAACTGTGTCTCAGACTAAATAAAGATTCTTAAAAGGGCTCACAATTTCGTTGTGTGAAAGAGGTCACCTATTAGATCTACTTTGTAAAAAACCTGTTTCAATGTTGTCTTTTCAATTCCATTTAGATGAATATAGATAAATGAAAACTCCTGTTTGTTAAGAATGTCCATTACTTCAGTGTAAATTGAATGTTGGAAAAGAGTCTGCAATAGGATGTCTAGACTCAAGTAATTTGTACTCTTAAATTCCAGGGATAGTTGGTTTAAGCAAAATATTAACGTGACAAGTAAGTATGAGCTTTGGAGTAGAGAAGCCTATTAATGAACAGATCTTATTTCAGTGAAGGGATAGGACATGTCTCGATAACTCAAGAGACCGGCTGCATTATGTGGAAGGAAGGAAAGGCCAGCCCTGAACACACACCATGGTGTTCTTCAATGTTCAAGCCATGGAAGACGTAAGAAGCCACTAGCTGCTTCCACATGCCTGTCATAACCTTTGTGTCACAATTTCAGTGAAGAGAGAATATAAGACAATGAACTTCAGAGAGAGAAAGTTAAAGCAAGCCTGTCAAGGACTGGCAGGCCCAAACTTGATCTGCCTTCTGTTTCTTCTCACTGTTCCCTGAGAAGCTTGTGTCAATCTCACTTGGCCAAGTTTTCAAACATAGCACCTAATTTGGGAAGTGTCTGAACACAATCAAGTTGTCATCATCCCATCATGTGGGCATTCAGGCTTTCTGCTAATGATACTAATTTGGAAAGCCAAATCTACAGCATTATGCTTACATTAGCCTCTAGGAAGTCAGAATTTACATTTTGCCAAGTTGTAAACATAGACATCTAAAGAAGCACCCCAGTTAGCAAGATCCCTACAGTAACATCAGTTCTTGTACATGACTTTGTGATGATCCGGGACTGACTAATGGGGGCTTACCACAAATTCTCAGTTACATATTGATAATGAACACCAGGATGAAAGGGGGGAGGCCCAAGACACTGGGCAGCAGTTTGGGAGAAAGAGAGTTTTATTGAATGAATGCCGTTAATGTTAGTGCTGTGCAAAGATTCACAGGCACCAACTACAAAAAAAATTCAAAAATACAAAGAAGGAGAAACTTAAGTCATAATCTGTAGTTAATACTGCTTATTTGGAGATCTAGAGTTAGAGCTACAATCTGGGTTAATGTTACTGAGCCATTCTTAGGTGCATACATACTCTTCCTACTTTTAAATCCAGTTTTATTCAGATTCTAGAAAGAGATGAAAGATAACCTCCTTAAGCCTAGGCATTTGGAGAAAGGCATCACCTACTTTCTATATCTTTGAGGGCTGCGTGACACCATGCAAATAAGAAAGTCAACAAACTTTTAAAGTGAGTCATTTTTAAATCTACTTATATTCTCTACAACAGAGTAGTCCTATATCCAAGCATTTTCCATCAAAAAAGGAAATAATTTGTTTGAAGAAAATTCAAGTCTACTTTCTTCGATACTCCCTTTCCTGACCATATCACTTTTCTACAATTGAAAAACAAATACTCAAATTTTTCTTCTGCCCTTGATTTAATACATTACTTAAGCTATGTATCAGCAGAATTCAAAATGTATATATGCACATACATACAGTTATGCACACTTATATATCCATATGCATTTATATTGTAATTGCATTATTTAGTAAATAAAAAAAGATTATTTTGAAAAAGCAATATAAATATATAGATTTCTCTTCAAATTGTATGTCTCTTCACGTTTCAGTCCCAGTTTACATAAGCCATCTTCTCCACAGATGTTCTAAGGACCCAGGTTTCTTTGGACTTTTTGCCCTGCCACCTTATTGTCCCCACCTACATATTTGCTTGTCAGCTTACTCTATCCACCCCAAGAAAGGAGGAAGAGAAGAAATAGAGAGGAAGCAGTATTCTTTTAAGGAATCGGTATGGGACTTATCTCTGTGACAGCTGCATAGTTTCCTTGAGTGAGAACTTAGTCATTTGGAAACAGACAGGAGTGTTGGGAAATGTTGTCCCCAGCTGGACTGCCATGGGTGCTACTAACACAACTATTGAACAGGGTACTGTGAGAATGGAGACTGGGGAAATTTAGTAGCTTTGCCATATCGATGCATTTTCAAATTTGAAAATTTAGTAACTTAAAAATGTCCATCATCTCACGGAAATCCATTAGTACTTCGAAACTGAGATTCCCTAAACACTGTCACTATTTTAAATTAGTGTTTAAATGTAATCTGGTGAAGAATTCTCTCCTTCCCATGGCCATGTGTTTTGTCAGTCAGAGCAGTTACGAGTTCAAATCCATTGCATGTGCCCCACAGTCTATGATACTAGCAGTACAGTTGCAAGGTTACACATAACTTTGAGAGTAAAAGCTAATGGAGTTCTCCTTTCTGATCATTAAGTGGCAACCACAGATCTCAAGATGATTTATAATTAGCAGTGGGATGTAGCTTTGTGACAGAATGGAGATTAGAATGCAGGGTATATTTGACAAAATCACAGAAAATATCAAATCATAGTTCAATAATTTGAAAATGAACATTGTTATTTAACTCACACAAAATAAACATCACCATGGAATGCAAATAAAACTTCCCAATGTAATCATTTCTGACTTGTTCTGGATATAGGAACCTTCCATACATTTGCTGTCCTAAAAAATAGGTGAAATCAGTGAGCTATTTAGGTGTAACTTCAAATAGGTCCAAAATTTGCGATTTTGTTTCTGACAGTCTTTAGGTTGACTTACATATCCTATCCAATTCATTTTAATGCATGTTAACAGTAATTGGCAAATGATTTTTAAAGGCTAAGTTTCACAACCAAGGAAATAAAATTTGCTTTCTAGAAGAGTCTCAATTCTTGAAAGTCATAGATTTACCACTGAGGGCAGGATCAAAGGAAGGCTACTAATTGCCCCAAGGTAAAGGAAAGTTTTTGGCTTTGGCTGGATTTTATATTGCAAACTAGGACTTGGATATCAATGTGAAAATATATATGTACCCACTAATCAGATGGCACGGAACTTCCAGAAATGGATAGTATAGTGGGCAAATACTCAAGAATCAAAATGATATTCATTTACTCAATAAATACTCATATGCTTATTACATTCATTCTTTGTTCAGGATCTTATGATACAATGAATTCAGCAGAGGATATAAAATGGTTTATGCCCTAATGAAATTGAAATTCTAGCAGGAAAGATGGGCAATAAACACATAATTACAATTTTGATGAGTGTCATGAAAGGAGATGCAGAAAGACCATTCACTGGGGTACCCAATCTGCTCTGGGGAGATTAGCAAAGGAACTGATATCTTAGTTAATGCATAAAGAATGACGTAAAATTATGTATGTGAAGATGTAGTGGTGGGGAAGAGGCAATCCAGGAAGAAGCAATTTCCTCTTTTAATACCTTGATCTGAAAAGAAAAAGCGCGTGTAAAACTATTTGAGGTAAGTCTCGTTTGTCTGAAGCATAGATAGACATTGAATGAGATGAACTTCAAGAGATGGACAGAGACAATACTTTACAGGAACTTGCTATTCATATTAAGCATTTGAAGCTTTTTAAATGGTACTAGGCATTAGGAAGAATGGCCGAGAGACCCTATCACTAGTCTAGGCAACAAAGGGCAGTGACTCTCTGATTTATAGTAATGTCGATGACGGTAAAGAGAAGGTGACAGAATGGAGAAGGAATTGGACCAATGAAATTTGGTAATAGAATGAGGAGGAGTGAGGAAGAGAGGAGTCAAGGGAGAGTCCAAAATCATTGGCGTCAGCAACCAGGTACATAGTCATCATTGAATGAGACTGAAAATATTGGAGGAAGGGCTCATTCAAGAGAGTGGGGGTCATCATGAATCTACCAGTTGAAGTTGTCTTTAAGATATCTAAGCAGAGAGATGTAGCAGGGCATTAAACATGTAATTTGTAGCTCAGCAGAGGTTCTAGATTAGAGATGGAAATTCAAGTTTTCTCAGCTAACCTCTGGTAGTTGAATCCTTGGGAGTGAATGAGATTACTCAGGGAGCATATGTACGAACGTGCATACATGGTATGGTATGTTAAATCAAGACACAGAATTGAGGTGATGATATGATAGTCTTTCCTTAAATGATCTAAATAGAGGTATTCATACAAATTTCTATTTTTAGCACATATATATATATATATATATATATATATATATATATATATATATATATATATATTACCCGGGATGAAGAAAAGCAAACTGTTTTTCTGAAAAAGTAATACATTTTGATAATAGGTGCTGATTTCAAAAATAAAGTTAATTTAAAACAGAAAGTTATAAAACATAACAATTAAATAAGTTTTAATTGCTAGAAATTAATTCCAATAGAAATGGCCTAAACAAGGCATTGAACATTAACAAGGCGCATATGTACTTTGGAAAAGCCCACTAGAGTTACAAGACCTGTATTTATATCCTTACTTTACTTACCATTTGTGAACTAGAGTGTTTTCATCTGGAAAACAGATTATAAATACTTCAATCACCTTATAAATCAATTTGTGAAAAATAAAAGGAGATGAGACAAGTGATAGATTTTATTATAATGTCCAAAGCAGCTTAGTTGCTATTTAGAATTTGGTCATGTAAATAAAGAACACGATTATCACATATTCAAGGATAAAATAATGTTAAAAAAGACATCTGTGGCATAATAAATTCATTCCAGAGCACGTGAGAGTAAAGAAAAATTCACATCTACTAAGTCACTGATGATACTCTTAAAGAAAGCCACAGTGACATCCAAGAATAATACCTTCATCTGTGACATCCTTACAAAGGATGAAAACATAAACATAGGTACAACAATGGACACATAGAGAGTTTGCATAATTAAAAACTAAGTATTTGAAAAGTTACATGAATGTCCTTGAAATGTTGAAACTTTGAAAACCCAGGAAGTTCATTAGGCAATGAGAGCTTTGGAAAGCTCACATATACTGTGAAAAAACGAAGAAGAAAGTGAGTATCCATAAGTAACGTTGTAAATTGAACTAGCCTTTGTTTTTCATAAAATTTATAAACTTAATAAATACAATGGACGTGCTTCTCTAAGAAGATGACTTCTTAAGGTAATCAGTATTTTTGAAGTGAATTTCCCCCCTTTGACTGAATTGCTCAGACTGCTCTTTTCTCTATGCAGCACTTCGTTGGCTGTCTTACGCTGGAAGTCACAGAAGTTACGCGTTTAAGCACCTAGCCTTTCTGAAACTTTTGCTGTACTCCCCTATCAATATCTAACTCCACATTACAGACAAGTAGCACTCCAGCACTACTCGCAACGTATGACACATGTCGTGTTGGCAGGATATGCAAACACAGGGGAAATTAGCTTCCATTTCTCACAGGAGTCATTAAATACTAGATGGGAATAATAATATGAATTATTTCTTGTCATCTTTTTACATTTGATCAGTTGAAGGATCCCTTTGTAAAATGTGGGGAAGAGAAAAAGAACTGGCAATACAACACCCATTTATGTTCAACTTGAAATTGTGTTCACTTTTTTTATTCACACTACTCTACTTTCTGATGGTCTTTCTTTTCAAAATGGGATTCCTTTGATAGTCAGGCATCTTATATCGTATCCCTCCAGGCTAAGATCTCTATTTTCACGGCTTCCTCAGGAAAATTAGAATTTCTGTCTTCTACAATATTAAGTTGAGGCTTTTTTAAAAGTGCTCATGACTTGACAAAAAATACATTAGCTGTGAAAACTGACAAGAATTTGTGCTTGTGGAGACGGTGAGAAGCAGCAAAAGCCTCTATTACTAACATATTGCTTTTTATTATAAAATATGACTCCCATTAGTTTTGGGCTACAGCCAAGTCTCTTCTCATAGTTTAAAAAGGAGTTACCTTGACAAGATTCGACTTAAATCACATCTTGATCTATATTATGAACACAAAAGAACTCTTTCTGCATTAAAGTGACAATAAGAGTCTGATTTATAATCTTAAAGCAAAGAAATTCAGAGTTAAATAAATCAAATGACTTAGCACTTGTCCCTAGGTTTTTTTTGCAAAGGTGCGAAATCTGTGAGAATAAAGAATAAATGTTATACCAAATAGTTCATCTGTAAATGCACAGTATTTTGTGGGTATATTAAGCATGCATTTTCGTTTGGTGAACTTAAAAAAGATAATGAGAAATAAGACAAAGGTCTCCCCAGAACTACAATGTAATTTGTGGTGTTCCTGGACCCACAATAATGATCTGCTCTTTCCCCCTTTTTCCTTTTTTTACTATTAGAAGCACAATACAGGTCTATAGCTAGTTCACATATATCATAATTTTAAGCACCATCAGAAAAATGTGTTTCTGTTAAACTTAGAGGTAAGCCACCTAGTACTTCTCTAAAGCTCCCAAGCCTAATAATACTATAGTATATAAAAGAAAACATCTCTACAGAGAGGAGAGCAGAGACTCAAGGAAAAGTGACAATCATTTATTCAGTTTAAAAATATTTAATCAGTGTAAACACTATTCCTAATCCAGGCAAATTAGACAAAATCCAAATACTCATAGAATTTACTTTTACTTTTAAGGATGTCTCCATGTACACACACGCACACGCACACACACACACACACACACACACACACACAGATATATATACATACATATATATACACACATACATAAAATACATATATATATATTACATATATGTTATACATGACCATTATCTAAGACTTATCTTCTCAGCTGGAAGGTAGATCAAAAAATGCAAGTTACAGGTGGGACCAGGATATTGTGGGAAAACATTTGAAAGAAAAAGATATTAACTGTGTTTTCAGGGTGAATAAAGAGGTGCAAGTATTCTAACCAGAAGGAATGCCGTGAGACGAGACCTGGCTTGAAGAAGTCTGTGCTAAAAGGACCATGAGCAGAGCGATTTAATAGATACGGAGAAGAAATGTCAGAGCGTCTTAAATCATGCTTTTGGGATCTCTAGGGTAAGTTTTTCTCAGACACAGCTTTGAAAACGTCATTCAAGACCCAGGATGAGATTTCACTGTAAAGGCAACCAACCAAGGGAGAAATGATGTGTGTGCACAACTCCGACAGCCCCATTTCCCAGAGAGGGGGTGTCCCATAGGCTGAAGCAGAAATGAAACTTCATTCACTTTTCCTTTTGATCTCATACACTCCCCAAACTTTACTATATTTACATTTATAATTACTCTCTAAAGAGTGACCTCACCAGAAACGATTAAATAGAATCCTCCGAACTAAATTCAATACTTTTTATGTTTACATGCAAATACATTTTACATATTAACAAAAGCAGTAAATATGTTTGCAAAATGTTTAACACTTATATTAGATGCTAAGAAGTGTTTAGAGGATAATTTCTTGCTTAGTGCTCTTCTAGAAATCCAATTCAATTTAACAGTGCGTAAATTATTTCATAAGCAATATATTATTATTTATTAATACTGTCTATCCCTTACGAAAATTTACACAATAAAAGTTATTATTTGAATTAGCCTTTCAACACTAATTTGCCTTTTGCATTATGTAAAATCTGAAATAATAGCTTTATTATAATGACCAAGATATATAGAGTTGCATATATTTACTTGCACAAAATTGAAATATTAGGTATTTGCTTTGCCACTGTGTAGTTTTTCTTCCATATAAAGATGTTAAAGTTAATTTTTAAAAAATGGAAAGAAAGTAAATGAGTGGTCCTTTATACTACTGCTACCAAGCAAAGTGTACATTTTAATTAACACAGAACAAAGGAACTAATTACTATTGGATCTAAATTCTCATTGCAGGGATTAGCACTAACTTTTGTTTTACTGGTTCTTAAATGACACAAAAAAAGTACGTATCATGTTACGTGAATTCAATAGTTTTTACTCAAGTAAACAATTCTAAAATAAAAGAGTAGTTGAGGTAGAAGATAATTTTTAGATGATAAAATTTCACTTTAGATTTTTCTAGTTTTATAGATTCAGAAGCGAATGCCGTCTCAGAGCTTGCTAGGACCCAAGCTGAGACTGGATCCAGCCTTACTTGCAGCCCGGTCGCGCCCACCATGTGATACAGAAACTTCATAATCAGAACACTTATGCTATGTATGATCATGACCATAAAATAATAGCTTTAACCAAGTGGTAAACTACCATCTCTCTGCCATTAATTTTTAACATAACCTAGTGCAAGATGATGCCTTGTTTTATGCTAGAACTCTTAGGTATTATGAAGACAAAGGGTAAACAAATATATCTAAATATACAATTAAATTACTTTCCTCAAACCTGTAATAACTGTAATATGATGATCTTATTAAACTATATTTCAGAGATAAATTTCTTCATATTGCAGTAGAAGATCAAGGAGTATCTTTTGAATATAAGACTGCTTTTGTGGTTAACACAATTGAAACTGAATCTGTGAAGAATCCGATTCATTGATTAATAGTCAATTATGTGTCAAACAGTTCAAACAAAATGATTACTTGCCTTCATGTACCAAATACTGAGTTGACTGACAGAAAATGCTTAAGGTGTCACAAAGATTTAACATTTACTCTTTTATGAGAATAAAACAAATACTCCCAAATATTTTTAATAAGTGGAAATTCATGGAAATAACACTAGGCAAAAAAGTAGAAGGTGACTTTGAAACCAAATTCTACCACTTTCTAGCTAATCTGTCTTCTGCTCGGCTATTTAGTCATTTGTAAAATTAGACCAGCATTACCTGATTTCTATACCACAGGAAGTTTAAAAGATAAATATGATAATATACCAGTATTCTAAGTTTTCTTATAAATCAAAACATAAAAAATACCTGTGCATTGGGGGCTATGGCATTTGGTTAAAAAAAAAAAAATAGAAACAATTTTAACCAATGCAAATTATGTAGCCATCAAGTTTTCCACCATCATAAATATACAGTATACAAATTATTTTGAACATTTTCCTATGCCCCTCTGCTTTCCCAAGCTCAAAACCCAACCCACGCTCAATGGTGGCACAGTAACAAACCCCCTTGCTGTCCGACTACCAGTTGGGTCCAGCCCAGAGAAATACCAGCAGGAGGTTGGAGAGAGAAAGAAGGTCATGGCACCCATCCCCACAGCTCTTTCTGGAATTTTCACTGCCAAACTATGTGTCTAGATTGACGATCACAGATCTTGTCAAGGTGTCATCCCTCCTGATTCCTGTCATTTCCCCCTTATCTTTTAGGCTTAAAGGTAATAATGGTGACCCATGTTACCATAGAATCCCCTTTGATTTTGTTATTTCTTGCTACAGCTTTGTGAATAATTTTACCAAACTCTTCAAATTCCCAACTTGACAATGCAATCCATTCCCTGCTGAGAACCTGACAGATACAAAAATTATAGCTTTCGGTAATAATCCAGAACTACAAGGTATGACATCTGGGTTTTTTGTTTGTTTGTTTGTTTGTTTGTTTTTACTAGTGATTTGCTTAATTCCATCACCAATCTCTTATATAATCCCCTTTAAAAGTAATAGCATATGTTGTCAGGTAAAAGAGTCTCTTTTAGGCTGTACCATGGACCAAATAGAGCTCTCTGACATATCCTTCAAAATCAATCCCTATGACTAGCAAATAAATAAAAGGTGAATGATAGAGTTCAATAAAGCAATCCACAATACTTCTTGACAAGCTGCCATCAACAAATTTCACCAATCTTTATTGCCAATTTTGTGATAGCAGGAAACCAACATATAGGATGATGGAAAACTCATCCTGAGAGCCTTGGAAGAATACAATCAAACCAAAGGCAGCTCAAGCAATGTCCCAGGGAAACTGAAGCTACCTAAAAGCTTTGCTTCTCCACTGAACTAGGAGTTTAACTGCAGAGGTCAATATTTTTAGACAATAAATGAGAACATGAATTCCACAGTGCTGATTCCATAGTCACTTGTATTTCTTTGGGAAATAGTATAATAATTTTTTTCTAAGCTTGATTTTTATATATTTTTTTTTACTTATTTGAGTGTGATATAGTAAATAGATGATCATATTAGGCACTGATATTTGAGAAAGTAGTGCTATTTGCATCTAAACTACTCCCTGACCTTGGAAATTTGTGAGGCATTCCCATATTCCTATATTATGAGCCAAGTTACTTAAAAACAGAATATATACTTTGAAATGATTTTGCATAAGAGTTGGCACCGATAGGGATAGGTCCAAATCACAGTTCTATGTTTGATGTTATTCATTGTTTAAAATTACCCTAACTCTCAAACCAAAATTCAACATTTGCCTTTCTTAGGGAAGAAACCAGAATTTGATTCTGATTTCTACTTATCAAAATTTTGCTCCCCTGCCTCTATGCTTTGCAAGCCAAATACAAGAGGGGAAGGAAGTGGAGAGAAGAAGTCCTATATTTTAATATGGCTCTAAAAACTAAGAGTTAAAATAACTTTTCAAAGCATCTAATTGAATCCTAAAGAACAGCTTCCAAACTGAGCCAATCTAAAGTATTAAAAATAATAACTTTCATCTGTTTTCCTCCTTGAAAAAAAATAGTATGGTATGATACAGAGTAGAATTTTAAAATCAAGCCTATGGAAACCAACTCTGGGAACAGAAGAGTTTCATCTATAGAAAATCTTCTTTAAATTCTGAACTATATCAAGGATGCTGAAAGTTTTTCAAAAGAATACGTTAATTATTTATAATCAGGGCTTTCATATAATGACTCATACCATTGACTCATCAACTTTCTCTTCATGTAAGTAGATCATCCCACAACTCATGAAGTGACAAGTATTAACATAACCATTAGAAAAATGTTAGTCCTGAAAGTACATAAATTAGGAAAGTGACTCAAGATTGAATTATTGAGCCACAAATGTAACTAATGAAATAAATGATGGAGGAAGGTGTTCCTATTTTGCTATAAATTATTTCATTCCATGATATTTTTAAATAAAAAATCCAAGAAAACTCATTAAAATATTAATATTATTGATAATCATTTTTCTCTTTGTATAAATATCTTTATTTTTATCACTTTATATTTTAAATTTTAAAAGAAGAAAATATCCTACAATTTAATTAAGAGTTTTAAATGACAGTAATTAACTGATTTACATCTATGAACAATAACACATATTTGGTAGAAAATAATGAATACACATTTTCTTTAGTTCATCTACAAAGAAAGTAACTTTATTAACAAGAATGATTTTAGTGATGTTAACTTTTCATTGTAGTTCCTATGGTATTGTTTATGTAAATATAAATTGGATTATCTTATTTAAATTTCTTGGCCATGACATTGTACTTTCATATATGTATAGGCGTATTGAAAAGAATTTGTCATATCCACGTAGTTTCTGCATGATTGACATCAATGCTTTTATTTCTGGTTTCCAATGAGAGGTTTAGATTACATGTGGTAGAAGTAGCTTCTAATTAAACAACAAAAAAGAGTGGATTGTAGCAGAATAAATTTTGTTAAATTCCTAAGATTTTGCTTTCCAAAAAGTTACCTGCAGCCTTATAAAAGAAGTTTAGTTCCAGTACAAAGTAGAAAGGAATACAAAATAGAAAAGAACTTCCCTACCCTAAGTTGGTTGACAATATCCTCACTGCCATATGTCACATTAGCTTTGGTTGGTGGGAAGATCCATGTCGTCTCCTTGAAGTGTCTCTTACATAATGTCTCTTCACCAAAAGCATGTTACTGTTATCGCAAGTACTCAGACTATGTCATGACATTCATCTTGGCATCACGGTACTTGGCTGAGTGAGGCATTTTTCAAAGGGAAGAAAGGGGAAGGGTGCCAGAATGTACTACACACATTGTATCCATTGGTTTGCATACATTCCCTGATGTCATTACTCAACTGGGGATGAAAGGATTTTTCTCGTGGATCTATTTATTCCCAAATTCTAGGGCAATTTAAGAAATGATACACGCTAATCCTCCAGTCTTTATTTAGTTTCAATAATAAATTTGGGTGGCTTTCTATTCATGCATTCATTTAATAATCATTTAGTGAAGACCTATTTCAAAGTATGCATTTTGCAAGATACATATGATTGGAGAAATGGAAGTGCTTCCATATTCCTAGTCCGGTTGCCTAGGTAGATGTGGCAATGTTAACCAAAGAGGGAAATGTGAGAAGGAGATTCAGAGTACAAAGGAAGACAGTTTATTTCTTTGATTTCCTACTAGATTTATAACAATTTGCTGGATGGCTGAAGAAGTATAGTAAACTAAACTTCTTAAGTTAGTTTGGAAGGAGAATAATATATTTTTCTTGAGTTTGTTTCATAAAAGTTTAACTCTCAAGAGAATTACACATTTTCCACTCTCTGTTACTTGTAAATTCTTGTGGCCTTGAATGATTCTGAAACTTCAACATTAAAATCCATATATTACAGGTAAATATTACTTGACCCTATTCCAAATAAATTTAAGAATCTACCAAGAAAGATATGTTTCCCCACAGATACTTCTAATTTACTCTCATCTTACATTATTTATATGGGCACTGTCAGATTCTAGATCTAAGGGGGAAAATAATTTATTCTATTCAGAGTTAGAATTTCTTTCTCTGAAATTTAGCAAGATATGTAACACTTAGTGAAATTATTTAAAGGTTCTAGGTAATGCCCATCATATAGACGAGATTCATGTTAAGCTCAATTCATTTTCTCTTATTTCAGTTTTTTACTGGTGGTAAAAAAAAAAAAAAAAAAGTTAAGTGGGCAGCTGAAGGAGGAATTTCTATTATATAATACATATACATACCCACTTTCTCAGTACCCAGACCAAGATATTGAATATTTCTATTACCCCTTATCTGGGTTCCTTCCCCATCTATGCATCCTCCAGTGCAACTACTAAATTGTATTCTCAATTGTATTACAAATGATTAATTTTGCTAAGTCTTGAAGTTGATATAACTGAAAATAATGGTAGGTCCCTTTAGTCTTGGCTTACTCTTTCATACCTGATAACACCTGTGAGTTTTATCTATGTGTATTTAGGATTAGCAAATATCGCCAGTGTTCCAAAGCGATTGTACCTATTTACACTCCCTACAGAGTGAGGCAATGTTCCACTTTCTCCACAAGCTTGGCAAAACTTCCCATTATCTGTCTTTGTAGCTTTCACCATTTGGGTGGAGATAGTGCTATTTCCTTATGGCTTAATTTGCATATCCCTGGTTATTAATAATATTGGGCCCCTCCCTTTCTTTTTGGATACCCTCCCTTGTTAAGTGATTTCAACTGTGTGTGTGTGTGTGTGTGTGTGTGTGTGTTTTAATAGGATGGTTTATTTTTCTGATTGATTTGTGGTAGTGATATAGGAAAGGAGCACAAGGATTATTTTTACGGAAGAAACTAGGAGGTTGGATTCCGAGCCTGCAGCCTATGTGCTCCCAGACACAGACAATAATGGGTCACACAGAGCAAATCATCTGAATCCTATTGAGCAAAGAGATTCCATGGTATGGGCCTTTCCTGTCATTAAACCTATTGCAAACTGGCCACAGGCTACACCTTACAAAAGTAAGAGGGAAACCTGCCCTATTCTTCTTGTACCTGAAGAAGTTCCCCATACCAAGATGCTTTCCATGGAAACAAAAAACACAGATAAAGGTTAGCCCGAGGCATGGAGGGGGTCTCTCCTCCACTAGTGATTAGAGTCTCCACTACGTCTATGGGATGGCCTTTTCTTACTGACTCTCTGCTAAATAAACTTACTTGTACTTTAAACTATACTGGCTCATGTTTGAATTCTCTCCCCTGTGATGCCAAGAACCCTCTGAGGCCAGGATTGAGTCCCCACTCCGGGGCTTCGCCTCTCCCGGCAGCCTCTGGGCGTCCGTACTTCTGTACATGTCCTTGACATATTTGTCAGAATGTTGTGAACGTCCTTTTTTTTTTTTTATCTGCATTTTGCAACTCCCTCTCTTTATTGTGTCATTTGATAAAAATAAATTTGTTTCATCTTTTGAAGTCCAAGTTACTTTTCTTTCCTTTTATGGCTAATGCATTTTGTTCTCTTAATTAAGAAATCTGTCTTTAGCAAGGAAAAATAGACAGTCCCCTATGTTTTCTTCTTAAAGCCTTATTGACTAACTTTTCTCATTTAGGACCATGATTCATTTTGAATTGATTTTTGTGTATGATGTTATGTAGAGGTCAGAGTCTGTTTTTCCATGTGGATAGCTAATTGTCCTAGCAGCATTTCCCCCACTGAATTGCACGATCTCACCACATTTGTCTCTACTGCTACCATAGCAAGTTTCTCCCCGCCCCAACCCCTACATTTTACCTTTTGTTTACAGGAGATGATAATAGACAAAGCTACATTCAATCTTCAATCATTCACTTATTGGCTGCATGATTTAAACAAAATAATCTACTGCCCTCGTTGGCAGTTTCTTTTGCTAAAAAACAGGGCTCATGACTGAAGTCAATGATTTCTAACTACCTTCCAGCTTTAATATTTTGTTCTTCTATATGACCTTCAATAACAAAGTGATGGTGCACAAATAATTTAAGATATGTAACTTCAGAATACAAGGGTTTAAAATCTCACCTTGGTTTAAATAACACAAGTCCCAATTCTTCATCTAAAACCCTTGGGGTTAGATGTGCTTCGTAATTTAGAATTCATCAAGTTTCCTAAGGTTAATTTGATGCATATATTGTGCATTGTGTAATTCTCACAGCACTCCACACAGTAATCAAACCTTAATATATATGCAGTGAAATGTATAAAGATAAACACTATAAATAGCAATATCAGTTTGGGAAAGGTTATATTTAAAAATTAGTTTCAAAAAACATTTGTGATTTTCATACTTTTGGATTTCAGCACCATGGATAATGGATTGTGGATCTGTAGCCTTGGAGACTCATGATACATTTAACTAAACAATGTCATTAAAGATATTAGTTATGTGCGTTATCTTAGCTAATATTCTTCAAATTTACAGTGACAATTTGTTATAGTTGGGTACCAGTAAAGTAGAATGTTTTCTCTTTGCCTGTGTAAATGTGCATTAGCAACTACAGAACAGAAGCTATAAACATATCTAACAATAGACATACAATGACCTTTAAAATGAATAATGTAAGTTGCAACAGTAATAATGAAATCATAATGTAAATATTAGGTGTGGAATGCATATCTGATTGAGATATGCATATCAATAACGTTACATTTACACTCGTGCATATATTTAAAAATATATGCCCACAGACATAGAAACTTTAACTAGTTTCCAAGTCCACATTGTTTTCCTCTCTTACTTAAAGTGCTCCATTCCAGTACTTCCTTGTTGGCCATGCTGCTGCTGCTGTCCGCTTGGGCACTATTAATCAGTCCCTTTCTCACAAGGCCTGTGTATGAGGACCTTGGCAACCCAACCTTGGAAAAGGACCAAGTCATGTTTAATTACTCCTAAACTTTGGGCATATCAAAGACCTAGCCTTTGCTATTAACCACCAATTGATATTTTAGATACATAAGAAACAAAATCAAATTTTTATTAAAAATTGTTTAAAACTCTTCCCAGTGGAGCACTGGGGGAATTAAAGAAAACTCAAGAGCCGAAAACACTGTGGCTCTAAGTGACCCCCATGATGGTTCCTTGGAGTTCACAGCACATAAAACTACTGATCATTTTTTAGTGTGATAAATTCAATTTCCTTTTAATTTTGCCATGACTGCTATGAAAGTCACTTAGCTCTAAATAAACAATTAATTTACCATTTATAGAATGTTGATTATATACAAAACCAAGTTGGCTTTTGTAAGACTAGATCATAAATTCTAGTTGACGATGTTACAGAAAAAAAGACTTCTACCATCAGGCTGGTATGAATCATGGTAAGAATAATTATTAAATATTTGAAGTCTTATAACATGCATTTTAAGTACTAATTCTTAAATATATAGATCTAACTCATTAAATGAAAACCACTTCGTTCCCAAAGAATGTCTTACTATAGAGAATTTCAAAATAAATATCTAAGAACTGCAGCACCCTCGGTGTTCTGGGGACAAAAATAATAATAGTGAGGCAAGCATTAATTTTATTCCTTTTAGAAAAATACTTTAAGTCAGAAATAAAGAAAATGGAAAAATTAAAGTCACTTTCCTAGAAATGCAGTATGTGTACTAGAAAATGATTAGAAGTCAAGGTATTATTTCCAAACCAAGATATGTCTTAAAAAATAATTTAAGCATATTTACCTTCCAATGACTAAAATCATAGAAAATACATGATTTTACTTATTCAGTAATGTCACAAGTTGAGGTCTATAAATTATTAATTGTTTCAGACTCTATCAAAGAATCTTTCAGTAAACACTACATCTAAGAGAGAATAAGTGAAAAACACTTTCTTAAGTAAAGATTTGGTTATTGTCAACAGTTTCCTTAGATTGAGGGTTACTACGCATTAAAACAAATTGCTATCCTTAAAGATATTCTTAGAATTATTCTCACGTATCTGAGATATCGTAGTGGTGATTAAAGGAAGAAACCAACTAAGTTTCTTAGGGTCTTTCCATCTCTGTAGGACTATGATTCCACTTAGCCTTCAGATTTTCACACCTCAGCATGATAACAAAGCTACATCTGAAACTCTGAGTAAGAAAATCAGAGTAAGTATATTGAGAAATGAAGAAGGTTTTATTTTCAATAGTAGAGCCTGACACAAACTTTTATTTACCTCTCAAACATACCTGATCTAATACTTAGAACTCTAAAGACATCAATGAAGCTTGATTGCACGTAGAAAATATACTTGGTATAAATCACAATTTACATGTCAATCTCTTGAAAGTAATAAGTTGGACAATCAATCCCTATTGGAATTTTCCAGAAAAAGTAAGTATTGAAAATTTGCTGTAGACACTCCTCAAACAAGGGAGGTAAGAGATGTTTAATGCCAGTTGAATCTCTTCCTTTAACCTTAGAGATTTTTATAAAATAACATCTCTACTGAAGACAGGTTGATAATAACTTACGACTTGGAGGTCATAGGCCAGTCTATGATATTATTGCCAGTCCAAAGAAAATTGTCTTTTGAATGACATCCAATCTAATCTTCAACACCTAATCATTTAGAAGGCCTGGAGAGCATAGAGTTCAGATATTAAGACTACTCAGATTATATATGCTGTTCTTTCCCATCCCTCTTCCTAAAGAATCAAATCTATGCTTTGAGATTGATCTCCAAACTCTATTAAAAAACTAGGGGTAGGTTGACTTTATTTTATGTCTCTGTGTACAGTTTTATAACAAAGAACATAGCAAGAAGGTAAAACTTAGAAAAGCATTAGGATGTTTTATGTTTATTATTCTATTTAGTACAATAAGAAAAAGCATCTATGTTTTCAAAAGGTGAAAATGTTGCCATTTATAAAGGAAAACTATATTTACGTATTTTCTTTGGCCTTTAAGAAAAGTTTGCAAAACTGTAAATATATATAGCCTTCTACCCAGACACTAAATTTAAAAATAATAAACTATGACTTCACAGAACAGGTTTTCGCATTCACATATGTATGTGATAGTGGCAGATGGAGAAATGTCTAATGAAACTATTGATTAAAGAATAATTTCAAAGATAGCTGAAGGAAAAATACTTTAAGATATATAGATCTCATCAGGAATTATTATTTTAATATGACCACTTCCACAGGAAATCAAAAAGTCTCTGTCTTATGTTTTCCTTTAAAATACTCTATTCTTAATAAGAAATATGCACATTTTTAAATGACAAATATAATTTCCTTCACAAATGGAATAATAGAATCCTGAAGAGTATTTTATTAGTATTACCTTCTTTTTAACATTGCGTTAGCCACAAATGTTGCCAAACAAAGCTATTTTTATTGACTATCACATTTTGTATACAACGTCATGGATTTTTTTTTTTTTTTTTAAGGTGGGAATTCATCTAAAGGGTTTGCTTTCTTATTTTACAAAGTATTAAAATTTCCCTGATGCCTTTCTTCTTTCTCTTTTAAAGCTTGATTGCTTTATTTGAAAGAAAGAAGAATGCTGTAAGGCACACAATTATCTTCAATGAATAATGAAATATCATGAAGATAAATTACAACTCTATCAATCGGAATTTGTAATTAGTATAGGAATCTGATTCTTGCTCAGAGTAATAGTTAAAGTTGAATTGACTTGATAGGAAGAAAGTCTAAAGCAAGAGAATTAAATCTGAATTCCGGTTAAATACTGTCAGAAAAATATAATTAATAACAAAATCTCATACACCAGAAATCCTCTCCACAAAGTTCGGAGAAAAATAAAACCCTTCTATTACTGACTAAGCATTATGTCAGAACGTAATGAGCATCTCAGGCAATCAGCTAAGAGATTGCAAGGACAAAAAGAAATCTCACTCTTATATATGACCAAGCAGACACAATCCATTACATTACATCAAAGTTTCCAAGAAAAACAATAACTAGTCTTCAAGCAAGGGGACTGGACAACACCATTAGTGTCATACATAATTCTTCATAACTTTATGTGGTAATTCGGGTGACCATCTGTTTTTAGCTAATTAGTTTCATAGGGGGAGGGGGCGAGAAACAAACTTTCCATTTTTATGACAAGAGTTGGTTTTGCACCCTAGGTGAACAACAAGGATTTAAGTCCCTACCCTCCCACAGAACAGAAGTGCTCTCTCTCTTAATCTTTCTCAAGAACCTGCAAGCCATTGCAAAGACGTGGCTGGCAGGTTCTTGGAGAAGATTTTCCTGGGTCATAAAGCTAACAAAAGGGCAACTGACAAATGGTTTATTTAGTCTTGAAAAGGATTTTCTGTATATACATCTCAGAGAGATGAGAAAGTGCTGCAAGTTTTCTAAGGCAAGGGCTCTGAGAAAAAGGAGGGAAAAGCAAGTCTCTTCCCCATTTTCAACTGTGAGAATTAAGCCTCTTATTTTTAATCGGTATTTGTCCTTACAATACAAACTACTAGAGTTAATCTAAAATAAATCATAAGAGAGAATGACTAATATGTGTTCAAATTATAAAATCAAAAATTCAAAGCAAGTTTACGATCTCCCTTAATCATTTCATGTGTGTAAATATTAAATTGTATATTTCAACAGGGACTGCTATCCCTACTTTTATATACGAGCAAAATTATTCCTTCAATTATATACCTAAATACAGATCCATGGATCCTTTGTGGTTTATGGAATTTCCATTGCTACATTCAAGAAGACTTCCTTTAGGGAGTTAAGGAAAGGAAGAAGCCAGGCCTTGAAAATCCCAATTTCTGAGATGTGAATAGTCTTACCTTGTTTCCCCGAAAATAAGACCTAGCTGGACCATCAGCTCTAATACGTCTTTTGGAGCAAAAATTAATATAAGACTTGGTTTTTAATATAATATAATATAATATAATATAATATAATATAATATAATATAATATAATATAATATAATACTGAGTCTAATATTAATTTTTGCTCCAAAAGACACAGTAGAGCTGAAGGTCCGGCTAGGTCTTATTTTCGGGGAAATACGGTAGTTCATCTGGGGTAGACTCCAATGAGGTCTCAGATCCTGGACTGAATAGATCTCCAAAACTGGATTTATCCAGTTTGGGTGTGCCTTGCTGATCAAAGTGGGGTCAAGGTGAGGCTAGCGTTTCAATTGCTCCAGTTTTCTCGCTGAAGAATTATTAGATATTGACAAGCTATTTGCATTCACTTTAAGGATAAAATGGTGACCCAGATTATTTAAGAGACTGTCCCACAGATTAGACCATGATGACTAATCATGTTTTTTAACTGACCAGTGTTTTCCCGTTATACCACACTGCTCATTCATAGAACCCCGTTCCTGAATATATCTTCATCTTTAACCCTCACATACCCTAAAATGGGATCAAAAGTTTAAGGACCAATATGATTAAATAATTCAGTAGAACTAAATAATAACTGTGCTTCTTATGGTACAATTGTTCAACTATTTTAACAGATTTTTCTTTTTTTTTTTTTTAGAATTTCCACATTAGGCAAAACTCAAGTCCTGGAATTTCTCTCCAACATATATTATTCTTTTGTTTGTTTGTTTGTTTTTATCACTTACAATGAATTCAGAAATCATGACCTCTTAAAGTATATGCAGACTGCCTAGCATGCTTTGGCTTTTTAGATATATTTAGTATTATATGTTATTATATATGTTATATATTTATTTATTATGTATAATAAAATGTATACTTTTATTAAATGTACAAAATGTATACCTTTGAGTATAAAATATGACTAAAACATAAAACATCACTAAAACAACATAGGTGATTTATTTGGATAAGAAGAGAGTTGAAAAGATAAAAGAAAACAAACAAAAATAAAAATTTCCGATGCAGCATTATTCCTGAGTCTTGTGTGAAATGGGGCCATCATATATCACAGCGCCTAAGCAAGGGTACCACATGGATTTCCTGAAAAGAGCTTTACTTTGAAATGGAGGCTTGGTAATTCCTAATTATTGATGGTATAGTTTGTAACATTATTTTTATTCAACTGTGACCAATGGAAAATTAAAACAACTTTGATCACTTTGGAAATTCTAGGCTTGG
Organism: Rhinolophus sinicus; assembly: GCF_036562045.2. NCBI lineage: Eukaryota > Metazoa > Chordata > Mammalia > Chiroptera > Rhinolophidae > Rhinolophus > Rhinolophus sinicus. The sequence goes on from NC_133757.1 coordinate 118,895,589, forward strand.
CTTTTCATTTGTAACTATCAATTATTTAGAGAATAGTTGAAAATTGCTCTTGGAGCCCTTTTTTGGGAAAAATTACAGTAATTTAGGTAGCAAATGTGAATGATCTCAAGGTTGTAGTTCCATATGGAATAAAAATGCCTTACAAAACAGTCACATTGCCATCTACTGACAGCTTTTTGTAAATGAACCCACATTTTCTCATTAGCCTAACTGACTACGCACTTTACCAATCTATTACTTGACATGCGTCAGTGTAAAAGAAGGGCAACATAGTGTATCTGTCGCCTCCTGTATCCACTTGAAATAATCTCACCGTTCACAGGAGCCATTTGAAGCTATTCAATGTTTCACTTTTATATACTGCAATTAGATACATTTATTAACGGCATTATTGCATAGTATTTCAAAGCTGGTAAAGCTGTTTTCAGGAAAGTGACAACAGAGTGCATGTTAATAAATCTGCCCTGCATGTACAGTACACAGGGACTGGCTAATAGGATTTTCATAATAACAGCATTTATCTCACAGCACATTTTATACTACCAATCACTAGGTAACAGCAGTGTTGTTATTACATTATGTGAAAAATGGGATTTGAGTTATAACCTGAAACACAAAAGCACGATGGTAGGTGAAGCACCTGTGCATTAAACCGTTTTCATTCTCGTTTTTGTTTGCCTCTGCCAGAGCTGATGTAAGAAAAACATGCAGAGCTATTGTACAGGAATGAAGGATTCCCATCAGGACTGCCTGCGACCCAGCTCTGGAGTAGGCACCTGATACACACTGAGTGTGGTCCTGTCGATAGCAATGATCAATCCTTCCCGAAGTTGGTAGTAATCATCTCACATCAAATGGAATTCGTTCCCCAACTTATTTCCATGGACTCATGGTACTGATTCCCCTTTCTGCCTTGTCACAAGACCTGAAGTTTCTCTTCAGATGAAAATTTAACTGTAAAGTATTTTTTCACGAAAGTCATGAGTACTTTTATCAGTTTTTCAGATAATTACATGCTGTGAATGTTTTAAAACTTAAACACAAAAGAAAAAAATACAAATATTTTGGCTAAATTCATGTACTACCTTGCAAAATAACTCATACAGAAACCCTGAGCTCTGCGCCCCATATGACAATAACTGTGCACCTCAGTTACTTACCATCCTCACAAACAGCAAGGAAAATTTCAACCTCAAATTGCTTAGAGGAGCTTAAATATATGTACAATCAATCAGGAGGCATGCCATCAGCCTATCGTTTTACATATTTCTGTTTGAAATAAATCAATGAATGGTGAATATACAAAGTGGCAGAATGGAAAGCCAGGCATTATTCAAGTAGGGCACACCACCACTTACTTTGTCATAACTTGCTCTCCCTAAATTTACTGTGAAACAAGGTGAATTAAAGCTTCCCTTGACTGGAGACCCAAGGAAGCAGGATGTTCTGCTCTCAGAAATCCAGCTGAGTTTGAATATGAAATCATTCAAGAAGAGATGAAAGGCCCAATTTTCATGCCACCTTTCAACTAGGTCTAAATAAATGCTCAAGATTCTTACTGTATTTCCTTGCCTTGCAAAATAGATAATTTCCAAGTGATAATTCAGTTGTAGACACTATAAAAAATAAAAAAAAATATTGAAAGATATTTAGGTTTTTCTTCACTTCTATGAAACACTTTTAAGACTGCAGAGAAATGTACGAGTGTATAGAACATGGAACATTTCCATTACTAGAACTATTATTTCATCTCCTACAAACTTGATACTGAAGTATTTATATTTGAACTATATGTGTTCACTTTACATTGCTTGTTTCATATTATAAATGTATCATGAATTAGAAAGTATTACTTACAATTTTACATGACTTTAACAATAAAAATGAAAACCAAATCAACTAGAAATATAATGTAAGAAAATCTTGTGGTGTCAGAAGTTTGAACCGGTACGTGTGCGTTTGGGGACTAATTTTAATTGGGCAGGAGGCAGCTTGTGAGTAAAAACAAGAGGGATCTCTGGGAGTTCTGCTTCAGTTTCTCCCATAAAACTGAGTTGGGACACAGTGCCTGGCCCACACCCATGACTACTCAGAGCTCCGATATTGGTGTTTGCAAGAATTAAATTATATCCTCATGACTATTTCCTACGTAACTACCAATGTATAGTTCTTAATCCCTTTCCCTTTTACATAAGGAATACAGTCAATAATATTGTGATACCTAGGTATGAGGTCAGATAGGTACTAGATTTATCAGGGGGATCACTTCATAAGTTCTATAAATGTCTAATCACTATGTTGTACACCTGAAACTAATATATTGTATGCCAATTGTAAGTGAAACATTAAAGGATACATTTTAAAAGAATTAAATTAAGTTGGAACAGAACAGAAACCCTGTGCTTATAGTGAGCTAACACAAAGAGACGGAAAACACATTTGGACAGCCTCTTCTCCACACTGTCTCCAAGCTCCCTGGGTTGAGGGATTATTATCTATTTCAGGGATTCTGTCCCAAGGCTGATTTTCCCTGGGAGGTAAAGGGCGAAGCCACTTATATAAGGATTTGTTTAATGGGGTTAGTCATGCTAATGGTTTATTAGCACCTGAAATTTTCCACTCTGGGACTCACCTATCCCCCTTCCACTAAAATCCCTTTAGCACCCTGGCGTTGACACTTGGAGTCCAGCTTTGCCCCATAAGCACTGAAAAACAGAGCAGCTTTATTATTAAAGGAAAATGAATTCACAGGTACAAATAATAATCCACTTGGGAAACACAGATACTAATTCTGTTAGAAGCATTAGAACACATTTATCAAGCTTTAAAATTAGTCAAATAATAAACTAAAAGATAAAAGAGATACCAGTAAAATAAAAGCAGACAGAATTAAGGGCCATATGGATATAGACGAGGAATATATTAGCAAACTACAAGATCAGAACGAGAAAATTCCTCAGAGAAAAAAATGAGAAACACAAAAGATTAATAGATAAGTTAAGAGATAGGCTAGACAGAAAAGTGCCAATATCTGGAAAATAAGATTTACTTATTTCAAAAACAGAAGAAATGAAAATAAAAGAATAATCATTATTCAAGGTACTAATGGGAATAAATTTCCATTTTTTTTTTTTTTTTTTAACAAAGAAAGTCTCAGAGTACTAATGAAGAATGATAAAGAAAAACTCACACTCCTACTTTATAAGGAAATTATAGAATCCGGGAGTGAGAATAGCTTCAATGGAAAGATTGAGTGATAAGACAGCCTCAGGGTGTGTATGATGTCAGATCCACAAACAGAGTGTCAGGAATTAGGGTCAATGATTGTGTAAAGAAAAATTACCGAAAACATTCAAATGAGGCCAAAATAGTATAGGAACAATATTTATCAAGCTCACTCAAGGATTTTTCATCATCTAGGGAAGGTAGTTTCATTTGGCTTTTACTATTAATTATGGGCTTTGACTCTGGAAGTTACACATTAACTTGTTATTGTCTGGCAAAGATGTAAATAATGGCCACTAGAAAAGAGACGTCCAATTTTTGTTTTTACTGCTCGTTTGGGCATTAAGCAGTTGTAACCTTTTAACTGCCCATAAATACCTGTGAATAAATGCTCTTTGAAACAGCTTTACTATTTTACTAGTTCAGTCATTAATAAGTTAATAAATCTTTAACAAACACCCATTCTATATTTGTATGTCTGTAATAATTTTCACCTGAGAAAATTATGATTTGATACCTAGAACCTGTAAGGAATATTGTATAAGAAAAAATATTTACAGACTCTTTTGTATGTCTATACCGTCTACATCCCTGAATGCTTTTTTTGAAAAGAGCTATGTTTAAGATCTCTGACTCTGGAATGAGAAGGGTAAATGTTTAGGTCCATCTGAATGACCTAGGTTGGGTAAATTAAGTAATGGCACTAAACCTCCATTTTCTGAACTGGAAATGGGAATATTTGTACCTTCTTCATGAAGTTGGGAAAATTAAATAACATAATCCATATAGAGCACTTAGAAAAATACACAACTCAGTAACACAAAACAAATGTTAGCTATTGTAACTTTCACTCTTGAAAACTACCAAAAGAAATATGCAGGCTAGCCTAAAAATGATTTATGTGATACCATGGTCTTGGAAGAAGACTCATGCTTGGCAGTCAGAGGGAACACACATAGTTATGGAAATCTCTGTGGCATATTTATATGACTTTTACTACACGATGCATCCTTTAATATCTAAGAAAAATAATATTCAGTGTGAATTATTTATATTTGAACGTTTTGAAATCATTCAGTTAACTCTCAGCCAGGCATGAAAGGAAACATGATGTCTGTTATCTTTATTTTCTGATGGAGTTTAAAGAGTTCATTAATGTCTCCTGGCTGCCCCCGAACAGTTTTCATTCCTTTGGTTTGCAAATTAGAAAGTCAGAAAATTTAAAGATTTATTCTGTAAAATAAAGAGAATATCAAGTTTTCAGGCAATATAAACAATTCAGAATTGTAGCTCAAAAAGAGAGTTAAAATTGCATTAGCTCTAAGAAGTTTATCATGTAAATATTAATGTAAATAGGATACATTATGAGATAAGTCTTAAAAAAAGGACTACTTTGCATGTTATTATTTTCTGAAGACTATATGACCTCTTCATTTCTCAGGTAACACAAGTGTTGTGTGCCTATTCAAATTGATTTATGACATTCACCCTAAAATTTATTGAGTCATATGTGTAATCATATACATGAATATGTGCTTCTATTTGGTCATTAATAGATACGAGATAGACAGCACTGACAATTAATCGAAGTTGCTAGTCTTTTCAAATATGTTTTGTGTGGTTACTCTCATAAAACAAAAGTCTCCTTTGATTTAGATGAATATTAAATAAAAGTCAGAGGAGAAGTAATGGTCCCTTCACTGTAATGAATTTTTTTGGCATACTAGTAGAAAACATTGGTAAGCACAATGGCCCGTGTTTCAGAATCAGCAATAAGAAAGCGAAAACAAAGCATCAGCAAAGTGTCTCTTCGGTTCTGATACCACCTGAAAATGGTGACCAAATTTGGCTCATTGACCACGTGGCCACTGTTAAAGTGACAGGCGGTTAAGCTACTTCCAACTGCAGTCTCCTGGAAGATCTTGTTTTGAAGGTCATAAATATGCTTTACATTTATTTCAATAACTTATACTGTTCTTATATTTGAATTATAACTCATATGCATGCCCTCTTTCGTAAAAATAAATTTCAGATTCTAGATAGGAAAAAAGAAATTGCTTGCTGTGAAAAAAATAAAAAACTTTAGCATTTAATTGCATATATAATGATAATATCTGTAAAGCTAATAGCAAAATCCAAATATGCTTTTATTGAAAAGTTTTTTCAGCACTCTCTCTTATCATCACTAATTTTCTCTGATTTACTACTAGACCTAAATTGCCATTTATAATGTGTGATGAACATACAGAAACTTACATGTTGCCTTTTGTTTTATCTAGGACCAAGTAGATTGTACAAATAAGCTTGATTGCTCTGTGACAGAAAATGTGACCATCTGTAACAATTCATATTGTGAACTTATTACATAGATAATTATTATGATTAGTGTTACAATTCAGCAATCAGAAATCTGTACAGGATCCAAAAGAACACAGCGGGATAATACTCCATCTAAATGGGCTCAGGAAAAATGCAATTTATTTGACACACTCCACAAGAGAGGCAGAATCAATTGGACATGTAGTGTAATCATTTTTCTCTCCCTCAATAGCTTGTTACAGGAGCCAGCACCACGCTTGGAAGGGAACTTGCCATACAGAACCATGGTTGTTGCATCTGCATAAGAAGAGACCAACCCTTGGGTACAGTGAAGATATTACTGGAGCTCCTTTTATCTGGACAGAGGAGGTTACCCTATATTACACAGGGCACCTATTTCATCGGCAAGGGCTTTTTAAGTAATTTATTGGGATGATGTTTTTAGTAAAATAATAGAGGTTTCAAGTGTACATTTCTATAGTACATTATCTATATATTGCATTCTGCGTTCACCACTCAGAATCAGGTCTCTTTCCATCAAGTACTATCTTTATGTCACTCACTTAGGAAACTAAAGCTCCCCATCTCTCTAACTCTACTTGAGTTCAAATGCAGCAATGACATGTATACTGGACTATGTATTTTACAAAGAAAACCCCTTCCCTCTCCCCAAAGCTTTTCTGTGGCTGTCATATAAACTATTTTTGAAAAATCAGTGAATTTTAATGTGAGAATTATAAACTTATTTAAATGTTTTGTAGCACACACATTTCTTTTTTTTTTTCTTTTTTTTTTTTTTTGAGTTTGGAAGATATGATAACTTTTTATTGTTATGCTGACAAAAATATGTAATTTTCGATTTTTAAAAAGCAGGTGTATGTCTCTGGTTAGTCCACATCTGCTCCATTAAATAAGATATGACAGAAGTGAGCTTGGTAGGAGGTAGAGAAGGAGGAAGCAGTGGAGTCCTAAAGACATGCAGGTGGAAAGTTGTTATCCTAAACACCTGGACCTATTTACTAGCTAGCTGCTATCCTGGGATAGATACATATTCTATTTCCAAACTCCCTTGGTGGAAAACAAATAATATTTTTTTAAAATGGAATGTCTTTATTGCATAAAATATCAAAATTTATAAATGTTAATTTTTCAGAATAATAAATTACAAAACCTTTAAGATGGAGCATCATTTGTTTCCATTTAATAGAAAATTTGAAAGCTACGCAAGTGTCCAGTAAAAGCTCTTGAAGATATATTAATTTCAGTATTTATTCTCTACTTCTAAATTGTATATTCATAATAAAATAACATTGAACTGTGAGGAGAGAACTTCATTATATTCCATTTTCTTCAAGCTATATTGTACCTGATAGCTTGTATCTATATTCCAGGTATCATTTCATTAAAATAAATTCCATATTAAATCTCAACAAGAGCTGTACAATGAAGCTAAGGGGATGATAGCAAGACCGATATATAAATACAAAAACTAGTGCAGAAAAATTAAAATACTTGCAGAAATAAGTGGAAGTCCCAAGTCTCAAGCCAGCTTATCTGGTGATGATCTATTACCATGCTAGATACAGTTCAGTGATACTCCATGCACTTTTTAATGACTCTCACTAAAACATTCTTTTCAAGATAAAAATTCATATGAAACCCAGTGTTCTGCCATCTGTTTGCTTCCCCATCCTGGTTTCAGGTTTAGATTAATTTTGAGAGGGAATCTGAACATGGATCAGACAGTAATCTAGTAAAAACCATTTAGAATGGCACAAATTTTGATTGCAGTAAATAAATTGTCTTCAAAAAACTCTACATTATTGTTAGCAAAAAAAAATAATAATCACAGAGATATAAAAGAGTGAAAATGCTGAATCTGTATCCATGAACCATTAATCTTGAGGGATAAACCATGATGAGATTTAATGCCAGCTAATTTGGGGTTTTACTTAATATCATCTTGCTATAGAGGAGAAGATACAGTTCTGTGAGAAAATGGTACTGAGCTTGTCTTTGTATGACTCCATCAGTCATGTTTTCATTTGTTTGAACCCAACAAAATTGTCAGTATTTGACCATTTGGGGTTTACCTAATGGCAATTTCATCTGGTTCAACTTAGCACATTTGTTCTTTATATTTTGGCAAAAATATCTGAGAAGAAGCTGGAGAACAAGTCAAATTATCAACCTAATGTCTACTCACAACACTTTAAAAAATAATTCCTGTGTACACAAAGTCTTATTTAATTTAATATGGGTAGTTTACATATTTCTCACTCATGGAAGATCCATACCGTAGAATCACAACTTTTAGTAGCAAGCTTGCTCATGTACTTTATCGGTGTAGATGGCAAGGTACCTATGAGAATGTCTCATCAAAATTGTTTTTGAGATACTTAAGGCACAACAGCATCAAAATTTAAGAATGCAGATATTTAGGCTGTTATGTCAGAACACCCATAAAGAACATCTTTTCTAATTAAATGGCTCACTGTAAAAAGAATCTAGGAAATAACAAAAATGAATTAAGAAAATAACCTTCCAATTTAAATCAAGGTTATTCAGTTTTATTTAATTTTGAAGGCAGAGATCTTGTCCTATTTATCAATATATCTCTACCTTTCTCCCAATACATGTACTTTGCACTTAATATGCACTTCATAGATTTCTCATATTATATTTGTTATAAAACTGTGATGATGCTCTTAGTGAGTCCCAGGAAATGGAACCCAGGGAGGGAAAAAGCCTAGATAATAAATAAATGTTTTAACAGTATATTGTTTACTTTAAAAATCATAAACTTATACCTGTTTACTTATTATAATATGAGGGCCGTTTTATAGTGCTTTAGGTGTTTCTAGGACTTTGACTTGCATTATTTCATTTAGCTTTATTTTAAGGTTTTACACTGCATTTAGTTAAGGACCATACCAAAATCAGTTTAAGAATTTCAAAATTCTACATAGAAAAATTAACTACTAAAAACTTTTGCTTTAATGTTTGTAAATTTAAGCACCAAAGCAAAACTTGAAAATTTCATACATATATATTATACATATATATAAAATATATATATTTATATTATATATACATAATATATAGTCATACAGTACAATGTCATACAATAATATTAAAGGCCCTTACAATTTTAAATATTTAAATAGCAGCTTTATTAAGATTAACCCTTTTAATGTATACAAGTCAGTGGTTTTTAGTATATTCAAAGCATTGTGTAGCCATTACTACTTCTAATTTTAAAACTTTTTCATCATCCTCAAAAGAGATCCTGCACTTATTAGCAGTTTAGGTTTTTAATATTTTTAAGAGACAAACGATCTATACTTTGTTCTGAAAACAAAATACCAAGAGTTAGAAAGGTTTTACTTCCTAATAGAAAGCAATTAGTGAAAGTGGCAGTTTTCCCTTGGATATGCTTCTCCACCACTGTACTCAGCAGTTTTGACTGCACGCTTGGAAGAAGACTTCCAAAGACTAATATTACAAAACTAATTTTTCTGAAAGTTTTTTTTTACATAATTTGGGCTTGCAATGTGTATCTCCTTAAATGTCTTCCACGTGTACAATACATGTGCTAAGTGAATCGGCGAAGGACCCTAACTCTTCACCTTTCTTATTTCCAGGGACTGTGCCATGTCACTCTGTATTGCTCTCTCACATGCTCTTGAACAACCATGTTGTAGGCTTTGGCCAACACGATTTTAACAGATACAACACAAGCAAAAGCTTAAAGTGAGTTTGAGCTTTGGGGGTATTTTCTCTTGCCATCTGCCACTGCTATTAAAAAAAAAAAAAAGAAGTCTGGGCCAACTAACCAATTTTCCCTAGAAAGAAAATGAGATCTGTGGATCAGAGACAATCCAGAGACACCTGAAGAGCTAGCTAACCTGCAGATGTATGACCAAGCCCGGTGAAGGTCAGCCTAGATTGGCCAACAGCCAGCTGATGCACCTAGAAGGAGCCCAGTCCATCCCCAGAGCAACAGTCCCCTAACCCAACCTGCTCAAGGATGTGAAAAGTGGATACTTATGGCTGTATATGCTACTAAGGTTCTGTAGTTTATTATGGAGAATTATGGTGACAACCGGTAACTGAAACAGTAAATAACTAATGAGAAAAAAAAAAAAAAGAATATGATATCACCTTAGAAATGCAATAATTTCCAAGCTATGGATGCCTGTATATGGATAGAATTTCCTTAAATCACCAGAATCAAAATATTTTCTTGCTACGCCCATAGCAGTAGTGAACTACGCTCCTAGCAGGGATGGAGAGAGCTATTTAGAGAAGGGGTTACGGAATTTCCTTAGTAGTTGGTTTAAGAGAATGTCATTTTTTTCCCATTGAGCAGCAAAATGGGGTCAAGCAAGAGTATTATCTTTTGAAGCTGAAAGCCATCTTAGACAGAAAGTAATCACCACACAATCAAACAGGAGTTGAAATAAATGAATACTAGCATGGATGTTATTTTAAAAGACATCCAACAAAACATGCAGACTGCTCCACATGGTTTTAATGCATTGACTGTATTTCTGGGGGCTCCAATTACAGCCACATGGGACAAACCAAGTGTTCATAGTGTCAGGGTTTAGATTCTGAGGAATCAGAGCATGGATGTACCTCAGGCAACCAGAGGCAGACACATGAAGGGTTCATTTTGACTCTAAGTTCCTTAGAGCCTCAAGCTGAGGACACCAGATCAGTCAAAAGGTCCTAAAGCCTTGCAAGAATGAAAGTAGGAGCTGATACAACATTAATGGGCCAAGGAGACCTGGAACCAAAGAACTATAACGTCTGGAGCGAAGAAAGATATTTTGTGCTATTGGCACAAAGGAGACCGAAAATTCCATGGCTTTCTTTCACACAACTCTAAGTACGTGGTATAAGCTGGTTTAAAACTGCAGTCATGCCAAACTATTTCTTCAAGTGACATACTCCAGTTTCTGTAATTTTTTTACTCGTGTATTAAATATGTGTATTTGAAAGGCCTTGATTCCCATTGGATTTATCTAATATATACAAAGGGTGCCAAAAAAAAGTACACACATTTAAGAAAGGAAAACACTATTAAAATTGTAATACTCAATATACATTGATAACAAAACATGAATACAAGTCACAGTTAACTTCTGCAATTACAAGAGGTGCTCAAAGTGGTTACCGTCAGCGTCCAGACACTTCTGATTACGGCAAACTACTGCTTGAGCAATGTTGAGCAAAGTGTCCACTTGTATACGTTTTTTTTGGCTGCCCCTGGTATTTTAGATCAATTCTGGCCCCTGTCCACTTAAGTGGACAAATGTTTATAGAAGGTTTGGGATCCTAGATGAAACATCCTCCATAGCAACAGTAGAAATAATGAGGAAATTAATATTCTCAGTCAGCTATGAGTTAAAAAAGCTTTTATGAGTCTGTTGGGGAACAAACCTCTATTGTAGCACTGTGATCCAGAATTTAAAAAAAAAAAAAGTCTGCTTACAAATAATTTTTTCGCAATGCAACCTAAGTGTAAGTTGGACTGTTAATACATGTTCTCTGACCTAGTGACTATATGTATTGTATCCTGGCTGTTTTCTGTGCTCTGAGAGGGAGGAACAGTAATTACTCAGGCCACTCAAGAAGCATAATTGAGAATAATTCAGTTCTATTTATTCACTCATAAATTTGTTCATGCTATAAATATTGGCTGAGTACCTACTATGTGCCTACTATTATAAATAATGTGCTAGAACTATTCTAGAACTGGGGATATCATTCTTATGAAAGTTATATTCTAGTAGAAAGAAAAAAATAGTAACAATTTAAGAAATGATAAGTACTATAAAAACATACAATCAAGGTAAGAAGTAAGTAGTTGGGAAAATACAGTTTTATATGTGGTGATCCTGAAAAGTCTCTCAGAAGAATTAATATTTTAACGTAAATTTGAAGGAAGTAAGGCAATGAGGAAAGTGACACCTAGGAAACAGCATTTCAGTCAGAAGAAACAGGATACACCAAGACCCTACCTGGATTGTGAGTGGTTTGCGTGAGGACCATCAAAAAGCTAGAAAGTCACCAAGCGGCCAAGAATATGCTAAAACCCCCCAAATTTTCTAGCACAATTTCCTTTTCTGAAAGGACTAGACATATAGAGATTCAAACATTGATGCTTATAGCCAATTTGGAATGAACTGTCTTTTTAAAAACTCTAATTCTATTTTACTCTGTAAGAATGCAGTTCTCCTAACAAGTATCTCAATACTCAGATTCCATCTTTCACTACAATGACTATAACGTCAATTTTATTTAAGATATTTGGCCTCTCTGACATCTCAGGCAGTGCAATCTCAAATGCCATACTCACAAAATTAATCATTAATTACTCCATAAATATAAATGTTGGCATTTTGAGCAATGGTGAACTCATAATGTGTTCCTGTGTGCTTTGATGTATATAAATTAACAGATAGCCTTATAAAAACCATGTCTATTTTCCTCATTTAACCAACTCCAAATTTCTACTAAATTTATGAAGATAGCACTGAAGACACAATTTCACAAAATAACCAACTATTAAGGCATCAATTAATCTATTTCCAAAATCAAAGAAAAACCCTCTTAACCAAGGGAACTATAGATTTGAATTGAATGACAATTCAGAGTTGACATATTTTGCCACCGGACATATAACGCTCATATAAAACGCAGGAAGAATGTCTTATTTCCTACCTCTCTATTTCTCCACAACCACCAAAATACCATGCTCTCATCTGCCCTCTGGTTCACCAGAGACTCCACTACTCAAATGTCTGTGTATTAGTCTTCTCCAAAGAGACACACAGTGCCATACTCTCTTACATTATAGAATAACCAATTTTACGCTAAATAGTGAGTTTGTGTTACTAATGCCTTTTGCATAAAATGAAGTAAACCTATGAATATTACCAAGTGTACCCCCAAGTAGGGCAACATATTAGATCAGCAAATTGCTAGTTTTTAACTTTCTGTGCATTTCTGTCTTAAAAAAAAAAAAAAAAAAAAAAAATTCTCCTGGGTCTTTCCTTTGACATCTATTAAAGTGATTCACTGGCTGAATAAATGCAGAGGTTAATCATTTTGATTAATTTCTAGTTAGCTCTGTCTGTATTTCAGAGGAAAGGATCACTATTACCATTTGAAGAGGCCGGTCTAGGATCCAGCAGCACTAGCAGAATGTATGCAGTTCATTTCTGACGATTCAGTTTATAGGCCTCACTGGAAAAAGGGAAAACTCTCTTATTCAGTCACAACTCATTAGAAAGCTTTATATTATATAGAGAAAGTAAATATTTCATTATTTATCTTTATCTCCTTCTTATCTTTTTTTACTTCTTTGGAAGACAGTTTTTAAAGTCACCCAAATAGGTAATTACCATTGAAATTTTACTGAGTACAATGAAGGCCATCTCTATCATGTGTGTTGAATTTTAAGAAAACACTTTTACTTGCAGATTAGTTTTTCTACTAAATTTGTAACACTTGAAATAAAGTTGGAATGGCTTTAAAATCTGAAATTAATTTACCTTCAAATGAACTTCAATTTGATTCTCCTGGCACTTCAGAACATCTATTTTGCCATGTGGGAAATGCCAGTAAACAACAGAATATCATTTTGGGGGGAGTATGTTTTTTTTTTAAGTAAGAAAAATAAAATCAAGCTTAGGACAATATTAAAACATCCAAAAAGAACTTTTGAATACCTTTAAGTGCAAAATGTTCAATTATGTTAATATCACAGAAGCCTAGAGAGAAAATAGAAGGGTAAGGGGGCATAATAACAAACTAATCAGACTGAACATCTTAATCCTAAGGAATCCATCAGACAGTACCTTTCTAATGGTTGCAACACACATTGCAGAAAGATCTAATGAGTCCATATTTCTCAATATTATTCATTCTTCGAATCATTTCTCACTCTGCCCTTTTTCTTCTACTTTAGCAAATAAATGTATCAAAATGTCCATCCTATTTTTTTCTTTTTCATAACATCATATCTGTTGAATCAATGGCCTGTATCTCAAGATGAACCAAAACGATGAGTTAACGGGCCACACATGTGATTACAGTTTTATCTCCATTTTGTTTTTGTGTTGGTTGTCAATCTTTCTCCAATTGCACTTTTCACCATCAAGACTTACGTTTGCCATAAAAGGCCTTGTCAACCATCTCTAGTTTCACTCAAAGATTGGAAGTCCTGCTCACTTTCTGAAACTTTCTCAAAGTCAGGCAGAAGCATCTGGCACCATTACATCATTCCACTAGAAAAGCCTTCCAATTTGTCTGCTTTTGTTAAATGGTTCTAGGGCGGACAAGATGCTACCCCACTGTCAGCACATCCACCAACGTGAGGAAAGTCAGAACCATCTATATTGTACCAGAAGTCCAGACTTCAGTTCATTTCCCATGATTAATATCTTAACAGAACATTAACATTTGCAAATGTCATAATTACAGGAGTCTAGAAAAACTGTGGTAAGTGGCCTGAAGTCTACATGGGAACTTGGATTCTCGTATTTTCTGAGAGATTCCCCCAGCAGGTTCCATGGGTGCATGTTTACAGCCAGTAAATAGCCTCACAAAGTCTCTGCTAAAGATGTTATCTCATCAAAACTTCCACGGAGATCGATGCTGCTTCAGTCTTCCCTTGATCCTACGAGGTGGCTTGACACAGAGCATGTGCTGCTATCTTAGCAATTAAGTCTGTTTCTGAAGAGCTCTTGCTCTTTGATGGATGCCTACCTGTGATCTGAAATCTGGGCAAAACCCGTGGAGTTTGATGACTATATTCTTGAACATGAAACACTGCAAGAACATTTTGTTTTTAGAGGAGAAAACATTGTGTACACTAACTATTCCACACGTTGTGTCAGCAGCTTTGCTAGATTTATCAACTACGTAGGTATAAGCTTGTCAATCAATGCTTGATAGTTGTGAGATTAAAAGATAGAGAAGTAACTTCTTCCTCTTTCTCATCAGAGCTTGAGCTGCTCCTTTTTCCTCTCTACAGCCGTTATGTAACTTTCAAATATCCTAACTCAATCTCTTCCTTTCAGATCCTTTTGGTCACTTGTCAAAAGACTGCCGAGGAGATGGTCTCTTTGGGCTAACTTGGGTAACTTTTAACATCGCTTCTGCCTCTAATCCTTTATTATTATTATTATTATTTTCAACAGAGACTTCTGTGTAGAGATCATTTACGCCCTCAGAGCCACTGAGCCCTTCTCTTCTCGGGGGACAGACTTCTCTCCTCAGGACTCCATGACCCCAGCAGACCTGTACTGGGCCCCTCTTCATTCTTTAATTTTTCAAGACAATTTAATATATACTATATAAATGTAATATAATATCTATAATACATACAATTTAATGTGTAAATATTCTATTTATGTTAAAAAGTCATTGAATTAGCTATCTATTGATACATAACAATTTACCCCCAAACTTAGCTTAAACCAACAATTATTATCTCACAACTTCTGCAGATCAGGAATTTGGAAGAAGCTTAACTACAGTTCTCTGATGATGAGTCTCTCATAAGGCTTCAAACAAGCTATCTGCTAGGACTGAAATTATCAAAAGGCTCATCCGGGCTGAGGGATCTACTTCCAAGCTCACTCGTGTGTTGTGGGTAGTAGGCATTCCTCAGCTCCTCACTGGCTTTTGGACAGCGGTCCTGGTTCCTGGCCGCATTGCCTGCTCTACAGGGTCCCTGATGACATGGGAAAAATGAACCAAGAGAAAAGGACAAGACAGAGGGAACGACCAAGATGGACACTGTAGCGTCTTTCATAAGAGATCTCACAAGTGACATACTATCAATTCTGCTGTGTTCTAGTACCCCCTCAGACTTATCCTAACACACCTGGGAACAAATACCACAAGTACACGAATATCAGGAAGTGGAAATCACTGGCGGCTGTCTTGGAGGCTGCCTATCATATCATTCAAATCTAAGTCTGTGATATGAATATCTCCAGTCATTAAATATAATGTTCCAATGATCCTAAAAGAAAGATAGAAATCTCAAAAACAGTATATATCAGAGAGAGAGAGAAAATCAATACTTTATTGAATTTGATGAAGAAAAACAAGAAATATGAACAGAAGAAAGAGAGTTTGCATCTTTGGATAGAAACCTAATGATGTAAAAAAAAATATATCAAGAAAGTTGGCATGGAGCAAGATTAATTAATTTTGTGTTGACAATGTTAAATGTCAGGTGACAATAGGTACTCAAGTACTGTCTGGTAGGTCTCTGCCATCATCGCTCCAGAGAGAACTCAGAGATAGGAATGAAGATTTGGGCATTTCTACAGTTATAAACTTCACAGTGAAGGAAATGTAGCCTAGAAACAGAGGTGAGAACCAAATAATTAAGGAACAGAAGGGAAAAATATGAGCTGAAAAGAAAAACCTTTCATGGATGAAAGTGAAAAGGGAAAATCATTACATCTAGTTCATGAAATCATGGGAAGAAAGGAAGTTCCAAGAACAGGTTCACAAAAGTCAAGGATACACTCACATCCACAAATACAAAAATAATTTATATCAACTTGGAGAGCAGCAAATAACAAATTTAATTGGAAACCAGATCATGTACCATTCACCTTCTGTTGCATTGTCACTGCCTTTGGCTGTAAAACTGACTGACGTGATTCCAAATGGAAAAAGGTATGGGAGTCTGAATATAAAGGGAAACTTTTGAGTGTGGATTCAAATACCTGAGAGGAGGAAGTACTGAATAAATATACTTCTGCTTAACATTTAGTGAAACAAGCTAAGATACTAACAACGTTTTGGTTTAAATGCCATGTGTCTTTTTATGCTACCTGACAAAGGACTGGGATTTATTCTGTCATTTTCTTACGCAAAATCAACTTGCAGAGGCAGGTAGTAAAAGCATCTCTCCTTTTGGCTATCGTACCAGTTAGTAGTGGAATGTCTTCAAACACCCCCTTTTTCCTAACTCCCACTGAAACAGGGCCTGGTTGGGCCCCCACAAAGAGGCTTGCAATGTCCCTGTCCTCACCTCTCCCTACCCTAGAGCTTAACAACTGAAAAAACCCCTCCTTGCTGTTTGAGCTTGAAATGTCCCCAGTCCAGTTCCTTACTTTAGATAATTACCCTGAAACTTGGGCTTGTTTATGATCACAATACCCCTTGCTTATGATCACAATGCCCCTTGCTTACTGATCACAATCTCTATGGCCTAGCATTCTCTCCAGGTTACTGTCATCACTGCTTCTGGGAAGATGAACACATTGGAAAGCCACATCGCCAGAGAGAGGAACCATCACGTGGCCTCTGGAGGAATGCCCTGATTTTCCCTTAAATATCCCAGGCTGGTCTGAGAAGATGAAGACAGTTTTTGGAGGTGTTAACCCGCTGCCTTCTCAGACCACTGCTGCTGCTCTGATAATAAACGCTTATTCTGTGACCCAACTCCTGTTTTGGTCTATTGGCTGAGCAGTGCTGGCAGCAGTAGCCCCGGACTCATTTGGCCTCAGGGCTCACCACTATTGGGTTCTTCACAGATGAGGGGACTGACAGAAAAGATGGGTAACATTCCCTGCATTGCAAAACTAGTAAATTACAGAGCAGGTGTCAAACTCAGGTATGCCTGATTCTGAAGCGCATGCTTTTGACCCCTGCCTGACAAAGGGTAAGCATTTAAATATTTGCTAATATCACTAAGGTTAAAAAGTGAAAACTAGAAAAACACGAAATCACTATGTGCAAAGATAATAATTAATATTATTACTGCTCTAATAAAAGCAAATATATATTAAAGTAATTTACTCGTGGTCACATGGCTAGTAAATAGAGGAGCCAAAATTCAAAACCATGTCTGTGTGACAGCAAAACCTACATATTTGAGCAGTAATCTATAGAATACACTGCCTGACATTACTTAAACTCACATGTTTTCCTTCTCAACTAGGTTCTTATGTTCTTTTATTCCCCTCTCTCTCCCTCTTTCTGTATTCAAATAGCTGTATTCATATTGAAATACTCCAAAGTTGTATTTATAAGGTACTTAACATTTCATGCTGCTTTTTTCTACTAGCATTCTCTCATAAGTTTTTTTCTATATTTCCCTTCAATTGCCATAATTATATTTCATTTTATTCATGCATAACATTCTATACAGTAATACTCTAAAACTAAAAAAGGCATTCTTCTATAATTTGACATTTCATTTAACTTGCATTCATTTTTTATCTGACATAAACAACTCTACAATAAATTTATATGTATATATAAGTTTTTCATTATCAAGTTATTTTCCAAGCCAAATTTTCAGAAGAGAGAGACTTAAGATAAAATATGTGAACATTTGTATGCCTTCTTGTAATACCAAGAAATCTCACCACAACATCCTCAACTAACATAAAAGAAAATTATAAATACAACAACTATTGAGAAAAGCAGTTTGTTTTTGTTCACTGATACGTATTATATTGCTGTGATCCACAGTGGAATGCATGTGGCTTGAGAATATGCCTCCCATAGAAATGATGGGAAGACAGAGTTCGGAAGGAGACCAAAGATTTGTCACCATAAAACTTCCTTTCGGCATATTGATTTTAAGCTAACTACTAAGAAATAAAAGACTCAGAACATTGGACCCTCACCTTTTCCTGCCCTAGAGATTCAGATAGAAAGACCTGCTCAGGGAAGGAAATCTTAGCATATTCACCTCAGCCTAATTTGAATTAAGCATGGTAGACGGGAAGGCTCGAAGCAGGGCCCTGGTTACTAGATCACCCCGTGTGGCATTGTTTCTGAGCTACCTGGAAAGAATTTACCAGCCATGTGTGTTCTGCTCTTCCCCAACGACCTGTAAATTGCCTAGTTCCTTTGAAATCTCAGACCTTTACCCCCTCATTCTTTCTTCATAATGACATTTAAACCTCAACTGCCCAATGCATTTTGGGGTCTCATATTGTATGCCATCCCCCAGCAGGTACATCTATAATAAACTTGGACCATTTTCTCCTTAAGTCTGTCTCTGTATAACCTGATTATGAGCTCAGCTAGACCTTGAAGGCGGGAGGAAGAACACACAGTGTCTGAGCCCCCACAGTTCTCATGACTGCTGTGTAGCCTGAGCCCAAACATCCCAAGTAAACAGCCTGCCAAGCCTTTCTTGTAAGGAGAGGCCACGGAAGAGCACACCTAACTGACCCTGAACTCAACAGGGAACTTTCCACCTTGGGCTCATTAGCATTATGCCAATAGAGCTAATTTTCCAACTAATGCATCGTAGCAGGTACTTAATAAATTATTGTTTACCACTAAGCTCTTTTGCTCAGTCCCAAATGCCCACACTTTCGCCTGTTCCTCAGAGTCCCCAGTAAACTCAAACCACAAATCTTACAAACACATTTTCATTTTCCCCAAGAGCTTCACAAAGACCATCAAACATTGTTTTATTTTGGAGGCCATGTAATAGATTTTATTTTACCAACACTTACTGAGCCATTATTTCCATGATTCTGTGACCTTTTTCATGGTTTCATGGTTCTGGGACCTCATCTCGCTTGAATTTCTAACTGATCCTGGGTACTAGTAGGTTGGTGCAAAAGCAATTGCAGTTCTTCGTAATTATTTTTAACCTTTCAAACCGCAATTACTTTTGCACCAACCTAACACAAACTCAGACACTATTTTAATGAATGAGCATATAGAACAAAATGCAGTTCACATACTTTGACAACTGAGCTTTCGTATTGTTCTGACAAGGGTTATTTTCTTGGGTAACAGCATTTTACCCTGTTCCTCAGTGGAGGCTTTGCAGCTTTGGGACACAAAGAACTTGCTTTCTTGACTAGACCTTGATCTCTGGAGAGTGCTGGCGGTCAGAGCATTGAAAGGATATTGCCTTCACCCAGCTATATAGAGTGAAGGGCCTGAGCAGGAACACACAAAGAGACTGTACGTGGCTTTGAGACACTGTGGGGAATCTCAGCGATACCTGAGGTGTTTTTGCAAAGGGTGGACTTCCTACATTACGGGGGCGGATTCAGGAGCCAGGTAAAAACTGTGCTTATTGCTGAAAGCCTGGCCCTGGACTCATGTGGCCTCAGGAAACTCTTGTGAGATACAGACATAGATGTGGACGTCAATATGTAGATGTAGATGTAAAGGTACCAGTATCCTTGCAGATGTAAGTATACATCTGGGCATAAGCTGACATCTGATCTGTACTTCTAAACTTGTAGGGACTTATTCACAAAGTGGAAACGATTGCTTCTATGAGAATTGGAAATCAAATAAATATTTTTGTTGTTTTTGACATAGTAACTGAATATAAACAGCATTCAATTTATAATGAATTGATATTTTTAAATAATTATCTGACAAGACACCTATGATTTGAAATGATATTCTCAGACCAAACAATCTGATTCCAGGACTAGTTTACATTCTATTCCTGTAAGGTAGAAAGCAAGGTAACAAGTTCAATACAGAAACTTCCATACCATTCTTATTCTATAACATAAACTCTCAATTACCCACAAGTTAGGCAGGCCATAAATACGTTATAACAAGTTGGGGCTTAATCTACTTACCACTGAGTTCTAGACTTCTTTGGCATTTTTTTTTAAACTTCCAAGGGACATTCATGAGACAATGTTCTGTGAAATATCATTTTTTACCATATTAAAAGGCTATGGAATATTTTTCAAAGCATATACCTGTGCAATATGTTTACTTATTCACTGCTGCAATCTTGCTTAGTATAAGTTTTATAAGTGCTGTACCTGTAATTACTTTTTATAGCTCTAGCATTTGCTGCTATTTTCTTCAGTGTATAAAAAAATACAGTCTCCTACTTTTCTATTTTTTTTATTTTTTATTAAATTTATTAGGGTGACATTGGTTAGTAAAATTATATGTTCCAAGTGTACAGTTCTATAATATATCATCTATTTATCATACTGTGTGCTCACCACCCAGTCAATTCTCCTTCCATCACCATGTATTTGACCCCCCTTTACCCTCTTCTATCACCCCCCTGCCCTCTTTCAGGTAAGCACATGAGAGGACCAATATTAAATTTTGCCTCCCTATAATGATGTTATGGAGATAGCATTTACTAGTGTGTCGTGAACAGAAGTAAAAATGAGAGTTTTGAAAAAGACATTGCTTGTTTTGATCCAGGATCCCGTACTTTGATCTGTCCTTACTTTGATGATGATTTTAAAAGGAAATTTCAGATATACTCAGGACACATTACTTGCATAAAAGACGCAGCACTCCAAACTGAAAGAGATGTCATTCCCTTATCAAGTATATATATATATATATATATATATATATATATATATATATATATATATATATATTTATTTTTTTTTTAAATTGATTTTAAAAATGATTCATGTTTTTAATTGATTCGTGTTTTTACAGCAATGATGACAGTCCTAGCTTTAGCCTTCTCCAAGATGTACAGAAGTCCCTTTCTGATACTTAATTGACTGTTAGATGGCAATTTATTAAGCTTTCAAAGAGTTTCTTAAAAATGATTCAAGAGGCAATACTTATATAAATTGACACACTTGCTAGCTTTTCATATCGATACATGAACATTTTTATATATTAAGAATATAGATTTCTAATTGTTCATTTAATTTCTCCCCTCTCTAAACTATACAAAATGAACTTGCTTGAATATTTCATATTGCTTTCAGAAAAGTCAGGTTATTGCCCCTGATATATACTTTAACCATAAAATTATTTTTAAAACATGATAAATCTTCCCTTCCACGTCATGCCGATTTTTATGTAAGTTGTACAGCAAAACTACCTGTGGCAGAGCCTCCTGGATTCCACTCCTAAAATGAAAGCTCACACACAGCAAATAATGATACCTTATCTTCATACACTTTACTTATTTTGTTAATAGCTCTGATCTTGAAGTGTGTAATAAATTTGGTTTACATGGCTGCTCATCCCTCTAAACTGGGCCTCAGTACCGCACATAATACTGTAGCCAATCTTAATAATCATATCAGTTAATGAATAAATGATCATCACCAGCTATTATCTAACAAATTACAAAAATGTAAGGTAGAAAATGTCTTCATGCCCTGGTTAATGCTTTTATGTAAAATGTAGTGACTAGCGTCAGAAAGTAAATTTTAAATTTAACTGGAATAACAGAGGCCACATGAAAAAAAAAAAAAAAAGGAAGAAAAAAGAAAGAAAGAAAGAAAGAAAGAAAGAAAGAAAGAAAGAAAGAAAGAAAGAAAGAAGGAAAGAAGGTCTTTTGTGCTTATGTGATCTCATTAAATTACAAAATCAGCCAGCAGGCATAAAAAAACCACATAGGAAGTTCTAGGATTCTCATTAGCTCTGCCATGCTCATTAATCTTTGAATTACGACTTTCTTCCTGTCTTTTTCAAACAAAGATTTAGCTGTAGTTTATAGAATTGAAGAGGAAGTAGGATATACTAGAAACTGATGAGGGAGATTGCAATGCTAAGAACCTTGGTTTATAGTGGTGATAAACATAAGTCAAAGAGTCCAACAATCTTTATGCAACGAACAGATGGTGAACCACATAAAAATCCTTCAAAGTAAATACTGTAATACAGAGAAATACTCATGCCATTATGTTAATGGCAAAAGGAGGATATACACGTCTACGAGCATTACTCATATATGGAACAAATATTTACTAACCCTACTATGTGTGCAGCGCTTTCTTAGTTGCTAGGAATATAGTGATAGGTAAGGCAGAAAGTGTCTTTGCTTTTTTAGGGTCTACAGCCTCATGGGGGGGGGCGGGAGCAGGGGGGGAGGTTCAGTGAATGCAGACAATTAAAGGGATAATTAAAGCAAGATGTTTAAAGTCTTAGAAGGTGGATTACAAGATGTCTCATAAACCACTGTGTAGAAATGAGTCTAAATCAAAGACCAAGGAAGGCTCCTAGGAGGAAACACTCATAAATGCATTTCACTTAAGTTTTAAAAATAGGTAGGGTGCCAAGTAATTTAATTGTGAATACGACTATATAGAGAGGATTTTGTGTCCTTCAATTTTTTGTATTTTTATTTTCCAAATTGTAAATGCTTAGTGGACCCATAGTTCCTATAATGGAAACAATAAGTTAAAGGTTAAAATAGCAAAATAACCATAAGGGCATATAAGTTAATTTAAGTACAAAGACAATACTGAAGAGTATTTATAATAGAATAAAGAATCGGAATTTACATGGGAATAATTTCTAGTAGAGGTAAATTAGGTACTAGGCAAAGTGTGCATGCATATAGTTGATTTTATGCAGCAGGACAGGCTGCAACAAGAGATTTACCTGCAATGGAACATTAAAGTAACTCCTAGATACCAGAATCAAGAAGTTTGTTGCTCTTTATAGCTGGTATCAATCTCAGCCTTTCTCTCTTTCCCTCTCTCTCTCCACATTTGGCAGCTACTATTCACATCACTCCTTTTTGTTTTCCTCTAAAGAATCTTACATATGCTAGTTTTGTGTATCTATTTGTGATGCAATTTCATTAGTAATAGTTCTTTCTATCACTTGTAAATGTGATATTTAGTATAGAATATGTGCATTAACATTTTTTAGAATATTGCAACTTTCTTCAAATGCTAGATGCATTTAAATATATCAAAAATCAAATTCTAATTCAAATGGCAAAACATAAACAATACCTTTCCAAATGAGAATTACATGATTACAAAATGTTTCCTATCCATATTTTCCTCTGTCGTTTTTGCCCACTACAGAGTAGACATTTGGTAACCTATTTTTAATGACTGATGGAGCAAATGAATAAATAAATAATAAAAAAATTGCTTACAAATCAATCACTATTTTTCCAGATTAAAATTTACCACTTATAGGCAAAATAATCATGATTCTTATGTTATAAGTTCATTCAACAAAATCTATCATAGTGATGTATGTTTAGTCTCACCGTAAATAATTATGTAAACGATGCCTAATTCAGTTACATACACTTTGACACTGATTACTCAAGCAATGAAGGGAATTTAGGTGAAAACTTCACCACAATACAGTTTTATGTGCTTTAAAATAATGGAAACATGGAGCAAAAATGTTGCTTTTTTATCTCTTCAGAAATGCTGCTCTATCTGCATATAAAGTACTGAAATTATCACTTAGAAGAGTGAATTAGTGAGCCCCTCTGTGCTGCACAGAACTCACTGGAGCTATGGTCACACCATTGGTACAATACAGAGATCTCATCTTTTTATTTGGCTCTCGATGGGCACCTGAGAGATGGCTTTCTATATTGCACTTTCCTTCTTCAGAAACAGTAGTGGGAAACACATGGCTAAAGTGAGCCTGAAATCAGGATAGTAAAACTAAAATCAAGAAGCAAATACTCCCAAAACAAGTCAAATGAATCTTCAGTCAAATAAGATCTGTCATCATAGTAAAAATTCATTGGAATTTTAAATTGTCAAGAACTATTAACAAGATAAATATCCATATTTTATTATTTCAGAAGATCTTGTATCTAATCCTAATTCTTCTTCAAGGCTGTGTAAGTAATACAGCATTACTGTTAATGAACATGTAGAAACTACACACACACACACACACACACACACACACACAACACAGATCATAAAATGTTATTTCCAATTTGGGGGTATTGGTTTGAGCAAATACAATAATCAAATTCAACAATACTTTAAAGCTGTGTTTGAGGCTAAAACTCAAAGATCACACCAAACCATTCCAGTACCTAACAAACATATTCTATATGGATAATAATATATAGTTGAACCACATGAAAATGCTGTTTTCTAGGTCAAAATTCGTTGAACATGATTAGTTTCATGCACAAAACATTATATATATATATATATATATATATATATATATATATATATATATATATATATATATAAATTAGCAGGCTTTTTAGAACAGTTTTACACTCACAGAAGAATTGAGTAGATGACAGAGTCTCCATATCCACCTCCCACCACAGTTTCCCCTATAATAAATACCCTGCAATTGTGTGGTATGTTTGTTACAATTAATGAACTGATATTGATCCATTGTTAAGGAAAGTTCATAGTTTAATTTAAGGTTCACTCTTGACGTTGTACAGCTCTGTGTGTCTGACACAGGTATGTTATGTGTTCACCATCAGAAGGTCATGCAGAATAGTTTCACTACCCCAAAAATCCCTGGGCCTCACCTATCAATCCTACCCTATTTCCCCCAATAACCTGCTTCACACTGATGTTCTTACTCTATAAGTTTCCACTTTTCCAAAATGTCATATAATTTTAATGATATTATATGTAGTCTTTTCAAGACCGCTTTCCTTTTTTAACTTAGCAATATGCTTTTCAGGTTCTGTCTTGTCTTTTTGTGGCTTAATAGCTCGTCTTATTTTATTGCTGAATGATATCCCACTGTATGGATGTATTTAACTGTTTTTTTTCCCTTCAAGCTATTGAAGAACATCTTGGTTGCTTCCAGGTTTGTGCAATTATGAATAAAATTGCTATATGCATTCATTTGCATGTATATGTGTGACTATGTGTTTTCAAACCCTTTGGGTGAATATCTGGGAATGGGATTGTTGCATCAAAGTGCCTAACTATCTTGCAAAGTCGCTATACCTTATGGCATTCCCATCAGCAATGAGGGAGACTTTCTGTTGCTTCACATTCTCTTCAGAATTTGTATTGCCATTTTCTAATTTTTTGCCATGTTAATAGATGTGTAGTGCTATGTCATTAGCATTTGAATTTGATGACATATGATATTGAGATTGCTTTTTATACTTATTTACCATCAGCATATCATCTTTCGTGAGGTGTCTATTCAGATCCTTTGTCCATTTTTTAATCAGGCTGTTTTCCTACGGTTGACTTTTAAGAGTTCTTCATCTATTTTGAATACAAGTCCTTTACCTACACCAGCAGTTCCTGAAAAAGGTTCGTGAAAAGCCAGATGCCCTGGCAGCCACTGGGAAGCTGTAGAGTCAAACTCCCCGGGAGAATCTTGGAGGTAGGCACGTCTGCCTGTACTCTCTGCACTGAGCCCAGAAACAGCAAAGTTCTCATGTGTCCCTTCATCTGACTCTGTTTTCAGTGGTCCCAAGGGACTCATAAATTACTAGCACTATTGAATCTCAGAGCTTGGTGACTGGGGAGCCAGCACCTTGAGTGACAGCCATAAAACTGGGGAGCTAGATGTATGGACAAGCTCTTTCCAGGGAAAAGCTGGAGAAGTTGGAGTCAGTCTCCTGGTTGGAGCAAACCAGAGGGGAGAAGGCGCTGGAAGTTCCCACAAACCTATTCAGTTCCTGGAGCTCTGTCAGCATCCAGATGCAGGGTAATTAGATCCTGAACATCAGGCAGCAGTGGAAATGTGTGCGGTCAAACTCCTTCCACGGAGAAACTGAAAGCTGGACATTTTCCTAGCTCCCTCTGTGCTGAGCCAAGGGGGAGCTGTGGGAAGTGCTTCCTCATCCATTTAAAACTGCCCCTTTGTTTCTGTCATCCTGGGGGACTGTCAAATGCCAAGCCCCTTTGACTCAGAGCTTGGTGATTTTGGAGTTAGGTCCTCATGTGGCAGCCATAAAAATTGGGACACTAGTGTCATGCAGGGTCTCAGCTCCCGCTCCCCACACAAGAACGCAGGACATGGTGAGGCCAAAAAGGAACAACAACGGAGTCATAGATAGGGGAGTCACACCACTATGTTCTCAATGGTGGCTGGTTGAGACACAAAAGCAAACATCCACCAGTACTCAAACAAGGGGTCTTCCTGAACCCCAGTCTCACTGGCGGCCAGGCGAGACACAGGGAATAGGATCAACACGATCTGCAATCCTTTTGTTAACCGCACTTGCTAGCCGCAGTCCGCTGTCCGCTTCTCTGCCAACCAACCAACCCCCTTGCCAGCATAGCCATAGAAGTTATATTAGTGGCTAATGGCTAACCAGGCACAGCTGATGGCCACCCAGCCACAGCAGATGGCTATCTGATTACAGCTGATGGCCACCTAATAACTGAGCCAGCACCTTTCCAGGTGAAGTCGAGAGCCTGGAAACTGCTCTCTGGGACTCTGTCCCCACACCTGGGTTGCACAGGCCTACTGATCAAATTTTTCATCAAAAACATCATAGACAGTCTCCTAGAAAAATTTCCACTGGAGAGTTCCTTCCACAAATTTACAGATAGTGCCAATAGCCAGTAAGTTTTCTCTATTATTGAACAAAATTATTATTTCTGTCATTGCCAATTTCCTTGTCTATTTCACATTGCAAAGTTCCCAGAACTTACTTTGCTTATACCACAATCTTGTGAACAAAAATTTTTGCCAATGCTTTTTAAATCTGTGCATTCAAGTGTTTTATCAGTTCTGAAAATTCCTAGTCATTATTCTTAAAAGTATTGCCTCTCTGCTCCTCTCTATTCTTTCTTTCTGAAACTCTGATAAGATCTCATTGTAGACTTTTTTTCTGACTTTTCTCTCATATTTTCCATAAGCTATTCTATCTGCTCTGAATTTTGAATAATTCCTTAAGATATATTTTCTCACCTATTCTCTATTCAGCTATGCAGAATCCCTGTAAATCTGTGCATCAATTTTAATTTTTAACAATCACATTTTTATTTCTGTAAACTGTAAACTCTATGTATTTCTTTTCAAAAATGCCTAGCCAACCTTAATTGTCACTTATTCGTAGGTTTAATTCATCCATTTTTTAAAATATTCCATTCATAACTGTTTCATAGTCTATAAGTGAGTGTTCCAATTATGCAGCCTTGGACATGGGGGGAGGGGCTGTTAACTGTTTAACTGACATACTCGTGGTGACTTCCCTTCTCACAGGCTTGATCATCTCTATGAGCTCATTTATTGACTTTAGGAATCTTAGGAATCTAATTGGCAATGCTTTCTTCCAGAGAGGATTTACACCTTCTAGAAGACATGTTGCCTCTGATCTGGAACTCTGCAATCGCATTTAAGGTTCCAGATCAATATGGATACTCCAAACTCAGCTCAAAAACCTTTCTACTGACCTGAGGACTGGCACTCCATTGCAAAATAACTTTGGGCAAGTGTTCACAAGTCACCCCCATTTCTTCACACACCAACCACACTACTCTTATTCAGCTCAGACAGAAGCTCATAGGTGATGATGCTAAGAGGAGAAAAAGGGGGAGACGAAGGAAGAAGAATTTGAAATTGCAGCATTCATGGAGACCTCTCTTATACTTGTATATCATTGTTGCATTGAAAAACATATTTTATTTTGGACCTAGTTTTCTGACATAGGCATTCTGTAAGACTATCTGGTCTACCAGAAGCACATATCCCCAAAAGATATTTTTAGAAGCCACACTGTATTATCTCATAATAGACCAATTGGTCAATTAAATATTCCCAATAATTTAACATAAAGTATCTTCAATTCTTGCATATTCCATTGATTGACAATAGAAAGGTAGGTTGTAAATGTAATACCTTAATTTTCCCTGTATATTAATTTTAATTTAGACTGTTTCATTTGAGTCAGTATGCTTTGTGAATCATAATTCTTTCACTGAATGAATCATTGATTCTTCAGTCCTTGGTCATCTGCAAATTTGACAAGTTCATGAAAGATGGAAAAATTAGCCTAGGCTTCTGACACCCTCACAAAGCCCAACACTGGAAATGCTATAGAAGTGGGAAGACATATCTGAAAAATTAGGGTAAAGGCTATCTATGAAAAATCCTTAGGGGAG
The DNA here is from genome assembly GCF_036562045.2 of Rhinolophus sinicus. Taxonomy (NCBI): domain Eukaryota; kingdom Metazoa; phylum Chordata; class Mammalia; order Chiroptera; family Rhinolophidae; genus Rhinolophus; species Rhinolophus sinicus. Next base: position 118,923,938 of record NC_133757.1, read on the forward strand.
AGTTGTGACCAATTGTCTCTAGGCAAAGGAGGGCTGATTATCGGGAGAAGGTGGGATGGAGGATTTAATTTATATTTTTGTCTTTTTCCACATAGCCTTTGGTGAGTGATTTTCTAGATTTTTCCTACTGTAGTATAGACAAAGATGCCAGGAAAACTGATTCCCTTAATGTATTAAAAATGATGCAATATGATTAAGTTCCGTGTTTTTCAGGAATGCAATAAAAAGAGTCAAAATCACCAATGTACTTCACTATATAAAAACACGATTCTAGGCACTGGGATGAAAACAATAAATAATCAAACAGAAGTTTGCCATCATGGAGTTTATATTTTGATAAATAAACTCATAATGTTAGTGACACTTAACTAGGGCTTATAATGAGCCACACATGGTCTTAAGTGCTTTTATTTATCTTTGCTCACCTAATTTTCCTAGCACGAATATGAGTTCTGCACTGGCTTGTTTGTTCTTCCCTGGTGAGGATCTGAAGGACAGACAGGGAGAGGAAGAAACTTGACTGCGTGGCGCGGTTCAGATTCCAACTGCGCAGTCTCCCTGGGTCCTGTGTTTGCCACTGGGAAACAGGTGGGTGAGTTATCACTTATTCCCATTACAATCACAGAGTGAAAGAGGACAATGACAGTGCATGCTTCTGAAGCAGTGGGGAGAATAAGAATTCCAGAGTGATTAACGGCTCCGGCCACTCTATAAAGCTATGCCGAAGGTCTGAGAAAACTCGAGGAGTGCAAGCCCTGTGGCCTGGTGGTACTTGAAGTCTACAGGTCACACCTAGTTCTGCTAGGACGTTTGTCACCGTGTGGCAGGTGAGTGCAGGAAGTTGAGGACAACTCTACGTCCGTTCCCAAAGTCATGCTGAGACCATGAATTGAATGTTTCTAAAAAGCAACCAATGAGAGTCACATTCAGCAATAGCATCCAGACCTCAAAATCATAACACTGCTTAAGGATAGTAGAAAAACAGAATAAGGCATCATTTAGTTAACTTGAAATATATAAAAATGCATAGATATTTACAGGAAAAATTTAAGGGTTTACTTCAAACAACTCAGCAAGTGTGAGTGGGATAAGTACGACCAACAGGGTAGGAAGGAAAAGGAAAATGAAACCAGAGACTGGATTTCCACAGACGAAGGAGAATAGTAAGCTGTGAACCAAATATGATTAGCTCTACTCCGCATGTAAAGGCCAAATGAATGAATGAATGAATGAATCATTCAAGAAAACGAGACACATTGGTAGGAGTTCATTAGGAAATAACTACACTAAAATATTGTTTTTCAAAATATTACTGTGCATTCAACATTGCCACAATTCTTTTTGCTGCCTATTTCTCTTTCACACTAGTAATCCATCCTAAAGGCTGCGAGGGTTAACTTCTTAACTTGAAATAATTTAGAGAGGAAGTATCTTTGAAATACAGAAAGGAAGCATCTTGCATCACTTGGAGCATTTTCATGGCCATGTAAATTCTCTTCATTCAAAAAACATCTTTTAATATTTTAATTAGGAGACTGTGTTGTATGAAAGGAACATCTGATTTCAGAAATGCAAATGAGGGTATGCGATGAAACAAAGATGCAGAATTAAGAAGGTAATATGCAGTTCAGCAACCAGCAATGAAGAGAAAGAATGTGAGGAAGGATCAAGGAAATAACCCAATTTTTGAAGCGAAATTATATTATCATTTTTCAAATTTAGCAATTTGACAGGGTTAAGAACAATTTTAGTACACTTTACTTTAAAATGCAATAATTATCTTCAACTAATAGATTTGAAATCAATCGAACTGTGCGTATTTATGGACAGAAGCTAGAAGCAGTTACTGACCCTGCATAGTTGCCGCCCCCGCCCCAGCTGGCTGAGGAGGTGAGCGGTGAGTGGTGCTCCTTCAGTTACTATCAAAGCTTCCTTTTCCTCCTTCCCCTTTCACTCATTGCTACAACACAAAGACATTAATTGCAGACTATGCTATGAAATATAGTTAAATTTTATAGCTTTTCCATTTTAAACGTGAGGGAATTGAGTCTTTGAAAGGTCAACCACTTGGGTAAGTGACAGAGCTGGGACCAAAACCCAGGTCTGCACTAAAGGCCTCTGCTCTCAACAACTAGACCACGTTGCCCTGACACCATCCATGTCCATACACTTTGGACTTCCTCAGCCCTGTAGGAGAATTTGGGCCACACCTTTCTTTTTCTTTCTTTCTTTCTTTTTTTTTTTTTTTTTTTTTAAATTACACTTGTGCTGTTTCTCTGTTGCTCACAGGAAAGGTCACCTGACTAGAAGAAAAACTTCAAAACAATCACGAGTTTCTTTCTCAATCAGGAGAATAACTGTGAGACCACATCCTTCAGAACAGAAATCTTAGCTAACCACAGAGGTAGAAGAGGAAAGGGCACCCTGGAGCCATAAGAAGTAAACAAAGGAGGTGAATGGAGAGCTGCACAGCTCAAGAGAGAAAATGTTTCCTGGAATGGACTCCTGCTACCAACCGAGCTGAACCGCTCAGCTCTACATGCCTGCAATCTACAGCCACGTTGTTCTTTCATCAACAAAATCCTTTATGCCCAATCCCACAAACAGCATCCAGGCCCTGCTGGTGGAGGAGGGCAAGGAAGAACAGAATGTGACAGTGGACACATGCCTTCTACATCGGAAAGGGATGCACTCAGGTACGGATGAAGGCTCTGTACAAGTTTAACAAGGGAACATCTCACATTTCACGTTCAAAGTCTGAATTGCTTTCTCTTGGGAGCATTGTGGAACCCCATGGTTCAGCTCTATAATCTATTCTGGATGAGTTATTAAGAAAAAAAAATCTGACTTACAAAGGAGCTATTTGTAAATATGGCAATGCCCTGTGTGCAATGTATGGTTTACAATGAAACTGAATAGTTTAATAAGTTTTATCTGTTTTTTGGGAAAACACAGACTTCAGCAAAATACGTGGTAGCCTGGGAACTCACATTAGTTATTTGTGAGATAAGGATAACAATACTCATCTCATATTTTGATGAAGGTTAATTTAGGTGAATATAGAGAAAGTCCTTTGCACAATGCTTGGTATGTATCATAAATGGCCACTGAGGGCTGCTGCGAACAGTCGCGGTAGTACCAATAGCTGGTAGTATTGTGTTCAGTATATAATAAGGAAAAATTCTACAGTGTATTCTATGATTCAAGGGTCTTCCCCAGCAGTGAGAGGTAAGATACGTATAAACAAAAATAGGTTTGATTCACCTGGCATTAGTTACTGAAGTCTTCAAACTAAATGCATCCTCAAGTGAAAACGGCCAGAGAAAAGACTGAGTACCACATCCTGGTTATTGCTCAGTATGAAGGGAGGAAAACAAAAATAGGTCACATACCGTGTTTCACCGAAAATTAAGACTGGGTCTTATATTAATTTTTGCTCCCAAAGATGCATTAGGGCTTATGTTCAGGGGATGTCATCCTGAAAAATCATGCTAGGGCTTATTTTCTGGTTAGGTCTTAGTTTCGGCGAAACATGGTATGAAGGAGCTCAACCTCCATATTACAGGGCTATGGAGGTCTAGAAGGATGAAGTTTAGATAGAAGGTATTAAACAGAGTCATAAAAACGCGGCCAAATACAAAGGATGAAAAAATAACAAATAAGAGAAGAGGATTTATGGTTTTAAAAGCATCAAGCGATTTCATCTGTAAGTAGCATATATCATAAGGAATATTTTTTGTGTATTTTAAATAAAAAGGACTATTTTTGCTATGAAAACTATAAGCTAGGTAGAATAGGGTAAGAAAGAAGGTAGTTTACTATAGTTGACATAAAATTAACTTTCCTTAGAAGTTAACTTACTACGACTTTACAATAAAAGCAGAAAAACAAACGTTTCATAACAGGAGAATTCATAGATGAAATAGAGTATGTCTATAATTGAAATAGAGTATGTCTATCAATTGGCAGCCATTAATATACTGCTTTTTCACGATTAATAAATGGGAAAATTTCCAATAACAATGCAACACAAAAAATGCAGATTCAAATGTATACATTTATACATGCATGCATATATATATATATTTATATATATATACATATGTATACAATACTCAATGTCCACATATATGAACATATATATATGTATGCACATGCAAGGTAAAATAAATGAAATAAAACACATTGCAATGTTATCAACAGGATGAAAAATGTTTCTATGTATTTATAAAAAAAAATCCACGGTTTGCTTTTACAATAAAAAGAGTATTTTTAAAAACAAAGTTTATGTGTGCAATATCACCACTCACACTAAACCTGACGTCAGCGGAAATGGCTATGTAGAAATCACGTTTCCCTAATATTGGTCGCGGCTCTGTGGCTGAAACTGGACATTGGGCAAAAACGTTTTTTAAGGACTGAGTGAGTGACCATAATCCCCAACTGCCCTGCACTAGGAGCACTAAATGGTTTGCAGAGTCACTAAAGCAAAGATGGAGGGTGATTCCCTGAGAAGCACGACCCACATGTGACAGGGGTTTGGCTTCACGACTGGTGTGAATGCAGGATAGATCAAAGTTGTTTCCCTTCACCTGACGTACCTGTCCACACACTGCTGTCTCACATATGACGATCAACAAAGCCCTTTACATGGTAAACAGGCAAACAGAGAGAGATACTCTGATCTAGAACAGTGAAACCACCAAGGCTTTACCTCCTGAAGTAACAATTTGTAACTCACACATTAATTTTTACTAAATTATTTAGCCTTATGTGTATCTACCACATTGAAAGAGAAAATAAATTACTCTGTGCCCCAATTTTATCACGATAAGAACTGATTAAGTTATAAGCCCAGTCTTATAGTTATAAACATGTTCACCTTTCTGAGACAAAAATTAATTTCCGATTACATCTAGAAACTCTTGCTAAAATATTTTATTACTGCTGATAGGAGATTTAAAATAATGGAGGCAGTGTTGAAGTAAATATACTATTTCCATTTTCTGTCTCTTTAATTGTTGAATTGTCTATTTTAGCATCAGAGTTTCATGGTTTATTTAATGTCAATTCATAAAACAGAAGCTGTGGAGAGCATGTACTGTTAGAATCACACAACCTAAAAAATAACCAAGAATATAGGTAATCGTCTCAAATGAACCATACTTATTTTTATTTTCATAGCAAATATGCTTGCAAGATTCAGCACATGCTCAACTCTGTCATAGGAGAAACAGGGCGAATTGGGTTAGACTGGGTAACAAAGAGAAACAAGTAACGATAAATGTAGAGGAGACTTAGCTAAAGAATTATTGGGTATATAAGTTATATGTCTCCATGTTTATTTCCTCAAATCAAGGTTTTACTGAACTTGAAGACAAATTGGAATACTTCATTTCATTTTCCCCAAAACACACCATTTTCAATATCAATGCCATTTGAATTAACTCATTCCAAAGACATGTAGCACCTACTTCATAGAAGATATTTACACTAAATCTGTCAATGGCAGGGTCTTCTGATCCAATACTCCAGCTCTTGGTGAAAACAACCTCCAATATTTTTAAAGGTGTTTTATCCTAACAGAGACCATTCATGTCTTACTCAGCTTAGGAGGAAAAAAAATGTTTTCCCATAAATCAAAGCAAAGCATGTCAATTGTTATTTGTATTCTCAGGTATTGATGGGACTCTAGGTAATTCCTCAATTGTATAAGCATTGGGAGAAAGCATGATATTTGTTTTGCTAGAAAATAAATTGTGAATTCACAGAGCCTGAGTCGAATTACTGGTTAAATTGAGTAAACATTTTACTGTTCATCTTTTATGTGCAAAATACAGACCAGGACAGAAGTATGAGTAAATCACCATCCCTGGCATCCGGAAATACTCAAGTTTGTGCTGCTGGGGGAAAATGGGAGAACAAACACAAAATTGATCACGTTCAAAAATGACCAATTATGAGTGACAATAATTGAAGGGTAAAATGTACAAGGAAATTCACAAGAACAAGACCCTGTACATGGTGATGACACTAGAAAAAATTGTAATGGAGTTAATGACAATTGAAGTACTGTAGACCCCAAAGATGGATAAAGTTTGGAGTAGCAGAGGGACTGAAACTTAGGGAGATTAATAGCAGTGGGGTAGTATAGATGAATTAAGAAAGCAAGAGAAATAAACCTGAGAACTGCATTTGGAAGTCTTTTTCAAAGAATTCAAAATTAGAAGGCACTGCTGTAGTGGAAATGGACTGAAAATGGAAATGTGGAAATAAAATATTGATGCATTGTAGACATAGCATTTGCATTGATTAAATATAAAGAAAGAGGGAGAGGGATAATATCTCCAAGTTCAATACACTAGACCTATTTATAGAAATGAAAAACTCAAAAGGGATAGCACGTTTTGGGAAATACTGAGGAAGGCAATGAATGGATTTGTTTTTTAACCTGCCAAGTTTCAGTTCCTTGCAGGATATCCAAGGCAGATTGTCAAGGAGACTGAAATACAGGCCTAGAGATACAATTTCAGGATTCATTCATGCTTAAAGCATGGGAATAGATGAGATTCCTACGAAAAAACATCCCATAGAAATGGTAAGTTTAAAGATAGAAGGAAGTTATTTGAGGAGTGAACCTAGGGGACAATGTCTGTGAAAGGATATTAAACTATGATAATGTAAATCAATGTGATTCCCATTTTTGCTGGCCAGCACTTGCCAATGAAATTGTAGTTTTATTGATATTCAACTCAGTGTGAGACAATTCAATGAGGTTTCCAATTTTATTGAGAGTTTCACAGCCTGTTCAATGTCCCTCAGGTGATGAAATGTATTGGAATACAATTCTATGATACTAATGGGGTAACTTTTATTTTCTTCTAACTCGATAGCAATAAATAAATTCAAGCACTTATGTAGCATATTATGGAAACACAAAAACTTAGAAATGCCAATCAAATTTTTGTCCAGAGGACATATTCTTACCTAAATGGCAACAATTTTTTTTTTTTTTACTGATCTGATAAGCTATCATTTATCCTTGTTTCCTTAAGATAGATTCAGTTTGTTTCCTTTATCTTAGCCTAAGCAAAGAGAATTGAGCTGGGTAACCATATTCCTTTCATGAACAAAAGAATTGTCAAGAGTGTACTATTCTGTCACATCACCAAAGGTAGAAAAAAACTAATATATGAATAAAAATGGTACTTAATAGCAACAACAACATGAGCGATCATTCTTCCAAATATACTAGTGTGGATAAAAACAGCTTGCTGTAGCAATAAAATTCTTCCCCTGAGTTTTCTTCTCCACTACCATGTCTGTGCTAGAACCAGTTTTCTGACTTCACCATGGGGTCTACCATTTTCCTGCTTCCTCAATCTGCCTCATTAAGCCATCACATCTCATGACTGGGGATTTTCTGCTAATACCCATGCTTGCTACACAATAATGTCCTCTCCTACTTCTAGTTCCCTTGCTGAACGTTTCAGCTTCATTCTCAGACTACTGGGTTCTGGGAATGCCCACTAAGTGGGAAAAAGGATTTTCTTCATCCACAAATGATGTGTGACATACACTTGTTATCCAATCAATAAAATACAGCAGCCTGTAGTTTGAACTTTTTGAAGGCTCTTCTAAATTTACACAATTGAAATCACATTCCTCTCTCCTTATACTCAAGCATAAGAACAGGGAAGTTAGGCAAGATGCTAATTTGGGAATCACATCTTCAAAGCACATCTCAAAGTCCCGTGTCCCCTCTGCCAGTGATACGTCATCTCCTATATACTTTTCTCTTCACTGAGAAGAAACTGTTTCCCCCCAAAATGGCTTTAATTATTCATGGGAAGAAAAATAAAATACTTCTGTAAGGCCAACTTATGAGACTTTTAACATGAAGTATAAACATGTCAGGGAGAATAGAGTTTAATGTTGCTTACATCATCATCAATATAGATATAATGCAAATATCATCATCATCGTCACCATGGCCATGGCCATTACTCCCAACTGTAGTAAAACGCATTACTGTGCTGCCTTTCCATCTCCTCCTTGCAATAGCACCACATCCAAACCTGTTTCCTAACTCTGTAGTGCCTCCCAGCAGAATCCTGGGATCCATCCTCACCCTGCTCACTCTGGGCTAAGTCACATGATTTGCCTTGGTTAATGGGCTGTGAATGAATTTGATGCAAGGAGAGACTCTGAATATACTTGAATGGTTTTTCTTGCTACTTGTACCTTTGTGATCTGCCATGAGAATATACTCAGTAGAGCCACTAGCCCTAGCATGAGAAGAAACACTGAGCGTGCCTGAATACAATCCTGTTTCCCCGAAAATAAGACCCACCAGACAATCAGCTCTAATGCGTCTTTTGGAACAAAAATTAATATAAGACCTGGTATTATATTAATTATATATTATATTATATTATATTATATTATATTATATTATATTATATTATATTATATTATATTATATTATATTATATTATATTATATTATAGAAATGGTCTTATATTATAGTAAAATAAGACCAGGTGCTATATTAATTTTTGCTCCAAAGGACGCATTAGAGTTGAAGGTCCAGCTAAGTCTTATTTTCGGGGAAACACAGAATTTGCAGCCTGCATCCAAGTCCAGCTGACCCTCTCTGAGCCCAGCAGAGGCCAGAAGAGCCCAGAAGTGCCACAGCTGACCAGCAAGCTCACGAGCAATATAGTCTTGTAAGTCACGGGGATTTTAGAGTTGTTTATAATGCAGCATCATCACAAAAGAAATGTACCATGTAGAAGAAGAAACATTTGAATAGTGCAATGTGGCTTTTCAAAAGAAGACTGTATGTCTTAGGTCAATAAGTAAGTATAAGCATACAAAGGAAAAATATAAAATGTATATCGTAGAATAAAAGATCTTGCTATTTTATTGCAATGAGTTGGGTTGGAAGTTGGAGCACAAATGGGACTCTTCTAGAAAATGAAGCTAGAGGAAGCTGTTTTCCAATCCATTCCCCTACAAAGAACCTATTCAAAAAATGCATGTGCAATTTTTTTTTGTGTTTGGCTGAAGATGGAAGAAAGACGTTTTTGTGGAGGGTCCTCAGAAAGGGGGGCATCGGTGCCACACTCCAGAGAGTCCAGGGTAGTACCTGGGGCACTGAAGCCAGACTAACTTTAAACATTAGCTCCTCCACTTACTAGCTCGTGTGACCTAGCAGTGCTGTTTCCAGTCACAGGATGAGAAGAATCACAGAATTCCTGGGAGAGAGTCATCCTGCCACCTCCATCCCTAATAATAGGACACCTTTGGCATTTGGTAGGCCAAGGTGGCCACCGTTGGAGAATGTCACTTCCCTGTGGGGCAATATGAAAATGACTTGTACAGGACAGAAGAGATATAAATGGGGCTTCATGACTCAGAGCACAGTGACACAAGTTTTCCTGATCACATGGGAGACTACTTGCCTTGGGGGTCTGAGAATCCACAGAGTTTTTAGGTAAAGATCAGATACTGCTACTGAGTAGGCACAACCTCAGAGCTAATACATTGATATTAATGTGATGAAGTCTTAGAAAAATGTGTTATACTATATTTATCCTTGAAAATTTTAATTCATTTCAACAAATATTTATCAAGCCTTTCTATGTGTGAAGTGTTATTTATAAATTAAGAATGAAAGTACCGGGGCTAAGGCAGCATAAGCTACTAGTTTATGCTCGTTTTAAGCAAATTTCAGATGATTTAAGATTAGGAATCATATTTGTCTCTCATCCTCAAATGCCTGGATTCAGTTTGGTTGACTGAGCTCTGGATGAGTGGTGGGTGACGCTCTCTCACAACTAGTTACCCTGATGCCAATCACCTACTGCTTCTATCTGCACCACCTCAGTTTTCCTGCCTATAAAATGAAAACTGATCTTAAACTATCTCCAAATTAATATTCTCTTGAAGTCTAAATTTCATAGTGGAACTGTAGAGTCTCAATCCTTTAACTTGATCCTTCTATTTCAAATAGCCCTGCATTTGTAAACGCTAGGAGGCCAGAGAATTAGAAGATGCTGAGTAGTGATCTTGGGAAGTCAGTGGACTGGGATTTATCAAGTATACTCCCCCAGATGCCAATACAAAGATCATCCATAGGATTAACTGAGGGAAGTGCCTGAATCAACTCAGTAAGTACGTCACTTGCTTCTCTGGATTGTGTTCTGTGCACCCAAGGACCAGCGTGAAAGTCAGGATATGTGTTCATGGAAGAGTTAAGCTTGATTTTGTCAACAGAATGTGGGACAACCATGTAAGCAGGTGTCAAATGTGATTTGTTGGATTTTGTCAAAGACTTTCATTTCTCAAATAGCACACTAGGATTGGAAAACCTTTAAAAAGAAAACTCCTTTAGCATCCTATAAACATGGCTTAGGTGAAGTGGGGCTGATTCGCAGTGTACAGAGAGCATGGACCTACTGCCACGAGAGGTTGGCAAGTATATTAAAGCTCGACATCAGAATCAGAATAAAAGCACCTTCATATACAAGTAGTAAGTTCTAAACCTGTAGCATTTCTACCTGATCCATCCAGGCCCTGAATCCAAATTATTATTGTCATTTTTGATTATTATTATTTTACTGTTAAGAGATTCACTTGAAAGCAACATTCTCTCCATAACTCCACTACTACTAAAACTGCCAACTTTTCTAAAACATAACAACAATAAATAACTGATATTTAAAAAATGAAACTTTATGTACTCCGGTCTTAACATATTGAGTACTGAGTAGATTTGTTTGTTTTTTTCTTTTTGATTTTTTTTGGTCATAATTTGTCTTAGAACAAGAATCTTCTGCTTAATATCAGTTAGCTATACATTCCTAAAAATAAGACATTCTGTGCCAAAATGCTAACAGGGAACCTATTTCCTATTATCTGAAAAGGGGAAAGATTATTCTGCCTTACACATTAATCCCAAATCCCAGAGATTAATTTATTATGAAGCTGATGAAGTTTAACTTTCAGAGTTCTTCACTTGCATGAGCCCCTTTCAAGGTCTTGGGAGGAAGCTTAGTAGTAAATGTTTGTGACAGTAACAAATGCAGGATAATTTAATATTCTTCCAGTTAAAGAGGACCCCTCCCAAATAGTATAAGCTGCAGCTCCTATAAAACTTAGATCTACTTTAGTGAAACACTCAACTTATTTCTTAAATTTAGATGACACAGAAAACTCTTAGATAAGTATGCTTGGATGTAAAATGATTAAAACATTGTTTCCTGATTAACAAATGACTGACATGGCTAGTACAAAGAGTTGCTTTTGTAACTCTTTATAGCTCTTTTGTAACATCTTTGCCACTGTACTATGTTTTTAATTTACTTGTTTTCTTTGTATAGTTTCTTCCTCTAGTACTTTCTTCATTCTGGGGGGTCTCGTATGACTCTAGGTGAACACAAGGGTAAACTTTGAAGGTAGTCTGAAAACATCTTTAGGACGAGAGCATGGACAGAGGGTGGTTTACAATGAGCATGATCCTGGCTCTTAGAGCCAGAAATATCCCCAGTATGTGAGCATCTCTTTTGTTGACACATGCTGCTGTGTTCAAAATATCTATGTGCAATTATCCTCTTGTATTAATTGTATTTGAAATGTAACCTAAGCACTTCCATGCACCTTGTTTCCTCCAAATGGTTGTATTTGTTTTCCACATGTGAAGATGAAATTTCCTATGCAAACATCAGGTAAAAATGTATTGCGATTCTATGCATTCTATGAAGTACAAGTATTTAAAAACCAAGGGTGCACTATTGGAAACACTGAAATGGAGAGATGATTTACCTCCATTTTCAAAACTTGCTTAATTTCACTACTTTTGTTACATATGAACCCAGATGGCACCACTGAATAACAACAATAAGAAAACTGATAACAATAATAACTAATGTTTATTATTTCTGAGTATTTTACTACACCTCCTCAACCTCTATCTCATTTAATATTTCTTACAATCCAATGAATGTGCATTATCATATCCATTTTGCAGATGAGAGAACTAAGAGATTCAGTAATTCGTTCACGGTGACACAGCTCATAAGTGACAAAGCCAGAAGTTCACCACACTTAATTCAATTTATTCAACAAATATGTATTGAGGATGTACCTTAACACAGGACATGCAGGGTGTTTTGAGTAAACTATATATATATATATATATATATATATATATATATATATATATATATGTATATGTACATATATATGTATTTTATATATGTGTTTATATATATATGTACATATACATATATGTACATAAATGATATACATATACACATCATACAACATGTACTACAGAGATGTACTTTTATAGAAGTTTGCACAAGTTCTGTGTTAAAAATTATTACGTTATAAGGAATAGATTAATGGAATCCACCATGCTCCACCATGCATTTCTGGCAAGAGTGTAAACTGTCGTGGACCTTCTGACAATATTTAGTGAAATTAAGTAGCAAATACTCAAGATTCAAAATCACATTCTTGGCTATACATATTGGAAACTATGGCTCAGTTAGAATAAATGAACTACATGTACATACAACTCTATGAATACATTTAAAACCTAGTGTTGAGTCAAACAAAGAGAGTAATATTACAGCAAACATATGACTTATATAACATGTGTTTAAGAAAAAAAGATAAGGATCGTAACATCAAAACACTGGACATGTGTCAGGGATGCGTGCAAATTCAAAGTACTAAACTGACCTCATGAGATGGTTACCAAAAAAGGGATAAACTACAGGAATGGGGATAAAATAAAATTACACAAGGAAGAAATTTTACATGGAGTTATGATAACGTTTCACAAATTAAGAAATATTATTAATTCTAATAATAGACATGAAATCCTAAAGAAATAAGTAACCAGATTACCATGTTCCACTCCAAGCATTCTGATTCAATGTTCTGATTTGGACAGGCTTTGCTTGAGATCAAACACTACTTAAAGGTCGAAATGCAATGCAAGAGGAGATTCAGCATTGCATTCCTAGAGCCATCAATCACCAAGGACAGTCCCCTCCAGTCACTAGCAATCACTGATCTCATTTTATTAGATTATTTATTCAAGTAAGAAATCTTTAATTAAATTCTCACTTGAATAGCTAGAAGTAAAAAAAAAGAAAAAAAAAAACAACCAAAGGTGTGCCCATGGTAAACCAGTGCATTATAGTTTGTCTCATACTTTAGTTAAAATAGAATTTCTCAAAATGTGGCTTTCCATTACAATAGGCTTCCTTGAGAGGTCTCCTGTAGTATTAATATCTGATATATACATCTGTCTGTCTGTGTCTCTCTCTTTTTCTGTATTTCTCTCTGTCTCTGTTTCTCCATATATACGAATAGATGATAAAGACAGAGATATAGAGATAGAGATAGAGATAGAGATTGAGATAGAGCTAGAGCGGTTCTTAATAAAAAATATAATCTTAATAACAAAATTTGATCACCTTCCATTAAGAATTACTGATTAATTATACAAAATATTTATAATTGCTATATGTCAGATGTTGCTGTAGGTTTTATCAAGGGATTCACATGGGATATTTAATTCTCACATTACTCAAATTGATACTATTTTTTCCCACAGATCTTCCTCGTAGGCGGTGTGTAGTATATTCAAAAACTTATATTTTAGAAGTTGACTATACAGTTACATGAAGCAAGAGCTGAAATCACCTCAGATTGGCAATTCAACCCATTCTTTTCTGGATACGGTTTCTTTAATTCTTCGTTCCTATGTGGTTCTGACAAGCTTGCCTGTCTCCTTTAATGCTGCCCAGTGCAAAACCACTTTCATCACTGTCATATTCATACTGCATTATATCTTTCTGTTCATTTATCTTTTTCACTGGACTGTGAAGGCCCCTGCGATGGAGACTCTCTCTTGTATATCTGTACCATCAAGAAAAACAACAGGCTTGGCTCTTGTCCACACTTTTGTCTAAAGGAATAAGGAGGGGGACGGGATTGGGCTCTTCCAGATGCATTAACACTTGTGAGTTTTAATTGGAGGTCATCGCTACAACATATCTGAACAAGTAGCTAGGGAGGCAGAGGGGCAATAATGACCTCACCTTTGTTTTCTTTCACTTGAGGATATCGGAATAAGCAAAACATTGTATATTTATAGAAGTCTCTTAGTAAAAGGCACATTTCAGTAGCAGCACTTCCATTCAAATTGTTTTTATTAGATGCAAATTATCAGGGGCTGCCAGTTCATATTATCAGGAGCTGAATATTAGCTCTTGGTCAGTTTGCTCTTATTCTTGGAATGAAAATACTTTTCACGTATCAAAACCCTATTTCCAAAAGCCCAAGTGAATCAGTTGGGTGGAAGAGATGACCCTGCTGCTGCTTAGTCAGTGGTAATGCAGCCATCAAAATGCAAGAAATAATAAAAAGCTGCAAATGTAGAGTGGAATATCCAGCCAAGGATTCATGAGACAAAATTCCTACTGTAAAAATACTCAACCCCCCGTTTTCTGTTGGGTACTTAGCATTATGAAGAGGGCCAATTCATTTCCTACTAAAAAAGTCATCGTGGATACAGCTAGATGATAGTTTGTTTGAGTCTCCTTCAGGACAAGCAATTACCTGCATCCTTGAAAGATAGAAGGCAAGACATGTGGGGGGTCAGCAAAGGGTGGACAGCTGGTCAATCCTCTGGCCTGAAACTACATAAAAGCTCAGCAGTGCTGTTTCAATGTGGAGTGTCACTAAATTGGCATTTAATTGAACACCATAAACAATGTCACTAGTACAACCATGTTGCTAACGATTAACTCTAATAAGATGCGGTTATCTGTCTTCTGGTGGCTTCTTAAAATGTCACTTACCCACGGGCTTTCTCGAGGGCAGTAAAGAAGATACCAATGTAGGAGAAACAAACTATCTGTATAAATATATAACATTACTTCCGATGTGGCTCATTTACAATCACATCGGTGTAAGACCTGTCTGTAAATCAGTGTGTACAGAACCTACTTCATTTCATTTTTTAAAATCTTGTTAAATCAGTGTTTATTTTCTTATTTTATTTTTTATTTAATAAGTATAGTTGGTAGATAATACTGTATCAGTCTCAGATATACAACATAGTGATTTGACATTCATAAACCTTATAAGGTGATCACCACATTAAGTCTAGTGTTTAAAATAAAAATAAAATTCAAAGATATTAGAGACTTTGCAGTCTTTTGCTTTGAATTTGACTTACTTTTGGTAAAAAAATAAAAAATAAAAAAAAAATGCATTGATGCTTTGGGATACCTGTTAAATTTTAAGGAATCCTGAAATGGCAGCTACAGGCTTTCTGTATCTCTGCCTGCGATGCCAACTGCCTAATCACACACACCCTCTTCTATAACTGCCAACCCCGAACACATGTGCTTCTCCTGGAATATATATGTATTTGCATTAAACTCTTTGGTTTTATATCTACTGTATATAGGTTACCTAATGGGATGTATTATATATGTGGAATTTTGATGGCCAGATTTTGACTGAAGCACAAAGCACTATTCAGAGGAAAAGTTTCAATCCATATAGACGTAGATGTGTGAGAAAGAGGAAAGTATGTTGAGCCAGAGGTGAAATCCGAGTGAGAGCTAAAAGCAAGAGAAAGATGGTTTGAAGACAGACAGGATATCCTTGGTTCAGGAACATTTCTGAGCGAGTGGGAAACACACTGTAGACACGTAAGATAGGCAGAATGTCACTGAAGAGCTGGATCAGGAACATTTCTGATTCAGGGAGACACGGTAATCACTTTAATATATCAGATACCCTGGAGGCTATTTCAGGACAAAGCTAGGATGTATGTCTAGAAAACCATCTAAAACTGATGTTGTGTGTCCTCTTTATCCAAGAGAACTAAGAAAGATTGCTGTGGAGTAAGGTAAAATCACCGTCAAGCTATCAAGTACATATGATCACCTACTCGGTGCCAGGTACTGGGCTCAATACCAGAGATACAATCATGACCAAGACATGGACACGGAACTCAAGAAGCTTGTACTCTGTTGAAAGAAGCAGGTGATTCCAAGATCTTTTGAAAATTTTAAAAGACAGAAGTACAAGGCGATTGGGAGCACAAAGGAAGAATACCTAAATTAGTCTAAAGCGAACAATAAGTCTTCTTACAGGAAGTGATATCCACACTGAAACTTTGAAGGAGGAATCAGGAAGCAACCAGGTGGCAGGAAAGAAGATAAAAATGAGGGCAGAACAGTTTTCGCATTGAAGTCCCAAAATCAAGGACAATTGTGCCAAGACAAAAGACTAGAGAGATAAAGAAAGAGATCTAGAAAGGCCTGGGCTTTTTTTTTAAGCAAAATTGGGAAGAATTGAAAGATTTTAAAAAGAGACATTGCATTTCTGCATTAGAAAGATGGCATTAAGCTGTAGTGTGGAGAAAGATTAGGAGATGGATAAGACGAGAAGTAGGGAGACCAGTAAATAAATTTAAAAAAAAAAAAAAAAGAAGAAGTTATTGCAGCATTCCAGACAAGGGATGACGGTGGCCGAGCACAAGTGTTAGTAATGGAGATGGGGAAAAAATAGAAGAATTTGTGATATATTTAGGACATAGGAGTAGAAGACCCAAACTCTGCCTGGTAGCAAAACATTGGTCTGTTGGGAGTGAAACAAATGAACTGAACCTGGGAACATCCTGGACTTTGTAATTATTTTGCGTAACTATTTTATATAGCTTGTGCCCAGTGACGCCTTATATTCAGAGAGGTTTTTAAGCTATAACTAAATAGTTAGAAATGTTGTTGAAGTATTAAAATGTAGTGACACAGTCTAAACAGGACTAAACTTCTCTTTCATTCTTGATTTTGGCAGAAGAATTTACATGGAATAAAGAGTCTTATATTACGTTGATCTTGACAATTTCGTGTTTCAAATCTTGTCATAGTAACATTGCAAAATTTTCCCATCTATGTCAAGTCATAAACAATCACAATCCTAGCAAATATGTGTAACAGCCTATAACCAAATCTGAGAAGATTTAGTTGATAAGTCCCTTCAAGCGAAAGGCCTAAAAGGTCCTTCTGGCAGCACAGTGTGTTACCACAGTGGATAATGATCATTGCGCCCGACCAATTTATCCAAAGAAGCCCCCCTCACTAGCTGTTCTGGGACCATATTCTGGCTGGAACCTGGAGGTGAAATCCAGGTTTCCCAGTCTGTGATGCCTATACCACAAATTATTCATCCTTTTATAAACCCTCCTCCTTCACCATCCAGTCCAGCTATGACATCCTTTATCTTTTCGTTTATCCACAGGCATCCTGGATCAGACAACTCAGACGCTACTCACTGCAGCCTTGGATTCTCCAAGATGTACATATCTCACTCTAACTAAACATGAACAAAACATCATCTTGCACATATGGAAAAATCCTCACCCTGCGACATTCCATTCCCACCGCCATCTAGAATCTTCTCTTCTTTACTCACCCTGGAGGTCTGCTCCCCAGACACTCTCCCTCAGTATCCTCAACCTCCACACTTCCTGTCACTCTGTAATACAGTTTGTGTTTTCTAAGTGCCAAGAGGAAAAGTCACACCAATGGGGAGTCTCAGACGAAAGTTTTGCCCCTCGCCTCACATCTCTTTCACAACCATCCATCTTACTGGACCTTTCACTACACCAGCGTCATAGAGGAAATTGACACCATGAGAAGGACATCGAGACTTCCCCTCCCTGACCCCAACAACAAAGCCGCCTTCCCTCTCACAGTAGCAAAGCATGGTGACTGAGTGCGCAAACTCTGTACCCAAACTGCTTGAATTCAAAAGCTGGCTTTACCGCCAACTGATTACTATGGGCAAGTTACTTAACTGTTCTAGGTTAAATGTTAAAAATACTAGATAATTAATGCACAAAACATTCTTACAGTCATGCTTCCCTTAAAAAAGATAAGCTAGCTTGTGGAAGTAGGTTAGTAAGAAGGAAAACTATCCAAAGGTCAAAGGACATGTATCCGAGGCTGTAGGAAACCCTGAGTGTCCATATAATAAAGAGAGGAAAGCCTGGTGAGGACTATGCAGAGCAGGCTGATTTATGTGTGACGTTACTTCCGAGAGCAATGACAGCACCTCGGGCCCACACAGCCCCGATTGAGATAACATGTCACTGACTTTGTTCAGAGAAGTTAAAATATGTCTCACGTCTATGTAGGGAAGAAATGAACGGCATGCAGCAACTCCAGGAGCCAGAGCCCTCTCAGGAGCCTCTTTCTGGGCAGTTCCGCTCAATTCCCTCTGTGAGATGGGGGACAGATTACATTGGATAGTCTTGTAGTGTTAGTGGCTAGTTGAGGAAACACCAGGATTAATAAGACGTTATTTGAAGGGTGTGTCATTTGAGACTTTCAGATGTCAATGGAATGTTGCCTACAGAAGAATATTCTGAGGAAGGCTATTCTTTTCAAAGGCAAGGTGAAGACACTGTCAGAAGACACTGGTCACGTCCAGAGCGAGGCTTTAGTATCTGTACCAGCCAATCCATGTTCTAGACAGTTAAGGGGATAGAGTGTGGTTTTTTTCAGACTGAGGAAAAAATATCCCTCGGCTATAGGAAAAATTGGAAAAATAAACTTTCACTAGATCAAGTTCTCAGCAGCCAACCTCAGGAAAGTGTATACTACTCATCCACGTGCCACCCTCTCCAAAATAATTTTGGCCACAGTCAGGGACGACCCCTGAAGACTCAGCAATTCACCAACAAACTATAACGTGGAGTATTACTGATTGATTAAGAGTGGGGTGTTTTGTCATTTCCAACATTTACTCATATCTTACATTCAATGAGGTCTTAGGATTTTAGTTAAAACCTCTTCTACACACAGAAATTGTTTTAAAAATCAATGATGTGTTAGAATTGAGTAAAATAAGTTACTCAGTTAAGTAAACACTTGAAGAAATGTTGGTGTGAGGTAGCTGGGGCTATCAATTCATATTAATCCCTTCAATGGCTTAATAAGACTTAAACTTGTTTCATGCAACCAAACATCTATGGCTGGTCTCTAGAGTTCTCTCTTTAGAGCAAAATTACAGCAATCATTGAAACAAACAAAAAAACAAAGAAACAAACAAATCTAAGGATATACTCATTCCTTCTATTCATTCCATAGCAATCGAAGTCAAGCTTATCCTATCCTACTAAGTCAAAGTTCTCGTCACAGAACTTTGTAACTGCTTTGCTCTGAGAAGAAAAATACTATGGTAATAAAACGCTCAGTCTTTGGAGCCAGATGATACAGATTTAAATTCTTCTTCAATCAAATAGCTGTGTGATCTTAAAAAAGGACTTGACCTCCCCGTGTCTCAGTTTCCACTTGTGTAAAACAGGATGAAAACAGAACCTACCGTAGTGTTGACATGATGGTCTAGTTAATTAATACATGTAAAAGTACTTAAAACAATGTCTAGTACATATATGTTTCGATAGTATTATGTGCACTGACTCTGTTAACTGTTCTACTGAAGTTATTGTGTGTGAATTCTATAGAAAATAAAAATAATAAAAAATTTCCTCAAAGTTCACTTGATGTTTTTACTCACTGCAACACATTTTTTCCGCTAATTATATTCAGTTATTAGAGCTTTGAAATTTAAAACACGTATTTCCTTATAAACATCAGAATTTTTATGACCTTCTATGTCAGTCTTTCATTAGTTAGATTTCTATAATGATCTAGAAAAAGGAGAAATTTCCAAAGACTCCAGTAATGAGAGAATGGAGATGATTAAGTAAGAACCCCTAAAAATGTTGGTTTCCAACACCTGACTCCCGAAAAAAAAATATTTGCTGAATCCAAGGGAGTATCCAAACAAACACCTCAGCAACAACAACAAAACTTAGAAGTTAAATCTGTGTTTGGCAGAAAAGAATCATTTATGAACTATAAACTAGGACTTAATTGCATGTTTACATAACTGACGGCAGACTAAAAACAAACAGAACTGCGTTACCATACCACTAAAGTTCAACCCACCTGCTTCATTTGGCTTCATCTTTTTGTTGCACTTGGTTTGATACCAGCTATAATTAGCACTTAAAGATTATTTAGGAAATATAAAACATTACAAAGGTTTAAGGGCTTTACAATATTGTAAGAAACACTTACTATGCATGATTAATTTTTTATGACACGGAATTTTGTGACTTAAAGTAGTGTGCTTCTTTAAAATATACATCTTGTAAAAGAAAACAAAACAAAGTATCAATGCAATATATGAGCACAAAAAAAATGCCCTTTTATTTAAAGATTGTTAATACTGCTTTTCACTTTATCTCTGTCCTTTTGTCTTATTATTTGCAGACACTCCTGACAGAGTTTGCCCTGGTAATAGCTGACTGTTCTTTTCGATATAATCACTCCTTTCTGCTATGGACAGGCCAATATCTTTTGTGATTAGCAGGGGACAGCCCTGTCTATCTCGATTAGTCATGGATACTTAGCAGTTCACTACATGCATCACCACTAATTGCAGCAAAAGTATTCATCTGGCCTCCTTTCCTTTTTTTATGTTTTCTTCCCCAACAAAACAGGCAAGTAAGTCTCTCCTATGAGGTGCGCTGGGACTGGTAAAATTTGTGATGCTTCCTCATTATCATTGTTGGAAAAAAATTTTACTTTGAATTATCTTAGGTGCTTTGCATGAAAATCAGGTCTCGTAGATATAGAAATTTGTGCAGTCCCTAAATTTAAACCGAGAGTCTATTTTTTAAAAGATAATAGCTGGAGCAATGGTAAATTAAGAAATACCTGTCATGGGTGGAAATGTATGTTCAAATAACTGTTTCAGAATTTTTAGTTTAGATTTGTGTCTAAAGTCTTAGTTGCCCATTAAATAATTACAATGAAACTAAGAACTAGAGCACAAAATTATTGAAGATATTTAACAATAACAAATGATGTTAAATCAAATAATTATGATAACTCTTAGAGAATGTTCTATAAAGTTGAACTGTGTTCATTTTCAGTTACTTTTTTAGCATTTCTTGCCAAATATTCTTCATAGCATCATAATGACAATTATTAAACTTACAATCTTAATTCAGGAATAAATACAGTACATGGAGTATACGTGATGTTCTTTGAAGAATTGCTCAATCAACATTATCAATAATATCATTCTCTCAATTTCTAACTTCATTTCTTACTATACGAATAAAATTATAAGTGTATAATGACTCTGGCACATGAATTAAATGTTGGAAGTTCAGTATGGAACACTGTATCACTGCATCTGAAAATGAGAAAGTAACAAAAGGGTAAGGTCAGGCCCGTGACCTTCACTAAAGTCAACTCCACAGAATAAAATAATTAGCCCAGGTAAATGCAGGAGAGCAAGTTAATTGCAATGTAAGAACTGATTGCATTTTGGCATCTAAAAGTCAGCCAAACATCAGGAAGGGCGTCCTTTGGAATCACTGACTATGGTTGAGTGAAGAGGCCAGGGTTCGGAGTCAGGGTCAGGGTCAGGGTCAGGGTCAGGGTCAAGGTCAGGGAAGCGGGGAAGAATATGGTATCAGCTCAGGGAACCAGCACTTACTCTCCAGGTGCTTTCCCTGGAGAGCTTCATTCCAGTCTCAGAACCACACTCTGAATTTAACTGTTGTTAGCCCACATGACGCATCCTCCTCACCGTAACTAAACAGCTCACCTATGAGCACAGCGAGGCCATAGTGTAATGAGGCTACCTGTTCACATCTATGTGAGTCCAAGGTCCTTGCTCCTTTCACTACAGTATGGTACCTCCCAGTCCAAAGCTGAAAGTCACGCGGGATACAACCTTGACCAAGGAGAAAACTGATAACGACAAGTACAAATAAAGCCAAAATCAGAACTGATGCTGTGGAAATTGATTTTAGAAGCCAAAAGCAAGAGATGAGGAAAGAAGAGCGGAGAAAAACACAAGATTTGGGAATTACTTTTTTTCAGAATTCTAAGTTTACATACCATTACAAAATCAGGTAATCAGAAAAACATCCCTTTCCAGATGGACTGCTTCAAAAAGTTGCAAGGTTTACAACAAAAAGTGGATTTGAAACTCTCGAAACAATTTTTAATAGTCAACAAAAAGAACAATTCAGCCCTCTGTGAGAAAACATACAGTTAAATTTAAACACATGCAAATGTGACATAAATAAAACCAAGAAAGAATGGAAACTTTTTCAGTATTCTATGTTGAAAATATCTGTGGAAAATTCTATAAATGAATAAATACAAATGTTGTGTTGCCAGGGTGATGGGCGCCACCTTGTTTGTACTCTGTCTTCTTTAGCTACTTGAAAAACTCTATTGATTCATTTTTTTCTGTGAAGGGGAAGGAAGAATAGCTTTATAATTAAACCCTAGTTCCAATGACTAAAATCAGATTATTACCTTTTGCATTTTTAAATCGTAAAACACATGGGTACTTAAAAGAAAACCAACCACAACATTTTACTTTAAAGGGCAATTCTAAATATATATACACAAACTACAAACACATAAATGACTTCCTGCAAGTTCAAGGAACTATTATCTCTGGCAAGATAAAAACTAATTATGTTTAACTACTCTATAATACAGGACTACACTATGTAAGAGAATGCTTTATAAAACAGGGAACAAGGGACACGGTGGGGGGAGGACCCTGTTAGCATAATATGCAACTGCCTTGGGATGACAAGAATAGGGAGAGAAAGTGACAATATCCACTGAAATTTGTTCATTTCCTTTCCCACTCCATCATGGACTCTTGAAAGACTTATTGGTTGGTACATAACAATGAAAATAAAAATAGAGTAAGCAGTTTGGGATAATGCCAACCTCACATATGATCATAAAGTAGCGATTCATAGCTGCATAGTACACTGACGACTAGCAAGACATTGCAGAGGTAGCTCTTTCTTTTATGGAGACCGTGGGACTGAGCGTATTCAGGGAGGTTTTGCCACGTCGTAAAACTCTGAGCTTGAATCGTGGGATTGCATGAACACACTGAGAAAAAGAAGTACATACTGAGTGCTGAGGTTGCTTTAGATCCACAATATTACAAATTTAAATCCCAACACTGCTCCCTGTTAATCTACTTTATTGAGGCATAATTTATGTACAATAATCTGCATCTATTTGAAGAAGGCAGCCAGGTAAGTTTTGGTGACTACACTTCTAAAACCATCTTCCCAATCGAGTCACAGAACATTCTCAACATTTCCAAAAAGAGATCTTGTCCTTTCCCAGTCAGTCCTTTCCTTTCCTCTGCCCATGACGAAAGGTAACAATTAATTAGCTTTCAGGCATTCTAAATACATTTGCATTTTCCAAAATTGTGCATATATGCAATCACATAGTACGTGACTTCTGTGACTCAGCATAGTGAGTTTAGATCTATCACTTCTGTTGCAATTATCACTACTTTGATCCTTTTTATTGTTGAGTGGTATCCCAGTGTTTGGATATACCACATGTGTTTTACCTGTTGATGGACTTTGAGTTATTGACAGTTTTGTGGTTATTTCTAGTTAATGCTGCTATCACCATCTGAGTATGAGTCTTTGTGTGGACATGTCTCCACTTCTCTTGAATAAACACCTAAGAATTGGATAACTGTTTTGTCTGGTAGGTTTATGTTTCACATATTTAAAGAAACATCAAACAGTTTTCCAAATTTTTTCACCAATAATATATGAGAGTTCTGGTTGCTCCACATTCACACCAGAACTTGTTTTATTCAATTTCTTTAATGTGGATCATTCCAACGTCTGTGTAATGGCTTCTTCTTCTAAATGATTTTAATTTGAATTTTCCTGATCACTAATGATGTAGATTTTTTTTTTCATCTGCTTGTTGGCTATCTATATATCTTCTTTTTGAAGTGTCAACTCAAATCTTTGGATCATTCTACAGACTTGTTTGCCTTCTCACTGTTGAGTTCTAAGTGTTCTTTGTATACTCTAAAAACATATTGTATGCTAGACATACATTCAGAGAATACATTTGAGCAATATATTTGGGCAATATTTTCAAGTATGTAGTTTGATTTTTAGTTTCCTTAATGTTGGCATTCAAGGAGCAAAAGAATTGAATTTTGACTAAGTCCAATGTAACTGTTTTCTTTCATTGTTCATATTTTCTGTGCCCTAAGAAGTCATTGTCCATCCCAAGGCACAGATTTTCTTCTAGAAGTTTTATTGTTTAGCTTTGACCTTTAGGTCTATGTTCCTTTCAAGTTATTTGTGTGTGTGTGTCTGATGTGAGATGTGTTAACATTTCCTTCCCTCCTCCCTGAGGAATGTGTCCAATTGTTCCAGCACAATCCACTGGAAAGATTTTCAAATGTACCCACTGAACTGCCTTGACACTTGTGTCAAAAATCAATTATATATACATATACATATATTCTAGATTCTCTATCCTGTTCCATTAATCTGTTTGTTTTTCTTTACACCAATACCACACTGTCTTGAGTTGTTCTCTGAGTGTTGAAAGAGGGTTGTTAAAATCTTTTACTACTTTTGTGGAAGAGTCTATATTTTACTCTAATTCATGTATTTTGAGGCTCTCTTATTAGGTCCATGAATATTCGTACTTGTTATGTTTTATCATGCATGGTTTTGTGTTTTAATTGTCAGAAACAGATCTTTGTCCTACAAGACACTTTTTTCTTTCTTCTTTTCTTTTTAGAGGTTCTGGTAGTTTGTCAAACATAAGTGGGCAGTTTACATTTTCCGGGAATAAAAATGTAGTGATATTTTACTTATCTGTTTGCATATGTAGTGCTTGCCAAAGTTATTTCACCTCTTGGAATATACTGCTGATGGTGGCAGGGCATGTAGACTCATTTGCATCAATTCTCCTCAAATGGCAAGAGCAAAGACCTATCCAACCCTTCTTTCTGGAATGCAGCAATGGAGAACTCACTGAGCATGAAATAGGGTGGCCATACACCAAGGCCCAGATCAGGGAACAGCAAGAAAAAACAAAACAACAATAACAAAACAAAAAACCAAAAACCTCAATAAAACTGTTTGGCTTGTTCTAGAACTGAGTCAAAAGGAAGGAAAATATGTGACCATGTGACTCATCCTGCTTGACTTTATTCTGGGAAGCGACTGAGGTTGCAAACGAAAAGAAGTGATCACTAAGCATTGTGACCTTAATAGTCTAAAGCCTATTAAGTGAGAGACTCTTGACCCCAATAGGCAGAGGATGTATTCAAGATACTGCACAACACTCTATTGTAAAGGTTTTATGTCTTAACACACAAATCTGATTCTGCGGTAAATCACCTCTTCAGCCCAAATTCACCCATTTGCCAAGTTGTGCATTCAGTTTAGAGATGCAGTTACCACTAAGCTCCTGATTCACTTCACTGCACAAGCAGTGTGTTGCTGATGGCAGAGTGCTAGTGAAATCTGAATATCTAGCATCTTGTATCGACTCTAGACATATCCTTTGTGGTCATCCTAGAGGGACCTAACCCCTTGTGGAGGTGACTGAGCGAAAAAATCGAAATTAGTTTAACCTAAGTATCTTTGGCCAAAATGGCTGTAGTCCCTCACTGAGCCTGATATGGACAGAGGTCTGCCTAACTTCCAATGCTCACTATTACTGGTGCAATTGTTGCCTCAGCACTTGGGCTCCTGCTTTAACAAAAGTGCCACTGCTGCTTGTGTGCTACAGGCAGTGCTCAGTCTGGACCAGCAGACAAAGTAACATAGCAATAGGCAGTGAATAGAAACATACAGAGGCAAGAATAGATGCTTTGAGCTCAAAACATATCTAAATAAGGCAGGAGCTTCTTACATTTTTAAATGGGAAGTGGTGGTTAGAACCAATATGAGGGACAAGAGAGATTCTGAGACCAAGTCTGCTTTTACTTATGGAGGAGGAGTTTGATAATTACATTCTGGGATCTGATCAGGGCTAATTATGTTTTTGCTAAATTATGAAGCAGAACACTTTTGCTACATAGATATACAGATACATTCACAGTTCTTCCCAAAGAAGGGATTTATATAACTTAGAACAAGTAAGATGATAAACAGAATTGTCATTTGCAAAAATAGGGGGCTGTGGAAAATGTGATAAAAAAAGGATTAAATATGTGTTTTGAATTATAATAAATAAGTCTTCTAAAAAGCATCTTATTTTAAAACAAACCAAATTTATATGCATTAAAAACCTGCTTAGGCAAGTAAGTTTTATCCTGAAGCCCTTTTTTAATTGTTCAGGAAATATTGCTTTGCTATCTATCTGCTGATCTAGTGATATGTTTATTCAAATTACACCACTTTTAAAAGTTTGTGCACAACACTTATTCACTTGAATTTTAGTACCTGTGCACCTACATTTGGTTTCATTTTTTATTTTTTTCAAGACACCAAGAAAGTTATGTAACCACTTTGCCCTTTCATAAGGGCCTTTCAGAGAATGGAAGGCTGTGTAATTAGAATCTGCCCTTCTATTCTGGGACTAAGAGGGCGGAGTACCAATGGGTTGTCTTGCTTCACACTCCAAATAAACAAACTCATGTGGTATATGGAGTGGAAATAATAATTCTTGCTATTATTTTTTATTTAAATTACTTTAATAAATCAAATATAATCATTAAATTGTTCAACAAATATTTACTGAGCTCTTTCTTTGAGCCTAACACTGAGCTATGTGTGAGGGATACAGTAATGAACAGATATGGTCTATTTGTGGTCACATTCGCAGGGTGGAAAACAGGTCATAAACAAGAAAACATATATACTATATACTTGGGTGCCAAAAGAAGTGCATAAACATTTTAAGAGATGTTATCTACACTCAAGCAGTAGTTCACCGTAGTCAGAAATGTCTTGATGCTGATGGTAACCACTTTGAGCACCTCTTGTAAATGCAGAAGTCAAACATGACTTGTATTCATCTTTTGTTATTGGTATATATCGAGTATTACAATTAATACAGTTTTTTCCTGTCTTAAAATGTGTATACATTTTTGGATACATTTTTTAGGATATATATATGTATAGGTTTGTCTGGTTCCATCTTGTTTAAACCTGTTACTACCAGCGTAATTACTAATAGCATCCATTTCACTCTCAGATGTCTCTGGATTTTGATGATAAATAATATGGTTATCTGACAACCTCCCCACTTAAGAACAGCCAACATGCCAAAGGGTGTACACCCCAGACAATTCCTGAATGGACGTCTGCAATATCACATCCATTGCCAATCGCATTCATTTACAAAATCAACTCTTTCTTCTTCTTTTATCATGGGGCTATAATATGTTAAGGTCTTTTGGTAGGCATGCTAAATTTATGTTCTATAGATTTAGTAAGGGGGATCTGAAGGAAAGTGATTGCAAATTATGTGAGCCAGCCCAAAAACTACTGTGCTATGCCCCTGTACCGATGGAGAAACTGAACATTTAAGTTGATTTATCTTAAGTCATACAACTGGTTAGTGTCAAAATTAGAATGTGGCACATGGGTCTCTGATTCCCAGGTCTGCGCTTCCATCGCTCTGTTCTCCACTTATCTAGTCTTGAGGGGAGGCTGACTTTGACCCCACACCAAAGCCATGCACAACACCTGCTATCTATAACAGAGGTACAAAGTAAACTCCCAGATGGAAATAATGTCTGACCAGGAGACTGCAAGAAAATCACCTCAAGCAGATCACTGCTTTATTAATCACAAAGAAGAGATGGAAGAGGGGAAGAAAGGAGCATTTCAACCTAAGGAAATGGCACATGTAGATCTGTGAGGGCATAAAATTCAAGGCAGGCAGAGGAAATAGTGACTAAGTGCTGATGACTGATATAGGGTGCCTGATATATTAAAAAGGAACCCGGGAGAATAAAGTAACTTTGGCAACTAAACTAAAGATTTTATATTTTCTTATTGGACACACATTTCACATTTTTGTAAAGATAATTTGGGCAGCATTCCGAAGGGTGATTGGGCAAGATGGATTCTCAGGTAGTAAATCAGGAAACTGGTACAGAGCTTCAACAGTACCGACCTAGGGGTTAGATAGAATACAATGGATTGGAAAAAACATTTTGTTACATAAAATAAAATAAAACCAGCAAACACAAAAATCAAAGAGTTAGTATAAACATTCAATTTGGACAAACTTTTACCTGGGTTTTAACCCTGTTCAAATATTTTTGTAAAGGCAGATGCTCCTTAGAGAAAAGTAGGCTCGAGCTATTTGTCACAATGCTTTTGCTGGAAAGTTGTCTAGATCCTTTGATTTGAAGGGAGGTTCGTCAAGGAAGATGCTTTCAACAAGAAAAATTTTAAAAGATAATAGAGGTGATGCTTGTTATTCATAGCACCGAATTCTGAGATCTGTATTTCCAAATGCGTGAACTCCCTTACTTTCGTGGGCCCTTTTGCTATTTCTTCATATCCTGCCTAGCACACTAACACAGGTATTTGGCTTTATTTTCAGGGTCATACTCCACCAGGAAAGAGTTTCTATCACTTAACCAGAAGCACTGCAGGCTCAGAGTTGGGGGCCAATGGGCTGGGTTGAGGTATGGATGCAAGCAATCCACAGGGCACACTCACAAGACAAGAGTCTCTGTGGTCCTGGTGGGAGCCTCCGTTTGCTGCCCTGCGGCTGCTCTACCTGTCCCTTGTAACAGGACCTCAAATTTTCCTTAGTTATTCATCTCCACACTGTGCATTTTGGATGGTTTACCTCAACTCCAATTTCCGGGAATGGGCTATTAGTTGTGCATGTCGATTAACCTCATCGTCTTTGACCCTGTATCTTTTGGTTTAGACAGAACGACATTGATACTCCCTTAGGTTTTGCTGGGAGCATAAGATTCTTTCTCTGACTGACTTTTTGTGAGAACGTGAGGTTTGGAACTCCTGTAATCACATGGGAAATGCCTAGCTCTGTCCTGTGGCGCCTGAGCACAGAGCCTCCTAGAAGCAGCTCATGAAAGAAATGGCTGAAATAATTTATATGAACTGGTAAATATGTTTTTAAAGGAAGCAAAAAATGAGTGTGTGAGCCCCGGTATCTATCTTCATAGTCTGTGCTATTATGAATCATGAAGTAATGCTTTTTCAAGAAGGAGTTTGGCTATTTTTTCTCATGTCTAGACAGGCCAAAAGACAAAACCTGGAATATATCACAGGTCCAGAAAAGAAGATTTGGAATTTGAGAAGTCACAGTCTGTCTTACCTTGGTCTTCTGCTTATAAGACTTACAGGCTTCCAATAAAAAAAAAAAAATCATGTCTCAAAACGTAAAAAGTTACTCTATATCATGAGCCTCTGATTAACTCCTACATGCTCAAAGCCTCGTGTATTCAATTCAAGAGCACTACTCTTTATTTCACAAGGTATGTAATAACTACACACCTGAGATCAATAACTGTAAAGACTTTAAGGTTTTCTCTTTTTTGTCTGCCTTACAGTTCTGATTTGAGGATTCCTATAGTATTTTAAAAAGGTAATTTTTAAGTGAAAAATATCTACGCTTTTTTTTTTTTTTACAAGATAGTGAAGAATTCCCTTGGGAAATGGTGTCCCATTCTATTATCAATCATTGAGGGAAGGGACCCTCAAGGATAGAGTAGACAGTGATAGCTTTGAAAATGATACAAATAAGTTACAATAATTAAATCCAGGAGATAGAAGAGAAATAAAGCTCTGGAGACTGACCTAGCTCTCAAAAAAGGTCCTGGGAGCTTAAATGTAGGTGGGGAAAAAAATTGTGAGTCCTAAATCCCAGACAATCCAGAAGAAAATTGTTTCTCCTCCCTTTTCAGTGTTTGCAGAAGTTTTAGTCTAGAAGATCAATCATCTTTATGTGTTGATTTGCCTGTGTATACGAGTATGTGCAATAGAACACATTCATTCAATAGAACCCATAATGGGCTGTAGGGGAGAACTCATCACCAAAGAGCCTAAGCTTACAATTCTTTTTTTTTTTTTTCTTTTTTTTTTAATATTAAATTTACTGGGGTGACATTGGTTAGTAAAATTATATAGGTTTCAAGTGTACAGTTCTATAATACATCATCTATATATTGCATTGTCTGTTCACCATCCAGAGTCAGTTCTCCTTCCATCACCATATATTTGATCCCCTTTTCCCTCTTCTAATGGGAACATTGATTTGCACTTTGAGTTTGAAACTATCTATTATTACATGTATATGTAATGGTCCATAAATGTGCAATGCACCTAATAATGTACAACAGTATATATATATATCATAAGTAAATTACAGTTTATTTATTGAAGTCACTGGTAATCAAAAAAGCAACCCACGTGATACTTAAAATGGATTATATACATACATATTTAGAAATATTAATAGAAAAAAAAAATATATATATATATATCTCATATTGATTCTGCTATTTTGGAGAACCCAAATATTAATATAGAGTAATTTTCAACTCTTAAATAAAACTCAAAATTTTGCAATTTTCTTTCCTCTTGTCCCCTTACCAGCTTTCCTTCCTCTCCTTAGGGTTTCCAGGTGGGAATTCCCACCCATTCTCAGAAATTTTTTTGCTTTCCTCTTCCTGAATCCCGAGATACAAACTGTTTTCTGTTCTCCACGATTAATTCTTTCCACAAAGTGATGGCCGATACTACCAACCACCTGGGTTCAAGGAGCTGATTTTACCGATTTCCCGACCAACTTTTCTTGGGACTCGGGAATGGAAAAGCGAAAAGAATTCCCGAGAACCAGGTGGGAATTCCTGCCTGGAAAAATTCCTGCCCGGAAACCCTGACGATAAACAGGAAAAATGTCTAAGAGATAGATTGTGAGGAGTATGTTTCTTTCCCCTTGTGGATATTACTGGGTTCAAAGAGCCGATTTTCCCAATTTCCCGACCAACTTTTCTCAGGATTCGGGAATGAGAAGTGAAAAAATTCCCCAGAGCAGGTGGGAATTCCCACCCAGAAACCCTACCTCTCCTTATGTTTGAAAATTGATGGATACAGAATGAAAAAAAATATTTAATATTAAACTTCCAGTCTCAAATTTATTCTTAGATATCCATCTATCCCAGTGATCCATACACAGGTTCTATAGCAAATACTTTAGGCTTTGGGGTCCATCTGAAATCTGTGGTAGTTCTAGTGCAGAGGCAGCTGTGGGCAATACAGAAATGAATGGGTGTGGCTGTGTGCCAATAAAACTTTCTTTATAGACATGTGAATTATAAACATAGCAATCTGAATTTCGTATAATTTTTACACAACATAGTACCATTCCACTTTTGATTTTTTCAGCCATTTAAAAATATAAACTAATAATTCTTGTGTCACAAGATTCTTACAAAAACAATCAGCGGCACAGATTTAGTCCCCTGGCCACAGTGTGCTGGACACTGATCTAGCTGATCACCTTCGTTTCCACTGAGAAAATATTTATGTCTATTGGTGTTTTGCTGTATCGTGAGAAATTTCTTGAAAACTAGATTTCAGAGAGGAACAACACAGTCCATATGCCTGAAGGACAACAAAAGTTTTCAAGAGTGCTTCTAATTAATGACATTCCGAGCCATTGAGAAGAGGAAAGGTCACTGTTTCATTTTCAACACATTCTTGAGAATACTGCCAACAGGGTCCCTTATGTCAGAGGTAGTACCCACCAGCTATGACCCACCAACTCTAACCAGCATGATCTTTTCTTTTTGGTTTGCTTTGTTTTCTGTGTGTATATTCAGTAGATTTCGGGGCACATTAACTACTGAAATCAATTTAGTGATCAACCATTATTATTCCCTTCTTTACTCTTCCTGCCATCTTACAACTCTCTGCTTTCCTGCAAGGAAGGTGTCAGGGCATTTTTATTGTATTGCTATTTACTCTTTGGCTCAATAGTTTTTTCAAGCAGACAGATCATTGACATTTAACAGTATTAATCTCTGCCAGTGCAATATGCCTAATTGGTTTTAATGAAATAAGGAAAGAGAACGTGGTGGGGAAATTGGAAAAAAGCTGCAATGAACTGAAATGTCTGTTTTCAGATATTTTCTAAAGTCAATGGCATTGACCAACAGACAAAGAGTGCATGTAAGCAGCACTTAGTCCTCTACAAATTGTCAAGGTTGGATGTTACTGAAAATAGAGGTAACAGTCATTTCCATTTTGAAATTTGTTTATTTGGAAAAGACTCTGAATATCAAGCCCAGACTTAGCATAAGCATTCTATTAATAATTTCTCTAATAAAAGCTTCTCACACCAACATAAACATGATCATTGACACCCAAGGCAGACACACACAAAGTCTGCCTGGGCGGAAGGAAATCAGACAATGGCCCCAGTGGAAATTCAGACTATAAACTTTCAAGTTGTGTATATGGAATATTTTACCCACCCCTTTTGTTTCTTTGTCATGACACTAGTTTTCATAGGGGATTATTAAGTTTATATTTAGCATATGTTTATTATATTATTTAAAAAATCATTTGGTTTAAAAAAAAGTGAAAGTTTAGAGAGTGTAAGATTATGTCCACGTAAACCACATGTATGGATTTGGTTGGCAGATGTCTAAAATACCTGCAAGATATAAAGACAGATTTAGAACCATCTCAGAAGCAACATGGCTCAGTGAACCAAGCAATTGAATATAACTCTGGGGAATCTGTATTCTAATGCTGATATTTCTATTGCCTCAGTGAATCTAATTCTACTCTCTGTGCATAGGGAGTAGGCTAACGTGAGGCACACAATTATACCATCATGAGTGCAGAAAATATACTTTGTCAAGTACAGATTACCTTTCATCATCCCCTAGATCCTAACCCCTCAGCCATGCAGACAAGTGTAAAGACTGCTGCCGACATCCTAAGAATGTTTCAACCAAACCTAGATGGTTTGGAAGGGTGAGGACAGGTAGCTTCATTCTTTGAGAAATAAACAAAATATTTTTCTATACAAATAGCTAGGAGAAGAACCCAAAATAGCAACTTTGGACATACAACAGCTTATCTATAAAACATTCTTTATTCTAATCTCATTATTACACTTTCCTTGTTTTATTTTTTCTCTATAAGTTATGCATATTTGGGGGGGGGGGTTCAACGTTTATTAGACCGGCAGATTTGTGGATTCACTGAGCACTGAAATTAATGTATGCACCTAGCACGAGGAGCAATTAGTTGTACTTCCATTACGTTTTTCCTCACCACAAATCAAGGGTCCAAAGCATACTCAATAAGAGAGGCAGACTTTTCTTCATGGTACTCTTAAGATTCTGGCCTTCACAAAAAGAGGTGCCTGGGGGTGGCTGAGGAGAGCTTACGAGCTCCTTTACACATCAGTCTAGAGAGGAGGACACTGCTATGGCAGTCTGTAGGCCTTATGGGGCATGCTATAAATCGATGGATTGCAGGCCCTCACACTGACTCAACCCCCATCTGACATGGCTGAAGAGGACCTGGTCTCTGCCACTAGTGAGTATGATCCAACTAAATGACAATAATTGGACAGTGCTGTCCCCTTTCTCCCCTAGTGTAATTCTTCCAACTCCCCATTCCATTATCGTTACAGTGCAAATTCAGTCTCCACTTCTGTAAGGGTGACGTTTGCTTTTAAGGATTCAGCAATCTAGTTTGGTTTACTGATTTATAATTTTATTTACTTTATTGTACAGCCTGTTATTTTTCCCCCCTCTTCTTTGTTTTTCTCCCTCACTGCTCGATTTAATTGCTCTGCTTTCCCAAGGCTCCATGCATACCTCGTTAATCTAGCTAATCAGCAGAACACTAACTTGCAAGAAACTGAGTCAGCCCTCAGCCATGTGGACTCTGTCAATCAGACTGCAATTCTGAACAGCCATTCTCTGTAAAATGACATATGAGTCATCCCTAACAGTGGTTTCAAGATAACCACTGCAGAACAAACCAGACCCCAAGAGATGTTTTTCCAGACGAGTCACATGAAAAACTCTCCCTTTTCTTTGTTCTGCTTCTTCTTGTGCACCTATAAACATTCTGGCAGTTCTAGGAATGAGGAGCTGGCTTTTGGACAGGAGTCCTCCATCTTCCCAGAATGCCAGCATTGTGGATAAACATGCTTTTCTTTCCACCAACTTGCCTTTCCATTATCGGTTTAAAAGATAAGCACAGATGGACCTTAACCTGGTAACACTTCTACCCCCTTGCACTCTTACTAATGCTTGGGTTTATCTTAGAGAGGGCTATCGCGTCACCAAGAAGTGGCCCAGAAAACCCACAAAAGTTTAGACCACAAAAATGTGTCGGCTTTGTTATTCTTTAGCCCAGATCAACATGAGCTGTGAAGAATGGAATTCTAACTTAAAACTACTGAAATACACAAGAATCAAAATATGTATATGACATCAAATTGGTCAGGTTGATTTTTTTTTTAATTAAATATTATTGGGGTGACAATGGTTAGTAAAGTTACATAGGTTCCAAATGTACAATTCTGTAATACATCATCTATATTTATATAGTTTGACTGTTTTAATTATCTGGAAACAATTTATAAAATTTCCGTAACTATATTATACTAAATTGTAATATCCCTTTATATGTATATTACACTTTATGATTTTAAGTTTTTTCATATATATTATCTTATTTGATTTCTACATCTGTTTCTATTCCATTTGTTATTTTAGGAGAGATGTCTTCAAACATTATAAAGGTTTTAATCATATGGTAAACATATGCTAAGAATCTCTAATGAAATCTATTGTGAATGTGAATATAAATGCATTTGACAATTGCAAAATTATTGGTTGACTAAAATACAGTTTACATTTCCCAAGCTTTTTTGTATCTTAGAATTTTGAGTCTCCCAAGAGTATTATTCTTTTATAAAAATGGCCAGAATATTCATGCCAACAACACTTCAATCTACACCTCAATGCCTAAACTAAAAATAAATGTGCAGTTTGAGAGGAATAAAATGATTGTTAAATGTTGTGTGTAAATATCCAAAAATGACTCATTCTGTTCACTTAAGAATCTCATTATTCATATACTGTCAATTCCAGAATATTTTATGAACATTTGGGCTGTTTGTGAACTAGAATAAATCTGCTGGAGCTTGAAGGGGCTTTGGAGATTCCTCCAAGCTACCTACTCATTTAGCAGAAAGGAAAACAGGGCTATCAGGGGACTTGCCCAAAGTTACATGGTCATCAAGTGATTGAGTTGGGATTTGAACTCATGGCTTGCAAGAACCCGGGCAGCTCCTACAGCAAAATGTTCGTGTGGAGCCTAATATAATAAGCCAAGCTAATACCACATGATGACTTCTTCTTCCACGGGGGGTGGGGGTGGGGGGCAGTTAAGCAACCTCACTGGTTAGCGTTTATCTAGTTACTGTTTGGATGTTGTCTTTAGGTCTTAAAGGTACCACTTGTTTTCTATTTTGCTCTGTTCTAACTGCTTCAGAAACACAGGCATCCTCTCTGACTTATCCCAACAGTCACTATGGTGAATACAGAGTCAAACAAGACAAGGATTCTGTCTCAACAAAAACATATTCATCTAGAAGAGCATGAGGGGCTCCAGGGAAATGACTCAGCTGTTCCAAGGGCAGAGGGAGGTGAGGCGTGACACCCCCTCCTCCTTTCATCTCTCATTGCCAAGCTCCTCCACTACGTTAACATAAAATAAAGTAGAAAAATACCGATTTATTTTCATCAGCTCCCACTTCCCTTAGATGGGAAATGAAGTGAAAAAGTGACAAATGTGTCTCACTTGGGAAATTGAAACAAAAGAGGTCACATAACCTTGGGTAACTAGCCCAAAATATTTGGAGTTATTGCAGACGCATAGCACTTCAGTTTCTGCAGATGAGTTTAGGATTTCCATGTAGCTTCTGAATCACAGCACATATAACTTAACTTGACATGCTGACCCAGTGCCACATTTGGGTTTCTGACTGAGGCCCACTCTCCAGCAAATTCAGTCCTCTGATGGGTGAACTGGAGCCCCAGGCTGCCACTGGCCTGTCTGACTGTATCATAGCACTTTACTCTTCTAAGGATCTTGTTTTCTCAGTTGTCACCTGGGATCCCATTACGAATGGACTATTTGGAACAAAAATGGTATCACCTCCTTTCTTCCTGCTAAAACCTCACTACAGAATTGCATTTGTTGTCAACATACCTAGGCTTACTGTGCCTCTTGGGCATTGTCCATGGGGCCATTTGGGTGCAAGTAGTTTATCTGTTAGATGATCCCATGAGGTAGGAGAAAATGCAGAGGTAGACTGGACATGGAAGGAAGAAAAACCTGAATAAGAATGTGCATTGAGGTTACTACTAGAGACAGGTTGGCTTGACCTTCTGAGAAGCATAAAAAATAATGACTTCGAGAATTGTGCACTTAAACGACAGCAGAGTAGATTAAGTAGGTTGTGGTGTCAGAGAATTCTCCAAAGCAGAGACTGGAAAGATACATGGCCAACTTTAGATGGGTCAGTGCAAGGTGAATCTGAGCTTACAGAAAACCATCTACCATAGTTACAGATAAAATCAGAGCTGAGCAAGGGACCACGAAGCAGGCTCCAGAGCTGTTGCTGCATCCTCAACCTGAGCCCAGGTTTTTTTCCCTGCCCAGTGGATCTTACTGGCATAAGGTCCACCATACCTTACATATAAGCCCAGATGAAAGAGAAGTCATGGTGATTTATTTTTAAATCTGTGGAAAACACAGACCAAGTAGGAGTAACCTATACGACAATGATAGGAGATATCAAAAACTCTACGTATCTTAGACAGTTAGTCAACAAGCTAACAAGTTCAAAAGAATGGTCAATGCATTTGCTATATCTCAAATAACTGAAACCATAGGTAACAGAGAAAGAAAAAAAAAAACTTCTCATAAATGCAAGTACAGAACAGTAGCATTAGTACAAAATGTGTAAATAATTCTGAGATGGAAGAAGATGGATCTGAAGCATAAGCCTCATTCATTTAAAAAGTTTCTATCAGGGAATTAAATCTTTATTCGTTAGAGAAAAAAAAAAACAAACACCAAAATTGTCAGAGAAAACGCTTGTTGGTTTATATGTTTAATTGTAAAAGAGACAAATAAAACATCACAGTGCTAAACAGCTGTTATTATTACCACGTATAATTAAGGCCATGGAGGTTGAGAAAGGGAAAGTGATGCGCCTGAGTTGACAGAGGCAGAGTGTGTCAGAGGAGGTTTCTGAGTCCAGCGTTGCCAAGTTCTAAAGCCAATGCTCCTTCTATCAACCCAGACAAGCAGCTCAAACCTGCCAATGACTGAATTTGTTGCAAGGTGTTCTATGGCCACAGGGAATACTCGGTTTTTAATATATACGATTGAGAAGAGTCTGAATTGTTTCCAATTAATTGAATAATTTATATAGTTTATATATGAAGTCAAAGTTTTCACCTTTGTGTATAATAATTATAAAGGCAGGAATTTAATTAGGCCCTAGTTATACACTAATGTTCCTGGTCAAAACAATATAAGATATAATTTTAAGGATGCAAAAATCAGATGTGTATGAACTAGACATTTAAATATTCTAAAAATATACAAAATCTTTTATATTGTTAATAATTTCAGCCATGGTACCTCGAAAATAAATAAGTTAAACTGAAATTATTTTTGTGATATATACTACATTGGGCACATTTTGCTTAGTAGATGGTCTTGTAATTATAGAAAGAGATATTCTCAAGCTGAGGATAACTTCAAAATTGCCAATAAGCTTTGGATGAGAAGAAAAACTTTGGGATAGGATGCAAAATGGATAAAGGTGGAAAGAAAATAAAACAACATAGCTATGATAATCTGCAAGGACAACTTCTGCCAAATGTCTGAACACCTAAGAGTGTAAAACAGTTAACAGTGGAAGGAAAAGTAATTGCAAGTCTGCTGATGGTAACTTTATGATTGGGAATTGACATCTAGAGGGAAACCAAATTGTGAGAAAACGACTTAGATATCGAAAATGTAGATAGAAACCTATGACTAGTTCTATCTCTACTAATAAATATGGTGGGCTTGTCTATGTCACTGCTTGAGACTTGTTGAATATCATATGTCCCCTCCGGTGACATTTAAACAAGATATACAAATAGGATACAACTACTGGACTTCCCAAGTTGGACAAAGTAGGGATTCGTATGTTTCTGAACATGTCTCCTGAACAGGTAATTGAGACAAAACAAACCAGTATGTATAATTGATTTTAGCCATAGGCAGAAGATGATTTTATTTAAGTGGGGTAGAGGAAGAGGTAGGACTCTGCCAATGTGTAATGTCTTTTCTTCTTTGCGACCCTATAGATTTGTGTCAGGACCAGAGATGCAGCTAAAGTCCAACAAGCTATTCTCCGCAAGGGATGCTGAGAGCCAAGGTCACAGCTTGGACTACAGTCGGCCTCTATAAGGAACACACTTGGTTTTGTAACAGTAGTAACTCCTGGGCATGTACTCATGAGGAAGAAGTTTTGAACAGTGTGTTAGCATTAGTTCTGATTGCAAGTAACATAAAACTAGGCAATGGGCCAAGGCAATTTCTCTCACACAAAAAGAAACGTAAGAAGAGAGGTAGTTGCTGGTGGTGGATCAACTCCTCTGAGATGCCATCCATGACCCAGACCTTCATCTTTTTGCTTCATCTCCTTAGTATATGGCTTCTCATCTCTATGACTGTTGCCTTGTTGTCGCAAAGAGAATGCTACATCTCCAGGTATCACATGCAGGTTCAGCCTCATTTGATCATTTTACAAAGAAAGAAAAGGACATCCAGAAATTCAGGACCCACCACTATCCTCCCACCAGGAGGAAAGCCCCTTCAGCAGAGAGATGCATCACAGGCCCACATCGAGCTGCAAGAAAGGTTCACCACCATCTTTGGTGGAACGAGACACGGGATGAGCTTTCAGCTGCATCAATTAAACACTTAATGAACATTTTTTTATTGACTGTGTGACAGTTTTACAATGCTTGGATTGTCCTAATATTGAAAATTTGCTGTTTTATTTTCTTTGTCATATTAAGAGAGTAAAGTAAGAATGCTTTCCTCACGTCCTGAAGTTTAATTTTGAAACCTTCATAGAAAGTTAAAGTCCTTTTCAATTGTTAATGATTCAGACCTGAGTTTGATGAGCCTTCAAGACTGTCGTGATAGATCTAGACAACAACTGAATTTGAGAATAAAAGTTAGAGTTACTCTGAAAGAAACTAGAAAGGTGAAAGAAGCATTTCTCTAAATTAAAAGGAGGGCAGAGAAGTTGGGAGGGGCTAAGGGGATTTGCAATGAGACCTAGGAACTGATCTCTGGAAAAATCCGAGTGAGAAAAGGGTCTATGCCTGGGAAATAATGGGCAGACATAAAAATATTGGGCAGACAGAAAACAGGACCTCTAGTTCCCATTAGCCACCTGGAAGTTAACTCAGAGATGGTCCAGTTTTCACTTAGGAAATTATTTCATAGGATCATTATTAATCAAAAAACAAATAAAGTGAAAATAAAAATGTGTTCAAGGAAGCACAGGTCAGCGTCATTAAAAAAAATAATAATAAAAATAGGAAGTTGAAAAGAGGCTCTAAATAAGAGAACAGTGGGCTCTCTAAAGGAGGAATAATTATCACAAACTGTCCATAATAGAAATCAGAGGCATATGGGTTCTCTAAATTGTAATCAATTACTTTGTTTGATATGGAATTACAAAAACGAAAATCACACTAAAACAAAGAAAAACAATGAACTTGGAGAATTACCTCTTATTTGAGGCATTCAGTAAAGGGGCACAACTCCTCTCTCTGGAGTTAATGTTTCTATTCTGTTCTAATTAAAATGGTTTTCCTGAATTCACAGTCTATTTTTACAGACTATGGCATCTCAAGGTTTTCAGGTACTGAGCTTTTCTTTATCTCTTTCACTTCTAAAAGTTCTGCGACTTCTTATGTGTTCCTTCAGTGTGACATAAAATAAACTGTATTGATGAGGAAACCTGAATAGCAAAAATTGCCATTTTTGAAATGTTTTTACCTACCAACATGTCAGATATGTATTTTTGTATGCATCTGAGATCTTTTTGTCATTTACTCATTTTTCTCTCCCTATTCCACTGAGCTCCCTGACATTGCCGTGATTCCGCTGAGAACGCTCCCGTTCCCAGAGTCTAAACCTACTCCTCTGTAGATTTAGCTTCATTTTCCCGCCAGGACTTCTGAGTGAAGGCAGGTGGCATGGGGTGGTGACTGGGCCAAACAATTCTTCTAGGATCGGTGTTGTCTTTTTTTTTTTTTAATCTTAATGATATGGCAAATGGTTATATCTTACTTCATTACATCTTTTTAAAGCAAATACTGGAAAAGAGCAGTTGCTCTTCTCCTTTAATCCTGAGCCTTATAGATCTCACCACACCATTGAGTCTGCTACTGCTATTTTTACTCTTCATTTAGCACTCAACCTGCTGTTGCCTGTTTTCCAAGGCTGATGCACAGCACCGCAAATCTGAGCAAGAACAGAAAGACGGCAGGAATAGCATATGTGTACGCACACGCGCGCGCGCACACACACACACACACACACACACACACACACACACCCCAGAACGCTTGGAAGGAGGCGATGTCAACAATAGCACTGGAAAAGTCAAACAGATGGGAAACTAAATTTGCAGCATCTGGTCCATCTGCTGGTCAGCCAATAATATCCACATTTTC
Organism: Rhinolophus sinicus; assembly: GCF_036562045.2. NCBI lineage: Eukaryota > Metazoa > Chordata > Mammalia > Chiroptera > Rhinolophidae > Rhinolophus > Rhinolophus sinicus. Next base: position 118,964,681 of record NC_133757.1, read on the forward strand.
TGAATCTTTCTACTGACGGACACTTGACCTTATTTTATTTTTTATTTTTGGCCCTTTAAAAATATTTCTACTTACACATCAATATCTACAACCTAATATTTCTATACAGAAATTATTTTCCTATGCCCTACTGCAAAACGTCTTTCCTTTCCTAAAATCTGCTCCATTATTAATACTGTTAAAGTGTTTGTAGTTTCAAAGGATTAAAACAGTGACTCCTTTATTTTAACCTTCTCTCTCTCAGATATTTCTTGTGTCTGTGTATTTCTTTTTGATCCTTGCTGTCATATAGTTGGTTTCACTCCTAAACACTCTATAACTGAACTACAGCTAAAGCTGTTGGACTACAGTCAACTTCTTCCACTATCGATTTACATAATATAATCCATTTGTTCACTTTCACTCCAACACAGACTCCCACTTACCTGTCAAACTAAACTTAAACTCCTAACCATGGACACTAAGCTGATTTCACCCCCAAATCCCTGAAATATCCCTTGTATATTCATATTTTTCTACATTGCAATTGACTTTTTTTCCCTCTATAGGCACCGTAGGAGGGCATCACAAGTCCTGAGACAAATTAATCAAATTCTGACTTTCTACTTACATTAGGAGGACTGCCCTTCCACTTCTCCAGTAAGTTTTCTTACCTACTTTTACAGTGACTTTTTTTTTATAAAGCTTCCTAGAATTAATGCTAATTCTCTAGTTAATCCAAACATCTAACAAACTGCATTTACTGGGAGGACTAGAATGATTAGTTGTTACATACTGGAGCTAGAGAGCATACTTATGCAGAATGAGGGCTTATCTTACCATGAATTATGATTCTTTTTATGCTTTTATCCACAAAACCATTTGGTTAAATGAGAGCTATGCTGATTACAGCCTTTGAATATGTGTTCATATATCTGTCCAAATGTTTAAATTTCAGAAATCTTGCATCACACATCAGGAGTCCAGACTCAACAGATGCTTCCATATGCTAACACTCCTTGTTAAGGCAGAAGGTGTTAATTAAACCAATAATTCATATTAAGGATGTATATAACTTTAAAAATGACAATGAATGCATCTGTTGTGTTCTCTGTGTGACGGCTGCTAGCTGAGTCCTTTAGTCACAACGTACACGATGACACATCTGGTGTCATATGTATGAACACAGTCACGTAGACTGGCAGATACACTGTGAACTACTCCCACTCCATGAAAGATTGCAAATTCACCACAGAGGCAAACCTCATGGAGAATTTATAGGAGATGTTTACCACAGGCACAGCAGAGGACTATGCTGTTCCTAGCGAAGCCCAGGTAGTACTGACGTGGATCCTTCAACACGTGTAGTAGAGATAAAACCCACTGGACTTGGAGAGTTCTAAGACTGGGCCTGACCCAGAGAGTTAAGTCCAAGACATCAAGAAACACTGTGTGAGGGATATAAATGATAAATGTCTAGCTATTACATTGTTTTGTGCACCTGAAACTAATAAAAATTTATAAAAAAAAAAAAAAAAGAAGAAGAAGAAGAAAAGTAAAATCATAAGGAAGAGAGAAAAAAAAGAAAAAGAAAGAAACAGTGCAAATTGTCATGAGCAAGCCTGGAATCAAAAGTGGCAGGTCTGGGAAAATAGGGCAGAGCAAGTGGGCTTTTTTGGTAGCAATAGGAGGAGATTCCCTGAGATGACAGGGGAACAGAGACTGCGTTTTCAGGAGTTCCTGTGACTCGGTTCCTAAGTAGGGTGATGGGTGTGGAGGTGGAAGTGATGAAGGTAAATAAAACCCTCCCCTGGTTTAGGCGCTCCACTTCTCAATACAGAAGTCTCCTTCAGCGTTCTTAGCCATTCCAGTTGTCAAACTAACTCTACGATCATCATTCTTAAAGATGTAAATGCGTTCATTATTTTCTACTTGAATCACCTTTTGACACTTCCCTATTGCTCACAACAATGAGTTAACCATATTTTTAATTTGATATTTACTGGTATTCAAATTTGTTCCCAGGGAACACAGGCTCTAGTGAGCAAATACTAGTGTTCAAATCCAGACTCCACAAAGGGTTAAATACGTGACCTTCAGACTCATCTCCAAGGGTCTTGTAGTATTGTGAGGATTAAGTGAGCTAACATATAAAGCATTCAGAACAACTCCCCACACACAGTAATCAACCAAAAAAGTTAGGCATAACCTTCAGCACTAAACCATCCATGTGCTCTTCCTATGGAACCTTCTAGGCATCATCATTTCTATGAGGCTTTCTAGAGCTCGTTAGTGAATTGAAAATGTGACAATTTTCCTGGCTGGCCTGAGAGGTAGAGATCATGGCCTTTTCATTTTCTGTTCTCATCTCCTGGACCAGTATCATTCACTTAGTCATATACTGAAGACAATTTAAAAAAATAATAATAATAATAAAAAAACAGGTTCAAACTCATAAATTTAGGTATGTTTGAAGCTGATGCTGCTTAATTAATCCTTGTCAGTTTGTAGGATTGTCTCTGCTTACACACCACAGGTTTCAGTATGGAGTCTGTCATCAAAATTGTGATTCAAACACAAAAAGGAAGAATAGGTAATATGCCAAATAGTAGAATTAATGTGAATAAAGTATGAACTAGAATTACTGACTCAAAACAAAACAAAAACAAATCAACGTAACATGGTTACATTGATATACAATGTACCTGCATTTGAGGATATTTTTAAAAAATCCATTTAAGAGCGAGATTTAGCTTCAAATAAATTAATGGAAAAATTATGGGAATTTTAGTTGACCATACAAAGTAGATAAGAATTTCTCATTTGATCTCATTACAGAGAAACTACACAATCTGAGGGACATAATAATGTCCTAAAAAAAAAAGATAAGTATAAGTATCTATTTTATTAATGAATGGCCTCTAGTCTATAGAATCACCTTTGAGATAAATGACAAACTGAAGTGAGTTTCAACTTAAATCTTGTCTGTTAAGAATCTAGAACCCACTGTAATAGCAAGATTTTTTTTTTTTCTCTGAGTAGGCTCTTTATACTTGTATAGAATATTTTTTATTATTGTCATTGATATGGCAGTTTTAGTGATGATATTTGGGACACCAATTTTATTATATTAACTTTAATGCACACCAAAAATTGATGATTACTAATTTCTCTTGAGTTATAAGTTTTCTGTAGGAACTTTCCTTCTCTCCCATGGCAGCATTTTTATTTTCCTAGAAACAAGATTAGATAAATTTCAACTTACAAATGCATGTTGCTTTCTTAGACTATCATACTACAAAAACAAAAGAATTATAATAATTAGAAACCATAAGGTTCAAAGTCTTGAAACGGCTACTGAACCAAAATTAAGCTGTTATTTTCTTAGGACGTACTACACATATAATCAAGGATGAAATTGAGTTGTGTATTCTAAATGAGATTTATTGACAATATTTCGTCATTAAATGAGTATTCTGAGTATTGGAGCTTTTCATTCAACCATCTGTTGTGAAAAAAAAAGAGAACAATGCTTCATTTGTGATTCTTAAATGTTTATCTACTCTACGTATGTTCTATACCATTCAGTACTAGCGCTCTTTGGTCTAACTCTTTCATTCCGTAACACTACACTACCCACCACAATGATCCCTGGACTGGACCATGAATGAGCTTCATTTATAATACTGTAATAGACCCAGGTCTAGTGCAGTGGCAGGCACGCACACACAGGTGAGTATTTATTGCCTACATAAGGAAAGGGAAGTAATGATAAATATTTTCCACTGGTCTCTCCAAATTTACTCCCCACCCTTTCCTACCCTGCTTTTTGCCTGGTGCCCTCTGACTATGGAGTCAATCAATGGAGATCTCGAGAAAGCTCTTTGGGAAAGAAATGGGAGCTATTTCAGGAAATTTGTTCTCCTGGTTCTCTCCTGGGAGCACATGTCTCTTCACTGGTCCTCTCAAGACAACGGGCTCTACACAGCACTCTCTCCTTGGCATTTTGGACTAGGAACTAATGGTCTAGGTTTGATGGTGTTTGCCATTTACATCAGTAACATCAAGTTCATTTTCTCTTAGATATATAGATATGTAGCAAATTGAACTAAGACTAATATAATATTGCACTCTTGGTTTTAGGAACAAAAAGGATATTATGTTAGGCCTCCTTATTATATGCAAATATAACAGCATGTACACACTAGGATAAGAAAATTGATTGACACTGAAATTGTCAATTTGAGATGATTTACACACAGAATTTGCTATATATCTGTACCCCCTAGGATTTAAGGTGAGCATTGGCAGGAGATAGCTGATGTGGGGTTTTGGATTTCTCAGTCACAAAACTAACATCTGGCAAAATTTGGCAGAAATGACATGAATATATGCACAGGGGACAATTGAATTGTTTGTGAGGGAGGAACAAGTTAACAAAGAAACCTCAAACAGCATTAACAGATGTACTTCCCACTGGCAAATCCCTGATGGAGTAAGCAAACTCCTGCAGTGGGAGACGTTCTGGTTTGGTTGCTCTAGTTAGTAAGAAATTCAGAGCAACAGAAAAATGGATCAAAGACTGGTAAGAGACGTCTCAGTATGAAAGGATGCAAAAACATTCAATTAGTCTTATCAGATATTGATGATGGACTTGATCTTACACGCTCCAGATTTAACCTACTTTTCAGTTGGGGTGGAGTGACTTACAGTTGAGTAATTTAGTAACTTTAAGTCAAAAGTTGTTTAAAAAAATGTTCTATAAAGGGTCAAATCGTAAATGCATTAGGCTTTGTGAGCCAAGAGACAAGATCAAGGATACTATGAAGCTACTTATAAAACAAGATAGAACAACAAACTTCCACAAATTTCCAGTTGATGTAATTCAGAACATGCTAATAATAATCACATTCATAGAGTTAATTTTTTGTAACAAAACTCAACTAATGAGAAGAATGGAATCCCTTCTTGGGGAGGGAAAACATTTCGATTAATTAGGAGTCAAAGTCAATTCTCTATCAACACAGCAGAAGCATGGATTTTTCTCCTGCAGAATGTCCCCTTGCTTCTCTGAAACTTCACCCTGAGCCTACACCACACCGTGTTTCCTGCACCTCTCCTGGTCATTCTTACACTGCCTTCATGGTATTGGGTAACTTTGCATATGGTTAAAACACGGGTTTCGTATTAAGATTCTTTGAGTTTCAGATCCAGCTGAACTACTCATTGGCTGTGTTATCTTTGACTATCTACTTAACATCTCCAACTTTCAATTTCCTCATCTAAAAGCGAATGAGAGTACCAACCTCACAGAGTTGTTCTGAAGTTTAAATGAGCTAACAAATGCAAAGATTTAGAAGAGTGTATGGCATATTATAAAGTAGTCAATATTGGTGTCATTTTTCTTCTGACATTTTTCAACCATATAAAAAACATAAAACCATTCTTAGCTCGGGGTCCACACAGAAACAGCCATAGGGCCAGATTCAGCCCGTGGGCTATAGTTTGCAGACACCTCCAGGTGATATTAAACACCACTGGTCTTACTCCCTACTTTTTAGACACAGACTTGTTTAAGTTTTATTCTTCCAGTGCAATTGAGATTCAACAGCAATAGATAAGTATTACTTCTCCAATCAAATGGAGGTTGTGTCAGGTTTTTGTTTTGTTTTGTTTATCAGAATAATTTAAATCTAAATTCTGTTCAGGAACTTTGAAATGAAAAATTCTGTTGCTACTGTCACTCATTGTCATTTGTCAAGTGTAACTATCCTTCATATCTTTCCTCTTTATCACTTTCATCCCCACATTAGTCAATATATCTAACTCCCTGGCTTATTTTCCCATCTTAATGTGAACTCTTTCCGGTAGTAAATAAATTACACAAAGCTAATCACTATATTTTCATTCTGTTAGTAGTCCATTGCTGTTTGCAGTTCACTGCACCACATTGGTCCTCAAAAATTATTCCTTCTCCAATGTCCTTACAATCAGCCTATGCAACTCTCTATTGAATTCTTACACATTCATTACTGACTGTGATACCTGGTTACCACATTGGCCACCAATCCGGTGCTTCTGTTATCTTGAAGGCCTTTAATTTACTTGTATCTGACCCATGTAACAAACTAACCCTACAGACCTGTACCTCTTAAATTTTAATTATCCTTATCTCAATTCATATTTACCCCTTCACTTATGACCATCCTAACTCTAAAATACTATACTCCAATTTCATACTCTTGCATTATTCCTTATGAAGAGTATTTGTTCAGTGATACAACAAAATGATTTAGAGCATTATGCAAACTTATTACTAGGTCTTAACCCTAGTCTGGAGGAAGTAACACCTAAACTGACTTGAGAAACATGAATAAGTGTTACCCATATTAAGAGTTGGGAAAAGAGAAGGACAATTTCAGAAAAGAGAGAAAAAAATATTAATTTACTGAAGCAAGAAAGAGAAATGAGTACAGTTGAGTCAAAGAACTGCATGTATGGAGGAGAGAGTAAATGGTATCAGTTTTGGCTTGAGATGATGGCAGAGACCAAGGTCAAATAGCCAATGTTAAGGATTTTGGTTATGTCTAGTTATGTTTCAGAAATAACACTTATTTTAGTATGAAGTATGAATTGGAGAGCAAGAGAGAAAAAAAGTAATGTTGCGGAAACAATTAAAAATTGATTTCACTATTACAGGGAAGGGATTTTGGTAGCTTAGATTTCTGGAAGAAAGTGGGGGTGGGAACTTGTGCCAGTGGGAGTGAAGAGTAGTGGATCTGAGAAAATATTTATAAGGAAAATCAATGGGACTAGCTAATTTACTGGATGTGAGGAGTGAAGAAAAATGCAACGGCAGCCTTACACGCAGTTTTATGGCTTGAGCTCATAGGTAAATAAGTGATGGTGCCATATGTTGAGGTAAAGGACGATAAAAGGGGAGTATCTATGGGAGCAAGAGAGCAATTGGTCACGATGAGTTTAAATATTGAAAACCAAAATGGAAAATTTAACAAGATGAGCTGGGGAAATATATTAGATGGTTTCAGAATATAAATTATCATCAAAACAAATGTTTAGACTCAAGCCAGGCTTCATATTAAATCCTTTCTCTAATCCTCTTTACATTTCATATTCAACCAGTTATTAAGTCCAATCAACTTCATTCCTCTTGTATCCTTCCTCTTACTTTCATCAGATGCACTGGTGTGAACACTTATGATCTCTTTACTGGGCCATCAGAGTCACTCCTCAGTGTCACTTCTGTTCAATCTACCTGTCCACACTGCCATCAGAGAGATCAATCACACTATTAAATTCACCACATTCCTCATCTGCTCAACATTCTTCAATTACCAATCATTTTCATGAAGGGTGAAATTTATATTTCTTTGCACAGCACTGCCCTAATGATCTAGACCTTACAACTGACCCCAAAATCCTAAGCTCCTTCAAAACTGTGTAATAATAGCATGTTTGCTATTATTCGTGTTGCTTCCTCCCCTTGGAAGACATCTTCCCAGTCTTCAAGTCTCAACAAGTAAAAGGCATTTTCTGATTAAACAAAGGTGTTTCTCTTGTGCCGCCACTGCCTTTTGAACTTCTTGTAGGTGCTTATGTTTGCCTTTTAGCACACCCACTACGCAATAAGTAATTTAAAGGCAAGGTCTAGCTATTTGCATCTTGGGATCCACAATGCCTTATACAACTTATAAGCAGGCATTCAAAACATTGGTTTTAAATGAACAAAAAATCACATTTTACTATGGATACTTTTTTTTTTTTTTTAATTGCTCACCAATACCTGACCCATAGTAAGTTACAGCAAATTATACTTTCAGGTTCTCCATTTATGGAAAATTATCATAATCTCTATATAAAATTTTATTTGTAAGAGTTAAACATAATGATCTAATTTATATTAAATCTGTGAATTCCGTAAGTCGTTTATTATGAGTTAACTTTAGATGGCATACTTTCCATTGAGACAAATTACCATATAATTTATCTACATTGATGAAATACATAGTATCTGAGAAGAGGAAGTGGTATAAAAAAAAAAAGGTCAAAAGCAAACCACAATTGAGTACAGGTAATATCTGATATCATGGTGTGAATGGATTTCAGAGTCTATATTCCAAATATATTGTGTACTTTACTAACAGCTCTGTCCCCAGAGGGGTTCTGGCAATCACCTGGCCGATTTTATTGGGGCCTAAGTGAATTTTAATGTGGTGAATTCACAGTACTGCGTATCTGGAAATAAGATAGAGAATGAGAATACAACATTCTCTCCAATGGACATTGGACACTCTCTTGGCATGACATCCTTATAAGTAAGTAATTCAATCTCCCATCTCTCTCCTTCTTCCCCATCCGCGTGTACTTTCAAATTGAACTGGTTTAAAGAAATGCTTGGCTAACTGATAAAACTTTTATTGGTCTTCTTCTCTGAGTTTTTAGTAAGAATGCATTAAAGAAATATATATGCACCGGAGTTGTTCTTTCATAAGGAAAGCCTGCCTGAACCTTGATTTTTATAATCAAAGAAACTGATATTAAAACAAATTTGCAATTCACTTTAATCTCAGAAGAAGACAGTGGAATCATATGAAATTGTCAATTGTTAAACATTTTTGGACTAACACATGGCAATTTCATATCATTTAACCTAAATGTTTCTAGAGAAAATTTACAATAAGAGTAATCTCATTAGTTTGTCTGGTCTACCAACTTACATTCAAAAGAATATTTATGATTCATATTAAAACAGCATAAAAATAAAATACATATCTAACTAGAGACAATGTTTATGTTTGTGAGAAATTTCAAATATTTCCAGCTGTTCAAATATAGTTTAAAGGTAAATTATCCTTCATGAAATAAAAAGTATAATGAATATGTTTGTTGAATCTCAAATACTATATTCCTGAACTTCAATATATTTAAGTGATAAGTACCATGAACTTGTACAAATCTTGGAGTTACACTATGTTTCAGGGAACTGTAGAGAACCCGGGATACAAATATTTCATCCTCTAGCATTTGGATAAACAGCATGAGTGAAAATAAAAGCATTGCACTTGACATCTTGTCTCAGTGTTGGAGGTAAGATTAATTAGAAATTAGATAAAACATTCTCTCATTTCTCAGCAGTCGTTTCAAAAGAAAGCAAAGGTCAATTTCAATAAACCTGCCACTTACAATCCTATATGCCTCCACTTGAGTCACTTTAAATACTATAGGTTCTAAGAGAGGTTCAGTGGACAAAAATATTAGAATGAAATCTTCCTAAATCTAATTTGCTAGCATCCACTATCAAAATATTATTTTGACGTGTTAATTATGTTAGTTCTGTAACTATGTGTAAAGCAATGGGGATCATTGTATAGAGGAAATTGGCATCCACCTTTTCAAAGGAGGAAATCTGAAACAGAATTGGATTTTTCTCCATTTCTGTCATAGAAGATTTGAAGTATTATTATCTCTAGTAATTGACACAATTAGCTCTTCTAATAACAGGATGGGAGGACTTCAGACTAATTTTAGGATCAGAAAATTCTGTTTTCTTTCCAAATCCAAAGCAGCATCCAGAGCATATGGATTCTCACAGAAGTTCTGTGTAGGCATTGTCCTCAGAACTGCATGCATGGTCCAATTCTAAGGCATCAGCAACCTTTCCTCCCAGCCCTGAACAAGGGCATAGCCCCAAATAATAACCAAGCGTAGGTATAAGGGGAAGAAAGAAAAAGAACAGTAAAAATAAATCCTCAAGTCAAGGCTCTCGGTGCTTCAGTGTCACAGATTGGTGGGATCTGCAAAGGGTAGTTTAGGACTCTTTTTCTGTGTGTTTCTTTGTGGGGTTTTTTTCCTCCCTGCCTTTACAGTTCTACAATCAAAATGGCCCTCTAGTGGGATGCTAAATTAAGAGGCATTTAGTTTGTATTGTTAGCAGCTAGATGGAAACAGTCACAGAGAAATGTTTTATTATGGTGAGGGAAGGACTCTTTTAATGAGGCTCTTAGGAGACTCCGTTTTAATGACGCTTAACACAATGTTTTAAACCACACAGCACATCTACATGTTTTTTCTTGTTAAATGCTGGTTATTAAACAGCAGGCTGGCTCCAGATTGCCTGCAGAGGGTAGTTCGGGTTGGCTGATACATCTCTGACTATTGGAATAGTTGATGGAGTGACAAGAGTTGTTTGCATTTCAAGGCTTTTACACTTTAGCGTCTGCACAGGGCAACAGGATCTATTACTACCCAATGTACTTCCACAACTATGTTGAAGGGTTAAAGCCAATTATGCACAACTGTAAGTTTCAATTTCTTCCAGAATTCTGTGCCCTTATCCCAACTAGCATGCTTGAGCCTGAATGATTTCCCTCCCTACTTAACCCTGGGATCTCTGCAATGAATTGCTGTTCAAAACTGCAGACGAGAGAACAAGTCGGGGAAATGAAGAACGGAATGTGCCCCAAGGAAAAATGTAAGCAATAAAGCAATACATGTGTGTAACGAGGTTTTTTAACCATCTAAAAGCTTAGCTTTTTAGAAATTAAAACACAAAGAGAACATTGTTTTGTGGGGCTTTATTTTTCCCACTGCTAACCTCACAGCTTTCTTACTCGCATCATCTCCCACACCGAGGAGATGCCCTTACCTGGGTCAAGCACACTTCCTGATGCCAAAGAACCAAGGTGTGCCGTTTTCAGATGTTCACTCTCATTATGAAAGGCGCTTTTCTCTAGACACCCTGCTTTCTTTTTACATCGTTTATTTTTGGATCATGCTTCAAAGTGATAAGACCTCTTTAAAATCTTGCATTTCCCTGTAACAGGTGTGAAAGGAAAGCAGGGCTGCCTACCACTTGGGAGAGATCCTCACTGAGAGGATGCTTATAAATGGGATAAATACATGAAGTCGCCCCTTCTGTGTGTGTGTGTGTGTGTGTGTGTGTGTGTGTGTGTGTTTTGTAAAATTATATATACTCTTAAGGTTATTTATTTCAATCCTACCTTGTAGTGGAAATACTATATAAATGGTGTGCTTCTGTGCATCTCTTCCCAACTTAGTGTTCAGTGATATCACATCAATATCTTGATACTGTTCATGAGAGTGTTAAGCCACAGAAATCAGAAATACGGTCCTTTTTCATTGTTTGTGTATTGTCTAAAGTTAAGAAATTGAAGGACAAAATGTTGATAAGGCAGACTAAACTTGAAGTTTGCCCTGTCCATAACTCTTACATTGTGATTAAACTTCAAAGTATATCTGTGTCTGGAGCTATTACATTCTGAATAACTCAAACATTTGAGGAGTGTACTTCCAATGTTCAAAAATCATTATCCAATTCAGCAAAGAAATCCCTTGTGTCATTGACGAAAGAACAAAGACTCAGGTCTTTGTTGTCTCACTTTCATCTTACTCATTAAAGTAAACCAGCATATCAACCAACACTCATGCGCGAGCTATACTTGAAGAACCCATTGCTCAACCAGCAGGCTACAGGACAGTCAATTGGGTGTATCACATATTCCATGTCCCACAATGTAGAAGACATATAGTAAAAATGGGGAAAGTCCAGAAAGGAATAGGAAAAATACTGGAAAGACACAATTAAAAAAAAAAAGTTAATTGTACTTGTAATGTTTAACCTATAGAAGATAAGATTCACAAAGTATATTATGACGTTAAGACTTCTGTGTCCCCATTGCATAGTCACCTCTATGAATATAGGCTAAAAACGCACACACTATTCACCTCAGTCTGAGGAAGAATTTTCTAGCTGTGAGAACCACACCGAGATGGCACTTACAATTGTATGGTTTACATTGGGAGTTCACGTATTCTTTACTCCTGAAAGTGCTCAGACATCAGCTTCCGCAACATACAATATGAAGTATCTAACCTCAAAACACTTTCTAATCTAGGTGAATCTTTTTAGGAAGTTTGTAATATTAAGGCCATGTGAGCCCAAGAATTAAGATATTTCTAAACATATCTGTTTAGTATTGCACCAAGTTTTACCTGTTCAGTATATAGTTTTGTTAATGACTCTCTCACTAGTACCTAGAACTGGTGAATCAGTAACAACACAAATAATACCCCTGACGGACTAATGCTGGAAAAGACAAAAGATAAACATATGAACAAACACAGAAGATAATTTTAAATAGTGATAGGTACTGTAATGAAAATTTTAACAATACAGGGGACAGAGAGCATTAGGGTGGAGGTGAGGAGAGGTTACTTCGGCTAAGGTCATAATGGATGGGTGTCCTATACCCTCTCTGTGGAGATGATATCTCAACAAAGAACTGAATGGTGAAAAAATAGTGAGAAGTTATCATGGTTTAGGGAAGAGTAGAAGAGAGAATAGCAATTGTAAAGGTCCTGAAACAGCAATGAACAGCACATAGTTTTAAAAATGCCAGTGTGGGAAGAAAGAGAATAGTCTGAGTCAAGACTGGAGAGGAGGGTGGCAGGTGACAGATGCTGCAGAGTCCTGGAGGCGAGTACAGGCGCTCAGGTCTTATTATAATGTCAATGCGAAACCACTGGAGGCTTTTAAGCAGGAGGTTGACATGATTTAAATTATATTTTTAAAGACCAAATGGCTTATGTACTGAAACAATTTGGAAATTTTTGAGAGTCAGATGTAGGTAAAAATGGGGAAGTAAAGCTAGATACATTTACAGTTGTTTATATTCAAAGCCAAATCAGTAGAATTCTCATTTGTCTTGACTTCTAGACAAGAGCTAACATGGCTACAGAACCTACCAAGTCCAAGTTCTCTAAGCTTTAGTTGTATAATGGGAATGAGGAAGAACACTTACCCTATAAGACTTTGTGAGGATAAAATAAGATAATAGATATATTAGTAAAATTGCTAGTACAATTAATGCTCAATGTGTTCGCTAACTTTATAAAACTACATACACAATCCATTTCATCCTATGCAACCAGGGTCTCAACAAATCCTTTCATTCATTTCATAGCGTTCTGAGTTAGATAAATATTGTAGACATTTTATAGGCAAATATCAGGCATACCAGAAAACAATATTTCAATACCTAGCTCCTTCCTTCTCCGTATGTAACATTGTTAAATAAGAATACCAAAGAAATCGATTTGATTTTTCTTAAATTAACCAAAATTCATTTTTATGTTTAATATTATATTGATTTCTTTTTAAAACTGTTTATGTGAAACAAACGTCACACTCACACACACACACACACACACACACACACACACACACACACAAAGTGGAAATATTCTCCACAGTCCTATCTTACTCAGATACCTATTGTTAATGTGGTTCTACATTAACTTTCTTGAAGGCATCTAATTACCCAAATGCTTTATCTAGAAAGGAGTGTTTTATAATGGGTACATACTTGGTTGTATAAGTAAATTAAAGATGTTTCTAAAATTTAATTGGGAATGTTTTGACAAGAAGAGGAAAAATATGAAGTATTGTCTACCACAAATAGAAACTGGAAAAAGTATGACATCCGAAATAACATGTAAAAATACAGGTATCGGTCATCTTAGTTGATGTAAAGAATGGCGGAATAAAATAACCAACCCAATACATATGGCATTTCAAAGAAAATTCTACTATCATGAACCCCACATAGTCAACTATACATATTAGTGTTATGTCCATGCCTAAATGGAGTCAGATTAACATAAGTCTAGTTGATAATCTAAAAGAGATGTTATAAAATTTGTCTCTCTAAACACTGAGAAAACTTTCTCCTGTTGTAAAGAATGAATACCATTTATTTGCAAATGTCCTATTTTGATGGGAAGATAAGACCTGCTTGTTCACTTATTCAACCCTCCTACATGCTAATATATATTCTTGCATCACATTTACCTTAATAATGATTAAATTTTCATTTTTTTTGGTTAAAAAAAATCTGAGCTTCAGAACAGTGAAATGGTTTCCTCAATGTCACAGCATAAGCTGCAGATCTTGAAATAAACCTTTGCTATTTCCATGACACCATATCATGCTCTAATATCTTGTCATATGAGAGACATTGGAAACAGAGCTCATGTCTTTCTTTAAACTAAATAGGATGTTCTACTTGCATCCATCCTGCTGGAACAGCACTTAGCCATGTCCCTCCCCACCCAACCCTCTCCCTTGTTCCCAGACTTGAGAAAACATGGCTGTACCTCTACAATCCAAAAGTGGCCCTTCTTCCCAAAACATAAATATACTAAGTCAGAGTTCAGCAACTACTCAATAGTGTCACATTCTGCCATCTTCACACTGTCTAGTGTTGTTAGGTACATCTTCCATTCAAGTGCAAGTTATTTTGAGTGCAGGAACCATCTTGTTTATTCTTTCTTTTTGACCAGTTCTCTGATTTTCTCTTATCTTTTCATCCTCCGTAAGTTCTATTTGTGCATCATATTTGCTAACCTTCTGTACCCAGATGGCTGGCCCAGCTGGTCAGTCCAGCAGAGCTGGAGCAGAATGTAGGAGGAACCAAAGATTAAATGTTAAAGGACTTTCCAAAGGACAACATTAGTATTGTCAAACAAAAGGATGTATACAAAATGTGTACAGATCCAGTGTATCATCTTAAATATTTGGAGTTGGGATTTGTAAACCAGAAACCAAAGAGGAAGGAAATGGGAGTTGTTATGATCAATTTTAAACATATTCCAAAGGTTCTCAGGATGTGAACATTACTTCAAGCACATGTACCCTTAGGTGTATTAGCATAATTTAAAGGAGCCTAAAGATAATAAATTGGCATTGAACAAGTGTTTAAAAAGCATGTCATGGGAATTCATGCATGGTCTGCTCTTCACAGCCACATATTTTGTCATTGTACATGAAAAGGCTCACTGACTTTTCTCCCACCTTTAAATGATGGAACTTTTGCCTTTTCCAGAATTTTATAACATTTTATTCCTATGCTGTTTTGGTGTTTCAAGTCCCTCTCCAATCATCCAATTATCCACCCCCACACCACCTTTTTTAATTCATTGAATCCCCACTGTGTACTTGTTCTGGAAATTTCCATTGAGTTTCCACCCACCCATGATCCTTCCTCCCCCTGGTCTTTCCCTATCTCCCTCCCTCATGTTGACATCTTATCCTTTTTTACCTTCCTGGTTCCTTAGTGCAAAGAGTGAAAATCAACTCAGCTTACACTGGAAAGCAATATGGCCTTTCAATTTGAACATGTTTTCACCATCATGTGTGCCCCATGGACACTGGGTATGGTCTGTTTCACAAAAGCGTAACACCCTTTCTTTAGGAAAACTATTACAGTGAATAACTTTTTCATATCTAGGTTTCATTTGTGCGCAGTGTTCGATCACTTTTGAATATTAGTCCAAAGATAAAATAAAGATGATTTTACTGTTCTTAGAAACAAATAATAGTTTTAAACCATTTGCTATTACTTTCAAAGAACCACATCCACTAGCAAATTAGTCTCATTTCCTTTCAAGGTTCCTTTGCCATTAAGTCAAGTAGCAGTATCACAACTGACAGGGATCAAAACTTCAACTACAGAACAGTCTCCTCATTGGTCTTTCCACTTCCTTTTTTAAGCCTCATTTCATAAATGTCCCTATCCTATCACTACCAAAATTGTCTTTGTAAAATATAATACAATTATCTCAATCTTCTGATGGTAACAAATTAGCTTTCCCATACTTCTTGCACTACATGTACAGGCTGCTTGGGGTGGCATCACAGCTTTCCATCAGAAGATCCATCACTGCTCTCAAATGATTCATTCTGGTCATGCGAGTAACTCTTTGTTTATCAGTATCTAAAGCTGTGTTGGGTTTCTGTGCCTTTGTTCACTCCTTTATATCTGAGCCACGGCTCCCTCTCAAATTCCTGGTCCTCTCTTTTCTGCCTATTACAATTTCCCCAATTTTCACTGTTCAATAAAAGCTTCATCATCTCCACAAAGTCATTCCTGTTTCCAAGACATAATTGTCTATTGTTTCCTTTGTGTTCTTAGCACAATGCATATGCATAGCATATTTTTACTATAGCACTAATTATATTACAATTTTTTACTGCCATGACAGTTTCCCTTACATAATAAACGTCTTGAGGGCCGGAGGTATATCAGATGTACCTTTTTAATACAGTGTTGATTATTGTACTTAAAGCATGTAACAAATTTATTAGAAGTTTGCAGCATGAGGTAGCATAGGTGAGAAATAGATTCTGCTTAAAAAAAAGTATATGGGAATTAAGCGAACATTTAAGAAAGAGGAAGTCAACAGAGGAAGATTGACCATAAAGCTAGTGCTCTTCCCCACTTGCAAATCCCTTGACAGTGGTGAAAATTGCTGGAGTTGTCAGGTATTCTAGAAGGGCAAGAATGGCACAGTGCAACTGGCAAGCACTGATGTATTTATGGTAGATTGCTGAAGAGAGCAGAAGCTCCAAAGCTGCACTGATTTGCTGTGATCTATTTTCTGTCTTAAACAGTCATTTGCAAAACTCATTTAACACAAAAAATTTATGTACTTTTTCTTAAGAAGAGTCTCCAAATTTTATAAGCTTCTGACTCCACAAAAACTCCATCCACTCCTGCCAGTCAGACATGAAAATGGGACTGAGATGAGCCAAAAGGAAAGTTTGAGTCCTAGCTCCACAAATTTCTCCTCATTACAAAAATGGCATCCTGACCTCAATAGAATGACATTTTTCTGATAAAGCAGGTTTTCGGCTGGAAGTTCAGTTCAAAATTTGGGTATGTGTTATAAGTTAGCTTCATATAATGTCTTTGCCGCTATGCTTATTCTTACCTTTTTAAATTTAATCTTTAAATACCTACTTTCCTGATAACCTGTTGAATTCTCCCAAAGAAAATGTCATTTGACATTTATGCTTATATTCAAGAGTGATATTCAGTATAGTAACATAAACTTTTATATAAATCAAAAAATTTAAAACAGTATTCTGCATATAATATTAACCTACCAGGGGTGCCAAAAAAATGCATACACATTTTAAGAGATGTTATCTATGTATTACTTTTCAAAGTTGAATTGAATTACAGTAGCAATGTGTACTCGTAGTATGTTTTCTCAAAAGATGGTGTTAATCAAATGAATGCCAGCTATTACAATGTATTACCATTTTAAAACACTTTTTTCCTTTCTTAAAATGTATATACATTTTTTTTGGCGCCCTCTGTGAATTTCCCAGCACTGTCAAGGTGACATCCATTATAGTGCTGATTTTTCACTAAATTATTCTAATGATTTCCAAAACATTTGGTCATTTTTAGAAATTGTCAATACTAGATCTCCTTATGAAATAACATAAGGGAAAAACAAAATTTACCAACACTTTCTCATTAAATTGATAGATATTAGGTGATTTATATTCTCAATTTCTCTTAATATCAACAGTATTATTCATAATTCCAAAGCTTTTTTTGTTTTTGGTGTGTGTGTTTTGTGTTTTGTTTTTTGTTTTTTTTTTTTTTTTGTGTGTGTGTGTGTGTGTGTAAAACAAATAGCCATTGCATTAAGGATTTTTATAGCTCTTACAGTAATATCTGATATTTTCATATATTCAATATAGCTCTTATTGAAGGTATTTGTCAGGTATTATTGCAATAATACTGTGAAACCATGGACCCAAAAATTCAGTATCTTACAAAAATAAGCATTTACTCTTTTGCTTCTGGATCTGCAGGTCCACCACGGCTTTGGCTGGTCGAGAGTGGGTTTTCTGGGGTACCTCTGTTTTAGTTACCCTGACTGTTTTACATTATTGGGGCTTGGCTCCAAGATGAAGGTTGGGTTCAGATCTGCTACATGTATTCAACATTAATCTGGCAACAGCAGTTACCCAGGAAAACTTCTTACTGCAATGACGGAAGTACAAGAGAGTAGCAAGCAGAAATGCCTGATGTCTTTGAAGGCCTCTATCGGAACCATAACACTGCCACTTCCACCTACATTTCACTTGCCAAAGCAACTCAATGGGCCAAGTGTAACACTAATGAGGAGGAAAAGTATAGACCACTCTCTCTACTGGAAACTACTAAAAAGTCTCATATCAAAAACAGAGTTGTGTAAATCTCTAACAGAAAGGAAGGAAGACTTCAGAATAATGCAGCATATTACATAAACAAAGTCTCCAAAATGCATTGTTCATGCAATGTTCAATTTCATTGAAGTGTCTTTTTTTTTTTTTTTTTTTTTAAAGCAAACCAATTTGCTGAGACCAGACGAAAGGAGATAGATTGTGGAGAGATGGCCCATTATTATTGTTAGGAGTACAGGTTTTGTTGCCCAACTTCCTGGGATCAAACCCTTGCTTTGACACATAAGCTTTGGCTGGTTCAATAACTCAGTTTCTTCATCTGTAAAATAAAGATGATAATAAATCTAGTACTCAAATTAGTTAAAATGTACTTTGAACGGACCCTGTCTCAGATTAAGCACTTTACCATATGCATTAGCTGTCATTTTTAATTTTGAAAATGAACATTGTTAATGAAATGACCAGCAGGCATTTGGTTCATTTTAATGACCTTCTCCTACACTAAATAAAGGTAAGTGTCAACCAGATAGTAGAAAGTGGAACCCACATCCTAGGAATACCTCGTCCCTAATCACTCATTAAAGTCTCATTTTTCTTCCCAGTCTTCCTCAACCCCAGAAGTGTCAGCCATGCTTGTGCAGCTAAGTACCATACCAGGGCCTGCAGGGCTCCCGCCGTTGCCTGCCTACCTTCTCTCCAGGTTTTTCTCTGGAACTCTGGGTCTAAACGCTGAAAAGCTCTAGTTCCTTCAACCAGCCACAGAAAGGGAAGCCACATAAAATAGAAGGGGAAATGGAAAGCCCCTATACTACACCACCTAACTCAGGCAATGCATGATCTTTTTAAACATTGTTTTCTTTAAAAAAAAAAATACATAGCTAAGCACTTATGTAAGACGAAAGTTGACACCTCTACAACTTTTTGTGTGGAGTTGTAGTCGCATAGAGAAAAATTAGGTACATTTTCTTCTGTCAGGTAAAAGCTGCTGAAGATGAATTATGTTGATTTATAATATACATGTCATTTGTAACCTCCCAGTCTCCGTAATCTGAAAAACAAATTCCACTCATCATCAACATCCTCTTAGCTGCGCGTCCACTCCACCTTACCCTTGTGTCCCCTCCAGGTAATTCTCCGTGCTGATTTGTTCTGGTCTGACATCTCCTTGTGGGCTGGGATTTCACTTAACCTTTTATACTTTTATAACAGATGCCACATACAGTCTAGTCAGGGATTTGGTTAATTGCTTCTCTGATGGAGAGACCATCCTCAGTTGCAAGGGATTTAAAAAGATTCAGGAAATCAACAACAGGTAAATTAGGAGAGGATCAGAGACTTCCCCACTGGAAAAAAATGTAAATGGTAAAAGCTTGATCTAATCCTCAGGCTCACGCATATTTCTGAAACAGGATTTGTCAACTGTGAATGCAAAATAGCTCCAATTTGATATTAGTGACTTTGTCTGTTTTATATGCTGAAACCCTGAAGCAGCAGAACTGACTGCCAAGTATTGATGTAAAAGTATTGACAAAACAGAAGGCTTCACATTGAGGACATCCCCTTATAAGGCCCCACACAGTGACGATAATTACAGCTGTAGCCCACATATCACAACTCTGGTCCACTGGCCTTTTGAACTGGATTTCACCTTTCACCCCTCCCAATAATTATAAAAAAAAAAAAAAAAAAAAGGACTGAGAGAGAGAAGAGGAAGTAGCGCATTAACTGCTACAGGTAGGAATACATTACCTGAAACAACTAATCTTTGTGGGATAACGAAGGAGGAAAAAGCCATCATAAAATGAGCAGGGAAGGTCCTTCAGATTCAGGAATAACTAATACCCCTGCATCATATCTTTCCTTCAATCCCACTTCAACAGCGCATACTACTCTACTGCGACTTCTTAGAAAACAACAT
Source organism: Rhinolophus sinicus (assembly GCF_036562045.2). NCBI lineage: Eukaryota > Metazoa > Chordata > Mammalia > Chiroptera > Rhinolophidae > Rhinolophus > Rhinolophus sinicus. The sequence continues at coordinate 118,984,642 of NC_133757.1, forward strand.
GCTGCAGGTGGGTTCTCCTCTCAAGAAGGCATATAATGTGGAGGGCAGGTCCCTTAGTTAATTGTGAATTCTATGAGACCAGAAGATACACTTATCAGCATAATGGGCTCATCATTATCTTAATCTACTGAAGAAGCTTAAATAGATATTGAGATTGCTGTGTTTGGATAACCCAAATGCAGGCTTTACAGGAGGTTGTGCTGGTGTCAGAACAGTGCTATCCATCGTATGGTCTGTTTCCCCTGGGGGCTGAGGTAGACAAGCATTTGGCAGCTATGCAGGGAATAGCAGCACTGCTAATTGCATTTATTTGTATTTCATACTTTTTAAGTTTTGTGCATGTTTTATAATGTACATTCTATTTTTATCAAGCCATACCTATTCCTACTTTATAAAAGAATAAATGATAAATACAATGAAATTGAATGCTCAAAAGTGTTTGAACCTATGGCGATGTGACACATAAAAAGTCTGAGAATATTAACCTCAGAGTGGAATTATTCTCAGGGTAAACATGCTGTTCTGATTGTAGGAATGTCACAAGGAGCGCTGGAAAAGAAAGATCATGAGCTTTGAAATCAGCCTGTCTAGAGTAAGAATTCCCTTTCCATTTTTTGAAAAACAATACGTCCTTAAACAAGTTATTCACATATCTACCAAATCCAGATAATAACAAGCTTCTCAGAAATCATCTCAGGAGAAATAGCAAATCAATGAAATCATTTAGTACAGAGCTGACAACTTAGTGTCCATTGGTGTTACCGTGTTTCCCCGAAAATAAGACCAGGTCCTGTATTAATTTTTGCTCCAAAAGACACATCAGGGCTTATGTTCAGGGATGTCCTCCTGAAAAATCTTGCTAGGTCTTCTTTTCCGGTTCGGTCTTCTTTTCTGGGAAACGCAGTAGCTCTGTTCTCGCTTGTCTCTCTCCTAGTGCCCTGGGACTTCCCTTTGGCCACTGAGTGCTAGTCTGTCTTTGTGGTTACATTCTGTTGTGTTTCTTGAATCTCTGTCACCATTAAATACAGATATTCTGTAGGTTTATTTTCTTAGTGCTCAATGTAACCCATCCTTTATTTAAAAGGCAATAACTATTAATACTAATAAGTTACTATTTAAAAGGCAAAAACTGCAATTACTTTTGCACCAACCTAATACAAGAAAAAATTATAATTTTTAGAGCAACTAATACTGGATGACGTAGAAGAAGAGCTTCTTCCCTTGACCACCATTTCTTGGTTAACGCTCTCCTGTTTCACTCCCACACCCTTCTCTTCACACTTCAGAGGCTAGGTTCCCCGTCCCCTGAAAAGTATGTTGGGACCCTGATCCTCTTTATTCCTCTTTCCCCATATTTCTAGTAGGAAAAGTTGCCTTGCTCCATTTTCACCTCACCTTGTAACAGGATTTAGATCAGCTTAGGCTCCAAAGTCCTAGCTCACTCAGGTTGAGTCTTACCCTGTAAACTTTCTTTATATAAAAAAATACAAACAAAACCCCTCTTCCACCATAGCATTTTGCTCTCCTCTTACTCCCTTTTCTTTATCTCGATTCTTTGATCCTTTTCCTTATCTCCCTACCAAACACTCTCCACCACCCCACCACCCCACCGTGTACCAATAGCAACAGCAAACATTATGGCTCAGTTTGGAACATTAGTTCCAAAGACTTAAATTTGAGCTACAACATAAAATTATTATCTTTCCTACACACTGCTGAGTTACCATCTCATTATTATTACTGGCGAAACAAACACGTAAGCCCCACGGAAAGACATATATGTAAGGATGCACAATTAATCACCAATTCCATCGTGTGCTTCAGCAAATTACAATAGAAAACTTCAAACAGAGACTATAAAACAGGGGGAAGTCACACTGCAGCAGGACCAGAGACTGTAGATCCAAGAGAAGGACACTTTTATAGTCTTATTCAGAAAGAAAAATGTGTCATCTACAAAAGCAAGGGACAAAAATCATTTGACTCCCAAATAGTAGATATGGTAATGTCATACAGACAAAGCCACAATTAGTTAATTTATTATTCTAACAATATATTATCCTTGTTGGAGACAACCAACGAATTGACTCAAATTAATTTTTCCACTTCCAATGCCTCTTTTTACGTCTCTTTACATAAAGACACTTTAAATAAAAGACACATAAAGACAGTTGAAATAAATATCCACATATTTAATAAGGAAAATCTTCATTGATGTGCATTTTATTTAGGAGGGGCTAACATCAATTTAAGCCACAAATATTGATCAGACTCACCCAAAGCTGCATATATTTTAATAATCTTCTGTACTTGTATAGTTAAATACAACACTGGTTATGCTTTTCTAGTGTCCAAACATTAACAATCGGGGATGGTCCAGCACTGGAAATGACTGGGTGCAATGAGCTGGGAAGGATTGCACGCATAGATAGGTGGGGGAAGGAGTAGAGTTTCCCTACTGTCGATTAGGCCTACCTACATCAGAAACATTGAGCCTCATCAGTCATATCACTAATAAAAGAAAACCACAAGAATATATCAATCTCCATGACAGAGATTTGGAACTGTTCAAATGGCATTCATCTACGTTTATAGTGTAACTTGATTATTAATAACACAGTCTCTGGAGACAGATCATGGGCTTTGCTAGCTCTTTGACATAATCAAGGTGTTTAACTTCTTTGTAAAGTTCTTATGAAGCTTAAGTCATACCATGAAATACTTAGAACAGTTTATTCAATGCTTAAAAATGATTTGCTCCTATTTTTATTCCAAGTTATATTTAAAATATGGCACAATTTATAGGAGATTTCTCTCTAGAAGCTCAGGAAAGCTACCACATACCCTGAATTAGTACACTAACAATGGTGTGGATAATTCAAAATAATTATTATGCTCTGAGACCTTCACATTTAGATAATCAGTTATGTATAGGATGATGAGCATTCCCAAAACAACCTCAGGACCTATAAGAGGACTAAAAACTAACACTTCAAAATTAGGTTAACATGATTATAAATCACTCAATAAAAGTCTTGAAATGTTATAATGGGACTATGACATTTCTAGGCCTGCCTCACAGAGACCAAGATGCCTCAGAGACATCAACATCATGTACAGAATGTAGGCAGAATATATGCTATAAAGTTATTAATTATAGTATATTTTAAACATAAAGCTATATAATATACAGTATATAGAATAAAGGAACCCATGAAAAATAATAAATAATGTGTCACTTTACTTTGCACATGTTCCAGTGAGAAGGGTTCCCAGAGTTGGAGGAAAGACTGTCCCCAGGCACTTGGAACTTATATTCCTAGTTTCATGATTAAGATCATTCAACTATCTTTATACTCTGTCTAATCAAGAGTATACTCTAAAAAGACCATTTAGGAGATTGCTAATTAATCTTTTAAAATGTAAATCTAAACTTGACATTCTCCCTCTTAAATTGTTTTCTAGATACTCCAATCAATGAATTAAAAAAAAAAAGTGAGGATCACACATTCCTTGAGACAGAAAAGAGGAGACAGAAAGAAAAGATGGTTGGGAGTAATGATAAAGAGGGTTCCAGGATGAACCTGAAGCACTATAAAATGTGGAAGTCAGACAAGGCAAGAGTAGTAAAGGAGATAAAGGAGGAACTCATGCTATAAAAGAACTGGAGAATGTGTCTTTCGAGCCAAAAAACCAAAAGGGTACTAAAGAGAAAGGAGCAAGCAAACATGTCTAATTCTGCTGAGAGTTTGAATAGCATGATAATGGAGATGTGACCATTGGCTTTGACACTAATAATAGAGATTACTATGGTATCAACAAGAACAGAGCAAGAAGTGGAGCAAAAAGATTTAGAGTAGATGGGGGAAAAATGAGAGACTAGGCAATAGAAGTGGTTGTAGAAAGTTTGATAGAGAAATGGGAAGGTAACTGATGGGGTACATGACTCAGGGAGGGTATTTTAAATAAACAGATTCTAGACTCTGTGCTGGTCAGTGATTTCATTGGGTTGGCTACTCAATGTTCAGTGCCTCGTGCAATGCCCAGCACACAGTAGACGCTCAAAGAATCGGTTGGAAGAATCACTAATTAAATAGAGGATATAAGCTAGAGCTCAACTGCATGATGATGAATAGGACCCAATGGAGAGAGAAGTTTATGGCTACAGAGAGGAGGAGGAGCAGCCATACATCCTTCATGCGTGAAACTCCACTTTGATTCAGTACCATGCCCTCCCATAGGTCCATACACCAGAGAGTTTAGGTTGGCCTAATTATTTTCTTGCATTAGCAATTTTTTTTTAATTTCTATTTCACCTTGTTCACCTTTCAGGGAAGCCCTTCTGTATCTCTCCTTCTCTTCATATGGCTTCCATTGTTTTTTTGGCTGTCGTTCTAACTAGTCAACAAGTTCTGTAATGGAGAAGACTATGCCCTACTTGACTTTTCATCTTAGTGTCTAGCAAAATGTCTGGTAAAAATCAGACATTGATACATATTTGATGAATAAACAATAAATGCCATTCCTGGGAATGCAATGTGTTTTTTATTTAGTACACATTCTAGTCATCTTGGTATTTCTCATTACACACTAATCTATGAATGGATATTAATATTTTGGTTTACTAGTTCCTGTGGGTTGACAAGCTTGACTCAATTCCTTACAGTTTAAGAGAACAAATAAATTCCTATTTTGGATTATGTGAATTTAGGAAATAGGACCCTAATCCCAAAAGGTAGAGGCCCAGCCACCTCCATCGTATACCAAGTTAACTAGTATAGATACTAAAAGTAATAAATTATTACGTCATCTCACAAGTTCTGAATAAAAGTATTTTCCTATTTGCTTATGAGTGACTTAAAACCTTAAAATTAAAATTTTGAATTATATTTGATTACAGCTCATATGGCCATGTACTCTTCCTTTTAGTGTCATATATTACCAAACAATGAGACAACCCACAATGTCACAATAGAGGACAATTTATTTTACATTAACTTTTTATTTAATGTCCAGATTAGATTTGTCCTAAATGAATAGTAAGATTTCAATGCTAAGTTCTCATCTCTAGCCTTACTGTTATAGAAATTGTCACTAAATGAATTAACTGTAACTTCTTTTGACATTTATTCTTATATCCCAGGGTTTAAAGAAGCTACCCTATTTTTAATTTTTTTTTTTTTTGGTAACTATATTCCTCTGGTCTTTCATTCCTATTAATATTTAACATGAAATATGATGCCTTTAAATATCAATAAATGTCCCAGGTCATCCATAATTCATTAATTCCTTTTTAACATGTAATCCATAGGTATGGGTATTATCCATTGACTCTGAAATTAAAATGAGATAGAACTGTGGCAAGCAGCACTGGAAAATAACTCAGTTTCTGCAATCTTATAAAAATCAACTGGTTAGACGCAGTTCATATTAGCTCCGTGTCAAGGAGAAAAAGCTATTAGAAGCACCCCGGGGATCCAAATTGCATTTTATTTATTTTATTTACATTTTAACAATGTTTGATAAGGTAGAGCTCTTAAGAAATACTGTATCATTTGCAAGATAGGGTGCTGAATCTTAAGAAGAAACTAGCCTGAACCATGACAAATGCCATTTTCAAAAATGAATTTTAAATGTATTTACAGCTTCCAGTCTAAAAATATGGCTGTGTTACTAGAAATATGATCACATTCCAACGAGGAAAAACAATGCATGGGTGAAATAGTATTCCTTTCTTAAATTAATCAAAGAACAGTTTTAAAGATAACAGAGTTATCTCTTTAAGGGCTAAGATATTTTTATAAAGCTTTATTTAATTCCCTTAACAATGAATGAAGCTTTACTTCAATGTAGATAAAAATATTTCACTTCTAGAGAAGCCTCAATAAATTTAGTCCATTGCACTGCATATCGCACAATACAATGCTAACAATGGCTGACTACATTTCAAATACATTCATGCTGAAAAAAATGCCTTTTCAGTCATGACACTATCACGGTATATTCTGAGATCTTAATCAAATTATGAAAAAAGGTAGGACTAACTCTGATGCTTGTATCTTATCCAAAATTTTAGTCTCACATTTCTTAGAACGCTCAACACATATTGTAAATAAGCACTAGAAGAATATTTAATAAAATGTTTTGGTTTTTCATCCCAGGGGAACAGACAAGAACACAGACAACTATCTTCCTCACTCAGGTGGCTCCAGTCACTGGTACCTGTATGTATCTCTCAGGGTGTGAACAAGGAAGCAGAAGCATGACAGTTATTACCAAACAAGGAATTTGTTTGACTTCAACTATGGAAAGAGATGCTCATGTTAATCCTTAAGAACACCAGTCTCACCCTCACTAGGGTGTCCTTGCTCTGGCATTTCCTCTTTCTTGACCTCCTTTTCCCAGCCCTCTCATGGCTGGCTCACGAATTCATTCAAATCTCAACTGAAATATCATCTCGTCAGCCAAGACTGCCTGACCACTGGACCGGATGAGGCATGCTCTGTAATTCGATATCCCTTGACCACACTTTACTTTAATTCACAGGTCTGATCACTTCTTGACATTTTAAACTAAATTTAATAGTTGAATCATGCCTTAATTTTCTGCAAGTTTAATGGAGGCTACTATTTTAGCAGTATTGTTCATGATTGTTTCCCTATAGCCTAGAGTAGTACTTGGCACATAAAAAGCTCTTAAAAAATAGTGGTTGGATGAGAAAATGAATGACTGACCAGGGCAGTAGTAATAGTGACAAGAAAAATAAGGTAGAAAAAGGAAACATCACACCGCGTGTTAAAACAGATTTTATTAAATTAGTAAAAGATAGAAGACATAAAAGAAAAAGTGAAAGATGACATGGAGAATTTTCAGACAAAGTGATAAAATGAATTTTGTTTTCCCCAGAATGCTAGGTTCCTCCTGGTCTAGTCCCCACCCCCCATCCTCTACCTGTGAGACTGACCTCAGACTCTGTACTCCATTGAGAACACAGTAATTACAGTTCTTGGAAACTCATGCTGTTCCTTACACATAGAAGCTTTTCCTGATGCTGTTCCCTATACATGCATTGTTATTGACAACCTATGTTCTCAACATTGTACCTACCCATCTCTCAATGATTATCACCACCTTGTCCACAGGCAACATGGCAGCTTTCAAATGTGAGCTCCAGTCTCACCTGCTGTGTGGACGTTTTCCTACATATGATTGTCTTCCTCTCAAGTGAGTGACGCAACCCCTCTTGTTTACTCACTGTACTCTATTCAAACTATCCTGGTGTCTTCACTAATGCCCCATCCTGCACTTGTCTACATTTCTGTCTTGGTCAGCGAAGTAGGAATTTCTTAGTAGCAAAGATGTCCCTTGTTCATTGAATTAGGGGGATTTTGGAGAGAAGATTGGTTTTTAAATTAAAAGATGAATCTAGATTAATCAGGTTGATTTTGAGAACAAACCAAAAAAAAAAAAGGAGCTGTGGTAGAAATAACTAATTAGTTCAGTAAATACGTGTTAATTCATTTTCTAGGTATTATGTTGAGTATGAAGGCTACAATGATGAATAAATAAGGTTCCTGTCTTCAAGAAGTTCCAAATCTATAAATGGAGCCATATTTGAAAACCAATATTTCAACATATAGAGCTATGTACATGATATAAAATTATCCAAGTTTCATAGATTAACATAATTATATCCAAGTTTCATATAGTTATAAGTTTTAGAAATATAAAAGGAATAGCAGAATTGGTTACATAAAATCAGATCATATCAGAAACATATATACCGGTGTCAGGAAAACCCCAAACTACCCTTAAGGTTTCCATTGAAATTTCAAAAACGCAATCTTTCCCTAGATTCTGTCACATAGATATCAGTAACAAATAATCTAGTGATTAACTGAACAAAATGTAAATAACTAAAAACATATGACTTGCAAAACTGACCAAATGATAGAAAAAATTCAGCCAACCAACAAGTCAACTAATGTATGCTTTGTCCTCCTATTAAAAAAAATGCACATTTTTTCTTTTAATATTTTGGTATCATTCTCCTCTACAACCACCCCACTCTGTGCTGTAATGCATATTCAGATTAAATCAGACCATCAATCCTAAAGTCCTTGAACATAATTCATAGGATAGCATTGAAGTAATGCTCATCCAGTGTCAATTTACTGGTCAAGTAGAGGGAATTGAAAGGATAATAATAATATACCTATATCATGGAGTGGGAGAGCGCCAAAATTAGGTAATTGATAGTGGAAAAGGCAAAATAAATGTTGAAAGTTTGCCCCTAAGAAATATGGCACAAATATTAGTAAGAGAACCTAAGCAATCTAAGATGTCACCTGTCATACTTATACACACATGCATAGATGTTGGATTTGAATGAAAATGTATATGACTTATGGTAATGGTTTTCAAAAGCATTAAAAAAAAGTTAAGGTAGTCCAGACAAGCTCAAATGACTACCCACCAAGAGACTTCATATGGTGCCGTTAACTTGGTAATTTCACCATGTTCAGTTCAGATGTTGGTCTTGAGTCCTGCTGAAACTAGGTTTCTCCAGAGCCCTAAAGTTGAGAAAGTCTCCTGAAAATGATATTGACAAGTGACAGAAGTATAAGCTAGGACACCAGCTGACCTCAATTCACCCTCTGTCTTTTCCTCTCTACTCTAGAATTTATTTAGTTTGGCACTTTTTCCTCTTTGATTAAGCCATTCAGTCAAGACTATTTTCAATTGAGAACCATTCTGCCTCTGCTCTTATCCAACCTCCAGAGTTTTCTTATTTCCAAGTTCTTGAAAGAAAGATATGGGGGTGGAACTTAGCATCACATATGTACCACCTACATCTTCTAGAATGTCACATACTATTAACTCTTTCACTGCATTAATTGATTTCAAGTTTGGTTTTTTTCCAAAATATATCAAAAATCCACAAAAAATAAAAAGTTGCCATTTTGAGTATTTTATGCATATATACTCGAACTCCACAGTAAAGTGAAACGTTTTTTGAGCTCAAGGAGTAAACTTGAACTGCAATCAGTGGCTGTAAATATTTATTTGGATATATCTGAACGTCGCAGCAAAGGAGTTAAGTCAAGCCACTTTCAGGTTTTTGATTGGTGTTGGTACATAGAAGCAAATGGAAGTTTTTCAAGCTCCTTTATTGCCTGGTGAGAACCTCCACATTTCTATTTTTAATGCTAGAGACACTCTTTGAATATCTTTATGTGTGACATTGATCTGATTAATCCCTGTATTTTGAATGTATATCAAATCAATACGGAAAAGTGAAATATATATCGGTGTAAACCTACAGATGTTAGCAACCCGTTCTTTCGCTTATCCTTTAGATAAAGATCATGGATAAAATCACTAAGAACATTTAATGCCAAGAAACTTATATTTTTTGGATAATAATCTGGGTAAAAGAGGTTTCAGATTGAATTTTCACAAAATTCAATTTTGTGATCCCTCATCTGTTGAAATACATCAGCATGATGCTAAAAAACATTCTTCTCTCAATATGTGCAGTAAATGTTTTCAGAACTGAAGAAGCTAGATGCAAAGGCATGTTCACATACTCAATGGTAAGAACTAAAAATAAATTTTTAAAACAAGACCACTAAATGTAAGCATTTCTTTACAAAAGTTTGACACTACTGTCATATCATTAAATCATAAAATACTCTTTTCACATTTCTGTTTTTACCGTTTACTTTCAAATTTAGTCTTTAATTTGATCTTTACCACAAAGATAGTGTAGTATCTCTGTTTACAGAGAGGTAAACAGACACTCTTTGAGATTAAATAATTTACCCAAAATGATTCAGTTAGCAGGTAGCAGACTCAAATGTAAGACTAAATCCTGAACCCACATAAACTGAATCAAAATCTCAATTTTGATCACAGAGTGATTTTCCATCTACCTAGAATAGTGTCACTTGCCTCCCTTTTTCAGAAAGAAAACTTATACAAAATGTGTTGTATAAATGTTCACAAGTAGGAAAAAATGTTGATTCATCAGTCTTCTCCTTAACCCTATTTCAAATACATATGCATAATGTCCAAAGTCCTTCTAATGTTATCTTATCCTGATTATGAAATAACCAACAGCGAACCCTCACTAGAATAGTATTAAAGTAAAAAAGAAGACATTACAGTGGTTATATTGTATACGAAGGCCAATGTTACCAGCAGAATAAAAACTCCAAATCGATGAAAAATGAGAAGGTCTACAATGAAATCCATGTTCTGAGCTCACTTCTGTATTTCTAAAATTGGCTGAAAGTTACAATGAGACTCACTCTTCACTAGCAAAAGATCTTAACATCTGTTCCTTCAGACCTAGGCCAGGAGTATCAACAGTAAAGAATGGCCTCATACTTTTCATAAAGCTTCCGCAACTCTCCCCCAAAGGCTACTGGTAATGACTTCTTGTCAAAAGGAATAGAGGAAACATGTTTTCAACTGCCCTGGAAGTATCTCTACATTGATTTCAGAGACGTAGCCATGCACCTGGACGAGTGGGCAGGTGGACATACCATGCCCTCCAGCTCTGAGGCAGATCAGACCCTAACGTGATAGCAGCAGCCCCAACACTCACTGTAGCCTTCAGATTTTCTAGGGTCCTAATTGCACGAATGTAATTGATTTCACTGTCACAGATTATGGTATGTTACGCTCAAATTATACATGACAAAAATAGTATCACTCATCTCTTAACAAGAAGGTTCCTAATAATATGTGCAAATGTATATGTATTTAATTTTAGGTTTCCTATCATCAATTTGTTTTCTTGGGAAAAGCTGTTCTTTGTCTACAGAAAATTTTCATTCCACCAAATAAAATCATTTTAGATCTTCTGCAGTTTTCATTCAATTAGTGAAACATGGATTTGTGTAAACCTAGATCCAGATTCTGGCCACTCTACTTTCATGTGATGTTAATTAAGGAGCATTACTTCATATCTCTAGGACCCAGCATCTTTATCTGCAAAATGGAAATGATAACACCCATTTTGTAGATTTATTAAAGGATTTAATCCACATAAACCACTTACAGTGTCAGGCGTGCAGTACCTACCAAATAAATATTAGCTTTTATCTTAAGTTAGTTTTATTATTGATAAATATCTCAAGTATGTTTCAGCAATTATGATTTGTAAGAGAATCTTATGGTCCCCGCACATTTTTTGTTTGTTTGTTTGGCTCTTTCTTCATTTACTGTGTTTTCTTAACACAACATATTTCAGATAGTAAATTTCCATTTAAGTTACTTTGAAGTGGAAAAACTATTAAAATAACAAAAAACCCTTTACCATATATATTTACCATTTAGAATTAAAGTAAATGTAAGTGGTTCAAAGCTATTAGTGTGTTTACAGTAAGATAAAAATTTTTATAATGGTCACTATAAAAACAAACATTTTGAAACATTAAAATTACACTTATAACATCAACAGTAAATTTCTTCCCACTAACCATATCTTCCCTGTGAAACATTTGATTTTCAGTTATGATAATGATTATTGCTCATTTGGGTAGCTAAAATATTTTCCTCATTTAGGCTAAGAACATTTCTGAACGAGCTTTTAGGAACTATTAGTTCTCTGGAGACTTCCAAGCAGTTTGTCACCCATCGTGAGATACCAGCAGTGGAGTGTGGAATGAATGCTCTGTGTAGGTCTCAGCCTTCCCGTAAAGTATGGGCTGGCGTGGCTGTAGGGCCACCTCTGAATTATTGTCCCATGTCCTATAGTTACAGAGAGAAAGAGCCTTCTCATGGCCTAGACACGTGTGTCACGTGTGATAGCCAATGGCCACATGTTTCCATTTACATTTATTTATGTTGATGCAAATGAAATAAAATTTAAAATGCAGTTCCTCAGTTGCACTAGTCACATTTCATGTGCTCATTACCTACAGGTGGCTGGTGGCCACCATATTGGATAGCACGATTGGATTTCCACCATTACAGAAAGTTCTCTTGGTCAGCATTGTCTGAGACCTTGGAAAATTGGAGACAAGCAAAGCCTGAAGCCAAATGTTACATACCATCTCCAGGATACAATGAGAGGTAGTCAACACTGACTTCTCTTCTTGTTCTTTCACTTGTTTATATAATTTCCTTTGTAAATCTGTCCCGAATTCTTATTTACTGTGTTGTTATTTGTAACTTTATGCGTGTTAGCCAATGAATATTACTTCCACTTGTGGAAGAATGAGAGAGGTATGCTCCATAAATGGATGGCTGGGAACCAGAGAAATATATTTGGCTATTTTATTAAATTTTTTATCATGTTGATAGTGAAACTCTTTCTCATCCCTACTCCCTACTATGTATTTGGGTACACTGAGGCTCCTCAAAAGCCCACTGACTACATTTTATTTCATTTAGAAATTATTTAAGATAGTATCACTATGGTAAACTGCCTAATTAAAATTTGAGGGTGTTTCTCTGAAATGTCCCTGTTATAGGTGCAGAAGATTTCACTCACAATGCTTAATATTAATATCTTGCTCTTGCCATGTCTCTTATTATTATACTTATCAAGAGATTCCATGGGCTGAAAGACTTCAAAGAATAGGACATTTGAACTATGCCAAGCAATTGTCCCTCCCTAAATTCTGATGATAAAACGCTCCTCGAGGAAGGGATGCATTAAATGTTCAGATGATATTCTGTTTGCCAAAGATAGCCAGCTGTTTATACTTGGCAGCAGACTGCAACAGAATTCATCTCATTTGCAAATCTTGAGATATGGAGATGCAGATAAATGTTAGCACTATAAACCAGCAAATGCAGAATGAGCTGTATTCTTAGTATTTGGAGAAAGACTTCATATTTCCTATTTGTGCATATGGAGCTTTGAAAACTTATTCATAAACATGCCATCTGAGCAACATGGCACATGAGGCATTTTTAATATGGTCAAAGCTGTATTAAGATACTTCCTTACATAGTGTTATACAAACAAATATTTTAACATTGCACTTGTATAAAATGTTAATAAAAAAGATGGTTAACAGTGGAAACAAAAACGTGTCTGCTGTGTGTTTGGTTTTTATTTTAATAAAATGAGTGTTTTCTGTCAATCAAGTGTCATAGATTAAAAACAATAACATTCTCTCGTAGAGACAAAAAAGATCCCCAATCCAGGAGTAAAGGGACATTAGGATTTTTTGGTACGTTCACTGGGTTCACACATTCACACCCTAGCCTTTGGGAAAGAGTAAGTTCAACATTCAAGAGGAAAAAATGTTCTCATAAGAAATTTGTTTATGGGTCTTACAAGAAATGTCATGAATTCAAAGTATTGGGTGATAACAAATTTTAAAAATATGAGATTCTATTTTAGCCCAAGCAATTGTTTTTTAACTTGGTTGAAGAAAAACCTTCATTCATAGTAAAAAAAAAAAAAAAAAGTATTACTTGTTTTTGAACAGAAAGCAGTTTAGCCATCATGACTAGCAGATAAGCAAGGCAAAAATCTGTTCTTTTAGTTGAAGAGAACCCACTCTGGATCTGTTAATCAATTCATTTTCTCTGCAGCCAGAAGGCTCTTTGTAAAATACAAATCTGATCACATGGAATTCTTAACTAAAACTGTACAACAGCTTCTTTTATCCATGGGAACAACACCCAAAACTCTAACCTTTAGCATGATCTACACGGTCTAGTCCGGCTTCATTGATCTTCCCTGCCTCGAAACCTGCCGTGACACTGTGGCAGAGTCTCACAGAGTGCCCGATACACAGAGGCACTGCATGAATATTGAATGAATGGAAACAAACAGTATGTTTTTTATCTCAGGCAAGAAGCATTCAGAGAAAAGAGATAGATGGGATATGTACATTTATCTTACCCCCTAAATAAAATCGGAACACCTTCGTCCCCTCATTCTCCATCTCCTTATCACAGCTTATTTTTATAGCATAAATAATACTGGACGTATACTAATGTGTGTATATAAACTTCATAATGTGAAAGATGTCGGGTTTGTCCATGGCAATATCTCCTAATGATTTTAAAAGACTTCGACAAAGTAGATACATGATAAATTTCTGTTGAATTAATGAATGAAGGAATAGCTTTGCTCCTTAGCACTCAGGTGGGTCATCAGTTAAATTGTCAGAAAGCACTTTCCAAGACCATTTTGCCTTCAGGGGTGATCAGTCTCCCCAACTACCCTTCTACTCTCTAAGTGATCTTTTGAGGGACCCATTTACTCACTGCAAATGTCCTTTGGTTCCTCCGTCACCTAAAAAGAACTTCATTGGCACTCTTTGACTTCATGCTAAAGTGATTTAGCAGAGCGTGGTGCTGTGGCTCTGGCTAAAGCTGCCAAGCTCACCGACGCTTCCTTCCCACACTTTGCAGGTCACATCCGGTCTGACCATCTCTCACTTCTTTGGGCCCACCATCGTCAGTCTCACTCACTGGTGTGTCTTTGCATAAACTGGTTCCTTTGCATAACCCCTTTTGCCTGAACAAATTCTTAATTTTTCTGCAAATTGGTGCTTTAGAAGTAGCTTCCTCTGTGAAAGCTTCTGCTGACCTCTGCTTGGTATTTTCTAGCACTTTCTACTTCCCATATTATATAGTCCCTACCGTCCCATCATCTGCTTGCTTACTTGTCTGTATTTCCCCCAGATGGCAGAACCTCTGATGGCAGAGGTGACCATGCTCCACTTGGTGGCTGTGCACAGATCCAGTATTTGCTGAATGAGGACATGGAGGCAAGTACAATTCTAAATCAGGTGCAAATCTCAGGCAGTTATTTTTTAGATTAAGGGTGGATATTTTTTCCCTCAGGACCTAGAACAATATGGGAATGTGATAGGGGCTTACAGCTTAGCACAGTGAGAGAGAGAGAGTACCAGTCGATGGCCTGATTGACATGTATTGACCAAGGTGTAAAAAGTTCCGCTCAGATGTAAGACAAATTGACACTGATCAGAGAGGAACTGAGCTCATCACCAGCAATTTGCTTAAAAAGACCAACTCTTCCTCAAGTCTGTGAAGGATATTCCATCCAAGAACTCAACGTCACTTTTCTTACACTGGCAAAAGCTGCAAACACTGCCATGAGAAGCAAGCAAATATAGGGAAGATCCAGAAAAACATAGTATAAGAACTTATGGCATTAATTTACTGCTTAGTCTTTGATTTTCTAGATAGTACTATGTTTGGGATAAGTTCTTAGATTTCTTCATAAATCCCATTATATTGACTTCTAAGATTTCAATAGTATATTGCTACCAACGTTCGAATGGGTAAGAAGGAAATGTTAGCATATTGAGATCTGTTCTTAGGCAGCACAAAACACAGTGAAATTCTACCTCCTTTTTTAAGATTGTACATTCTACCTGACACAGCATGGAGGGAGCTGCATACATTTTCAGTGTTACAAGTGCAATGGGAAGACAAGTCTGCTCCTTTAATGTGACAATAACAACTTATTATCATAAATCTTAGGAAGCGACTGGAAATGTTAAGTAATTACTGGGAGAAATTATAGTTCAGTATCAACTGAGGCAAAACTCAAATATCCATTATGAGATAAGATAGGCATAAGTTTTCATGTAGACACCATCTGATATAATTCTTTAACATATATTTTTTTTTAGTTTTTGGAGAGTTCCTTGCCTCTCTTAATCTCAATTTCTTCATGAAGAAGAGTATAAAAATGTCTGCTGTGTGACTTTCTGTGGAAATTTAATTAAATAAAAACCATAAAATACTTAGCATATTATTGGCACATAGTAGCTCAATAATAATTGGTTGACATGCTGTTTAGGTATTTTTTATGGGTTCCCAATCAAACATGCTAATTTAATTAAAACCTGATCCTTGATTTTTTTTTCCCCCTCATTGGTCCTAACTGAATGGGGAGGGAGGAGAGAGAGGGCAGTAATGAAGGAATGACAGTATATGGCATGAGGGTGGAGAAATTATGGGGAGCCCAGAGTGACTGTCATGCATTCAAGATGTGTCACTGACCAAATGAGCTTGAAAAAGTAAAAGTCTTCCTTTTAGCAGGTGACTATAAAATGAGGAAACTTTTAAAGGGTTAATTTGTTAATAACTAAGCCAATAGACTATATGAAGAACTCCTTTTTCTTGAAATGGGTCCATTTCTGTGAGTTATCAAAAGAACCACCTCAGTCTGGCTTACACAATAACTTCTACAGTTTGTAATGAAGATTAAATTAGATGTGTAAAGCTTCTGTGTCCCCAAAGATGGCACCCTAATGCACCGCACCTCATAAGAGTCATTCCCTTTGACTCAAGCTGACTGTCAGTTACCCTTCACTGACAAAATGCAGGGGAGGTGATGCTCTGGTCATAATGACCAGCAGATGGGTCAAAAGTGGCCTTGAGCTTCAGACTGAGCCTCTCAGAACTCCCACTTTCAGAATGCTCCCTCTCAGAAAACTAGATTCATTCAAAGAAATCTAAGCCACATGAGAAGGCCAATGAAAGAAGTCACGTTGAAATCCCCAGCTCAGTTTTAAGTCAATAGCCAGCAGCAATGGACCACCTTGGGAACGAGCAATCTTGGAAGCCCATGTCACTCAGATTCATTTTGACCGCAGTTTTAACTAGCATTCGACTGGAAGTGCAAGAGACACACCGAAGAATTAACCAGCTGCGCCCAAACAAGTCACAGAACCAAGGAAAATCACAATAAATTATTATTTAAACATCCTAAGTTTGAGGGTGGTTTTCTTATGCAGTAAAGATAATAGGTACAGATGCTTTTCAAAACTCTTGGCACAGAGTATAAGGTATAAATAAAATAAGATTAGTTGGTAGTACCAGCGATTTAATAGAGAAGTTGATTTTTTAATCTACTGCTATCCAGCTGATGTCAAAAACTTGGTAGAAATAAGTGATACGGTATTACAACAATTCCAAGAGGAGCACAGTTTAACTTCTCTAAAACTAAGATGCATCTTACAATCAATGCGATTGTATAACTGACATTATTTTTTTTTCTCAAAGTACTGAAAGATGCAACTTATAATTGATGGCATCTTAAATCTTGTATGGCATCTTAAATCTTGAAATACAATATATTGGGCAGATTGACTAAAAGACTCCCACTTGGGTCAACTTCCTCAGAATTTCTTGGAGAGTCAGTTTAAGTAGGTTTTGGGCTCTCAATAAATCAGCAAAATATCTTGGGGCAAGATCCAGGCATTTTTATCTAAACAAGCATTCCAGGTTAACTTTATACATAATAAAGTTAACGAAAAACATGGATCCAAGTACCAAAATATCTGGACTAGATTAGAAAATTACAAAATTCGGTAACCAGACCCATATTACTTTAGCTTCCATGGATATATATTCAGTAAGCTATAACCGACATCAGACTTCTAACATTTTTAGAATCTTGAATTGAGAGAGTCAGTAAAGAGACATAAAAACTACTCCTACATTTTATTTTAAAAACTCCATAAAGTGTAATTTAAATTATATTGCTCAAAGACAAACTCTTTTGGGGACCACAATAATGAATCTCCCCTTCTCGCTACATAGCTTTTTACCTGTTACAATTATTTTAATGTTCCAACTGCCTGTATGTTATTTATTCTAAGCCATCTCAAATATGTATGCTGCATAAAATTTAAACATTTTCTTTAACTCAAAAAGATTTAGATACTATAATTATGGATGCCATACTTTAACTAATTATATTCCCTGGAGAGAATGTGAAAATAATTTTTAAATCGACATATACAATATTCTAAAAATTGTTATAAATCTGCACAAACATGCTTTCTAAATATTTAAATTTTTCTTTCAATGTTTGAATTGCGCAGGGAAGTGTACTTGTTTTGCAAACATGAAACAGATTACCTCCAGACACATAGAAAACTGCCTGTTGCTTAGCTCTTTAACTCTCTTTCCCCAAAATGCAAAATTGTTGAGTCAATTGTGGAATTAAATTTGATATTTCACACCCTGATAGCCATGTTGCTGGTTATTTGTGGCTTCTTTTTGTGCAATGAAATGCATCTGGGAGGCAAATACACCATGAAGGTGCTGGAGCCTTCAGCAACTTGGTAGTCAAAACTTCCATTTGGTGAATAATTAAAGCCACTGTGATAGCTTTATGGAACTGCAGTCATCTTTGTTCCATCACATGCAAAATATATTTTCCAGAATTTATTTTTGGAATGGTGTCACTTCTAATTTTGAGAACACGAGGACAAAAATATCCATTAATAAAATTGTAGAAAGTGAATTCTGCTCCATACGGTGGCAGGAAAAAAGAGCAGGTTGTATAACAATTCTTTTTGCCTTATAGCATTGTACACAGAACTGCATTTTGTAGAGCAATTCAAATTTAATAGTTATACAACAAATGTTTATTCAGTAACTTCTGTAAATAGAATGAAATTCTATGTAGGTATGGATATGCTGCAATAGGTAGAATCAGCTTGTGGCGATATTTTGGAAGTTGAAAAATTTGCAATTTTAGGTTTTTATTAGAAGCAATTTCAATAAGAAACAAAGGGAGAAAACTCACTTTAGACAATGGATATATCCAGGGATCCAAGTTCATTTGGAATTACACAGTCAAATATACACATAATATTTGTGAGTTTTGAACAAGAATTAATGTTACGTATTATAAATATCCTTTGTCTTTTCATAACTGTGAGCTTGAATGCTACCGTTCTTTCCAAAACTAATTATTTTTAAGCAGTTGATGGCAGCTGAAATTTTCCCATTCAACTGAATTTGGGTAAAATAAACTTTTTCCACATTATTTCACATTGCAAGAGAGATACTATCTACTAAACTAATAACATTCCAAATCAAGTGACTTCTTTTTTTTATAACAACCAACATTAACCACTATTTGAACTGTCATAGCACAAGAAAAACATCTACTGGGAGTATTGTGCTGGGGCAATGAAAATGCTCCAAAAATGGGCTACATGAGTAACAATATCTGACAAAAGAGCACGTCAATATTTTGAATCATAAAATATCAATAAGACATAAAGAACAACAGAATAACCCCTCCCACCATAAAACTATCAGTGTTCACCAATTATCTTCTGAATTTCTCTACGTTCATTCTTTCTCCTTCCTCTAGTCTTAGCAGTCCTGGGGAGAGTGCTGATAGGAATAGTAGTGGTAGTACCAGCAGTTACAGTAATAGCAGTAGTAACAACTATCGTTTAGTGAGTATTTACTACTATACGCTTACCATTGGCTTTAGTGCATCACACCATCTGAACGGTTAAGAAAATTGTTTAAGTTGCTGCAGCTATCAGATGAGGGAGGTTGGGACTATGAACTCCCAGTCTCTCTCACTCCAAAATTTTACCTGTACCAAAATAAGTACTATTGGGTTTCCCCGAAAATAAGACCAGGTCTTATATTAATTTTTGTTCCAAAAGACACATGAGGGCTTCTGTTCAGGGGATGTCAGCCTGAAAAATCATGCTAGGGCTTATATTCTGGTTAGGTCTTATTTTCAGGGAAACACAGTATGTAAGTACTTTGACTTTGTCTATAATCTTCATTTTAAGAAAGTTCACACACACACAACACACACACACGAACATGAGTTTTATTCAAATATAGCCAGATAGCATGTTCTGACGTACACAGAACAATGTTTTATGACATGTGAGTAATTAGTCAACAATTTTAAAAGGCGAAAGATTTATACGATCTGAAGAGAAACCAGAGTATTATTAGTCAATAATTTTATTAGTGATCCATAGTGGCACATGATAGCATTCCCCACATCTTACCTCTTGAGCTTTCAGTTCTCGGTATTACTAGACAATGGGAATCAGCCCACTGCAGGAATTACTATGTGCTTAGGATGAAAACTAATGAGCAGAGTCAATCAAACTAGGGAGAGAAGGAGAAACTGTGTGACTCACAGTCAAGTGCATCAGGAATACAGGAGTCAGAATCAAGGGTCCAAGAAAGAAAATAGGCTATTCAGGGAAACAGTCTAATAATATTAGTATTCAAACTTTTAGGACCTCAGATGCTCAACCAATTTACCAAAAAACTCTACACACTTTGATTCATTGAGCAGATATCTAACAGAGAAATGCAGTCCACATATATGCTTACCTACAAGGGATCTAACATCTGATCAAGAATAGTAGGAGAGTCAAAATAAAACCAAACCAAAACAAAACAAAGGTCAGGGAAAGCAGAAAACCAAGAGTATGACTTTGTGCAAATGCTTCACTGGCTCCTAAGATAATGTATATTTTCAATTCAAAATATATGATTCAGACAGATGTGTCCAAACAAGCTAAATTATTGAAGAGAACTGCGAAGTCTGAGTATGAAAAGATGCACGTGAACCTTGAAAATGCTTTTGTTACATTATTTAAAATAGTTCTAAATGTCAGGTTACCGCTGGTGGTACTGTTCTTACGAGTGGCATTTGCAAAATAATATTTGCCAAAGTTCATGTGACTATTTCTGTGAAAACTCTAGGCAAACCTCTTTTTCCACTTGAAGATACTGTAACTGATACCAGTGTAACTATTGTTTTTGTCATTCTTACATAAAAAGCTTAAATTAATATATGCCTAGGATGTCTTACATACATATTTCAGATTTTTATGAGCAATATGATTGCCCCATAAGGAAATTACTTTGATTACAACTGTTTGACTGACTACCAAAAGTCACTGGAAGTATTCCATTAAACATTCAAAATGGTCATTTGTTCAAAGTATTTTCATATTAAAAAATGCTTGAGCTGTGTTCAATACAATATACTTTATTTATTCTACTCACACTAAATAATTTAATAACTCACAGATTATACCTGCTATTATAATTTTGTGGTTTCTTTCAGAATTAAGAAATTTCAGAAAATATATTCAAGAGAAGCATATACTTAACATAATTCAGTTTTGAAATATAATGAGGAGTAAAAATCCTGCATGATAAAATTAATTTATGTTGTAGGAAGGAATGCGAATGGTGAAATAACATTTAACAGATGAATGGGTGTGTTCAGATACGCAGAACATAGTGGTGCCATACTTCCATGTTCATTATTAATGGATATGCTATTACAGAGACAAAATCTATACATATTTGCAAAAACTCATATTTTTAAACTCATAAAAAATGAGTGCATTTAGAAGTGATATTATACAGGATGTTAATGTTGTGAATTTAGATTTTTATAAAAATCAAATATTTTTCTTTTGAGGTAATTGTAAATTCCCATGCAGTTATAAGAAATTCCACAGTGTTTCCATTTACCTTTACTCATTTACCCCCAATGCTAACATCTTGCAAAACTATAGTACAATATCATAACCAGGATGTTGACATTAAAACAGTTAAGATACAGAGCATTTCCAAAACCACAGATATCTTCTTGCTGCCCTTTTATAAGTCACACCCACTTCCATCTCACCAAGCATCCCCCCTCCCCCCACCCCGCTCCCCACACCGCGTGCCCCAGTCTCCTTAACTCCTGGAAACTACTAATGTGTTCTCCATTTCTATAATTTTGTCATTCTCAAGAGTTGTATAAATATAATCATTCTCTATATAATCTTTTGGGATTGGCTTATTTCACTCAGCAAAATTCTCTGAAGATTCACCAAAGTTGTTGTATTTTATCAATAGTTTGTTACTATTTAGTGCAGAGGAATATTCCAGGTGTGAATGTATCACAGGCTGATTAACTGTTCACCCATTGGAGGACATTTGGGTTGTTTGCAGTTTGGGGCCATTATGAATAAAGGTATTGTGTTTATGCACAGAATTTTGTGGGACCATAAGTTTTACTTGATCTAGGATTAATGTCCACGAGTGCAATTGCTGGGTCATATTGAAGACACTGCCTTAGCTGGTTCCCAGAGTGGCTGTTCCACTTTACATTCTCACCAGTAATGTTGAGTGATGATCCATTTTCTCCACTTCCTTACCAGTATTTGATGTTGTCATTATTTTTTTCTTTTAGCATTCTGATATGTATATAGTGATATCTCATTATGGTTTTAAATTCCATTTCCCTAATGGCTAATCATGTTGAAAATCTTTTCTTGTGTTAATTTGCAATCTATATGTCCTCTTCAGTGGAATGTTTGTTTGGCCCATTTTCTAATCAGGTTGTTTGATTTTAACTGTTGAGGTTTGAGAGTTCTTTACATATTCTGGATAACAGTTGAATATGTGGTTTGAATATTTTCTCAAAGTCTGTACCTTGTCTTTTCAGCTTGGAACAGGACCTCCCAGAGAAAAAAGTTTTCAATTTTGAAGTCCAATTTACCATTTGTTTTCTTATTATGAGTCATGTTTTTGGTGACAATACCGACACCTAGATCCTAAAGACTTTTCTTTGTTTTTAAGTTGCATAGTTTCATGTTTATATTTTACATTTATCATTCACTTTGAGTTATTTTGAGTATAAGGTTGACATTATTTTTCTATCTACAGATGTCCAGTTACTTTAGCACCATGTTTTCAAAGGGATATCTTTCCTCTATTAAATTGCTATTGCACCTTTGTCAAAAATCAGGTATAATATTTGAGTGAATTTATTTCTGGGATCTCTGTTGGTTCCCATTGATCTACCAATCCCTCTGCCAATACTAAACAGTCTTGATTAGCTACATAGTAAAACTTGAAATCAGGTAAACAGATTCCTCCCACTTTATAAGTTTTTTCGAAAACTGTTTTAACTATTCTAGTTCCTTTGGATTTCCATGAAAGTTTTTAAAGAATCTTGTCTATATCTACAAAATATCCTGCTAGGAGTTTTATAGACAATGCATTAAACCAATATATCATTGTGAGGAGAGTCGATATCTTTACTATATTGAATCTTCCAAGCCATAAACACAATATATCTCTCCACTAACTTACATCTTTTTAAATTGCTTTCCTCAGCATTTTGTAGTTTTCAACTTACAAATAATGTATATGTTTTGTTATATTTTACCTAAGTATTTCATTTTTCAGTGAATATAATGGCATTTTGTTTTTGAGTGTCCATATGTTTATTGGTTGAATATAGAAATATAATTAATTTTTATTTATTTGTTTTGTATTCTGCAACCTTGCTGAACTAACTTATTATTTCTAAGAGGTCTTTGTGTAGATTTCTTGGGACTTTCTATGTAGACAATCATGTTATCTGAAAATAGGAACAATTCTGTTTCTTCCTTTCTAATGGATGCCTTTTATTTTATTTTCTTGTCTTATTGTAATGGTTAGAACTTCCAACACTAAGTTAAATATAAGTGACAAGTCCAGGCATCCTCGCCTTCTTTCCTTCTTAGGGAGAAAGCATTCAGTCTTTCACCATTAAGTACAATGTTAGTTTAATTTTATTTTCTTAATATGCTCTTTATCAAATTGAAGAAATTCCCATCTGTTTATATTTTCCTGAGATTTATTTTTTATTATTATCATGAATGGGTGTCGATTTTTTCAAATGTTTCTCTGCATTGATCAATATAATCATGTAATTTTTATTTTTTATCTTGTTAATATGGGAGGTTACATAAATTGATTTTCAGATATTGAAATATCCTTGCATCTATAGTATAAACCTCATTCAGTCAAGGTTTATAATTATTTTTATATATTGCTTAATTATATTTGCTAATATTTTGTTAAGGGTTTTTAATGTATATCTTTATGAGAAATAGTGTGTAGGGTTTTTTTGTTCTTTTTTGTACTGTCTTTGTTGGGTTTTGGTATTAGGGTAATATTAACTTGATAAAGTGAATATAAAGTATTTCCTACTTTCCAATTTCTGTAAGAGATTGATGTAGGATTGGTGTTCATTCTTTAATTGTTTGATAGAATTATCCAGTGAAAACATCTGTGCCTGGAGTGTTCTTTTTCCAGATGTTTTTATTATAAATTCAGTTTCCTTAATAGTTGTAGGATCTTTCAAATTTATTTTTATATTGAATTGAGTGAATTGAAGAAATTTGGGGTTTTGGTAGAATTTGTGAATTTTATCTGAGTTATTACATTTATGTACATAGACTTGGTCATAGTATTCCCTTATTATCCTTTTGATGTCTGCAGATATCCCTTGTTTTATTCCTGGTTTTAATATTTTGTATTTTCTCCATTTATTTCTTCGTCCTTTTTGCTTGTCAATTTTATTGGTCTTTTCAAAGAACCATGTTTTCTTTCACTGATTTTCTCTATTGTTTTAGTTTTCTATTTCATTGATTTCTGATCTTATTATTATTTCCTTCTTTCTACCTGCTTTGGATTTATTCTGCTCTCCTTTTTCTTGTTTTTCTATTTTA
Source organism: Rhinolophus sinicus (assembly GCF_036562045.2). Taxonomy (NCBI): domain Eukaryota; kingdom Metazoa; phylum Chordata; class Mammalia; order Chiroptera; family Rhinolophidae; genus Rhinolophus; species Rhinolophus sinicus. The sequence continues at coordinate 119,008,947 of NC_133757.1, forward strand.
TTTTATTTTTTCCGATGGAAGCTTTGACTATTGATTTGACTTTTCCTCTTTTCTAATGTAGGCATTTAGTACAGGTACCTCCCACTTTTCAACAGTTTGTGTTACACCACATTGCTTTTAGGGAAAACCTACATTAGTATCTGTTTTCTCTAACCGAAAGAAATCCAAAGAGGATTTCTCCTTTTAGGAAAAATGGTTGAAATGCAAAAATAGCCCTCAGCCTTTGTTCTGTAGCAAGCGTTACAGAGGCAGCTCACTCACCCTGAGCAGTTAGAATGGCCTCAGCCAGCTCCTTCCCCGGGAACTACACTCAGCATCTCAGCCTCAAGCTGCCCGAGGTTTGAACTGTCTGTGTGCATCTGTGCTTTATCTCAGTTTACTTTGTTCATCCATTAGCAAGATGTGTCCTAAGGTATCGAAAAAGCTTAGGAGAGTTCATAGTGTGTGTTACACTTAGTATAAAACTGGATCTAATCAAGTATTTTGATCATAGTGAACAAAATATAGACATTGTGCATGCATTGAACTTCTGAAAACGCTCAAAAATGCTTCCATATAAATTAATGGTAACTGTGTCTTTGCTTGACACCATTTAGGCTTATGAGGGTTTCATAGAAACGCTTATTTCTGGATAGTGGGAGAAACCTGTACATTACATAACTTCCCTCTTAACACTGTTGTAGTTGTATTTTGATATGTTGAACTTTCATTCAGTTCAACGTGTTTTTTGGATTTTCTTGAGACATCCTCTTTAAACCACAGATTACTTAGAAATGTGTTGCTTGGTTTCCAAGTGTATGGAAATGTTCCTGTTATCTGTTATTGATTGCTAGTTTGATTCCATCATGGTTTGAGAAGACCTTCTGCTTGATTTCAACACTACTAAGTATGTTGAAGTTGGTTTTATGCCCCAGGATATCGTCTATTTTGATACATGTTCCATGGGAATTTGAAAAAAATGTATATTCTGCTCTTGTTGGGTGGAATTGTCTACAAATGTTGATTATATTCTGCTGGTTGATGGTTTTGTTTAGCTCTATATACTTACTGTTTGTCTGTCCAGTTGTTCTATCAATTGCTGAGAGTTCCCAGAAAGATATTAGGATGAAACACAAGCTATCTATGGTTAGGACTCATCCAAAGGTCACTGTGCTGTTAGACACAATCATTCTAAGACACAATTATATATATATATATATATATATATATATATATATATATATATATATATACACACACACACACACACACACACACACATGCCATTCATGTATTCCATAGCATGAAATTAAAAGATAATTCTGACTTATCTACTGTACCTAGTGTATCTATCAGGTTTTATCCACACAAATAAAGCCAGTAGGTGATGCATAGTAAGATACTTATTATAAGATAGTGGCTTATTGGGAGGACTGGTTAGACAAGTTCAAAATCTGCAGGCCATGCAATCAGGAAGGGTAGGTTAGAGCTCTCAGGAGTGAGGTGAAGCCACTGACTTTTCCAAAGTGCATTTATTACTTTATGATTAAAAACTAGGTTACAGTAAATAAATAAAATATGCATATGCTTTGACACAGCAATTTTGTTTCTAGTAATTTATCCTAAAGAAATGATTAAGGATGTGCATAAAGATTTATGTATATAATGCTCATTGCAGCATTGTTTATTATAACAAAATGGAAAATAGCCAATCCTGCAATATAAGAATGTGGCTAAATAAATTACAGTGCACCCACTTTATGTGTATCACGTATTCAGTAAGATGATTCTGTGGAAGTTCACACCTAACATGATATATCGCCCTTTATTAACAAGTTTTATAACAAGGGAGTGGCTCCAAAATAGTACACATAATAGGCTCATATTTTGATTAAATATATACATTCTTAACAGATGTCTATGTCAAATTTTTAACTGATTGCCTCTGTTTAGTTTGTTTGTGAATGGTTTTTATGTTCTTCTTTGTGGATTTATGTAATTTTTGAAATTTCTGCAAAAATGTGCATCACTTTTAGAGACAGAAAATGTGTTACAAGAAAACAATTAACACCCTATTTATAAATATGACAAATCTTTCTGCATGAGAAAAATAGAAGGCTAACAAGTATTATTATAAAGTATACAAATATGCCCCTGGCCCAGAATTTTATCAGTAACACCAAAAAAGAGTATTTTCCTACCCTGAAAAAAGAGTAAGAAGAAACCAAATCAAATATCTGTCACAAGAAAGTTGGATAAAGTCAGGCTCACTGGGGAAAGACTGAGGAATCAAGTCTGAACGAAAACAAATACCTAATTTTAAAACACATAATGATTTAGTAATAATTAATTAATTGTATTTTTATTACTGTTATTTCATTTCACTTGGTTTCAAAATAAATGATTGTAATGATTACCATATGCCAAGTGCCAGCTATATGATTTTTATCTAATCCTTACAATATTTCTATGAGATTGGCCCTGGTATCCACTTAGGGGGATATTTTGCTGACACCGAATTGGACTGTCATAGACGCTTTAAAAATTGTCCAAATATTCTGCCATAAGAAAAGATGAAATAGTGCCATTTGCGACAACATGGATGGATCTTGAGATTATTATGCTAAGCGAAAAAAGTCAGAAAAAAGTCGAGAACCATATGATTCCACTGATATGTGGGATATAAAACTGAAAGCGACAAAGGAACAAGGCATACAAAGGAAGAAACAAAAACTCATAGACACAGACAATAGTTAGTGGTTACCAGAGGGTAAGGGGTGGGGGAGTGTTAGATGAGGGTAAAAAGGACCAAATATATGGTAATGGAAGGAGAACTGACTAGGTGGTAAACACACAACATGATATAGATGATGTATTACAGAATTGTACACTTGAAAGCTATGTAACTTTACTAACAATTGTCACAATAAATTTTAATTTGAAAAAAAAATTGCCCAAATATATGCAGGTAATAAACAGTACATCTGGAATATAGTCAGATTTCTTTGAACCCAAACTCAATATCCTTCCTTTTATCTCCTCAGATAGTGAAGATATTTTATTACCTGTATTAAACAAACCTGACATCCAGATGTGCTCTGAACATCGGGACACTGGAAGGAATAAATGTAGGTAACGGGTATGTGCCAAAGAAAACTAGGATTATAAACCCAAGACAATTATAAAAGAAAATGGAATTAGAGGAAAGATTTTAGTCTAGTAGTGGAGGATTAGCCAAAACCTCTAGTATTTTAAGAGTGACTAAAGAATAGTTTGGGGTCTTCATAGGGTGCTCTGGTCTATCCCCCTTCTTCTAGCCTAAACATCATGAACAGGACAGTCAGACATGTTTGGGGTGAATCAATCATTTACCAATTCCAGCCTGTTCTCACGCACAGGAGAGCCATGAAGAGGACAGAAAAGATATGTCACGGGGATTTCCAGTTTCTTGGGTCCCAGGAATTTGTGATGAATATAATGGCAACATGAGTGGCCCAAGACAGCATGCAGAGTTCCTGAGGCTCCAATGCTGCAATTGCACTGGGGCTGGCACAGGGGTTTTTGAGAAAGTATCTGGGCTGGGGACGACGGCAGGAAAAGCCCAGGAAAGGCTCACAGACCCGGAAGGCCAGAGCAATTCAACGTGCCATCAGAAGCAGAGCAAAATAGGGAAGGCGAGCAGCCTAGAGGATGGGTCCCTCTACGAAGTCTTAAATTCCCCCCTCAAAAAGGAATTAAAACCAGCAGAACTGTGATAGAACTGTTTAAAGGCCCCAATGCCAGCTATAGAGAAAGTGAGAACATAAACTAGTATCTTTTTTCCATAAGAATATAAAACAGTATAGGTTTTTATAACTTTGTAATGTATAACTATCTTAAAGATAGGCGCATTTATCATAATCGGTGTTTAGCAAATCTGTCTGCATGAATGTAAGTAATGTTGAAATTCTGTAACTTTGTATTTTGTGTATCCTTTAAGAATCTTCTTTAGATGTTTACTCCCTAGTCTCTGTGAGAATATGAAATCATTTCTAAAAAATAAATAAATAAAAAGTAAAAGTCTCTCTTCTTTACCAGGACAATTATTTAGTTTGTAAACTTAACAAAGACGCTCATTTCATTTTGTTCTCATTTGGTTCCACTGTTCTTTCACACCATTATATTGTCCCTTCCCTGAGTCATATTTCCCAGAAAAAAAAAAAATCGAAAAAGGATCATTGGTGTCCTAAAGTTGAAAAAGAAAAAAAACACCAGTGCATTAACAGTGATGACTCTGAACTATATAAACACATATGGGAGGATCCGAGTATGAAGCCATCGGTTCTATCTGCCTTAATACTATGACGTGCTAATTATCAGCAAGCACTACTGGACAGTTAGTTACCATTCAGGAGCAGTAGTGACAGAGATATATTTTGGATTCATTGTACAGACATGGGATTTAAAATCCTAGGAAAGGATGAGATCACCAAGGGCACAAGTATAAATAGAGGAGAAAAGTCCATGAACAGATCACTCAAGATCTAGCAAAGATGACTGAAAACCAACAGTCATAAGAATTAAAAAGGAAAAAGAGGTAAGATAAGAATTAAAAGAAAAAAAAAGATAGTGTTTCAAGGAGGAGAGAGTAATTAACTAGGTCAAATGCTGCTGACGGCTAAAGTAAGATGAAGACTGAGATGAAGATGAATTGGCCATTGGATTTAAAGACACAGTGAGTACTGGTGACCTTGATTAAGTTCTTTCAGTAGAGTCACATCAACAAGAAAAACAGAATGGAGGATCCAAGACAGAATGAAAGGAGAGAGATTCAAAAACTCTCGAGGACTTTTATGGATAATTCCAGGAGATAAACAGGGTATTAGCTGGAGATAAAAGTATAATCAAGCAAGGGTACTTCCCAAATTGGAGAAATAGCATCAGGCTTGTATGCTAATGGAGATTATCCAATAGAGATTATCCCATCTGGTAACACAGATTTCCAGGTTTGAGGCTTCCTCCCTAAGGATGGGGTGGGAAGGAAGAGGTCATTGGAACTTATTGAAAATGAGGGGAAATGATCAGAATTTAGAGCTCTGCCATATTCATCTGCTGTATTTCACTACAAAATCTATTTTGTAGCAGTTATAAATGTGCCCATTCAGCTTTGTAAACAATTTTCATTTATGTTGTACGTTAAGGAGCATACAACATTTATTAGGCAACTCTTTTATCCCAATTCAAAACCTTGGGCCCTTCTTCTCATTCCAGCTGGTATCCTCATCAGCCCTGCACAGACTTCAACTATTTCACCCAGGTACCATCAGCTTGGTCAGGCCTGGACCACCTCCATCCCACGGCCTGCCTGGGCTTAGCTGAGCCACAGTGTGGGAAGCACCTCAGTACTCACACCCATGCCTCACTCGGGAATACACAGCACCACCGCTGAACACGGAGTGATGAGGACCAACAAGTAAACATTGCCGCCTTTTTTGCCTGAGCGGAAGGTTCTGAGTGAGATACATTTTGTAAGGTTCTCATAGGTTGCCAAGGGAGCCTTTTAGAGTAGATAGCTTGATAACCCATCTTTATTTGGCTTTTCCCTCTGCCTGGTTTTGCCCCCTTTCTATTCCCTGGGATAATGTTTGCAAATAAAAACAAACCCTTGTGTCAGTCTCTGCTCTGGGGGAAACCCAAGCAAAAGAACTATCCAACCAAACTTTTTGCCTAAAAATATAAACATATTCCTGGCTCACTAACCCAAAGCTGATCCATTTCCTGTTAATGAAAACTGAATCAGTGCCATGGAAAGTATGTATTTGTAGAGTAAGAGACACAAATGTGAAATCCATCTTTGACAAATGAACATTCTCTTACACATTTTTGCCTCCATGTTTTAAATGAAGAGCAAATAATATGTTGATAGTACAAGTGTAGTTCAGTTATAAAATGGATTCATTGGTTAAATTAAGCGTCTACTGTGTGCCAGAAAAAGAAAATCATGATAAAATAACGAGTAAAAATACTCAAGGAACTAGAAAAATAAAATATTTTAAGCTTTTAAGATCCTTCTCCACACGGAATCTGAAGAATAATGGTCAGGAATCTAATTTAACATTTCCCAGTGCCCTAGAATTTTGCAGTTTTCCTGTCCTTCGAAAAAGCATTTCTCCTCTGAATTCAATTTCATGCCATCCCAATAATACCATGTAGTGACATCTCATAGGTCATCATTAGCTTCCAGAAGCTCCTCTGGCAGGAAGCCCTCTTCTCAGAATTTCCACTCAGGCTTTTGGCCCCTTATGTGTATGCTGAGCATACTTAGAAGAAATAAACCTATCTCAGTTGTATTAATAAGTCAGAGACTCTGACCCTCTCATTTAACACATCCTGCTTAGTAATTATTAAATAACTATGGAGGGAAGTTCGATGCCCTTTTCGTAACCTACCTCACTCATATTCTTGGCCTTGTGGTCATTACTGACATAATTTTAAATATAATCACTGTTTCCCTAAGAATTATTATTCCATTTGCTTGTTCTATTTGTTCATTACATATAAATCTGACTACTTATTGCTTGAAGTATGCAATTATGTGAAATAATAGAAAATAAGCCTCAAATTTGTCATTTCTAATTATCCACAAATGTCAATGTTCCTCAAAATATGCTTCCTGTTTAAGTATAGATTTTGTAGATTCTCTGGTAAATTTTACACTATCATAAGAAGTAGCACAAATAAGATCACCTCTTTTAAAGCTTACTTGACCATATCTGCTGTACCAGCACAGTACATTTTTAATACTTCCCTTCTTCTCTTTAACATATTAAATTGTATGGTATTTTATTATATTTGGTTGGTGCAAACATAATTGTACTTTTTGTATTTACTTTTAACCTTTTAAACCACAATTAAGCTTGCACCAACCTAATACATGCTGACTAACACATTTGTCTGTCACTTTACGTGCTCCAGCAGCAGTCACCATGCCATTTTCATGCTCCATCTTTAGCCCAGCACCTAACACATAGAAAATCTTCTAAATGAATGCATGAATGAATGGATTAAAGAACATATCAATCAATAAGTGAATGAATACATGAATGAAAGAATAAATAAATGACTGAAATGAGCAGGTTCAATAGAATATACCAGAGTCAATTCCAGAAGCACAATAGAAAATTCTAGATCAATTAAGGAAGTTTTTGTTTTTGTTTTTTTCTTTTCTTCCAGTTTCCATTTCAGTGTTTAAATTGTTCGGATTTAGTGGAAATGAAAAGAGATTTTTCAATGAGCTAATTTTTTCTATTTCAATGTTCTTTCTGACTTTAATTAAATATCTTCCATAAGCTTGTCTTTCGCCTCCTCTTCTCTCTCTCTCTCTCAGAAGTGAAGCAGAGAATGCTCAACTCACAGGCTTCAAGATTTCACAGCTCTATTTTTAATGCTTGCAGTAGAGTTGAAGACATACGTTAAGGATTTTTTTTTTAAGTCTTATTATCATTAATTCCAACAAACTGTTACCGAGAAAGGATTGTTCTGATCAGAATGATACTAATTAATTTTACATAATCAGGGTATGCCATCAGTGTGGCTTTGTCTGCTCTTACAACGTGTCATTCTCAGCTGGATGCCAAATCCCTACCTTTCTGCTTTTACACTTTTTAACTGAGGTTGTTCCAGATGCCAAGATTTCGAGTGTAGAAGGAAGCATATAGAAGATAACAGGAGATTTATACCTTCTTGATTGAAATTGCTGTGTAGAAGTACACTAATTTTGTGCGCTGATCTTTCTTTTGTTTTCTGCTTTGTTTTGCTTTTGGTAAGGTCAGTCATATTGTTGTTGGCATGGCAGGAAGTAAGCCACAGTACATGACAATTTCAGTAGTTTACTTTTCTGTAATGGGGCTTACATATTTGCTTTTGGCCATTTGTCTAGGACTACTTCACTTTCCTAGAGCATTTTTAATCATCAATCATATATATATATATATATATATATATATATATATATCCAAGTATATATATCACTTGGATAGATAGCTTGACAGTTTTGATGGGCCATTATTATAGTTTAAATTTCGTTTTTGCAAGATTTCACTTGACATTTCAGACTTATCATGCTACCTTGAAAGCCAGAGTTCCATCGGGCGCTGTCTTTGATCTCAGGTCATCATTAGTTAATGGCAATGATCCACACCATGGCCCTGTATGAACGTCACCTCAAAAAACTGGTGAAGTACCACTTCACTGTGGATCTTTTTTCATTAGGAATGATATTGGACAGTTTGAGAGCAGTCTATACATATTACAGAAACTCTTCTGATATAATTTCATGAATTATTAAGATGAGTAATAACAAGAAATTACAGTGGTGTTTGATTAAGGATAAATAATAAAGCTATGATTAAAGTGATACTTCCTTTTCATAAAAATTGAAAGGAGGGAACGGAAATATAGGATATAGAGCCCCTGCTTTCATTTCTTTTGTCATTTGCTGCCATTGAAAAGAATCTCTGTAGCTCCATTAAACCAAGACAGAGTGTGACTGTAATTAACACTGTTAGTTACAAAGGCCATTTATAGGTTTACTTTGCTTTCAGTGAAACTTCTGTAAAGAATATATTAAAGAAAAATAAGGCAAATGGTCATTTTAACCAAGTATTCACAAATAGCATTTCTGTATAAAAAGAATTCTGCTTTCATATTTTGAGAAGATTAAGTGGCTCACAAGAAATTATTTATATATTGATTCATGGTATAAGGCATTGCATATGTGATGTATAAAATATCTACTAATAATGCAAGTCATTATTAAGAAATACCTTTTCATATTTGTTTATTTATAAGCAAGAAAAGGTATTCTGAATTGTGGTTATATATTCTTGCCAATAGAAACTGTTACTCCTCATCTTCGCTTATTCTTTCACTCACGAAAAGCTGAACACTCAGAGCAATTCCATTGAAATAAATAAGAACTGTCTGGTGCCCTGGAAATACTTGATTCAATGCTATAGTATCATTGGTATCTTTTAGATATTAGACATCTTTCATCATTCTCTCCGAATACCTTGGAATCACAGCATGCACCTGCCATTTCCTCCATCGCTTGTCAATAGTTATTCTATTCCCCAGTCTACAATGATGCCTGATTCCCTTTATATTGCCAACTGATTGCCATCACACACTAATTGAGCCTTGTGTTTCTTCCTCTGTAGATGACACACTCTCTCTCAAATTACCTTAATCCTCAGTCAAACCTTTCCTTTGTATCTGTAGACAGATTTGCAATATGATATTTACATCTTATTTTATTTCTTTCTGTATTGTCATTTTGAATCAGGAACATTTATTAGAGAACAAAACACATGGCAGAAAGCTGCAGGGGAAAACAAATGCAGAGAATGCTCTGCTCAGTGTCCAGAAGCGTGCTATTTGACTGAGTATTAGTGGCAAGTAAGTACTCAAACGCTCACTGGCCGAGATGATACCAACTGGCCTGCTTGCTACACCAGCTCTCCTGGGCTGAGAAAGTATGATAACATTCAACATATGCATGGAAAGTGTGTGTGTGTGTGTGTGTGTGTGTGTGTGTGTGTGTGTATACATATATATGTTAACAGTGCACCATGATAGAAGTACAATGATAGAAGTATGTATATATATGTAAAATAATGTTTGTCTTAATTTATTTTACAGAAATATATTAAGTCAGAGATGCATGAATTAGAGTGAATCTTGTTATGTGTGTAATATCCAATAGGTAAGCAGAGCCCAAAGGAATGGAAGGAGTAGGGAAATAGCACAGCTCTATCTCTCCTGCTCTCAAATACAACTTTTTTATGTACTACCGTGTTTCCCCAAAACTAAGACTGGATCTTATACTGTATTTCCCCGAAAATAAGACTAGGTCTTATATCAATTTTTGCTCCAAAAGATGCATTAGGGCATATTTTCAGGGGATGTCTTATTTTTTCATGTGTAGCAATCTACATTTATTCAAATACAGTCATGTCATCTTCTTCTGGAATATCGCCATAATGTACTAAATGCGTCCATCTGGCTGACGATCTTAACTGGGGCTTATTTTCGGGGTAGGTCTTATTTTCAGGGAAATACGGTAACTAAGTATTATGAGACTATATTTCCCTTGAATTTTGTCTTTATCATGTGAACCGAGAAGGCTATTTACAGAAATATATTGATATTAACAGAAACCCATTACAGCAAAACAATATGTGTGACCGCATGAGATTGCTTTAAAATGATTTTGCTGCCATTGTTGTCAGAATCATTTTTGGATTCAACTTTAAGATGTAAAAGCGGATTTAGAAATTGTAATCAATCATGTGCATTACAGAAATTACCTATACTAGATGTCATAATGATGATGAACATTTCTGTTTCAATTAACTTTAGGAGAAATGAATAAGATTGGATTATATGCAAAATTTATCAGAATGAAAACCTCCCACTAAGCATACAGAGCAAAACTCTGCTGAAAAGATTGAGTATGCTTTTTGTTTGCTCATAGTAAACTCTGATGAAGACACGTCCTATATTAGTCCAAAATTCTAATTTCAAATATTTACCTTCACATGGATACCCTTTATCTTCTGAGCAATATAAAATTACTGGCTTCCCATTATACTTTCACCTTTCTTCAGCAAACTGAACAGTTCTTCCATGTGGGAAATCTTTTCATCCTCCACATAAGGCTGGGCAGACAAGCCAATATTTAAGCTATCTGACAGGCCCGTCTCCCTGGCCACACTGATGGTCGAGAGGTGCACACATGCCTAAACATCGCTCTCCCTTGGACTTTTAGGAGTCTTTCCCTAGGAGAGTTGGCATAAGGATATATGTAGAAGCCTAGAGCCCAATCTCTTTGCCACAACAGGGGTGGAAAACTGCCTGAAAATGAAGCCACCTGTGATGAAAGGGCGAGGAGTAGCCTTAGGACTTGGTTAGAAGCCTGAGTAAGATTTATTCCTTGGACAACTTCTCCTATAACCAATTATAGGAGATGATAAATTCTCCTTTTTGTCTCTGAGTTCATTTCCGTCACTTACAACTGAAAGATCTGTGACTACCACACACACACACACACACACACACACACACATTTAGCACTCAACATGTTGAACATATACAGGATGCTGCATCTTACCGTGGAAATGTTGAACGTGAACTTTTAAAAAGAGGGAAGTGTTCTTGAATCTTAGGCTGAGGCAAAGAAGGAGTATCTTAGGAGGAAATGAGTAACATGAAAGTTAATGTAAGGGAGTGTTTCTTGGAAGAAACCTGTATTACCGCTTTTTTTTATATGCCAAGCCCTGATTGTGATGCTCAACAGGAGTCCAAACCTGCCTGCAAACCCAGGTTTTCCTCGTTGGCTGAAATTCATTCGTAACTGACTTCACCAGACTTCCCTGCTTCCTATCACATGCTCAGCCTAATTACTGAAGGAGTGGCAAAAATCAGCATGTGTTGCAGCCTCCCAATTCTGAAGCTGATATAAAACTCACCCACAAAATTAGTTGTTTGGAATTCCCAGAGTTGAGGATATCTTTGTATGTCACCTTACTGTCAGAGCACTAACATCCCAGTTTCGTTTTGACCACATAGGTATTAAAGGTGAGGAGCTGGATTCAGGCTGACTGTCAGACACGGCAGGAGAGAGAAAGGAGCTTCCTCTCAGTCTTAACTGTAGGCAAGCACATGGTAAAATGCCATTTGGGAAATGCATAAGTCTTCTCTTAGTTAAATAAAGGATGTTTTGATTATTTTTGCTTTCAGAAAATCCAAAGAAAAAAATGAATCCTCACTGAGGAGAGGGGGAAGAGCTTAGATTCTAAGACAAGGTGTAATCCATTAGTTAAAGAGTAGAAGCTAGAAAGAAGAGAGGACTCTAGATTAAAAATTAAAACAAAACACGACTTCTTGGTGCTGCAGTATTTGCAGAACTCCACTGATGTCCACCAGCATTACCATTGGAGTGACTCCTTAAAACACTTCCAGTGCCTGGGTTTCTTTGCTGAGGGCTTTCTCTGTCCAGTGAAACGCTGGACTGCCTATGCTTGTGAAGGGCAGACAGAAGTTCTGGGGAATTAATATCCTCACTGCCAGTAGTCCTCAGCCAGTGACTGACAAGAGTCCTCAACCAATGGCCTTACACTTCAGGTGGAAACAATCTGAGATGTGCACTCTAGACACAGTTTCTTAGAGTTGCTCAGAAGAACTAACTTCCAATTGCCCACACTAGTAGCTTAACTGTTAAGGCCCATTTCCTCTTTCCTCTTCCCTATCTAAATTTACCACTCTCTACTGTTTTTTCTAGAACTACCCCCCAACCAAATAGTCAATCCCAAATTCCTGTCCCTTGTTTGCTTCTTTGAGACCCCAAACTATGACACCTACTAATGTTAACCTTCACCTTAGACCTCATCCTATTTACGGCAGACTCAAGATGCCATGGAGAGGTGAAATCTAATTATGAATCTGGGCCAAATTCAATCATCATCATCACCACACTACCCCAAAAATATGGGCTTATTTAACCCACTATTTCCTGTTTATTCATCATTTCTATTTCCACCTTATTCTTTCTTTGTGAACTCAATTTCATTCTTCCCATAGTATAACGTTTAGTCTACACTTTAGTAAGAGTTTGTTTGCTTTCATGGTGTTTGTTTTTCTAGAATGTTTATTTATCCACCATTTCCTTAATAAATATTTATCTAGATATAAAATTCAACTAATGAGTAGATACAAAATTTTAAGTTGCTAGTTATAGTCTCCCAGTTTTTTATTTCTTTTTCATTGTCATCTCTTTCTATTAGTGTTGGGAAGTGTACTAAGCTTATTCTTTGTAAGTAATATTTATGTGTGATTGCTTTTTTTAATTTGGGATTACCTACGTTTTCTTGAATGCACTGTATTTCATTAAAGTGTATCTAGATGTGAAGTTATTTTATTAAATCTGATTGGGATTCACCATGATTCATGAACATGAGAACTCAACACTTTCTTCAACTCCAGAAAATTTGTAGATTATGTCTTTAATGTTGTCTCCTTTCCACTCTCTGTAGTCACACTTTTTTCACACTTTTTTACTAATTAGAAATATGTTTGTCTATCCCACTTATTCTTCCAAGTTTCCTAACATTGCTTTCATTTTATTTCATCCTGTTAGTTCTCTGTGCTCATTCTGAGTAATTTATTCAGCTCTTTTTTTCCATCTTGTACATTATCAACAGCTATGTATAATTTGCCATTTACTCTTCTATTTTTTTTCTCATGATTACATTTTTCATTTCTATAAGGGTTTTTTTGGTTTATTTTAAATATTGTTCTGATTATTTTTACAGCAGCTTGTGTTCTCAACCCTATATTTAATTTTTAAGGCATTTAGACATATATTTTATATCTTATAATTTCACTATCTAATGATTTTGTGTTTTGTTTTGTTATTTGTTATCTCTGCTGATTCTTATTTATCATGGCTTCTTTTATGAATTTGGAACCGTGAATTCATTAAATAGAGCCTTTTCTGTGAAAACCCTGTGTAACCTGGATTATGAGTGCTTTGCTCCAGAACTCATTCACATTTACGTATGTAAATTTACGTATGTAAACACAATTTGTTTCTTTCATCAGTAAGTGAAAAAAATATGTGGTCTAAAAAAAATGAACTCTTGGTAAGCTGGCCATTTTTAACATCATTTTCTTCTTAAGAAATCTTTATATTTTCCCTTAATTTTTAAAATTGGCATTTGCAATTAAGTAATAGGTTCTAGCTACCCCAGATATACCAAATTTACTAAATTTATCATTGAAATAAATCACTGAGCAAGATCATTGAAATCTCAAGAAAATTTCAAAAATTTCAGTGTCATGAATAAGTATTTTTATTTGTTTCCTTCCTCATGTGACTTCAAATTCATTATAGCTTTTATAGCATGGGTTTTGCAGGATAGGCAAGCAAAGTCATGGCTTAATAGCCAGTTTTTTTTTTCAGAGTGCTCACTAAAAACATGTAGATAACATGATCATAATTTGATCTTATTTATAATTTTCTTTGTTTTTATTCAAGAGTGGATTAAGTTCACAGGCATTTTTTAAAGGTATTTTTTAAATATCTGGAGAATACAATGGTGCATGAGTTGGCACTATATCATAGCCATCTCCTTTCATAAAATAGTCTTTAATTAAATGAGAAACCTCTTCTCTTGCATCATTGTTTTTCAATAATAAGCAAAACAAAACATATTAAGTACTTCCTTCTCATGTGAATAGGCCAAGTGTTGGTTCATTTTTTACACATCACTGTACCTTGCACGGGCAAACAACATAATGATGACACGTATGTTGAATAGCGCCAGCTCTCTTCCACTGTGCATGCTCATGATAATATGCACAAATGTACCATGCCAGTTGGTATGGGTATGTTCCTGTAGTTTGTTCTGCTTTTCCTCACAGGATCATATTTATCGTTAACTGGTTTGTGAAACTCATAAAAATGTCATGACTTGTATTTTTTTTATACACAAAGACTTGCAGTCTATTATAAAGACTAAAACTTGGAATGCTAAATTTTGATAGCTGAGTTTCACTTTTTTCTCTCCTATTTGAACTAATTAAGTTCACACAGAAAATGATTTTCATCCTGAACAGGAAAATCCAATTGTTTTGCCACAGAAGTTACTATGCTTTGTTTTAAATTGCCAGATAAACTGTGAAGCCTCCATGCAACCATTTTCCAAAAGTTCAAAACAGTTTAGGCATTGAAAGTTGGTATCGACGGTTACCAGTTTAACAAATCTAAGATTATCTTCTTTGACATTCCTGTTTGCAATTTTCTTCTGCTGCTGTCTTTAAAAAGTCATTACATGATCAGAAGATTTGCTCTGAGAACAAACAAATTCACCTTCTTTATTTTAACACAAGGCCTAGTCGATGTTTATATTTATGACTTTATTCTTTGTTGGAATATTTATGATCCTATTTTATCACCACCTTCATGCTCTAGTGAGTGACTTTTAAGCTATTGATCCTTTCTGTGAGTTGGGGATACAATAAAGCAATATCCCAGTACAATAAAAATGCAAATTTAAAAAATTTAATTAATAAAATGCAATTTATGTGAAAATACCTTAGTCAAGACAAATTACTCCCTGTTAAATGAATGTTAGTCTAAGCCAGCTGTCCAGCATCGTACTTGTAGTCCATTATTAAAAACTTAATAATTGTTAGGGATATAATAAAATTTCCTTGAAAAATAATTGCTCTCAAATTTCGAATGTATAAAATATATGTGAACAAAAGGTTTCATCTTTCTGTATTCATAGAATATTGTCAAATACCCATTGGACAATTGATAGTTCACCATACTTTAAGATGATGACTCTAGTCAATGGAGAGCCATACTGTAGAGGAGAAATATAACCTTAATAAGCAGGAACTAGTCCATAGATTATTTCAAATTTTTAAATGATAAGCAATAGGGCATTAATTAGGAAATGGTAATGCTGAGGAGAAAGTTGATACAGAGCCATTTTGGTGTAAAATCCATAGTATCCATTTTCTTTCTTTTGTGCATTCAAATTAAGCATCTATGGCCACCAGTCTAGTGAAAGAGCAAAGTAGTATATCACCTCTATGTCATTCACACAATGATCAGAAATGTCTCCACTTAATTTACTTGACTTAGTAACAGCATTGGATTCAACAAGGAATACGATTCTCTTGGCTTCCATGACACCACACTTCCCTCTTCCCTATGCTGGAACATTCTACTGAGCCTCAGACCCAAAGAGTCAACTGCCTGGTTGGTACTAATTTGTTATACCTAACAATTATGTAAAAATTGAACGCTTAATTAATACCCATATCCTTGACTTCTTCCTCTCAGGAAAGTCACCCATCCCTGAGCCCATTACATAAGGCCTACTTCCTCATCCATCTATCATTAGTGTCTATCAACAGTAATTCCAAACTATATCCAAATTCATCTCCACTGTAACCACTGTAAGCCAGGCCACAATCTGTCACTGGGGCTGCTTTAAAAGCCTCCTCATTTCTTTATTAGCTTGCAGTCCATTCTCTGTGTCGGAACCCAGAGTCCTCTGTCAGCAACACAAATTACATCACACACCCCCCTTGCCCAATACTCTTTTAGTTAAGATCTAACAGATATTGCCTGACCTCAGTCCTGCCCACACTGCAAACCTCTTTGACAATCTGCCCCTGGCTCGCTAGGCCTTAACCACTCTCTCTCTCTCTCCTTCTGCTCTTTCAGTGCAGTAAGTCTGGTCCCACCTTAGGGACTTCACACTCTCTATTCTCCCCTTGGAATACTCTTCCATCTGATCTGCATATCCCTGCCTCTCTTATATTATTTGAATCTTAGCTATAAAGTCATCCACTTAATGAAATGTTCCCTGATGATCTAAATTATCATTCCAGTCATTCACTAACATATTTACCCATCTTAATTTCATTACAGTACCTTTCACTATTCAAATCTAGCTTTTGTATGTCGAATTATTAGTTTATTGTCTGCCTTCTCCCCACTAGAGTTCCATGAGTCCAGAAACATTTTAAATATTTGTTGCGTGGATGAATGGTAAGTTAATAAATGATTAATTTGGTAATCAAAGCAAGATGAGATAATACAGTGACTAACAGGAAGAATTAACAATGACTGAAGCTGAGACACTAACGTACTAAATAGTGATGCCATTAATGTGAATACAAAATCCAAAGGATGAAGTCATCTATAATGGCCAAATAGGAGGTACCAGAAGTATCCAAGTAGTGAGTGTCAGTCATTTGGAGCTTGATGGAGACATTGGGACAAGAAACACTCACGTGGATTTACATGAATGATGATAGTTATCACTGAAATGGTTGGGTGAACAACAATGCGGAAGAGAATGACAAGTTCTGAATGTCAAGGAATGGAGGGTGTAAAGAGTCATCAGTAAAGGAAAAGAAGGGGGGGGGGGAGGATGTAGGTAAGAGTAGAAAGGGCAAATTCAAATTCACACAATCCAAGAAGGAGTTGAGGAGAGTTATTCCCATGCAGCAAATGATCAACATCACCAACCACAATAAGTGTTCAGTAAATGTGGAGTAGGACAAAAACTGAAGAATTTGAACTGGACCAGGATAGTAAGCTCTGAAGCCAGGTTGTAAATGCTTGAGGAGTGAGAGCAAAATAAAGTAGGGGAAACAGAGAACATGGGCTACTCTCCCAAAGTATGACACTAGATGGCAAAAAATTAAGGCATAACAATTTGAGTATCTTGTTTTTAAATAGAGGAGACTTGAATATGTTTGTTAAGTCAAGGACAAATGGTTAGAGTAATGGGAGCATTTGCAATTCAGAGAGGTTAAGATGTGACGCAGAGAACAGACAAAACGAACACATTCAACAGGGCGACGCAAGTCAGATACCACTCACAAACTCCTTGTCAATGTCACCACTATGTGACCACTGGACAGTTTCACTTGCACTGAAACTACCTGTTCACTCAGCCTGAACAGCCATGTTGCTCACATCCTCTTTAGTTTAAAAGGAAAAAAGAAAAGATAGCTAACAAGAAGTTGCCAAAGAAGAAAAACAGTAGAGCATGTTTTTGTTCAAAGAACAACGGGATGACAGAACAAGTCTAATTGTTAATAGCACGTCCTTTTCTCCCCAGATGTGTTCCAGTTAGTGATGATAAACATTGCGATTTACAGTTATCCTGTCTAAAAATACATAACATAATATGTAGCATTTTTAAAATGACTTGGATTAGAACTAAAATACAAGCTCACATTGCAGCAATACTCAGCAATTCATAACTAGGAAGAAAATGGGCAGCAGAAGTTACCCAAGTTTGTGACTTGTCAGGTTAAGAGTCATGGAATAAACTAGTGTCACTATGTATTGAGCAGTGTTCTGCTCTATGCTGCTCCAAGCACTGCTCCACGTCGTTAACATCTTATTTGATCCTCGCAGCAAACCTAGGCGAGAGGTCTCTTATAATCCCCACCTAGCAGACAAACTGGGGAACGGAGAAATTAAATAACTTGACTAAGCTAATAGAGCAGCAAATAGCAGAACTTCCACTCAAAAGCAGACAATTTGGTAGGATGTTAAGGTATCTGTGAGTGCGAAGTGAAAAGACTGGGATGTGGTTTAGGGGTTAAATGACCAGTGGGAGACTACACTTCTAGGATCAGAAAAAGCCAAGAGTTCAACCAAAGGGCAAAACACACCTTCAAGAGAAGTAAGGGGCTGACTGAGTGAGCAGACAAAAGGCTGTGGTCAGAGAAAGGGATATCAAAGTCTGAAGCCATGCACATAAAACCATGTTAAACACTGATAGATCTGAGAAGTAACCATCCTTGTGAATGGCTAAAACATATTAGTAAAGCAGTAGAAAGTTCTCGAAATTAAGGAAATCAAGAAATTATGAACCAGAAAATAATTGGAAAATATTGAAATATAAATAACATAGAATTATTAAGATCTCAAAGAGAGAAGTAAAAAAGGACAAAAGATATCTTTGTAAAATAAATTTTAATCAAAGCATTTTCTCTTTAAAACACGCACATTCAGTTATACTGAAATTGTTTTCATTCTAACACTAGGTATGGCAGAGGAAAATTTAGAAACATAAAATTGGGTATTTAACAAATGCACCTTTTTTTAATTAAAGTTTATTAGGAAAATTCACTGTTTCTTGATGATACTATATAACTGTTAATGTACTCAGAATAATTTGTATAATTACCATTCAAAATGTCAAACTCTGACTAGAACTTATTATTGATATACAAAATAGATCTTTATTTCCATTAACTCAAGACAATTTTTCTTAAGGGTCAATGTAGCCCAGAATCTATAGGATCACCAAAACAAAGAGTAAATCTCCACTGACCTAATTATGTAATGAAGGAGAATGGGCTTTGCTTTTATTCAAAAGCTGCTTATTTCTTTCAGATGTCCCTCAACAGAAACAGATTTAATAACTTAAAAAAGGAAACTCATTTAATCAACTAATATTGTTCATCACTTTGTTTGTTCCAATAATTGCTACATTTTTAATACCAAAGAAAAAATACTGAGCCTGCCCTTAGAAGACTTTTTGCTCATATTAAAGGAGGAAGGACATATTTATAGAGAAGTTGAAATAGCTTTATTTGCGTTACAAGGGAAATAGTGATAAACCCGCGCCACCAATTGTATAACAAACAGCCACCAATTATATAATAAACAGCCTCGTGAGGAAGCAGCACTTTGGTAGTTAGAGTTTTGGAAAGTAAATTTGACAATGTTGATTTTACCTCCCTTTAATACAAATAGACAACACCATTA
Organism: Rhinolophus sinicus; assembly: GCF_036562045.2. Taxonomy (NCBI): domain Eukaryota; kingdom Metazoa; phylum Chordata; class Mammalia; order Chiroptera; family Rhinolophidae; genus Rhinolophus; species Rhinolophus sinicus. Next base: position 119,028,277 of record NC_133757.1, read on the forward strand.
TTTGTCAATAGTAAATGGCCATGGATTAAAAAAGACCACTGAATATGAACCTACCTTGCCAGCCCTTTCCATTAGATTCATCAATACACAATCAAGACCAATCTGCACTGTTTAACCTATTAAAATAAGTTCCTTTCGCATTTAAAAATTCAAGGGACATTTGGCCATATTTCAATAATCAAAGAGCCTAATTCTTAACATTTAGATTTATTAACAGAACAAAGTCAGTTATGAAGATTCTAGAAACAAATAGAAAATGCTGAAAATTGAATATAAATACTCAGTACATGTCTGTGAGTAACCTTATAGATATCCTTAATCTGTCCTTAAATGTCTCTGCTCCTAGTGGGAAAACTCCCTTATTTGCATTGATTTCTTTTTCTAGCCAGCAAAGCAGTCTAGAAACTGTCAGTTTCCTATAGTTTAGGGGACACCCTCAAAAAGTATAGACATTTTTTTTAACTTTGCTTGAAGCTTCAAGATTGCTTTCTAGACAATTCCAAAATACCTATCACATTTCATATTGAAAGCTATTTACAAAATGGTAGTGCATTTTCCCAGCACCCTTCAAAGGTCACTCAATGCATTTTCATTTTCGCTTTTAAACTGTGTCTACAATATAGCAAGATAATCCAGTGAAAAGCAAAAAATTCACCCAAAAGGAAGTTTACTCTAAACCGTATAGCACACTTTCTTTGGAGATTTTCCTATTCAACTTCAGTGTTGGAAATATTTAATTTATTGCTGGCAATAAGAATCCTTCTTATTCTGCAGGTGATTAATCTTAAGACAATATAGAAGAGGGGGAGAAAGCTTGGCTCACAGAATTTTCTAGTTGATTCATTTCATGGTATCTTTCTTTCACACCATAGCACTAGTTGATGCATGAGTACAATTACAACTTGGGGAAAACCTTCAAAAATATAGTCTAAATTAGTCCCTTTAACATTAACTACCTTCTTCATTATTATCTTTCCATCAACATGAGCGTCATCAACAGCTCCATTAATAAAGAAACAGAACAATTCCTGATGGACATTTTCCTGAGGCCTTTTAAATATTTCAGGGTTATGGACAATGGCACCCTTCATGATCTATACATCAAACATTCCAAGTTTCTGAAGAGTTTTATCTACTACTTAAAGGAACAGATGCCTTCCTATGTGTATTAATTTGTCCCTTAGTCACAGTGGATATAACCAGTCCCAGGCAGGATTATCTCTGTTCTTTCAAAGCACAGTTGCACGGTAGTTCAGCTTATGAACTTTGGAGTACGACTGCCTGGTTTAGTCTGGAATATGACAATAACCTTGTTTCCTTGAGCAAGTTATCTAACTCCTATTTTGTTCTGTTTCTTCACCCACATATCGGAGATAGTATTAGAACCCACCTCACAAGGTTACTGTGAGGGCTAATTAAATAAGATACCATACATGGCTTTCTTATTTGATCTCAGAGTTTCCAGCACAAAAATCAGAGCTCAGGCTTAATCAGTGTTACCTGATTTTTGTCGATGTTGTTGTTTTGTTTTGTTTCTTTTTTTTATTATTTTTAATAACTTTTGGGATAAGCATTTTTCCTCAAAAAGCCATTTAACAAAGGTAAGTCATTGTGGAAATATAAAGCTGGCCCACACTTGAGAAAAGGTTATATTCAAAAGCATTCTGCATATCTTAGCTCCCTCTGGTTCTCTTTAAATAGGAGACCTAAAAAAGTTCAATAATAAACTCTCTTAGTTAAAATGGGCTTATCACTAGATAAGATGTTTAGCAGAAAGTAACAGAAACTACTTCTCCAGGTTCTCTCTGCCATTTAAACCTGAGTACAAACCCAGTTCCTAAATGTTACACAGATAATGTGGTGTTGGGTCTGCAGAGTTGCCGCTGTACTTTGTCTCATTAATCTCAACCATTTCAAAATATTCTCTTTGCTGTAACATCAGAGTCTCAATAGAGAGAAGTTTCTTCATTGAATATCAAGTTGCAAAAATAATTGTTTCAGTAAGGGAAAGAGGCTAATAAGACAGAATCAGGTCAGCACAAATGCAAGGTTAATCTTTCAGAAATTTTTGGGATGGACTGGTTTTCTTTCATTTTGTTTTGATAGCTATAAATACATATTTATAAAATTTCAACATTGAAAATATTCAACATTGTTACTTTCAACTTTTGCCTAAAGGCATGGATTTTTATAATATGCTCATTTCTTTATCAATAAATTTGTGCAATGTATGTAAAGAATAAACTGGTTTTCTCCCCGTTACTCTAACCTAGTTCCCAATGCTATGGAACAACATCCAATTTGATTTTGGCCTATAGTACAAATAGTTTTAACTAATCTGCTGCTGTATTTCATTATAACAGGCAGGATTCTAAGATGCCTGCCTGCTCTCCACTCTCTACTGTTACACCCTGAATAGTTTGTTCTTCTTGAGAGACCAATCACTTGCTTCTAACAGAATATGGCAAGTCTCATGATTAGGTTATGATATATTCTAGCTTCAGTGAGGTTAACTGGCAAATAAAATCGTAAGATATATAAAGTATAAATCATGATGATTTAATACATATGTACACATTGTGAAAATATTCTCCCATCTAGTCAATTATCACATCCATCACCTCATATAGATATAAATATATAGATATATATGTAAATATATATGTAAATATACATATAGATAGATATATAGATATATATCTACATATAGATATAGATATAGATATAGATATAGATATAGATATAGATATAGATATAGATATAGATATACACACACATATTTTTTGGTGAGAACATTTAAGTTCACTGTCTTAGAAAATGCCAATTACGCAGTGCAACATTATAAACTGTAGTCACCATGTTATGCATTAGATCCTCAGACCTCATTCATCATATAGCTGAAAGTTTGTAACCTTTTAACAAACTCTGTATTTTCCCCGCCCCTCCCTGCCCCTCACAACCACTTTTCTACTCTCTGAGTCTGATTTTTGTTTGCTTGTTTGTTTTAGGTTCCAAAAGTAAATGATACCATGCAGTATTTGCCTTTCTCTCTGGCTTGTTTCACTTAATGCAATGCCCTCAAGGTTATGCTATGTTTATATGACTCCGTCTCACTAGTACATATGAGACTCTCCTGCTGTCCTTGAAGAAGTAAGATGCTACTATATGAACTGCCCATGAAGGACCATGTGGCAGAGAACTGCATGTCACCTGCAGGACCGGAGGGCAACCTCCAGCAAGAGCCAGAGAGAAGTCAGGGCCCTCAGTCACAGAGCCACAAGGAAACTAATCTGCCAACAACCTGAATAGGCTTAGGGATAGATTCTTCCCAGTCAAGACTCTAAATGAGAACATAGCCCTGCCAGCCCCTGTTTGGAGCCTTAGGAGACCCTGAATACACGGGCAGGTGAGCCATGCCCAGGATTTTGGCCCAAAGACACTGAGATAATAAACATGTGTTGTTTTAAGCAACTAAGTGTGTGGTAATTGGTTAACAGCCATAGAAAACTAATACACTCATTTTTTCAAGTCACATTTTGAAAAATCAGGATATAGCAAGAGGAAACAACACTTTCTTTTTTTTTTTGTTTTTTTTTCAGTTGTCCCAAATCTCCACTGTTGCTTTCCTCTCATATCTGGCTATATTTCCATCAAATCTGATAGTTTGTGATATACTCTTTTAACCTCCAGCTATTCTTTCATGGGAATAAGGAGTGTTTTATAGCAAGGGAAGCAGAATATACCATTCCAAACCCCAAGTTTCTGTCACCAGTAATTTCACCTATAGTGTTTCCCTGAAAATAAGACCTAGCCAGACCATCAGCTCTAATGCATCTTTTGGAGTACAAATTAATGTAAGACCTTGTCTTATTTTACTATATAAGACTGGGTTAATACAATACAATACAATACAATACAATACAATACAATACAATACAATACAATACAATATAATAATACAATACAATACAATACAATACAATATAATATAATATAATAATATAATATAATACAATATAATGTAATATAATACCGGGTCTTAATTTTTGCTCCAAAAGACACATTAGAGCTGATGGTCCAACTAGGTCTTATTTTCGGGGAAACATGGTATTTCAGCTGTAGTTTGTTCTATGTATATAGCAGTTGGAAGTGATTTAAATAACTCAAAATGGCTTAAATAGAAAGGAGATTGATTATGTCAAATGACAAGAAGCTTATCAGGAGGGGAGGCTCTAGGATCTGCAAACTAAAACTCCAGCTCAGCTTCTTTATGATTCTTGTAGCAATCTCCTTTTCTAAGATGGTTTCATCCTGCAGCAGATCCAGTAATCACATATAGATGTGACAAGTCTGGCATTCGAAGAAGGGATGTTCTTTTCTATTCATTTTCTCTCCCATTCCAAAAAAAAAAAACCTTCCCTAGAAAATTTCAAGCAGACTTTTTTTCATGTCTCATTGGCCACAAGTACATGCCACAATCTCTTCTAAAACAATCACTGACCAGATCTAGCTGATCTAACTTTATCTCAAGTTTAAGCCAATTTGAACCTTCTCCTGAAGGTTAGGTAACATGATTAAAATAGGATTTCCTTAGTGGGAATACACAAAAATGAGAAGATAGTTTAGGAAAACATACTGTAAGAAGTTATACCCTGCTGGATATTGAAGGACAAGCAAGTAATATGCAGGTAAAAATGGACTAGAGAAGCTGAAATCAGAGGGTTATAGTCGTGTGAAAAATGAGCAGGACCTTAAATTAGGAAAGCTGAAGTCTAGATGAAGGAAGTGTGAGCAGGAAGAAATGCTTTGTGAAATATTTAGGTAGTAAAATTAGGAGGATTTTTTTATATGTATCATAAAATATTCATCTCCCCCAAAACACAACACATACAACCCAAGTTTCTGCACCCAGGTCACTTATAAAATTGAGTTGCTTTCCAAGATAATGCGTGAAATCCTGGGAATACACAGTATAGGTAACAAATGAGTTCAATTCTTTTATCTAATCTGAACATTTCAGACTTGAGAGCAGCTAAAAAGTGACCATTACACTAATTGCAAATACCAGAGATAATTGATTAAAAATATGAGAGCCACTTACGCATGAACAGCCTTTATTTCAAGAGAACACCAAAAGCAACAACTGTTAAAGCAAACTGTTCTCTTATAAAAAGTCCTCTTATGTAATTGTAATCTGTTTATTCCTTTAGAAAAACCTTCCACTGGCATCCTGAAAAGATTCATGTCTTTTAAATATCAAGCATAAGGCTTTAAACTGGTGTACACGTGAATAATTTTGTGAAGTTCAAAATAATTATATATGATTCCCCATAATTAAAAATAAAATTGTTAAATTAAAAAAGACAATTAAAACTGGAGTAAAATGATCTGTGTTAAAATCATAAAATCGGCATTGCTCTGATTATTAGCATGATCCATTTTTAATCTATGACATTTATAAAGCAAGAGATTTTACTTATCCAGTCTTATTAGCATAATAATCATTGCACTTTACATGGCTTTAACAATAAATTACTTCCCTTATATTTAAGTTTTTCCCAGACAAACAGAATTAAATATGTATTGAACTAAAGGTTAAAGCCCCTTCATTAATTCTGTTACTGTTTTTCATAAGCCAAATTCTCCATTAGGGTACCTCTTGACTCCATAGCATTGATTCTAATCATTTTCTCCTAATGAACCTCAGACTGACACAGATAATTCCTCTGGGCATTTTCACTTGTAAGAAACCACAACCCTTAACCCCTTTCACTTCATTTGCATAATCACTTGCCCAGATCTTCCTCCATTTGGGATGCGTCTATGCTTCTTTTGCATTAATTTTTAATTTTACTAACTTGGAACTACCTCTTTCTTGATTTTTTTCCTCTACATTTTTCTTCATTGTCTCCCCAGGCTTGCAGCCATTGCCCTGAGGTTTCTTCCCAGTGGTTGGCCTTCTTGCTTCCACTTGTCTGGTCATCATTTACAAGAGACTATAAATGATTTTGATGGACTTTTGATTGTGATGGATTTTGATGCACATAAGCAAATCACTACAACGCTCTTTTTCAGGCCATTGTATCCATAAAAAACACTTCAGAAGTATCTACACAGAAGTTTTCCTGGTTCATGCAATTCTACACCCCAACAGTTCCAGACTGTAAACTTGAGAGTGGAGTACAAACTCTCCCTTTTACTCTACACATTCTTCACAGTATATTTTCAATTCTCACACACAGTTTGATTGAAAGAGCTATCATAAGGCCATGTAAAGATTTTCTGGCTGCAAATTATCTAGGGATAGGTACCATGTAGTCATCTTTCTCCCTTCTAAGGTACACGGGGATTCTTTTCTTAGTGTCACCCCACTTCACACATAGGCCAACTGGGAGTTCACTCTTTGTATAACTAGTCTTGAAAAAATACAAGTATTTTTCTCAGAGTTTCTAACTATTTTCCCCAACAACTAACTTTCTTCATCTCAGACCCAGAAGTTTTAATATTTGTCTCTTCCAAAGTAAATTAAATTCCATTACCTGCTCCTTCCTTCAAATATGGAGTTTCAGCAACACAGCATCTTTTCTAGTATTTCTTTGGGACTTTCCTCCAGACCTAGAGTCATGCGATCCCAACTGGTTTTGTTACTTATTGACCTTTCTTCTGTTGGTTCAGTATTAATCTATCACATCGATCCTCTCAAAACCTACATTTGGTCCCTTTATGCTTTCAAGTGATGTCTACACTGAGCTGAGGCTCTGTATGTTTTAACGCCTGTTTAGAAAATGAGGTAATCTGTCCATTATCACTGTTAATCTACATCCTGCCCAACATTCTTCATTGGGTTCCCATGGCATTCAGAATAAAATAAAAATTCATCACGGCCTCCAGGACCTGCATCACGTGGCATTTGCATCCTTCTCCAGCATCATTTCATGACACGGATCCGAGCCCCTGTATCACAGCTCAGAGAAGTCCTACAAGGCACTCCGTGTTCCCCTACCTACCTCTCCTGAAGGGTTTTCTGTCTCTTTATGATTTATCTATCTTTCTCAACTTAAATGTCACCTTCCTAAAGAACTCCCAGCTATCTGATCTAAAATATAGCCACATGTATTTCCTAACACCCTTTAATTGTTTTGTACTCTTTGTAATTACTTTTCAGATTTGTCTACACATTTATTGTAAATTTCCACTAATTTAGAAAGTAGCTCCAGGAAAGCAGAGGCCATTTATGCCTTGCTCACTCTTGTATCCTTGACATTTTGCACAATATCGGGTCCATAGCAGAAACTCATTAAATACTTGTTAAATAACTGAACAAGCAGATGCATGCGTAGAAATCATATTAATGCAAAATTAATTGATATTTGTAAGCTGATGTATGTTAAATCCCACTCACCAAACATAAGTAACATAGAACTCTTGAAGCAATCAGTGTTCTCCAAAACCTGCTTGGAATTAGATATTTCTTCCAATCAAAAACTCCAAATGACTTACTTCTTATAAGCTACAATTTCTAAATTTCCAAATATTCTAAAATATCTTACTCATTTTCTTCTTGTTGATGTCTTTTAAGCCTAAATTAAATGAAGGGATTAGAAACCACAGTACCTGGTGTTTCCAGGCAATTGGAAAAGGTAATTTCATAGACAGTAAACTCCTTCATGAGACTGTGAGCTCCTTGAGGACATGTCTCACCAAATCCCGGAAACCCCATTAATGCCTATAAAATGTCTCCTTGTGAATACACAGGGGTAGTTCACAGATCATGATGATAAATAGTTATACAAATTTACTTAGGAATTTAATATTTACAAATGCTAAAATAAACAAAATGATAGTGGATACTCAATTGTTTTTTTCAGAATCCAAAAAATGGAGTCCACATTAAATACACATTTGCTCAGAGTTTCAGGAGTAATGAGGACTGAGGCTGTCTCAGGTAAGAGCTCTGTGAGGCAAAGTCGTGCTGTTGGCTCAGAGGAAACTATTTAAAGCAGTAACGTGTAAGGCATTCAAGAACCCAATTGCATCAAAGGAAGACCCTCCTAAAGACTTCACTTAGTGGTTAGAAATGATTCAGAAACCTGATGAGATTGAATCTACCAGAAGGCAAATAATGAGACTCTGGGCGTCTTTATTTGAAATCGGGAGTTTTACATGAGAGATAATAACACTTAAGAAAACCAAGTACTGGGTAATATTGTACAGATCAGTGTTAGAGGAAGTAACTTGGGAGCTTAGTTTCAAATCAATAAACGCTCTCAATTTTGATTTTAAAATATTCAGAAATGTGAAATTCCTCTCCCATGAGCTTTGGAAAGCATTCCTATTAAATCTTTAAGTTAGCTTTCTGTACATTCTCTGTCTCATGCACAGTTTGGTGAACTTGCAAGACGTGGGCAGACCTTTAGTAGACTCCTCCCTTAGGTAGTAAGTTCTAGAAAAAAGAGTTGGAAGTCTCACAATGTCTAAGTAGAAGACACTGCTCAAAGTGATTTTGATTAAAATAAGCCAAAGAATGAATAGCAAATCATACTTAGGCAACAATACTCTGGTAAAAATCAGAAAACTTTATCCAGAAAGATGTGTCAGGTATAAAGACAGGTAAGAGCATTAAAACCAGTCATGACATAACCTGGAGGACTGACATCAGAGAGGACTGCTCCCCTCCAGTGAGCGAGAAACATTTACCCATCAGCTCCCTTTCCCCGTCACTCAATGATTCATCCCACGAAGTATTAATTCCCCTGAATTTGGAGGATGTACAAATGCCACTGAAAGGTACAAGCCTGAGACTAGGTTGACCCTGCAACAAGCTGTCAGAGCCCTCCAGAGCTAGTCACTGCAATGGTGTCTAAAAGAGAGGCAGATGAGGCCTGGGGACCTGCAGCAGTAGAAAAGAGCTAACCAATAGATTTCCTGACTGAGCTCTGGATTCTTGTCAGCCTGGATTAACAATGACCTGCCTCAGTATGTCTGTGTGTGTGTGTGTGTGTGTGTGTGCACATAATACTACCTTTTTTAGACTAGCTTTCTTCCCGTTCTAATCTTGGCATGAACATCACCCTAGTCCATCTCTTTCAATCGATAAATAAATGTACCTCTCATGGTTGGACAGACTTTTCAGTGATACACGAATATCATGTAATTCTTCACACACACACACACACACACACACACACACACACACACAGACACAGATAGCTGTCAGAGGAAATCAAGCAAGGCTCTCTGCATTCGGAAAAAAATATGTGTGGCTATAGAGTGTTTTGTATGCATAGTGCCATTCTCTACTTTTACCCCAGAAATGCTAGAGTACAGATCTTGAGGATTTACATTAAAAAGTATTCCACATTTTAATGAAAATTTAAGATTACAGTTACATACGTTTTTTTTCTCCTTTTTTTATGATTTCCCAATTGATTTGGAATCATAATAAAGTGCAAAGATGTCCCTCTGCTTACCATTACAAGGGCCTAAAATGCATAAACATGGAAATTTATGTTGTTTGCAAAATTTGTGAAATGTGCAGATAAGTAAGTTTCCAATAGCTAATGCAATTCTAAAGTTATTTTTCCCTAGATTTGTTAAACATTCTTAAAGCATAAATTAAAGAATAAATTCTGAGTAATAGCAAGAAAAGTGTGAAAAAAAACAGTGATGGGGCAGGTCAGAGACTAGCCTTATTAGATATCAGAACTTATCCCAAAGTCACTTGTTATGCAGAATAATGTTCCCCAAAGATGTCCACACCCAAACCTACAGAACCAGTAAATATGTCAGACTACATGGCAAAAGGGATTTTAAAGGTGTGATTATAGTTCAGAACCTTGAGCTGGAGAGATTATCCTGGATTACCTGGGTGGACTCAATCTAATTACAAAGACCTTAAAAATCATCTTTTAAATGGGGTGGAGAACCTTTCATGTGTCAGAGGATCAGAGAGATTGGCAGTATGAGAATTACTAGACCCACTGTTGCTGGCTATGGAGATACAGGAAAGAATTCCATGAGTCAAGGAAAGACGACAGCTTCTAGAACCTGGAAAAGTGAAGGAAACAGAGTTTCCCCTGGAGCCTCCAAAAAGGAACATAGCCCTGTCAACACTCTGATTTCACCCCAATAAGATCTATGCCAGGCTTTTGCCCTACAGAACTTTTATGTTGTTTAATTCATCAAGTTTGTGGTAACTTGATAGAGAAGCAATGGAAAACAAACGCATTATTATAATCAATGTGATGTTGGAGGAGGAATAACAAGCAGGTCACTGGAACATAAGTAGAAATAGATCTCAGTTTACATAAGAATTGAGTATTTCTCCAAGGTGGCCATTCCATTCATTGTGAAAATGGAAATGGTAAACAGATTATATAATTAAGCTGGTATACATTCTATCTGGAGGAAAAGAAAACTGGGTTCTTATCTCAGAAAATGAATACAGAAAAATTATTGATGGATCTTAGCTTCAATGTAAAAAGTGAACAATAAAAATTTTACAAGAAAAACTAGGAGATTACAAGTACATCATATATTACAAATACACAGTTGTGGAGAGAAATGATATGGATAAGAAGGAAATAGAGAGGGGAGATGATTAAAAATGAGAAAGAAAACAAAGACTTATCTAAAAAGTATGTATGGTCTGATAGCACTTATATGTAAAAGTATTTGCGTGTGTATATATATATTATATATACATATATATTATATATATAAATTTTAATATAACATAAAAATAATTATTTGCATATGTGGGTCTCTTTCCTGTCATTTGGTCTATTTAAATATGTTGTACTGTTTTAGTGATAAATGAAGAAAATTTTAACATCCATATATATGACTGTGATTTAGTAATATATTCAGATACCATAGAACATAAAGCATAAAGAAAGATGCTTTTAGATACCGTCTTCCTAATGTTCTCCAAATGTCCACAGGTTGTTCAGTATTATTAGATATTCCTTCAAAACTGACTTGCCTGGAGTGTCTCTTTTCCCTACTTTATTATTCTTCCTCTGCTCTGTGCTGACAGCTCTCAAGTTGAAATTATCTTCTCCTTGCAGTCAAATTTTAACAATCCGGTTATCTTTTGCTCTCTTTATTATTCATCTGTCTTAAACCAAATGAGAGAATTTCTCCCCCATTGGGACTTACTCTCCACACTTTTTAAAAATGAAAGTAACTTTCTTTATTATAGAATTGAATTCATATCAAAAATGGCCTGAACTCCATTTAAAAGATGGTTTTGTAACTGAAGAACTGAGAGGATTTCTTCATGAAATAGCATCACCTTAAGACAGAGGATAAGAGCCCTGAGGATAGCATTATAGTGAACCTCAAAGGTACTCTTCTAAATAATGCTAATACAGTCAAGAAGCAGGGTATAATAAAAAATTTGGAAGGCATTATGTTACAGGAGAAACTAGGCACCATTTGTCCCTCCAGATGGTAGTGGTCTCTGATCCTTGGTCTAAAGAAAGGGCATTTTGAGGAGCAACAATAGACAATGAAGAGTATATGAGGAGAATGAGGTTTAAAAAAAAAAGGAGGGAGCAAGAGAAGAAAAATTAGATCACATGAACATGGTAATACAGCACCGCATCGAACAGATGAGTTTGTAATCTATAACCTAGTCTAGAATTTACTGTTCAATAAATCCACATTGTATAATAATGTGAGGTGAAATGGATTGTAGCAATGCTGGCTCCCAGGAGCAGAGCACAGGTGGTCCTCTCCATTCAGGCTTCTTTCACGTGGCCTGTTGTATGCTCCCTAAGGACAGGGTACGATTGTGAATTTGTTTTATCAGTCATCATGGATACAGAGATACTAGACCAGTAGTGTTAGAAATAACTGCAACACTATTCCCTGCTACACCCAATAGTACCCACTGGCAACTCATTTGCTTATTAATCAACACTTTTCTGACATAATTCCAGGAGCTTAAAGTGAAGGCAGAAAAAAGTCATTGAAGTGTGAAGAAGTGGTAATATGGCTGACGTTCACCAAGAAGCAGTGACTCTCAGAAGATGATTGACACCTCGAGTTTCTGGGAAAATGCAAAACCCTCTCAACTCTGGAGGACTGTTTGAATCTCAGAAGGAAGTTAAGTGAACACATACTGCTGCCAAATTTAGAAACTTGCTTACATATTCTGCAAAAGATATCATGGGTTTTTTAGAGTCTACTTTAAATACCTGCAGATTATATTTCTAGTTTAATAACTGGAGTATTCGCTCTATTCATTTTACTAGCTTCAGTGAATTTCACTTTTAGAGCATAACATTGAAAATGTCTCCTCTAACCTATGATATTTATATGTCATTTAATGTGAAATTTATGAGGCTGCAGTTCTGATTTCCAAATGGATGTAAATTAGAACACAGAGTATTTACATTCCTTCATTTCTATCCCACATACATAAAGTTTGACTTTAAAATGTCACTGTGCTTTTCTGTTTCATAGAAGTTATATGCATTTATATGTCCTTTGTGTCTCTAGCACATGCTGGATTTCAGTTTTTCATTTGATACTGGGTAAAAATTGTCTATAAAAACACTACGCTACTGAAGTTGAGATGGATTTCTTTTTTTTTTTCCTTCTTCTTTTAATTCTTGAGACATTTATAGGTATTCAGGGCAGTAGAATTTGTAACCACATCACCACCTAACATTTCCCTGTCATCTTTGGAGATAAGCATTTAAAAATCTATACAATATTTTTGCTATTCAGATCAGACTCTAGGTAGAGGAGTATTTTGGTCTAATCCAGTGTATTGTGCTTGGAGAGGATAAATATTTAGAAAATTAATTTCCTATTTGTTGTGGACAAAGAAGTGCTTGTTTTCAGAAAGAAATAGCTTATATTCTACTTCCTTTAATAAGCATTTTATGTTGGTTAAATACTGTGAATTCATTTACATTTGCATAGGTGATATTTGGGTGGTGAATTGCAAATCTAAGACTTAAAATCATAAGTAATTACCCAAAGAAATATACAGATTTAATGCAATCCCCATCAAAATCCCAATGGCATTTCTTTCAAGAAACAGAACAAAAAATAATCAGATTTGTATGGAATCACAATATACCCGGATAGACAAAACAATCCTAAGAACAAAGAACAACATTGGAGGTATACTCCCTGACTTCAGTTTGTAGTACAAAGTGACAATAATCAAAACAGCATGGTTTGGCAGAAAAAACAGGCACAGCGACCAATGAAAGAGAATTGAAAACCCAGAAATAAACCCACATAAATATGGAAAGATAATTTTCAACAAAGGAGCCAAAAATATAAAATGGAGAAAAGACAGCCTCTTCAATAAATGGTGCTGGGAAAATCGGAAAGCCACATGCAAAACAATGAAAGTAGACTGCTATCTGTCACCGTGTACCAAAATTAACTCAAAATGGATCTAAGACCTGAAACTATAAATTGCACAGAAGAAAAAATAGGTACTAAAATTGTGGACCTTGAGTTTATAGAGGATTTTATGAATTTGACTTCAAAGGCAAGGTAAATAAAAGCAAAAATAAATTAATGGGACTATTCAAACTAAAAAGCTTCTGCACAGCAAAGAAACCCTACACAAAACAAAAAAGGAAACAAACCAAATGGAAGAAGATATTTGCAAACAGTGCCTTTGATAAGAGGCTAATATCAAAAATATATAAAGAACTCACAGAACTCAACAACAACAAAACAAACAATCCAATTAAAAATTAGGCGGAGGACCTGAACAGAAACTTCTCCCACAAAAACATACAAATGGCCAACAGATCTATGAAAAAATGCAAATCCAAACCACAATGAGATACCATCTCACACCTGTTAGAATAACTATCATCAACAAGACAAATAGTAACGTGTTGGAGAGGCTGTGCAGAAAAAGGAACCCTCATACACTGTTGGTGGAAATGTAAGTTGATACAGCCACTATGGAAAACAGTATAGAAGTTTTTCAAAAAAATAAGAATAGAATTACAGTATCACCCAGCAATCTCTCTCCTGGGTATCTACCCAAAAAATCTGAAAACATGTATCCGTAAAGATATATGCACCTCTATGTTCATTGCAGCATTACTCACAGTGACCAAGAATGGAAACAACCAAAGTGCCCTTCGATAGATGAATAGATAAAGAAGACGTGATATATACACAATGCAACACTACTCTGCCATAAGAAAAGATGAAACAGTGCCACTTACAACAACATGATTGAATCTTGAGATGATTATGCTAAGGGAAATAAGTCAGACAGAAAAAGTCAAGAACCATATGACTTCACTGATATGTAGGATAAAAAACTGAAAGCAACAAAGGAACAAAACAAGCAAAGAAACAAAAACTCCTAGACGCAGACAACAGTTTAGTGGTTACCAGAGGGTAAGGGTCGGGGTGCTAGAAGGGGGAAAAAGGGATCAAATATATGGTGATGTTTTACAGAAGTGTACACTTGAAACCTATACAATTTTACTAACCAATGTCACCCCAATAAATTTAATTAAAACAATTATAAGTAATAAAAAATAACTTTCAAAGGTGTTGAACAGTAGCAGTTGGAAAAATCTACTTTGAATACTTGTATATAGTCATTGACTTTGTAAAGATAATCTAACTATGGGGAAATCTGCTATGAAAGCAACAGTATTTTTGTGTGCAGAATTTGGACAAAGTACTTGATGTGTCAGTAATTTGGGGACATAATTATTTTTTATATAATATTGCTATGTGAGTAATTCTGTTTCAGAAACTGAAACACAGGAAACTAATATAAATACTCCAAGAAACATATTCAGATGTGTGTGCTTTCTTCATGTTGTCACTTTCCTTCTGTTTGCATCTCATGTTAAACTATTTATATTCACAACTTATCTCTTTTTTGTCTCCTGATAAATTTGTGACACATAACCTGTTCCTTCACTTACAAAAACAAACAACAAAACCATTAATTCAGCCCTCAAAATGGCCTTACCATATTGATTACTAGTCTTGAACACTATATAAACTATATTAAAATAATATATGATGAAAGGATTTGAATAAACACTTTTTAAATGAGAGATGAGTATTTAAAAATGTTTCCATACAATCAAAATAAAAAAGTAAATTAATATGAACAGATAGAAAAATAATTGATCTTTTCTCTCATCTTCAAGATAAAATCAAATTGGTATGGTTAACATATATTATAAGAATTCAGAACACCTGGGTTCTAGGTCCTGATTTAGTTACTTGGTGTAATGGTGACATATGATGACAACCCACACATCAGTTTCTTTCCTTGTAAAATGAGGCTACTAATTTTTAGCCTTTTTTGATAAAATTACTGTGAAAATCAGATATGTAAAAATACTCTGTAAATAGTAAAGATGTAAATAAATATAAAGTGACACAGCTATAATTTCCAGAATTTATAATCGTGTTTTGTTGTCAATTTGGAAGGAAACAAATTCCAAAGAATGTGCTCTTATGGGAATCGCCTAGGATCCACAGCTCTATGTCAGAATGAAACTTTAGGAAATAAAATATTGTATCTGAATTAACAATTTTGTTTTGCCATCTCTACTCCTTTTATTACACATTTTGTTTTGTTTGCTTGTTTTTATTGCCCCATTAAATTTCTCCAGGAAAGTTAATATCAAAGGAATTATTTTCCAACAGATTTTCCAAGTTTTATAATTTGAGCTCAACAATACAAAAATTATTTATGCTCTGTGTTTTTTTATCTCAGTACTTATAAGTTTATTGAAATCTACTTTGAAGCTATAAATAGATGCAAGTTTGAACATATAATATTCTTAAACTTTGATAAAATTTTATCTAAAAAGAAAAAAAGTAAAATTTATTTACTTACATTTATTATGAAGAATAATTTTCAATTGTATTTTTTTCTTGGCAAAACCAACAGAACTTAAGCCATTTCAATATAAATTTACTTTGTTTTTATCATACACTTTAGGAAAACTTGGCCACCGACAACTTTTTAAATAGCACAATACTGTTAATAGAGAACGTTCTCACCAGTACAGGAACAGTTCCTTTATATTTTTACAATGCTAATAAGAAACAAAACATTTTGATAATTGCAGTCCAGATGTCAAGATTCTAGAATACAATTATTGATATGCATGTACAAATAAACATACTAATGACAAAACATAAGTATATTTATTTTCTATAATATCCATTAAGGTACATTTTTATCTGATTTTATGATAATTGTAAAAATATTTTATTAGCTTTCAAATTGCAAAAAAACCTATAGATGTATTTCAGGAATTTGAAACATATGAAGTATGATAAAATTATTTTATATATTAAAGTATACCATATTTCTGCGAAAGTAAGACCTAGCCGGACAATCAGCTCTATTACGTCTTTTGGAACAAAAATTAATATAAGACTCGGTCTTATTTTACTATAATATAAAACTGGGTCTTATATAATATAATGTAAGACTGGGTCATATATTAATTTTTGTGCCAAAAGATGCATTAGAGCTGATTATCCAGCTAGGTCTTATTTTCGGGGAAACAAGGTATTTATATGCACTTGAATTTAATCCTTATATCTTCATTTTGTGTTTCTTGTTTATTTTACATTGTGTTTTCTTTTTCTTTTTTTTTTTTTACTTCACTGCTGTTCTTTCTCTTTTTTCCCTAAGTATGATTTCCACCCTAGTTTTTAAAATTATTTCTCCCTGATCTAATAATAAAACATATTTTACAACTGTTCATTAAATAGAAAATCCCCACCATTTATCTCATCACACTAGATTGTTTCTCCCAACAAGCCTTCCTTTTTCTTCTCACCACAATATGATAAAATGTTTAGACTATTTTACCTTTCCCTTTTCTGCCCTTTCCCCAAGTTTCACCTCTAAAAAAGGGGGAGAATATTTTTATCACTTCCCTCCCTGACCTACAAGTCATTCCCAATGCATAAGTCTGGCAAAATTGTTTAGTACTTTTAGGCATATACCAATATTAGAGGGTCTCCTATTGTATATCCCTTTTGTTAGGAGTCATTATTTAGAGCAGATATTACCTCTTCTTAGTATCCTATTTACTTAGCCTTCATTATTAAAAGAAGGTGAAAGAGAAAGATTAGTTGCTCACTCTGTTTTTCTCTCTTCTTCTATATTGAGGTCTTTATTCTAGTTCACTTTATTTTTTTTTAAGTTGCTCCAAAGCCTCTTCCATAAATACTTTATTCAGAGGAGTTACATGGATGTATTTTTCTGAGCTGCTATGTATCTTCCCCCCCCCCACCCCCGGCAATTAGCACATAAAAATTCTTGGTTCGGCAGTCCATAGGTACTCTTCTTGGCACTCTACGTTCCAGAGCTGCAAATGAGAAGCCCAGCGGCAGTCTGTTATTTTTTCTGTTTGCCAGGAAACTGATTTTTTTTTTATCTTTCTCATTAGCATGCAAGAAATTTAGTAGATTATATGAAAGTGTATACCGTTTCTTCTCAGTCCATTCTGGAAACAGGTGAATGTCCTCAATTAATGAGTCTCAGAGCTCTTTTTAAGATTCAGAAAAATTTTCTTCTATTATTTCTTTGTTATTGCTTCTAACATTTCTTCTTCTTTTTTTCTTCCTGGAACTATGCTAATTGTTACTTACTTGTTAGGTTACCAGGCTCTATCTTCTATCTTATTTTTTTTCTTTTCTCTCTACGATTATACTTCTTACACGTCTTTTAACAGACCATTGATTCCGATCTCAAGTGACTATCATATTTTCAAATCATCTATTCAATTGTTTGAATGACAAATCACATTTTTCACTCTAATTTTTTTAAATTCTATTTTATTTTTGGTGTGGAACTTTATTTTCCTTATATACTTTTGTTACTATATTTTACTCAAATAGCTGTCCATGTCCTGCAGCAGCAATATTTTGCTAGGTAAATATCATTCTGACCTGACTGATCACTCTTTCTGTGTTGGCTGGTTTGGATGCATTGTAACTCATCAGGCTGAGCTCCTGGGGCTCAGGTCTGATTGCTATTATTACGCAACATTGATCACCCAGGAACTGGAAGACAAAACAACCACTTTCCTCATGGGCCAGGAGTGAATAAAAAGGCAGGTTTCTAGGCTTTTCTGAACCCATCCAGAGATTTCTGTCTGGTTTCCCTAAATCATCCCTGTGTTGGGTCTGGGGAGTCTTGGCCTAGCTGTCCACGGGCTTTGTGCCCAGAGTAAACAGCTATATTCATATAAGGCTAATGTTGCTACCATTTCTATCACTCTCTGAGAACCAATAATGCCCCATGATGTTCCATCTTCCATATGTTTCTCAAGGCTTCCAGTTATCAGTCCTTACCATGTAACTACAATAAAATCCAGGGCTCACTTGCTTACATTCATTCACATGAAGGCACAAACTACCATGAGACTCAGAGGAAGCCAACAGAGAAGAACAGAGTATATGTTCAGATTGCATGTGCCCTATTTCTTCCTAGAACTCTAACAAAGTGGTAAAAAAAAAATTGAAATATACATCTTAAATTAGTCTTGAGCTATATACAATTGGACCATACTGTTGTAAGTATATATATTTATATTTATAAAAATAGATTTTTATTCATCCATTAAAATAGCAAACTATTCATAGAATTTTATTTCCAGGTCATACAAAGATAATGATAATTTATTTATTTTTTTAATCTCCTTGTGTTTTGTTGTGTTTTCCAAGATTTTTAGCATGTGAATAAAGTGTATGGGGGTGTGTGTGTGTGTGTGTGTGTGTGTGTGTGTGAACATAGAAATAACCACAAAAAATAGTACTTTTTATAGCACTTTAGGTATTTAAAGTATGGGTTAAGATTTCTTTATTATTTTAATTTGTCTACTATATTTTTTATTTTGAAGCTCTGAGTAGGTTGTATTATTTGACTTGCTTTTAGATAGTTCATGCATCTAGAAGTGTTATGAAATTGGAAATCTCTTGCTTTTTAAATTTAGAGGTCATTCGTTATTGAAGTTTTATCTACTGATAAAGGCTACATACTCTATCTATTTAGAAGCCTGCACTAGTCTACTCTCTTATCAAATGCAGCTTTGCTTTCCTTTTTTATCATACATATGTGAAATTATACTTTTCGGCAGTCTACTATAGAATCCTGTTGAGAAAGAATTGTATTATCTCAGCTGGACACAACTCGAGTAAAATACTGAAAATGAATGAATACCAGAAACAGTGAGTATGAAATTTAGAGGGTAACCAAATATTCCCTAGGCCATAGTGACTTAGGATCTAATGTTGCCTTCTGGAAGGTGTAATATGTAGGTTTTACTCAAGAAAATTGAATGTTACTAATATTTATGGACCCTTCTTCATTTCTTGAAATAAAGCAATTCTACTTTAAAAAAATGTAGAGCTTAATTTTTTTTTTTTTTTTTATCTAAATCTTATCCTTAGCTTTCATGTAGGGAGAAAAGAGTATATGAATGCAGGCTGACATTCTTATCCCTAAAGGTGGAAAAAGTCAAAGAACAGTATTTTATCTAAGTAGCAGTGAGGCTAATGAATGTCAAATTCCAGAAGCCTGCAAGGTATTTCTCTCAGGGTAGATATTTGCTAGCTCTCCTAAATTTTCTAGGAAGTTAGGCAGACATTTGGAATTGGAAATCCACATTATTTTTCCCTTCTAATTTATCTTTTACCAGGTTTTATTTTAAATTACATTTTTACATGTTTGATCTCTCATAAAGCTCTGAGTCATTTAAGGAAAGATGTCATATCTTATTATTTTTGTGTCATTAGTGTGGCACACTGCTTAGATGAATGAATAAATATGAGAGTAATTTGTAACAGGTTGCAAGAAACCAAGAAAATAGCCAAGCAGAAAAACAAAAATAAATAAATAATAAATAAAAACCCAATCAACTGCACAGAACAAGCAAGGGAAACAACTGGCCAGATTTTAAAGCCATCCTAACAAAACGGAGGTTTGCTGTTTTGTCTTTAATAACTTTTTTCTGTCTTATTAGATAGTGGCTCTAAATTAATCTGTTACTACCACAGCAAAAGTAGGTCTAGTAGAGAACAATTAAAAAAAAAAAAGAAGAAGGAAGTGTTATTTCCTGTATCAGTCCAAATTTTGCTGCAACTAACAAACTGTTTTGCAGAGATTTCAATAAATTAGGGTGTTATTCACTCATTCAGGAAATCCTGGGCTGGTTTAAACTCTCCTTGAAGTCATCACGAAAGCAGCATGATTTTCTCTTTCTGCTCCACCATTAGCTGTGTCTCCCATCCCCAAGGTTGCTGTGTCATTCAAAGATAACCACTGAAGCCTTAGCCTTCACAGTTATTAGAGACAAGGAGAAAGAGAACAGCAAAGAAATTTTACTTAAAATGTATGTAAACGTAGCTTTGCAGTAGCATAGCCCCTTGCCAGGTTTCTGATGACCAAACGAGGGCAGGAGGATGACGAGCAGGCAGACCACAGACTTCCTCACCACATCGCTATTCCAAAGCAAAGCTCATAGTCCTGAACAGACCCTTGATTCAGAATAGGATGTGGAAATTCAAAAATAATGCCTGATCTTGGAATCACCGAGTCTGGTATATAGATCTTCAGATCCAACACTTGACCAAAGGATAGTTTATCTTTTCTTAAGGAATATTCTGCTTTCATCATAAACCTAAGTCACCTTTGATGAAAGTCAAAGAGAATGAAAAGCCCTTGCTTTTATAAACGAGATTTCTGGTTACCCTTATTTATTCAGCCATAATATTTACCAAGAATATTTTTACACATTTTTACACATTAGAGATTGTTTTATGTGTAAAATGCTACACTTCCACAAGGGCTGGCTTCGTGGATGTATAAGCTCTACAACCCTCAAGATACGAAGCTCAAAAGGACCTCGTCCTCAGGCTCTCCTGTTCCCATCTGAAAATTCTAAGGCCCCTTTTTTTCATTTTGCATTAGGAATCACAAACTCTGTAGCCAGTCCTGACCCCACAGAACACAGGAGAGGAGTTCAGAAAATAACCAGAGTACTATGGAATGCTTAATACCCAAGGATTGAACAATAATTGTCCACTACCAGTGATAGGTCAAACAAATTTATGTTGTCGTAGGTAGCACTTACTAGACATTGTAAATAGCACACAACTTAAAAATCACATACACTGTGACTATGGAGCTAATTAAATTCAGCATTAATGGAGTGAAATCTATTGACAGCTCACTAAAATTAATTAAGAGAAGCAGTAACTGCAGTGCGTTCAAAGTAATAAAGTGTTGATTTTTTCCCCCAAGCTCTTAGAAGATTATTATGAAATTGCTCTAAGCCATTCAGTTAATGTGCTACACCCAATCACTATTCTTAAATCACTGAGGACATGTCTATTTACTGAAAAGTAACTTACTTGTTATTATTTCAAATTTTGATTCATACTTAAGAAATTGGACACTTATTAAATATTGAAATTGAGCAAGGCACATCATAGACGTCAGATTAATGACATGCAAAGACCAATTTGCGTTGTACTATCTCTGTTTTCAGGCACTTTCATTCCTAACATAATTTTAACACAGGGAGCATGTATCTATACAAACTTCTTCCATATTTTAATTTTGTAAAGCTGAAACTTTTCACAAAGAGTATTATGGGTACATATATTCACTTTACAGAGATGAAAATCCCTTTGAAAACTTTAAGGACAATGAAGATTATATTCAAGCCCCAACTGTTCAAGAAAATGAAAATTTACAGCTGTTATCCATAATCAATTCGTATCAGCAAGCTGTGTATCATACAAAAGGCATTAACCCTCTCCTCTTTTATATTACGATCTAAAAATTTCAAAGCAACAAAAAAGGAAATAAAATATATAGCTGAAAACACATGAAGCTAAAATATTGATGCAATCAGCACTATTTTAAGAAAGCTTAAGAAATTAAAATCTAAATGTCAAGATAGATAAATCAAGGTAAATATTTAAGTCTTATAAATTAGCCGTTGCCTATGCCTAGAAAAAGATTGAGTTAAAGTGTTTTCTTTTACTTTCCTGTTTCAGGTTTTCTTTGTTTATTTTGTTAATTTTTAACCCAGTGAGCTCCCTTAAAATAGTTCTATGTACAATATCAACTTTGTAAACGCTATGACAGTATTTCCCTTAAGAATGGAGAGGTTCTCCTGACCACTGTCAGCCAGTAAAAGGAAATACAAAACGTGCTTTACCAAAGTCCACTGTTCCCAGGTCTAATGCAATATGGCAGTCTAGCTCAAAACGCCTTTTAGAAAAGCACAGAAAAAAGTTCAGTCTTTGCTCCAATTATTTGGCTAATTGACATCATCCTTGACTTTGTTTTATTAGTGAAGATGAATCCTTTAAAAGTTGATGATCTGGCAAAAGAATGTTATTCTCATCTTGTACTAAATGGACACAGGCTAATATAAAACCAAATGAATTCTAAAAAATGGAACAGCAGGAGTCACAAAAGCAGAAAACTAAAATGATTAAAAGCAATCCATCAGTCCTAAGGAAACTGTGCTGTCCACATTCTTAAGAAGCCTATTCCTTTTAAAAGAACTATTTTTTGCATCATGTCAAAATGCAGGGTGTCCTATGGAAACGCATTTTATATAAGACAGTTATTTCAAGTGGAAAAAGCGTAACTTTTCACAGCACCACATTAGCAAACATCCTTTTTAAAATCCTCATGCAAATGGAGCCTATCTATGAATGTTCCCTGCCCCCATTCTTCAGGATCATGAAAGTTCTGTAATCAATGGACAGTAAGATGAGTCCACCTCTGCCATCTGCTACCCTGAGACAGAAAGATAAAGATATTTAAATTTTTAGATCTTTATATTTTAGAAAATTCTTATCAAAAGTTAAAGTAAATATAGTAGTATATACATTTGAAGAAAACAAGCAATTCAACTAATCTAAAATTGATACCTTCTTTATTTTGTGGGAGAAGATGCTAAAGAGGCCATGGGATCAAGTGCAGGTAGAATTGTTCAAGCCAAGATAAAAACTATTGTCTGTATGTTAAGATCAGTAGAAAGGTATTAAAGTATAAAGAGATACTCCGCACATGTGAGCAAACCTTTCTCCCTTTGCACCCATTGCTTGAAAGCATCATCTGTGGCCAACCTATGCTATGATGCCTGAACATAACTTCCATGTAACTCTAACTAAACAATATATGTATTACTAGCTGTGTAATAAATGCAAACTTAGAAAGATTATGGTGCCTTTCTTGATCATACGAACAGGTGTACAGATTATGTATATAATCTGAAAAAGTAGGTCAAAAAATACAAAAGCTTCAAAATACAAAAGAAACAAAAAAATTTGCTCAGTCCTTTTATTTGGGAATATGGAAAGTGTGTTTTATTTTCTGTTCTAAAGCATAATTATCCTATTTGAAATAGTATTTTGTAGGAAAATGCTATATTTTTCTATCTCTGACCTATGAAAACGAGATAGAGTTATGTTTCCTGGAAGCAGTCATAAAGAAAAGTCTACAGGTGATAAAAAATAAAAATTAGGGATTCAAAACAGCAGAAACAGTGACCCTCATTATCTTCTCCTGTACACAGTCACTACATGTGTCAATAAATATAGCTGACAAAAGCTCCTAATATTGAATTTAGATAACTTTTGTGTACCTTATTTTCCCCCAATTAATTGAAAGCATTTATAGTGGAAAGAGACTTTAGAGACAAACCAGCCCTGCCTTTCCCACAGAGCAGAAATTCCTTCTACTGACTCTGCATTAATACCCTAAGATAGGAAGCTTCATTCACGCTTGGACAGTTCGTGGAACCCAAATCTTCCCTCTTCTAACAACCACCCATTACTCCTAATTTGGTTGAGTGCAGCAACATAAAATTAGCCTTAATTTCCTTTTAAAGTGAGTTACCACCACACATTGGGACACATGTATTCTGCTTTCACTTTGTTTTCTCTTGCACACAGCCAAACATCCAGTTCTTTCCACCATCCCTCTAAGTCTCTATGTGGTTGGACACCCACCCTCCCCCCCACACACCTGCCTCTTTGAATTCCTTCTGTTCCACTTTCCCCTTCACATCCTAGGCTCTTGTCACATTCATCTTTTTGTTCCTTTTACCCAGAATCCTCTTCCTGCCTAGGCTTTATGCTTGCTGCTCCCAAGGTCCCGTGTCTCCAGGTATCCACATGACCACCTCCTTTGGATCTTTCAAATCTAAGTTCTAATGTTATCTCCTTTTATTCATAAAAACTTATCAGCATTTGATATGATTTTATTTACTCAGTGGTATTTTTTTTTTTCTATTTCCCCCATACTAGAATGTAAGCTCCACAATTACGGGACCTTGTAACTGCATTACTAACTGCTGAATCCTACAATAAGTAGAACAATTCCTGTCACATAATGTGTATATAATAAAGATTTATTTATGAGGGAGTATATCTAAACACCTTTGTATGTATGAATAAATGTGCTCCCTGTGCTCTGTGCTTCAGCTATGAAGAAACTTGCCTGTTGGGGCAGTGCTGGAGTCTGGACAGGAATTGCACTATACAACTCAGTAGGTAGGTATTTAGTTAGAACACAATACCAGCGTCACTCACTGGAGCTGTGTGGTACCGAGGCCTGTCCCACCATTCCCAGAATTAAATGCAAGCTCCAATGCCTGGCTGATAGAACTCTCAGGATCTGGGCCCACAATTCTTTCTGCTTTATCTTTCCTCCTCTTCTCCCTGGAAACTAATCACCAAACTTCCTGACTTACTCTCAGCTCCTCCCAACACCATGCTTTCTCTGATCTGCTAAGCCTTTTAGAGAGAATGATTTAGTCCTTTTCTTTTACTCCCTGATCCTTCCATATACTGTCGCTTCTGATCCTAAATGTAATTAAACTCCTTTCTATAGATTCTCCTAATTTTCTCTGCTCATCCTCTCACATCATTAATCACCTCGTTGTGATTTTCAGTTGTCTCTACTTTCATTTCTTCTATAAGGTAGGGGCCATGTTTGTCATATTTACCATTATATCTCCAATAACTAGCAGGGAGCTAAATGAATTTATCACACGAATGACTAAATAATCATAACATGCTTTCCAGATTCTACACTATTTTGGCCACTTTTCTTTGTATTTTCTGTGTTTTCATTATCCAGTTTTGAAATGAAGAACTCAACATTTGATTTGTATTTATGATTGAATTTTGCCTTGTGCTGACCAATACAGAAAACAGTAAGATAGGGTTCTTATATAAATATAGTTTATTAGTATAATTCATTATGTTACTTCTTCTTCACTTTAAAAAATTCAAAAATATTATTCCGCTAAATCTATATTGACCAAAGTCATATTTAACAAGATCATCTCATCTCTGCTTGAGTCCATCAGTGCCTTCTATTTCTATTTCATAAATATTCTTAGCAAATATAGGTTTTTTTTTATCTAGAATTAAGCTTTCCACTGAAAATTTTGCATAGAAATGATAGGTAAAATATATTTAGGTCTATCTTCTCATTCTTAGTACTCCTAATTTGAATCTCCTTTTCATCTAGTGTCAAACTATGACAGAAGTATAACTTCTGTGTGACACTACAATCACATTAAATTCTGTAACTTTCATAGTACACTATTACTAAAGTTTTGAATGTCCCATATTATAACAGCGATTGCCTCATAAACAAACAGTTCTGTGGGAGCAATAATAGGGGTACCATGCTACCCCTGTCCTTCATCTCCTATCCCATTTTTTGAGCACTAAAAGCAAATACATCCTAATTCTTGCCACCCACTCTTTTACAAAAAGCCACGTGCTCCCAAGAATGTAGTGTTCTTATTAAAGGAATTATTCTCTTGGTCAAATCCTTTAATTTTTAGAAGCAGTGTCATTATCACAGAAATACCGATTCCAGCCCTACAATATACATTCAAAGGGATACTATTTGAGTTGACCTATTATTCAAGCAAATGGCTCACTTCAGATTTTTAAAGCCAGCTGGATTCATGCTGCTACTATAATCTGATTATAAGCTAAGACAAAATTTTAATTTATTTTAAATGGCAACAAATTCAAAATGCAAATCAATATCATTATGATAGGATCAAATGCCTTTCAAAGACAGAGCTGAGAAGGTAAGAATGATTTTCTTTGAGTATTATCTTTTAGGTATAATATTAAATACTAGATATTCAATCATAGAGACGAGCTGATCTCCTTAAGAAGCTCAAGGAGTATGAGAGCAAAATGAATGTCATTAGAGGTATTAGACCTTAGTGAACGTAAGCAAAGAGTGTGGCAGGCTGAGTGTATGAGATAAACAGCCCAGGCAAGTAATATGGAAAAGGGGACACTGACTGGGAGATGCTGGAAAGATACCAGTCAGACTGGCGCAGTAGAGGAACAAAGTGTGATAAAGAGCTTAAAAAGGTAAAAAAGACTCATATCAAGTTTCAGATGGCAGACGTTACTGCATATGTATCCAGGGAGGAATCATAACATGAGATAGAAAAGGATGTCGACAGAAATGAATAATCACAGACTTAGAAAGTCCAGAAAGGACTTTGTTAGTTAACATTATATTTGAAAACAAACACATTAACAAGACAATGATAAATATTCGAAGATAAATATAAAGGACATTATTGAAATGATAAATATCAGTCATAAGAATTGGAAATGAGCTTTCTTTAATTAGGAACAAGAGTGCAGTAACAAATGTGAAAGCGACATTTGGAGATACTAACGATGAGACAATATGTTTTCATATGTTACTATTTACTGATGGACCTGATGACGCTCTGCAGAGGAACTTAAAGAATGAATAATAGTCGGCCATCTGGTTGCAAACTTTGACAGCTTTTGAAGATAGTAGTTCATAGGGAGCAAGGAATAAAGAAAATAGAGTTTTACCAACTGCATCAAAGTTATGTGGGAGTAAATGGGGTTGCCTACTAATGAGGATAATTGCCTCTTCTTGAAAAGATATGAAGGCACAAAGGTACAGCTGGATAATAAAAAATTCTTCTAGAGCAGAACAGCATAAAATTATATTCAATGCAAGTCCTATGCATTATTAACTCCCTCAAAGTTAAAGCATTTCTTTTAGTCTCCGGCAAGGCAGAGGCAAATAATGGAAAGACCACTTTGAATTCAGATAAACTGGGATTCAAAATCCAGCTCCACCATCGACAAGTGTTATCATTTGGAGTAAATCTTTTAACCAATCCTCATTTTGAAAATGTAGACACAGCTACCTATCTCACAAGGTTTTGATTGATTAAAAAAAGATGAGTATGTGAGATGACCATCATGGTGACTGGCATTCATTACTCATTTAACAACTATCTGTCGAGTGCTGCCATGTGTGAAGCACCCTGCTAGTATCTGATTATACAAAGGTGACTGAACACAGTTTAAAGCCTCCCCCCCCCCCCATGTGGCTTCTGGACTCTGAGAGAGTTAGTCAAAAATCAGCCAATTACAAAACTACACGGAAAAATAAGAATCATGGTCAGAGCTGCAAAGGAAAGATGCATACAATTATGACAGCAAATAATATGATTATTTGATGTACTCAGAGAGGTCAAGGATGGCATCTAAAAAGTGACAAATGAGATGCTATTAGAAAGATTCACTGGAGTTCATCAGGTGACAAAAAATAAAACCAGTGGAACAAAGGTGAGCATTGCATGAGAGGAGATGGAAGAGACAGTGAGCTAAGATAATGTACAATGGAAAGATCTTGAAGTACATGTATAAGGAGATAGTAAGTGGAAGTTGCCATTGTCCCCCTTGAATGCACTGCTGCTATGCTTTGTCTAGCCAATGTGAAAGTACCCACATGTATCTTCTCTGCGTTCCTTAATATATTCCGAGCTGTGTAATAAGGGTAGACTTCACGGGACTGGGAGGCTCCTCTTGAGCATATTAACACATGTAATGACAGACTCTGTTAAACCTAGAAATGAGACAGTAGAAATAGGAGCGGTCACTGGGCAGGGGGCAGATCATGGGCCACTGACCATTCAGCAGCCGCGGGAACACAGCACAGCTCCATGGATGAGCCCTGCTCACACAAGGGCAGCTCTCTCAGGCTCACACTCCCCTTCTTAAGATCCACCCCCACCCTTGCTCTTGGCTTCTCACCTCGAGGAATGGGCATCTTAAACCTCTGGATGAGGTAATTATCATAGCTCATTCTATGCGTCAGGAGAATCTAGGTTGTGTTGAACTAACAAAAACCCATTGAATGTTTTAAGACAACATACATTTATTCCTTGCTCATTTTTCATGACCTTCATAGGTCAGCTAGGGACTCTGCTCCACATTGTCTGCATTTTGGGGGGAGCGGGGGAGGTCAGCTGAGGGAGTGACCATCACCTGGTAATTAAACATGTCACAACCATATGCACCTCATTGGCTAAAGCAAGTCGCATGGCGACATCTCATTTCAAAGGAGCTGATAAGGCAACTCTGCAGTGTTTCTGGAATGAGGAGAACCAAAATATTGGTAAATAACCATATTGACAGCATATATTTACTACCATTAGGGATTCGAAGGACTAAGAATGAGTTTCTCACACCCATTTTCAGGGCTTCCTCTCATCCTATATTGTGCCTTCCTTACTCTCACACTAACTCCAGGGCATTTATTCCAACTACTTCCAGCTTCCAACGTTCATTTCAAATTGTTATTTTATAACATAAATGTCTTATTCACCTTCTCTTCTCTTATAACTCTCCCCAAGCTAATGCTCCCTGGAATTGATGGGTAGCACTCAAATAATTTTACTAATCAAACTAATGCATTACATTGGCACAGAGAAATATTTAAAGGTTCTTAACAAATACTTTCTCATTTAACATCACAACCAACTTGGAGGTCAATAGCATCCTCCTTTTATGGAGAAAGAAATACAAATTCTGGTAAGTATAGTGACAAGCCTGGGTCAAACGCTAATCAGTGATAAAATCTTGGTTGGAATCTCTGTTTGATCACAAAATATGTATTTATTCCTCAGCACTACATATTCTAAATCTGACACCTACTTTTCCTTATTAATCTCTGTGTATATACAAACTATTATTCTTCAGATCACACAACAGAAAGCAAACAAAAGCTTAGGGGCTGATAAGGTACCGGTCTGTATGCACACTCCAGAGACTCTGCTTCAAATTCCTTAATGAGATGCAGGCACTCAGGGCCCAGTGCATTAACCTCATCAGACACTGCAGATAATAACTGACCCCACCCAAATCACAGGATATGGGAAATATTGACATAAAATAATGGAGTCATGTCTTCTAAGCAGCAAAAGGATTAAAATACATTCAGAGATAAAAGAAGCAAAATACCCTTTCAAAATGTAAATTACTTCTTCCATAGCAACAGTGATAATGTACTAATTCTAGGAGTCAAATAAATTATTCAAGGACACTGCCATTTAGTTTGTTTCGCGACTCCATAGGGAAAAAGTAATTATGTCGAGCCCAGCCAAGCCTATGATAACAGATGGCTATGAGGGAACAAAAGCAAAGGTAATGTCTTCAAAAATCTACCATGATGTTTCATATTTTAGTGAAAAATATCCTTGGAGGGACCTCAGAATCAATCCATCCAAGGTTTTCATTTTGCATTCAAAGAAATTGAGGCCCAGAGAGGTTAGGTACTTTTCTTGAGGTCACATAGTTCCTGGCAGTACTAACGAGTAACTTAAAGGCAGAAGGCAGAGTCCAACCATGAAAAGGCTGGGGAGAAAACTGCCAATTATTACGCATGTTCTTTGATGCTTTATTCACATCCTCTCACCTCATGCTCAGATGAGCACAATGAAAAACATACCATTTTCTCTTCCATCATAAATATATCAGTAAAAGATCTAGCCTGGATTTGCATAATAAAGGGCAGAGCTGGGCACCAGCCTGTTTTCACCCCCAAAGCTGGTGTATTCTCCCACTCCCAAAGCCCTGTGTGCATGTGCCCTCTCTAGTATTATGGGTGTTCATGTCTGGATAATATTTTGCCAACAGTGCCATTTGAAGTGATCACTACTTCTTTTAGAAGATTTTTGACTAAAGTCTCATCAGATGCTATCATCCTGGGATGTCTGATTAATGTGTCTGTACCTTCTTGAAATACTGTCTTATTTGAGGGCTTGGTTAGATAATTGAAATAATTAAGGGATCATTAGATGATTGAAATTGTCTTCCTGGATTATTGTCCCAGGCCTTTAGTATGTCCTCTGAATACAAGGGCTTTCCAGAAAGAAGTTTCCTGAACTAAGGGTGTGTCTGGGGCAAGGGGTTCTGTGTGTGTGTTGGGGGGTGGGGGGTGTACTGTTTTACAGATCTGCAATGGCTTCTCTCAGTGAGAAGCTCCTGGAAAATGGATAATCAAGTCTGTCAAAGAGCCTGGGGCCTCCGCCCGCTGGCCATGCTCACCATGACACACCTGTCAGTATGATTGGGGCTGGGAATAATGCAGGTTGGGAGACAATTCTGCTGAAGCGTCCAATCACTCCTCCCCTAGGCCTTCCTCTCCCCTCACTACCCCCTTCTCAGCACACATTAGCTTTGTCTTTTCTGGTTTAAGGGATGTGTTGTCTGGTCTAGATTGGGGCAGAGGTAAAGAGGCCGAACCAGCTAGGAAGCTATGGTGCCTGGTAGCTAAGATACCATGTTTCCCCAAAAATAAGACCTAGCCAGACAATCAGCTCTAATTCATCTTTTGGAGCAAAGATTAATATGACCTGATCTTATGTCATATTATATTATATAAGACCGGGTCTTATAGTAAAATAAAACTGGGTCTTATATTAATGTTTGCTCCAAAAGACGCATTAGAGCTGATGGTCAAGCTAGGTCTTATTTTACGGGAAACACGGTAGCAGCTTGCCTGACACATTAGATTTGACTGCATTCTGATACAGTACCTAGACCTCCATGCATTTTCCAGAGTTTTTTCAGCATGCTTAAGAAACCACAAGTTACCATCCACACCCACAATCTAAAAATCACAGCCAGAAGGAGAGCTTCTAACTAAGGGTCTTGAAGAATGGGGTAGGGGTCAGCCTGGGCTTACCTTCCAAGTGAAAACTTACAGCATTCCAGATCTCATTCAGGCACATTCTAAGAATAAAGAATGGCTACAAAGCAAATTCACCTATCCAAAGAAATGGTTGTTCTTAAAAGAAGCCTGTAGGCTAGAATCACCCTCAGAGGTCAATTTTCCACTATAAAGAAAAGGCAAGACCCAATATATGATTAAATATTTCACTATCTCCATTCTCCCTGTTCTCCATCCCCTGGTACTGATGCCCAACCAGACCCTAATTCAGATCTCTCAACCGTATTCTTGGATGGGAAAACAGAAGGCCCCTCAGTGTCTGGCTCTTTATCACCGCTTGCAGTGAACAAGGAAACGGAAGACTAGGGAAGGGTGGTGAGTGAGTCATGCAGTATAACCAGACACCAATTATAATGTGTAAGAACCATATGGACCCTCTCAAGAGTTACAAATCAAGACTCCACTGAACTCAACTAAAAGCCAAAATCCATGTTAAATAAGTGAAAGAGCAAAATATATTTTGAAAGTTTTAACGATTAGGTTATAAATTACAGATTTGAAGAATTCAAAAAGTAGCAATCTTTTACATTTGTACAAATGTCAAGTATTATTTTTATTTTAAAAATAGGAAATCAAAGACCATAGACGTTATAGGAAATGGCTAAGGTCACACAGGAAGTAAATTTTGTAGCAGTCAATAAATGTCTTTTCCTATTTCCCCTCAGCCCCTTCCCCTGTCAAGTTATATTTCGTGTACAAAGGAGTTATGAGTTGTGCTTTTTGTTTCTTTCACTTTTTTCTAGACATACTTATATAGTTCTACAATTGTAATAAGAAGCACGATATATTTTTTCTCCTCTTACACTTATTCAACAGGAAAACAGCTTATATTTCAGTTTAATTTTGTGGGTGGTCTCATCATTAAAAAATCAAGTCAGTATGCTTGAAGTCCTCACATTTTTAAAGCTAGCCATTTCTGTTGTTATTGTCTTGTATTTAGAAAGCTGACTTTGTCATTTTAGCAACAGAAAAAAGTTGATAGATCTGTTATATTTGTCACCTGACCAAAACCAAGAAAGGTAGGAACTGGGACAGCTGGTACATATTTCTCATCTTAGCTGTCATACAGAGTGAGCATGAAGAGAAGGCTGTCATGTTGATGCTTTTGATTTTACCCTCCTGGCACTGGTGGTTCTGCGGACCACCTTCAGGTAGAAGCTCTGCTAAGTGCACACACGCAAAATACGTGGAGGATTGAAAAAACTTTTCTCCAACAGAAGTTTATATATTTTTTTCCATACGAAATGGCTACTTTAAATTAACAATTAAAGTACCTCTGGTATGGTACCAATATTAACGAAAGAGATAACACAATCTTACTATGTTCTCTACTCAGTGAACAATTCCAGACACAGCAACCAAAATGGCTGACCAAAAGTAGCATCTCACGGTGTTTATATACTGCATTTTAAGCCAGATTTCATACAGTTTTGACAAACGTAATTTGGAAAGGGACTATTTCTGGGTTGAAAAAACAAAGCCAGATAGTGCTTGTTTTTGGAGTTGATGGGAATTATGGGAAAACAATCAAAGTTCCATTTACTATTTATCCCCAGAAAGCAGATACATGAAAAATATTGTATCAGATATGGTGGGTTGAATTATCTGTTATTTTTTTCTCCCCAAATCAGTTAACATTATGCTCAAATGTTTTCTTCTATAGTACTCAATTTTTAAATTTTATACTTAAATGTACCTTCAAAATTGGCTCAAGTATCCTCAAGTAAGCCATTAACTTGATCAATTGATTTAAGCATGCATTAGTTTTGTCGTTTCTGGTTTAAGGGAGGTGCTGCCTGGTCTAGATTGAGGCAGAGGTAAAGGGGCCAAACCAATTAGGCAGCTATGGTGCCTGGTAGTTATGACAGCAGTTTGCCTGACTCATTAGACTTGACATTTCTGCTACAGTCCTAGACCTTCGTGCATTTTCCAAAGTTTTCTCAACATGCTTAAGAAATTACAAGCTACCACCCACAAGAATGGAGGGCTCAGCCTGTGCAAAGCTTCGGAGTGAAAACTTCTTCACGGCATTCCAGATCTGATTCAGACACATTCTAAGAATAAAGAATGGCTACAAAGCATGTGCACCTATCCCGAGAAATGGTTGTTCTTAAGAGCAGCCTGTATCCCAGCTTCACCTGCAGAGGTCAAATTTCCACTGTCAATAAGAGGCAGGTTTTTGTTTTCTTTTCTCATGTACAGGAACATGAACACTAACAAGTTAGGTTTCTCAATGTATTTTAGGATATCATTTCCTCCTTAGAGAAGTGTGCTGATTTGCTTAGCACTGCTTCCGAAAGCACACAAAGCAATTTTAAAAATATGCAAATATTATGTTTGCTTTTTTTTTAACATTGGAGGAAAAAAGAAAATGTGTCCTACATGAACATACCACCCTTTTTATTTTTAAAGGAAAAAAATCTCAGATCCCTATGAAAATGCAGATAAAAAACTGAGTATAATTGAAAACTTCCAAAGGAAAAAGAAAAAGAAAAAAATTTATGTCCAGTCCATCTTCAATGGAAACCACTGGAGAATTTTCCAATGAAACAGAAGCAGCAATCAGAATAGCTAACAGCTCTCTCTTTTGGTTACAGTAAAAATATTTAAATGAGCATAGGCAATTATAACCAATAGTAATTCCCTCAGCTATCTATCTAGTCCGTCTGTTAGTTCTGCCACCCAAACAAGTAGGTGTATCAAAGGCTATTGCCTAAGAAAGTATATGACTAAAGTAAGCACTTTTTATCTTTTAAACTCAGGTTTTTTCTTTTGAATATTTGTTTCTAAACTTCTGCTGGTTTATATTCCCCTATGGTTAAAATTCCCCTAGTACCCACTCCCACCCAATGATATGATTATACACATACTTATTTTCAGATCTTTAACTTCTCAATCCTTAAAAACAGATGTAATACCTTGAGCCTATAACTAAAAATGGGGTAAATTTATTTTCACCAACATAGATTTTTTTTCATTTGATATTAAAGAAAAGCTCATGAAAGAGCATTTTGAGACTCAATTTCTTCTTTCAAAAAATATAAAAACAATAAACCTAATTTTCACCAGTCTTGCAATTTTGGATGTTGGTAAAGGATTAAGACCTTGGAAAGACTGATTTCTAATGTCAACATATTACCCTTGATTTTGGCATGTGTTTTCTACAGACATGGTGCCAAAGCAAAAAGAAAAGAAAAAGTTAAACAGCCAAACAAAACTGTATTCAAGGCTATTTTAATAGGCAAGAGAGGCCAAATATAAGTCTGAACTCAATTGCCCAGAAACAAAGGGCAGTTGTGCTTTTAAGGACTGCAGTGAGAAGGAAGATCATAGGCCATCTGTGTTGCTAACTGGCTTTACCCAAAGAAAAAGAAAGCTTCTCTGACCTTTTTAACACCAAAAATGAGACACCCACCAAAGTTAGGATCCTACCTCAGAGACCGGGAGATGAAGGTGCCATTGCCTTTGATGACATTTCAAAGTGATGTTTCTCAAACCCTTGAGAAAAACAGTGTTGGATTGCAAAACTGGCAAGAGGCTTTTAAAAAGATTTACACCTCAAAGGGACAGAGAAAACATTTCCAATTACAAATTTTCTAAAATAAATGCGCTAAGAAAAGGGAGTTCAGGGGCCTCGAGTCAGAAATAAGCCTCTCTAAAGTTTAATCAAGCTGAGGGAAACTGTAAAGTCATCTTGAACAATAATTATAGAAATATACATATAAAAACGCATAGGGTACAAAATGAAGCAACACAGCTTAGAAATTAAACCTTCTTTACTTAGGAACAAAATGTATCCTGCTATCATCCGAAATAATTGAAACACAGCATACAACAAACACATCTTTCCTTGTGATGAACAAATATATACAAGGATCTCCAGCAAGGACAACGATAAGGAGTTTAACTTGGAGTTAAAAGTATTGTGCACTAAAAACTATAAAACACTGATGAAAGAAATTAAAGAAGACACAAAGAAACAGAATGACATCCTGTGTTTATGAATCGGAAAACATGCCATTGTTAAAATGTCCATACCACCCAAAGTAATCTACAAATTCAGTGCAACTTCTTTCAAAAATCCCACTGGCATTTTACAAAAATAGGAAAAACAATAATGCAATTTATGTGGGACTATATAAGATCCTGAATAGCCAAAACAATCTTGAGAAAGAAAGAAAAAACTGAAGGTCTTACATTTCCTGATTTCAAACTATATTACAAAGCTATAGCAATCAAAATAGGTTAGTTCTGTCATAAAAACATATATAGACTGGTGGAACAGAATAGAGCTCAGAAATAAACCCACACATGCACGGTGAACTGACTTTTGACAAGGGTCCCTGTTGGGGAAGGTCATCAAGAAGACATGACATCTGGTTTGACCCACAGGTTGGACCCGGGCAACTGGAGGCCTTGCACTCCCTCCTCTATGCATGTTGTGTGCACTCTGCTTGCCGTCCCCACTCTGGAAGCTGCCCAAGAACACAGCCTAGAGATAGGAATGGGGTGATGAGACCATCTGGACTGGGTATGTGACTGACCCCTGTTGAGGCCTCTATATAAACTTTAAGATTTGGCGGCGGGTGCAGAAAATTACTTGTCTTGCAGCCACCCAAGACAAGCATCGTAGATAAGTCCCCTTGTTTATCAAACCCGCCACCTACCAATCTGGAGTGGTCTGACTTTTTTTTTCAGTATTTCCTGCCTTCTGAGTATGGGGGCAAGTTTCAGATGACACCTGGGAAGCTCCAGGAAAAATTATGACCCAACAGTGCCAAAAATACACATTGGAGAAAGGATAGTCTCTTCAACAAATGGTGTTGAGAAAACTGGAAAGCTACATGCAATATAAATAAATAATAATAATAATATAAAATTGGACCCTTATTATCTTGCAGCATACACAAATTCAACTCAAAACTGATTTAATATGCACATTTAAGACCTCACAGTATAGAAATCCTAGAAGAAAACATAGGGAAAATTATTTTACGACATCGGTCTTGGCAATGATTTCATGGGTATAACACCAAAAGCACACGTAACAGAAGAAAACTAGACAAGTGGTACTACATCAAACTAAAAAAGCTTCTGCCCTGCAAAGGAAAAAACAGAGTGAAAAGGCAACCTAGTCAATCGGAAAAAATATTTGCAAACAATGTATCAAATAAAGTGTTAATATCCAAAATATATAAAGAACCCCGACTGGCAAAAATCAACCAAACAAACATCAAAAATGGTACAGCTAATATGTTAAATAGCATGGAGATTCCTTGGAAATTTAACATGGAACTCCCACATGGTCCTGCAATCCCTCGTCCGGGAATATATCAAAATTAACTGAAATTGGATCTCAAGGCGATATATGCTCTCGTGTGTTCTTTGCATCATTATTCACAATAGCAAAGATATGGCAAACAACGTAACTGTCCATTCACAGATGTATGAATAAAGAAAATGTGTTGTACACATACCATGTATTTATTTATCCTTAAAAGAGAAGGGGATTCTGAAATATGCAACAACATGGATGAACCTTGAAGACAGTCTGCCAAGTGAAAAAAGCCTGTCACAGAAGGACAAATACTGCGTGATTCCACTGATATGCAATAGACAAACTCAGACTCAGAGAGTAGAATGGTAGCTGTCTAAGGCTGAGGGAGTGAAAATGCAGAGGTGCTAAGCAATGGGCATCATTATGCAAAATGAATAAGTTCTAAGGATCTGCTGTACAGCACTGTGCATAGTTAGCGGTACTGCAATGTACACGTCAAATTTGTTAGGAAGGTAGGTTTCACCATATGTATTCTTACCAGAATAAAATAAAAATGTCAAAAGTTGCCTCACTGATTATTTAAATAATGCCTTCAAAAATTTGGAATTTGACAATTTCCAAGTTCATGTGCTTTACTCGTTCAATGAAACTAACACAATTAGGGTATTAATTTGATAGCGTTTCTATTAAAGAACATTAATTCCTTTCATTAACCACATTAATGGATAGTGCAATCATTGCTGAGAGCTACTACAAACACTGTTTTTTGACTAGACAGTGACTCTTCTTATTAAATGAACACTTAGCTCTAAGAAAAAGGGAGAAATGTAGAACAAAGCATATAATCAGCAACCATTTCCTCTGGCACTGTTGAACAAGTACAGTCACTTCGTCTTTGTGACCTCGATTTTTCTGTGGTTCTCACTGACCATTGCCTATTGTTGACCTATGATTCTATATAAATTTTAATGCTACAAGTTAGGCAGTCTAGTAACACAGAGTGAATGGATTTTGGATGTTGCCTCTGCCTGGTATTAGCCACTTGTCCTGGTCCAAGTGGAAAGATTTCAAGCACAAAACATGGCACATAGGACCCTGCAACATTATTTGTCTAAGCACGTAAAATGAAGATCTTCCTTCTTTCCTCCCTTCCTTCCTCCCTCCCTCCTTCCCTTTCTTTCTCTCTTTCTCTCTTTCTCTCTCTCTCTCTCTCTCTCTCTCTCTCTCTCTCCCTTTTTAAGAAAGTTATAGCCTTAATCAAAATTAACAATCTCTTTTAATAAAGAGAGAAAGATGCTCAGCAATTTCCAATTCTCATTGAACTAAAAACCCATACTGGATCCTTCATATTATATTTGTACAAAACAATTTAATTTTATCATCAAAATATAAAAATGAAAGCTATTAGCAAATCTGATTAAAATAATGGTGAAGCATACTTGGTTATATTTGCTCATTACTTTTCTTTATATTTTTTCTTGTTATGCTATGAAATGAAATAGCCACAAGGCCTGCATATGAAAGCTACAGGTAAAGGTCAAAGCTTTCTAAAAGACACTTCAGTAAACATTCTTAATGTAGTAAATTGTTCTTTATTTTTTTAGAGATTTACTAGGACATGTTTGCTGGAGAAATAACTGCAGTGATGAATTCCCTTAAGAGAAACAAAGTGGTTTGAATTTGTTATAAAATTTGATTGAAAATAACCTTCAAGAGATTATATTCAACCTATAAATGCATAGTTTCTAATTCCACTTTCATATCTCTAAAATAAAAAAAGAACTGTTAGATCACTATTTTCAATTCTCCATGTACATAGAGTCCCTAAGTAATAATTTTTCAAAGTATTTTTGATGTGGAAGATAAAAATCCTGCTCTTGATATTAAAAAAATATTATCAAAGCAGATAATGCTGCTCATCTAAATTGAAGGATTATCACTATTAAATTGAACATGTATATTTCTGTAGGAGATCTATAATCCTCAATTTTTGGAACAATGATTTTCATCTTTCTTTGCCTGTCAAACATCTATAATTCAGATTAACTTGACAGCATTATGAGGCATGATAATTCTGTCCAATTGAATGCAACAGGGCAGGGATTTTTTTTCTACCAAGAAACTAATAATATTACAAATATCATAATATTCTTTACCCCACTTATGATATTATTTTGTTACTAGATGACTAGATTAAAACATTCTTCTATATCTATTAAAAATGATAATCTCCAATAACCCAATAAACCCTATCTTTCAATAACTTCCTATCCTTAGTTTTCACTTAGAAAGGATAGAAACTAGTCTTCTAGTACACAAAGCATGAACGACTGAAAAGAAAAGAGCACATAGAAATT
Source organism: Rhinolophus sinicus (assembly GCF_036562045.2). Taxonomy (NCBI): domain Eukaryota; kingdom Metazoa; phylum Chordata; class Mammalia; order Chiroptera; family Rhinolophidae; genus Rhinolophus; species Rhinolophus sinicus. The sequence goes on from NC_133757.1 coordinate 119,067,038, forward strand.
CAGACTGACAAATAATAACCCAACTATGGACTCATGTCAAACCACAAAGAATCTAATTATACCTCACCAAGGTATAAAGATTTGGTAATTCTTTGGTGATTTCTGTTTATAAATAACATTAAAAGACTGCTCCAGACTCTACAAATTTTCTTTCCTATCACAAATTTTACTCACTTTAAGCAAATAAAAGAATGTCTAAAAGAAGAATGTCTATATACATATATATGTGTATATATATAGATATATATATATATATACACATCTATCTATCTATCTATCTATCTATCTATCTATCTATATATATCTACATCTATATCTATATCTATATCTATAGATATAGATATAGATATAGATATTGGAGTTTGTTAAATATATACAACTGTGTAAAAAAAGACTAGGTTTGTTTAGTGCTTTACCCTGAATTTGATGTGGGCTGTCTGGAAAGCAGCAAGGATACTGCCTGAAAGGCATCTAAGACAGAGCAACAAGGCCAGGTCTTGGCTGAAGAGCTGATAAAACACCAGGAAGACGACTTCAAATAGGATAGAGGTGGGGGGCGGGGGGAATGACTTTGCCCTACAGTGGCTACTATTCATCTTGAAAATTGTGCATCAGAGTGTTATGGACACAAAGGGTGAAGGGGTATTGAGAGCCTCTCAGGAGGAGGCAGGACTCTTGAGTGCAAATGGAACCTCCTAAAGGGCCATCACAGTTCTAATGGGGGAAAAGACAGTGGGTGGCACACAGGCTTTCAGAGAGCTGTGGGCACATGGCTTTGCTTTGCTTTATTTACTTTTCTTTCTTTCTCTTTTAGATTCTAAGGCAGAGGAAGAGAGTTCAGTCTTGTTTAATAAAAAGGTAAAACTACCAGATAGCATATTGAGATGTCTTGCCCAGGTAAGAGAACTGTTTTTAGAAATTTGAGGTAAACCATTAATTTCTGTTTGTTTTTGTTTGGAAAAGGGACATATTTTCCGTGTACTTATTGCTGTCATTGTTACCATTGAGAGTCTATCATAACATCTGCATGGTTTTAAACAATCACTGGATGTTTACTTGAAATGAAATGAAATCTATAGCGATTACTTTTTATTAAGAAAAACCAGAGTATTTTGAACCTATTTGGACAAAATAGATAAAACCCAGGAATTAGTGATTATAACTTAGTTTGACTGCAAGAAAAAAATTAATCATTTTATGAACATATTTGATAGAGGTCAATTAATAATTATCATTATTAATTAATAAAACCTTTCATTATTGCAAATCTTCTCCAATTAGGAAAAAAGAATAAGTGTACACAAAGCAACTATATCATTTATGGAATAATGGGTCTGGTATTTTTAAAGCTCATTTGCCAACTGGTGGTATATTATGCAAATTTGATAAAGAAATGACAAAGAAATGGTCTAATAAGGTGACTAACATTGATAATGTGTTGTTATTTTGGTCACATAAAGATTTCACAAAATCCTAGCTGAGAGAAGTGATAAGGTAATAGCTAATTAGTTTTCTTTAATTCTAAACAACAACAAAAGCAACAACAAATCTTTCTTACAAACTTTTACATATACATTTAAAAAGAAAACATATTAAGCTTACATAGATGAGCAGAGATTCCATGAATAGAAAGCAAGAAAAAATAAACAAATTCTCAAAAAATAAACCTGGATTAGGATAATAAAGTCTCAACAAAAAGCCAAAATAAATGTTAACATTCAGTTACTACCGTGTTTCCCTGAAAATAAGACCTAGCTGGACAATCAACTCTAATGTGTCTTTTGGAGCAAAAACTAATATAAGACCCGGTCTTATATAAGACTGGGCATAATATACTATACTATACTATACTATACTATACTATAATAAGACTGGGTATAATATAATAACATAACATAACATAACATAACATAACATAACATAACATAACATAATATAATATAATATAATATAATATAATATAATATAATATAGGACCGGGTCATATATTAATTTTTGCTCCAAGAGATGCATTAGAGCTCGTTGTCCAGCTAGGTCTTATTTTCGGGGAAACACGGTAGGAAAATCCAGGGAAAACAATTCATATCCGGAGAGGCCATATTCTCTCTCAGATGGGCAAAAATTAAGAAGAACATTAGTATCTAGCATGAATTGGCTGTGAGAATATAAGAACATGTGTATGTCGTTGGTAAATAAAACCTTACTGGAGGATAATTGGGCAATACAGATCAAAATCTTTTTAAAAATCCTCTGCTTATTCTTTCTTCAACAATTCTACTTCTAAATATATATCTCCTAACAAAGAAAAGGAGACATTTTTCTTCCAGTTTTTGTTTATGATAGGAAAAAAAAATGCAACAACAGAGATATAACTAAAGAACTTACGGTTCTTTTATTTGATTTGTATTAAATGCATTCTTTGTGTTAAGAGCTGGACATATATCTATATAATAAGTCACTGCCAAGTTAAAATGATATAAGTGAAAATGAAGATTTCAAAACCTTACATGCACACACATGCATACACACATATATACCACATATATGTTAACAGTGACTGCTTCCAGTGGATTCCAGATGATTTGCTTTTCTCTGACTTTTCTGTTTTCTAGATTTTTGCAGAGATCATATTTTATTGGTGAAATAAGGAAGGCAAAATGAAGATGATTCTAGCTAGAATTGATAAATGACTGATTCTAGTATATAAATCAGACCAGCACTCATACCACAGACAAGCGGTGTGTCTAATAGTTAAGGTTAATGCCTCTGACTACCAGATGCCCTGGGTTCAAGTCCCCAGGCTGTGAGTTACTGTGTAACTTAGCCAAGCTATTTAATTTATCTCTGCCACAGTTTACTTATCTGTAAAATACAATATCAGTTCCTATCAGCTGTTTGAGGACCAAGTGAGCTAACCATACACCTGGCTCACAGTAAACGCTTCACAGTAGTTACCAATTATTATTCCTCCCACTTGAACATAGGCACCATGGAGTCAAATCTGTTTTCCTCTATTTTGTTCACAGATAGATTCCCAGAACATAGAACAGTGCCAGGTAAATAGTGGACGATAAATATATAATGAATGAAAATAGGCAGAGAGGACAGTGGGAAGAAATGAACAAAGGAAGGGATCTCTCCTTTAATGTAGTAAGATTTATAATTCACAGATAATATCATGGCAGGAACAGTGGTGATGTTAATGATTATGTGCTCATTCAGATATATTTGAATGCCTTTTATCTAATTCAGTTTTTTTTTTTCAAATTAAATAAAGCATTGATTCTGTTCCTTCTGGGTGGAAATTTGCATGAGTCAGTCATCCTCATGTGCGTAGGAGTCAATTTTGATCAATTATTGACTTTATTTTAAACTTTCTATATTATCACCTAACTCGAGGTCACTATTTTCCCTTTAACTTATATGGAAATCTATTTATTTTAGAGGTGAACCATGCTTTAGATGGACACTTAGGGGATAAAAAATAAATAAATAACATGACGGTTGTTCCCTGAACAGCAGAGTTTGAAAAGTGTGAAATATTTTCTATTCTCCTTAAGGATATGTAAATGCTTTGAAAATGTCACAAAACGATGCCTTTGCTGGAAAGGCCATTTTCATTACTGATGAACGTGGTGGTAGAATGTTATCCATCTAGTCAGCTTGCTTTTATACCATTGTCAAGAGATTAGTCATCAAATAACAATAACCCTTAAGAAACCAACTTCGGACTTCCAGTTTCAAGATGAAAATGATATTTTTGTACACTCTTCTCAAAAATCACTTCTAAAACAATAAGAACAAAACACAGAAACTCTATCATTGGTAAAAATAAGAGACATTTATAACCCTGAATCACCATACATGAGGACTATACGTGGAAAGAAGTGTATCTAGAAAGGAAGAAAATCATATCCAAATGTCAGTGGAAATATCAATAAGGAGAAAACTTATTTATCACCACAGAACTCTAGAAAGTCTGTGTCGTAGGCCATATGAGCTCAAGCAGTGTTGCTATTAGAGCTGTAAACAAAGAGGATTTTTTTTTTAATGACTGTATAGAGGTAGTCAGACCCCCAAATTCTCACTCAGAGCCTATTGGGTCAGGCAACTACACTGCCTGTCAGCCAGAGACTTATATTCTGGATCTAGACAGTGTCCAAATTAAAGGATTAGAGGCAGAAGAAAGTAGGAAAGTAAAATTTGTACTGAAAACTATGAGTTTAAGTGCAATTCTTATGTGAAACTACCAGTAATGCTTAAGGATAAAGTATCTCCATAAATTATTGGAATTATTTGCATGGCATATTTATCTATTCCCCATTAGTTTATTTTTGCAATTATTTATTTATGTCACTAGCTTCATGAATACGTATTTTATACTTTTGGTTATCGTCCAGTACCCCTTTACTTATTTTATTCAACTGTTTCAGCTTTGGCCACTGGACCTCTTTCAGTTGGCTCCTGTGTCCCTTTGACATGTCCATCATTATGGTGATGATGATTTTAGCACTTCCTTACTTTCTGTCACTGAAAAATGCTTCACACTTATCCTGAGTATTCACTGCCTCAGTCCTAGTTGGGCCATTTCTCCAAAAAGACTTGTTTCCTTCTATTGCGTCACTGTATCAGAAACCAAAATCTGCATGCTAAGTATGATATCTTCCTGTTTTCATTTTTAGTTTAATTCCATTGTGGTCTGCCAGCATACTAGGTATGATTTCAATCCTTTAAAATTTGCTAAGGTGTGCTTTATGGCACAGGATGTGGTCTATCTTAGTGCATGTTCCACATGAGCTTGAGAAGAATATGCATTCTGTTATTGCTGTCTGGCATATTCTATAAGTATCAATTATATCTAGATGATTAGTAATGTTATTCAGGTCAGCTACATTCTTACTGATTTTCTGCCTGCTTGACCTATCAGTTGCTGTCAGGAGGTGTTTAAGTCTCCAACTGTAAGAGTAGATTTGTCTACTTCCTTTCAGTTCTAACAGCTTTTGCTGTACTTATTTTGTTGTTGTTGTTGTTGCTGTTAAGTGTTTAGGATTGTTAAGCCTTCCTGGAGAATTGATCCCTTATCATTATATAGTACCCCTCTTTATGCTCGATAATTTTATTGTTCTGAAGTCCACTTTGTCTGAAACTAACATAGCTACACCAGTTTTGTTTTGATTAATGTTAGCAGGGTATCTCTTTCTCTATCTCTTTACTTGAAACTGAACAGTCTTCATATTTAAAGTGGGTTTCTTATAGGCAGCATGGAGTCACTTTTGTAATCTACTCTGACAATAGCTGCCTTTGAATTATTGTAGTCCAACCAATCACATTTAAAGTAATTATTGACATATGTGAATTAATGTAAACCACGTTTGTAACTGTGGTTTACCTATTACTGAAGCCCTTTTTCTCTGCCTTCTACAGTTTTAATGGGACATTTTAGATAATGCCATTTTATGTCCTTTCTTAATGGATCAATTACATGTCTTTTTAAAAAACTTTTAGTGGTTGTTTCAGAGTTTACAATATGCATTTTTAACGTATCTAAGTCTACCTTTAAATAACAGTTCCACTTCACATTAGTGCAGTTTCCTTAAACAGAGTAACGCGATTGCTCCTTTATGACACTGCCATCATTAATTTCACTTATCCATATGCTCTAATCACATAATACATTGTTGGTATTACCGTGTTTCCCAAAAAATAAGACCTAGCCAGACAATCAGCTCTAATGCATCTTTTGGAGCAAAAATTAATATAAGACCTGGTCTTATTTTACTATACTATAAGGCCTGGTCTTTATAATATAATAAATATAATATAATATAAAATATAATATTATGTACTATAATATGGGGTCGTATATTAATTATTGCTCCAAAAGATGCATTAGAACTGATTGTCCAGCTAGGTCTTACTTTCAGGGAAACACAGTATTGCTTTGAACAGTTTCCTTTCCAATCATTTATGAATAAAAAAAACAAATCATTTATTTTAACTATTTCTTCTCTGCCACTCTTCTTTATGTAAATCCCTGTTTCTGACTTATTTTTCTTCTGCCCGAAGGACATATTTCTTGCAGGGCAGGTATGCTGGTGATAAAGTCCCTTACTTTTTGTTTGTCTGAAAGAGTCCTTATTTCTCCTTTACTTTGAAGGATAATTTCATTGGCTATAGAATCATAGGTTGGAGACTGTTTTTATTTCAGCAAGGCTCTGGTAAATCTTTGCTCATAGAAAGTAATATAATGATTACCGTCTGCCTATACACACACACCAGAGACAGGAGGGAATCATTCTCAGATCATCATTATGGGAACCTGGTGGAGTTCCTGGAGGTAAAGCTCCAAAAGGGTAGGGGCTCTCCATAACCGGCTCCCAGGAGTCTCCCACTGTCATGCTAACCCCCCAGTTAGCCTCTAGCAATTTATCAAAATAGTCATCATGTGCTCCTATTTATTTATGGCTCCAGTGTCCTCTGCTCCAGATAAACTGATCTCAGCTGGGCCTCTCTGCATTTGCCTCTTTCCAGATTTCAAGGTGATGATTTGGCTTAAAAATTCAGCCCTCTTATGGATCCAAGAAAAGCCACTGTCAATCTGTTCACATTTTTAATTGTTATAAGAACAAGAGTGACAATTTCCAAGCTCTTTACATGTCAAAACTGAAACCTGAAGTCTGAATGTAAAATTTTGATACACTTGGGGCTAATAGCAGGGATAAATTAAGACACATTAATCTGATAACAATAGGTAATGGATTGGGTGGTGCTGAGAACTTTTCCTCATTCCTTGCCCTGTAAGTTACCTAATTAACATCAAGAAAAACCCAGTACAAATGACTTGGTTCAGTTTATACCTTTTTGATTTCTTATACAAGAATATTTTATCCAAAACATTTATGACCTAGTTAACATGTAACAAGTTATTATATTTCACCAGACTTAAAAATGTTCAGCCACAAGCATATATTAAATGTTTAACAGTGCTAAGAATGATAAGGACATTATAGTGTAGCACATTCCCTCTCATAAATGACCTGAGGTGTATAGGAGATTCTCTTAGCTCTGTACTTTTTTAACAAAAAATTCAACTTGGAAAATTTTATTTGAAAATTCCAACTGCCGACATCTTTTGAAATATCAGAAAATCAGACTACACTAAGCCAGAAATTCTACATAGCTACAATCATCTAGAGCTAAACATAGGTCAGATCTACACACCACAGGATGCTCAATCAATAAAAGGTTTGGCTTTAATTTTTGAGCATTCTCCTTTAGTGCAAAAATTGTCCTGAGGGGGTCTTTTAGTAATAATTCAAGTGTAACTTATATTCACCTATGTTTTTATTGGGAAAAGCCTGAAAGCATTGACCTAAATGGAAAGCAAGTGTTTTAGACTGATCACTTAAGTCTTTTGTTCTCAATTAGAGTCCATGTTTTACAGAGCTATGTAATAGAAGGTTCCAATTGTTTCTTTTTGAAAAATACTGACTCTAAGCTTATGTCGTTCTCTTCCCTCACCTAACCTGTTTGTCCTCAGAGACCATTTGAATTCAGGATCCCTGCTTTATAGTCAATCCAACCTAGGTTAAATCCCAATTCTATCACTTACAAATTATAAAACTTTGTGCAAATCAATCAGCCTCTTTGAGCTTCAGTATAAAAAAGAGTAATGTAACTGTATCTATCAGTCAGTGTTCAGTCAGGAAAGCCTGATGGGAATAAATCCTTTACACAGTCTTGGGTCTGGGATGTGGGCAGTCCAGGTAAATGGACATCTGAGACGGGAAGTTAGAGGATCAGAGAAAGTCAGTAATTAGTCTGTCTGAAGCACTCACACTGTGCACAAGACAGAACTTGCTGGAAAATTCAACAGGCCAAGCCTGTTCAACCTTTGAAGTAGAACTAAGAAGGGGCATTTCCTGGAGAGGTTCATGAAAAGCCATGGCCTCTCTATAGCAGCTCCTATGTCCGTCTGTGTGCCCACACTCAACTACCTGGTCTGGATCTGGTGCTACTGTTGGCCAGCAGAGCTATCTGTCCAGAAGATAAGTGTGATGCAGGAAAAAGAAACAACCAAGTGGGACTCACGGGCCACTTCTGTTTCTGATTATAAAAATATCTGATCATGACAACTATCGATGAGCCATAGCTGCTGCCTACACTTCCATCCAACAAATCCTACCCAAGTACCTCCTTCAGTCAACGCTAACCCAAAACTACACAGGAAAGGAGATTCAGGGAACATGAGCCCCAGCTAAATCAAGTGGATACAAAACAAGCCAGAATAAAAATTAATCACATGGGGCTATGAAAATTGTTATATTATTAATAAAATATTGAGTGTATAATCGAGTGGTTGGTTGTCTGAGAGTAATCCCATGCCATATTTGAACAAAACCTCTATTTCTCTTATACTTCGTCCAAAGGTTACAATTATTCTAAAACAATGATTGAACAGTGTAAGATGAACTAACAATTTTATTGGTGAGAGTTTATAATGCTAAAATATATTATTTGAAAAAAAAAAAAAAACCCTACTAAATATCACTTTACCATCACGAAGTATATTTTTACCCTTGAGATTTCTTGCTCTGTTCTGCCAAACATTTTACCTCTTAGGATTCTATCTTGCTCCATTTTTTTATTTGTTCTGTGATAATTTTTATATGCAACTTGACTGGGACACAGGATGCCCAGAGTTTAGCTGGATATTTGGCTAAGCATTATTTTTGGATGTTTAAGGGTGTTCCAGGATGAGATTAGCATCTGAATCAAGAGAGAGACTGAATAAAGCAGATTGCCCTTCCAATGTGGGTAGGGTGGGCATCATTCAAACCATTGAGGACCTGAAGAAAACAAAAAGGAGGGAGAAAGACTCCATTCTCTTCCTGACTAATTGAACTGGGACACTGGTCTTCTCCTGCAACCAGACCACGGAATTATACCGTGGGATCTTCAAGTTCTCATACCTTTACACTCTGACTGGGTCTTGCACCTTTGGCTCCATACACTTAATGGCTTAAAACAACACACATTTATCTCACAGGTCCCATGGGTCAGGAGCCCAGGCGTGGCTTAGATGGGTCCTCTGCTCAGGATCTTACAATGCTGCAATCTAGCTGTTGGCTGGACTATGCTTCTACTTGGAGGCTTCAGTGGGGGAAGAATCTGCTACCAAGCACATTCAGATTGTTGGTAGAGCCCATTTTTGTTTTGTTTTGTTTTGTTTTTTTCAGCTATAGAACTCCCAGTAGCTTCCTTAACCAAGATCAACATGAAAGCATCTCTGAACACAGGGAGGGCAATCTTAGGCCTCCTTTAAGAGCGTTCACTGGATTCAGTGAGACCCACCCAGAAGAATTTGCCTTTAGATTAACTAAAAAGAAACTAATTGGGGCCATAAATGAAATCTGGGGAAAAAAACAAACAAAAAAAAACAGTTGTCCTATAAGGTCACCTAACCAAGGGAATGAGTTCCAATCATATTTTATTGACTAGAAAAAGTCACAGGTTCACTCTATTTAAGAGAAGATTGTGACTGGGTGCACCTTATTGTGGGGAGGGTGCCACCGTACAGTGCTTCTTTCACTGAAGTGTTAAGTGATTTACCAGAGATCATGTTCACACTCTTTGGTCCCAACTTCTGTCTAAAATGTTAAGTACAGACAAGACTCGAAGAGACCAGTCGCAGGGTTACACTGCCTCAGTTCCAACTCTGTGTCCACAACCTACCAGCCTGTAACACTAGGAAAATTGTTTAACCTCATTCTGGTTCAGTTTCTTATCTAGAAATGAGGAACACTTACAGGTTTATTATGAGAACAAAATGAGATAAGGCATGGAAACATTTAGCACCGGTCTGCAACGGAGAAAATAATGCTTAATCAATTTTAATCATTAATTTATCAAGTGTCCAAAACTACATGAAAGAATTGGATTAGCATCATGGAAAATAGAATCATACAGAATATTTGAGAAGAATGTCTCACAATTTACTCCATATAAGTTAATAACTAATATGAACTCAATTTAACCAATCCATAATGAAAACTATTGGCATATCCTTTCTAACACAAAAACAAAACAAACTGCCTAAATTTTTACATGATATGCTATGCTATAGAGGGATAAAATGAATCTTAAAAAATGACATGGAACATATGAAAAATTGATATGGGGAGTAATGAGTCTTGGTAGAAAATAATCAACACACATACCACGTTTCCCTGAAAATAAGACCAGGCTTTATATTAGTTTTTGCTCCAAAAGACTCATTAGAGTGTATTTTCAGGGGATGTCTTATTTTTTCATGTACAACAATCTACATTTATTCAAATACAGTCACGTCATCTTCTTCTGGAACATCGTCATAACATAATAAATGTGTCCATCTGGCTGACTATGTTAACTTGGGCTTATTTTCCAGGTGGGTCTTCTTTTCTGGGAAACACGGTACACACACACACACACACACACAACCTGACATGTCTGAAACCTCATTAGTGAAATTTGGTACTCATTTTAAAACAGTGGAAGAACAAAATTTTCTCTAATATAGGTAAATGTATAATTCTCACCAGTGAACACAGATTGCATAGCAATAATGATTTCATAAGAAAACTTGCAACAGAAGGACCTAGGCATAATTAATTTTGATCTGGATTAACAACTGGGATTTGAATCAAAGTCCATCATCCATTGCTTGACCCACCAAGGGTCAAGGTATAACGATACCTCACCACCTCCAAGAGAATACAATAAACTAAAAAAGATCATAATGGCTAAATATTGATATTTTCATGACCTAAAATTGTCACCTTCAGATAGAATATTACCTGCTGAAGGACAAGCAGAAGGAATAAAACCAAGCCTGGAAACCCCATTGGGTTGGCAATAACGGGGTTACCCACTCATTTCCTAGCTAGGCATCAAGAGTTCCTTATTGGGGTCCTAAAAGATGCACAGGATTAATGAAAAGCTGATTTTTTTCCTTCAACTGCAGCATTATACAATGGCCAAGTACAACTGCTGTGAAATAAAGAACCAGGTCCTGAAAGGAATTTACTCTTACGCTGACCTCAAAAATCAGTGGGAAGTTTCATCAGGGCAGAAACGTGGACAGCCTCTGAGAAAAAGCAAGCACTGGGACACCAAAGAACTTACATATGTCAAACTATTGGTAAGGTTTTCACCAGCACCAACATTTCACATTTGAATTAATTTAATGATTCACATTTCATAGATTGCTGTCTCTTTAAGACCTTAGAAATGTAGTCATAGCCATTCAATCAGAGTAGGCATTTGAGGCTTCATGATGGATTGAAATCATTGTGTTTAATAAGCAACCTTTACAAATCCAAATATGCAAATTGTTTCCTTATATAACCACAGAATGTCTCTTTTTTTTCAATGTCCTGCAACAGTGAGTTGCTTTGTTATCTATAGTGAATCACGTAAACATTTTTCACTCTTTCCCTTCCTCTCCCCATCCTCGTCCCCTCTCCTCCTTCCCCCTCCCTCCTCCTCCCTCATCCTCTTTCTCTCTGTGAAATCCCTTCATCAAATCATGATAACCAAAATTAGATCTATAGGTAGATACAAATAAAAGGTATGTAAAATAAAACCACAAGTTATCTACATCTAAGTCTTTCATATGCTTTGTGAATTTAAATGGAATTAAGAACGTAATCAGAAAACAGATGCGGGAGGGGAGGTAGCACCCTGTCCATTTAATGGCCTTCCATCTTCCAGGAACAACTCTGGGGCTGTGGCATCTACTTAACTCTCTGTAAAGTGATCATAAGAAACTAGAGGATCTTTGCATCACCTAAAATTCTATGAGATGATGTAGGCAGAGTATTACAAATAATAATATGGATTTAGACATATAAAGTGCAATACCAAAATCTCTTTCACTGAAATAAAACATGTGAACAGTGTTAAAAGTAGAAGACCTTATGTAAAACTGTTCGACTAATATTGGCTCCAAATAACTCTCCTCTGGGGAGGCTTCCCAACCTTCTCAATATGTCTCTCCTTGATGTCTTTAATATTTTAGACATGTGCTTGTTGTGGCACATAAGACACTGCTGTCTGAACATATAACATATAGTCATACAGGGCTGTATTAATGAATTAATTGGGCGTTTAGTCTTACTTAGCACAATAAATAGCTATTCAAAAACAAAATATATCAATCTGGTTTTATCTCCATTTCTTTTTTTCTTTTTAAGAAAAATAGCAAACTAGACTTTCAGTAGAATTTTACTTTCTTTATTTTGATATAATATGTATTTTAAGCTCAAATTCTTTTAACCAAAGGTTTGTTTACATGTTGATTCAACTAATTAGAAATGTATCATCACTCCTAAAATTCTTTCATAATCAAATATTCCAAGGGTAATTCAGAATGAGTGTTCTAACCTGGGATTTGCTTTGCATGCTTTACTATCTAAAAGGTCACTTTCTCCATCTTATTTATGAATGTAGAACCCTCTGAGGCAAGTCATATTGAATCTTAAATTAAGAAAAAATTTATACACAGTTCATGACAGCTTTGGAAACAAATTTAGAGCCATTCTAGTCATGTAAAACATAGCTATATATAGAAATGTAGAATGTGAATTTAACACACTTGAATTAATGAAAAAACAATAGACAATAAACATAATCCTCTGCATTCATAAAATATTTTCTAAGGCATTTCTGATACATTAACTCTGCATATTTACAAGAATTTGACACATTATTTCCATTTGTCAAGGCATAAACTGAGTCTCAGTAAATTACATGACTTGTTGGAGTTGATGCAAATTATCGGTGGTAGAGTTGAAACTACAGTTGAGAGCTCCGGATTCACAATTCACTTCTCTTTGCATCAAAAACCATGGTACATCTTTGCTGTATATCAGTTTTAGTAAACATATTTTAAGTATACATTCCATGCATGTTACTATTAATTATATTCCTATCTTAGCACTTTCTCTGAAGAAATATTAGAACGAAGAAATGTTAAGTTCTTTAAGTGTAAACCAATATAAGCATAAAGCAGCATTATTAAAACTCAAAATAATATAGCATTTAAAAATTGATTTGTCTCGATTGATGGAGAATCCAATTTAGGTTAAATAACTATGTTTATGAAATTACATCAGGATTTATTGGCTGTCGCATGATAACTCATCAACTACAGTTGAGCTTGCAGGAATTTGAGCAGAAAAGTTAATTAACAATAATTTTAAAACTGCCAAAAGCTGCTGCAAGTTCACTGTGCACTCTGCATACATAGCAACTTGTGCTAGGCTTCAGAAAGAAAGTCATTTCCTACAACTGTTTACTTTTATGTCATTGAACTCATTATTAAAAATAAGTAAGCAGTATTGATTTGGATGGTTTAATAATTCAAAATGCTTAAAGGCAATAACAGCACTTTAAACAGACAAATATTTCCTATTATTGTTTATTACCAACTTTAACTATAATGACTCAATTAATCCAGGCATGGTTTCCCCAAGCAAACTGAAATGCAATTATCAGACCAATAAGCTGCTCAAGTTAGTAACTTAAACCTCAGACAGAAGATTTTATAAAGTGATATAATCAATATCGTACTCAAGGTGGTATATGGTGTTGTAAATTTGCCACAGAAAATACAGAAATCCCATTACCTTTTAAAGTTAAAATTAAATATCTCAAAATCTACTAATGTGATGTTGGTTGCACATTGACTAATTCCTTTGCAGCATATGTATGATTTAAAAAATAGTTTACATTCATATGCTTTGAATGAGGACATCAGCTACTGTTTAGGGAAGAGAAACTGGAGATAATACATGTTTGTACAAGTATGCTTAGTCACTAAGAATATAAGTTGCCTTATCAACATAAAAAATCATGTATACACCCCTTGTGTTAGAGAAATATCTCTACATGATTCTTGTTTATAAATCCACTCACAGGCATCACATCTATTCTCTTGGCAAATTTCCTTTTAAAATAGCAAACTATTGGCTCTAAAACCAAGTTTCCACATTCGTACATTATAAGTCTTTTTAAACTAAAAAAACAAACAAACTAAAAAACGAATATTAACATACCTTTGGTAGAGAAAATCATGTTGTCTTCTTGACATCTGTTTCGGTTATCCATCTTGGATTCTCTGTGAACCTTTACAGTCTTCCAGTTCAGAATGACTGATGTCTAAAAAACAAAAAAGTGAAATGCATAAAGCTATAAATTTACCTCAAGCAACCACTGAGAGTATGATCAGGAAATACCTTAAGCCAAAGGGAAAATCTATTAATATTATTGGCTAATAGTGCATCAAGCTTTCCTTCGTTGTTGTTGTTTTATAGGGGTTTTTTGTTTGTTTGTTTTCTAATATGAAAGCACTCTTACATCCAACCACAGAATAAGAATAACTAATTGGTTTTCTGCTCAAAATTATTTACCATTGGGTGGCACTTAAGAGAGCAAGAATTGCACTTTTTCCCCTCACAGCTTTAAAACTGAAAAGAAAATCTGATGGACTGAATACAAATAAGAAAATCTTTCAGACTCAATAAACTTGCTAAGGAAATACTTTTATTTTCCTTTAAATTCTGATTGGTATGATGATGCCTATTGTCTTCAAATAAATATGATCAGCATCAAATACAAAAGAATGCTAAATTTAAAATACTATTTTGAGTCTTTATAAATTTTAGAAAATACTGTTAGAAGTTATATTTGTAAAATATTAAGTAATGAAAAGATATATAAAGATAAAATTAATATTTTCACCTACATACCCCAAATTCCAATCTCCTAAAATGACAGCATAGGTTGTTTATATTTATATTTGATTGAAAGACAGTATTTTGGTATATATTTCATAGAAATGTACCATGTGATGAAATAAATTTTAAAACTAAGAAAAACACTTGATGTGAGTCTAGTATGCTCTGAATAATACTACCTAGCCTATCTATCTGTACATAATCATAACTTACCTATGGTGTAATTTACATCAACATCAGACAATCTAAGATCTCCAGGAGCCCATTTTTTTGTATTAATTTATGTCAAAATAATTTCATTAACCAAATTTGCTAGCAACTTTAGGCATATCATATCACAAACCACCTTCTCCATTTAGCATGAAACTTAGCAAGGACCTCTACAACCACCACGAGACTCACTGTCAAAGCGAGAAACTCTCTAGACCCGCCAAAAGTGAATTCCTGCTTACCTCCAGTAGCACTGATACAGGTAATACCCTACACTAATCTGACATTCTAACCATAGAAGTTCGGTGCTCCATGTATTATATTGGCCTAAGTCTTATAACTGGGGATATACAAAGATATGCCCATTGAAACTGATATGCCCAATCAGTTTTACGATCACAAGTTGGAAGGCAAATGTATTTCAGGATTTGGTAATGATTCCATAGCCCATTCATGTAGGGCTCCTCAAAGTACCTTATAATTGTCTTAATCCCTGATCATATCGCCTACAGGGTTCTGGAACAACTTAGACACATTTCCCTTGACAGTCTACTTGCTCATTTACTATGTTTCCCCCCATGTATTATTGATGTACAAAAAAAGCATTTTGGCTGTATTATGAGAAGTTCATCCTTTTTTCACTTCATCTTTTTTTGCTTTCATCCCAAAGGTATCAAGGAATTCTATAAATTAAAATTGTAGGTTCAACTTATTAAATACCTAGGAAATACTCAATAGCTAGGAAGATAAAAGAATTAGAAAAATGTTTTCTTTTCCCTCTGCTCTGTCTTCCTGAAAATTGTAAAAAACAAGATGTATATGGAAAAATCAATTAAATACCTGTCTTTAGCCTGTTGCACGTAATGCTGCAAGGCCTAGAGTTTAGGTAACCAAGCACAGCCACTCCTGCCATATGCACCTAGGACACCCAAACCCTCCTCGGTGACTCTCTTGAATATTTCCTTTTCTTTAACAATCTTTTAAAAATCCTTATGCACTAAGCTTCTGTACCTAAAAGAGACACAATTCTATTTAATAGTAGGAGGTATGTCAAAAATTGATCACAAAGATTTGGGATTTATAGTTACCTGAGTCTCAACATTTCACAAAGATCTATCCTTGCATTTTCACACTCATATCATTGATGTCCCCATCAGATCCAAGAAGGAAATGTCCCGTACTGCCAACATATGTATGTCACACTGCTCTTTTAGGAACATGGCTGGGTTCCTTTTTGGAAATACCATTCCATTTCCTGACTTATCTCAACTAGACTTTAGGTCTAAATGGGTTTCATCGATGCATACCACTATGTGGTCATCATCTTCTGTTGGTGGGTATATTTCTCTTTTTGGCTGGTTAGTACCCAACACTATCTTCCCTGATCTTCCTTGGGGCACAAGTGGGAGGGAATAGCTACCTCTCTCAATTGCAGAAGCCAGATTCTCCATCTCATTGTACTCATGTAGGTCAAAGAAATATTTATGTGTGAGACAAGGCTTGAGAAAAGTTAGATTCATGGCCATCAGTAGCAGTAGCAAAAAATCTGCCTGTTTTTGTATTATAATATACTTGCTCTGATTTCTGCTGTCTGGCCCTTCAGACCTCCCATAACCCCTCTTTGTATTCCAGTCCATCTCAACACTCCCCCAGATTATAAGAGCTCCAATATCCTTCAAATGAAAGGTTGTTGTTGTTGTTTTTTTACTTTTAAATTAAGATTCCCACAGTTAGTTGTTATTGATTACAACTAAGACTATGTGCCTACTCAGTGTGTTTTGGAAATTTCTGTATTCACAGTAGGACATCCAGTGACTCCAAGTCCAGATGCTTCTAATGTGATTAACTTGAGCTCAGTACTTAATAAATGACTCAGATAATTACTAGAAGCACATGCTTTTACTCTTATCTTCAGGAGTATAACATAGAAACACTCTTTTCTAATAGTTAACTTGATTAAAAATTATTTAAACTAGGTTCCATTTTGGCTTGCATGCCAGTGTCGACTCTTTAAAAAGCATTTTTTTAAGCTATAGATACTACTTCTTTTAAAATAAGCTGTTTCCAGTTCATGCATTTAAAAATCCATTCAATACATATTTATGAAGCTTCTATATGCACCAGACATCATGTTTAGAACTATATTGTTATCTGCCCAAGTCATTCTTAAAATTTACTTAATCCGTGACACTGTTGAAATAAAAATTTCTTAGACACATTCTATATATATATTTTTAAAGTTCCCTTGAGATTGGACACACAAAGTAAAAGAACACATAATAACTGTTCTTAAGGAGATTGGAATCTAACACAGGAAACCACACAGTTAAATCATTGATTACAGAATAATGCTAAGAAAGCTGTGATAATCACAGAACCAGGTAGTTATGGGAGAAGATGGGAAGCAAACATTAAAGCATCATGGAAATTACTCGAGATGACAAACGAAATTTTGAGGTGAGACTAAGGCAAGAATGAAAATTATTCCAGGCCAAAGCAGTATATGTTTGACATAAAGAAGTAAACAATTCTCGTAAATAAAAGTAACTATAAGTTGTACGTCTTTGAAGGCTAAGGGGATGGCAATGAGGATAAAGCAGAAGAGACTATTTTTCTTGAGATTTCTTCCTTTAGTCAGATAGGCCAACTCACCCCAGAAGTACATCTCCATCAACAGACTACAACATAAAAAAAAAAAAAAAAAGATATTTATAGTTAAAACTATCATATACGTAAGAATTATTCCGGTGTCCTTAGGAAAATTTGCCTTTACAACATATTAAGTGATTACAAAAGGCCTGTAACATTTCAAATATCCACCAGCAAAATATGGGCATTTTCTTTATTCCATACTTTTATTAGCAATAAATATTAATACCCTTATCTCACTGATGTTTTAATTTGCATTACCCTACTATAGAGAATTTTAGTATCCTTGAAAATGCTTTTTTCACCATTTGTGAATTTTCTAATTATATCACTTTGCATATTTTTCTTTTGGGGCAATTGTATTTTTATGTCATTTTAAAAGAGGCCTTTATTACAAAAAGTTAGACCTCTCACAGTAGTAAACTGTAACCACAAATATAACAGTTTCTGTGAGTCCTTCCAGTGAATCATCGAGACTGACAGTAGACTTGGGGACTCCCAGCACAATCATGAATGCCCAGAGGCGAGATTATTGGAAGCCATTAATGCAGGAATCTATTATAGACAGTGAAAAAAACCTAGACTTCAAACAACTGGATCCCAAACATTGCCCAAAGTTCAAAGATATCCCAGTATCCAGCTCATGAAGGAATCTGCAGCCTTTCATTACTTTCCTCACTGACAAATTATACATGTCATGGAGAAAAAAGTTTAGCACCAGCGTTGTCTGCACGGAGTCCAAGGTTTTATTCATATTTGGTAGCCCATCTGCTTTAGTGGTAGGGGGTAGTTTGAAGATAAGAGTAAATCAAAAGGAAAATAACAGTAGAGTAAAGCTGAAAAGGCTATAAGACATCGACTCTGTCTAGCAACAGTATATAGGAAACCACTAAAACCAAGAATAGGGAAAAAAATTAGGAAACAACAGGCTCCTATAGTCAAAATAAATGTTAAGTATAGCCCAACTCCTAGACCAATTAGCATAAATCATCACTTTAAAGTTTGTTTGTTTTTTTACCTCAAACTCATTACTCAATACATCACATCCTGCTTTCACCAAAAATTATAAATCATATCAAAAGGCCAGAAAAACTCCATATCAAGAGACAGCAATCATTATATTGGAACTGTCAGACTGAGATTTTTTTAAGCTCTGCTTAATATGCTAATGACTAATAGAGAAATTGTACAATGTGCAAGAATGGATGCCAATGAAGCAGAAAGATGGAAACTCTGAATTAAAAGGAGATCCTTGGAATCCAAAGCACAGTAGCAAACGTAAAGACATGTCCCTGAATTATACACTTAACAATGATTAAAATGGTAAATTCCAAATTATGTATATTGTCCCACAATAATAAAGTAAAATTCTAGGATACAGCAGAAGTATTGTGTAGAGTGAAATGTACGATACTGAATTCCTATATTAGAAAATAAATTACCCTTTGGCTCTCTGAGCAGCACCACAGCAGTCGGCAAGACTAAGTGCCGTACGCAAGGCAGCAAGAAGGGAGCCAAGAAAAATAGTGGTTGCCCCATTTCCTAAGAAAGATTGGTATGATGTGAGAGCACCAGCTGTGTTCAATGTAAGAAATATTGGGAAACCACTAGTCATGAGAACGCAAGGAACCAAAATTGCATCTGATGATCTGAAAGGTCGTGTTTTGAAGAGAGCCTCGCAGATCTGCAGAATGATGAAGTTGCACTTAGAAAATTCAAGTTAATTACCGAGGATTGTCAGCACAAAAACTGCCAGACTGATTTCCACGGCCTGGATCTTGCCTGGGACAAACTGTGCTCCATGGTCAGAAAAATGGCAGAACATGATTGAAGCTCACGCTGATGTGGAGACTGCCGATGCGTATTTGCTTTGTCTATTCTGTGTTGGTTTTACGGAAAAACACAACAATCGGATTTGGAAGACCTCTTATGCTCAGCATCAACAGGTCCACCAAATCCAGAAGATAATGGAAACCATGACCCAAAGGGTGCAGACAAATTAATTGAAAGAAGTGGTCAATAAATTGATTCCAGATAGAATTGGAAAAGGTTTGCAAATATACGTGTCTGTTCCATGACATTTTTGTTAGAATAGTCAAAATGCTGAAGAAACTCAAGTTTGAATTAGGAAAACTTATGGGGCTTCATGGTGAAGAAAGCAGTTCTGGAAAAGCGACTGGGGATGAGACAGGTGCTAAAGCTGAACAAACTAATGGATATGACACCCCATTCCAAGAATCTGTTTAAAATTCAGACTTTTCACAGAGGGGTGACCAATAAAACCCGTTGATGATTTTTAAAAAGAAAAGGAAAAAAAAGAAATCAGTTTGAAGTCCATAACCTAAGCGTCTATTATAGAATATCAGAAAATTAAAAAGCAATTTAAGCTTGAAGGAAGCAAGAAAAGAGATAAAAAATATATATATGTATAGCAGAGATCAAGGAAATTAAAAACAGGAAACAATTTTATAAAATCAACCAAACCAAAACCTGTTTCAAAAAAAAAAAAAGAAAGAAATTGATGACTCTAGGCAGGCAATCTATAATCTATGAAAAAAAAGTTGAAAAGACATAAATTATAAGTATCAGTTAGGAAACAGAATACAACTATGGAATGTGAAGAAATCTAAAGAAGAATAAAGGAATACTATGAATAACTAGCCCCACAAACTTGATAACCTAGATGAAATAGACCATTTCCTTTTAAGACACTATCCACACCAACTCATACAAGGAAGGACACATTGATAACCTAAATATTCCGGTAGTAATTTAATTGCAAAAAAATTAGAAACCTTCCAAAAAGAAAGCACGAGGCTCAGATATTTTCATTGGTGAATTCCACAAAATATTTAAAGAAGAAACATGCTCTTTATTTTCTACTAGGAAGGAGGAAAAGCCATAATTGGCACTTACATGGTCAATAGTCACACATTGGAATGTTTCAGAGAATAAGGGAGATTGGGGAGACTGCAAAGCAGAGAGAGTAAGACGATTAAGAATTTCTATTCTGGTCATAGCACAACAAACAGAAATTGTTAAAATATTGTACTGGCCTATCAATTATCAGAAAAAAAGAGCTAAATGCCTGAAAAGATACCATACCAAAGAACCCGTATTTACCTTGTAGACCTGATTTTATTTAGGTTATTTCCCAAAGCAAGATGCTTGAGTGAAAAAGTTGTATGCACAAGAGGTACAGGAATTACTACACAATATATTCTTCTCCTGCAGATACACATAGCAAATGTTCTTTAAAAAAATCAAGCAATAAAGAAACTTGTATAATTTTATTTAAGCTAATGTTCCCTAATCTTATTGAAACATAGAACTCCTTTTTATTAAGAGAGATTTTTCAAAATATCTGTTAATGTTCTCTGCTATACATTTTGGACAATGTAGGACTATATCAATGTTAGCATATGGGTTTGTTTCACGTTTAGAGACACATCTAGCCTTTGTTGTCTTCCTTGCGCTTTTTACTATATATGACAGATATATCATTAACAATCGTCATTTTAAATTGAAATATTAGAGTTCAAATCTTAGTTTGGCTATTTAGAGCTACCTCTGTGATCTTGGGGAAATTAAGTAAACTCTCGAAGTCTCTGTTTCCTTATCTGGAAAATGGAAAATAATGATATTGTCCAACCCACTGGATTGTTACAAAGATAAAATGAAATCATGTATGTAGAGCAGGGAATTTGGTCCACATCAAACAATAAATATAAGCTAATTCTTTCATTATCATCATCATCACCTTTTTAATGTTAATGTAAAGAAGAGTGACCGGCCCCTTCACTCTTACATTCTCACTTTCATTTTCTTCACCCATTAGCTGTAATGCTGCTCAGTAATAGTGAAACAGTAATAATAAAAGAGGTAATTATCGAAAGAACCCCAGTGGAAAGCTAATTTCAAGGTCTCTATCCTCTCAGGAAAAAAAAAAAAAATGCTGTTCTTTCTGATGGTGAACTTGAAGAAGGGGGTGTTATTTTTATGAAGAAAAATAGTACTTGCTCATTAATTTTTAGAATTTAATTCAAATTTTGCAGAAAATTATACATAAGAGTAAAATAATTATTAAATCCAAAAATTACCTCTACTCCTGCAGCACACCATCAGTTCACAAGCTCAGGAGTTCCCTGAGTGAAATCTGAAACTGGACCCCAGACTCAGAGGGCAAGGAGAGACTGAAGAGAGGAAGATCGCTGCAGATGGAGGGATGGCAGGTTTAATATGTGCGGGAACTTACACACGACGCTTGTCATCGGTGGCCACAAGAATAGTAGGTCTCTGCACCACCCACTGGAATCCTTAAAGTTTATAGAGAGGCCTTCATGGGCTCAGTCACACGTTCAGTCCAGATGGTCTCAACACCTTATGCTCTCAAACCTATCTCTTTGAAGCAGCGCCTAATGGGGAATGGTGAGCAGAATGTACATTCCAAGGCTGGGGAAGGAGGGGGAAGGATTCTCGGACTGCACAGCTTCAGCTTGTCTGTCAACCAGCATTCACATTCCCTCAGTGACTTCCCCCAACACACACTTGATGTCATACCTTCTACTATGTCTACTTATAATAGTTTATCACTCTCCCACGGGAAGGAACTCTTAGCATTTAGAGTAACTCAATTGCAGTTACTCTATAAATTTGGTAGTATTTAAATTCCCTAATAGATCTTTGAGATGCCTGTTGACTTTTGAAGACATCTTGGTCAATCTCCAGAAAAGAAAAGTCACAGTGAATTATATGTTACCTGAGTGGACAATAAAAAGGAATCTTTCAGCTGAAGTATTCTGACAGCAGAATATTCTGGTTGGCCAGGCCATTCCAAGTGTGTGTCTGTCCATTCTTTTAAGTTAGAAGATATACCATTGTCAAACCATAGTGTACAAGAATCAAAAGTGATGTAAGAATGTCAAAGGAAAAACCAGGGACAATTTTATTAGAACTTCTCATCCAGTGTCCTAATGCAATGGTACGCTATATATAACCTGTCCCTAACAATATTAAAAGTGCCAAAATTTGTGAGATAATTTACTTCACTATAAAACATTGTTTTTGCATGGTTCAAGGTTATTCTTATACATCTCCGTCCCTTGGTTGCATTCAATTTGTTTTCTTTAATGGGAAAAAAAGGGACTGATGATATAGATTCTGCCCTGAAAAATTGCCCTCAGCCCCAGTTTACAAATTGATCAGATGTATTCTATGTCATAATGAAAAGTTAAAAACCTCTGAACTACAGAATGATACCTACAGACTAGGATGCTTTCAGATTTCAATGCAGACAACAATTAATAGAAGAAAACAGAACCTTGAAAAATTAAAAAGCCATTTAAATTTATCTTCATCTTCTACTAACTAGTTCATAAAATAATTACACCTTTACACAATTACTCCATAATAATATCAATAAGCTGGGTAATGGAAGGAACAATTCTAAGTATGACCCATTCAAGGTAATTGAGGATTTGCTCCATTTGAAATCAAGTGTACAAAACCCTGTTATTGAAAACACCATAGATGAAGTTTTCACAAATGAGATATTAATTGTGTATAATAATTGGGTGTTTTAGGAAAGTTTTCAATTACCCATTTTTTTGTTTGTCATTTATAAAAGCAGAGTTGGAGCTCATAGGATTATTTAGACACAGTATTTAGCTCATTTTGAAGACAAAAGAACAGCACAACATTTCAAAGTAGCTGTGGGAATACTTAGTAAATGATCATATACGTTTTAGACAGCAACTTGGATTCTCAATGTGCCACACATTTAAATACAGAGCACAAAGAGTAGAGTTTGGGTACCCTAATGAAAATACTTTTTTCTGGTATTTTACTAAATTTGGTTTTGCATTTTTTAAAAGAATGCACAAAGATAGTTTCTCAGAAACATGATATATTCTTCAAACTGAATCACCACAATGGGCATGAATTTCTGCTACTATGTGTAGGTAAAAATACCTTTAAAACTAAACTTACAGACTCCCTTGCTCCCTCCTCCTCCCCCTCATGAGTTATTTATCTCAGATGAGGAAGATACTCTGCTCCATTAGAGCACTCGTCAATTGAATAAACATTAACTGATACGATGCTAGCTTCTCTTTTCAACAGTGGGTCATCTTTAAAACATAAATTAATGTAATAGTCACTAATTACATATTTCAAAATTTATGTGAATAAAACTAATCTAAATACTGAGTTTTATTTCTAGTGTTCTGAATAACTATTAAAGGAAATGGTAAACATCTCATCCAAACATCTATGTCTTTAATTGTATTAAGATATCCATTTTATGTAACATGTCTTTTTGACAGCTCTTTGAGCATCCTGGCTTAATTTAAACATCCTTTCACTGATTCATGCTGCTGCTCACGTCTCTAGCTAGGGTTGCACAAAATATAAATTGCCACTTCAACTGTCCCCAGCTGCTCTTTTATATCTGGATAGGTCCAATCATTCTAAGAGGAATGCTTGATAAGTTTGGAAACCTCAGTAATACAGGGCCATATCCTTGACTACTACTATTAATTATTATTATTGTTATTATTATTTTATACTGTGGCATAGCAAGTGCTTCACTTCATTGATTAAGTCAGACAATGACATTTTCAGTCTTTCAACTTTTCCATGTTTAGGTTAATTCCCCAAATTCTTTATAAAGTTTATAATTTACAATTCCTCTGAGTAGGTGAATATGTACACATGTTTGTACCCTACACATAAGCCATTAGATAAAAGTGAATTTTTAGCAAAAAGCTATTGAATTGCAGGGTTGAAAATGGATTGACAGCAGGACATAATACCCAAAGCCACAACTTCAGGCATTATAACTAATGAGAGATACCATTTTCAAAAATTCCTACTGAGTAATAGTTTTTTTCTTACAAATTAAAACTGTATTATTTTGTGTGCCTTTAAAAATAATGTTCTGCCTTTACATGGGCTTCAAAATTTGAGAGTTTCAGGTTGAAATAAAACAGTGGAACCAAGAATAATGGAATTATTGGCTTATTTTATATTCAGGTGTGTTTGTTTTGTGCCTGTCCCTTTGGGGTTTTTTGTGGGTTTTTGTTTTTTGTTTTTTGCTTGTTTGTTTTTTTGGAAAATAACACACGGATAATGAAGATGCCTGTTGATTTGCATTTTCTCAATGTGATGCTACATATCCGTTAGTCACGCTGTTTCACCCTGTCCCTTTGCTGCCAGTAATGTCAATGCCAGCAAAACATGAAGACAGGCACTGCAACCAAGATTTTTCCATCAAAAAATTAATTAAAATTAACAGGTGTACCTTATGTAGACTTATTTACACCACTGTCTAAACTGATGAACTCACTTACATAAAATAATAATATCAGTCATGTTAAAGTAAAAAACTTTAAACTATTGATTTTTCCTGTTGTATCTATTGTAGTATTTCTTTACTGCACTTAGGAACCATGCAATCCTGTGATTCTACGATTCAAAGAAAGATTCTATTACTATTACTTTTCATTTGTGGGTCTATCTTGATGGCTAGAAATGGTTCAGATACACCAAATAATACCACAGCAGATATTCATTTGTGGACTGTGGAGTAGCATTTCTTATCTGGATTAAAAGTGTTCTGTAAAGACCAGACTCAAAGAATGGAATGTATATAATTGATTATATGGGATTATCCCTTAAAAACCTTTCTTCTCTACACTTTTACCCAGTCCCCAGAACACTATCAGCTAAATGCTTTTACTTTTTAGCTACATTTATCATAGTAACACAGCTCAGTAGATCACACACACAACAGTGACCTTTCTAAAGAACATTTGAATTTAACATAAAAATATGGTGTAGTCTAATCGTCACACACATTCTATTCTTGGTAAAATATCAATGCTCAGCAAACCTCCACATTGGAAATAACAGATTTGTGATGCTCAGAACAGCAGATGTTAGTTTGCTACTACATTAAAAGCAGAACATAAAAGAGAAAGATATTCACTTGTATCATATGCTGTGAATTGATCAGCCGCATCTGCCTGGCATGTTTGGGTCTAAATGAAGTAAGTTGAGTTTCCAAAGGGAGCAGCCATTTACTGTCAGACAGTCAAAGCAATTGCATCTCTTTCCTGCTACACTCATCAGTCATAGAACAAGCCAAATATTCACACTGCAGCTAAAGAAGACCAAAAGGAACCAGGTATCACACAGCAGGTATTAAGTAGCTGAGAGAGATGCCAAAGAGGACACCCTGGGCAATGCCGAAAACGCAGGGGAAAGGGAAAGGCTTTGGAGCACTCAGACGGCACTCAGTCAGCTTGCCACTTTCCCACAGAATTAATTTAATTAGCTTCTCCCCAGTATTGGGCACTGCTCCTAACCCTGAAGAGTGGTTGATGGAAGGATGTGTCACTGTTGCCCTAACTACAGGAGCACTCTTCTGTTCTTTAGTGGTGATTTGCCTCAGGTGAAAAATAGAATCACTCTCTAGTCCTATTGATTTCTGAAGAAGAAAATGCTTCCTCCCAACCAGTAGTGCACTATTATTTTTGTTGTCACTTTGCATGGAGCTTCACTCTTCTTTACATCAAATTGAAAAAATTAAAAAAGTATCAAACCCTGGTCCATGCCCAGAAATAGAAACTAAAATCCAATTATATAAGTGAACACTTCTATTCAATCTTTAAAAGAAAAAGGATTATTATTTTAAAAATAAAATGTTATTGCCAATGTTTAATGTGTATTTTAAGTTTATAAAGGAAACATACAATCAAGGAAATATAAAAATTAATGGAAATACAATGTTTCATTGTATTTTGAATGGGCAACATTTCTGTTCACTCAATTTATAGAATAGCAGATGGAATTCTAGACCAATAAACCCCATGTAAGAATGTTTTATGAGAATCATGTAATTTCTAAGCTCTAGATTGCTTCTTCTCCCTTTATTTCTGAAACAAAAGCATAATCTATTTTCAAAATAAAAAATACTGTTACGTCAGAAATATTGGTTAGAAGAATCATTCATTAAGTTTTATATAGTCATAGCAACAGTGTTTTACCTAACAATAAAGTACAAAGCTGCAAAATAATAAATTACAAAATAAAATTGATCTGCAATGCAATTAAATTTCCCTCCAAGAACTATAGAATTATAATCATTACTTTAATTATATAGGGAAAAAAGTTGTATTAAAACAAATTAAGTTGGGATTTGATTTCAAGATAGAAGTCTAATAACCATGTTTACCCCCTTCTGTCCTCAACACTAATTGATATGATACAAAATAATAAAAACTAAAAATAAATAAATAAAAATAAACCTTTCATATGTAAAGATACAGAAAGGTTGAAAGCATAAGCATAGAAAACATAAACAATAATTCTAAATGTGTACGTGTAAAACTACATTGGGTCAATATTAAAAATTACAGAATTGAAAGGAAAGCAAATGGATCTGCAGAGTAGAGGACTTAACATAACTTTTTCAGTAACTCATTGTAACAATTAGTGTCCACTGGGACAAAAACTACTTATTTCAACAAAAGTAATTTGTTGTAGTTGTATAAATAGGTGTTGAGTATTAAAAGTGAAAAAAAATATGGAGGTAAGATTTATATAATATGTGCAGGAATCTCTGCTCTCCTCACTGCTGAGAGACAAAGGGAAGAAGTTAAGGTTATTTGAATTTAGAAGCTTGGAGAAGGGACCTAGTAGAGCTGGACTCAGACCTTTGAGAAGACATGACCAAATTTCTGGGGTACCTCAGAAGCATAGAAGGTCCCCCAGAATTGAGACCTACATCTCTCAGGAGTGCTGTCCAATGGCCACAGTTATCTCAGGTGCTTTGAGGAGGGACGTGAGATGCAGGGATTCAGCCCTCTAAGAAGAAGGAAGCCTGGCTGGAGCTTCAGAAGTACAGAGATGTGGATGGCTCTGGAAAGTGTGGGAAAAGGCTGAAATTGCAAGCAACTACAGCTGGAACTGCTGGGCCTCAAAGCAGGCTGCAAGGTATGCCACAGTGTCATATTGATTATTGTGAATTAAAGCTACTTGCGAAACAGCTAGTGTAAGAAGGACACTGACCCTCCTCTCTGTCCCCCTGAAAGCAGGAAATAAATCTCCCCGGTGAAAGATACTCTTTTTGCATCAGGAGGTAGAGAGATATCCTTATCGTTAGTGACAGGGAATTCAGAGCCAAAAAGCCAGTACAAACAAAGCTTCTTACTTCTTTACTAATTTACTACCTCAAGCCCAAACCCTGCTTAGATTCCTCACTAATTAAGCACCCAACCTAAGTTTCTTTGACCTGCCCATTCCTCACAAATGTATTGTTTCTTTGCCTAAAAAGTATAAAAGCTGACTGTTTTGATCTTCTTCAGGTTCTATATCTATGGGACTTCCATACACACAAATTAATTTTTTTTCTCCTGTCAATCTGTCTAGTGTCAATTTAATTATTAGATTGCCCAAAAGAACCAATAATGGTAGAGGAAAATCTCCCAGCCCCAAGAGTTTTTGCATAGTCAGCAGGATCTTCACTGGCTACACACTGCCTTTTCCCAGGGACAGATGAAGAGATCAGGGGACCTCTAACAAAATCTGGCAGAATGTAACCATTCTTAGCACATCAGGCTCCCAATCTCCATTTGTGGGATCCAAGGAAAGCAAAAGTGATGAGAGTCCTTTTCTCTCTTTCTAAATTTAGGTTAGCAGAAGAAAATATTTGTGTAACAGTTCCTTGGGCATAAAGACTCTGGTATTTGGTAAGGAGTATTCTTGGTTTTTATTTGATCTTTTTCCCTCCCAAAGGTAATCATTGTTTTCTTTTGTCTCCGTCTTTTATGTCATTTGTCATAAGAAGGAAATAACATAGGGCAAGAATGCAGGCATCGGCCCTTAAGCCTATTGTTTAACCTGGCCTCATAGACTGGTGAGTTCACTGTTCTCACAAGACTGGCATCTGTTTAGACAAACTTTGCTATGAATCCACTGTGTAAAAACCTAACGAGGTTTTTCCCTTTGTCTCATTCTATGTCCTGAAATCTTGGTTTTGTGACCGTTGAGGATATTCTTGCTTGTCTCCACCATCTGGAAGGTGCATTTACCAGGGTAAACCTCAGTGGCCAGTCAAATAGGCTGGAATTCTGTGACATAAAGTCACAATCAGCATTTTCCTTGTTGGCTGTACCAGCTCTCAGTTTGTCACAAGGGGTCCCAGTCCATGAGGGGTCCTTGCTGTCTCAATCTTTGTTGCTTTGTTATTGCTGGAAAAGTCCCATTCCAGCCTGCCCAGTGTCACAGATTAGCAGGTTTGTGTCTAGAGGTGTCTCACATTCCCATGAGGGACCAGAGACATAATTGTCACCACACCATTCTTACCAACTGTGCAACAAACGCCTTTGTTTCTTAGACTACTTTTGGGAGTAAACTTTTTTTTTTTTTTTTTTTTTTTTTTTTTAATTAAAGTTAAATGAGGTGACAATTGTTAATAAAGTTATATAGATTTCAGGTGTACAATCCATCAAACCTTTTGGATTGTCATTTGCACCACTCTAGGGATGCCTCCTACATCCATGGCAAAGGTCTACTTTAAGCCTGGAAATTTGCCTCTGGATCTTTTCACAAAAAGGTTTACTGGATTGAGTTACAATTGGAATAAATATGCTAATGGAGATCCTACTTATCGATGGCCAGATGATGAATATTTTGAATTGGGAAAACTATCTTTGGAAAAATTTTTAAAGAACTGTCATCATAAACAGCTGTCTTATTGATACTTAGGGAAGATCAAATTGAAAAAAGAACACAAAGAACTACAATAGCTAGCCTTAGGGAATCACTTAATAAAATGAAAGAACAGAAGTCAGACTTAGAACAAAAATTGAAAACCAAACCTGATATAAATTACCCCCCTCCTTCCTTTTATACTTCCCTTTATCTCCAACAGAACCAATTTCTGCTGTCTTTAGGAAAAATTGATTGATGGAGTATGCTGATGGGAACAATTAAGTAGGAAGGAATAATTCCCTTCTTTCATTTCATGTCTCCCAACTTTCTTTATTCTACCCCATGAAGAATCTTAGAGAAAGCCAGCTGGCAACGACAAAATGTAGCTTGCAGAGTCTCAGCCTAGCATCACAAAGTAAAGTTCAGAAGGAAGGGTTTACAGCTGAGGAAAACAGCTTCATAACTGAATCAGTCAAGTCCTTTAGTTAGTCAGCATCTGTAAACACACTTCCTCACATATTTGACCTTTAATAAAACTAAAATAATGCTTTTGCTGTATAAGATGCAACTCTCCTTCATACAATCAAAGTCAGTCTTATTTTCTCCCTAAAAATGGGAGATAAAAATCCTGAACAATCACTGTATCCATTTCTGACTGATGGTCATGGTATCTGTCCTCTAGCAATGTTAACTACTCTTCAAATATAGCCACATTCACATCTGAATATTCTGAAAACTAAAGGCTGTTTCGAAGGTACCATGAACAATATCACTAAATAAAAAGAACAAAAAGGATAGAGGGAAATACATATATTTGATATACTAGATAGATAGATAGATAGATAGATAGATAGATAGATAGATAGATAGATAGATCAATCAAGTACACTATGAAAAATCACCTTGGGTTACAGCTCTGTAATGGATCACATAGTTGATATTTATAACTTTTCTCCCTCTACACATTTTATTATGGTCTCTTGGCATGAACTAAACCTTGGATGATTGGGATTCTCTACTTTGTGAGGTGGAGGATATGAAGGATATGAATCTTCGGTGATTTGACTACTGTTGGAATGTTCCCTACCTTGTATGACATGAATGTAACATGAGGCACCCCAGAGAATTACCTGTGTTCCAAATAGTGTCATTCATGATACATTATTAGCATCAATTCAATATCTCTGGTACCCAAAATGAATCACCTAAGCCAACGCAATAACTGTGGTTGGTTGGTTTATTGATTGATGATTGGTTGGTTCAGGAGAAACAGGTAATTTTCTAGAAACATGCAACATAGCAAGACAGAATCATGAAGAAAACGGAAGTCTTAAGAGACCTATAACTTGTAGAGAGATTGAATAAGTAAACAAAATGTCCCAAGGAAAAGCCAAGCATCAGACAGCTTTACTGAAGAATTCTACCAAACATTTAAAGAATTAATGTCAATCCTTCTCAAACTTTTCCAAAATATTGATTAGAAGGGAACACTTCCAAACTCATTTTATAAGGAAATTACCCTGATACCTAAACAGAAAATGAAATTACAAGAAAAGAACACTATAGACCAATAATTCGGATAGATATAGAAGTAAAATTCCTCAAAAAAATAATAGCAAAAAACTAACACAACAGTACATTAAAAGGATCGTACACATGACCAGGTGTGATTGATCTCTGAAATGCAAAGTTGCTTCAACATATGAAAATCAACGGGATATACCATATTATAGAACAACGGGATATACCATATTGAAGGATCAATGCTATATACCATATTATAGAACAAAAGCCACATAATTATTTCAATTAGATGCAGAAAAACCATCTGACAAAATCAACACCCTTTCATGATAAAAACAATCAACAGACTAGGAATAGAAGGTACTTACTGCAACATAATAAAGGCTATATGTAAAAAGACCATAGATGAATTCATACTCAATTATGAAAGTGTTTCCTCTAAGAGCAGGAAAAAGGCAGGGACACCCACTCTCATCACTTTTATTCAACATAGTTCTGAAAATTCTAGCTAGAGCAATTAGACAAGAAAAAGCATTCAAATTGAGAAGGAAGAAATAAAACTACCTATGTTTTCAGATAACATGATCTTACCATGTTTCCCTGAAAACAAGACGTAGCTGGAACATCAACTCTAATGCATCTTTTGGAATAAAAATTAATATAGACCCAGTCTTATTTTACTACAATATAAGACTGGCTCTTATATAATACAATGTAATATAATAATATAATATAACATAACATAATATATCAGACCGGGTCTCATATTAATTTTTGGTCCAAAAGACGCATTAGAGCTGATGGTCCAGCTACGTCTTATTTTCAAGAAAACACGGTATATGTAGAAAATCCTTACAATTCCACAAAACAAACTGATAGAACTTACAATTGACTTCATCAAAGTTACAGGATACCAAATAAATATGCAAAAATAAGTTGCATTTCTACACACTGAGAATAAACAATCTGAAAAGAAATTAAGAAAACAATTCCATTTATGGTAACATCAAAAAGAATAAAATATTTAGGAACAAACTTAACTAAGAAGACAAAAGATTTATACACTGAAAACTACAAAACGTTGCTAGAAGAAATTAACAGTATACAACAAAGGGAAAGATATCCTTTTTTCCATAACTTAATATTGTTAAAATGTCTATGCTACCCAATGTAATCTACAAATTCAATGCAGTCCTTATCAAAATCCCAAAGGTATTTTTTGCAGAGATTAAAAAAAAAAATTCTAAAATTCACATGAAACCCCCTAAAAACCACAATACTCAAAACAATCTTGAGAAAGAAAAATAGAACCAAAGGCCTCAAACTTTCTAACTTCAAAACATATTACAGAGCTACAAGTATTCAAAACAGCATGGTACTGTTGGCATAGAGATAGACATATAGATCAATGGAACAGAATAGAGAGCCCAGAAATAAACCAACACACATAGGATCAAATGATCTTTGACAAGAGTGCCAAGACTACACAATGGGGAAGGAACAGTCTCTTTAATAAGTGGTGTTGCGAAAATTGGATATCCACGTGTAAAAGGATGAATGTGAACCCTTTTCTCCCCCAAGCATAAAAATAGACTAAAGAAGTAAATGTTAAAACCTGACGCTAGAAACTCTTAGAAGGAAACAAAGGGAAAACTTTTAATAACATTGGTTTTGGCAATGATTTCTTGGATATGACACCAAATGTACAGGCCACAGAAGCAAAAATAGACAAGTCGGGACTACATCAAACTAAAGAGCTCTGACAGCAACAGAAACAATCAATTGAATGAAAGATATCTAAAAAATGGGAGGGAAAAAGTAACTAAGGAATTTGTGAACCACACATCTAATAAGATCTGATAAAAATGTATATAGAGCTCCTACAACTCATTAGCAAAAAACAAAAACAGAAAAAAATTAACCTTATTTAAAAATAGGCAAAGGTTACATGAATAGACATTTCTCCAAAGAAGACATCCAAATGGTCAACAGGTATATAAAAAGATGCTCAACATCATTAATAATTAGGTAAGTACAAATCAAAACCACAATGAAATATTATATGGCACCTTTTAGGATAGTCATATTTTTAAAAATACAGAAAATAACAAGAGTTGGTGAGGATGTGGAGAAACTGGGACCCTTGTGTACTGTTTGTGGGAGTGTAAAACTGGGCAGCCACTGTGGAAAACAGTATGGAGGGTACTCAAAAAATTAAAAATACAATTACCATATAATCCAGCCATGCCAATTTTTGTTACTTACCCAAAATAACTGATATCAGCATTTTGAAGAGATATTTGTACTCCCTTATTCATTGCAGCATTATTCACAATAGGTGGAAACAAGCTAAATGTCCATTGATGGACGAATGGGTAAAGAAAATGTAGTTTATACACACAAAAGAATATTTGTCAGCCTTAAAAAATAAGGCAATCTTGTTATATGTGACAACATGGATGAACTATGAGGATATTTTGCTAAGTTTAATAAGCCAGTTGCAGAATTTAGAGATTCTGCTTATATGAGGTATCTAAAGTACAAAACTCTTAGAAGCAGAAAATAGAATGGTGGTTGCCAGGGGCTGAAGGGGAAAGAGGGAGTTGCTGTCCATTTGGTATATAGCTTTAGTCATACAAAATGAAAAAAGTTCTAGAGATCTTCTATACAACAACAACAGGCATATAGTCTACAATAGTGTACTGTACATTTAAAAATTGAAGAGGGTAGACTTCACTTTATATTTTTCACCATAATAAAAATAATCTAACAGTGACTTCTAGAAATTTTTAATCATAGCTCCCTCACTACTACATTTTGAGAAAGACTGTTTAAACTATTTATTGGAACTTGATGATTTACTTGGAGGCAAATGTAATTACTATCTGACACCTTAATTACTATTACTTTGTTTTGCTTCCTTGCTACAAAAAGATAAATAAAATAAAATAAAATAAAAAGAAAGCTAATTTTCTATGGATATTCTGACACACGTTTTCTTTGTGTTCTTTGAGACTATAGGTTATCCACATTGTTAAAATAGTGCTAAAAATCTGAACTATAATGTAATAATTAATAAGACCTAAAGATAAAATTCACTCTCACTAAAACAACTTTAAACATTGAAATAATAGCCCACTTTTTATTATAAATGCATTTCTTTTTTCAGATTATAACAATACGCTCTAAGAGTTACTATTATTGTTCCTTGAGTTATTTCATTGGCTAGACTCTTCACTATACTGTTGCATAATGGTAACTTTATCAAAGATACTCATTTTATTTCCTACTTTAACTGAAATTCATTTAATAATTTTTCCTTACGTTTTCAAATGTATTTGTAGAAGTCGATATAGTATATTCTAATATTTTAAACCTGCTGTGTCTATATTTTCCCTTTTTTTCCTAGTATGGTTTTCTTTCCCTCCTCTTTTATGTTTAGTCATACTTGCCAAGTTGCTAATTTTATTTTATTGAGCTTTGTCCACCATCTTCTCACAACTTAAATGATTTTAAAATATCTTACAATTTTTTTCAGAATTTTTATTTTTTTACTGGAAGAGTTGCTTCCATTTCACTACTATTGGAAGCAAAGTCCTAAGTCATTTTTAAAAGGCTTCGGCTTTCTAACCTCCTTCGGTGATTTCTGGTATTATCAGAGGAATGCGAGCATACAATATTATTATCTAAAAAATCAACTATTTGGTAATATATAGATAAGATCCAAATTGGGAATTATTTTTTAGGATTACATTCATCCAATAAACATTTATTCATGGAAAGCCCTAACTGCTGTCTCTTAGGAATTATATCTTTGAAAATATTCAAAGATAAATAGCTCATAGTTTATCTCCTGAAGGTATTCACATATAAGAAACCTAATATTAACTCTTTAACATGATGTAAATTGTGTGCAGTCCTGGAGTTGAAACAGAATTGTAGGGAACTCAGAAGAAAAAAACTTTTGAATCTTACCTCTACCAAAAAGGACTTGGTGTTTCCATAATAGCTTGCTTTCTTTTTTTAGACCATTTCCTCTGTTGATATTTTAGAATATCTCAACTATCTCAATTAAAATAGTTGAGATAGTCTTCATTTTAATCCTGAATAGGGTTTAGTCCCCTCTGATGTGAAACAAGGGATAACTTCCCCTGAACCATATGCAAAATAGGAATTATGATGTCTTCAAATCATCGTATTTCTATCTGCATAAAAGCTAAGGGAATGGCAGGGAAGATGATAACATCTAAAGCTACACACACAGAAATAGACTCACCTTAAGTCTCCCTTGCAAATAAGTGAATCAGTTACAATAAGAAGGAAATGTGAAGTTGGAAGAAGAATGGAGCCCATTTTGTAACATTGGGACAAATAAAATTTCTGTGAAATGAACTTCTTCAAACTAGACTCACACCACAATGCTGTAACCACAAGGCATAGTCACATCAGGAAGTCTGTAAAATTCCTCTCTCTTATAAGTATTTTACCTAAGACCCAGGAAGTCATTCGACTGCAGTGGATCCTCAGTTCTGGGTCTCATAATACATACAAACTAATAACCACAGCATAGTGTGGTTACTTAAAAATCTATGTATTTCCAAAATACAATATGACAGTGATAGACTGGTAGATTCAGAAAACACTTTCACAGAAGAAATAGCCTTTCAGTTGGTTCTCGTAAATCTTAAGCAGAAAGCAACTAGAAGAGAGAGCATGTTAGACAGTAGGAACAGTATGAATAAAAGTACAGACAATTAATTAATTAAGCATGTTGAGTTGGGAGATCTGAATGTTGAGACTTGGGCCTAATAAGGTAAAGTGAATTCATATCACTAAGGTTTATGAGTGTGATTTTATGACGGTTGAATCTTTACTCAGAAAGCAATCAGTCTCCATTCCCCAACACTCCACGTGAAGGCATTCTGTCAATCAACTATAATAAATAATGAAATACTGGAGGCAAGGGTGTTTCTTAGGAGATTGTTCAAATTATCTAGGAAGTAACAGTGGGGACAGAGAACAGGAAAAAGATTATTAATATTCACAAGTTGTTGAAATTGATGTTATCTCTTTAAATAGAAAAGCTATTATTTGTTTATAAACAGTTTCAAGTACGTAAATCAACCTGATTAATGGCAAAGCAGTCCAAAAATAAGAGAGTATATTCTATCAAGCGTAAGGAGATTATCTGTGAATATATAAAAACTAAAAATATGAACGTCAGCTTTTGAAGTCACGGAGGTAATGTAGTAAATTAAAAACTATTCCATAAACGCCAAGTCAGAAAGCAAAAGCTTAGGCATGTAAATTTCTAATAAGCCACTTTTTAAAATAAGGCTAGAATGTGAAGTACCTATGGGACTCATTCCCCAGTGTGGACTGGGGACTGGCTGCAACTGGCTCCATCAGGTTTACCTGGGGAGCATTTTAAAATTTGGATTCTGGAGGTCAGTTCCCTGATCTGCAGCCACCAGGGAATCTGCACCTGTTATTTTGTGCTGTAACCGTGAGAAGTGATGTCTATTTGTTTTTTAACTATGAAGGATGAACGTCGAACCTGTTCCTTATACAGATAACTCTGATATCTGACCTTTAACTGCCTCCCCTCCAATCTAAGAACACATGCATAGGAGTCTTTTGAAAGATCATCAACCTGAGATGCAAAACTATTGAAGCAAAGGGTGGAAATAAATACAACATCTAATGAATCATCTATCTTTAAGAAGCATCCATCACTGTTTCTACCAAATGAGTATTTTATCCCATTTTAAAGAGTTTTCCCTTGAGAAAGCTAAGTGACATAAGAAATTATATTTTTTTCACTATCGAATGAGCTTCCAGAGGAGCTACCATTTTTAAGATACTTAGGTTGACCAAGGTCATAAAAAACCATCAGAATATTTATTTGATAAGTATTAGAAGTTGAAGATGGTGTGTGATAATCATGGAGAGCTCAACCTCAGATGCTTAAAAAGCCCAGAGGTTTTCATTAGCCTTTGTCTTCTGTTGGTTTATGGTGCCGCTGCAGATGTTAAGAAGCCCTGCAACTTCAATATAATTTATTTGTATTTCAGTCTGTTTGATTCTATACCACAATATTTTACCCTGTTTATCCAAATTGAAACAAGTGCTCAATTTCCTTTAACCTATGGCACTTGCGTTTATGAACAATTTTGGATTATTTTTCAGAATGAATCAAAATAATCTAATTTTTGTTTTGAAGAATGTTCATATGTATATGTATTGCATGTATAAATGTGATATATACATACATACTATGGGCATTATTTTGAATAAATCTATGTACTAACTTTTTAAATTACATGTATTTTAAAGTGATTTTAGCTTTCCTAGAAGTATTCATTTTAAGCAGAAATGACTTAATGTTA
Source organism: Rhinolophus sinicus (assembly GCF_036562045.2). Lineage (NCBI taxonomy): Eukaryota > Metazoa > Chordata > Mammalia > Chiroptera > Rhinolophidae > Rhinolophus > Rhinolophus sinicus. Next base: position 119,104,305 of record NC_133757.1, read on the forward strand.
AGCAGTGTGTGTGGTCAGCAGTTAGCTGCTCAAAATACCATGTTTCCCAGAAAATAAGACCGGTTCTCATACTAATTTTTGCTCCAAAAGACGCATTAGGGCTCATGTTCAGAGGATGTCATCCTGAAAAATCATGCTAGGGCTTATTTTCCAGTTAGTTCTTATTTTCGGGGAAACACGGTAGCAGCTCAAAAGGAGTGAAAGAGCAGCCTCAATTATGGGCTTTGTCCTTTCAAATAATCTCCATTAGAGTACAAATAACTCCAGGACAAAAATCACAAAACCTAAACCTTTTCTTACTTGTAGTACTGCCTATCTGAAACCTAGTTGAAATTTAAAAACATAAGAGATCTCTCCTAGTGTCAAATAGATAACATGTATTAGATCAGTAACATTAAAATTTCAAGCTTTTCCATTTTGGATTTGGAAGGCACTTTTACATTCCTTCATTGGGTTGTCGTTTATTATTATTAGTTATTTCTATTTTTATTATTTTATAGTTAAATGTCCTTCTCAGAAACCCTCGTGTATATTTTTTTCTAAGACCCACAATTATAATTCTCATCTTTTACAGCTTCTCTGCATACATCATAAGTGCTGTAAGTATGATAATATAAAACTATGATAATGACAGTATTGAAACAAAAATGGGTATGATGAGGAATCTGAGTGCAATCAGAATACCAATTACGGCACACTCTCATATACATTCAATTAGATAGGGAAGGAGAATATTTTTAGACATTTCTTTCACCAAGAAGATATGACATCTAGGCAGAAGGAAAAGGACAACTTCATTTTAAGGAAGTGTTTAAATATTTCATAATGACTATAATAAGGGAATAGAGGTTACCTTGACAGAGTTTGCAGTTCTTATAGCAATTCTCCATGGCTTTCTAAAGAGATTCATTCATGTAATTCTATAGTTAATGGTGATTTATATTCATAAATGTTTAGAATGTTTTCACTTTAACTTAAAAAAAGGAAATGTGAATTTCATTTAGTAATACAACCTATCACCTGCTCACACAAGTAGATTTAAACAATGTTTTCTTAGTGCAATAAGTAGTGCTCAACCTAAAGTCAGACTTCATTGTAGGATAGAATGTATTTTTACATTTAGTTTGGAAAAATAACTGCAATATTTTGGTAACATTAACAAGAATGATGAAAACAACTTGCACCATTTCAACAAAATTTATAAAACTTCCTAAGAATATGTTGATTCCTATTCTTAACATTGTTTTTTCATTGTGATACATCTTTTTGTCCATTAAGTTTGCATATTCAAAAATATCTCAACTTTATCTAATACCATAACCGAGGTGGTATAAACAGTTGGCCCAATATACAGATCAAATCAATTCTTGACTCATGCTTTTAGAACTGAATAGTAGAAATACAGGGAATAATAGATTTTTAAAAGAAAAACAAGTTTCTATGTAGGGTTTAATTGGTATTGCCTAGCCCCTATATCAACATTGTCCAATGAAATATAATATGAACCACATATGTAAATTAAATTTTTCTCATTGTCACATTAATAATGATAAAAAAGAAACAGGTGAAATTAATTTTAATAACACAATATCTAGAATCCTATATTAATATTCAAAATATTTTAACATATAATTAATATCATGAATCCCAAGAATGTTACAATCTTTTTTCATCCCGTCTTTGAAATCTGATGTGTGTTTTATACTTACAATACATATCAATTTAGACTAGTCATATTTCAAGTACTCAATAACCACATGTAGCTAATGGCTACCATAATAAAAAGTACAGGATTAGGAAAGAAGAGGTCCCCTTTTAGGGGAGCAGGTGCTCATGAAAAGAGGCGATCACAGGGCTAGAAAAAGGAACTCAACTCGTAAACACTGGGGATGTGTGTCCTTGCCAATCTTCCCCTGGCCATATAAGGTATAGATACACACTTTTTGTTTCTTTATAAGCCACCTGGGTTACATGCCAATCTCCCTCTGCTATTCAAGCAGGGGAATAAATAAATGGAGAAAGGTGATACAGGGAAAGACTGCCAAGTAATAAATGGCCCAGGCTATTCTCCCTTGAAATCCTGGTTCCCACTGATGCCCACAAGCCTGAGAACAAAACCTGGAAGGCATGTTGTATTGAGATTACTAGAGTAGTGAAAGACAAAAGTTCACATATCAGAAGAATGTGTCACGATGATACCAACAGCAGGAAGTCAACCAAAAAGTTTGGCCAAACCTTCCAAGGTACTGTGGAAGCATAAAAGCTCTTCTAAAACCCTCACTGATGGGGCAGTCCAAAGCCAGCACCTGCCACCGGCATCTCATAGACAATGAGCCAAACAAGGAAAGGCCGAGAACTTCTCCTAAGCAAGTAAGAGATATGTCTTTTTCCCCCTTGCTCTTTCAATCCCCATTGGAGATGCTACTGCAGAGAAGAAGAGGTGTATGCAAAGCAGACCACCATCAGTCTTCACCTCCCCCAGCAAGCCTCTACAGCCAAGGCCTACGCTGGGAGACAAAAAACTTTGAATTAGGGTTGGGTCTGAAAATTAAATAAGACTGTTGGAAAACTGAAATTACTTCATTTTCAGAAGCCAGCCAATGTCACCAAAAGAGGTGATACCCCTAGAGGATGGATGCTTTGTCGGAGAAAAACTGAGACCATGACTGGGGGGAAAAAATAAAGCTATTCCATGTTTATATCCCAAGAAGTTGTGCTGTCTCAATAACCTAGTTAAATATATGCCACTCCGAACAAAATATTGTGAATGACATGTTTAAAACACAACGTTTGTATAAAAGTTGGAGATGCCACATGGAGTTTGGAGAAGGGTATTAGGAAATAACCCCAGCGAGATATGTAAAGACAGATTATGTAGGGCCTCAAATACCAAGAAGAAGAAGCATGCACTTTTACTTGGAAAGAAAGAGTGACAAAAGTTTTTGATCAGGAAAGTGACACAATCAAATTTGATCTTTAAGTAAGATTAAAATTTTGGAGTTATTGTAGAGTTTAGAGTAGGACAAATATAGAAAGCAGAAAGATCAATTACCCAGCAGTTATAACAAGCAGGAGGGAATGGCAATTACAAAAATGAAAGGAAAGGAAAAGGGAGACATTTGAAAAACATTTCTGATAGACATGATGACTGATTGATTGTCAGTAGTAAGTACTGTGATGAGAGAGAGGGGAGATAGAAAGAGCTTTCTGGCATCCAGGTTAAATGTTGGGGAAAGGAGATATAAAAGCCTAAAGCATAACTGAAGGGTAGTGAAATGGCAAATTAGATGTGAGCACAAGTAAAGTCTGAGATGCTTAGTCGGGACATTCAAGAGCCCCTGGCCATCACACCAGCACTGGGACTAAAGATCTAAAATTCAAGAGACATCAGCAATAGAGATAAAAGCTCTGGAATCAACAGCATATAGTAAGAGTTGAAATCATGGCAATGGATGAGAATGCCCATGAATAGACTAAAACAGCCCACGCTGAGAAAACCAGTGTCACTGGCGTCTAAGGAGAAAGGAAGGGAAAGAAGAAATTGTCAATGGCCTCACAGAGTGCAAAGATATCGGAGGCTGAGATGCCGGAAGAAGTGTTTGTTTGGATGAATAGAGAGCTATTTTGGCCTTAGTGAAACAGTTTCAATGATATTACAACAATCAAAAGATAATGGAACAGATTAGGAAGCGATTGGGACATGAAGTGGAGGCAGTGGTGACACAATGGCAGAGCTGTAACAGTTCTGAGCTACATTCAAGAGGGAACTTGGGAAGCTTAAGAAATCAACCAGGATACTAATAGGGGCTATCAATTCCAGCATAAAGATTGTCTGCAATCCAGGCCAGCTAGAAATAATCTTTTTTTTTTTTTTTTTTAATTTTATTTTATTAAACTTATTGGGGTGACAATTGTTAGTAAAATTACATATATTTCAGGTGTACAATTCTGTATTACATCATCTATAAATCCCATTGTGTGTTCACCACCCAGAGTCAGTTCTCCTTCCATCACCATATATTCGATCCCCCTTACCCTCAGAAATAATCTTGTCTAGAAGATTATTGGATTGCAAAATCTTTGTTACCCTTTCTAAAGCAGTGGTTAATTTATGACATAGTTTTCAAACTTTATTATTACAAACATGCTACAATAAAAAAGAAAAGAATGACAGATTATATTGTAATCTGTATCTATCAGAAATCCAGAAACAATTTAAATATATTCCAGAATCACTAAATGGATTTTAAAAATAGCCTTACTTTACATTAAGCATATTTCAATAAATTAAATAATTTTTCTTCTATTCTTCCCAGATAATTATTAACTTAGTACATGTCAGTCTTTATAACCAAAGTACAAAAATAGGATACCAAAGTTAAAAGAAAATCTTTTTTTTTTCCTTTCTGTTAGAGGAACTTGAAAGAGGCGAATCATGAACTATTTAACCTTTTACATTTTACTTCATTTGAAAATATGCCAGATTTAATATTTACTTCAAAGGATCCTAGATTTTAACTTTTTTCAAAAAGAAAATCTTTTGACCAATATTTAAATTTTAAAACATTAAAAATTTCAATATATTTATAGTCTTTATAATTTCTGTATAAGAGAGCAAACTTTTCAGAAGGATGACCTAAATAGAAGTTAAATCCTGTTATATTTTTATTAGGCTTTTTGTTTTGTTTTGTTTTTTGGGTTTTTTGTTTTGTTTTGTTTTGTTTTGTTTTACTTCTGAAAACTAAAAGAATAACATGGAAGGACTTTTCTAGTTAGGATGTACCTGTTTTTTAATAAGCATTACTTTCCTTCTAAAATAATTCCAAGGCAGAAGAAAACTGGACAAGTCAATTCAAAGAAAGCAACTCCAATCACAAATTCAAACTCATTTTTAAAGTATTTTCCTCTTTCACCATTTCATGTTGTAGTTTTAGAGGCACCCATCTTAATGTTTCTTTGTAAAGAGGTGTTCTAAGGAAGGACTGCTCAAAATGGAAAAAAGAAATTAGAGCAAAGTCCAGCTCACCAGTAAATGAGATACTTGAAGCTAAAAGATAACATTGCACAAAAATGGGTAATTGCCATCTGTCTCCTGAAAACACAGAGGATCATGCAACACCAACCAGTATGTTCTGTCAAAGAAGTGACTTGAAATATGTTCTGCTAACACTAAAATGGCAATAAGTAATTTGAAGGGAAACATATACTTGACCAAATTGTCCCCCACAGCTCATAAACACCTCCGTTTGTGCCCTTGGAGTTTATCAGGGCTGTGGGAGACATTTATTGACTTTTACTTGGTCTCCTGTTGCCAAAACACACCAAGGTTAACACAGTTACTCAACACCTTTAATGCAGCCAGGAAAATGTTTGACTGAAAAATGTGTTCAATTTAACAAAGCAAGCAGCAAGTGCCTGCAGGAAGTTCTACAACCACAATCATTTCAAAATGTCACAGTTACCCAGTGCCGTGACAGCTCCACTCCAAGCACCCCTCTGGACTGTCTGTTATGAAGAGACAGGTCAGCTTTGAAGTAGAGGTTTATTTTCACTCCTGAGTTCTGCCTTGAACTTACATCATATATTTTGTTTAGGCAGTCCTGGAATAAGATATGTACTTCTAAATCTTTGTAAGAGATATCTAAATAATTTGAAAGATTTTCTAACTCTAGAAAAATTCATGTACTATGTTCTGTTGGGCCTAAAAAGAAATATAGAAGAACCTAATCCACAACATGAATCAGAACACACACTGGAAGTATTTACAATCTCAGCAAGCGATTCAGTAATTGTAACATAAGCACACCACCTTCCCCATGGCTAATTAAGAAATCACCCAAAAAAAAAAAAAAAAAAAATATGGTAAATGAATAACTTTTAAGAAAGCCATTAGTTCAGAAAGTAGAAGCCTCCAAAAGAAACAGAAGCTGAGAACTAAAACCTTTGTTGCCATTGGCTTAACAAATGATCTTGGGTAAATCAACTTTCATGGCACTTGCAGGCAGTACCCACGACTGAAGATGATGTGTATAGTGTTTCCACAACACTGTTAAATGTACTATCTTTGTTGCTACAGATAAACCATTAATGAACAATTCAGCTTTTCAGTCAAACAAGTTACTTTAAGTACTAAATGACCCTACACCAGCCAACAAGAAGAGACGGTTTTCCTCTATTCATGATGATTTCCTTCCATCCCACATTACAAGCAGGATAACTTGCTACTCAGATCACTTTCACTTGGTTTGAGTGCCTGCCTTTCGCTGAGTGAATAGCAGTCTTTTTTTTAAGGTGTAAATTAGTTGGGATAATACAAGGGAATTGGTAAAATTGATATATATGCATAATAATTGCTTCTCCTTCCTCCCCCCCCCCCCGCCCCGTTCCCCATTAAAGCTGGACTTTGTAAAGAAGACCAATTTCTAAAATAAATATTATCCTTGTATAATGCACAACCTAATCCACTACATGCTAATTCCAGCAAATATTGATACAGATCCCTTTACCAGTTTTAGATGAAAGATTCTTCCGCTAAGCCTTTTTCTCTATTTGCTGATGCACCAAATATAAAAGAATTACTTAAGTTCATTCCTAATAAGTATTTGAAAACTCTTAGGTCATGCAGTTACATACCTCAATAAATTCACTCAGGTTGAAAGTGAACAAAAATAACATTCTGTTATAATATCAAAAGGTAGCTTGCATAAGGAAGTATTAATTAATGAATGCACGTAAATAAGTGGCATAAACAAATTTAAATATTTATTTTTAGGCTTGTGTAATGCGCTGGTGACGGTTGTTAAAAAAAGACCTCATTTTATTGATTTTTAACTGACTTCCTATTAGTCAATATGTGAAATACATAGTATGAAATCAAAAATACCAAAAGTGTGGTAGTTTATTCATGTCTTCATTTGTCCATCTAATTGCCAATATTTAATCCTCTTACATTTATTAAAAACTTATTTCATCTAGATTTTCTAAAAGTGAGTATTCTTTCAAAATGAACCTAAATACATTGTGATATATAATGTACTAGAACATACTGTAGAGAAAAGTATCTCAGCTAGATTTTTTTAAATAGGCAATGTACTTCCTACACAAAAAATGCATCTGAATTGTGTCTATGACTTGTTTAAGTCTTCGATGCGGCGTTTCTACGTAATGTATAAATAAATTCCTCTTTACCCAGAGCTGGTGACAAGGAAAAAAAAATGTGTCTCAGTAATGGTCTAAGAATTTCTATTTGCTATCTCCTACTTTGAGGGCAAGCAGATTAAGGCAGTGATTGAACAACCCTGCAAAAGCTCAGAGAAAACTCTCAGAAGTAACAGCCCCTGCACATGAAGGCAAGGCCACCAGAAGGACACATATCAGTGGGAAGGACCACTGAGAATTACCATCTTCCATGACACTCTGCTAAAATGGAGACCTTGTCGAAGCCGTAGAAGTGGGATATCTCCTTAGTACAAGATATTTAATAGGATCTTAAAAGGGAGCAGAACGTAAGTTTCTTACCTAGCTCTGTCTCAACCTCAGGTAACTATTCCCTTCCCTATTTTCATACTCTGAGGCCTGAGAAAAGTACATGGAAAACTATCAATTTGAGAGGAAAAAACAAACAATTTCCAAGAAGTGGGGAGATGTATTAGTCAATTTTTGTAGCAGTAATGCTGAATGACAAAAAATCCCATGATCTCAGGGCCTACAAAAGACATTTACTTTTCTCATTCACGAGTCTGCAAAATAGTTGTAATACTCCTGGGCTTAGCTGGAAGAATGGTGGATTAGTTCAAGGATTGGGAATGGATTTAATTCTACTCCATATAGCTCCTCATTCTGGGACTAGCAGCTACACACAGCACGTTCCTCTCATGGCAGAAGGTGGCAGTTCAGGAGAACTCACCATGTAAACACATTTAACGCCTCTGTTTATGACATCTTTACTCACATTCCTTTGGCCATGAAATGTGAAGTTTAAAATCAATGTCACATGGTAAAGTACAAGATCAATAAGGCAGGAAATTGTTCTCTCAAGAGGCGAGGGAGAATGAAAATTTGCTGAAAGATAAACTAATTTATGTCAGAAGTAAGTCAGGTATCAAAGAGAACTAGCTTGCACTATATCAAAACAACAGCATCTGGACGGAGCTACTTAAATTCATCATGAACAAGACGAGAAAGTGATGAAAACTGTACAAATATACTATAGAAAAATAATTTCAGTAGAACACATAAACCAGTAAGCACTGGCTGATTTCCTATCAATGTTTTATACTATAAAAGACCTTAGTAAAGAAATTCAATTAAGACAAGAGGAAATATGATATCCGAAAGCTAAGATGATGGAACAACAAAATACAAAGCAAGGGAATATGACAGAGCTAAGAAAATTAACTGAGAACCAAAACAAAATTCCTGATACACTAAGCAAATTCTAAATAGCAGTAATCATTATAGATATGACTAAAATCAAATAATGTCTAAAAGGCTTGAGATAATCAAATGATGGGTAAAAAGGATGAGCAAGGAAAAGAACAGCATAAAGGTAATTTGTGTTCCCGAAGTAGAGACTCCAAACAAAGACTAGAAAAGCATTCATAGGTATAACATAGGAAAATGACACTCAAGTACAGAAAGACTTAAATCTGCAAACTGAAAGAAATAGGCTTTATTTGGAACATGTGTTTGAACATGACTGAGTTAGAAGTAAATCATAGTTAAACTATACAATTTAAGAATAAAGAAAGAATTCTTCCTCTGTTCAATTAGAAACAAGTCATCTATAAGGGGGGGGAATGAGGTTAGCCTCAGACTTCCTCCATAATAGTCAATGCCAGTAAAAACTGAAGTAGGGTTTATGAAATTCCAAGGGTAAGAAAGTGTTATGAGAGAAAATATATATCTAGTTAAATTGCCACTTAATTATAAAAACAGGGGCCTATATTCTCCACCATGCAGAAACTGTAATTCTCACGGGTCCTCCTTGATAAAAATGGGGACCTGCCATTGAGACCACAAGATGACTCAATGACAAGGTCAGGGACAGACAGAGGTGCCATGGGAAATGGAATGGTGGTCGGCACTAAATCCTTTTACATACAGAACTAAGACACCCCCCCACCACCACCAAAACAAAAGGGAATTATGGTGCAGAAAAGAACATAAATATTGTGAACTTTTTCAAAGTGAAAGATAGAAGGAGCGAAGAAAGTAAACCATGCTAACTGCCTCCTCCTACATAGTAATACTCTCTAAAAGTGGAACATTTAATTAGGAGAAAACATGATGATTCTTAACTATTTTCATAATTTTCTTAGTTTAATGGCATTTTTAAATAACTAATAATCTTTGTGGTGAAAATTTTGTCTGGCATTTAGCTTCCCTTCAAGTTTTTAATTTATCTGTATTAAACAAGATTTCATGTATTTTAAGTATTAAATAAGATTTCATACATACCAACTTTACTAGCATGGTGCCATCATTACCGAATTTTTAGTCTACACATACAACTGCCTTGTCCTGTCATTCTTTTCTTTTTTTTTTTTTTTTTTTTTATGTCCTGTCATTCTTTAAGGTGTACTCTCATGTCAGCTTTGTCCTCAGACTAGCTTCACTAGGTCGCCAGCAACAGCGGCCAGGGCTTAGTCAGAACTTCGGGCATGATATTGCTCGTTATACCCTGAGTAACTATTGGTGCACCATTCAAATGTAGCCTATTTATGCAGGTGACATGACAGTGGTCCTAGATGGGGACAATACATCTGCTTCCCATACCTCCAGAACACAAGTGCTGAGGTTCATGCTAATTGGGCCACCCTTGAATGAAGCCCTCCAGCCAGGAGACCATCTGGCACTCTGGCTTTGAACTAGGTCGCACGCCCATCACTGAACTAATGCTCTGTCAAGAGACACGGATTACCAACCAGGGTTGAGTTGATTTCACCCAAATCTCATAACTGCTACACACTGGGGTAAGACAGTGGGCTTCACACTGGGCAAAGCATAAAACAGATGCTTACCAACCAGTCACATGGCCCCCTACTGAGGAGGTTCCAGGCACGCTTAATGTCTTATCATTGAGATGTGTGTAGAAAATTAATTATTCTGAAATTTGTGTAGAAAATTATTCTTGAGTTTTTCTTTTTCTAAATTTAAGTTATATTTTGTGACCCAAATATCTGCAAAGTAAATGTACTAGCTATCCAAAACAGCGTATTTTCTGAGATGTGTGGGTACCTATGAGAAACAAATAAATGTACACAAACAGTGTAAGAATCAACTAACACAATAATTTATTGCTAAAGGCATCCTGAACACAGAACTTCTAAAAATATTGATTCCTTGTAAATAATGCCCCAAGAGGGCTGTTTTTCAAGCTGAGTTTTAAAGCATAGTTCATAGGTATAGTCTTACCTACAGTGAAAGGGTTTTTATGCAGAGGAGACATTTTCCAACATTCACACAAATATAGGAATAGCAAATCCCATGAATAAAGTCTGGCTGAAAAACTATTGCCAATCTATATGCTGGTCAGCTGTGAAACAAATAAACACAAATACCCTCTAGATCTAAAGCCAAGAATAATCAGCATGACAGCAGCACATACACCCTCACCGGATGGAAGTCTTCTAAGCGACAATGACAAATGTGGGAAAGGTGGCAGAGCAAAAGGCCAAGTACTACACCACTCCCTTTGGGAATATGAACTTCGCAGAGTTGGAGAAAGACCCACTAGATCCCTCGATCGTCCTTCCACCAGAAACAAAGTAATCGAAACTACACTGTCAGTCTTCTAAAGCAGGGGTGCCCACACTTCTTTCAACGTTTTTCACCAAGGGCCATATGCTGTAAAATACACAAATAGCCAGGCCACTCACTCGAGGTAAAGTACGTATTGCCTCACCTGGTTTATTTAAGTAAACTAAATATATGTTTGGAATTTGCTGCTGGCCAATTAAAAATGGATTGTGGGCCGCAGTTTGGACAACCCTGTTCTAAAGTCTTTGAGAAAGAGAGCAGGTAGACTAGAGGCAAAAAAATCTCAAATTATTACAGGACTCATAACTCTTTAGTTTAAAACAGACTGACAAAGCTGAAGAAAGCATTGAAGAATTAAAACAACTAAATAAAACAGCATTATGATCACATAAAACATGACATCTAAAATTTTCTGACAAAAGCTGTACTAGGATTTGATAAATGACATCCTACAAGAACAAAAATCCTTTACGCAGCTAAACTTAAAAATGGACACAGCCACCAAATTAGGGAGCCTGGAAAGAAGACTTGTATTATGAGTGATACACTGAACACATTTCAAGGCAGATGGTCAGCGTTTTCGGGAACTGATGATCTCCTGATGTAATAATGTGTGACATTGTCATTTGTACCAGAGTTACCATCGCCTACTGAGGTCCATCAGCTACTAAAATGGACAAGTCAATAAGCACCTAGCCATTGTTGTTTTGTTGGGTCCTGGACAGTCGCCATCCAACGTAATTATTTCTTTGTAATTTGAAATTTAGGGTAATGGTTAAACCTTGTTTGGTACACCAGTCTATATTTAATTAATTTCTAAGTCTACATTTCCTTTTCCTTATCATTTGGAAGGGAAAAGAAATGCCAAAAATGATTTAAAGCAAGGATTAAATTACCCTTTTTATGCTTCTGATTGTTAAGCTAGATTTATAAGCCTTCAGAGCATCCTCTTCTAAATGTTAAAAGGGGTCATACAGAAACAGTTTTCAATTTAAATAGGTTGAAAGCCAAGCATCCACTTAAAATTTACTTACTACTTAGAATGCATCTTTTCCATAGAAAGAGTATAATAAGAGTGCTTTGCTATGCATTAAAAGGCAATGGAGAGCAACTCTTAAAAAAGATATGTTTTGCATTTTTGTTTCTGATTTTTGCTGTTTAAGAACAACCGTAAAATTTTGCTACATGAAAATCTTGTCTCTAACACGTGTCTGGCACATAATAACTGTTCAATAAATATTTGTTGAATAAATTATTGTACATGCCAAATCAGGTACATTGAACCGCAGTTTCAATTACCTTACATATGACTTTGCCTTTTAATCAAATTGTCACACAGTCAATTGAACATATACAATGGACAAAGTGCTATGATACACATACTGAAAAAGGAAATAGGATCTAATGAGAGAAGACACAAAACTAATGTGGCCTAGCACTTAGTAGGGAATCAAATAATTAAAAAGAAAAAGAAAGAAAATATAACGCTGAATAGATTAAGCATAAGCTTCACAGTTGTCAATACTGGTTTTATAGGTGTGAGCAATTAGATTTAAATCCCACTTTATCATGGATATTGATCCTAAAATACCATTTTTTTGTTCAACCAAGGGCTAAAGGAACAACCGAAGTCTTTATCATTTCCACAGTTGTGATAATTAGAGAACTGTTGCATTGCTTACTTTATGAATATGGTTTGTCTTTAACAGGAAAGAGAGTTTTTAAATCCAAGTCCAAGAACCATTGCTCCTGCAGCTCTCAGTGTCATAGCTGGAAAGCCCTTCAGCTTGAGCCCCACCAGCTACATTAACCCGGCTGGCATCAGAGTCCTGCTGCCACACAGAGCCACATGCAAAACCACGGCTGAAGAAGCTTTAAAAAGAATCTGCTGATGAAGGCATGGGCATCAGTAAGGAAACCTTACATGAATAATTAAAAATTCTGTCCAAGCAACAGTTACTATCACTAGGCTTTAAGGGACAAAGCGGGGACACAGTTTCCAGAAGCCCTGTGAGACCTGTAGCTCCAGGAAGGAGTCTTTTAAACGTAGGTTTGGCTTTATAGGGAGAGGCCAGCAGGGAGGTAATACCTGAACTTCCCTTCTTCCAGCCCTCTGATCCCTCCAGTCGTGATGCGGTCTACACAGGTCAGCCTCTCAGGATACAGAGCAAGATGGAAATGGATGAAGAGAAAACGGGGCAAATGAAAAATAGCCAAGACTAGACTAGTAGAGAAGAGGAAGACATTTGGGACTAGACAGAGGCAGGCAAAAGACAGCGTCGAGGCTTGAGGGGTAGGCAGCCACCCCAACAGCCAGGCAGTGAGCGTGTACCTGGCGTAAAAGCTCCCGGCAGCCCTGTTTCCTTCGTCTGGCTCCGAGGTTCCGTCAACGAAGTGAAGCAAAGCAGAGGGAGTCCGTGTAACAGGTGGGGCTGGAGATCGGTATTTAACTACTTACGTGATGAAACCACCTGGCAAGAAAGCAAGCCTCCCCTCTGCCCCACTCCTAGGGAGGACAGAAATGATGGCTTAGGGGTGAGGATCCAAGCTGTGAGACAACTGAACTGTTAGAGGGAGAAGCTAGCAAAGTAAAAGGTACTGGAAAACTCTATGACAAAAGGGTTTTCAGAAAGTAGTAATACCACAAGCGCAAGGACTCCAGGGGCTCACCCAAGGCCTGTGGATACTGGATGTACTGCACACAGGTGAAAGAAAACTGTTAAAACACAACCCACCTGAACCAAAATAGTTGCAGGTGCTGTTCAGAATGCAAATGGCAGGTGGGAAGGTACCAGCTCCTTAGCTGATTGATGGGTGTTGGAAGAATGAAAGACTGGGAGTGACCTTGACAGTAATGATTTTATCCTATCAAATTTATTTTTTTAATTAATACACAAATATTTTCTTACGACAAAAAAATACAGAACTGTGTAGACTAAAAGTGAAGGCCCCCTTTGTCACCATGTCTAATAGGTACGTGTGTGTATATAACCATTTTGTAGTTGGGTGTATTTTATAGAGAGAATATATAATTTTTACATTGTCAACACTGTCACTGTTATTTTGACTTTATTTTTTTCACTTAACAAATAACACTTTGAAGAACTTTTAACAGCAATACAAAAAAAATACATATCCTTTGTCTGGAATATATATAGCAAACGGTAATTCTTCCAGAAACATTTGCCTTTTATATTTTGACATTGTTTATTTAGAGAAATTTAAAACCTTTATAGACAACTTTTTCAGTAATATCCTTGATAATTTGATGAGGAAATTCTTCCTCTCCACAAGTTTGTAAAACTATTATCATAAATTATATATGTGTGTGTGTGTGTGTGTGTGTGTGTGTGTGTGTGTGTGTCGTGCCGGGCGTCAGGCGGGGTCTCTGGTCCCGCTCCCCACACAAGAACGCAGGACGTGGTGAGGCCAAAAAGGAACACCCATGGAGCCATAGATAGGGGAGTCATACCACTATAGTCTCAATGGCAGCTGGGTTAGAGACACAGGAGGCAGGAGCCACACGATCCACAACCCTCAGTCCACCACACTACGCGCTTGCCAGCCACCATCTTCTTGCTAGCCCCCATTTTCTGCTAGCGTAGCCACGGCAGTTATATTAGTGGCCAGTGGCTCACTGGTTACAGCTGACGGCCAACTAGCGACAGCTGATGGCCATCCAATCACAGTTGATGGCCATTTACTACCTGAGCCAGCACCTTTCCACGTGAAGCTGAGAGCCTGGAAACTGCACTCCTGGCTCTGTTCCCACAGTATGTATATATAACTTTAAAAATGTTATATACAGAATTATCTAATCTGCATTACAAATGGTTTACCTCTCGTGTGAAGTAGGGGATACAGCTTGTATCAAAGGCATTTTGCACCACTGCTCCTTCTCATTTAAACTGCCACAATTATTAGTCAACTTCCCACAAATACAAGGTCTGTTTCTCAACTCAATTCTACTTCAGTAATCAGTGTGCCTCTTCTTGAGTCAGTATTACTATCATTTAATAACTGTCTTTGTAGTTTATTTTTACACTACATTCAATATTAACATCAGTTATTCAAACTCTCATCAAAGGGTTGAAAAGATTTCCATACATCTCTGTGTTCTGAAGCAGTTTCCCAAACATAGAAATCATCTATGTCTTGAATATGATACTCGTATGTAGGATAATATTGGTAGAATATTTGATAATTTGTAGGACAAATCTCTATTTAGTATTCTTTTCAAAATCTCTTTGACTATAGTTTTTCTTCTGAATGAATTTTAAAGTCAAGTTCCAGAAAAGTTAACTTTGAGGTTTTCAATAGATTATCCACTGAATTGAGTAGCTTAATTGGGGGCAAAATTGACTTTTTTGTATTTTTGGTCTTCCCATCTGTGGGGACAGAGCCAAGAGTGCAAATTCCAGGCTCTTGCCCTCACGTGGAAAGGTGCTAAATGGCCATCAACTGTGAGGGGCCAGCAAGAAGATGGTGGATGAGCCAGCAAGAGCGGATTGCAGAGAGGCAGAGTGTAGATTGTGGATCGTGTGGCTCCTGCTTCCTGTCTCCAACCCAGCCGCCAGCGAGACTATAGTGGTATGACTCCCCAATCTATGGCTCCATGGGTGTTCCTTTTGGCCTCACCATGTCCTGCATTCTTATGTGGGGAACAGGACCAGAGACCCCACATGACACCCTACATGACACCATGCAATAACTTAATAATTTGTTCATCAGTTCAGAACTTCATTCCAATCAAGAACTCAGAATGTCTTCCCATCAATTCAGCTCCTTTTTATGTCAGCCATAGGTTTGATTCTTATAACTCTTGCACACTTCTTGTTAAATTTATTTCTCAAGTCTTTATAGTTTTTGTTGCTATTTTAGATGTAGTATTTTTGCCTTTTATATTTCCAGATCGGTTAATTCCACTAAATAGAAAAGCTATGGACTTTCATAAGTTTATCTGTACTCTACCTTTCTTTCATTAGGTCTAATAGATTTTAGTTGATTGTGGTGGGTATTATTTTTCCTTAGGCAGTCGTATCATTTGCAAATAAGGATAGCTTTTTGTCTTATTTTCAGTATTTTTAAATCTTACTAATGTTTGTTTTCTTAGCATTGAATTGGAATTCTAGAACAATATTAAGGAGAAGCAATAGTGTTGTGTTGTCTGTTTCAGTGGCTATTTTTCTAATATTTCATCATTAGGTAAGATACCTGCTATGAATAATTACATATGTACTTTATCATCAGGTTAAGAAGTTTCTTTCCATTCTTAGCTTGCCAAAAAGGAGGGTTTGTTTTTCAGGTTTTGCTTATTTATTTTAATAAGAATTTAGTATTAGAAATATATGAAAGTTCTTATATGTTTTGAAAAGATCTCAGAATCCTTCCTCTTTAATCTTTTCATATAATGAACTACATTAACAGTTTTTCTAAGCTTTCCTCACACTTGAACTTTTGGGTTAAACACTACTGGATCACAATGTTTTTTTGTTTTGTTTTTAATTAAAATTTTTATTATAAAACTGAAAACAACAAAAGAACAAGACAAATGAAGGAACAAAAACTCATAGACACAGACAATAGTTTAATGGTTACCAGAGGGGAAGGGGGGAGGAAGGTGGTAGATGAGGGTAAAGGAGATCAAATATATGATGATGGAAGGAGACCTGACTCTGGGTGGTGAACATACAATATGATCTATAGGTGTTGTATTACAGAATTGTACACCTGAAATCTATGTAACTTTACTAACCATTGTCACCCCAATAAACTTTAATTAAAAAAAATTATCAAGCATATTGTATATTCACACACAGTTATAAGAAATAAAAGAGATCTCGTGTATACTTTACTCAGTTTCCAACCATGATAATATTTGCAAATCGATAGAATAATGTCAGAACCAGGATATTGACATTGATACAAGCCACAAATCCTATTCAGATTTCTCAGTTTGCTTGTAGTCCTTTGTGTGTGTGTGTGTGTGTGTGTGTTTAGTATTATATAATTTTATTATATGTGTAGGTGTGTATATCTATGACCACAGTCAATATATTGAACAATTCCATCACTATAAGAAACCAACTTGTCGGCTTTATAACTGCATCCACCTCCTTCCCCTCACCCCACCCACCCCCGGTGCCTAACACTGGCAACTACGAATCTCTCCTCCATTTAGAAAATTTTCTCATTTCGAAATGTTAAATAAACCATACACTATGTGACCTTTTAGGATTGGCTTCCGTTTGTTTTTTTTCTGAGTATCATATACATGCACTACAGTTTGCTGAACTATTTTCTGTTGAAGGACATCTGGACTGATTCCAGTTTGGGGACTCTTACAAATAGAGGTGCTAAGCATATCTGTGTGTAGTTTTTTTTTGTGTAAACGTAGGTTTTTATTTCTGTGAGATAAATTCCCAGGAATAAAATTGATGGTTCATATAGTACTGCATGTTTAGCTTTATAAGATTGTTTTCCAAAATGTACCATTTTACATTCCTTATAACAAAGTATAAGTAACCCAATTTCTCTGCATGCTCACCAGCATTTGATGCTATCACTTTGCTTTTTTTTTAAAGTCGTTTTGATAGGTGTGTGGTCACTATGGTCTTAATTTGCATTTCCTTGGGAGCTAATAATGTTGAACATCTTTTCACACGCTTGTTTGCAATCTGTATCTGTACGTCCTCTCCCATAAAATGTTTGTTCATGCTTTTACCCATTTTCTCTTGATTGTTTGGATTTTACTATTAGGTTTTGAGAGATTTTTGTTGTTGATTTTCTTCTTTTTTAAAAATATTCTAGATACTGGTCCACTGTTGTACATGTGGTTTACAAATATTTTCCCCAGTCTGTAACTTGCAACTTGTCTTTTCATCATTTTAAAAGGTGTTTCACAGAACAAAGGTGTTTTTTCTTTTTTCTTTAAATAAGATCCAGTTTAGCAATTTTTATATTGTGTTAAATCCTATAGCTCAGGAGAGTTTTCCCAAAACAAAAGCGATCCTTTATCCAACTGAAGTGCTGGCTCGCTTGATGAAGGACTCAGAATCCCGTCCGACATGTCCTCCCCAGGTTACTGAAGGTTCATGCTGGCAACGACTTGCACCGACTTTGAGGTATAGTCCATCTTTTTCCTTATAAGGTCCCGTAGTTCACAGCTGGATTATGATGCAACTTAACCCTATTACAGGGCCGGTGGCCAAGAGGAGAAATGGAAGAAGATCCTGAGAGAGGCGCATGTTCACTTGTTGGAGACACCAAGATTGCAGAGGATACAGTTTTTTTAACAGGAAGCTTTAGAAGGTGTAAAGGAATTCCAAAAAAGATGTTTGAGAGCAGCACCCCAGATGTCCCATCCCCGTGTCAGGGTCTCATGCTTTCCCAAACAGGACCTCACTTGATTAGGTGTTTAACTTTCTCAGAAAGTTACTCTGCCAACTAAGTCCTTGTCCTAGTTTACACACGTCTCTGCTCTCCCAATGGACGGCCTACGCCCTCTTTATAAGCTACCCTGGAAACAGAGCCTCTGACTCTCACACGTGGTTTTCAGTTGCAGTTAATCACTCTCAGCCTGTCTGCCACGTGTCTCTTCCAAACGTCACAAGCAGTGACATCACCTTGGTAGCCTGAAATCACTAAGTAAATGTACAAACACTGAAAAGGAGGGCTTGGGTTATTATGTGTTGATTAGCTGCACTTCAGAAAAAGAAGAAGAAAATTATATAAGTCAGATAAAATCTAAAAGTGTCCATTACATTGTACATGGCACAAAAATTGAAGAAACGTTCTTCCCGGAATTGAAAACTATGATCTGTTTCAGCAAAAATGTCACTCATGTTATTGACAAACAAGTCAAGGTGTGATCTGATATGTTGTCTCACTTTCATCTTTCTGGTTATTGTAAACAAAGTATCAATCAACATCCATGTCAGAACTACACTCATTCATCAACTGCAATCAGGACTGGCTATAATAGTGGAGTTTGACCACAATCAACAAATGCATCCTATGAGAATCAATTCCCTATATGGAATTTATAATAAAATGTATTACACATTTTATTACTATCTGCAAATTATATGCTACATATCCTTTATATCAGTTGAGTTCTTAATTTCTATATGTATATACACATGTATACATTGCTTTTTAGACAGCCAGTTGTTAAATATTTACTAGCATACCACTGCTATCACCATAGCCTCAA
This sequence comes from Rhinolophus sinicus, assembly GCF_036562045.2. NCBI lineage: Eukaryota > Metazoa > Chordata > Mammalia > Chiroptera > Rhinolophidae > Rhinolophus > Rhinolophus sinicus. The sequence continues at coordinate 119,123,281 of NC_133757.1, forward strand.
TTGCCTTCTTTCACTTTATATCTATCTTAAGATGCTTTACTCCTGAGTGTAAATCCTTTGAAGTACCAAACAACAGGACAATTGACATAGTGGTGTCAACCCTTAAGCTCTTACAATGAAGATATCATAAACCTCAATCGTGCTTTTTTGTCCTAGAGTCTTCAGAATTCAGCTATACTAAAGATTAGTGAAGATAATAAAAGTTTTCATTTAATGACCTCACCTCTCTCTCTCTAAACTGTTGCCAAAAACTGCAGTGCCCTTGCTGTTGAGTGCCATGCTAGCAAAGAAGTTATTATCAGTAAGAAATACTGAAGATGACATGCTTTATTTCATTACATTCATCATGTAAAGGATCCATTCTTTAAATATCTTTGAATTCAGAAGTGAGATAGATAGTTGTCCTAGTCAATGTGTTAACATATTTGTTGAATTGAAAAATAAAGTCAAACTTTTTCTGACAGGAAGTAAGTCAGACTTGGCTGATTGAGGTGACAATGAGAACTGGCCTTGTTACTTAGGTTTTATGACAGAAATGTTCCAAAAACTGAAAAAGCTAAATCTGAAGTTCCAAAGTTTTTACAAGAATATGTTCAATGAGTAAGGTAATATAAGAGCATTTTATCCAAAATATTACTTAGGCAAAGGTATATTTAAATTAATATTTCTGTTTTCTGAACAAAGCAAGTTAAAAAGTTGCCTCTACATGAAAAAGTAACAGGCATAATTAAATAATTTGACGTCATATTAAAAACTCTAATAAATGCAAAAAGTTCTTCAAATCTAATCATTTCTTCTCTAATTTTTTGACCAAAAAAAAGAAGGAAGACCTAACCAAGTTGTTAAATGATCATAAAACACTTTTTTTGATTATAGATCGCTAGGTGATTTCAGTATGTAACACAAAAAACTATTTGAAGGATTAAATGAGATTGTTACTGAAAGTTGTTCCATTTCCATTTGTTTATATGTAACCAAAATTTCTCAGTACTTACACGTAGCTGTGAAAATAGCATAGCAATTGAGGTTGTCCTCTGTTCTATTCTAGTAATAAATAACATTTATTTTAAAAGTGTTATCTGTTTCCTTAAGAAATACATTTCTGTGTTTTGTACGTTTTAAATTATATGTGCTAAGATTTTAATGCTTTATGCTATTTTGGGTAATTCTTTTAAAATAATCATCATGATCAATCGATCTAGGAAAATTTCTAACATTTGCATCCTATATTCACCAGGAATAGAATTCTATTTGCATATAGTTGCATTTGTATAAGCTGTCTACATAGGGTTATTTAATTTATTGTTTTGTTTTTGTTGCAGAGAACTGTAATAGGGTGATGAATAAACTGGGTGTAAGCATTAAAAGTTTATACATTACGACAAATTATTTGTGAAATGGCATGAAAATGCAGGTAAAGGAAAATAAGGAATTATGTAAATGTCTAGTTATATAAGAAGAGCTTGTTTATGTATTTTTATATAGGTGTCATGGTATCAAATCATTATGATATTTAGATTCCATTGGAGATATTATAAAATAATTTAGTAATTTTATTTAAAAATATAGATGTCTAAATTGTGCCACAGACTGTATATTTTGAAATTACTTAGTTATAATAAAGAATATTAGTTGTTCGCTTTTAAAAAAATGTGAGAAATATAATATTTTTCACAGTTCGTTTAAATAGTACATGAGCAACAAATATTTGAAGACCACTAAGCTAAGACATCTAAAAGAAAGTGAGTTGAGAGATTATAATTTAATAAATGAAACATGTATTTTTTAAGATAATATTTGAGCAGCCAGAAGTTCTTTGATAAAGTAATAGTGCAATTCTGAGGAATTAGATGACAGAAAAACCTGGCAGCTCATTTACTATCCAGGAAGTTCCCTAAAAAGGTGTCCAAAGAAATCTAAATATTCACTAATGATACTGAAATGTTGAAAATTTAGAGAAAAGTAACTTTCTGATACAACTAGGCTGTTTTGTTTAATTAAATCATGGAAAATTGTGAGAGGTTGGGAAATGATTTCAATACCTCAAGGATTGGGCATGATAGCAGTTGAAAATTATATTTGGATAAGAGTTAAGTAGTTGCTCATTGTCAGAAAAAGTCTCTGATTCTGACTGGAAAGAGATTCCCTTTGAAAATATGCATTACCCCATATCAGATTTAAGTGATTTCTCACAAATGTGAGAATTCTTAGTAAAGAACATTTTTCTCCAGCTCTGATGAGGTCTCAGTATGGTTAGATATATTACATGCAATTCCACTGTTTTCAAATGTTTCTTCTCCATTCTTTTTCTTCGCCCTTCTTTTTAGGAATCATTCCGGAATGTAAAAACTAGTTTGAGTCTAAATGCATTTTCATGTGCTAGAGAAATTTGTCCTTAGACTAGAGTGCTGGAACATGTTATTAATAAAATAATAATAATAATAATAAAAGAACTAGAGAAGAATCATGTATCACTAGAACACATGCTTGAATTAGAGTGTAATAGTGTCATAGAAATAACAGTGTTAAAACCTTTATTATGTATTCCTCGGTGTCATCAGACATCATTTACTCATCCCGTTGGGATCAGAAACTGTACCAATACATTTTGCGTATTGCAAAGGAGTACAACAATGTAAAAGAGAAACCTAATGAATGCTTTTGGTAATTAATCACTATTAGACAACACAAAAACCACTCAAATCTCTAGAAATATTTTGAACCTAAATATACTAGATTCTTAGATTTTGTTTTTCGTTTTGAATCTTGAAGATTCTTGGAAAAAAAGTATTTGTGATGAGAAGTTTTCATTTTTCTGTATGTTCATGAATTCCACATGTTCACTGAATTCATTGAATTCTATTTGCCAAGTCATATACTGAGTGATGATTATTAAAAATTAAGAAGAATGGTCCTGCCCTCAAGGAACTTGCAATTGACTGGAACAGATTCATATTAAGAAAGTAAGTGGAAACATAAACACGTAATTGCAAATTGTGCAAAGTGCTAAGAAGCAAACAAAAGACACAGTGAGAGGACGTATCCAGACCTGGTGCTCAGGGAAAGCATTGAAGGATGGCTGTGTAAGCCCAGACCTGAAGTGTCATAGGGAATCAGCAAGATTTCAACTATTAAAATGAGGCCAGTGCGGCCCAAACTTGATGATTACAGGGGAAGCGTGAATGCTGAGTTTGGAGAAGCAGCTAGAGAATAGTTTCTACATAGCTCATTAAGGAGTACGAACTTTATTTTAAAAGGACTGCTTTATTATTATCGAAGTTTTAAAAAGAAGACAAAGATATTCAGAATTTGTTTCAAAAATATTTCTCTGCTGGAATTGTCAAGAAAACACTGGAGGGACTTTTGTTTAGGGCAGTATCGTTGATAAAACACCATGATGTACTCAACACAGTGTAAAATCTGGAGAAGAGTATTTTTAATCCATGCTAGTCACAGAAAAAGAAATCTTAGGGATAAAAAATTGAAAGAAAAAATAAGAGCTGAAGCTGGAAAAAGGAGTGGGGAATGGAACACGAACTGAGATACAGAGATAGCCACTGAATAAGCCAGGAGTTCATTGAAAAATGGGAGTGTTTCACTTATTGCTGAATTTCACATATCAGGCAGCCTTATCCCCAGGAGTGGGAACAGAGGTGTTAAAGTGATAAAAGAGATCCTGGGTCGGCAGGCAGCATAGCCTATCACCCAGCAAAGGAAAAGTAACAGAAAAGCTCTCTGGAGTAAACATTCCAGATCAAATTCTTTCGTCTTTATGTCTGAAGTAAAAAAAAAAAAAAAAAAAAAAGGAAGAGAAAAAAAAATCATGCTTCCCAATTTCTCGTTCTGCTCAGTCTCTGACAGAGGGTCCTAATACCTGTGTGGAGCTAGGCTTACTTAAGAATGGAAGAAGACCTCAGAAGAAGTCAAATCAGTTCAGAGCCAAGACTCTCTTGAGCCTAGTATTTAAAGAGTCTGCGAGTTAATGGAATTCCGTAGCCACCAAATAGAGAAAATAAGCCAATTCCCAAGTCCTAGGACAGTTATCTCAGAAGGAATGATATTCCTTGATCCCAGCCTTTAGTACTGCCTAAATTCTCAGAAACTCAGTGCTATCTGAGCAGAAGAGAGGCAGGAAATGAATATCTCGGTTTCAGCCTCACCGAGATGTAGTTGTCCAGAATGTATGACCTAGGAGTTTAAACTCAAATGGGAGAAATTACCACAAAAGGTTAATTCTGGCGCGACATCTCTACCAAAGTTGGGAAGATATACATCTCTTCAAACTCTTTCTTCCACAGTGTACCGGGGGAGAGTGCAATTGAGACATAATTTCTGCCTTCCTGGGAAGTTTAGAAATTTGCAACGATGGCCGCCCTAGCCATCAGATCTTATCTGAGGCACCTTTGTTTCTTACTCAGTTTATTCCAGGCATCCTAACTGCCGTTTCCCTTTAAATTTAATTACTGAATTGAGTAAGAGTGCTGTATTGTGACAAAACTTCCAGTTTCCTACACGCAAACCTCTTCCTCCCAGTGCTATTAGACTATTCCCACTGGCACTCACAATGGAACGCTTAGACCTATGGAATCTGCCCCCTATGGAAGGTTTCTTGCTCATATGAAGTTAAATCCAAAATCAACGAAAGAATACATGGCTTTTGAAATTTGGAAAAGCAACTGGAATTCAAGTTCAGTCTCTTCATAGTTCTGTCTCTGACCTATGAAGGCAGGTCAAAAAGACACAAAGAACGACAAAAGTTAAAGCAACTTGTCTACATCTACCGAGGCCTAGAACTAGCAATTTAACCGCAGACTCTCACACGCTGGTAAGATTTAGATGGATTTGCAGTTTAAGCTTTCCACCTACAAAATTTAGTTAGGAAACAGCAACAGCAGCAAATGTCGTTTAGGAGGGCCCTATCGTTCAAAAGGGCTGTTCCTGGAAGACTTTCTTCACCTGAGAGTTGAACTTCCACCTCGCACGTGCTTACTGAAGCCTCCACAGCCCTCTCAGCAGCTGCTGAGGTCCACCTGTACCCCAAGAGTGCATGTAGGTCAAGGGGCATCAGCCAATCTCTAATAAAGGCCCACCCCTAGTGCCGCCCCCCTTGTGCTGAGTCCCTTCGCCTACGCCAGGGGGCGCCACACCTCCGCTAAAGCCTCAGCCTCCCAGGTCACCCATGGCCCTGCACATTTTCAAATAGGTGGGCTTCCACTAGAGATGACATCTGCCCTTGGGGTATTTGGTTAAAGCACTCTTACCCAAAGCTGTTTTGGAACCTTACTCCTTCACTGAGGACCACACAGTTTTCTGAGTTCTGAATCTTTGCTGAGGACCAGGTCTCTCCCTTTATATAAACAACTATTTCTCTAAGCAAAAACAAAACATTAAACAAACAAACAAAAAACTGTAAATTGCCATGATCTCATTTCAAGAGGTAACAGCTAACTGCATTTCTGTAAAAACTGGCTACATTAGCCAATGTAAGTCTCTAAAAACAGTCAATGTCAAAAATCAGCATGGTTTCTATTTAATAAAACACCAGCAACATGCAAAGTCTCCCACCTTGGCTTTACCAGAAGCCTACATTTATCCACATGTATTTTATTCTAAAATTTTATCGCCAGATTATTTCTCAAGTTCCCTGGCTCCAAGTCCCAGATTAGGAGTCAGCAAACTTTTTCTGTCAAGGACCAGATTGTAAATATTTTAGGCATTGCAAACCACACACAGTCTCTGTTGCATATTCATGTGTTTTTTCTACAATATTTTCAAAACTAAAACAGGCTATGGTCAAATTGAAGTCCTGGGCCATAGTTTGCCAACCTGTACTCTGAACGTTGAGATCCTTGAGGTCATAGTTACAAATTTGAACTTATTCCCAGCCCCCAGAAAGATCAGTTTGTCATCTAGAAGAGCAGGAAGGACACAGTTAAAGGGAAAGGGAAGGCAGCGAGCTCCTGAGAGAACATGCTTTCTATAGACCGGCAATATCTCAAGAGGAAAGGAGGGGAGGAAGAAAATAAAATAATACCAGGTTTTCCCCATGGGGGCAGAACCCAGACTCTAAACACTTAGGGCACAGCACTTGCTTGGCAGTGTCAAGCACCCTTCTGAGAGGAAGGAAAAGAGGAAGGAGCTGAGCTCTGCTTGGCTACTCAGCAATCACTCCCGAGAGGAACGAGGGAGGAATGAGGGAGGGTAGAAAGGGGCCAGGAAAAAATAATAGGAAAAAAAAAAACAGGAGTGAAGAAGCCTTCCTCATTTTTAAGTAATACTCAATACAAGTTAACTATTAATTCCATTTTTAATATTCTTTCACAGAAATTATTATAAGTTGTAGCTATTTTGTTTTCCTGTGGTTTGTTTTGTTTGCCTCCCCTTTAAAATATGAGTTTCTGAGGGGGAGGAGCATGATGTCCATCTTATTCATTGTGATTTCCCAGGATTTAGAGATTTTTAACATGACACCAGGCACATAGTAGACTCTTAAGATAGGAAAAAGTGGGGGCATAAAACAGGTTTTGGGGGGAAGGTACAGGACAGAAATCAAGGATTTAGTTTTAGATATATTTTATTTTAAATACCCGGAATGCACCTAGATGTGAAGATGTCAATTAAACAATGAGAGATGGTTTTAGAACCAGGTGAGAGATCTGGGCTGAACTTATATATTCAAGAGGCATCACTGTAGAGATGGAAGAATTTATTGGCAAAATATACACAGACCTGGTACAACCTTGAGGAACTGTGTACTTTTTAAATTTGGTACAAGTTAAGAGAAGGAAATGGGGAATGAGCAATCAGCAAAGTGCTAGGAAAATGAGGATGATACGACAAAGAAAAACCAAGACAGAGGGTAGTTCCAAATTGGGAGGTGTAGACAGCTGTATCTGGAAGGTCAGATAGGATGAGAACATAACACAATGGCCTGATTTAGTGACAGGCAGGCCATTGGCAGGACATTTTGTTGGAGTTGGCAGGCACAGGGGAGCTCGTGTGTGAAGGTAGTTTGTTGATTTGGAAATGTGGAGGTCTTGATTGATCAGCTTTTGTATGTACGTGATAAAGAAGAGGAAAGAAGTAGGAGAAGTGAAATCTGTCTATTAAATCAGGCAAAAGTATCTTTGCCTTGCATTAAGTTTCAGGGACTTTTCAAAATCTTACCTAGATTTTTTTTCTAAAATTTTTTTGTGTGTGTGTTGTTGTTTTTTGGTGTTTTTTTTTAAGTTCTATGTTTAATTTCTAAGGAAGGAGCAGTGGCCACTTCTAAATGCCAGATCTCAGTTCATAAAAATCTCAACATATGTAATGTCATCTTGCAAAGGATAAAGAGGTTACCAAGTCCAGTTCTGTTTACAAAAGCCTGGTTGATTCTGTGAGTACTAACAACTGTATTAGTTATGGGAGTTCAGATAATGGGAGCAATCAAATTTCGTGCCTCAGGGAGTAAACTAATTGCCTGCAGGGCTAGGGAAGGGTAGGAATTTTCTCTCTGTCCCTTGTACTACGGGTAGCACTGTATACTTGGGTAGACACATCAGAAGGGCTGAGTGAAGAAGCAACAAGGTTCACAGACTCTGAAATGTGAGATTTGGTCGTTACAGGAGTCAAGATGCTGAACCATCTGTTATAAAAGATTTGCGATTTCTAGTATGTGAACTAATGTGGTGAAATATGCAGCACTAAATCTTCAAAGAAAGGTAACATACAGCATAGCAAAGTCCCTTTAAAAATGTGCACAATAATAAATAACATTTTTAAAGCAACATGAATATTGAGAATCAATAATCCCTTCTACTATGGTGGTTTCTGAGCCACAAATACTAAGTGAGGTTATCATTGATTAGTTTCAGATAAATATCAAGAGTATACGTCAAGCTAAAAGTCAATGAAGAAAGTCAAGTTAAAAGAAATAAAAACAAAAATTAAATTTGGCACAGGTTCACATAGACAGTTAAATACACATAGCCGTTTTTTCCCCTAAAATTGTCATTTCTTGTATGAGCAATTGCGTTAAAGATGATGAAACAGATTATGACGACATTAATTACTGATTGCCCTAACTCCTGTTAATATGGCTATTGTTTGAAAGTTATCTGAAATATGTACTAGTAACTCCTTATTAGACTGTCAACATTTCTAACTAGCACATCTTTTTAACTTATGTATTTTTCCAATGTGAAAACACATTTGCATGTGTGTACATATCCCTGACCTTCCGTGAAAAGAGATTGACCAACTACCTGAGGTATTGGGGCTATGGTTTCATTCAGCCAATTAGTGAAGCTGTGCTTTCCATTGCAAGGCCAGCTATGAAATCTTATTGACACTGTGTAGGTGGAAAAACAGATTACAGTAGTTTGATGCTTGTAAATTAGCAATGCACTTTGACATGCAAGAGAGAAACATGAATACCAATTTTTATTTCACTGACAAATTAATAATCACCATAGGAAACTTGGAAGTTTAAAGAATAATACAAAATACACAAGAAGAACATATCGCCTCAGATCTGATCAGACCTTTCCTTAAGCACATAACTGTCATTTGAAACCCAAAGAATCCATGGGTCTGTGAGAAAGCTGATACATTCAACAAACGACGTTTAAATCTATCTCAAATATTAGTTTCCATTAACAGCCCAGGTTTTTGTCTCAAAAATCTTCTCAACTAAAATCATGGTGTGTGTGTGTGTGTGTGTGTGTTGCACGCGCGCACGAGAGAGAGAGAGAGAGAGAGAGAGAGAGAGAGAGAGAGAGAGAGAGAGAGAGAGAGAGAGACAGAGAGAGAGTTTTTTTATGATATTTCCAGAGTAAGGTTGAGAGCCAATGCTTTCTAACTCAGTCAAATGCACTGACTGTTGAGACATCATATAGTTTTCAAGTGAATAGCAAGGAAAACAGATACCACAAATTTTGTGAATCTATTAGTAATAGTTAATTATAAATCCACTATATATTCAACATTATGTTTACTAGAAATTAGGAAAACTAAAAATTTTAAGAAAATTAGACTTTGAGGGGAGAGCACACAATAGGGTACACAGATATCAAATTATAAACTTGTACACCTGAAAAATTATATACTGTTATAAACCAAAATTTTTAAAAGAATGATGCAATGTTCAAGAAACCATAGTTCATAAGTGTGTGTGTGTGACAGAGAGGCACAGAGAGAGAAATTACTAAGCTGAAGTAATGAAACAAAATAGGGAGTTTAGTGTTGGGTGTGATGAAAATATTTGTAGACTAAGAGCTAAGAAAGTTGCATTCAAACCCTCTCTTTAGCACAGATCCCTTTGAGCTGTGCTATATTGGAGAGGTGTTTCAACTTCCTAACCTATACAAATGGGAAAAATAAAACCCACCTCACAGGCTGCTATGCGTGTAAGGAGATAATGTGTGAGCCGGCTCTTCACACAGTTTCTGCCACGCAGGAGGCGACAGATACAGCAGTTGAGTTTCTCTTACAAGGAAGTATCCTCTCTGGAACCCCTTCACTCCTCATGACTGCCCGGCCCTTTTATGTCCACCTGTATGCCCAAAGTGAGTCAAGCCTGACAATTTGTCCCTCTCCTGTCAGAAAACGTATTAGCACAAAAGAACCTAATCTGGGTCCGGGTCCTCGTTGATACTGGTGGTCTTATCCTGGTGGAGTAAACTCCTTGCTTGCATTTTTAACTGTTTTCCTATTCAATTCCCAGAATCCCTCCGTGGTGACTGTCTCACCAGATTCCTATATGCTGCTGCTCTAGTTCACTGATTGGCAAATGCCACTCATCCCAGGGCTTGTGCCAGATGGTCTCCAGCATGCAGACATAGAATATTAGAACTTCAATTGGTATTGATATTTTTGGTATGTCTTTGAAGAAGCACTAATGCATGTTAATTTTAAACATTCAGAGCAAATGTGTAGTAGCAGATGTATACATAAAAGCATAAATAAATACATATTATTATAATACTACAAAAGAACTCACCACATTCTAGGCACTCACCTGCATGCTTTACTGATATGCCATTTAATCTTCATTACAATTCTGTGATCACCCATTTTACAGATCTGAAAGCCATGTCACAATGACAGGTTAAGTAACATGCCTAAGTCTCCCAGCTAACACCAGCAGCGCACAGATTCAAACCCAGTCAGTCAGACTCCAAGTTCCACAGTTTGTATTCTTTACCATTAGGCCAAATTTTCTTTATGCACAAAGGTTATAGATGTTTTAAAAATGTATATGTTATATATAAAGGGAGAGTACAAGCATACAGTGAATGGAAGACTCGATCTTTACCCCACCACTCTATTAGATGGGAAAAAATAATAAGAATGTAAGAATTTCAGAAAAGTTTAGCCAATCAGAGAACAGAGGGGACCAGTGCCCTGTTCTGGGTCAAGCCCTAGGAGACGACCCACCCACCGTCACCCACCCTGCCTCCCTTTCTCTCTCTCTCTCTCTCTCTCTCTCTCTCTCTCTCTCTCTCTCTCTCTCTCTCTCAAAGCAACTTGTTCTGGTTTTACTTACACAATATCCTCTCAACTGTCTCCACAGTCACAAATTAAACTGTATTTACATTCTCTTCTTTTTCTTCCTCTTGTTTCCTCTATTTTCTGTTTAGTTTTGTCTGGTTTATTATGTTGTATTTCTCCCAACATCTGTTTTCCATTGACTGTTTATTTCTTATTTAATTGTAGTTGAATTTTAGAACATAGAACATAGTATAGATAGTTGCTGTGTTCCTTCAGCAGTTGTATAATTTTTCTACAAAGGGTCTTCCCTGAATGAAAGTTATTCCTTACCATGTGTTTTAGTCAGTTTCCTTAGTTGCAAATAAAAAAAAGAACAAAACAAAACAAACAAAGCACCCAACTCTGTTTGATTTAGTGAAAGAGTACTTTTCTATAAGTATATTGTTTCTTCCTTTTCCCTTACCTCTTTTCCTTCTTCCCCTTCCTTTTCTGTCTGAACAATTCAGTCCAAAAGCCATCCCTTGATGTTGAGAAGGGGGCCAGGTGAAGGATGTCAAAAGGGGGTGGTCATCAGCCTAGGGGAGCAGCTGGCAGGGGGTTTGCATCCTGAGCAGAGTGAGGAAGCATCTGAGTGGAGGAGGGGTGGAGTTCTGGCATGAGCAGGGAGTGACCCCAAAGCAGGAGTGAGATGAGAAGAGTGTCCGTATAGGAGTAGCGCTGTGTGTCAGAATCAACTGAATGCGGGTTTAGGGCCTGAGTAGGGAGAGAAGGTAATCCCTATGTGTCTCAGTACGTGGATGGTTTTAGAGACTAAGCAAAGTAGGGAGGGCATGTATCTAACAGGACAGCTCAGGATGGGATGTTGGAATTCAAAATTTAGTGAGGAGGTTTAGGTTCTGCACTGTGGCCAGAAACTGGAAAGTGGTGACAGTGGTGGGATGTTGGTCTAATACATAGACAACTGATTTTTAAAATAATACATAGAGAGTAACAGGAGCCTGTTAGCAGCAAAATGACAATAGCAGTGAGCACATCTAATTTCCAAACATTGGTGTCTAAACACCATTCTCGCTAAAAGAAATGAGTGTTCATTGGAGAAAGGCTGGAACAGGGAAAGTACCTGATGAGTCTGCAATACAATCTTGTGTCAGAAAGGAAGGAACTGCTTAAATAATAAGGTAATTATCCACCAGCATTATTGAAAAGACTATGGATATCAGAGACAACTTGAATATCAAAATAATACTAAAGGCTTAAAACTCATCAGATTGAATAGGAACCCATATGTCCATATTAAATGCAATAAGTAAATGAATAAGATGAAAGTTTGAAGGGATTTTTTTCACAAAGTCTCATATTACTGCCCTGTTTAGGGCTTACTCATTTCAAAGGTAGAGTAATCTCATAGTGCCTGGCAGATATCACCTTACTCAAGTGATCAAATTAACTTCACCAGTAATAGGACACAGTGAAATTTGTATACCACCAACTACAACGCAATGAGAAAAACACAGAATCGTATCTCTGGTATCCTGAGAAATACACATAACCTGAATCTAATCGTAAGGAAACGTGATGCAAAACAATATTGAAGGACAGTTCTACAAAATAACTAGCTTATTGAAAAGTGTCATAGTCATAAAAGTCAAGAAAACGCTGAAGAACCTTCCCTGTTTGAAAGCAATGGAAGGGAAATGGCCAAAAAATGCAACATGTGATTCCAGAAGGGATTCTCCTTCTAAAAAGAATTGGAACAACTGGTACAACTTAAATGGGGCATAAGTAATAGGCAGTAGTGATATATCCATGTTCGTTTCATAATATGATGGCTGTATTGTGGCTATTTACAAAAATTCCCTTTCCTCAAATTATGCAGAAAAAAATAAATTATGTAGCATTTTTAAAAGATTGTTTGGTTTGGTTTGTGATTGCTTCAAAAAAAGGGCAAGGTAGTCAGCGTCATGGCAGAGAGTTCCCTTTTTCACTCCCCTTTCATTTTTCACTCCCCTAATCAAACATTCATAACAACAACAAAAACGCAGAGCTTCTGCACAGCATGCAAGGACACCTGAGAGCTGGTTCTCTGAAAAGATAAACAAAAATGACAAACCTTTAGCTAGACTAACCAAGAAAAAACAAGAATATCCAAATAAAAAAGAATTAGAAATGAAAGATGAGACATTACAACTGATACTAAAGAAATACATAAAATTATAAGAGGCTGCTACTAGAACAAGTATATGCCAACAAATTATATAACCTAGAAGAAACAGGTACATTTAAATTTAAAATAAGAGACTGAAATTTGAGCTGCAACTCATCAAAAACAGGACAGAATTTTCTGATGAGTACAGAACAATGATCTTCTGATAAAACATCAACATTTTTGAAGCAATGTAACAGAATCCAGAGTCTTCACAGCATAGCAATTACAAAATTAAAGAAACACTAAAAAATTACTTGAAATATGAAGAACAAAAAAAGTGACCCATTCTTAAGGAAAAAGAAAACCAACAGAGATCAATCTGGACATGATCCAAAGGTTGAAATCATTAGACAAAGTCTTTAAAACAGCTATTACAACTATGAGCACTCTAGTCAATAGGGTAAAGTAATACCCTGTTTCCCCAAAAATAAGACCTAGCCAGACCATCAGCTCTAATGCATCTTTTGGAGCAAAAACTAATATAAGACTGGATATTATATTATATTACATTTTACTAATATAAAACTAATATGCTAGTATAAAACTAATATAAGACCTGGTATTATATTATATTATATTATATTATATTATATTATATTATATTATATTATATTATATTATGTTATATTATACGGGGTCTTATAGTAAAATAAGACAGGGTCTTATATTAATTTTTGTTCCAAAAGATTCATTAGAGCTGATTGTCCGGCTAGGTTTTATTTTCAGGGACATACGGTATGTGCTTCTAATGAATAGAAAGACAGGGATTCTTGGTAAAAAAGAGAAAATATAAAAATAGACCAAATTCCATAACTGACAAATACAGGACCTAAAATTTAAAGGAAAAAAAAAAAAAATCAACGGATGAGTTTAAGAGTAGAATAGAGATGACGGGAAAAAAAAAAATACTTCAACAGGAAGACAGAGCACTGGGAAATGCATAAAAATAAACAGAACTTCAGGAACTTATGGGTCCCTATTTTTACAAAATCTGGCATACAAATTTGAGTCACAGAAAGGAGAGAATAAAATGGGAATGGAAAAAAAACATAGTTGAACAAATAAGGGTGGAAGAGTCTCCAAATTTGGGTGAAAACATATTTATCTATTCAAGAAATTCACTGAACACCAAACCACGTACCTAAAAAGAAAACCAAACCTAGACTCTTTATAGACAAACTACTGAAAAACAAAAATAAAGAGAAAATCTTGAAAATGAACAGAGAAAAATCAACATATTATAAACAGGGGATCAACGATGTGAATAATGTAAACTTTTCAACAGAAACTATGTATGAATGCCAGAAAACAGTGGAATAATATTTGTAAAGAGACGACAAAAAGTAATCTTAAACCCCAGAATTTTGAACACTTTAAAAATCCCCTTAATAAATCAAAGACAAATATAAATATATTTTCAAGTAAAATAAAACTAAGATTCATCACTAATGAAACTGTACCAAAAAATGAAGAAAAAAACAAAGAACTATAGCAACACTCAGGCTAAAGAGAAATGATACCAGAGGAAAACTTGGATCATCAAAACAAACAAAAGCATCAGAACTAATAAATCTCTAGGTAAATATAAAATATATTGTCCTCTTAGTTTCCTTTACATATATATATATGGATGTTAAAAACAAAATTATAATATTTACAATAAGAGAAAGGAAGGCATAAATCCATAAAAACTTGTACACAAATGTTCATAAGCAGAAAATTATTAAGAGGTGAATGGAAAAACAAAATGTGACACATCGATACAACGGAATACTACTAAGCATAAAAAGGAGTTAGCTACTGATACATGCAGCAACGTGGGTGAACCTCACAATCATTGTGCTAAATGAAAGAGCCAAACAAAAGATTCATTCTGCATGATTGAATTTATAGAAAATTCTAATTTAAAGACAATTCAAATTAATCTATAGTAAGAAAAACAGATCAGTTTGTTGGCTGGGACAGAGAGGGCCGGTAGAGACAGTAAAGCATCAAGAGGGGTTACAGAAATGTTTCATATCTTCATCATGGCAGTGATTTCACTGATGTAGTCACTTAAATCTCACTTCATTTGACACTTTAAATGGATGAATTTTACTTCATGTAGTTTATGTCTGAGTAAATGTTATTTATAAAAATAACATAAGCCTGCAGCACTATACACAATAGCCAAGACATGGAAACAACCGACATGCCCATCAGTAGACGACTGCATTAAGAAACTGTGGTACATTTATACAAAGGAGCATTATGCAGCCATAAAGAGGAATGAAATCTTACCAATTGCAACAACATGGGTGGACCTAGAGAACATCATGTTAAGTAAAATAAGTCAGACATTGAAAGACAAATACCATATGATCTCATATGTGGAATATAAAGAAAATAATGAATGAACTAATCAGAAACAGTCTCAGAGACATAGAGGAAAAACTGAGGGTTGCTAGATGGGAGGGGGGTGGGGATAAGGGGGAAGGTGAGGGGTTTAAAAAGAACAGTCAGTAACCACAAGATTGCCATGGGGAAATAAAAGTCAATTTGGGGAATGTAACCAGTAATGATGTAAAGATTTTGTAGGGTATCCGATGGACACTTGTCTCATTAAGGGAGACCACCTCAGGGATGATGTAGATGCCTTATCACTGCACTGTACACCTGAAGCTGAAGCTGAACAATAATGAATGTCAACTACAATTTTACACACACACACACACACACACACACACACACACATATTTACAAGAAGCAGAGTATAGCATTAGGAATAGAGACAGTGGAAATGTAATGGCTGTGTACGATGTCAGAGGGGCAGTGAATGCGGGAGTGGGGTTGTCACTGTGTGTGGGATATAAATGATAAATGTCTAACTATTACATTGTTTTGTGCACCTGAAACTAATTGAAAAATGTTAAAAAAACAATAACATAAGCTAATGTAGTTCACTATAGACAGGAGATGATCTTGTAGCCTGACTCCCAGAGTTAGGATACAGAAATGATATGGACATAGCAAGTGAAAAACTTCTGTGGCTTTAAGCTCCTGGGATTTTAGAGTTGTTCGTTATCACAGCAAAATCTAACTGCTCCAATTTACTAGAAATTTGTTCATTTATTGTCTCTCATAAGTGAGCTCAGAGAATTCAGTTCTAGGGTAGCTCTGACTGATTTGATGGTAATCCCACCCTGCACCCATTTGGGGGGCTTATGTAATGTAATGGTGTCCAGTGTGACCTGAAAGGAAGTTTTCTAGAGACTTCTTAAATACCATGCCTTGATCTCAAGAAGGAGCATCTTTTTTCCCTGTGGGCTGTGCCACACACAGATATAAGTCCAGATTAACTAAATTTATATTTTTGCCCTCTTAAAGATTAAAGAACTTCTAAGAGGTAAAGCTGAATTATGTCACTAATTATGCCAGTGTTTGGAAGATATAACACTGGACTACCAATTTGGCACAGAATAAATGTTCTTATTTTAAAAGTCAGTTTAAATTGGCTTCACTATTAGTTGTAGCTAAAGATACCCCACTCAACTGACACATACCTACAATGTTGTGTCATCACCATGAGATCCTCAGTAAATTGTCCTATGCAGCCAGATTTCTCTTATAGAATACTCTTGTCTTTCTTCGGTTATATTTTCTTTTTTCTTTTAATAAAGTTTATTGGAGTGACAATGGTTAGTAAAATTACATAGGTTTCAAGTATACAATTCTGTATTACATCATCTATGTACCACACTGTCTGTTCACCACCCAGAGTCAGTCCTCCTTCCATCACCATATATTGGACCCCCTTTACCCTCACCCTGTCTTTATCATGCCTTTTCTCCCTGTATCAAAATGCCCTATTCCCAGTTGCTTGTCCTTCCCTCAAAATGTCTCACTGGTTAAAATATTATTTGCTTGCTATCTTGCTAAAAATGATAGGAAGCTATCCATTTATTTCTTGTTACCAACCCTCCTCAGATTTGTGTAGCCCAGAACATTTATTCTATTTGTTCACTGAAATTTTGCAGCACAAGATGGAAGCCACAGTCTCCCCTCCAAGGTTCACCCAGGCCAGCTTTAGCCTTTTTTGTTCCTTCAGTTGTTGTCATTACCACTGTTCTCTCCACTTAATTCAGAATAGTTTGCTATTATTCCATATGTTGCCCAATTTTCTAATTCATTATCAATCTATAACTCAATTGTAAAAAACTTTGTCAGGCTATCAGCACACATATTAAGACTTATTTCACTTCCCACCTACTGCAAGCCATTCACTAACAAGGCAAGAGGCACTGGAGACATTTTCTGCTTAATATTTATATTCCTTGCTTTAATTTGTAGCTAAGCTGGTTATTACTTTGACTCTATTTTTCATATCATATTGTGACTCCTCTGTTACTATTGCCTGAGTAGTCGTGATTCTAGGGCAACTTACATGAAAGCAAAGATCAATCTGGATTGGAGTAACCTTGGAGATTTTATTGTCTTCTTGCAGCCTATAAGCCATCTGCAAAACAGACAATGTTACATCTCAGCCTGTCTCAAAAGTCAACATTTTTTATGAAGACATATGGGTTCCAAGAAACCCTTTCTTCTGAACTCAACCTTCCAGAGTATTATCCAATTTCAGCCCTTTCCCAAAACAACACATTAATCTAGGTGATAGGACAGGAAGGTGAAGAAAACGTTACCAGGAGAAGACGTATTCATCTTCCTCTTGTTTGCGCTTGGCACCCTATGACATTTTAACCATTAATAAATGGCCTTAACAGGACGTTTAGGAATGAGCAGGCCTCTCCCATGTCCACATAAGTTTTAATTCCAATTTAAAACAATTAGTGCAAATTGATAAACCAGAACCTAATGGATAATGTTATCCCAACTCTGCACCAGAACCAAAATAGTAAAAGGCATCTGAACTAGTTATTAAGAGAAAGTTCACAATCACAGAGAGCCCAAGGTTATAGAACTGAATAATAAAAGGCTGTATAACAGTCCTATCAAAACCGAGAGCAGTGGGTAGTGCCATTCAAAAGGCAGCAGGGACCTACCAAAAATCAACTCCATTTCTTCTGAATTTAGCTTCAGGACATTTTAGAAACGCAGGCCTAAGTGTCAGCTAGGCACCTCATCAAACTAAAAAGTGCTTCTCTTCCCCCTCCTCCAGGTCCATTAAGAAGGAAAAGTGAAACTGCATGTCATCAAGCCAACAGGTCAGTGGAAATTATGGCTCAGCACGATTGTCTCTAATGCAAGCACAAGCACACAGGACAGCATGGGTCTAGAATTTTGCCCTGTATGAGTCGAAAGGGTAGTTTAACCATTCTAGAGAATACTCCGCCTATAAAATAAAGTCTTACACGCAAAGCACGAAATACAATTGACACGATTTTAACAGTGCATTGGAGTGAAATGAATCCAGTGAGGTCTTATCAGAACAGATGAATGCAGAAGAAAAGTCAGCTATTTCCCTAAATTATAATCTTTTTATCTTTGCATTCAGTCTAAGGAAAACTAGGATAAAACTGGAAAAAATCCAAATAGCTAATTTTAGTTGAGACCCTAGTAACTCTAACACTGGAACATAGAATGAGATCTTCCTACAGATATTTGGAGTTGGGAGGCATAACACGATTAAAGGACACGAGTTCCTTCACCATTTAAAAAGCAGACCTCACATAGCTAGTCCACCAGTGAACAATTGCCAGATTTGGTCATCTCAGCATGTTTGAGAACAACAATAGATGTGTGCACCTACTTAAATAATATTTAAAAATTACCTTTTGTAAATATGTACAACATGCATACATTATGGTGTGTGTGTGTGTGTGTGTGTGTGTGTGTGTGTGTGTGAGAGAGAGAGAGAGAGAGACAGAGACAGAGACAGAGACAGACAGAGAGAGAGAGACAGAGAGAGAAAGAGAAAGAGAGAGAAAGAGAAAGAGATAGAGATAGAGAAAGGGAGACAGAGAGGTTTTAGCAATATTAAGGCAATTTCTCCACAACCTCAATAACACATACAAGGTCAGACAATTAATTTCACAAACTCATCCTAGAAAAAGTGCTACATACCTCATTGCTGAAAATCACTATAGTCACCTTCAAAGTACTCCCTTTGAGAAGCTATGCACTGATGCCAGCGCCTAGTCCACCCTTCAAAGCAATTTTGGAACTATTTCTGGAATGACAATCAGAGCTGTTTTTGTATGACACTTAATTTCCTGAATGTCATCCTTTCAATATTTCCTTTATGTTCAGGTAAAGAAAGAAGTCAGGGGCCAGATCAGGTGAGTAGGGAGGGTGTTCCGATACAGTTATTTGTTTACTGGCTGAAAACTCCCTCACAAACAGTGCTGTGTGAGCTGGTTCATTGTCATGATGCAAGAACCATGAATTGTTGGTGAAAAATTCAGGTCGTCTAACGTTTTCACGCAGCCTTTTCAGCACTTCCAAATAGTACACCTGGTTAACTGTTTGTCTAGTTCGAACAAATTCATAATGAATAATCCCTCAGACATTTAAAAAAAAAAAAAAAAAAAAACGGTTAGTGACATCGTTGCAACAAGTTCCCGAACTTAATTGTCACACCTCGTATACTTTTATTTTCTCTTTTTCTTGCTTTTTCCAACAGATACTGTGTTGTTCACCCATTTTCAATTGTCTCTTCCTAAAAGAACTTTACTCTTTTCCATTTGGCCATATGTTTCAGGGGAGAAAGTTGCCAGCCCAAGCCTGGAATGATTTATGGTTGATATAATTCAACTACTCCTGGCCCATTTACCCTCCCAGGGACTGATTAAGCTTTTAACTTCATCATTGCAAATATAATTTTAACGAAATTTCAGGATTTTACCTTGGATTTTAACTATGTATAACCTAACATGAATGCCCAGTATTTTACACATTATAGTATTAGTCTTTGGTTGAAATAAGTTAAGATCAGTTACATTTTATCTAAGTGATCACTTAAATTCACTAACTAATCCCTGAAAATTTTCCCCAAAAAATAAATATAGAGAGATTGTTTAATGGATCACAAATCTGCAGCTGTTATAACATAGTGTTGCTTTTAACTTTTAAAGCACAACATAGTAATAAATTATAACGTATTCACAATAATAGCATTTAATACTACCATTATTTAAAGACTGCTTTTATGACTTTGCTACATAGCTTATTTTCAAAATGTTTTTAATTTATAATAGTTTTGCCTTTCAAACACAAATAGGAAAGAAACTCACAAACATCTTAATACACATAAACTCAGTTTGAACATATTTATATCAGTGGCAAAATAATAAACAGTTTACAATTTACTCAGAATGGAAACTTTGAAATTATGGATTGTAATTTTCTTTTAAATTGAGGAATTTACATTTTTTTGCTTAAAATAAAACTTTATGCATACTTTCTATTTTTCCATTGAAAATTTTGCCCTAGTAAAATTTATATGACTACATGTAAATCAAAAAGAGTGTAAATCAAAAAAATACATGTAAATAAAAAGATACTACTTTTTATCTTTTGGTTGACATTTAAGCCCATTTTATTTTACTTATTTTTTTGGACTGTTCATAAATATTTCGTAACTGATTTCATAAACTATTTACTTATCTGTATCTGGTTTCATGTGACACAAGACACCAGAACATTCCCAACAGTAGGATCATCTCCTTGAACTTTTCTGACTAACTGCACCTACTCAAGTAATGCGAAGTCATTATATAGGTTAAAATAACCAATACCCCTCTCTGTCTGTCAAATTCTCATAGCTATTTCTGCTTCATTCTTTCACTTGGAAAACTCCATTATTCTTTTAGAAGCCTGATATATGCTGTGAACCATCTAGCCAAGCATTTATTAGGTTGGTGCAAAAGTAATCGCAGTTTAAAAGGTTAAAAATTATTGCACAAACCGCAATTACTTTTGCACCAACATAATAAAAATATGTTGTTGATTTTTAGATGAGTTTTGTTTTTGGGGCTTTTTTAACCTACTTTTATATATCCCACTTCTAGCAAGGTCCCATTGTAACTGTAAGTAATCTATCATTTTACTGCTTATATTGGTAAAGAATCTTAGTTCCTATGAGAAAAGCCATACATAAATGTAAGAAGTAGATTAAATATTTAAAAACTTAGACCACTTGAAAAAAATTTTTTAAACATAGCAGTATTTTGGAAAGGAATGTGCTGTCAAAGGCCTGATTATTGTATTGCCAGAAGATGTTTTCCAAGAAATTACTTCCTCTACTTCCACAACAACGATTTCCAAAATCAGGTCAGAACTTTGGATTTATTTGCTTTGTTCTATACCCATTTCCTCCGGTAACCCTACCCTCACTTGCCTTTATGGCCCATTCTTCCTAATCTGAAAAGTGGCTGCTAGTCTGTTTTAGAATTCAAGGAGTTATTTCCATGCATATACTCTAGCGTACAAAAACTCCTCAAGAAGACAGGTTATGTTTGATGAAACCAGTTCAAAATATACAGCCTCTAAGGTTATATCCAAGCTACCTGGCTTCATCTCAGTTCCTAACAGAAGGGCTTCTAGGATTTCTGGAATCTGAAAATGAGTGATGAGTGATTTTGAACTTTCTGGATACCAGCATCCATAGGTTATATCTACTCGTAGTTATTGCCCCTCTAGGATATAGGCATTTTGAAAATTACCTGTGAGTCGTTTTCAAATGCTTATAGCCATTAAAACTCATTCAGTTGACTATTTGTCCTCGTTTTCCTTCTCATTTTCCTTCCTACATCAGCTCTGTATATTTTCTAGTCTACCACTGGGAAGAACACACAAGCTCACAGCGTGGATACCTGGCCCACCCACTCCCACCTCCGCCACTGCAGACCAGGGTATGAACAAAGGTCTCAGAAGGTGAGGGATAAAGTGGATTCTTTTCACTGTAGTACAGCTGTCCGTTTTTCTATCATTTTGCCCATATGTTTTGTGTTGGGAAACAATTACTTGTAATGATTAAAGGAATGGGCTCTTCCTTAATTCCACTGCTTATTGGCTGTGCAGCATTTTTAAATCTCTTCAAGACCTAATTTCTTCATCTATAAAAAGGAGAAAATATTACTATCTCACAAGGTTATTGGGAAGATTAAATAAGACAATACTAACACAGAGCTGGGAAGAATAACTGACACATTATATAAGCACCTAATAAATTATTTGGAGAAGTCACGTAAGGAATTCAAAAGGTAGGCAATCTTCTCATTTGAAGAGAAATGTCAAGATGCTTTTCAAACAGGCAGCAGCATCTGGTGTTCCCCATGTTCTCTGGAATGCAACAGTCGATGGAAAGGGACTCTCTCAGGAAACAATATCTATGCTTTTCACACTTTTATTAGTCTGAGAATCCCTGACTTATCAAAAGACATAAGAACACAACAGCATGCCACAGGTTAACACATCACCTCTAATTTCGGCATTTGGAATGATTCTATACAGGAGAACTTTCTCTAGCATTCTTGTACTGTGTGATTCCACTCTAAGTTTCCCCTTTAGACTAGAAATGTAGAGCTTAGAATGAAAATGCTAAACTCTAGCAAATAAAAATGAAATGATAATTTGAAAAGCAAACAAGAGCTATCAAATTTATTTTTAAAAGAGAGTATTTGTTTCAGGTTGCCTGTTGGTAACAAGGGGGAAGGAAATCTTGAATCCAGCACATTTTTCCCCCTCATATGAAGAGCCTGTCCTACCTTGGCATCTCTTTGTAAAGGGGCGGGGCGGGGGGGGGAGGGGTAAGACCTGAATTTAAATTGCATTTTTCTTTAATAGAAAGAGATTAGCAACATCTCCCTTCATTTTGATTTTGAATGTCCATTATTTCCCCTGGTTTTCATTTAAGATCAGTCTTCTTTTAGGCTAGAAATTATCTGTGCTCCCTTGATAGGTTTGACAGTACTCAATTCTTAAAGGAATCTTACAGGAAAAGGGAAGAAAGTGTACTCTGTAACAAAAAGACCTCATAGTTTCCACGTTCAAATATGGATAATTCTTTATTTTCATGCTTCTTTGGAAACTAAAAGCTCTAAAAATGATGGAGTCTCCAACTTTTGAATGTAGCTAAACCAGAGACCTTCCCTCACAGGAAGTTCAGCGTGGACCAGAGCTAGGGCCTGGGGACTGTCAGTGTCATGCCCAACGCTTGCCTCGGCTGTAAGTGCCTGCTGTAATTTAATAGCAACAAGTTGGGAAAAATAGAAAAGCAATAACTAGAATTCTCCTTCCCAGGGAAGTTCAATTAATTCAATTGGACAGTCAGTTGCTAAATTTTTACCAGAGCTGGAGTCTCTAACCTTATTTCAATGAAAATACGTAGCATACCATTAATTTCTTTTTGGCAGTACATTTGATTGTGTGAAGAGGTTTGCACGCTTCAGCTTGTAACCTATTTCCCTTGATATATGAACATTATTTCCTTCTTATTTTAATATAGAAAGCTTAAGGCTATGGTGTCAAAATTGTCTTTTGTTTCCTAATTTTTTTCTTTATACTTCGCCAAGTGAATACCATAATCAAAACCTGAAAATAGCAGTTTTTCCCCAGACAGGACTTCTGATTTCTACATTCTAACCAGGTTATCTCTTGTCCCTTTCTTTTTCCCATAAAACACAAGTAAACGTGGTCTGGATGGTTGACCCTGAGAGGTCAACACTGCACACTAAATAATACTTAGATACTGTAAGTCATTAACTGAATTTCCTTTAGGGAAAGAATTCAATAATGGAATACTCTGAAGTCTTAGAAATTGTGTTGGAGAAGAATAATGGATAACATAAAAAGATCTGTCACATACGAAATGCGAAGGCAGGTGACAAAACACCATCTACTCTAATCACGTGTATCTCACCTGTCCACCAGCCTTGTTCTAGCTTCATTTCCTTATTCCCTGCACTTCAGAGTCCTCTGTTTCTGCAAACACTGGGGCCACACCGGAAGGCCTAGCCAACCCACACTTCAGGCCCCTTCTCCTTAAGTCATCCAGCTGGACGGGGCCTGTGACACTTTTCATTTTGTTTTCCTAATTAAGAGGAATCACATTTCCCCCATCATTTCTCTCTCATTTGACCTGTGCCCCAGCCCTTCACCTTTACTTTGACCTTCCGGATGTCAGAATTGGAGCTGCAGCAGACATTTTCTACCACAAAGAAGACGCCTCAAGAGCAATCCTTTCTTATTAAAACTTTAGCATCTGGTTTTTCATGAAGGAAGTGGGTGGGTCGCCCTTACATGTAGCATTTCTCGATTTCCTTGGCACAAACATCCCTACCATGTTCTATTTATTGTCAACAATATGACATCACTTAATGACCAATTAAGAGAATATGTGCAATAAGCACACTATTATATAGTATTTCCACCACAGTTACAATAGATATAAATAAGCTTAAGAACGTAGATAATAGTGAAAAGGGAGTAAAATAATTAAGAAATGATGAATTTTGAGTATGCATTACTTTTTTTAAAAATTATGTAATTGTTCATAAAATTTAATTTTTAATAATGCCTGTTTCACAACCAGCTCGCAAATTCCTGACAACTTAACAATTGGTTCTCACAGGCTGCTCCAGCATCTGATTGCTCGAGAGATTCCCAGAGACATTGACCTGATGGCATTTAGCATCCTTGCTAAAATCTGCCAACTCCGAACTTTGTGTTGTGTCGGAAAGGAAAACCTAGGGTTGACTAAGCTATATAGTTTTTTGTTACTTGAAGACTAGACATTCCTAATTGACATAGCCAGCAAACTGTTCTGTCTTGGTCTTTTGCTAATTTCACCCCTTTGTTCAGAACACTGATCACTTACAGGGCCCCCAAGAATTATGAGGCTGGCTCCTTCTCAAAATTGGGTTCTAGGCCAAAATCACCCCCCTAGACAGGGCTTCCCTAATCAGCTAATGTTTCTACTTTTGATTATATTCTCTCATTTTATTTTGCTGTACTTGTAACTATCTGAAACTGTATATTTTCTTTTGCTTATCTATTGCCTACTTCTCTCGCCAGAGAGAAAATTCTTTGAGTGGGGACAGTTGAACTTGCATGGTAGACAAGGGTACAGGCAGGACACAGCCAGTGTGGTTGAGGGACAGGTTATGCTGAGAAAATACATACAAGTCTTGAGATAAAGGGAGTCAAGGTTTTCAGTGGCAGAGAAGGTATTTATAAACATGGAAAGAGGGAAGACTAGACAGAGCTCTGAGGTACTAGACAATAGCACAGATACATACAAAAATATTATAGATGCATATTGGTCAGATATTTATATGTAACATTATAATATACATATATAATAATGAAATATGTACTCAAGTTTTATTAATCATTCACTGATAAATTCAATAAATATTTTTAAAGTCCATTATGTGCCAAGCACTATTCTAAGTATAATATGGTAAGTGGAATAAAGCATCTGCCCTCGTAGCAGGGGAAAGAGAAAAGTAAAAATGGAGCAAACAAGAAATAAATATGATTAAGTGTTCTGAAGGAAACAATCAAATGAGTTCACAGAGAATGAAGAATGGGTAGCTGGGAGTCTCCCTTAGATGAAAGGGGTCAAGAATAAATTCTCAGAAAAGAAACACCTAAAACCTAAATGATGAGGAATCAACTGTGCAAAGCCCTGGGAAAATAGTGTTCAATGCAGAGAAAAAGAGCAGCTGCCAAGGCCCCAATGCAGGGAACTTAGAAGGCCACTGGACTAAATTGTGTCCTCCCCAAATTCATGTCGAAGCCCTCACCCGCAATGTGACTGTATCTGGAAATGGGTTCTTTAGGAGTAATTAAGGTAAAATGAGATCATAAGCATGGGGTTCTAATCCAACAGGACTGGTGGCCTTAGGAGAGGAAGAGACACTGGAGAGCTCTCTGCCATCTGAGGACACAGTGAGAAGGAGGCTGTGTGCCAGCCAGGAGGAGGCTCTCATCAGATCCTGACCGTGTGAGATCTCAGACTTCCGGCCTCCAGGACTGCGAGGAAATACATTTATGTTGTGTAAGCCCCTAGTGTACTGCATTCTGTTACGCCAGCCCAGGCTAACACAGGTTTTGATACCAAGAAGTGAAGTGCTGCTATAATAAATACCTAAATATGTGTGAAAGTGGCTTTGGAGTTTGGTAATGGGTAGATGTTGGAAGAATCTTAAGGTGCATGATGGATACATGGATGTTGAAGGTATTCTGGCGCGATCTCAGATGGAAACGAGGAACATGTAATTGGAAACTGGAGGAAAGGTCATCTTTGTTCTAAAGTGGCAAAGAACTCGATTAAATGGGTCTAGTGATCTGCAGGAGGTAGAACTTGTGAGCAGTGGAATTGGACATTTAGCTGAGCAGATTTCGAAGGAGTGTCTTGGTTCTTCTTGACTGCGTAGAGTAAAATACAAAAGGAGAAAGATGAATTGAAGAACTAATTGTTAATCAAAAAACCAAAAATCAGAACTTGAAGACTTAGAAAATTCTCAGTGTATCCATATTACAAAGAATTAGAAAGGTTATTCTGAAGAGAATACTAAGAGTGTGGCTGAGCAACCGTTTGATAGAGATCATGGGTACAACTCGTGGACTTCAGGAAGCATCTCAGCAGAAACCAGAAATAAAGATGGGATTATACCAGGAAAGACACAGCCAGTTTGAAATAAAGAGAACAGAGAAAGTGGGACGGAATGAAGGCAGGCTGTCAGACTTCTTGGATTCCACAGGACCAAACCAGAGAACTAGTGGGCTGTACACATATGCTATTCTTTAAGGAAAGTGAAACATGATTTTGAGGGTAATTCAGAGATCATTACAGCTGCCATTCCCTTCACAGGCTCAGGCAACAAGGTCATTTCTTCCTCCCCAGTTTCAAAGGGTGGGGCCACAGCTCAGGTTTCCTGTGGGCCTGGACTGACTGCCCAATGCCTCAGGAGTGAGGCTGTCCTTGCAGAGAGCTGTGTGGGCAGGGTCCTTGCAGAGAGCTGTGTGGGCAGGGTCCTTGCAGAGAGCTAAAGCAGTGGAGCCGCCTTGCAGTGCTAAGACGGGGCCTGTACAGCAGAACTACTAACCAGACAGTATTATTCTCAAGCCTGCAGATCTAATGGAATTGGTCTTGCTAGGCTTTGGACATGGTTGAGTCCTGTCCTCTTTTCTTCTTTCCAAGCTCTCCCTTTTGGAATGGCGATGTCTCCCCTGTGCCTGTTTTCTCACTGTACACTCCAAGCCTACAACTTATCTGGTTTCACAGGTTCAGAGCTGGAGAGGAATTTTGCCTCAGGACGTATCATACCTCCAGTCTCACCCATGTCTGAGTTATTAGATGATATTTAGATGAGACTATGGACTTTAGCCTTTATAGTTGATGCTCGGGTGAGTTAAGACGTTTGGGGCTATTGGGATGGAGTAAATGCATTTTGCATGTGATGAGGACATGGAATTTGAGGGGGCCAGAGGCAGAACAACGCTATGGGTTGACTTGTTTCCCCCTAACATTCATATGTTAAAGCCCTAATCTGGTGGGATTGTATCTGGAGATGGGGTTTTTAAGAGGTAATGAAAGTGAAAGGAGGTCATAAGGGCGAGACACCATTCCTATCGGACTGTGGCCTTTGTGTCCTCTCTCCACCACGTGGGAACACCCTGAGAAGGTCACCATCTGAAAACCAGGAAAAGAGCTTTGACCTAAACCTGGCAAGCTGGTCATCCTGATCTCGTAT
Source organism: Rhinolophus sinicus (assembly GCF_036562045.2). Classification (NCBI taxonomy): domain Eukaryota; kingdom Metazoa; phylum Chordata; class Mammalia; order Chiroptera; family Rhinolophidae; genus Rhinolophus; species Rhinolophus sinicus. The sequence continues at coordinate 119,150,659 of NC_133757.1, forward strand.
GTCCACCCTTCAGAACTGCAAGAAAATAAATGCCTGTTGTGTGAGTTATCCCAGTTGTGGTCTTTTGTTATGACAGCCCAAGATGACTCGTACAAGACCTTGCAACTGAAGGACGGTATGTAAAGAGGAGATCAGGAGAAGAGGTTGAGTACCAGAGCGAGGATCTGACTTTGTAGGAAAAAGAAGAGTTGGAAGTTATTTAAAGCGTGAAGCCAAAGAAGTATTTTAAACAGGAAGACAGACGTTGTATTTATTTTTTTAGAGATCATATACAAGAAACTAGCCCCTCCATAGAGTTTTTAAGTATTTTCTGTATTGTCACCACTTCATGCTTCATTCATCAGCAGACAGAGCACAGGGACCAAGTTGCTAAATCTCAGCCGAGTTCTAAGAAGAATCCGCGTGAACCCCACACTGTGAGAAGGTCACAAAGAGGATCTGAAACATGCCACAGCTTTTGAAATGATTTAATAATAAGCATATACGCTTGTCACTCACAACCAGCACTCTTCCCCGCTACGTTCACATCCTCCTGCTTCTCGTAAACAATGTCAAGAGTTCCATGAACTTCCGGGCTAGGAAAACTTAGGATGGAGCCTCCCTCAGCCATTCCCAACCTACACTTTTAAGCTTAGACATTATTGCTACTGTGTGTGTGTGTGTGTGTGTGTGTGTGTGTGTGTGTGTGTGTCTCCAGTGAAGAGAGAGAGTGGCGGAAAAATAACAAATAGATAGAAGGATCTTTCTGCTAAATGTATAAGTGATTTGCTACGCAAAACTTGTTCTCAGGTTTGAAAAACCTATCAGCATAATAGGTAAGAAACCCTTCCTTATGTTCTTTTTTGAATAATGAATATCCTTTGTGCTTAAAAAAAAAGAACAAAGTAAAGTATACAGTGACCCAGCCAGCTGGTCTGAGGTGGACATGGTCTGTGATGCATAAGGAGGTAGCTGATAAACCCGGTTTCAGAACCTCACTCTATTTTCTTTAGCTGGACTAGGGATGCCTTCTCTACCATGAGTGAGTGAGTGAGCAAGTGAGTGAGCGAGTGAGTACATGTATCTCACACCAAACCTCAATGGACCTCTTCTTTTCAGTAAAAATTCTTTTTGTCTTACGGCTCCTCTTGAATCGGCTGCAGTTCATTTGGCACCATATTCTAGTGATGAGGGTTAGAATCACAGCAGCATTTCTTCAGGTTAGTGAACAGCAGACTGCCTGAGGCTGTGTTCAGTTCTATAAGAGCAGATTCACCAGGGCAAATACAAGTTTTTATAGACAACCACTTCCAGGAGGGCCTGGGGACCACAGACGGAGGAGAAAGTCTGAGCAGTGCACTCTCTTGCCTTCTTCCTCATTTCCCCCAGTAATTATAAAACCATGCAGGCTAAATGCTCTTTGTCAAAGAATAGTCTTTGTTGCTAAAAGGCTTTTATCAGATTTATCCCTTCAAAGCCATCAAGGCAAATTGGCTTCAATTTTTTCTAATTTTAACATCCCAGCTACAGAGGCAGGTTCATCAGCACTCATGTCCAATAAAAATTTGGTCTAACAGATATTTTTGAAGATACACTTGGAGTCAAATTGGCAGTAATTTTTTTAAAAGGTTTTTCTTTTATGTTAAATTGCCTTGCATATTTTGGGGAGAACATATATATTCAATTTAAATAGTCAACACTGCAAGCACACCATCTTATAATGAATAACCTAAGGAGAAATCAGCCCACCACGACTGTGTACGTCAGTAATGGTGAGAGTCCTCACTGATAACAATGGGGGAAAATACACAATCAAGAAACATTACACAAACACAGTCTAGATTACATGGAGCTGAAAACAAACTGACTTGAAATACTTTGGGCCTTCTTAAATGTTTTTCTATCTCTTTCTTTTTTTTCTTTCTTTTTTTCAAATATGAATTTATTGTTATGTAGAAAGACCTACAATAATACAGCTGCCAGAAAAATAATGTTATAGAAATATCTAAATCGTTTTGTTTGCACTCTCTTGGAGGATAACTTCAGATACGAATACTGACTTTCCGAGTATGCAGCTCTGTCTTCCCCTCTGTCTACTTTCATCAGTAGCACTCATTTTAATCCCATGCCTGGAATTTACTGAAGAGGTAGTTGTCTAAAAAACGAAAAAAACTCAACAACATGGGAAAGTAGTAGAGAAAAAAGTTATAAATCTTTAGCTCTATAACCAAAAGCCTCAAAGAATGTTAACACCCCAAGTATCTAGGTTATATGAAAACTCCACTGTGTTTGTGATAGTGAATGGATTGCTGTGATTGAACACACATATCAATTATATTTGATTTCGGCCATTTAAAACCATAAACTTATTGGGACTCTTTGAAGTTCTGAGATTATAAAGGACAATGAATCGTGATTATTATCCAATAATTATTATCCACCATATTTTGAGCTCCTGATATAGGACAAGCTAAATCCTTATATATAAGGTCTCTTTTGATAGTCATAACAACCTCATATTGAAGATATTATTATTATTTCTATTGTACATTTGAGGATACTGCAGAGGTCTTTGCCCTCAGAGCCCTTGGGCTGTCAAGAATTAACAATGAGGTGTTATGACTTGGTCATACTCAGGTATTCTAGAAATTTTGTTTCAAACATTTAAAATATTTCAAATTGAATACTAAGACATTTCATATGTTGAGTTTTGTCAAATGCATTTTCAGCTTCTATTGACACAGACCAGGTGGTTTTTATCCTTCAGTCTGTTAATATGTTGTATGGCACTGCTATTCCTATGTTGAACCATCCTTATTCATGGATAATATGCACTTTATATGCTTAGTCTCTTGAGATATCAAGAATTAGCTGAAATGCATCAGATTGCATATCATCAGAAGTGGGGATGAAATATCTTGAGCAAAGTAAAAGCCATTTGAGGAGTAAGGATTTTACTTTGCAAAGTCTGGAAGTTCCAATCAGATAGATATACGTAACTATATTTCTGGGTTTTGTTTTACATTTTTAGTCTATCTCCTTATTTAGTAGGTGCATGTGATGCTCTTGAGATTACATTCCTCATTTAAAAGCCCCTAATGGATGAACCGGACCTATATATGACTAACTCTGAGAAGTTAAAGCTTTATTTTGAAAGAGGAGTCAAATTGTCAGCTCAGTTAGCAACTGAGAAAAGGGGATTTTATGTCACTTAATTACAAGTTATCAGTATAAGTGGAGAGGAACTTTGAAAAGTGGCTAAAAGTAGTGTTTATAGTATCATGATAAGAACCAGATGACATAGAGCAGCTCTTCTGCTTCTGTGCCAGCTTTCCGGTTTAAACTTCAAGAGAAGACCATCTGAATTAGAAGTATAGCCAGACAACAAAAACCATTGGATGGATGAACAAAATCCTCACCTGAGTATAATGCAAGGGCAGGTTACACTCTACCTGTCTGTTAAGAAAGATAAAATTAGCTACATTGCCTTTTATAACTTTTATAATATATTTAAATCCCGTGAAATGTTCCAGACCCTGCACCCTTATTTCATGTCCTTTGAAATTAGTAAGTCACTCTCTTTAAAGCAATGCCTCAAAAACTGGTGCCTGATAAGGTTTCCAAATTGCATAGCACTATGCTGAAGGATCTGTCCATAGTGACCACTGAATTCAATAAACCAGTTTAGAATTGCAATTGCCTTTTCACTCTGATCAACTTGGGCGTTGGAAGACTCAGCTCAAACCAAGACAAAACTCCAATTTAATGCTCTCTATAAATCTGTCTTGAAAACTAAATAAAAATCAGATCCTCAATTTAATTTAATGTTCAAAAGAGAAAATAAACATAGTTATCCACTAAGGCTGACCACATCCTGTTGATATAAATGTAACATTTCACTATTTAAGACATTTCTCACTTCCTGTCACGAAGACACACTTCCAAAGTGACTATGCAGGGGTTTCCTCTACACTAACCACAGAATTAGAAAATTTAAACTGATTAATGACTGATTTCTCACCATCAAAACCTGGAATATCTTGGTTCAATTTCACTCCATGGTCTAATATGTCATAGTTGAGTTGTTAGGCTTGTAGGGCCACTAACTCCATGCTTATTATAATGCCAAATTAATGTTTCTAAATTTAAATACTGTACTCTTCGAAATATTCACCTCAATATCTTGTTAGCGTTTTACTGCTGCTATACATTTTGTAGATGGTTAAAAGGCATAAAACACTCCATATTTTCTCCTTTGGAGATAAGACTCCAAATTTGGGTTGTGTAACTCTCCAATTCATGACAATTGAATATCATTATTTCCTTGGGGGGAATAAAAAGAACAATGAGAATATTAAGGGTTCTGCTATCATGTGCTTCTTTATTCTTAGCATGTAAAATACCATGAAAGGCTATAAATTATTGTTATCATATCTAATGATACTGCAAAGCTTAATTACTGCCATTGATGTAAGCACATAATGCCAGATCATTTTCTCTTTGTCTCTGTTCTCTTTCCATTTAAAGTCTAAGGCATACTGTCCTTTCCCCTTTGGCCTCAATTTTGATTGCAGGCTGCAAAAAATGAAGAACTATTTCACAATCTAGATCTGTTCAAAATATTTAAGCCCATTCCAAGGCTTTTAAAATAGCTAATAGGTTGGGAGAAACCTTTTGTTCAAATAATTTAAATGCAAAATTAAAAATTGAGTGTACTATTGATTCTCTTAGAATGCCACTTCTAAATTCAAAGAAGTACTTTATCAAATACCCTATGCCTTTTATCATGGATGAGTCTTTTAATCATATATTGATTGGCTGAAATCCTAGTAGTCTTTTGTATGTATATAATTGCATATCTATTTCCATATTGTCCTAACTTCCTTAGTCTTTCTTCTAAGAATCACACAATATGACTCTAGATGAACCAGCTCATGGTGATTCTAAGACAAAGTGACTTTACAAAAGACACAGGGATGATATTCCCCAACACCAAGAACTAAACAGTTGAATAGTTTATTGTATCCCAGTTAGCGTACAAATGCTTCTGCCTTTTAAAAGTAAAAATGCTGGCAGGTTGTCAGTATTAACTTTTTGTTTTTTTTTATCATATTGCCTAAATAAATATACACACGAAGCCAGAAATAAATTTCTAGTGTTTATAGTTCATAGATAAAATTATGAAAGCCATATACAAACACAGTAATGAATATAATAAAATTTAAATGCATAGTACTAGTTTAATATTTTCAACAATATTGTTTTACTAACACTAAATAATGAGCTTCTTTTGTATTCTAATCCAATATCATGATGAACCAATCTGAGAATGTACAGCATGAAAATTCTTTTAGGAAAAGTTGAAATATCATCTCAAACATTCTTCATTAAGAATGAAGTATTACACCTAGTACCCCAAAGACAAAATTCATGCAGTACAAGTATGGTACTAAATGCTGAGACACAGATCTTCTGAGCTCAGCATAACTAATACTTCTCTAGTTATTCTTTCACTGCTTTTCACTCTTCAAACTAATGTGAAACATTCTTTCATAAAATTCTTTGCGGAGCTCTTTGGATTTCCTGTAGCTCAAATGCATTATTCTTAGTTCAAATTCGCCTCTCTTCTTTTCTCATTAGCCTGTTACAATTACTGTTACACTATGCTCTTTTTTTTAATATTAAATCAAAGCCTGAATTTTCTGAATAACTTAAAAATCAAGCCATGGTGTATGAAACTGGTTGCCCATTGGAAATTATTTCAAAAAATAAGGTTTTGAAAATAACTAGTAAAAATAATTCTATATAAATTCTATATAAATACAATCAATAGTGGATGCAGAATATTAGCTTTTTAATTTTTGATACATCAATTTAGTGGCAGCCAATATGTCCTCTAATATATGAAAGAAAAAGGCTGTTAACTCAGGTAACCACTGAGTCCCAGTGTCACCATAAATATGAAAGCAAATGCTGGCACTGATCAGAGTGGAGTACTTGGTTACAAAGTGGTCGTTCACGTACCAAAATATTCTTATATAAACATTTTAATTATCACTAAAATGAAAATCCAAATACAAAATTACTTCAGCCAAAATATTTCTCTTAGAGTGTCTTTGTTATACAAATTGGCCCTAACAAAATAGATGAATTCTGAAATGGAATTTGTTTTATAGAGACTGTTTTAGTCATTCCCTGATACCTGAAGACATCCGTGAACCCACTGGGACAAGCGTCGGGCTTAGTCATACACAACCACTTTTAGAGGCTAAATGATCAAACTGTAAATTCATGTTTTTTTATCTACTTTGATGAATGTGAACTGTGCTGTAATAGTAACAACAATGTATATATGTAATGGTGTGTGTATGCTTGTGTGAGGGGTGATCATAAAAACCCATTTCATTTTCAATTTTCTTAATTGTTGTAAAATACACTTAACATAAAATTGAGCATCTTAACCATTTTTAAGTGTACAGTTCAGTAGTACTAATATCATTCACATTGTCACTGTATAACCAACCTCCAGAACTCTTTTCGTCTTGCGAAACTGAAACTCTATAGCCATTAAACGAATCCCCATTCCCCTCCCTCTTTTGCTAAGGTCATGAGATTTCTTTCATATCTCTGAGCACTGAACATGTATGGGCTTGTTGGGTAAAAATTTGTTGGACAGGATGCATAATCACTACGGTGAAATTAACTGAATGTAGTTTACTTCAGGACCATGGCCCAGTTCTAGAGTAGAAAGTACACTTTCATTCATTCCTTCACCAGCAGCAACTAACCAGTAGCATGAGATCCCTCTGTTTAATAAAATCCTGGGAGCTTTCACCCCATGGATTTCATCTCTATCTCTACAAAAAAAAAAAAAAAAGCATCCTGCCCAGGGCTAATAAAACTTGAAGTAAAAAAAAAAAAAAAAAGAATAAAAGTCATTTCGGCACCAATTATGATCAAGCTACTATAATTCTCTAATGCATTTGACAGGGAACAGAGAAGCCTATACCATCTTCTCTGTAGACAGATTCTTGGAGAAATGAATTGCAGTGCATGACCAGTTATGTATAGGTCTCTTGTCAAAATTGCAAACAGTTATCTCCCAATACATGAGAATTCTAGCAATTAATATGTTGTATAAAACCTAATTATTCATAGATGTTGACCATTTCAATTCTATCTTTTGAAAAGAAATTTGAATCTTTGATACAACTGTTAAACATGCAAATTGTTCACTAATTTTGGCACTGGCTCTAAGTTTAGTGCACTAAGTATTTTAATGGTTCCTGATAAGAGAATAAATTCCTCTCAACACTCAAGTGTTTGCTCTACAGATTTTCTTGAATAAGCCCAAGAAAACAATGTGTTAAATGTCCATGTCAGAACTTGACTTACTTGTTACAATTGACCTTAAATTTTCTTTTATCGACAACAATTGTATATTTCTCCATATTAACGTGTTTCCCCGAAAATAAGACCTAGCCAAACCATCAGCTCGAATGCGTCTTTTGGAGCAAAAATTAATGTAAGACCCGGTATTACATTTTATATTATATTACATTATATTACATTACATTACATTACATTACATTACATTACATTACATTACATTATATTATATTATATTGTATTATACAAGACCTAGTCTTATAGTAAAATAAGACCGGGTCTTATATTAATTTTTGCTCAAAAAGACGCATTAGAGCTGATGGTCCGGCTGGGTCTTATTTTCGGGGAAACACGGTACATACTTGATGTGCAAGTAAGCCCTTTTCCTGAAAACTTTAAAATAATAGATGAATCATAATTTTTCATGATAGTGTTTATCATTCTAGAGTTGATAATGAATCATTGTTTAATGTGTGACTGTCATAAACTTTTCTCTAGAATTTCATTCTCACTCAATTGTATTGTATTATATTTTATCATTTTACAATATCAATACTATTCCTTTACAATAGCAATGCTTTCCCTTTCATTTTTCCAAATATTTCATTTACAACTCATCTCTCCAATAAAATAAAACAGGAAGCTTGTGTATGCTCCTCCTGTCTCTCTATTATTTTCTATTTCAGAGCATTTCCTATTATACCTGTATTCTTGTTAATGCTGAACATAAACAGTTTTATTATTTTCACTCTGCTTATTGCAGACTATGAACCACCTGATCAATACAATAGTTTTTCATTAATTGTTTTCTCGATTCATCAGTTCCTGCTTTTAAATTTTCTATGCAACTTGCTTTACAAATACATTTCTTATCCTGTCAAGGGTGACAGAAGCTATTCTCTGTTTTCATATTTAATGGGGCTGACAGCACTTTTTCCAGAGTCTCTTTGACTATACCGCCATGTCAGAAAATACACCCTTATTATTTCACACTTCTATTTATACTCATTTATGTTAGTTTAATTAGTATGACTGATACTACTTCAGTCCTCTCATTGTAACCACACATAGGACATTTTTCTTCTTCTGACCAATTAATATGGCCTAGCCTGTCTATCTCTGTGCTTGCAATAAGTAGACATAAATATGGGGTTAATAGATATGAAATATTACGTTATTAATGTATAGTAATAGGACTATTATTCTTATTTTCTTAGGCTGGTATGTAGGGTCACAGGCTCCTGAGTTACATTTAGAGCTGAGAGTTGATCGACGTTACCTGATAGTATAAAAATAAGGAAGTCGAGTAGTAGTTATACTACTCTACTTCTGAAAAAAAAAAAAATCCATATCATTTTGGAGGAGGAGGTCAAGACTTATTTCACCTTTTTACTCAAAATTATAATTAGCAGTGAATAAGAAGTTAATTTAGAGTGTTTCTACTTTACTGTGAAGAGTTTGCACAGGAGTCCATTATTATATCTAAGGCTTAGCCATTCCGCAGCAATCCCGGGTGGTCTCTGTGCAAACTCTTCACAGATTTAGAAAGGGAAAAACCAAAACTTTTGTAAAACTTTTATGGAGCAAAAGGACACCCCACAAAGTCCCCAAAAGGCAGGGAGCCTTTAGAAGCTTCAGCTGGACCTTTACCTTCTCTCCCCCTTATAAAGGTCCAGTACAGCAATTACATCCCATTCACCTCTGATGCCTAAAGATGTGCTCTGAGCCTCTGCTTTTCCACTAACCTATCATTGTCAAGCCTGTTACATGGCAGTCTCCTCCACTGTCAACACTGGCCTTCAGGGCATAGCAGCCACTGAACTTCTCTAACGTGTTAGTGCTCCATTCACAAGTCCATTCTTCATTACTTCATTGAGGGAAGTGTCCTCTGGACTTCGTCAGTAAAGTAATGGGTTTTATAATCTCACAGACTAAAGTCATTTCAATATTCTCTCCTCCCTCTTCTCTGAGCTCTTCCTCAATACATTGACAAGAGAGTTACTGCATCTACAAATCATTTACTGAAGACCATCATCACGTCCAAGTTTCAAGGAGCTGCCCTAGAAACATACAAGATGGGCTTCAAGTGTCCTGGCAAAGGAGAGTGTTCCTGTGCCATAAATTCTCCCTTGTCCAGCCTTTAGATTCTGCACCACCAGCCTTGCCTGGTTCAACACTTTCAAAGAGCCACGTCTGCACATGCTATGCTGCTTCCTGCCTGTGACTATCAGCCAAGGTTTGTAATTCTGTCAATGATGAGCTATTTCACCCTGGAGTTTGAAACAGCCAGAATAATTTTTCACTCAGGCTAGGCTCTACTGTGACTCTAGTTACTAGCAGAACACAATAAGGGCACACAGGATGGCATCTTGAGAAGAATAAGCATCAACTTCAGAGGCATTCCCCTCAGGTGATGCATTTGTGTGGTAAGGGTAAGGGCGTTATGCAGTTCTCTAGAATGGGGGAGGAGCTGAATTAAAGACTAGATGTGAAATTTAGGGATATCTGAGAGTTCAGAGTTCTCAGGCATATCGTTCATCCAACTCTCTCCATCCGAACCTCAGCATCTGTGTCTCTCATTTAATTTCTGACTTTAAAATAATTAACTTATTAAGGCTGACATGCAATCTTCCTTTGCAGTGTTGCCACCCTTAGAATTAAGCCCTTCTGGCTACAGGAGTTCAGGGTCTGCTTAGAGAAGGGAGTTTATCATTTTCTTTTCCCAAGAATTCTAAGGCTATTAACAAAAGCCAGTGAATCCACAATCTTCATAACTGCTCTTGTCCGTATCTCGTCCAACTGCTAGTAGTAATGCATAGTCCAGTCCTTTGACCTCCATTTTTAACTCATTCCCATAAACCGCATGGGAGAGTTGAAAATTCCATCCCTCACCACGCACTTATCAAAAGCATCACCCCACCATCACCATTCCCAAGCATTACCACCCCACTTATCAAATGCAGTGTAGTAATTGTTGCTGACAGGTGAGTGATCCATTTCTGATATCCCATCCTGATAGTCTTATTTCTAGGGTCAACTCCACTATCAATTGTCTTAATTTGGTCTCCCATAAAAGTGGAGTCTGAAACTTGGGGACAGGTAATTTATTTGGGAGATGAACCTAGGAAGCAGGTGTGAGATATTTGGAAAGGTAAGAAAGGGACCTAGAAAAGGTAAGTATACCTCGTACATGCAGAGACAATGGGCTATCAATTACTTTGGAATCTTGGAGAAACACATATAATGCCACCTAGAATTGAAAAGAAGAGAGTCTGGGGCATTTATCCTCTGGCTTCTGTCACCCATTGGTTGAGAATTGCCCTTGGGGACATTGTCACTCTTAGGTTCTGGGCTGCAATTACATATGGCTGGGAAAGTTCAGGTCTTTTGAGAATGTCCTGAGAGCTGTGGTGTGTGCTTGAGGTGGAAAACTGTCCATTACAACTGCAGCTGAAATCAGAGTCAGACCAAGGGGACGTAATGAGGGACTCCAAAGTGTTCACTGTAGAGATTACGTAAAAATTACCAAACTGAATGACAAATTGGGATAAAATATTTTAGTGCATTTAATAGACAAAGAATTATGTCTTTGTCTATTAAATTAGAATAAATTAGCTCCAAAGCCCCAGAATAAATTAGCCCCAAACCAATAAGGATTAATTGTAAAGAATATAAACTGACATCTAGAGAAAATAAAATGGAAGATACACATATGGAGAGATACTGAAAATAATTATTAATAAAGGATAGCATATAAGAAAACAATATGTCATCATGTGTATCCATTATAAAAAAAAAGAGTGATATTTCAAATGTTAGTTGGAATGTTTATTATATGCCAGGTACTCTCAAAAGTGTTTTACATGTATTAATTTATATGTAAACTCTCACAATATTCTTTGAAAGTAGGATTATTATTGTCACCATTTTCTTCTAGTAATCTCAAATCCATAGAGAGGTAGTTGAATAAATTTTGATATATTAATACTATTGGATAAATGCATCCATTTAAAATTAAGTAGCTTTCTATGTGTTGACATAGAAAGATCTATAAAATACACCACTAAATGAAAAATTCAAGTTAAAAATATGCCTGCATTATTTTTCCATTTATGTGAAAAGAGAAGGGGAAACAGAAGGGAGAGGAGGAGGAGGAAAACACATGTGTTTATATGTAGATACAGATCAATGCACAGAAAGGAGACTAAAAGAATTTTGTTAAGGTTACCTCTGGGAAAAACAGTTCAAGTCTGGGAAGGAAGAGGAGAAAGTAACTTTCATATTCTACTGTGTACATTTTTATAGTCTGAGTCTTTTAAAAATGAATATGTGTTCATGTATTATTTTTATAACCAGAATATTAAAAATATCAGTGACATCTAGCTTCTGATAATGAGTCTGCTGAGAATGAGCCCAAAGAGTAAGGCTGTAAAGATATAAAATGAAAACCATTTGTTGTCTACCAGCTCTGCATTAATTTTTCTTATCCTTAAAAGAAACTCATAATGTCTTTTTTTTTTTTTTTTTTTTTTTTTTTCCAGGAAGCTTGTATCTACAAACAAAATCTCGGAGCTGGTTTTCTTTTACTTTTGTTTCAGCAATTTTGTCATACTTATGCATGTACATAACTGAGTGCACACATATACATATATTAGGTAAACCATATGGAATTGCATTTTTATAGGTTAGAGTTCAATGTCAGCAATTTTGTATGGCACAATCCCATAAAATATCAAACTAGCATCAAAATTAACTAAAGTTGTATAACTTTCAGGCTCTTGAAGTCAAGAAGAAAAAAAATACAGATAATCCCTTTCCTTTCCTTAAACAGATGCCGACAGAAACTTCCAGGTTTACCTCTTTAATTCACATGTGTTGATATTAAAGAAGTTTCTGATTTTATCTTTTTTAAAATTAAAACTTTATGAAATCATAACAACATTACACTTCGTTTTGTTTTCTCAGTTCCTTGAACTCCTCTCATTGTCTTGTCCTTCACCAGACCTTCGCCACGTATTCCTGTGGTTATACCTGAGGCAACCATCCTCTGTCTTTCCAATTCATTCCCTTTAGTATCCTGACTCCTACATTCTTTCTAACGAACTGGGATTTCCAATCCATTGATCCTTCCTATCTTACCCACTGGATATGCCTCCTTCCCTTCTTACTCCATTTAAATTCCATGGACATTCATTACATTCATTCCCTTGAATTCCCACAAAATTGCCTTGGTCATTTCTCCCTTCCTCATACTCCTTTGGCTTAACCACAGTCCAGGGTAAATCCAATTTTCAGCCTACGGCATGCCTGCAGCAAGGCAGCTGAAAGGGACTGGAGAAACACATCACCATGGTGACGGGCTCGATTTTAACTCATGACGACAAAGCTCAGGTAGACCCTTAATGCTGTCTGTCCTTCATATTTTGTTTTCCTGATCCATTCAGTCTACTATCACAAGCTAATATTTCATACTCATCCTGTTTCCAAATTTCAAACACCACCTTGCCCACCCTCATTCTCTATTGATGACGTTACTTCCAATTCACTGAAAAACAAACACAAAAAAATCGAAGCAATCATTAAGGAGCTTCTGCTGAGAAGCTGCCCTGCATCTACTACCTACCAGTATTTCCAACATTGAACCTGCCTTTCTGCCATTTCCTATCTGTGAAATCTGTTCTTTTCTAAAGCCGTCTTTCCACATGCAGACTTGATCAAACCTTCTCCAACAACAGTCCCAGCTTTTCTCCCCTCTATCTCCTGTTTCATTAAGTTTTCTATCTTTCCTGGATCATTGCTACTGATATAAAATCTTGTTGTTATTTTTACCATATTAATACAAAAGAAAGAAAAATTTTCTCTTGATCTCACTTTCTGTGCCAACTTCTGCCCCTTTTTTCTCCTCTCCTTTGTTACAAAACTCCATGACACTAGTCCATATTCATTCTCTCCAATTTGCCTCTCCCCCAACTTTCTCTGAAACCCACCTCTCTCAGGCTTTAGCCCCCATCCGCTCACCAAGGCACTCTCGCTAAGATGCAAGGGCTTCCACATTGCTAAATACATCTGTCCTCATTCTTCTATTCTCATTTTATATGTCCCATCGTCCACATTTGACACAGTTTATCAAGCCTTCCTTCCTAATGCAAATCTTTCACATGACCACCAGGCGACCACAGCCTCTTAATTTTTTGTTGTCTCATTTTTTTCATCTCTTCTCTTTGTATGTTCATTGACATGATGATCTCATCCACCTGACGATTTTAAATATCATCCATAAGCAGATGAATTCCAGATTTATCTTTGGCTCAAGCATCTCTCCTGAATTCCAGATTCATATATCTAACTTGCCATGCGACATTTCCACTTGGATTTCTAACAGATATCTCATTTTTCACATACTCAAGACTCAAATTTAGTTTGGAGGGTCCTTCCCTCTCTAATCTTCCCCGTGGGAGCAGATTTCCATTTCCAGTTGTCTGAGCCAAAATCCCTAGCCTCATCCTTGCCTCCTCTATTTCTCTCACACATCTAGTTCAGATTATTAATTGTTCACCAATAAGTTTTATAGGGAGACAACAAATTTTCAGTCAAAACAAACTGAAATATCATGTGCCTAAAATATATAGCCAAATTTTTAACATTTCAGAATAATACTTTCTGTTTTGTTAAGAAGCAAGAAACTAAGCACTCTCTGCAGTTGACTTCAGGGCAAATTAGATTAAAACCACTATTGTAGACATTGATTTACCAAAATGTATAAAAATCTTTTAACCTTGCACTTCCAAATCAGCTACTTTTCTATAAGGAAGTCAGCAACCATGTTCTTAAATTTTATATGCAAAGATGCTTTTCCCATTGTTACTCATTCAGGTTCATTTTAGAAAATTTTGAAAATACAGAAGACTATAAAGAAGTATAAATGATAAAACCTGTCAGCAGCTTTATTTGCTTGTTAATGAACAAATTAGTTTATTTTACTTAACAAATCACCATCACTTTCCCATGCCATTAAGTATTGTTTAAAAACATGATTTAAACAATTATATTATATACCATTGGGGATGAGCTTGGGTCACATTAAAAAAATAATAATTATTATAACACGGTTCAAATATAATATAAATTTACTTCTCCCTCACAGAAAAGAATTCCACAGGTTGATAGCTCGTGGCCAGCAGAGCAGTTCCACAAAGTTGACAGATACCTCGAGGCCGTGTAAGCTCACTTTTTGGCCATTTCCGAGATGCGGGCTTCGACCTTAACCAAGATGGCTCCTAGAATTCCAGTTATCACGTTTCTATGCCACAGAATGAATGAGTTGATCAAAAGGCAGAAGAGAGGCATGACCCCTCCTTTTAAGAAAACTTTCCAGAAGCAGCATATAATACTTTACTTACACTTATTGGCAAAAATTTAGTCATAACCAGCTTTAAGGGACTCGGAAATACAGTATTTTTAGCTATGTATTTGTGTTCACTTAGAAGCTGGGATTCTGTTACAAAGAGAAAGGGAGAACTAGATATAGGGAAAAATCTAACAATCTGATCCTCAAAACGTTTTATGTGTCAGAAGTATTTTATTTAATAAAAGCCCTTGTTTTTAACATTTCTTCTAATATTTTTGTTTTTATGATTAAAAATATCTTATTTTGTAATAAATTCAATCTTTAAAAATGTTTTTTTCATATTTAAACCATGTAGTAATCCTAATTCTGAACCCTCAAAATTCAATATAGACATTAAATTTATAGAGTTGTAGTTACATTTTTTTTTTTAATTTTAGGGAAAATGTATGTCAAATTATAGAACCAAATGCAAATTCTATACCTGGCACCTTTGTAAGACATTTTAATTACCTGAAGACCTATAAAACAATAATTATATATGTATATCAATTTGTTTTATATGTATATATGTATATATATAATATATATTATACGTGTGTGTACACACACAGATGCATGCACGCAAGATCAGATAATTAAGTTCACAAACTCATCCTATAAAAAGTGCTACACACCTCATTGCTGAATATCACTATGGTCAAATTCGAAGTACTCCCCTTGGGAAGCTTTGCACCAATGCCAACACTTAATCTACCTTTCAAAGCAATTTTGGAACTCTTTTTCTGGAATGGCCATCAGAGCTGTTGTCGTATGACCCTTGATGTCATGAATGTCATCAAAATGTCTTCCTTTCAATATTTCCTTTATCTTCGAGTAAAGAAAGAAGTCATGGGGGTCAGATCAGGTGAGTAGGGAGGGTGTTCCAATATAGTTATTTGTTTACTGGCTAAAAACTCCCTCACAGACAGTGCCATGTGAACTGGTACATTGTCGTGATACAAGAGCCATGAATTGTTGTCAAAAAATTCAGGTTGTTTTCATCTAACTTTTTCACGCAGCCTTTTCAGCATTTCCAAGTAGTAAACTTGATTAACTGTTTGTCCAGTTGGTACAAACTCATAATGAATAATCCCTCTGATATCAAAGAAAAAGGGACGGGTAGCAACATCATTGCAAAAAGTTCACGAACTTAATTGTGAGACCTCTTATACTCACAATTTGTTTTAAAAAAATATTTTTTAAAAATCCCAAACTTTTCTTTTCCTCATCATGGCAGACTGACACCACTGTAAGTTACTTTTCTAATCACATCCAACTTTCAGATCCATTTCTCACTCAGATATATATGCATAGTATAATTAAACCAATACTTGTACTAGTGTAAGACATTTCCAAAAGTCTACATGTTAATGTATTTTAAGATAGAGAAAAAAAAATGCTAACTGAAACATCAAAATAAAATAATCCACCAAGTAAAAATAAAAACCCAGCTTCTCCAGGTTTTTTAACAGAAAGAAGTACAAACAACCTCACCTTCTTTACATATTAAAGGACATACTTCCTTTAGGGAAAAACTCAAATCAAAAACTACTAATATTTTTTTGCCTTTGTTGATAAATACAAGAAAAATAATTGATATAAAAAGAAAGACTGTAGTTCTTGTTTAACAGCTGAAATATTAGCTCTCATAGAAAAAATTTCATTACTCAAACTGTGTACAAATGCCTACATTTGATTTTTCTTTTTCCCAATTTAATATCTAGTGGTCAAGCCTGTCGTGAACATAAACTGTCCATTTCCATGATGCATTGCTTCTTTGAAGCAGGGATTGATGTTTAGGAATATATGGCATGAGCCACTACCCTTGATTTTGACCTAGTTTAAAGAAATATTTAATTCTCATTAAGGTCTTTCCATAGGTGAAATAGTGAATTATATTACTTACTCTTAATCCCTTCTGTGAAGAGCTGTGATATATATATTTATACATCTGCAATATTTAAGATTGGAATTTCTGATGATAAACATGAAGTCAACACATCACTCTACTTCTTTAGTGTTGGTCACTTGGGAAACTTCTCATTACAGAGTGACAGCCACAGGCCATTTTTCCTGTTAAACTCAGATAAAAACTAAGATACTTTGATCCAATTCTTTTGAAAAGATAAGACTGGTGTTATGGTTAAAACCTCAGCTGACAGATTTCAAATAGGACCACAGTTTGAAGCTCTGGGATTTAAGAGAAAGAACAAAGGCTTCTGAATCTGCTTAGAATGGAGCAGCTCATTGAATGGAATAAACTGCATGGAAACTGCACTGTTCTTATTAAATCAGGCACCCTTCACAAGGCAGCCTTAATTGCTCAAGCCACTTGGTTGGAATATTTTTCAGGCTAATTACCTGTCAGGTATCATTAGAAACATTAATTAATGGCTCTTTAGAAATCATCTACTCCTCAAAACTTCTTTTGTGAACTATCTCACAAAATGGCCTCCGACTGTTGACCCACAGTAAAACGTTATGGGGGTAACTGTTGAGGGGTAGGGATGCTATAACCCAGCCACTATATGTTGTTATACCCAATATTCTCCAATGTTATACAAAATGTGTGGCTTGGGTAATTAGTGATGTCTCAGCATCCATCCCTTTCGCTCCCAACCACTGATCTCACTGGTTCCTGGAGGAAATATAAACCATTCAGCGAAGTTCTTACTCTTCTTTTCCAGCCAGTCCCTTGGTGTCTCACCCGGGAAATGGATCAATCATGAAGCTCATACAGCTTAAGTTTTAGGGCCTCTCATCTAATTGTTATTTGTAATTTTATGTTATTATTTTTTTATTAATATATATTTTATTACGTTCAGGTGTACAAAACAACATAATAGTTAGACATTTACACCCCTCACAAAGTGATAGCCCCCAATTATATCATTTTTAGTAGTACCCACCCCCACTGTGTAAGCCTAATACCACATAAAACCAGGATTTTCCTAGGAGATCCATATGTGTGATGTGAAAATAGAACCAAACAGAAGGCTCCTTGAACTTACTTCTAGATTGGAGAGAGCCATGGGAAGTCTGGTCTGTATGCACATACACACAGCATTAGGCCTCCCCTCAAGTGGCAGATTGGAAGAAATCTTCCGACTAAGTTGTTTAAAGGATTATCCTAGCCCATTCTTATCACTCTCTAGCGCCTTGGTTTGCATGTTTTATGCAAACTTGTAACTAACTAGCATTATACAATGCATTTATTTATTTTCTACCTCTTCTCTTGTAATGTGAACTCCAAATGGGAAAGGATGGCCTTTGTATCTTTTTATCACTGAATTCTCAGTACCAGAATAGTAGTCACTACGTAGGCTAAGGTAATCGTGTAATTTACTGTCCAAACAGGGACACTTTTGAGAATAAAATGGAATATTACCAATATTTATACCAGGATTTCAATTGTAAACTGTGGCAGTTTCAGGAAACTGGAATCAAAGTCATCCATTCTAAGGTTACATGAAATTTATTGCCCCTGAGGGAAATTAATATCAGACAGCCCTCTCTTTACTTACTTTCCTCTGGGGGCTAGCATACATCACCTTGCTCTTTTAAGGCTGGGAGGAAACCCTTTAATTGGGAAACTCCCTTTAGTCCATCCTGTTCTTCCAGGAAGTTGGTGTTCTCAACTGGGTGTTATGTACTGCCACCACCACCCCAATCCCACCCAGAGGATATTTGGCAATATCTGAAGACATTTTTGGTTGTCACAACTGGGAGGGTGCTATGGACATCTAACAGGTAGAGGCCAGGGATGCCATTAAATATCCTACAGTACAAAAGATAACCCCTAACCCAACAAAGAATTATCTAGCCCAAAATGTCAGTAGTGCTGAGATTTAACAACTATGAAGAAACCAAAGAAGAAATGCCCAATAAAATATTTATTCCCATGCAGTTCCATTTTTAATCCCATTATTCTTCTCAATAAATAATCCACTCCTTAATATCGTTATGTTATTAAGTATTCTTGAGGGCTCTTTTGTGACCTTGACCCAGGTAAGAGCTACTCCTTTGACCTGGATTGTTGAGGGAATGGATGAGAGCAATGAGGAAAAAGGGGTTTGAAAATGGAAAATGGTTGGGAATATGCCAAAGTAACTTGGTTTCCTCAAGGAACTTAGAGCATATTAAATAAAGTGTGATCCACTATATTATACTATTATTTATGTGATAATGGAAATACATTAATTTTACCAAATAATAATAATGATGATGATGTATTTTATAAGTTCCAGAATGTATATTAGGCCTCAGAAGTTTTTACCGCGCAAAATCTCATTTGAACCTCAAAGAAACTTTCAGGTATTATGATCCCTAAGCATACAGGAAGAAACTCAGCCAAAAATAGCATGATTTGCCCAAAATTACTTATCCAGAAAGAGCCACATCAATTAATGACCCAAAGAAGTAAAAGTAAGGTGGATTTCATGGGGGCTGATAAAACACTTAATTTTTATCTGATGTCCAGTATGTGCTACATGCTTCATGTTGCTTCATGTAAACTTGTGAGGTATCAGTATTCCCATTTTATGAATGAATGAATGAATGAAGGCCGCAGCTGACTTATCCTGACCAGCGTTTAAAACCCATGCCTTACGCATCATATCTAAGGCTCTTTCCAAAAAATTACCTTGCTTCTCTATTTATGTGAACTCCTTTTTCTATTTTTACTTATTTATTCACTCACTTAATTCAACCACATTTATTTATAGTATAACCACAAAATGCAAGGCACAATCCTAGGCTCAGGGAACATAACCTTGAACAAAACAGTGTCTGTCTTAAGGGAATTTAATTGCACTTAAAAACAAAACAGAAAACTTGCTTAGATATTCATTTCCTTCTCCCTGGGAACTAAGCCATTACCCAGCCATTCACCCCGAGAGAACCAGCTGGCACATGGTGTTGAGAGGTGCTGGGAAATTACTGTGTAACTCTTACAAATTATTTTTGCTATGTTATGTTGTTCTGAAAATGTTATGATGTTAAAAGAGCGAGGTAAACCCTTTTAGTCTTTTTCTATAAAATTCAGACTGGTTTAGAAAATTGTTCCTGACAATGCCACGGCTCCTTTTTTATGCAAAGTACATTTTAGGGAAACTCGGAGCTGAAAGAATAAGAGGAATGAGCCTACCAGGTTAAATAAGTGTGAATAATCAGGGTAACTTAGGGGAAAAGCATAGCAACAGACACAGAGGGGGAAAAAAAGAGTTTAAGTTTTCAGCAAAAAGAGGAACCACATAATTCTATCATATAATCAGTTGTCCTTACAAGTTGACATCCCATCTGAAGAATGGGACACATAGGTATTATGAGAACTGTTTCTGTGTTTTGCCTTGTCTGAGTCAAGTACACAAAAGAGAATGGGTTTTCTGAATTTGAACCGTAAGTGTAAATTCTAGTTAGAATTCTGCCAATTATGTGCCCACCCTCCAAAATAAAGAAAGGAATATGTAAAGTGCCAAGTGATAATAAGGTCTATGAAGTTAAGGCAGGTAGGACAGTGATGGAAGAGTCTGTTTTTGATGAGGTGTTAATGGAAAGACTCTCCAATAAAGCAACATTTGAACAGAGCTTTAAAGGAAGGAGTGAGCCATGTTAAAACATCTGGAGAAAGAGTTTCCTTGGCAAGAGAGCAGACCATAGGAAGAGTTGGAAAGGGTTGCTGTGCAGGAGTACTTAAGGAGAGCAAAAGCAGTGTGCCTGGAGGACATTTTGCCAAGAAGGAAAACAGATTGAGATGAAGTCAGAAAAGCAGAACAGAGAGAGGCCATGAGGGCCTAGGAAGCCATGGTGAGGACACAGGGAGATGAGAAGAGATTGGAGAATTTGACAACAGAGCTAACATGAACTGGCAAACTTTTATTTTAAAAAAAATTACTCTGGCTGCTGTGCAGAAACAGGCTTTGGGAAACATGGATAGAATCAAGGGACCAGTTAGCCTCCTTTGCCAGGGTGGAGGTGGTGACGGGTGGTTGAGTTCTAGACATATGTTTAATCAGAGTGGTTAGGCCTGGGACAGATGGAATGTGGGATGTGAGAGTAAGAGGGCAGTAAAGAATTGACTTCAAGATTAAGCAACTGGCAGAATAAATGGCATTCACTGAGACGAGAAAGACTTCTGGAGGAGCAGATTTCAGAGGAAATTCAAAAGTCCAGTTTTTGAAGTGTTACATTTAAGATGTCTAATGAGCATCTAAGCGCAGATGTCAAGCTGAAAATTGAATAAGTGAGTCTGGGCTTCAGGGATACACGTATCAGACTGGGACTCACCAGGGAACAGATGCTTTGCAAAGCCTGAGATTAGATAAGAACAATTCGGTGGGGAAGAGTTGAGGACTGAGCCCTAGGGTTCTCCAATATTTGATATGTAGGAAGTGGAGGTAAAACCAGCAAAAGAGTGAAGAGCAGTGAGGTGTGACGAGAACTAAGAAAGAGACCAAAAGAGAAAGTGTTTCCAGAAAGGAGGAAGGATGGACAGTGCCTCTGTCCCTAAGATGTGTGGCCATTAGGTCTGGAATAAGCAGGCTATTTGAGACATTGATAAGAGCAGGTCCTGGGAATGGCAGCGACAAAAGCCTCATTGAAATGGGTTAAGGGAACCAACAGAAGTGGTGAAAACTATAGACAGCTATTTGGAGGAGTTTTTTTTTTCTGCAAGAAAAGCAATAGAAATGAGATGGGGCTGAGGGGGGATATAAGAGTCAAAGAAGATTCTTTGTTTATTTGTTTTTTATTAGACTATTACAGGTAAAGAGTGTGACTCCTAAACTTATCAAAATTTCTCAAACTGATTCCGATATCTTTCCCACATAAACATGTCCATCAATATGGGAAGCAGCTGTGGGTGATCACGGGGGTGAGGGAAAGCTGGCTGTGAGTTTGAAGTCTACCTCTTTCAGGATTCACTCACTCATTCACGTTATGCATTCATGCAACACATTTTTATTGGGTGTTTACAATATGACAGGCATAGTTTAGGTACTGAGGATAAAGTGTTGAAAAATGCAGACAGGGTTCCCATCCTCATGGAGTCCACTGTCTAGCATGGAATACAGACACTAAAGAAGAACAAAGCTAGTTATGCAAGAGAAGCACAGCGGGCTTCTGTGGAACCAGCCCTTACCGGGAGGTGGCGGTGGACTGGCCGTCAAGGAGAGTCCCCTGGAGACGATCTGAAGACTGAGTCTGAACTAGCCCGATAAAGGAGACAGTGCACTGACACCATTCTCAGCAGCAAAGGGAAGAGCTCACGCTCCAAGTTAGAAAAAATTTCACATATTGGGGGAACCAAAGGAAATCCCGCGCAACAAGAAAGCCATCCAAGTGCCAAAGCAGAGGTGGGGCCAGGAGGAGTCGGCATGATCCCGAGAGCTTTACCAGCCACATTAAGCACTGAGAGGTTTAAGCAAAAGGAGAAGCAAACACATTGCAGTTTTCATGTCAGCTTTCTGGCAAACTCTTTCCCACCTCAAGGCCATTACAGATGCATTCTGTCTGCCTGAAATACTCTTTCCCCAATTATCACGTAACTGATTTATTATCATCCTTGAGGTCTCAGTTCAAGTATCACTTTCCTAAACACCATGTTTAATGCTAGACTCTCAATACTTTTATTCACAGCCTACCTTTCAAAATACCTACTGCAACTTTTTATCTATGACTTAACTGTCATATTTGTTGTCTACTTCTCCAACTCAACTGTTAGCTCTGTGAAGGCACCTTTTACTTAATACCATATCCCAAGCTCTGGCACCCAATCATAGACACCCAAGAGATAAGTTTAAGTGTACGTGAATTTATTGGATGTAGTCACAGAAGAAGAGGGGAAAAAAATCAAAGATGTTGACAAACTTTCCAGTTCCGTTTGAGCAACAGGAAAGTTAGAATGCATTGGTGAAGGAGTAAGTATTAAGAGAAAAGTGATATTAATTTTTAACATATTGAACTGGAAGATGCTAGGAGAAGAATGAGAGAAATGAACTGGAAGCAAAGCCTTGGGCGTCTTCAGCATATAAGTAAAAAGAGCCAGCCATGAAAGTAGGTGGGCATTACCTGTGGAGAGTGCAGAGAGTGAGAACAGGGGAGCACCTAAGCCCAAGTAATAGCTGAGAGGAAGAGAAGGCCATAAAATGTCTTACAAATAGTGGTAATAAATAGAGAGACAAACTAGAAATATGGGGTGTTGTGGAAAGAGGAGGTTTCCAATAGCAATAAATGTTCAACAGTGACAGATGCTATGAAACTATCAAAACAAAGTAAAGAGGAAAGTGTCCACTGAATCTGGGGACAGGAAGGGCTTCGGTTACCATGGTGAAAGCAGTATGAACAGAGGCACAGCGCTGCCAGCTGAGGAGTGACTGGCAAGTGTAATCAGTTCCTTTGGGGTGACAATTGTAAGAGATTTGTGGGAACAATGGAAGTTCACTGGTTGGTAAAGTGGCAGGTTGGTTAT
Source organism: Rhinolophus sinicus (assembly GCF_036562045.2). Lineage (NCBI taxonomy): Eukaryota > Metazoa > Chordata > Mammalia > Chiroptera > Rhinolophidae > Rhinolophus > Rhinolophus sinicus. Next base: position 119,173,881 of record NC_133757.1, read on the forward strand.
TTCTTTTTTAAGATGAGCAATACTAGAGCACATGCAAATCTCGACAGGAAGCAACTTGAGAAAAGGGGCCATAGTGAAGGACCAGAATATGCACCGCCACAAGGCCCTTGACAAGATGGTGGGTATGGATACTAGAGACAGGTAGACACATTAGCCTGACATAGAGAAAGAGGTACCTACGCCAGGGTGAAAAGAGAGGAAAGAGGAAAAATTAGTCACTGTGCAACTAGTTTTGCAGATGTGATGATAGAGATTGAAGGAGTTACTATCTGGTGGCTTCGAATTTCTCTGTGAATTTAAGTCAGTGTAAATATCTGCCAACCTCTTTCCTTCTTACCTGAACTGTTGCAAAAGTCTCCTAAGCCTTCTTGTCCCTGGACTTGTCCCCCTGCAGATCAGTCCTCCCTATTGACGCTGAATTGTCTATAAGACACTTTTCTACCTCCACCCTCCTCAGTCTGCTTTATGTGTGTGTCTAAAAATATATTAACTTTACCCCATTGTATTGTTAATTACCCTTGTTTTGAGGGACATTAGCTTATTAATTTTGCCCTTTTGGTGCCTCGTGGAGAACCTGACAAGCTGTTATTGAATAGACATTTCTGAAATATATTAACTCACATTGATGAAACATCACAAATGTGTGTTGATGAACTGTTTAGCTTGAATAACAGATATAAGCCTATATTCTTATGTTTCTTTTAATCTTGTTCCAAATTATATTTATATTTGTCTTTATAATCTAGGAAATGCTTATGAAAGTTATGTGGTTATATTTTAATAAATTAGGAAAGTATTTGTTAATATCTACTTATGCAGAAAATTATATAGGTCAACCAAGTCTGCTAAGCAGATTTAAGATCATCTCTGCTACCCAGTGATAATACCGACATCTAGTGGTTATTAATCTGATTTTGGGTTATCTATATAATTCTTTCAAAGGGTAAAGCTACTTTTAAATCTGTCAAGTACTGCATAAGCACTCACTCACATATCACATGTATTGTTAGTCAAATTCAGCAAAACACTTTTGGGATATAGGGTACTTTCAACAGAAATCATCTTCTGTAAAGAAACACAAAACACGAATCTAGACTGTGAGTTGCCCAAGGTTCCTGAATGAGGGTCCAACGCAGTGGATCCCAGTGTCTTCTGTAGAAAACGCTCCCACACAGGCCTTAGTGATTGTTACTCATGTACAATACACACTCTGTGGTCAAATAAATACTCAACTTTTCCACCTCTGTTCCTACCCCTTCACCTTCTCTCTCTCTCTCTCTTTATGTTTCCACAGCACTTCGCACCATTTGACTCACTGTTCACTTTTCTCACTGACATGTTTATTGTCTATGTCCTCCACTGGGATGCGAGGTCTGTAAGGGCAAGGGGTTTATATATTTTTTCTTGAAGTATGCTTGGTCTATAGGTAAGTTCAATGAAATACCTGTAATTGAATGAAATAAATTTGAAAAATAACGGATAAAACATTAAACAAAGTTTTTACGGTGGGATTTCTTGAGACCAATAAGGGGGAAGGTGAGGGGATTAGAAAACAGTCAGTAACCACAGGGTTTTGAAAATTAATTTGGGGAATGTAATCAATAATGTTGTAAAGATTTTGTGGGGTATACGATGGACACTAGTCCCATTGGAAGACCACCTCAGGGATGATGTAGATGCCTGATCACTGCACTTTGCACCTGAAGCTGAAGCTGAAGCTGAACAATAATGAATGTCAACTATAATTACATATATATATATATATATATATATATATATATATATATATATATATACACTTACGAGAAGAGGAGTACAGCATTAGGAATAGAGACAGTGGAAATGTAATGGCTCTGTGCGAGGTCAGAGGGATAGTGGATGGGGGGGTTCACACAGTGTGAGGGATATAAATGATAAACATCTAAGTATTACTTTGTCTTGTGCACCTGAAACTAGTAAAAAAATAAAAATATATATGCTAATGTGTATTACAAATCCAAAGAGAGGCATATAGTATTTCCCAAATATTCTCCTTCCCACATACCCCCACTCACCCACTTCATACAACGGGATTAATGTTCTGCTGAATCTATCTTGGCAAAGGCTGGTCTGACTCATGGGCCGAAGACTCAAAATTCATTCACCTTAAATTCTGTCTTCCTGCCATACCCTGTGGAACTCATATTTTATACCATGCAATACTGAAAATACACTAAATGGAAGCAAAAAATACAGAAAATAAATTGCACCTTGGATCATGAGTCAAATAATACAGAAAGGAAATAAACCTATTGCAGGGAATGGCCCATGATTGACTATATTTAAATGATATTTATCTGAATCCCAACTCATTCTGACCTTGAGGATTATCAAAATAAAAGTTTGAATTACACGAGAAATAAAAGAAAGAACTTCTCATGTGGAGAAATACAGATTGCATGGAAAAGCATGGCAAAATAATTGCTCACTTTCATCAGAGAAAACACTGCATGATCTTTAAGAAAGATAAGTCATTTTAATGGCTAGTTATTTAAAGCAGCAAAAACCCTGTGTGTTAACCTTCAGGAATAAGCTTGCAAAAATACAGAATGAAGACCTTAGCATCTTAGCATCTGAGTCCCATTCTCCTTAAACAAAGTCCTTGCTGTTTTATTCCATTCTTGTTTTAGTAGCTGCATCAGAAACAGAGTGGTTCCATCTTGAAAACTGGTGGCATGGCCGTCATCACAGCATGTTCACCATCTTCATGGAGAGAACAGGTCATTCAAACAGCCGGGCAGAGTTTGGCATGCGTAAAACTAAGGTGGCACTGTCGGTCACAAGACACAACCAGAGTCTATACAGCCAGGTTAAATGACCTGTCACCTTTTCGCGTACTGAGCTAGTCATACAGACTTTGCATTACTATTAAAAGCATTATGTATTTAATAGGCAATTCCTGTAAAATAGAAGTGAGAGAAGAAAACATGCACACACACACACACACACACACACACACAAGCTGCAGAAACTTCTGAAATATGTCTGCTTGATTGGGATGAATTGATCACCGTCACTCTAGGCTTGATGTAAAAATTTTCCCAGGAATCCTAGAATACAGATTGACCACAAACAGCTCATCTCTTCCTTAGGACACTCCTCTTCTGTAATTGGGTGTGTGGCAGGATGGTCTCAAGGAGAGGACATGCTTTCAAGAGCAGATTGCAGGATACCTTTGCTCAAGTCCCAGGCCAGCCGCTGACCAGCTACACGGCCTGCTCAGTTCCTGTGGCCTCCTTGACCTGTACCCTCCTCTATATTGTATCCTGGCCCTACCTTCCCCACAGGGGTGTGAAGTGATAGCTATGAAAACCTCTTCTGTAACTGCCGATACTTTCCAAATTTCTGTGATAATGAGAGGATAGAAAGAAGACAAGCTTTGTGTGAGGCAGAACATAAGATGTGATGTGCTGGGATTAGGCAGGCCCTACTAAACAATCATATTGCCTGTGGTCATTTCAAATCACCTCTGAGCAGCCTCAACAGCAATTAGAACTTTCCAACAGGAAGCCCATATCCTACCTGGATATCGCTTCAGTATACAGGCAACCAATGCCAATAAATGCTCCCTAAATTCTCCTCCTGTTTCCAAATTGTTACATACCTGCTGGCAATATCAAGATGTTGGTTTAAAGAGCATCAACTACAGAACTATTTAATAATCTGGGTTGTAACAACTGATTTACAAAGCTAATTGCATACTTGGGAAAAATTCTTAGAAACAAAATGGTTATAATCTGGTATCATTTCAAGAACAGGCAAAATGTTCTCTTCTCCTGACCCACTCTCCGTTTATTCACCTTGCTCTTTTGGAGGGAGCCAGCCTCTTCCCCACCTGACACCAGCTCTTTCCTTTTGCGATAATCGTGAGTAAAAGAGACGGTACACTTTTCCTGCATCGCTGTGCACTGCGATCCGGTTTTCTCTCGCTCTGCTCCTGCAGGGTCTGTTACACGGTCTCCTCATCCTCTGCTTGCTGCACGGTGTGTGGTTCCGTGGAATTGCATCCGTGAGCTTCCAAAACACTCTTTGCGTAACCATGTTCACATTCTGTCGTGCAAGAATGTCTGCTCTAAGAAGCTGCAAGTTGTGATCTCCATGACAATCCGCTCTTCTGTTGGTTACTGGAAAATGTTTGATGTACCTGCTATGTACTCACTGCCTCCTCTTCAAAAAAGGCCAGGAGTCCAGAGGGAAATCATGTGCTTGGCATTCTCTCCATTTTTCCAAAGTGTACAGAATTCTGGATGAGCGTGACTAAGAATCAGGGAGGGCTATGGATGACCCTAAGCCACGTGGGGATTCTCCAAAATCGCTGCTAGTGATGGTGCTTGGGAGAAAGGACTCCATTGGATGGAAGAGTAATAGCCCCTGACAGTGGTTTGGGGCGCTGAAGTCGTTCATCCCCATCATCTCACAATACCACTCAAATTAACAGCGATCTTAATATTTGGTATGGATAGTCGGTGTTTTCTTATGTTTCACAACGTAACTAAAGTAACATAAATAAAGGCACCCCTTAAAAAGCTTTGCTGCTTTTACCAACAATCTAAGTGAAAAGCAGTGTGCCTGCTCTGTACAAGCAGCTGCAGACATAGATTCTCCCAGCCCCCTGCTCTCCCACACCCCTCCCGCCAAGTCCCTTGTGTGTATACATTCATCCTGAAGGTCTCTATCCTTACACAACTAGCTGTATCAATGATTGTGTGCTAGGACCAGGCACTGAGAGCTCTTTTAACTGCGTGTGCTGTGAGAAAGGTGTGTGGGTGTGATGCATAGTGGGAAGATGTGACTCTACCTGCACTTAAAGTCAAGTTACCAATTTGAAAAGCCATCGCGATGCCGAGCTCAGGTGTGACAATGCCAGCTGTCTGAATTCCCATCACAAGAGGTGCAGATCAATCTTTGGGGCCCCCAGGTGTCTTTCATATGGCAGAATAGAGGGTTGTGGGTTTTTTTCCTAAAATATAACAGTTGATGTATTAAAAGCTCAGTGAGTTTAGTCACTTTTTATCTTTCCCTTTAAATCTGAGTGATTGTACTGAGCTTCTAAGGTCTGTGCCAGCTAACTAGGGCATTTTAGTAATCTATTTTTAATATGTACCAACTTCTGTTCTTTTCAGTTCTGCCTTAAGACATACTTTTATCTTTACTGGTATGCAAAGATCATCAAAAAATATAAGTTCTCCATTACATGACAACTCATAATGAGTCTTAATGAAGCTGGGGAACAGCTGCTTAAAAACTCCCGTTGAATCGCTTCCTAAGCAGCATTCACTTATGATCGCCTCTCTCGGCTGTGCCGTCGCCCGAATCTCAGAGCTCACCATACATATAATGAGACGGGTGCGAATGAACTCTTTCTCCAGTTTCATTAGATATTTTATTCTAATCAGAATACTAATACACTGTTATGAATTAGTGCATCATGAACCGTCAGCTCAATGCCTTTTTACCCTTTTAATTATATTCCCTCATGGAGCAGAAGAGAAAGTAAATGTTACTAGGCAAAATTTTTAAGAATTCATGTCCTGGGTGAAAATGAGGGTGGGAGACAGCACACAGAACAAACTTACTCTTTAATTACATGGGAAACACATTGCAACTGCAAAAGGCTGAAAATTAAGCGTCACCCAGATAATTTCAAATAAGATTGGCAACCTGAAACTTACGGGATTGTAACTTCACTGTGTAGGTTAATAGGCACAAAGAACAACTGAAACAAACTTCCACTATGAACTTAATCTCAGTCTTTTTTTTCATTTTCATTTTCAAATTGATTCATCTAGTTATCCGAATATTTTTCCCTACATGTTGAGAGCCTTAGAAGAAAAGTTGATGGTCATGATAGTTTCACTCTCTTCTTTACTCTTATGACTCACATCACTTCAAATAGCCAGTTTTCTTGTATTTCTTTTTTACTTAATCACTTTAATTGATTTATTTTACATCGATTGCATCTCTAGTTGAAACCATTTCCTCTTGCTGCTGTAAAGTAGAACGTTGTGATCTGCTTGATGCTAAGTACAAGAATAAACCGGCACCTAGCACAGTGCCTCGTACAGAATAAAGCACTGACGGCTTGCTGACTTATCGAGCAAGTCTTTTCCTCTCTAGTCTTTAAAAAAGTCACAGCATTCCCATATTTCCTAAGTTGCTCTGGTTGCTTACAGCACGATGTGGAGTTCAGTTAACCAACTACACAGGGCGCCAACGCATTTGCCGTGTCGTGCATTCACAGTGGCACTGTCCGCTCATTAGACGTCTATGAGGTGGTCTGATAAGAATTTACTGTTCATTCTCAGTAGTGACAACTTACACGTGCATTTCTACCATCTTTACTGTTTTATGTCACCATTTTTACTTCTGAAACTTTTCTGATAACATTTTCCAAAATAAAAAACATAGTATGCTTATAAAACATAGACATTTCGTTTTTAAATATGGGACTCATGTAGATGTTTTCCGCTTTCCTTTGAGCAATCATATAAATATAACTAAGAGAGCCAGAAATAGAAACTCAGTGTCCACCTTTGACAGAACTCAATGGCATCTGTAAGTCAAATCACAATATCTGAGTAAAATCTGAAAAGTGTAGAAAAATAATCAAACAGAAGTGTAGGAACAATCCATGAGCGTATGCCTATGGCTGCAGTTCTCAGAGAAAGGTATCACAGCATGATTCTCCAAAGCAAGTGACATATACTTGAGAACAAAATCAACAATCCTTCACTTGTATAAATTAAAATGGTGTTCGTGCTGGTAGCAAAGTATTTCCTTGAGCAAGTTTGGCATTGTTTCCAGAAGCAGCCGATAGTGAGCTGAATGATAAATATCACACACACACACACAGCCATACTTGAAGGAAGCAGACTGTTTCTGAGGCAAGCTAGAGGACATTGGTGGGAGTGCCTCTGCATGTTAAAATCAATGTCATGGAATAAATAAAGGCTGACAAGCCAACACATTGTTTCATTATATGAATTGCAATTAGCATAAAACGGGGATTGGCGCATGTTTTCTGTAAAGAACCAAATAATGACTACTTTCAACTTTGTGGGTCACATACAGTCTCTGTACCCCCTTCTCCTCTTCCTCCTTCTTCTTTACAATCAATTAAAAATATGAAACCCATTCTTCACAGTTCAAAGATTGTACCCCCCAAAATTGGTATGAGCCAAGTTACAGCTACAAGCTATAGTTTGCTGACCCTTAGACTAGAACATGGAGATGGTATCTCTCTTATGGGCTCCCCTGCCCCCAAATCATGTAAATAATTGTTCTAGAAGGAATTAATGCTATTCAAAGATGAGCAATTCAAGAACCCATATAGACATCTATATATGATAGTACTACCACAAAATTTTTTAAAAAGTGGAAAAACTGATAGAAAAATTACACTCAAAGGATAATTTTTCATGGATCAGATAAAAATATTGGATTGAATTTTGTATTAATCACTTATATAAACAGAATCACAGCAAAGATACAATATCCAACTATAATATAAGCTCTGAGAGGAGAAATTTTGTCTTCTACTTCACTGTTCCATTTCTACTCCCTAGAATAATACCTGGTCCACACTAAGTGCTTCATATATATTTTTGATTCACTATATGAGTTACAGACAACTAAAGAGAAAGTGATATAAGCTGGCATAATTTAGGAAAGAGGTAAAGCAAAAATTAAGCTTATCACAGAAACGAAGGCCACTTTGGAAGCAGCAAGAAGGATATTAATTGTGAAAACACAGTAAAAGCATGGAAGGCAAGGACTAAGAAAATAATAAAAAGGATAATAACTGATACATGTGGAGAAAAAGCAAGAGATATATAATATTCGAATAGCTGGAATTCCCAAAGGAAAAGTGTTAAATGATAACAGAACAAATATACAAAAACAAAATTCAGGAAACTTTCCTGAAAGTTTAAACTTACAGGTTCAAAAGAGTGCACCCTGTCCTACCAAAAATAAATAAATACATAATAAAGAATGATACTATGACTTGTAAATTTATAAGATTTGTAAACATATATACAGATAAAGATATCTTTGAAGATATATTTAAATATATCTTTTCTTTTAAAGGTAAAAAAAAAATTCTTTGGGTATCCCAGATAGAAAAATCAATTCATTTAAATTAGAAATAAGTAAGGCGGGTATCAGACTTCTTTCTGTATGTCAACATCCCACGTTAAAATGCAGTGGAGCAATTAAGTCTTCAAGGAGAGCTGCAGACTGTGATCCAAGAATTTAATTAGCATTCATACTATTATTTGAATATAAAGGTAATAGATAAATAACACTAAATATACAATACCTCAGGGAATATAGTTCTCAAGACGCCTTCTTAAAGAAACTATTAAAGGACCAACTTCAGCTGACTAAGAAGCAAGCAAAGAAACAATGGGGAAAGGACTGGTAATAAATACCAAGTCTGTTTAAATATAAGACTAGGACTAGAACAAATATAGGCATAATTTGTAATACTACAGATCCAGTATTAGGAAGTGTTATAAATAACAAAACCTGGAGGAAGAGAAAAGAAGGTAAAAGGTAGTGTAAACATACTGCTTCCTCATTTTACAGCTAGAGGTACAAAAGCCACAAGTCACATGCACAAAAATATTCAGTGCTGCATTATTTGAATTGCAACATGTCGGCAGCAACATAAGTGAACATCAACAAGAAATTGGATAAATACTTTACAGTGTATCTATAGAAGAGAATACTATGTCTAGTAAAAGAATGAGGCCACTTTATAAACTAATAAGGAATGATTCCAAGACAGGACATTACATTAAGCAAAAGTAAGTTGCAGACCAACATAGAGAATGCTACCATGGATGGATGGATGGATGGATGGATATAGATAGATACAGAGAGAGGAAGGAAGGAAGGAAGGAAGGAAGGAAGGAAGGAAGGAAGGAAGGAAGGAAGGAAGGAAGGAAGGAAGGAAGGAAGGAAGGAAGGATAAAAAGAAGGGAGGAAGAAATCTCTAGAAAATTACACATTAAGCTGATGTCTATGACATATCAGTCTATAACAAAAACAGCCTTTGTAGGGAAAAATATGGTCAACTGTGTTGTGGAAAGGAGAGCAAGGTATGTTTTTCAGAGTATACATTTTTATGCCTTTTGAAATTTGTACATTGTGCATGAATTATCTGCTCAGAAAAAAAATGAATTAAATAATTTTGTTGGTCAAACATGAAGCAAACATTACATGTTTTGGACTCTCTCAGATTAGTTAAATACACTAGGAGGCTCAAAGACCACCAGGAGGTATTTCCTGGATATAGTAAAAGTCAAAGAGTCCTGTTTGGTACAATTGTGCTGGGGAGGAAGGGAAAAATGGAAGGGTCCACATTAGGTCAACATGAAAAAGGTCAAGTAATTTCATCAGACGAACATAAAGCAAAAACAAAATCCAAAGGGAGGCAGTCAGAGGGTTTCATATATGGAACAATGAACGAAGTAGCCAGTTTGATACTTGACTTCATTCCGTGCACCAAGCCCAGGTGACAAGCTGAGCAGTTTGAGGCTAATTGCAGAAAACCAAACCGTGGTTCCCTTTACTAAAATGAGACCTTTTCCTACTCACATATTTTCGCCTGGAAACTTATTATAGAAATCTAGCTGGTCAGACAACCACAACTAGTCAAAGACAAATTTGTTCCATTTTGTTTGCTACTCCCTTGTATCAAACCTAGAGACACTTTGTGTTCTAACAGGCACCATCTCTGGGTCCCAGAAGGGTTCTCTCCCCTTTCCTGTTTTGATTGCTGCTTTCCAATACATGGTTTTTGCTTTAAGGGCTTCTGTGTCAAATGTGTAATTTAGTTGGCTCCATAAAGGTTAGAAGGAAGTAATAAATGGGGTTCCATGCTGAAAGTTGTAAGTTATCTCAGTAACTCCAAACTAACTGGCCATCTGTCAGAAATTGCTATAATCATTTGGGCCCACTCCATCTCTGGAGGGCAGTTTGATTCAGGATTTTATGGAGGTACAGGAGTAATTAAAATCCTTTTATGAAATGAAAACTATGTATAGTTTACCATACACTTAACCACTTAGCGTAATTACCTAAAACTCAATATAATTAATTTGGGGTAACAAAATAAATATCCTATCTCTATTCATAGAAACCAAATGAAACTTCTAAATTTAGCTAAAGAATAGTCTTTCTTTTGGTATGGTCTGAATTTGTCCACTTATACATTTTAATTTTAATTTTGTTTCTCAATATCTTTTTGTCCCACTTTTATCTACAGTAGTACTATGTTGTTTGACAGGAATATTACTGACCTTATTACTTTTTAAAAAAAAAAAACCTTTTCATATTCTAAAGATAATTGTTTATATTTCACTTTAGGTTCTGAGATTTTACAAATTCTATTTCTAAGGACACTCTGCTTTCCTTCTTTCTGATCTCAAAATGACTGCCACTAGTTACTTGTAACCAATGAGTGATCTTGTAGCTTTCCAAGCCTGGGTTAGACATTTTGCATTTCCTCCCTACTTTCCTCAATGAAATGTTGGTTACTCATTTTGTCCTCTAGGTGAAGAAGGGAAGTGTTATATTCTGGATCTGGACCCTCCTAAATGAAGTCTGAACTACAGCATATTGCCCACAGGGATGACTCATAGACTCCACTACATTTGCTGTGTGAAAGTATGAACTGTCCTTGCTAAGTAGTCAATATAAACCATCATCTATAAAGCAGATACTGTGGCTATTACCACTTAGCTATTTGTTATTTTTTACTATTAGAAAAAAATCTTTAAGCATCTCAGTTACCTATTTCATCCTATATGAACAGACGCAACCCTAACCTAACAGTTTATTTATATATGTACTAGGTAGTATTTCATCCAAAAGCGAAACATATTAATAATACACATAATCAAAAAATACAATATGGGTATATATGTGTGTGTGTGTGTGTGTGTGTGTGTGTGTGTGTGTGTATTTAGGAAGCAAAACTAGAAAACCCTCATTTTAATTTTTGGCTATTGATAATGCTATACTATTTATGGTTTTACCTAACGGGTAAAATAAAAATTCAGGATGTAGATGGAAAACTCCCCTCCACAGTTACTAAACTGCCTCAGTACAACCTTCCCTTAAAAAAATTACTCTTTCCACCTTCAGTTATTTAGCTGCCAGAAATGGTGGTGATTTAAAAATATATATATAAACATGTTCAGGCCTGGTTGCAAATTAAAATGTCTTCTCATATTTAAAAAGAGCAAATTACTTTGGGGATGAAAGTATTGAATGATTCTTGAATAGCATGTTCAGTCTTTGTGATGACTTCTTGATATAAATCACACATTTTAAAGTGTTACCTTAAATTTCCACACTTTCTTTTATTCATTCTTGCTTATTTTATAAAGTGGAGGATGAATACACAGCTGCAGTGGTTTATCTTAATGAACGTTATTGGAGGATCCGCATTCTTAACCAACTGCAAGTGCAAAAAGTGGTGTGTGTGTGTGTGTGTGTGTGTGTGTGTGTGTGTAAGAAATTTTAAATATTAATGCACAGAGAAACAAAGGTAGTTCAAAATGTTATTCACTTTGTATTCTAATACAATTGCTTGAATATCTACAAAAAGGAGTAGCGATACAAGAGTTACAGTTTTTCCATTTCTGCAAGGAAAATGCAGATTGTATTATTTCCATCATAGATTGGTAGTTTTGATTCCACATTTGTACTTTTTCACAACCAAACACAGTGACCTGCACTTAATAATAGACACTTAGTAATATTGGGTAAATAGAACTAAATATAAATTATCTGATTCTTAGAGAAGTCATTAAGGCAAATTCAGAAGATTCTACTTTGTTCCTCTTCTAATTCCAATGACAATGACAACAAATACACTGATTAATAGGCGAAGAGAAGGAAAAAGAAAAATGAAACAACTATGAGGCAATACAGAAAACTAAATCAGAAGGAAGTCCTGTGAGAAAATATTAATAGAGTCATAAGGATTAAAACTAAAAGTGTTCACAAATAGAACAATAATAGCCTTTATATCAGTTATATCAATGACTTGAGAAAATCACAAGGTTGCTGTGGGTGTTAAAGAAAAACTAGAAATTATTAACATGGAAACAAACTCTATTACACAGAAAGAGTTGATTGCTTAAGAAGAAAAAATACAGAGTCAGATATATTGCTAAAGAAATCTAGTATTCAAGACTTGGTTGGATTCTTCAATTTCAACATAAGCATTGAAACAAGCTGACATTATCACGTCTATGTGACACCAATTTAGTTCTCATACTTCTTGCAATGGAGGCATGAGCTTATGAAAGGGACAATGCATAAAGACATTGCTCCTTGCAAAATATTTGTTTTAATTTGAAGGAATGTTTCTAATTGTAGATACTATCATATTGATGGCCCAAAAGAAAAATAAGAATGAACAAGAAACTAATCTTTCTAACCTCGGTCCTTGGAGCAGTGGAGACTATTAGAAAACATTTGGAACTTTCTTCCAGCTTTCAGAGTCTACTGGGGAATAATCTAAAGACCAGAAAACCTCAGTTTTAATCTAGGTTTCCATTTAGTTATTGTGCAACCTTGAACCTCACCTCTTTAGTTTTCATCTTTCTAAAACGAACATGTTACACCAGATAATTCTCTCCAAATATACTTTTTTTGTTATACAACTTTCACTACATAAATTCAAAGATGTGGAAATTACAGTAATCATCCGAGTGATTTGATTAGTATAGTCTGCCTGTCTAGGTGTCTGGGGTGAACATAAGACCTTTTCTCTAAATAGAAATTGTAAATGCCTATGTTAGCCATGTAATTCCTGAAATTATCCTTTCAGCTGACTGGATAGACAGCACCAGACACAGAGCAGGCCATTCAAGAAGCTAAGCTTCTTCCCTGCCTGTAATGATTAGAAATATGTATTTTTTAATAAATGTCCGGATTGTTTATATGTCCTGTGGTATCTACAGTCCTACCTTTACACCCCATCCCACCTCTTATTAATGCCATTGAAAATTAATATCTTCTACATTAACCATCATATAACCAACCCACACATGATTCTCTCTGAAATAGAAATTTCATTTGTAAAAAATGCCCAAGGAAAAACCAAGCACCTGTCTTTCAGTGAGTTCATTCTAATTTAATGTTTAATACAGCAACAGGCAATGCATATCTGGTAGGAGAATGAAAAGAAGTACCTTTAAAGAATAAGAGTAAAGAATCATATATCATGCCTAGCTATAAAATGGAATCTGAGTCATTTAATTCATTTCTGTTGGAGCTGTGATTTAGAAATGGTAGACTCTCACATAATGGGAGCTTATCTGGAATAATCAAATGGTATGTCCACATAGGCTCCATCTTTCCCAGTGCAGAGGACATAAGACTGAAGGCAGGCAGGTACTGGAGCAACAGCATCACGACACGGGACAGGACGCTGCTACTGTCCAAGGTGTGGACATGAGACTAGCACATGTGTCTGAGCAAAATGGTCTAAACCAGTGCTGCTCAATGGACAACAGCAATGAATGCAAGCCACTTCCATAATCTCAAATTTTCAAGTAATCTAACATAGAAACAATGACATTAATTTTCACAATCTATTTACTTAAGCCAATATGTCCAAAATATTATCAATCAATATTTTAAAAAATTGAGATATTTTACATATTTTAACTAAGCCTTTGGAATCCAGTGTGTGTTTTACACTTACAGCACATTTCCATGTGGGTTAGATACCTGTAAAGTTCCTGATGGCCATGTGTGGCTAGCAATGATTATAATGGGCAGCACAGTTCTAGATAACAAAGTCAAGACCACACATACTAATTATGCTCCCGCCTCACTGAACTGTTACACTTACATATACACAAACACACACACACAGACACACACACACATACTTCCCACATTTCCCACAAAACAAAAATATCATTCCAGAGATTTCTGTATGTATAAGACAAACATTTAGATGCTTTGAAAAGATAGTTAAGGTAGTTGTTAGTATTATTATTATCACCACTTCATGAAGTACATGAGGCACATTGTTTCCCAACACCATGTGGACATAGATATAGAAAAGTTTTCTGCCTCATTGACTGGTTCTGTATTACTTTATATATGTAAAGAGAGTTTCATGACATAATGGTATCACTGGATTCTACAGCAGGCAGTAACTTTCCAGCCATGCACTCAGATACACACAGTGTTTTTATTTTTGTATAATTTATATCTCTGTCTAGTCTCATTATTCCTGAGTCATTCCTTTGTTTCCGTATTTCTTGGGCACCTGCTTTGTGCTAGATTTTGTGAGAAGCAATAGGAATGGTTAAAATTTCCTGTACTCTTGGAGGACACATTCTAGTGGAAGAGACACAGATAATATAAAATAAATACATGTACAATGTAGTATGCTGCATGACAGAAAGTTAGTTCTTTCCCTCTAGGACGGCATTTGCAGACTTAGGTCGATCCAGGCACTTTCTGACAGTGCCCAGTAGGTACTCAACAAATGTTTTCTGAATGAATAAATAACAATAGAGGGAGGCAGCCCTCCCCTGTCATTGTCTTCAGTGCATCCATTAACATATAAACATTGTCCCATCTGGATGTCTGCTGTCATCAACCCCCCCCCCCAAATTGTCATCCGCTGAGATAGCTGCATCCCTGCATCTCTGCATTCTCACTGACCATCAGGTCCATATATCCACTGTCACCAAGACCCCACCACAGCATGTGTCCCTTATTATCTGTGGCCCCTTCCTAGCAGCACATGCATATTTAGGTGTTCTTCCGTGGTATTTTGGGTCTCAGGATTTGGTAGGGCTGCCCAAGTTATCTTCAGGAAATTCTACCCCCCTGAGACCATGCCATGGTGCCTATAGGTTTCTAAATGGAAACTGGGACACTATTATTTTTGGATCCACAGATGTAGTTGGTGTAATCTCTTTCTCCCTTCTCAAGAGTCTGCCAGGAAGGGGGTAGGGAATATCAGAACACAGATCTTAGAACCCTCAACCATACCTAATGTTCTAGTCTCAAGGATTTGCATCTCATCTTCTGTGTGTGTGTGTGTGTGTGTGTGTGTGTGTGTGTGTGTGTGTGTGTAGGGTGGGGGGTGATAAATGAATCATCAAATGAAATATTTTAGTCCAACTTCTTAAATGATGCATAGAATTCATACACAGCCAATCACATGTAGCTTGGAGAATCTTATGCTTTAGAAAACAGTACTGTTTTTCTTTCTGTTTGGATGCTTATTTGTAATGGTTGGTTTGTTAATATACTGAGGATAAATGGGAATAAAACCAGCACAACAGAAAAACGCGTTAACTTATACTGATTTTCTACAAGATGGCTGTGCTCTCTGCTCCATGTAACAATGGATGAAAGATGAACACAGTGACCTGCAGAGGAAAACACAAAACATTCACATACCTCATCTTCATTCTTTTTTTTTTTTTTTCAATTCTTTGAATATATTTCCAGAATTGAGGTTGCTGAATCATATGGTAGTTCTATTTTTAATTTTTTGAGGAACCTCTGTACTCTTGAGGTTTTTTTTCCATATTGGCTGCACTGTTCCCACCAACACTCATCTTCATTCTTAATGTAGTCACCCATAAGAGTGGCCCTGCGAGTGTATATTATGCTATATTCCTGTGTGTATGGACTTTTCCTCTTAAAAGTATGAAATAAAGCAATCCAAACATCATAAATATCAGAAAACCTTAGATACTGAGGAGACAAAGTAATAAAATCTTTTGAAAGAAATGGGAGCGCATGTGCCAGCTCCAAAGGAACAAGCCTGAGGGTACCCACAGAGTGTGCCTCAAAGACAAGAGCAGTAGAATAACTGCAACAGGAGACAGATGCCCACAGTCATCTGCTGTAGGGAGACCACAGCACAGGGAGTGGTACAGGGCAGGTGCTGCCACAGAAAGGCACTGCCCAGCTCCCACTCGCCTTCACAGGCACCAGGAACACCATCTGTGTCAACTCTATTGATACAATTTTCACCTTAATAATAATGACATCCTTCCGTTTCCTCAAGACACTCCAAATGCTACATTTCACTACATTTATTTATACCAAGCAATGTCTTTCTTTTCAAAATATATAGCAATGCTTATCTATAGTTACTATAATATTATTGTATATATTTGGAATCTAAGTAAGATGTTAAAAGCATGGAAGATGTGGTAGGATTGTATGTTTTTATTAACACTATTCCTTATAAGATGATATAGGATTTGAATTCCACACCAATACTGTATTGCATGAAACTCTATAATAATATAGTTACTTTTAAGAACACATATACTAAATTATGGGAGAAATTATGCTATTTTTAAAATTCCAATAGATTAATATTTAATGATTTCCTTTTTTTTCCCCAGCATTATTTCCTTTTAGGTCTGCCCTGTTGGATTATTAAGTCATTTGCCGATCTAAAGCAATACTGCACAGTAAAGCTTTGGTGTTTAAATAATAATTACTTCATAAAAGTCCATTTGTATCTATAGGGTACATGGAATACAGGCCTCCACAGGGTGGGTTTAGAACATCCAGAATCTATTCCTACTAACGTTTGACCCTTTATGTTTCTATCCACTCTGAGATGAGGCCTTGCTTATTCATGAGTAAGAACTCCACAAGTTTTTCCCAAAGGATGTGAAATAGGAAAGAAGGATGTGGAGAGAAAAGCAATAGTCATGGAGTGAGTAGAATAAGAAGAAATTATTTGCAACAGTAAGGAAAGAGGATGTTAACGGTATCTAGCCAGGGTTCTTACCTACTTGAAATGCCAGCAAACTGTGAGAAATGAGACATGGTGATGATTCACAGCCATGCAATACGGATGGTGGCATTGGCACATCACTTCGGAATTCACAGAGTCCATCTGGCACCCATCACCTCCTTTCATTCTTCCTGAGTTAGGTAATACTATTATCATCCTCAGATGAGGCTACTTGGTGAAGTGCATACAGGGCCACATATGTCTCATAGGACCAACCCATGTGTCATCTCTTATACTCTCACGCCACAAGGATATCAGTTGACCTACTAGGAACCCTATTCTATTATAATTAAGTTATAAAGAAGACTCCAGGAAAGCTAACAACATCTGGAGTCTAAGAACTTTAGTAGTGACTTTGTTAGTTATTATTTTTCCAGATTTTTTACTTCGTAAGTTTACATTTTCCCTATCTCTGCAGAGAAACTCCTTGCTATTTCCTTTATTCCAAACAAAGATTCTTTCAACTAAAAGACACATACCCAGAATTTTTTCTGAATTCTCAAATTATGATGTAAAAACTCCAACAGTGGAAAGAAAAATAGATATATTCCTAAAATCTTAGCTGTCCTTTCTACCTAATGACAGATACAGATGGTCCCCGACTTATGACGGTTCGACTTACAATTTTTCAATTTTATGAAGGTATGAAAGAAATATACAGTCAGTAGAAAGTGTACTTCAAATTTTGAATTTTGATCTTTCCTAGGGCTAGAGATCGATAGGCAATATGATAGCGTCTCATAATTCTGGCAGCACCAGCGAGCCCCCTCTCCCAGTCAGCCACAAAACCTTGAGGGTAAACAACGGAAACTCCACTGTGGACTGTGCTGCCAGATATCTTTGTATATCGTGTTCTGAGAATGTTTAAGGTAGGCTAGGTTAATCTACAATGTTCGGTAGGTTAGGTGTATTAAATGCATTTTTAACTTATATTTTTAATTTAAGATGGGTTTATCTGGATGTAACCCTATCCTAAGTGGAGGAGCATCTGTATACAAATATAAAATGTACAGTTAGTTCAGTTTCTTTTTGTTGTTTTCATCTAGATATTTGGTACTGGCAAATCTACACCCAACAAAACAGTTGATTCAGCCAACTCAGAAGCAAAAACAAGAAGTCACATCAGTCATGAGTTATGCACACAAAAATCATAAGTAATGAGAATTTTTCTAATCAACCAGTCGTCAAGGAGCCTTGAAAATACAGCCTCATCAGCACACAGCAAAGTTCCTATATCATCAATGCACTTGCCTATTTCAAAGAATTCTATAGCAATTGTAGGAAAGAGAAGTCTATTTTTGAATGCTGGCATGTATTGGAAAAAAACCCAGAATGATTAAGTCTTCTGGCATGTATTTTAGCTATTACAGCTGTTTGCAATATATATGTGCTACAATCTATATTTGAAATCTCTGCTGTTGTCATTCACCATCTGCCCATGATGGGGGAAAACGCCTATGTTTTTTGTTCATTGCTTATGAAGCTGCACACAGCAATTGGCCAAACCTGTGTTATTTTTCCTACTCTTTTTCAAGCATCTAATCAATAACTCAGAAATATCATAGTAAAAAGTTTAAAGTCACTTAAAGCCACCGGTGTAACTTGCCTTTTAAATTGGAAGAGGTGCAGGGCACCTCTCACAGTAATTTTGACCATCTGATTATTACTAACTGTTTGATAATATTCTGATTATCCAGAAAACTGACTTCCAGATCTCAAACCTCTGGAGTATAGTGGGGAAAGAAATCTAAAAACACTGAGAAGGTATCACAAGATCCACAGGCACAGAAGAGGCCCTTGTTAATTGATATCCATGTGCTCGCTTCGGCAACACATATACTAAAATTGATATCCAGTAGTGGAATCCTGCCCTACTTTCATTCAGGCATTTTCTCTCAAGACAAAATTCTCACTTGATTGGATTTTTGATAACTAGACATCAGTGGACTTATGAGGTTAAGATAGAAAGGCATGCTATTCTCCTGGAGGAGAACATATGATATTAGGTTGGTGCACAAGGAATTGCGGTTTAAAAGGTTGAAAATTGCAAAAATCACAATTAGTTTTGCACCAATCTAATAGAAGGGAATATGGACAAGCCATGGTATGTCAGCCAATGGGGAGACTAAAAAGCTGAACGTTATACCATGAATTTTGCTGAGTATTATATAACCTGACATCATAATGCATGCTCCTTACAACGTTCCTGAATCATTTCTAAAAGCTGTTATATTCAGAGGCCTCTATTTAAAAATGAAAAAAAATATATTTTTTAATTTAAATCTATTTCAATCAAGATTGTTTAACACTGATAAACTTGGGGAATTTAAAGGTTAAGTTCAATTATCAGTAAAATTTATGAGAAAATTATGCACTAAGGATATAATTTTAAAAGTCGCTTCTATGCTATAATAATTATGTAAAATTATATTATATCACTAATATCCATAATTTAAAACCATATAGATTTAATTAGAGTCCAAAATTCCAACCTCAAGAATTCTGCCTAAAATAAAAACTACCCCACCCATGATTTGAAACAAAGTTACACACCACAGAAGATGGTTCTCGTGTACTTTGACACAAATCATAACTTTATGAGACAACTGAATACAATTGGAATAAAAAAAATTAGACTTTTAACCACTTAGCTTCTTCTGTCTCTATAGTTATTTATAAATATATGTGGCAATGACACAATTATTCTACAATATCAGGAGTAGATTCTGTGACTTCAGGATTACTTTTTTTCACATCAGATGAAGCACTCTTTAGAACCACAGGTGGATTGGTCAGTAATCCATTCCTCTCTCTATTCTGTAAAATCTATCCCTTTATTAAGACAGCCTCATCCTCAGATTACTTAGATCCATAAATATTTTCTAGGCCTGCATCTGAAAATATATGTCAAGATTTGTAACTAAAGACTCAATATGCTTCAATTTAATTTTGTAAGTAAACGAGCCCCTTCTTAACTGAGATAAGCATATAGTCATAACTTCCACCTAGGCTGCAGTCAGAGATGTAATTATATCTTCCAGTAGAAGACAATCAACACTACAGACACAATTTTCTTCCTTGCCAATTTTGTAATGGTAGAGGGCTTATTTGGGAATCAGTTTATTGACAGGTTATATCCATCTGATAAAATAAATTGTTAAAACCTCTTTCTTTTCAAAATTCAGGAATTTGCTCTTTTAAAGGTCAAGAAATATTTCCCTTCTTAAATATGCATATATTTATCACTACATTGTCTTTATGAACCTTGGTCTGAAATTAACTCATGATTTGACTACTAAATAACAGAAAGCTAAAATACTGCATTACATATGAGATATGATAAAAAAAAAGAATGTTTAAATTTTTAAAAATTTATTACAGTAAAAGACACATTGCTATTAATTCCTCTCAGAATACTCCCCCTTGCTTTGAACACGCTTATCCCATCGTTCTTGCCACTTTTGGAAGCAGTTCTGGAAGTCCCTTTCCATGAGTGTCTTTAGTTGCGCTGTCATGGCTGCCTCCATGTCCTGAATCATTGTGATTTTGGGGAAGAGCCAGAAGTCACATGGTGCCAGATCTGGTGAATAAGGTGGATGAGGACACACCGCAATGCTTTTATTTGACAGAAATTGCTGTACCAGAAGCGATGTGTGACACGGAGCCTTTCTGTTGTGATCACAGAATACAGCGAATGCTACTGCCAAGTGCCATCCAATGTAAAGGAAGGGATCTTCAAGGCAGGGAAGACTTGGACCTTAGTAACAGTGTGTGACAAGTTTCAACTTGTTCAGTGCAGACAATCAGGTGTGAGCTATAGTTCAGAGAAGGTGTGTTTTAAAGTGTGCCGTAAATCATCATCCATCATGACAATGCTCCATGTCACACATCGCTTCTGACATGTGGCAATTTCTGTCAAATAAAAACATTATGATATGTCCTCATGCACCTTATTCACCGGATCTGGCACCTGCAACTTCTGGCTCTTCCCCAAAGTCAAAATGACTCAAGGCCATGGAGGCAGCCATGACAGCACAACTAAAGACACTCACAAAAAAGGACTTCCAGAACTGCTTCAGAAAGTGGCAAGGATGATGTGACAAGTGTGTTTAAAGCAAGGGGGAGTATTTTGAGGGGGATTAATAGCAATGTGTCTTTTACTGTACTAACTGTTTTTCATTTAAACGTCCACCGTATTGTTTGATCACACCTCATATTTTTTAAAATGTATCAAGTAAGGATAATAAAGAGCTTGGTTTTCTCATATATATTCTAGCTGGGACTTGCTAGGTAACAAATTTAAAAGATTTGAGTCTCCTTTACAATAATAACTCAATGTTTAGTATGGCCTCTAAGTCACTTAGCATATGATGTGAGAATGCTTAGCATAGTAACTACTTCACTGAAAGTGTGACATAAATCTTTGCTGATCCAAATTGAAACAAACTGTGATATACACATAAACAGATCAATGATAATACAGGATAATAATTGGTTTAACAGAGGTCAAATAGATTGATATGGGAAAATAGAAGATGTAGCAACTCATGCTAAATGGGGAGTTAAGAAGTTTTCACCAAAGAAGTTGCAATTGAATACATTCATAAAACATCTATTTAGAATCTAATAGAAAAAAACTTTTTAACTGTGTAAAATATGACTTCAGCTGGCTTTGTGTGGGGATTTATTTTACTTTTCTCCCTTCAAGTTTCTGATTATCATTATTAACTGCTTTTAAGTTTGTAGCTTTACTTGGTATGGTTGTAATCATAATTATCATTTTAGCTAAGACATCATGCAGTGCAAGTGTCTCAGAAACAAGATGAAGGCAAGAAAACACTCTATGTCTGTAAAAATTACAAAGTTTATGACCGTTATACTTCTACAGAGCTTGCTCACATTTTATGTTCAATGCCAACTACAGAGAATAGAAGCAAATCTCACCACTAACTTCTCAGAATTCATCAAGGCACTGCCATTGCCTGCATTAAGATCGAAGCTCTTGAATGGGCTCAAAGGGCCCATGATGAAATGCCAATTGCCTCCCTTTGTAGTCTCTCGACTTATGCAGCTTACTAGGCTCCAGAAATAATGACATTCTTAATATGTGTCTTTTCCCTTCTGCCTGTCAAAATTTTCTTTTTAGAAGTATCCTAGAGCCCTGGAGCCAGATTGCATGGCTGGAAATCTGATTTCACCACTCCTAGTAGTGGAACATCTAAACATTTACATGAACACCACAGGTCTCAACTGCCCCATCTGTAAAATGGGGTCTCACACGATGGTTGTGGGGATTAAATGAGATAATACATGTAGTTACATGCTTACCTGCCCACAGAAGGAAGCATTTTATATGTCATGATTGTTTTGTTACTTTAGAAGGTAATCAAAAATATGTACTGAATGAATGAACAGCATTACTTGTTAAAGAGGAGTGGCATAGTGGTTTCAGAGGCTGACAAACCAGGATTTGAATCCTACTTTCATTTCCCTTTCTATCTTTCTCTGTGTCTCATACACACACACACACACACACACACACACACACACACAAAGGAAGCATAAAGCACAGACATCAAAAGCCATTTAGAATAAGAGGTAAGCGTCCTTTTATTAATTCTTAAGACCTTAAACATGTGAAGAAAAGAAAGAGGAGGCCATGTAACAAAAAGTTCCATTATGTTCTGTCTCCTCAGTGTAAGGCGGAATGGGATGTGTAACACATTTGGAAACTCCCCGTGAGTGTTTTAAATGAACATATTTGAGACTATAAAGCAGGAAGCGACTTTATTGACATTTAACATTTCTGTCACCTTCTCTGTTGTGCAGCCTTCCATGAATTGCCATGCCTTCTCCCGCTTCCGCTGCAGAGCTCGACAACACTCCACATGTTGTATACGTGCACAAACCCTTCCTCCTCTCCTCTGATCCGTGCTCCACCCCTGGAATCTGGCGTCTAGCCAACCTGTCCACCAACTCTGGTATTGGTAAGTTCTCCAGTATCTCCCAACTCCTGAACCCAAAGGATCCACATACCCGACCCTTATCTTAAAAGATCTCTTAGATGGATTTCTGGATTCCGAAACCCTCCAACCTCTTGACTTCTCTCTTCTCATCACTCCCTTTAGGATTTCCCCAAACTACCCTACATTTTTCTTCCTTATCCATCTCTCCTTTCCTAACATCTAAATACTGCCCTCCTCAGAACTTGGCTTTGGCTCTCTGCTCTTCTCTCTCTCTATTCTCTCTCTAAGTAATCTCACCAGTCCTCAGGATGTGAAGGACCACGTATATGCTGATGCCTTCCAAATGGCATCTTTAGGCCAACTGACAACTCTGATAACTACCACAGATGTGGCAAATTTACTGTGTCCAAAGTGAGCTGCAGGTTCCTCCCCCGGTAATGTGTTCCTCCTCTAGGCTGCCCTTCCATACAAACGGTACCTGCATCATTTGCTGCTCATTCCAGAAATCTAGAAGTCATTCTCGGTTCTTCAGCATTCCCTATACTTCCCCCACAACCCTACTCAATCATTCAACAATATTTATAAAAGCTACCTCTAAAATATGTCCCTGATCTACTAATTCTCTCCACCGTCATTTCCACAATCATTCTGCTTCAAGACAGAATTATATCTCACTAGGATTACAGAGGTAGCCTTCTTTTTTAATGTTTCTTTGAACAGCTTTATCAACTATAACTGATAAACAAGAGGACTGGACATAGTCAATGTTTATAATTGGATCTCTACACTCCTACGGCTGAACCCCTCCTATCCATTCTCCACACTACCGTCCCAGTGATCTTAATGCGAGCTCCTCCTAAAGTCATTTGAAGGTCACCAGGAATTCTCTTACTCATGTTTTCTCTACTCTGAGGAAGTAACTATAACTTTTTTATTTCGATTTTTCTTCTTGAAATATTTACATCATTTCTAAACATTCATAAAATACTCTCAGTTTTCTTTGGAGGTCATTAACATAGTGATTGAATTAGCAGTAGTATTTCAAATTAAGCTTTCCAAAAGAGCTTTTGATTTGGATTTAATAAGACCACTATTATGTTACTATCTAAAAATAAAATCCAATTATGGTTGCTAAGATATAATAAGGCATTTCATTTATTTACATTGGATGAGTTAACATAAAGGATATATAATGACATATTTGTTTTCCTCTAGTAAGTTCTAAATAACTTTTTAATATTTAAGTGAAGGACACATTTAGAAATAAATATTCTTACAATGAATTCTTACTGAGAGATGTTATTTCTCCTGTTTTGAACACTCTTTATATTTTGGCTTATAGAAAATTAATATTTGTAAAAAAAAAAAAAAAACAAGTTAACTAAGAGTAGCATTTGTCCCTCATTATTTTGTTAAAAAAGATAGAGGCAGTTATTTTGGTTTCTGATGGTACCTGACTCTATATATGTGTTGCTTATGAAAAGAAGAATAAGGATGATCTGACTGAGCAGCATATTCTTATGGGTGCATAAGTCTATGTCTCAAGCACCTAAATAGAAAACATAAATATTTAAGTCAAGGGGGAAAATCAATCATTCAAGTTATTTGACATTTCATGGGAAAAATTTGCAACTTTAGTCTTTGACTGAATTTTACTGTTTGATACAAGAATTGTGTTTGGTAGACACTTTGAAATGAACATAGTGACCTGAGGCAATGTAAAGAATTTTTTTTTTTTTACTTCTGCACAATCACTGAAAATGTAGTATCATCAATGTTTGCTTTGTATCACATATAGACATGATCCTCATCACATATTTACAAAGGAAAGTGTAAATGACCTAAATACTTTCAAACAAATGGCATTTGCATATTTTTGATCTGACTTATCTGTGTTAATCACTCATATTTACTGAATTCATCAAGTATTTGCCCGGTTCTCCTGTTCTCTGTACACATAGTAATAAGTAAGAAAGAAAGTATAACTAATAATGGTTGGTCAGGACTCACTGGTTTGTCATGTTGGCTTAAGCGTCATAGTGCGACCTGGTCCTTGGTGGGAGTGAAGTAAGAGCTGGTCAAAATGGCGGCATCTTCTAAATTTAGCGTGGCTTTGAGGGAAAGAAGCTGAAAATTTACTTTTTAATAGGATCAGCAGGAAATCAAGGATGGAATGACATAATTTATCATTGAAAGCAAGACATTTCTGAAAGTGAAAGAGGATTGTTAGCAATTATGTCAAGACAACAGAAATAAAGCGATACTGTCCCACACAAAACAAGATGTAAGGTCACCCGAAGATAGTTTCACGGTAAGGAAATAGAAAGCCGAGATCAGGAAAAGAATAAGTTCCAGGAGGAATGACTATTTCTCAATTGCTGTCAGGTAACAGCAACCTAAATGATTGTCTCTAGTGATAAATGCGACAGGAGATGCCATTCTGTGATACAGCAGCCAGATAAAATACAGGACTCCAGTTCATTTGAATTTCAGATAAACAAATAATTTCTCAGTATAAGAATGTGTCAAACAATATTTGGGACATAGTTTATAATTTAAAAATTTCTCATTATCTTAAATTAAAATTCAACTGTGAGCCCTGTATTTTTATTTTCTACATTTGACAACACTATCGGGACCCCAAGGTCTGTTTCTAAATAACTTTCTGAGCTTGCAGAGACCACCAAGTAGGGACTGTGTAATTCCAAACCCAAGATTCCTTGCAAGATCTACAGTTTTTTGGGGTTTTCTTGGTTACTGTTTTGTTTGTTTGTTTGTTTGTTTGTTTTTCTAAAACTGGTTGAATGATTTGGCAAAATAGGAAGGCCCTTCTGAGATGCTTAGCACAAGACTCAGTGTCTGGAAGCTGCTGGTCAAAATGTAGGTACAGTCATGCTTGGGGAATGACTGAGCGACTCGCCCTTTGCTGGTATCAGGATTCTAGAAGGAAACGCAATCTGTAAGCACACTGAATGCATAGAAGGAAACCTCAAGAGGAGCGGTCCAACCAAAGAGCCAGTACAAACTAGGGTTATGTTCTGATGGGCCAAGTGGGTCAGAATTGAGTCCTCGGGCTCATTCAAGCCATGAGAGCTCAGAAAGCAGGTCCTAAAATGGGAACAGAAACAAAGCTCAAAGCCAGAAAGCAGGACTGTGAAATAGAGTCAGGGAGTTTCAATGTTTAAGAAAAAAATAGAGACGGGTTAGAAGTAACTAGGAGGAGAACAGGCAGGTCAAGGCGATATCCTCTGTTGGGACTGGAATATCTATAACTTAGAAGCATTCATCTTTCTGAATGACCTTTATTTACTCCGCCTAACATATTGTATTTTTTATAAGGAATGGCCAACTTTAATAGCAATAATAATGTCAATAGTAATAATACTAATAGTAGTAATAGCTAATTGATATTGAGCTCTTACTGTGCACCAGAGGATTTTCTTTGGATTAATTTCCTTAATTACCAAGTTCCTTCATCCCTCTGTCTTGATTTGATTTTATTTAGAAAGGGGGCAATTAGAAGGGGCTCCCTTACAGTGTTGTACAAATGAAATGAGATGTGTGTAAAAAGTTTAGCATCATACAGACCTGGTACACAATAAGAAGGGAATAAACAGCAAATGTTACAATTTAGGAAAGACTTAGTATTGAAAGATGGAAAGGAAACAAAATTTTCTGTTCCTGTAGTTTTTGCATTGATTAATTTTCCTCATAGTTTTCCATTTGAATATTGTATCAGATCTGAATTATGTGTCTCCAGAGAGTTCTTCATATCCACCTGCCACCTATACCCTCTGATAGATGAAAATAAACCACTAGACTGTGTTTCCACATGCTCAGTGGAAAGCCCTAGCTACCACCACATCGGGAGATAGAGACTGGAGTACCACCGGCTAGATCCTGGCCTGGCCAGCACCTTAGCCCCCATGGCAGGAAGCAGAGCAGCTGCAGTGCCCAAGTCCATTGTGAATGAATCCAGGGAGGATTTATTTGCTTCCACCACTTCTGGGTTCAACTGAAGAGTCATAAAACACAGCATTAAGTCTCTCTGATTTCCTGAAGGGGATGGGAAACATAATCTAGGGGTGTAAGGGAATTGATAACCTATGAGGTAAACATTGACCACTGGAGACAAAATACAAGGAGGAGCTAGCAGACAAAGTTTTCAGCCTTCAAAACCCACATGCACTTCTGTAAATTACACTAGGATCATATAATACATCTCCAGAGACATCACATGTGACCAAGCAGCTGGCTGCATAGTGTTTACTTATAAAAGAGTATGGTCAGCTCAGTCACACAAAGCTTGTATATCTTTCTTTCTTTCTTTCTCTTTCGTTCTTTCTTTCTTTCTTTCTTTCTTTCTTTCTTTCTTTCTTTCTTCCTTCCTTCCTTCCTTCCTTCCTTCCTTCCTTCCTTTCTTTCTCTCTTTCTTTTATTTTCTTACTTCATCTTCCCCTCACTCTTACTTCCTTGGGATTAAAAATTCCATAGATAGATGAGAGAGAGAGAGAGAGACAGACAGACAGACAGACAGACAGATAGATATTTAAATCCGAGTAGTTTGCCTCAAGCTATCTTACTAGAAAATCCAGGCCAAGATAATTGGTATCAAGAAAAGAAACAAAATTTTCTTCATAATCTTCTATCTATCCATCTATCTATGTATCTATCTAACTTTTTAATCCTAGGGAAGTAAGAGAGATGGGGGAAAAGAAGTAAGACCAAAAAAAACCCAAAAAACTAAATACCAGACTCTACAAAAACTGATCCTTAAGTGGGATTATAGAATAGATAATCACCTCATCATAAGTCAGTGATAGAGACCCCATTTCTGATGATAAATGAGTAATTCCACTAGAATGAGTGGTATCATTTTTTTAAAAACTGCATGTGATTGATATGGGAGCAACAATAATCCACTTTCTGGAGGAAAAGTGCCTCCCTTGTCTTGACCTTTGAAGTTGATCCTAATTGTTTGTCAAGGTGGCCCCTCATTCCTGGACTTGAAAATATCTTACTTTAACAAGTTGGGAATTCTGGAACTCCCTTAACATAGGTGGAAAGAAAGAATCAAAAAGCACGGGGAAGTGGGGGTAGGATGGATATATTATGTAAAATCTGAAAATAAACCACTAGACTGTGTCCTCCAAGAATACCCAGAAGACACTTCCTTTACTAAGGCAATAAGAAAATCACTGGTGAGGGAAGCACTAGCATATTTGGTGCAGCTGTCCTATGCAGGCTGGTGTTAGGTGGGAAACACTAACATGGAAATGAGCCCCCTATAATTAGTGGTGATGATAAGATTCCTAAATGTCAATGCTGGCAGAACTTAACCATTTGAGGCAGTGTGGACATAATTATTAAATTGGCATTAAGACTAGAACAGCAATCAGAACATCTCTGCCTAAGTTATCTGTAGTAACAGCTAATATATCATGGTGCCCCAGGGGGGAGATAGCTTGACAGCATAATACATGTTGCTTAATTTACATGGGCAAACAATCAAGAGCTGGCAATCAGAAGGCTTGCAGCAACCACCGCAACTGAAAATTTTAGTCCCTCAACCTGTTCCCGATCTAAGTCAGTTTGCAGATTCAGAATCCATTGATTAAAGGGAAGGTTCATTCCCATTGACAAATACTCCTGTGATATGAATGCAAGTATATTCTTATGATCCTTCCACTTGTCGTGATAACAATGAACTGGGAAAGTGAGGAAATCCAACAGTTAGAAAAGGTTAGCTACCTTCCGAGGTCTAAGGTGACACTAAGACCAGGAGATCCAAAATGCCAACACTGTCCTAGGATTGATTAGAGTGGGAGTTTATGAAGGCCAGGTGAAAAATGGAGTTTGGGTCCCAGTCTGACTCACACAGGGCACAATGGACACATCCTGCAATTATTTCCCAGTCACTGAATATATATTTGAGAGTGATATACTTACAAGCAGGAAGAACTCAAATTGGCTTTTGTATTTATATTTGTAGAGCAGGGGCCATTATATTAATATTAGGAAGAATTAGATAGAAATTCCTGATATCCACCCACCAATAGTCAAGGTAGCAAATTGAAAACAATCTTCATACAGAAAGGAATTGCAGAAATGCATCCATCATCAAAGGCTTGAGGATTTAGGGTAATGGCAGCCATCACAGAACTGTTGAGTTAATCTGTGAGACTCCTACAAAGACAAAACATGATCATAGTAAATAATGGTGGACTATTTATTATATGCTTCACTAGTTGGTGGCCTTAATCATAATTGCTTTGCCAGATGCATATCTTTAATGGAGTACATCAACAAAACATCTGGTGTTTAGTGTGGTCGTATTCGTGTAGCCAATGTCTTGGGAGGATTAGAATAAGGTTACATTTACATGGCAAGGATAGCAGTATACAGTCACAGGAATGCCTTACAACTATGTCAACACTTGGGTTCTTTGTCATAATATAGTCTGCAGGAATTTTGTCTTTTAATTCCACACACTATATTGACACCATGGCAATAGCGCTGTCCTAATAAGACACAGGCATGCTGAAGGGTAGAAAATCAACCCTACAAACCTTCAGGTACCTGCCATATCAGTTAAGTTTTTACAATTTGAATGTTCTGGTGCATATTAGCGTATTACATCTGAAGTAAAAGATAAGTTAATATACTTCAAACTTCCTACAACTCAAAGGGTGTAGTACAGTGTAGGCACCTTGGGTTTTGGAGGTATCACTTTGGATTTTGGAGGGACTATTGTTCCAATCATTTATGTGGTGAATTTGAAGGCTAAAAATTAAAGTGGGGTTGACAGTAACAGAGGACTCTGCAGCCTGAACAAGCTTCCCTGATTCAGAACACACGTCCTAGTGAACCCAATGGCACTAGAAGTATTCTTGGTATGTAAAGAAGTTATGTAGAGAGTCTGCAGTAAATAAAAATGTTTCCAGTGGACAGAACTGCAAGTCAGACACTTAGAAATTCATTGTAAACACAAAGAGAAAGATAGTGGGGGTATAACTATCCACTGAATCCTGGGCAGTGGTGAATGGCTTGGCCAGTTAATCAGGAGTTTGACAAAAATAAGGCTGAAAAACATGGGAAAAGAGTCTTAGGGATAATATACATGATGGAAATGGGCACAGAACATGCAGATCTGTATACCTCATGTTAATGCTGCAAAGAAAACCTCCACCTCAAAGGAAGCTCTCCCTACATGATGCTGTCTCCTATGGTATTCTCTCAGGCACTCTAGTGCTTGAATAATGACCTATTGTCACCAGGACCATGATGACAAGGATGGAGCGATGCAGGGATCCAACAGTGTGGGCTCCTCCTCACAGTGTTTTCTGAGTATTGTTACTGCCCAACTTTCCAACAGGAAAAATTAAACCGAGCCCTTCACATGGGAGAGAGACTAATGAATCAGCTGTTGATTTCATTGGGTCTCTTCTACTTTGGAGCAAACAGTGATACGACTTTACTGGAATCAACATAAATTTTGGAGATGGGTTTACATGCCCTGCCCACAGAGACAGACATGTTAAATCTGAAGGTAAAGAAAGTTAGGCCAGATATTTTACTTTACCTTTGACCTATAAAAAAGGCTTTTACAATCAAGACAAAAAAACGAGACAAAAAAAAAAACACTCAGCCATTCATAATACTCAGGCCTGAGGAGTTATAATATGCTTCATGCACAAAGAAATTTCTCACATTAAAAAAACAGAATACAAAAAATGCCAGAGAAAAACTGCTGATTAACCTTAGCCAAGGTGCTACTAAGACAAAGCCTAGGATGGAGCTAATATTCTAGCCTCCCTCACGAACTAATAGCCGTAAGAGGAGCTGGTCCTGATCCTGGATGTCTGAGTGCTGGGAGGAGGGAGTGGAGGCCACACAGAGATCTATGGGGTAAAATGAGATATCTTCTTATATTTTTTCAAGAGGCATCTGTTTCATGAAGTAAAGTCCGGGTATTTATGAAGCAGGGTCTGGATCAGATTATGTTTCAGTCAGGATCCCCACAGTAAAGGTATGGTACACCCAAAGAGGGTAATTCAAAAAGGATTTAATAAAGGATTCATTTACAAAAGGATGGGCATGGTTTAAGGAAACAAGAAGGGATCCTGCAATACCGCTATCCCCTTACCACCATCAGGTCCCAGGAGAAAAAGTGATGGGACAGTGACTAGACACCAGAATGAGAAAATCTGTGGTGAGGTCCACCTTGAGAAGAACTGTAACCTTTAACTTTTGCCGTGACAGTCAGATATATCAGAATGAATATATCTGAAATTTTTGTACATAAAAATAAGGTCATTTATGTACAAAGCAGCTCAAATTGTTATTATTAAATGCATAAAATAGTCAAAATATCAACTTTTTGTTTTTTGTGGCTTTCTGACACATTTTGAAAAAAAGACCTTGAAATCAATTAATGCAGTGAAAGAGTTAAGACATGTAACCAGGACACTAGGCAGAGAGGGAGCAAGGAGAGTAAAACCATAGCCTCACTCTCTTCCTCCGCTCCTATCTTCTGCAGGGCAATCCACTGGCTTAATCTAATCAAGATCAGAGGGCAGTAGAGTCCATCAATGAACTCCGTACAAGTCACCCTTCCAGGAGTGTAACCCAGCTGAGAAAGGTAGAAAGCACATTTGCAAGAGCAAACGGAAGATATTCATTCAGCACAGGCGGAATTTCACAGCACTGTACATTTCTTTGAGTTAGTCTAGTTCTCCCAGGATAAAATTTCTCCCTAAGTATGGATGGAAAGTATCTAAAAATTCCCAGTGTGTGGAATAAAATACATAGAAATGGAGTACTCTTAAATGTACATTGTTAGATGAAAGCAACTAGTCTGTAAAGGCCATCTACTATAACTGGACAATTAAGTAAACAGATGACAGAAAGTAGGAGTCAAAATGAACAAACTTAAATATTAATCTCATCCAAAACCACCCTCACAAAAATAGCTAGAATAATGTTTGACCACGTCGCTGGGCACTGGGGCTAGCCAAGTTAACATGTAACCTCAGCCATCACACCTTCTAGTATATGTGCTGCCGAAGCGAGCACACATCACACCTTCTTAATTGACTTAAAGAGAGCAAGACTGCCCTTTTTCTTCTCTCCAAAATAAGAGATAAAAATCCAATGCCCTTCCTCTGGGTCTATGTCACACTATCAGCTATTGACATTCCTGTTCCAAGCAGTTCCTCCAGAATGTCTAGACTCCTCTTTAGGTAGGCTGGTTAAGGGTTAGTGGGGGTGACAGTTACAGAAAGTTTGGAAAGCCCTATAACCTTGGAAACAGGACTCTGACGTCTTGAAAATGCAGGTGCACCTATCTTCTTCAACTTTAGGAATCAGCTGATACTCCTGTATAGAAGAAGTCCTATTGAACATGCTGGCAACTGCAACACAGTATGTTAAATATGATGATAAAGGAGGGGAAGATGTATTAGGGGTATTTAGAAAGATTTCTAAGCCAGACTGCAGAGCTTGGGGAAGGCTTAGCCCATTTGGACTAAGCTAGGCTGAGCCAAAGACATGGAAATTCCAAGATGCGGACGTGTTTGTGCGTCCTGACCAACGGAGGATGCCTTTCTTGCTGAGCATCGTTACGGTGACAGAGCCCCTACAGCCACGTCTTTGGAGTTACTTGGTGTTGATTTCTTTTTTTTTTCTTTTTTTTTTTAATTTTATTTTATTAAATTTATTGGGGTGACAATTGTTAGTAAAATTACATAGATTTCAGGTGTACAATTCTGTATTACATCATCTATAAATCCCATTGTGTATTCATCACCCAGAGTCAGTTCTCCTTCCATCACCATATATTCGATCCCCCTTACCCTCATCTCCTGTGTTGATTTCTTAGCTGTACCTCCCAAGGACACAATGGGTCCTCAGATTGTTTTTCTCTAACTGCTAATAATATTCGAAAGTCATTAAAAGAAAGAAAAAAAAAGAAACTAAACTAAGCCTGCACTAGTACATATAAAATCATGTCTTCATTTTTCTAATTTCTTAGAAAATTACAACCTAAATAGGTGCGCTCTCCGCTGAAATCTATAATATGCCTTTATTCTATTACATTTATATGTATTACATTTATTTTGTTATAATATACAGTACTACCATCCCTCTCCATGTTTATACTTTACTTCTACACACACACACACACACACACACACACAAAGATTGAGAATATATACCAGAGGGTAAGGGGGGTGGGGGGTGGGAGATGAGGGTAAGGGGGATCAAACATATGGTGATGGAAGGAGAACTGACTCTGGGTGATGAACACACAATGGGATTTATAGATGATATAATACAGAATTGTACACCTGAAATCTATGTAATTTTACTAACAATTGTCACCCCAATAAATTTAATAATAAAAAAAAAAAGATTGTGAATATATCTTGCACTACTGCTGACCACCTATGGTGTGGTAACTGTGGTTTGCTGGGAAAATAAATGTGAATTGCTAATTGGAATGACCAAAAATTCATTCATTCATTCATTCACTCATTCATTTATTCATTCATTCTAAAAATACCGAGTTAGTACCCTGAGGTGTCCTAGGTTCGGTGCTCAGAGTGGTCGATGCTCCCATGTGTAAACATAATGCCTGCCTTGACGAGCTCCCAGTGTAAGGGCGGGACGGACAAGGAGCTGGGCAACGTGAGTAGTGTAAATAGTGCCAAGATGGAAGTTGAGCAGAAGGCACTAAACGAGCACTTCAGTTTTCATTTCTACTGTAGGTCGTGTGGATCAAGAGCTTTCACTCTTCACAGTTTAAGTAATGCTGCCATTACTTTCTCCATAACTGTCCCAAAGTCAATTTGATTTTCAAGTGTATAAATGCAACTGTCTAAATATAGTGTGTCAAATAGTTTTATTTCTCATTGGTATTCTTCCTAATGGCGATAGAGAGAAGAGAACAGCCTGACCTTTCTCACAAAGTCTAAAGCATCTGCTATAATCCTCTAGAAAAATAAGAGCAAAGAACAGAAAATAGTGTGGATGGCAGACTAACACATAAATAAACTGTTTATACATGTTCTCAAAGTAGACTTGTTCAAATAGTTCAAAATTGTTTCTAAAGGATTATCTAGCCACAAACTTGGCAAAACAAGAGTGGTATAAATCAAACACTTTTACAAGATTTTTTTAAACTAATACTGTGTTTCTGTGAGCTGTCAATTAGCGAGCTCAAGGACTAAAAGTAAGTCAAATTAAAAACAAAACAAAACAATAGAACCCCTATTAGGTCTTAGTTTAGTAAAATAACTTTAATAAAAGTGTCCATTTTGGCCTTTTACAAAGACATTGTCACTTAAAATTGAAATTTCCTAATTTTTAGCTTTATTTCTCATTATGACTCTGAGGAACGCCTTTTAAAAATCATACTCTTCTATTTTAATGCAGCACCAAAGATGCAAATGAAATTTAAAACAACTTAGGAAAACTCAGGCTGTTTTGGCACTTATTTGGCTTCCATTTCTGGTTTTATTGGACAGACGAAAGGGACGTGAAAAAAAAAATTTAATTTACTGGTGTGTGTGAAGACTATCCAGAAATGGGTCAGTCATATGCTTAATTGCATAAGCAGACACTTATATATTCAAATTTTAAATTCAGAGAAAAATATTTTCCTTCTTAAAACATATTTCCCCCTTAGACCTGTTGTTTTGTCCTTGTTCTGTATCTGCTTATCATTCTTTTAACATAAAGCACAATCCCAAAGGAGCGGAGCACTCAAGATTGGGAACACAGGAAGTGGACAGACCTCTGATATGGAGGTTTCAGAGAGGTGAGCTGTGGGTCAGAGGGAACAGCATGAGGCACGTGAGAAACCTGGGGAAGAAAGGCAAAAGCCCTTCAAAACAGAAGTAACATGGTCTACATCGTGATTTGTCTGAGGCTGGCTCCAACAGGAAGAATACCTATGCATCCAAGAGAGGACCACCTGATACGTCATTAAGCAAGTGAGCTCTGGAGTTGGATTCCTGCGTTCAAATCTAAGCTGTATGACCTGTGACTAGTTCTTAGCCAATCTGTGCCTCATGTTTTGTCACCTATTAAAGGGAAAATTCTACTATCCATCTCATAGTATTTAAGATGACTAAAGGCTTTCACACGAGTAAAGTGCTTAGAAGAGTGCCTTGCACACAATTAAACATTCAATAGGTATTAGTTACACTAATGCTACCAGAATCTGAGAAACCAGCACATTTATTGATCTTAGAGGTTAGGTCAGGTTCGACAACTGTGTTTCACCTCATTACTTTGGAGACCTAAAAACAAGGTTTAGAAGTGGTAAATGACTTGTTCAAAGTCACACAAGTGGTAAGTAGAAACAGGCAAGACTGAGGTGAGGATGGTTTTCTGTCTAATCAGGACTACAGATCCAATAAAACACAAGAGCCTTCCAGATACATACTACTAGGAAAGGAGAACTATTATCCACTAGAGCAGTAATTTAGTAAACAAAAATGTCTGATTTAAAAAGCTACTGCAGTCACAGATCCAAGGTGGCAGAGTAGATACATACTGTGCCCACTTCCTTCCATGAACATACTAAAATTACAACTAAATTATAGAACAATCAACCTAGAGAACTATCTGAAGTCTGGCTGAACAGAAGTTTGATAACTAAGGATGTAAAGAAGAAGCCACATCGAGACTGGTAGGAGGGGCAGAGATGCAGAACAGGCTGGCCCCAGACCTCCATGTGGCTGTTGAGAATCAGAAGGGAGTTTCCCTCCAGAGGAGTGAGGGACCCAAGCCCCACATCAGTCTCCCCAGCACAGAGTACTGGTGTGGGGAAGAGGAGCCCCCACAACATCTGGCTGGAAAAAAACAGCGGGGATTCCCACCATCTGAGTGGGACAGAAGGCTGAGAGAAGCCCAGATGTCCTCCTACATGGTCTGCTCACCAACTCACTCGCTTGCAGGCATTCACCTTGGGCTCCAGTGGAGGGACGGTGACTCAGGGGACGTCAGAGGCATATTTGGGGGTGGGGGGGAAAGACTGAGGTATGTGGCTTCAAGGGAAGGGCTGGAGGATAGTCACCGTGTTTCCTGTATGGGATCCTTCTCCGATGTAGCTGGCAGGTGAGTGCCATCTTTCCTGCGTTGAGCCCACCCCACAGACCAAATCTGAATCTGATTGGCCTAGTTAGCTTCACTGCTCTGCCCTGCTGACTCATTGGAAACTCCCCCGGGGCCAGAGGCACTTTCTCCACAAGCAGCCAGCCCCTTCGCATTGCACTCTTTCTTGGAAAACTATCCGAGTCCACAGGACCTAGGTGGGTGGTGACTGGCATCTGTGTGCTCTGAGACATTTGCTGAGTAGCTCCAGGGAGTGTGGGGAAAAAGTGGAAAGGATTAGGAAGCACAAATTGGTTATTAAAAAGTAGTTATGGGAATGCAGGGTATAGCATAAGGAATATAGTCAATCACATTGTAATAAACTGTACATGGTGTCAGATGGGTACTAGATTTGTTGGGATGATAGATAAGAGGGGGTTGGAGGGCCTGGGGGAAAAGGTGAAGGGATTAAGAAATCAAGCTGATAGTTACGAAATAGTCATGGGGATGTAAAGTAAAGCATAGGGAATATAGTCAATATAGTCAATATAGAGTGCCAGGGGAGTACTAGACTAGTCAGTAGGTCACTTCTTTTTTTGAGGGGAAGGGGCTGGATTTGCAGGGTTTTTTTTTTAATTTATCAGGGTGACAATGGTTAGTAAAATTACATAGGTTTCAAGTGTACATTCCTATAATACATCATCTATATACCACATTTTGTACTCACCACCCAGAGTCAGTTCTCCTTCCATCACCATATATTGGAGATCACTTCTTAAATTTGTAAATGTCTAACCACTATTCTCTACACCTGAAATTAATATAAAATAATATTGAATTTCAACTGTAATTGAAAATTTTGAAAAGGAGGGAAAGGTGAAGGGGCATAAGAGGTCCAAATTTCCAGGTATAAAACAAGTAAGTCATGGGGATGTAATAGAAAGCATAGGAAATATAGTCAATAATACTGTGATAGAATGATACAGGGTCAGATGGTTGCTGAACTTATCATGGTGATGACTTCTTTAGGTACATAATTATTGTATACCCCTGAAAGTAATATAACATTGTATGTTAACTATATTTTTTAACAATATTTTTTTTAAATATAAAAATAAAAAGCTATTCAAAGGAACTGTGATCCTAACTTAAGGTAACTGCAAAAATATAGATAAATCTCTGGAGCTGTAGAAATTGTCCGTACTCACAGATTTTATGCTAAAAACAGAAGAAAGAGGCCTGAGAAGAACAGATACAATAGCCTAATACAGTAGTCTAAAAATATACATAATTTTGAGACATTATAATGAGCCCTTCGGCACCATAGAGAAAAGCTCTATGGTAGTCTTTCAATATTAAAAATAAATAAATAAATAAATAAATAAATAAATAAATAAATGAATGAATGAATGAATGAATGAATAAGCTTGAAGGTTAGGTACAATTTTCTAGGCTACAGCATGTTCTGTCTGTTCCAAAATCATCAGAGACCCATAATCTACTGGCATATAAGACACACCTTCATTTGGTCCATAAGACACATACGCATATCTTGATTTTGGAGCACTCTGGCCAAATGTCTGCAAAGTAAAAATATCCCAAATACTTCAAATTATAACTAAATGGCATTAGTCTCTTTTTTTCATACTGAGACTTAACTTGAAAATATAGCCCAATTTTTGCTTCTATCTTCTTCACGCTCCCCACGCAGTCATATCATTTGCACAATTATAGATAGAGTCAGATTGTGTCAGCAATTTCCTGTATGCAACCAGCATCGCAAATGTTTATAAGACTAGTTTTTGTGAGGGAAAAGTATGCTTTAAGCTGAAACACAGCAAGTAAAAATTCCATCACTTGAGAGCAATTTCTTTTAATCTACCTTGCAAAAATGTGATGTGAATATATAAAAAGATACTAGCTAATTTAAGGCATATGACAAGGTAGTGTAGAAAATGAGAAAAAAGGGATGGGTAAAACAGAATGGACTCCAGAGAACAAATTTATTTGAGATATGGGTCTTAATGGTGTATATTAAAAGAAACAATAATGTACACATAATATTTGAGCACATTGAATTTAATGGCATATGCACAAAAAGGGTGAACATAACATTTTGGGTCCACAGACACAGAAAAGCCTGTAGCAAAATTTCCTTTAATAAGCAGACAAATAATTGAGGCCAACATAAGAAATGTTAAAAATCTGACCACATGGCTTAATGTCTCTTCACAAGCTTTCACCACATGCAGAGAAATACCTAAAAAATATCTCTACACAACACACATTTCTTACCACTGCATATATTACCACTCCACATATCTGTTCAGAAAAGCATGTAAAAATGCATTTGTACATTCCCAATTATTTTAAGCACCATCTGAGAAAATCCTTGAGAATTAATTTTTCAACATTGACTGTATTTAAGTGTAGGAAAGAAGGGAAATATTATCACTACAGATTTCTGAGAATTCTGAAACTGAGAGTACAAATAGTTCAAAAAATATTAGGAAAATGGCCAGAGATTCTAAATGAAAAGATATTTGAGAAGTTCAAGAGACTGCAAAACAAGGTTTCAGTTAAGTAAGAACATGTTAGCTCAACTATGAAGAAAAGCCACTAAATCCTCACAGGTTGCTCTTCTTCAGTACAATCAGATATTTAAATAATATACAAAAGGAAGTAAGGCATAACTAAGATAGAAACACAGACATGCTGGTTAGACTCTGTGGTAGGGAGAATAATGGTCTCCAAAGATGTCCACACCCTAATCCCTGGAGCCCATGATAATGTAAAACTTGCATGGCAAAAGGAATTTGCAGGTAGGATTAAACTGAGATGGAGATATCCTGAATCATCAAGGTGGACACAATCTGGTCACATATCCTTAGAGTTGTAAATCCTTTCCCTGCTGTGGTCACAGCGTGAAGTGACTACAAAAGTAAAGTCAAAGAAATGTGATGTGACTAGTACTCAGTCTGTCACTGTTGGCTTTGAAAATGAAGTAAGGGGGCCAAACAATGTAGGTGGCCTCAAGAAGCTGGAAAAAAAAAGCAAGGATTCTTCCTGAGAACCACCAAAAGGAATGCAGACCTGCATACACCTTG
The DNA here is from genome assembly GCF_036562045.2 of Rhinolophus sinicus. Classification (NCBI taxonomy): domain Eukaryota; kingdom Metazoa; phylum Chordata; class Mammalia; order Chiroptera; family Rhinolophidae; genus Rhinolophus; species Rhinolophus sinicus. The sequence goes on from NC_133757.1 coordinate 119,212,910, forward strand.
ATCTAAGCCCAGTGAGGTCAGTGTTGGACTTCTAAACTACAGAACTGTAAGATAATAAGCCGGTTGTATTTTAAATTTGTGGTCATTTGTTACAGCAGCAATAAAAAATGGATATGATTATAGCCAAATGAGTTTAGGGTTAAGGAAAATTCTTAGGAGAAAAAAAAAAAGATAATTTAAACTGTGTTCTGAGAATGAAAAAACAAAACAAAAGGAAAAGTAATGACAAAATGAGGAAATGACAAAAAAGGAGGACAGGGCGAGGCAGAGGAGAAATGACAGAAAAAGCAGAATTAACTGAGGAAATGTATGTTAAATTGGTTGGTACAAGGCAAAGCACTAGACTAATACTAAACAATACATCCATAGAGTTGGAATTCTTAGAGATCTGGAACTAAGTCTTATTTGTCTAAATAACGACAATCCTGAACACAAATTGAGTAGACCCTCAGTTTTTATTAAGCAATGTTCATCTTGCATTATGCTCCTGAAACCGCCAGCAGACAGAATAAGCTCAGAGCAGAAGTCATTTTCAAAATGTTGTCCAAAGGACTTTTAGTCAAAGATCTAAACGAGTCTATACTTTCTAGCCTGGGTGGTTTCTTGGCAGGATATTTAGAGGTTATTCTCATAAAGACCATAAAAATTTGAATAGTCAGAGATTGGGAAAGGAGCTAGATGATTAAAGATGGATAAAATTAGTTCTGACTGTAAAACAAAAAGTGAAGAAGGCGATTTACACATTATAAACTATGAGGTTAAGGTTAATAGGAATGATTCTCAAGATGACAATTAAAAATATTTTTGATAGCTAAAGAAATGTAACATTTAATTATAAAACACTGACTTAGATTCCATAAGAATAGACTTACTGATTTATTTTGTTTTATTTTTTGGCAAGGTTGCCATTCTTAAAAATTAGAGAAATTCTTAAAATATAGTGCTTCTGGATTTTAATAGATTTTTAACAAAGTTTCACAAAATATTCCTGGGAGCAAGATGGAGACATGGGGCTAGAGAATTCATCGTTTAGGTGGACTTCTTCAAAGGTCATCGCAAATACTGGGAATTAAAGGGCACGTGCCTCTTGGAAGGAGATGTTTAAAAGCATGACCACCACACAACCCTCACTGACCTTGTCCTAAATAGTTCAACATTTTAGTAATATGCAAGATGAGCATATAGATGGAAAGTTGATGAAATAAAACCAGGAGGAAGAGCAAATCTAGACAAAGGCCAAATCTAATTACACAAATTATGACAAAAACTATTTACAGAGAGACAATAAGTCATAGGATAAAGAAGTAAGGTTATTATGTTAATAGTGATAGTTCTGTCACTACTTGTTATGTTATCTTGGGAATGTTACCTGAGCTTTCTTTATACCAGTTACTCCATCTATAAAATAGAAATGAAAATAACGTCTACCATATTTAAAAAGATGGTCTATGTGAAAAAAACAAAATTTTAAGCACTAAACATATATATTTTTATTATTAAATGCAAAATAATCTACAATAAAATAAAAACAATGGGAGCTTAGCATAAGGAATTCATTTATTTATTTGTTTATTTATTTATTTTTATTTGTATTATATATATTTTTATAACATAAATATATATATATATATATATATATATATATATATATATATATATATATATATCTTAGAAGCCATGCAAGAGAAAAAAATGCAAGAATTTTATATAACTGTAACTTTAGTAAAATATAACGATTAGCTGTGTCTGCCAAAATAGATAATGTAACGTAAGCTTTGGTGATGGATAAAAAATGTTTGAGTCAAAGGGACTTTAAGTCAAAGATCTAAATGAGTCTATAGTTTCTATCCCAGGTGATTTCTAGGCTGGTTCGACTATTCCTGGGGAACTTCACTCAGTGCTATACACTGAATTTTGAGAAAAAAACAGACAAATTATGGTCAGGCATTCAGATGAAAGAGACCAGAGGATGAGAAAAATAATATTATGAGAAATGCTAAAGCAATGAGGATATTCAGCTAAAGAAAGAGAAGAGTCAGCCATCTTCATACAGTTGGATGGCTGTCATAAGATACTGGTTTTAGGATTCTCTAAGAAAAGAATGAGAACCAATGAGTAGAAGTAGGTAGAAGTAGTGGGTAGTTAGGTTTCAGGTCAACATAAACTTGTGACAATAATAATAATAATAATAATAATAATAATAATAATAAAAAAGAGAAGTAGAAGAAGACCAACGACAGCAGCTAATGCTTATATAATGCCTACTAATGCCGAGCACTGTTGTAAGTACTATGTAATAAGCAGTTTAATCCTTATAACAATCCTGTAAGAAGGTACCAACATTGTCTATCATTGACAGTTGAGGTGTCTGATGCAGATATAGTCATATGACGTCTTGTTCAAATAGATGAACAAAATGACCTTGAGAATTTTTCCTTTCATTCATTTAGCAGCACTTCCTGGGCAATTTTTATGAGCCAAGTTCTGTGCTGGGAAGTTGAGATTAGCAGCATAAACTCTGATTAAGTTCCTACTTTCATGCAGTTGATAGACAGGTGGAGTGTACAGGCATTAGCCAAATAACTGATTGTAATTGTGACTGGTTCTACTAAGGAGATGTACATGATAATATTAGAATATATCATGGGGGAAAAAGGATATATCATGAAGAATTATTTTTTTTGTCTGAAATATCTAGGGCAATATTCTCGAGGAAAATACTTTTAACCCGTGTTTTGCCATCTATTGAAAACATGTATATAGTCACCCGTATGTTCACTCCCTTAGCCGTTGGTATATCATCAAGGTCCATGAGACCTAGTTTTAGTTTTTGAACTTTTTTGATAAGAAGTTCTAAGTATTTGTAAGGACTGATATTCCTTGATACTTATTTTTTTTTATTTTTTTATTAAAGGTCTTGCAAAAAACAAAGAGAAACATTTATTTAATGGAATGAAATACATTCTACCTCACAATTAAAATATGGGCTCATTCAACCTTTCTTATAAATCTAAGATAGTTTTTATCTTGAAACAATTTGCAATTTCATCATTCTAAGCATTGTTGCATAAATTATCATTGATTATTTTCAGCTAAAAAAGATTAAAATAATAAGAAAACAGAAAAAAAATTATGGAATTATCTAGAAGGATTATGAAATAGCAAAACAAATCCTCACTATTGTATCATCCTTCAATTTTTATACTGAGTCGACCAAAGTGTTATATCATTATCTTTTAAGAAAAGATTAGAGAAGACTGGAGATACGATCTTTGTTGTCTGCTTTTAGCTCTCAGCGAACTCAGCTGAGAATGCAGAAATGTTATTTTCTTCTCATATTGGCAAGAGAAGAACATTGACAGAAGATGATGATTCACAATTATTTGATGACTCATAAGATGAATGTAAAGTGACTAATAACAGCTCTAGACTAGAATGATGATGATGAGACTAATAGTGTAAGTGAAATCTCAGACTACGAGTCTTCATATGACGATATTGTATATAAATATTCTCAAATTCAAAACCAATGAGTGAATGATATTTTTAAAGACAAAAGAAAAATAAATATAGTGGATTTATTCACTTAGTCATTTAACAGAAAAGACTTAATCATGTAATACTTGGGGAACAAGAACTGGGACCATCTCATTTTGCTAATAGAACACATGACAATATCCTTTCATCTTTTGTGATCTTATGATTCATAGGTGGACAAATGCTGAAGACATGTGTATACAAAAGTAACTGGAAGAAAATAAATGATGTAAAATGAAAAAAATGGATTAACTATTATAATCTTTGCCCATGAATTTCAAAATGAAAACATTCTGCAATTAGTGAACAAAGAAGATGGCCACCGTCAAAATTTCAAAAGGTTTTTCAAGTACCACATTTCGGTGATGCAAGTGCAAGAACCAGATATAATAATAAACTGAGATCTACTAGAGATGCATTTAAAATCTGAAATCAGTATTTACAAGGTAGATATGTTCCAGGTACATGTGTGGCAAGTGATAAACGTCAGTCTCATTCAGAGGGCAGTATCCATTTCAGGCTTATATATATGGCCAAAAGCAAATAAATAGGGAATAAATATTTGGGTTTGCTGTGTTTAAATAGTTACTAAAATTTCACATAAAGTTGTTTTCACTATTCCTTTATTCTTCCTTCTGTATTTGTTACATGAACTAAAAATGTAAACAGTAAAAAGGATCCATTGGTCTCAGATCAGGTAAAATGGCAATAGTGCTGAAGCTCAGTGCTGACGACTGAGGGTCAGAGGAAGGTCCCAGGCAGCAGGAGCAGGGACTGTGATGGCTTCACAAAAGCTTCTCTTCCCTTCAAAGCCTGATTCCAAGGTTGTGTGCTTTATACTCCTTGTACTCTTCTTCTCAACCTGACTTAATTTAAGATGTGTGTTGCACTCTCTATTCTTATAATGGTCCTTGAGGAAGTGGTATTGATTTCTCTTTCTAATTTCAAAGTAGGAATTATATTGGAAATTCAACTCGAAGAACCAAAACAGAGCATGTCAGCAGTCACAATTTAGATTGAAATTTTTCAGTAAGAAAATGCTGGACACTGAAAAAAAGTTCCACGTGGCTTAGGCTTGGATGGTACCTCTGCACAACAGCACAAACTTCCCCCACAAAATCAATTATATATTCAATTTCTAGGGCTCCCATAACCAAGTACCACAAACTGGGTTGCTTAAAGTCACAGAAATTTATTCCATCACAGTCCTAGAGTCTGAAAGTCTGAAATGAAGTATAGGCAGGTAGACAGGCTGCTTCCTTTGGGGAGAATCTGAGAGAGAATTCAGTCCATGCCTTCCTCCTTACTTCTGGTGGTTGCTGGTAGTCCTTAGTGTTGCTTGTCTTATGTGTGCATCACTCTAATCCATCTCAGTCTTAGGTGGTCATTTTCCTCTTTGTGTGTGTCCAGTTTTCTGTGTCCACATATCCATCTTCTTATAGGGACCCCAGTCACACTGGAGTGAAGACCCATTCTGTTCCAGCATAACCTCATGTTAGCTGGATTACAACTGCAAAGACCCCGTTTCCAGATTCACATTCATGGGTTCCTGGTGAAGGTGAATGGGGGGTGGAGGGTCAACAATGCTATTCAACCCAATACACATTATTTTTATCAAAAATAACTCATTAATTCGGGAGATGTATAACCCCTTACAGAGAAATGTAAGTATCGCAAAGAGAACATTTGATAATTTACAAAGATAAAGAGTCCAATATTTGAATAAAGTGCTTTAAGCTAAATATTGATACAGTAAATAATATAGTTGAAAGATTGTTTTTAGTTTTGGCTGAAGCTTCAAGTGTCTTATAAGAAATCTAAAATAAACTAAATGTGAAATTTGAAATGTTTTTCTTTTCACTATCTGTAAAAGAAATTTTTTTTTGGAGGGGGCAGATTATAACTCCTAACTTTAGATCTTAATCAGACTAGCAAACATCTAGTTCTTGCTTCATCCTGCATCTCAAGAAGAGGCTGTTATGTTACTCGTTGTGTGTTTGTTTTTCTTGTATAGGACTTACACCTCACTCTGGTGGGCAACATCAGATACTGTCAGATAATGCTGAAACACAAGATACTTAAGAGCTCAAGGATCCATTTGATCACATACATTTCTGGATCTCAGAATATTATTTTGTTCCCAATGGCTTCCTTATCAAAATCTGGATTTCTTCATGTCAACTTACATTTCTATTTCTGTTTTATCAGTGACCTTCTGTTTCCACAGTGTGCAAGACTCTGTGGGGTAAATTGTCGAAATACTTTGTGTGGAATAACACTCATGAATCCTGTTAACAGTAATGGGACTAAGGTGTGGGCTCCCCAGGCAACACTGGGAAGCCACACTGCCCTGAACTGCCCCAAATTATTATTCAAAGTCTTTAAGTTAATGTCATTATCAGAAATGTATTAATGACAACTAATTTCATTTCATATTTTTCTCCTGGCAATTACTCAGTCTTCAGTGATATTGTATAAATTGGAAAAGAAGAAAACAGAAATCTCTTTCTCTTAGAGAAACACAAATATGTTGGGGCTCATGTGCTGAATGAACAGGCAGGAGGTGATACAGTCAATGGTGAGTGACGCATCACGTTCCCTGGAGCAATCTGTGTGGCATCTTACAATCTTTTGTGATGTCTCGTATGGTTTCTGCTATATTCCACTTCAGAATTATCCCATGCTAGGATGCATTAAGGGCATGAGGCTTTTCACGTACATAACCTTGGTGATCACCCTTTGCAGTCTGCTGGTAAGTAGAGAAGCTTGCTAGACTGAAACATATCCTGTTATCTGATTTTCAAGGGAAGCTCTTTGGCTCTAAATATGCACTGACTGACATCTCCCTTGTATTAGCTTCTTACGCCGATGAAAACACTGCCGAAGTGGTACTGAGCAACAGACCATGACTAGGACGCTTCCCCCACTAAGTCTTCCAGCCAGAAGAAACCAACAGCAACTCACCTTCCAAAGAATGGATGGCTTGAGCCATGTCCTGGTAGGCAGATGGGTTCTTGGTCTTCTTCAAGAAGACAACGGTCCCAGCTATGAGTTGGTAGTTCCCATCTTTCTACTGTAATTACCACAAAATTCTTCCTACACAGTGTTAATGGCTGTTTCAACCAGCAGTATGTTTTATCAGAAAATAATTACATCGACTTATAAAATACAAAGAGAATTCTGCATAACTTAACTGTAACATTTTCTAATTAAAAGGATATAGACAAAAAAGAATATCTACACCCTCCAATTAAGAATCTTATTCCATCATTTGGTCATTAGGATGACCACAGTGGATTGATTGCTAGCTGTTGCTACCACTTTTTGTTCTGAAACACAAAAAGTAGAGACAATTTCTGTATAATTCTGTTAATTAAAAAGTAGATTGTTCTGTAAGCACTTGCCCCTATCCCACGACCCATACACACACACACCCATCAGCACACACACACCCACAAAGCAAAGGACTACTTTAGATAAGTTACATGTTTGAAGGAAAGAAAGAAAGATCTTTTCAAGATTCACTCAGCTTTCAAATATTAATGTTCTTGACCAATGAAATAAAACTTGAGAAAATCTTAAATATTTAGCTAAAACAGGAAAAATGATACAGTAAAATGTACTATGTACTGTTCCAGGTACTTGCATGTATGCGCTCATTTAATCTTCAAAATAACCCTATAAAATTGCAACTATTCTTATCCCTCCCCAATAACATATGGAGATTTTTTTTCTTAAGAACATTGCACACATTTCCATGTGATTTACTCAAGAAGCAATTATAAATACTATAATTTTCATGTCGATCTCTTTTACGCTCTAAATATCTTAGTCCTCAAAAGTTATTTGTCATCTGTTTGAATGTTTCATAATCGATACATTGAAATGCAAATTTCACATATAGAAAATATATGGTTCCTGGTTTTATTGAAGGAGACAAATATGAAGTGAATACTATTACAAATCTCTTGAAATGCTGTGACAAGAATCATTTTTCATGCCCTTTGTTTCACTCCCCCTTTCTAACCCTGCTGGTTGCCCATAACCCAGCAGATTGCTTCATATTCTAATAATCATAGTATTCCATCAAATCGCCATAACAGGTTTTCCTTCCCCCACTAATGATGACGAGCTGTCGAGGGTTGCTAAGAGAGTATAAATGATTTTATATAGCTAATTGCCCATGACCATCATACACAAAGAAAGATGTCCCAAATAATCAGCACAACTATTGAGAGGGATATTTACAGAGCTAGACAGAAGAGGATAGATTTGGGTAACATTTTGCACTTTAAATCTTCAAGACTTGGTGAATGGTTGGATATGGGGCTTGATGCACAGAGACAGCATAATGACTGCCAGTTTTACAGCTAGGCCAGTGCCATCACCAAAAGAGGAGAGTCAGAAATTGTCCACCTTTAGGGAAGAAGCAACAGAGAGACTATGAGAATACGATAAAATGATTCACATGTACATGTTCATTTGATTTTTATATATGCAGTCAAGCGGGTTATGAAGTCGCAAAGTGAGTTGCTGGATCTAAACTGCTGCATGAAACACCTCTTATACACCACTTGGCACCTCTTAGACCACTTAAATTCTATTGGCTTTACCTCGCAGTCCATCCCCTCCCTACCTTAGAAGTTACTGCCGAGTCACCTTCCACAGGCTCCCTGCTGGTGCAACCTGACAGCACCCACCTTGTATACATACACCTATTGTTTCCCACCCCAGGGCTCTTTCGATGCCAAGGCTCAGAAAAACCCACAGGAACTCACGGGCACTCACATATGTCCAATCTAGAAATTCGAGGAAATTAACCTCTATCCAATGACTCACCCCTGATTAAGGGGCAATGGGATCCAATAGATAAATGCTTTCCCCTTTGATTCCCTGGACAGAGAATTCTCAGGTAAATGTCATAGATCCTTCCTATGGGATAAGAGCAATGTGTTCCCTCACTGTGGCCACTGCATAATGCACCTTGTGTCATTCCCCCTTCCCTGTGTCACTCTTTATACCCCTCCCCGGGGCCCAAATAAACTACATGCTGGGCTCTGCTTCATATCTCATGCCCTGCTTCCTGGGAAGCTGAGTTAAGGCAGTGGCCAAAGTGAGTTTTAAATTTAAATAGCAAGTGAGAAACTATGAAGCATAAAGTTTTTGAAACAAACCCAACAGATTATGATGGTTAACTCAAATTACTGAAAAGTTGAGATTTACTTTATTTCAGGATTAACCATGGTGCTACTAATATCAGAGAGAATTTGAAAAATTAATAATACTGCAGTATAAGATGGTAAATTCCTGTCTTTTATGCTTTACTATAGGCATTAGTAATTCAAAAGTTGTTGAGCATAATATTACTTTAAATAAATATTGGCAAGTCAATAGCACATGCAGCATGAGTAACTTTATTATTAGCAAGTTCTAATGTGTTATGTTGTATTTTCTGCTTAGTTCCTTTCAAATAAGAATGCAGAAAATGGAAGACTTTTTCATTAAATAGTGTAAAAAATCTGTATTAATGATATTGAATCCTGAATGATTTCTGAAGATATAAACATATCTTTTTCCTCCCTTACAAAGGATATTAAAGAATGAAAATATAGATATCTAATAATTTATATAGTGGTGATGCCTATTTTCATAAATGCATTAGGATATATGACAAAATAGTCCAGATTTAAAATGTCACAATAAAACTAAAATTATCACGTTTAAAAACATGTGGATTAATGATAATTATTCTTAATATCTTGAATAATTGCTATTTTTGTAATCTTTGAAAGTTTTTAGTTACAGATATTATAGTAGAAAAATAAAAGCCCAGACAGTCCCAGTATTTCGTGAGCTTTCCTGACAGTAATCCTGCATAAAATGAGGCTTTTTTTATTTTGCAAGAGCCTATTTGTGAAGCCCCTTGATAAAGTTTACATACATCACAGATGATTTATGGGTGGGAAACATGTTATTGTTCTGTGAGTCTCTTTAAAAGCTACTTTCCATTGATACTATTTCTTAGAACGGAAAGCTGAGTAGAAACTTGTAAGAACCTGGTGTAAATCAACCAGACCGGGAGGCATTAATATTACTAGCATAAATGGATAGCATCAATATGTCGCAGCCCCTAATACCGTATAGTGTGTAACTTCAGTTCTGAGCCTTTGAAGAGATTATAGCTTACACAATTAACCATCCCTTCCTCTTCCTCAAGGAATCACATCTTTCCTCGAGGATGTTACATACCCCTGCCACCTAAATATAAGTGGGTTGCTAAGCATATGCCAACACCAGAACAGACACCCAACAGTGGGACTACAGAAGCAGAACTCTGCACTCTAATCTAAGAGTGTTCGGGTTTTATTCAGCACAGAACCCACATGTTCATCCCAAAGGCACTTGCTTAGGGGAGAAAATGAGTCACAGCATTAATTTTCAAAAGCTTGGAGATCTTTAAAAGTACCAAAAAATGATACAAATAAAATTCTGGGATAAGGAAAACATTTGTTTGTTTGTTTTGTTTTTACCATTTTTACCATTTCATGAAGCCTCACATCTCAATTTAGTTTAGTGGCTAAATCCAGAAATGCCACTCCGGCTATACTTAATGCCTGCTATTTAACTGCAAAAGTTTAGACAGAATTTTGCTTTCACATTAAGTTGCCCTGCAAAGTCAGTTATTTTACAAAGTTGTTCCTTACACAAGTTTTCCTCTCCTGAAATGAGAAAATATGGATTATTAGATTTATCCCTTTAAACGAAGCTTCAACAAGGTCTTACAATTAAGAATAACAAATCATTATCACCTAACGCTAGTAAGGTGGGCTTTTATCAAAAAGACAAGAGATAGCAAGTATATGGAGAAAAGGAAACCCCTGTACACTGTTGGTGGGAACGTAAATTGGTGCAGCCACTATGGAAAACAGTATGGAGGTTCCTCAAAAACTTTAAAATAGAACTACCATATGACCCAGCAATCCCACTTCTGGGTATTTATCCAAAGGAAATGGAATTATATATCTTCACTGCCATATTCATTGCAAAATTATTCACTGTAGCCAAGATACGGAAATAACCTAACTGTCTGTCAGCAGATGAAGGGATAAAGAAGATGAAGTAAAAAGAAAATCCGGCTATTTGCAAAAACATAAATGGGCCCTGAAGGCATTACGTCAAGTGAAATAAGCCAGACAGAGAAAGACAAATATTGTATCATTTCTACTATATGTGCAATCTATAAATAAATAAATAAACAAACAAACAAACTTATAGGAACCGAGAGTAGAATGGTAGTTACCAACAGCAAATGGTGGAAGAAATGGGAAGATGCTGGTACATCCTCCCATTTCTAAAGGGTACAAACCTTTAGTTAGAAGATGCATAAGTTTTGGGGACCTAATGTACAGCATGGAGACTGTAGTTAATAATATTGTATGATGTACTTGAAATTTGCTAAGATAATCTATATTAAGCATTCTCATCACAAAATAAAATAAAATAAAAAATGTTAACTATGTGAGGTAATGGATGTGTTAATTAACCTGACTGGTAGTCATTTCACAAAGTACCAGTTCGAACAATTAAGTTCACGAAATTGTTGCAACTATGTCACTAACCGTTTTTGATATCAGAGGGATTATTCATTACGAATTTGTACAAACTGGACAAACAGTTAACCAAGTTTACTATTTGGAAGTGCTGAAAAGGCTGTGTGAAAAAGTTAGACGACCTGAACTTTTCACCAACAATTCACGGCTCTTGCATCATGACAATGCACCAGCTCACACAGCACTGTCTGTGAAGTTTTTAGCCAGAAAACAAATAACTGCATTGGAACAGCCTCCCTATTCACCTGATCTGGCCCCCAATGACTTCTTTCTTTACCCAAAGATAAAGGAAATATTGAAAGGAAGACATTTTGATGACATTCAGTATATCAAGTGTAATACGACGACAGCTCTGATGGTCATTCCAGAAAGAGTTCCAAAATTGCTTTGAAGGGTGGACTAGGCACTGTCATCGGTGCATAACTTCCCAAGGGGAGTACTTCGAAGGCGACCATAGTGATACTCAGCAATGAGGTATGTAGCAATTTTTCTAGGATGAATTTGCAAACTTAATTGTCTGACCTCGTATACATGTATCAAATCATCACACTGCATACTTTAAATACATATAATTTTGTTTGTCAATTATACTTCAATAAAGCTGAAGAAAAATAACTAATACTTTTTTAAGAACACATTATTTTCTGAATTCCTGAAAGTTTCTTTTATAACATCCCATGCTTTTCAACAATTTGGAGGATTTAACTTATCACATGGAATGAATATTAGGCAGTTATCAAATACTTCATCTATTTATGTTTTTAATTTCCAAATTTTATCTATACTTATATAAAAGATTAAAAAGTAATTCTAAAATATTAACTCTGTGTTTCAATTCACTTTACACTACTATTTTTTTTAATCCATCAAGTATAGCAGTGAAATATAATCCAGATCTATGTAATAGTGGAAAATAAGTATTTTGAGGAGTTTGCATAGAGCCACATGTCTCATGTAGAACCAGTAATGTGTTTAGATCACAGTTCAAGCAGAATCCTCTTTATCAGCAAACCAAACAAAATGCAAAGCAAGTAAGCAAGCAGACCAACCAAAAAAAAAAAAAAAAAAAAAAAAAAAAGGCAAGAACACTGCAAATACTATTATTTAATTATTTGGTGAGGTTTTTTTAAAGCAACATATTTGGTTCCATCAGTAAAATTGAGGCAGTGACCAACTCAGGTCACCTAATCCTATAAAACATGCATTTGTTTTGAACATTAAAAATGGTCATTAAAGCCAATGGATAGCTCGTATGTGCAGCCATCTTGCTTCCCTCTCTGAAAACCTGAATCCACTCCCACACCGTCCACTTCCAAATCTCTTCCTCTAATTCTGTGCTCTCTCTTGAGCCCAAGACAAACATCGGTAGCTGCCTGCTTGGCATTTCCATCTAGATGTTCTCCTTAGTTTTCCAATTACAATACATTTTAAACCAATTTACTTTTCTCTATATTTAAATCTGTATATTCTTTTCTTCCCTATATTTGAAAATAACTCCACCATAATAACCTTAGTGGAAAAAATTCAGACTTATATTTAAATTCTCCATCACTGATGCTGGAAACCGTGGATATGCGAAAATGGTCAAACTTTTTTAAATGACACCTCTCTATCTACCACTTGCCATTTGTAGAGTCACCATCCTACATTAGATGTGTAGTATGTCACCTAATTTACAGAAACCTCTATTGGCTTCTTTGGGAGCAGGACTAGGCTGGAGTCCCCTTCCTGTTCAAATCTATTGATTACACCACTGCCAGATGACTCTTCCGAAACATAGCTCTGAAGGGATCCCCAACGTACTGAACGGGATCCACAGTCAGGCCCTTCATGACACAGGCCCATCCAGCATCCAATCCCTTTGGCTTTACATCCCTACCAAGTGCAGACACTCCAGCCAACATGGGTTGATCACCATTTAACCACTATCTCCGTTATTTACCTCCTACGAGCTTTTTACTGGAAAGATTTCATGGGCTGACAATTCCTCTTTTTAACACTCCAACCTCTTTAAATCCTATTAGCACTCAAGAACTACCTCTTGGACTACCCAACAGTGCTTGATATAATTCTCCAGGTAACTCATATGCAACATGGATTAAATTATGCATCAAAATCCTGAAGACACAACAATAAAATCTAGCTTTACTCCAGGCCCTGTGCGGAGAGGTGGTGGGAAACAATTTGATGGTGGGAAACAATCAGAGAGGCAAATCTTTTGAGTAATGAAGTAAAGTCTCCCAGGTAGAAATCTAATCAAAAGTTACTCTTATTTTCTCCTAACATCAGAGCGATTGAAAAAAAATTCCTCCCATTGCAGCTGCGGTAAACTTTTTTTTTTTTTTCCTGGAGGCATTGACATGCATTTTGAAGAGCACATAAAGAACTGTCTCTCCAGCGTCGTGCAATTATGTGTAGTAACAAATAGACATAAAAATAATGCAGTGGAAGTTGATGTGTCCGAGAGACCGCACATTAACCAACTGCATGCAAATAAACTAAAAATTCTCTTAATTAGTTGCACTATGTTGTACAAGAAAGAGACCAGCACAACATTTCAAAAAGCTGCATTCAGGGGGAGATATAGCAAGAAACTAACGGATGATGCAGAATCAGACCAAGATATTATTCTAGCAACTCCTGTAAAGATTTTACTTATAACCTAGTGACAAGGGATTGGTAGGCCAGACTCACATTATAGAAATGTGTATGTATCATTTCCAATTACTCTACATAAGTATAGAAAGATAAGTATAGACACATCTATAAATTCCTTAATTTTAGGTCTCTAACTCTAAAGTAGAATCACACCTTCACTTATTTTTCTCAAAATTTGGCAAACTATAAAACTTCTCATTTAATAATCCAACATTTCTATACTGAAAATCATGAATTTCTAAAGTGAAACAAGTTTTACAACGGTTTTTATTTGATTTTTACTACGCTGAGCACTGGGCATTTTTAAGATGGAGATGAAAGCACATTTACAACTGGCATAAATGATAGCAGCAAATGTTTTTAAATGAATTCCAGGTTCCTGATCTTGTATAATTAATTGCAACTTAACTCTATAGATAATCATGATATCAGAGAGCCAGGTGCCATTTTTAATTTGGTCTTCTGTAAGGCATATTCTTTTTTATTCCTGTTTTCTGCCTCAGAAATGACATTAACTTGATAAGATAAAGCTGCAGTTGATAAAAGAAGGCACAAGCAGGCGTGACAGTTATATCGTTGGTGTCTTAAACTTGGAAAGTTTCCAGTATTTCTATAGGATTACGGCAGGGCATTTAGGGCTCTGGTACTTAAACACTCAAACAGTCAACAGCTGTCAGGCTGCCAACAGTCTTTTTGGTAGCAGCTGTGTCTGCTATCACTAGCTTCTTTCACACAATTGTAGTAAACCAATGGCAAGCAATTTTTGTTGTTTTCTTTCTTTCTTTCTTTCTTTCTTTTTCTTTTTTTTTTTTTTTTGGCCTAGGCTATTAACAGATCACTGCAGGGGACATGTGAATGGGAGAGAATGCTTGTTTATTAGACAACTGAGAGAAGCAGGGAGAGAGAAACATTAAAATGTATATTTTATTAACTACATAGAAAATTAAAACTGATACCTCCTTGAGAGTGATTTAGTTTCTAATTCTGATGTTTAGTTTTCACTACATGCTCACAGGTGGAAATGAGGCATGGGTAGTCAAATATCTAAATTATGTGTCACATGTAAGTTGTTATCTTTCCGACCATAACCAACTTACACTCCACCTCCACTGTCTCCCATCTCTGCATTTGGAGCATGAGTCCATCTCCTCCACATCATGGGCAGCTCATGGCATTTGAAGAAGGTCAATATGTTTTAAGAGACCTCCAAGGTTCCACAATAAAAATGAAAACGAAGGTAATTGACCTTTTTTTTTTCTCCATGGTATTCATTAAGAGTTTACCCTCCTATTTTTCATTCTCCTTTATCTTTCTTCATTTATCCTTTTCTATCCCGAATGGAAAATGGAGTAGCATTGGATCAGTGAAGCGGATTGTAGAAGTGGAGGAGGTTAAAATAGCTTGTACTAGGTGACATCAAAGGTGCTCCATTTTTAAGGTCTCAAAATAGTCTTGACATCCAAACTCATGCTGTGGTAACTGCTATAAATACATATGAAAATGGCAGAAGGAAACAATCTTAAGTGGCTCACAAACTACCTTCAGGATCCCCTACAAAACAGAGGCAGCCACAGTTATTCCTTGGTTCTTCCTAAATCCTTCTTCACTCTATTTCTTCCCAGTTCAAGATTATTTTTTTATTACACTTACCTCCCAAATTCCCAACCCTATCTAGGACAAACTCAGTTAAAACTACCCATCTGTAATGCAGGGTCTCTGGTCCCACAGAACGCAGGATATAGTGAGGTCAAAAAGGAACACCAACGGAGCCATAGATAGGGGAGTCATACCTCTATGTTCTTGCTGGCAGCTGGATTGGAGACACAGAAAGCAGGAGCCGCAATCTGCCATCTGCTTCTCTGCCAACCAACCAACACCCTAGCGTAGCCACAGCAGTTACATCAATGGCTAATGGCTAACCGGTTACAGCTGATGGCCATCTGATCACAGCTAATGGCCATCTACTACCCGAGCCAGCACCTTTCCACGTGAGGCCAAGAGCCTGGAAACTGCTCTCTGGGACTCTGTCCCCACACCATCCTTCAGCATTAACTGCCTCTCCTCCTGATTACTAATCCACAGTTAGACACTAAAATTGGTTCCAGCTGACACTGAGTTGAAATGTATATAAAGCAATCCATGTTAATGTCAATCAGAAGGGCCATCAATGGCTTGGCTTGGATGGTACAAATAGAAAGAACCCATGTGTAGGGATGGAGTCCCAGAGAGCTTCCAGGTTCTCGACCTCACGTGGAAAGGTGCCAGCTCAGGTAGTAGATCAGATGGCCACCAGCTGTAACCAGTTGGCCATTAACCACTATTGTTTTGTATATAACTGCTGTGGCTACGCTAGCAAGAGCAGATTGCAGCTGGCAAATGCGGTTAGCAAGGGGATGTGGATTGCGGATCATGTTGATCCTACTTCCCGTGTCTTGCCCAGCCGCCAGTGAAAGTGGGGTGTAGGAAGACGCCTCATTGGGGTACTGGCAGATGTTTGCTTTTGTGTCTCGACCAGCCGCCATCGAGGATATAGTGGTGTGACTCCCCTACCTAGGACTCCATTGTTGTTCCTTTTTGGCCTCACCATATCCTGCGTTCTTGTGCAGGAAGAGGGAGCTAAGACCCTGCATTACTCCATGGACTGAACTATCTGAGCGAGACTAAATGTATGAAAGACTTCTAATAATCAGAAGAATATCTTGCTATGCTGCATGAATTCAGGGTTAAAATCAAAGCCTTTCCTGCCTCACATGGGAACAAGTGCCTACACAGGTGGCATATGAGACACTGTCACTGTGCCACGGTAGGCAAATGCCAGGAGAGAGTATTCTGGTGGAAATAATCAGCCTGAAATACCCAAGGGTGCTTATGCCATTTCTAAATTAAATATTCACACAGAGCTTAGACTTCAGCAGAAAATAAAAACCAGGTAAATCATACCAGAGGGAAGAGTCAGAACAAAACTTAAAGCAAACTATTTTCTAACATCTGCAGTCAAGTGCTCTGCTGGAAAATGTGAAAGATGGATTCCCTCTGGTAGCAAATGAGAAATTCAGTGGATGTATTTACATTCTGTATATATTCATTGGAACATATGGCTCAATGAATTATTCTACATGATAAATCTCCACCGAGGCAGCCTGCTACCCACTCAGGCCCTGAACCTTCTGAAAGTGGCAAAATCTCCTGCCAAGTGGTGTCATTCAGAAGAACAGAGGGTAAGAGAAAATAAATTGCACACAGTATTGGCTATTCAAGAGTGTTCCTGTGATCTACATAAAACAAGAGGGATGATTCTGTCTGACTTCATCTGAGAGGTTTTTGTTTGTTTGTTTGTTTGTTTGTTTTTGTTTTGTTTTGTTTTTTGGTGGGGGAGGCAGTGTCTATTTTTTCCCTACTTGGCAATTAAAGGGGAAGCTGGTAGTATTTAGGAGGCAGACTCTGGTTTCCAGACGCATCCCAATCTGCTCCCATCTCCCTGGATCTGGAGTATTTTGGACCTCCTCCAGCACCTCTTGGCTCCGTGGCCCAAACACCCTGAGCTGTGCTAATGAACAAGAGATGCTGACAGACCTCGGAGACACACTCTTTCAGTGAGGACCTCCTTTGTGCATGGCTTCCTAAACCTGACTGGGAAAACATCACTCTCTCCTGAATCCCATCAGAGCAAGGGATTTGCAGAAACTGGATGTGGGCTGTGAGAAAGACATGGGACTAAAGGAGCATCAGGTGTGCTCAGTATCCAAAGCCAAATTTTAGATAAATAATGTCTTAATAGTTATCATCTATAAGGAGATCTCATATACTCTTCACAGAACTGGGAGAAGGAATAGTGTCACTCTTTCTGAGTTACAGCTCAGTCAGATGGCCAAGCATCACTTCAGTCTATTTCTATGTCACATTTCATATACAGAGTGGACACTTGGATATGAAGGAATTAAAGAACTACACAGGTTTCAGTGCTTGAAACAGCTACCTCTGGATACGCGTATATGGGCTTCCCATATAAGACAATTGTGGAAAATTTGAAAAATTATACACTCACATTTAATTATTAACCACTGAATGCAGTTAAAAGGGAGAGAGGTAAAAAACTCTACCTATAATATAAACAACAACAATAAAATGGAGTCGCAAATTAGTGTACCTATTGATTGTATCTGAAAATTGTGTTCTTTTCCCATTAGGAACCTGTAATATAAATGAAAAAGACATAAGTTTGAGAATCATGTTATCTTCTAAAAAGTGACAAATTTATGTGTTTTAAAAAATTTTTTTTTAATTGTTAGATTCCCAAAAATCTAAATTCTGCCTGGGTAATTATGTGGTGGTGACCAATTCAAAACTGTAAACTGAAAAAGAAAGTACAGTTGTCACATCCTCTAAACCATTCTCTGCAAACTAACACCATCAGGGATCCTAACTGGCCAGTTATCGTACGACACCAGCATCATCCCCACAGCTGCTAGTTTAGCAGTGGGACTGGCTCTGGCTGAGTATAGATTTGATGACCTAAAGTGTTTACAAAAGATATCTATTCCTAAAGTTTAGATCTATGGCTCAAGTACAATGAGCTGTTTTTAAAAATCATCCTGAAAATATGAGGTGTGATCAAAAACTACAGTGAATGATTAAATTTTTTTAAAAATTATTACAGTAGGACACATTGCTATTAATCCCCCTCAGAATATCCCCCCTTTCTTTGAACATGCTTATCCCGTTATTCTTCCTTCTTTCTGAAGCAGTTCTGGAAATTTTCTTTCATGAGTGTCTTTAGTTGTGCAGTCATGGCTGCCTCGATGTCTTGAATCACTTTGACTTTGGGGAAGAGCCAGAAGTCTCATGCTGCCAGATCTGGTAAATAAAGTGGATGAGGACATATCATAATGTTTTTATTTGACAGAAATTGCCATACCAGAAGTGATGTGTGACACGGAGCCTTGTCATGATGGAGGATGATTTATGGCACACTTCAAAACACACCTTCTCTCAACCGTAGCTCACACCTGACTGGCTGCACCAAACAAGTTGAAACTTCTCACACACTGTTACTAATGTTCGAAATGCCACTTCCTGTATTGAAGACCCCTGCCTTTGCATTGGATGACACTTGGCAGCAGCATTCACTGTGTTTTGTGATCACAATGGAAAGGCTCCGCGTCACACATCACTTCTGATATGGCAATTTCTGTCAAATAAAAACCTTATGGTGTGTCCTCATCCACCTTATTCACCGGATCTGGCACCGTGAAACTTCTGGCTCTTCCCCAAAATAAAAATGACCATGGAAGGTAAATGTTTCAAATCAATTCAGGACATGGAGGCAGCCATGAAGTGCAACTAAAGACACTCATGAAAGAGGACTTCCAGAACTGCTTCAGAAAGTGGCAAGGATGATGGGATAGGTGTGTTCAAAGTGAGGGGGAGTATTTTGAGGGGGATTAATGGCAATATGTATTTTACTATAATTTTTTTTTATTTGAACATTCACCGTATTGTTTGATCACACCTCATACAATCTAAATAAAGGAACATGGTGAAATATCAAAAGAAGGCAATGTAGTTATAGCTAGATCAATGCAATGAACTTGGGACTTTTTAAAAGCATGTATAAAACATAGAAGGAAAGTCGCATAGCCCAAACCAGACAAAACACATTATCACAAACCTAGAGGGAAAGATTAAGAATATAATTAGGATGGCAAAAGCCCTATACTGAGGCTTCATCTTTTTCAATTCTATTGAATTTATTGGGATGACACTGGTTAATGAAATTATATAGGTTTCAAGTGTATATGTCTATAATACATCATCTATATATATCGCATTGTGTATTCACCACCCAAAGTCCAATCTCCTTCTATCACCATGCATTTGACCCCATTTACCCTGTTTTATCTTCCCTCCTACCCCCTTGTACTCTGTTAACCACTAAACTGTTGTCTGTGTCTTTGAGTTTTTTTCTTGTTCATTTGTTGCTTTCAGTTTTATATCCCATATACCTATGAGTGAAGTCATATGGTTTTTGACTTTACCCATTTGACTTACTTCACTTAGCAGCATATTCTCAAGATGCATCTATGTTGTTGCAATGGCAGTATTTCATCTTTTTTATGGCTGAGTGATATTCCATTGTAAATATGTACCACACATTCATCATCCAATCATCTATGGAAGGGCACATGTGTTGTTTTCATGTCTTGGCCACCATGAATAGTGCTACAATGAATATGGAGGTACATATATCTTTACAAATAAATGTTTTCCAATTTTTCAGGCAGATACCCAGAAGAAGGAATTGCTGGGTCATATGGTTATTCTCTTCTTAATATTTTGAGGAACCTCCGTACTGTTTTCCATAGTGGCTATACCATTTTACATTCCCACCAGCAGTATATGACGGTTCCTTTTCCTCCACAGCCTTTGCAACACTTATTACTTGTCTTGTTAATAATAGCCATTCTAACAGGTCTGAGGTATCTCATTTTGGTTTGGCTTTGCATTTATTTCTCTAATAGCCAGTGAAGTTGAGCATTTTTCATTTATTTATTGGCCGTTTATATGTCTTCTTGGGAGTAGTGTCTGTTCAGGTCTTCTGCCCATTTTCAAATTGGATTGTTTGGTTTTTTGTTGTTGAGTTGTATGAGTTCTTTATATATTTGGGATATTAACCCCTTAATGGAGGTGTTGTTTGCAAATACCGTGTTTCCCCAAAAATAAGATCTAGCCTGACCATCAGCTCTAATGCATCTTTTGGAGCAAAACTTAATATAAGACCCAGTATTATTATATTATATTATGTTATATTATATTATATTATATTATATTATATTATATTATATTATATTATATTATATTATATTATATTATATTATATACCAGTCCTATAGTAAAATAAGACTGGGTTTTATATGTATTAATTTTTGTTCCAAAAGATGCATTAGAGCTGATGGTCCGGCTACCTATTATTTTCAGGGAAACATGGTCTTCTCCCACTCTGTTGGTTTCCTCTTTGTTTTGTTGAGGGTTTCTTTAGCTGTACAGAAGCTTTTTAGTTTGATATAGTCCCATTCATTTATCTTTGCTTTTACTTCCCTTGCCTTTGAGGTCTAATTCATAAAATCCTCTCTGAACCCAAGGTCCATGAGTTTAGTACTTATGTTTTTTCCTATGTATTTTATTGTTTCAGGTCTTATATTTAGGTTTTTTGATCCATTTTGAGTTAATTTTGGTACATGGTGACAGATAGCAGTCTACTTTCATTGTTTTGCATGTGGCTTTCCAATTTTCCCAGCACTAATTATTGAAGAGGTTTTCTTTTCTCTATTGTATGTTTTTGGCAAATTTGCCAAAAATTATTTGACCATATATATGTAGGCTGATTTCTGGGCTCTCAATTCTATTCCATTGGTCTGTGTGTCTGTTTTTCTGCCAGGAACATGCTGTTTTGATTATTGGTGCTTTGTGCCATAATTTGAAATCAGGAAATATGATACTTCCAGCTTTGTTCTTCTAGCTCAGGATTGCTTTGGCTATTTTAGGTCTTTTAGGGTTCCATACAAATCTGATGATTTTATTTTGTTCTATTTCTTTAAAAAATATATCATTGGGATTTTTATGAGGATTGCATTAAATTTGCATATTGCTTTGGATTATTATGGCCCATTTCAACCATGTTGATTCTTCCAATCCATCAACACAGAATATCTCTCCATTTCTTTGTGTCCTTCTTCATTTTTTTTTTTTAAATAATGTCTTGTAGTTTTCAGTGTATATGTCCTTTACATCTTTTTTAAAGTTTATTCCTAGGTATTTCATTATTTTTTGTCGTGGTTGTAATTGCAAAAGGAATTGTGTTTTTAAAATTATTATTGTTATTTCTTTTTCTGACATTTCATTGTTAGTGTATAGGAACACAATGGATTTTTTATACATTGATTTTGTATCCTGCAACTCTACTGCATTTGTTTATTGTTTCTAATAGTTGTTTGGTGGAGTCCTTAAGATTATCTATGTAAAGAATCATGTCATCTACAAAAAGTGCAATTTTACTTCTTCATTCCCAATTCAGATGTCTTTTATTTCTTTCTCTTGCCTTATTGCTCTGGCTAGGACTTCCCTCCACATCCAGAACACTACAATTTGTCCCGGACTGCACATTTTCAAAAGACATTGACATGCTGGTGTTATACAGAGGATAGCAACAAAAATAATAAAGGTTTTACAAACTATGTCATCTGATGAATATCAGAATTACAAAGACTAGAAATGTGAAAGCATAGCAGGAACTTACAGGCTGTATTCAAATATTTGAAAGCTTTCAAAAGAAAGATTAGAATAAACTACACAGTGCTCCAAATGTCAGAACTGAGACTAAAACTACACATAATAGGAAGACAAATTTCATATCAGTACAATTTCCAAGTAAATAAAACTGTCATAGTCTTGCAGGAGGGGAAGCACCCCATCACTGAGATGTCCCACCTGTATGCCAGCACTCACTCAAGGACAAGGGAAAAGCTACACTGCATGACTTGTATGGTCCTTTCTACCTCGTGGCCCCTGCACCATCATCAGCATTTCACTTTCTACAGATTTTTTGCTGTGCAGTTATTCCCAATATTTGATTGCAATGAGTCACATTTCTTTCTCTTTTTTTTTCTTAATTTCTTATTTCTTTTTTCAGTTACCATTGACATTCAATATTATTTTATATTAGTTTCAGGTGTACAACCTAGTGGTTAGACATTTATCATGCAGTGATCCCCCAATTAGTCTAGTACCCACCTTGCGTGATACATAGTTGTTGCAATATTATTAGTCAGATTTCTTTTAAATTAGTTCCTTTCTGTCATAACCTTAAAGAAAGGTGTATATTTAGAATTGCAAGACCTTTTATAAATTTACCAATTGGTTTTCGAAAACACTAGCCCATCATTGCAGACACCCCAAAGAATGGAGCAGTTAATCATTCAACTGTGACCTCTGAGCTAGTTTCTTTACTTAGAGAAAAACCGAAGTTCCACCCCATCACACTTACTACTTGCTTGACTTCACATCTGCAATATGCCCCTCTAGAGAGAGGTTCATTGTTAGTGTCGTGAGCATCGATCAATCGTATCTAAGCTGCTCTCCCAGTGATTACACAGTCCCTCACTCCCCGTAAGTTTCACGGCCCAGGGCATGCTCAGGGCTCACTGCAGGCAAACTCATCCTGATCAATGGAACACTAGCATACAGCCTGAGTTCACAGAACCAAAGGCCGTCAGAGTCCCAGGGCACTCCATTGCAGACAGAATTTCAGCTTTATTAGGTAACTGTCAAATTTGCCTTGGTGTCTCTTAAAATTTTAAATTGGGAGAAAATAGTAATGCAGAAAACCCATGATAAGTTAACTTAGCAATGTGTTGTAATAAACATGAGCACAGGCAGATACATTATGGAAATCAGATGGAGAGCTTAGAGAGCGATAACAGAGCAAGAAATGTGAGCATGGTGAGATCATAAAAATCATAAGTGTTATATACCAGGAAGCGTTTTTCTTTTTTAAACAGCCTGGTCAAGATTCCTGCTGAACATGTTTGAGGAGCCACCCACCTCTCTATTTACCACAATGCACTATTCATTTAAAGGGGTCAATGATGCAAAAAAGTTTGAAACCCAGGAGATAGTATGGACAAGGGAAAGTAGAGAAAAGGGGTATTACGTGTGGAGGATGATACCGATGTATATCTAATGTCTCTACTCAAATCCAGACATGGACATCATTGCCTTAATTTCTCTATCTGATTTCTTATCTCCGTATACAGAGCCTACATCCATAAGCTTCTTTTTGTATGAGCTTCAGGTTGGGGTAGGGGGAAAATGCTGGTGGAAAATTCTTTAGGTAAAGAAATGTCATTTAGCAAATAATAACCTTTAAAGTCTATTTCATATATGAACAGACAGTTTCCTTGGCATGGCCAGAATAGACTGTGAATGAAACAAAGAAAACTCTGCAAAAGAAAGAAAAGAAAAAACATGTGTTTCCACCAGCTGCCCTATAAAGAGAGGATATAGCAGTCCTAAGAACCTGGAAAAGCGGAAAGGATATGAGGAGTGGAGAGAAGGCCCAGTGGGATATGAAGAAAAGAAACCACCAGCGAGAAGTTTCTGGAGGTGGTTTGGCCACATTTAAGGGTAGAGACGGGTAATGAGCAGAATAAATCATCTCTCTATTGTGCTCTGATGAAACATACAGCCTCGTTGCAGAAAGACCCCTCATCTTCAGTAAATGTCCATTCACACAAGTTGTTCTTTGTGAATTTAAGATGAAAATTATGGCATGAGAGCTATATTGCCCGTTTGGATCAAGTCAGAACAGACAGATGGAAATGGAAAGGATTCTAAATGAGAAAGATCAATGGAGAATTCATCAGATTCAACAAATTGGAATAAGAAGTGATTAGAAGAAATGGATTCTGTCTGCGATTCTTTGAAAATATTGATTAGCGTACCATAGATGAAACTGATGTGAATAAAGGATTGAATCATTTTATCATTTTATTTAAACTTCACACTACAGAATGACCCAAATAGGCTGGAAAACTTGGAGACTTAGTGGCAGCTGAGTTCTGGAGTGAGCACAGAAAAATTGGTTGTTAACACGTGACTCTTGGCTACATGACAGTAGAATAGCTGATCCAACTGTCTCTTAGAGGTGCTTGAAGAAGAGACATGGGGGACGAGATGGGACTAGGCCAGGCTGAATGGGAGAGACTCTGGGTTCCTGCAGCTACTTGAACCAAAATAGGTCCAATTTTTCATAACTTGCAAACCGAGATTCTGTTTCATATTTCAGTTTTCATAAGCACCCTGACATTCATATATAAGTATAAATAAGTAATTTTAAAGTTTTAATACTACTACTGAAAAGATCTAAATATTGGCTAAATCAGACTGGAAAGTATTTGTAACTTGTGATATAACTTACAATTCTCCAAAGAGAGGCAAAATGGAGGAAAAAAGAAAGGAGAATGAGGAAAGGAGAGGGCCGGTGGCCAATCATTCAATTCAGGCATTTTTAATCTGTTTTTAATTCGGCCCAGTTCCACCTTCTTGTCCCAACCCCAGAACTTTTACTGTTAGACTTCCCATGTCATGACAGTTTTACAGCACGCTCTCTGGCATCCAAATGAAGAAAGTTCTATTTAACTCCCATGGTCCCGTGACTACAATACAGTATCGCTGCCTACACTAAATAACTGTTCACCTCTTCTTCCTGGACACACATCGAGACTATAGTTTTTCGTGTCACTTATAATTAGCTGAGACCATGTGACTGTGGGTTGGCCAACAACATATGAGTGGAAGTAAATTTCACCCCTTCCAGGCCTGGCCCATTCAAATCCATATACTTTTCCCTACTAACTGCTACATGTTAATACCCAGGACCACTTTTCAGCTTTAGCCTGAAGACGGCAAAGCCTCTACCAGCCTAAATCTGTGAACAACTGTGTGGAGGAAAGCAGTTCAACAAACTGGAGCTTCAAGTTTTGAGCCATTAAAATCCTTAAGGATTATTTATTATAGCAGCTGATGTTACCTTAACTAGTACAAATTTGTAAGCTCTCTGACCTACCCACTTTTCTTCTTTAACCATTTAGCAAAATTTCAGAAGTATTCCATTAACTATGTGAATTAATTTTTCTCAGAGATGACAAAGAAATTGGCATTTATTTATACCTAACATACAAAATTCTATTCCATGAGAGCCCACACAGAAGCCCAGAAGGTTACAATACATCAAAATATACTTTCTGACATAACTCCCATATAGCACGAATATGGGATTATGGTAGGGTTGAGAATGACCTCCTTTCAAAGTTTTCCAGCTATATTTTGTAGCCAATTATTTACTCTCTACCTAAGCAGTTAAAAGAAAGTTGGATAATGATAAACCTACCCAATAATGCTTTGGTGCCTTAGCAGCTGTGAAATACTAAGTAATGACAACTGATGGTAAGTCACCTTTCTTATTTACTGGTGGAGCTGAGGCAGAGCAAAATCCCATCCTGGATATGAGGGGTGGTTCCAAAGCTCTATTTTTAATTTTTCAGTTGTCACTCTCAATTACTGCAGCATGATTATTCTTAAACATCTCTTCCACTTGCAATAATTCACACTTCTTTAACATGTGAGAACCCTTGCCCATATTCATATATTCTAATTTATAGGCTTTTCTTTAGCCACATCCAAAATAAAATATCTGTGCAACCTTTGGAATTTTTCTTTGACCATAAAGGAAATCTGACTGAAGAGATTAATTGACACTCTGGGTAACATAAGATTCATTTTTTTTTCCCTAGATGACTCAGGAGAGAGAAAACTAGTAAAACTTTAAGTACAGCTTGTCCAATAGAATCTGCTACAATATATTGCGTTTACCATGAGAGTAAATGGCAAAATAATGCTTACGTATCAGATTGTCTTTGGTGAGGTGGTTATTAAAACCCATTTCAGTGTCTGAAAAACTTAATTTCGATAAGGTTTTTATAATTTTTCCTTTTGTGGTCCCACAAATAGAAAATACATGAAATGGAACAAGATATCGATGGAAAAGACGTGAAATGATGAAGAAGGTAGAACTAATTTCTAGCTTTAATTTATACTACAACCTTAACCTATAGCAGCATTTATTGTTCCTTACACCAAGAGAAGTAACAAAGGAGAGAGACACTGGTTATGAAATGTAACCTCTCCAACTGTCTCAGATGCGTAGTGATCATCAGGGAACTTGACTTCCCTTCCTCGGGTTAGTGGGAAAAGACATTTTCATTTCTTTGTGTGCAGAAATACAGATAAAATGCCATCTAAATAGCACTGCTTTTATAGGGTAAGCAGGTGATCTCACAATGGTCTCAGTTCAGACTGATTTTCTATCTCTTTACTAAAGTAATACACTTAAAAGCAAATTTAGCTCAGAGGAGTCTAGCAATAATGCCTGCCTAATAGAAACAATTCTGTAGTGCCTTCAACAGGCCCTGATAACCAAGTGTGTAACGGCCACAGAAGACGTAGCCCAATGGGTCTCTTCTGCTGAGGGTGACTGATCCGCTCTCGTAATGAAGTGAAAGCTCTTGCAGAGCCAAAGCAATTTTTGCCCCCATCCTTTGTCAGTAGAAACCATAATGATTTGTGTTAGTTGCCAGCATTTATTGAGAATTTCATCTTAGAATGTTGGCCCGATGTCATTATACCAGAATTAAGTGCAGCCTGAGAACGTTGCTGTAATGTACGGAATCTCTCTCCATCACTACTCTGGAGTTGATCTGGGTCTGCCTCCAAACGTTACAGAGAAATAGAAGAAGCTTTAAACTACAATTGATTAAGTGCTTTATGTACATCGCGTCTTGTTTCTTCTCCTGTGAGAAATTTAATTACCTAAATCCTATATGCAGTTTCAATGTATAAACGTTAGTGTAATAAGTAAACTAAAAATATTTTTAAAACCTTACACTGACTTCTGATGTTTTTCTTTAAAAAATTTAAAAACATTTAATATGGCTTGCTATCTAAAACTATTTTGGTAATGCTTTCAGGTTATTCTGGGTAAAAATTTAAAAGGCATAAAGACTATTTATCATCCTAAAGAGTAAATGAATGCTGAAATCACTGGTACACAGAAAAGCATTTTCATTAAAAAAGGTTCTATTTAATGGATTCTCTAGCCTAATATATTGAAATCATGTGATATATCCTACTTTTACATTATTTCATGTCATCAGACATAATCACTTTCCTTGACTTGATGAATCTTATAGAATTACTGTCAAGCTATATTTGGCCGAGAGATCTGTTTATATGAAACTGATATGTAGTTTCTCAGCTAAGTGAAAAGATAAATCCATCTGCTGTATGTCATCTCATCTTTTTTATGAAAGGCTGCATCGTGAAGCCTAGAACATATAAAAAAAACCTCTTTCTTTGGCTCCTTCATTTTCATTTATTAAACCAGAGTTTTCAGCATTTTAGATGGAATGTCCTCTCAACTGTGCTTATAAACACCATTAATTCTCATTTCTAATATCAGTATATGTAAGCTGACTGCATATATTCAGATGCAAAGCAGTTCGTTAGGTTTCAACAAGACTCATAATATGAGAAAGTTTATGAGTCAGTCCATAGCATGCGGAATCATTCAGCCTGATGACTTAGAAAGACGCTTCCTCCACGGCAGAGAAGAAAGTGCAGAGTCCTCATTTTAGGCACATCTAATATGTTAAACGTGTCATCCTCAGAGGTCACATCCAAGTTGTCACAAACAGTATACTGCAACTCAGACAGCGTCAGCTTTAAGTATTAAAAGAAATATATTTATCCAAATTGAAAGTGTTATTTGTTTCTAAAGCATCATGTTCTATTTCTACCTTACACTGGCCCATGTGGATTGACTTAAGTCCCTAAAGTGCTTGCAAAGGCTTTGCTTTTTTGTGTATTCTAATCAATAACAACTGCCTTTTGAATTGGAGTAAGAAATACAAAACCTGAAAAATTCCAGAAATGTAAAAGACACCACGTGTATGTGTGATATTTGCGATGAGGTTGGTACTTATAAATCTTTCTGTGATAGATATATTCATGCCAGATTATGTCTGTACAAGGAATTATAACTTGTCAAGGATTCAACTAGTTCATTCATTAATTAGCTTATTGATTTTATTTCTATTCTGTGGATCCCACTAATGTTTTTAGGATTATTATGTTGGAGTATGGGAACTTATGGTATATTGTGTTTATACGTATTAATACCTGGATCCATGGATAGGTGTGTGTTCTAAACTCGGCAAAAATTAAAAATTGAAAACAAAACTTTTGAAAGTGTAACATTTTAAAAAGCATTTAAGGTACAACTTTATACTTAGGTCTTCCACTCAACATCAACAAACACCCTTAGTACCATTTCTGAGCCTGAGGAGAGGTAAGATTTACAGTGAATTCTATAGCTCAGAGCTATTCTCTGCTGAGAATAACATACTTTTTGGTACTATGACTTGAGGAAATTGTTATTCAGAAATCTCTACTGGATGTTTCTGCCAGGAAAACAACAGAATACACTAAGGTGCATACTGGTCTTGCCCTGAAATGTGAGTCTATCCCCAAAATATTAAACTATTGGATTTAATACTGTATAAAAATACTCTTTCATAAGCAAATGACTCTCCTTATGTGGCATCCCCTAGGGAATAAAACACTATGAGAGAAATGAATCTCCCTCCAACACACACACGAAAAAACAGTTCGTCTTTTGATGAGTGAACCCACAGACTCGTAGACACATGTATTAAAAAGGAATACTTTTAACAAAGTCTCAGTATGAGTTCAAAGCATTATCCTAGAGCACTATAGCAAACCTGTACAATTTGGGCAAATGATTCTCTGCCTGAGGATGTGTATTTTTATCAGCAACCAGTGCAGTCTACTTGTCTATTCTGAAAGTTCATTACCATTCTTTTCCCTTTCCTATTTAGAGCATCATATTTCTTGTACTTTTAATTTTGGTATTTTTTTTAGCACCTATAAAGGGTAGCAGGTGGTCTCTTTTGGAGCCTGAATTCTTCTATTCACATGTCAAGTAAATTCAGAGCGCTGTCTCTTCTCCTTTTAAACCCATTCTCAAGGGACCTGCTTTCAGTGGCAGGAGATCATTCGATGTCTCTTCTTGTTTGGCCCGTAGTGACTCCACTGAACCTGCCTTTGAGGCTGGACCCAAAAATAAAGATCCTGTTCACGGGGAGACTTTCAAGACAGGCAGCTCATCACACAGAAGCCATTAGCAGTTCAGGAGACCTTCATTTGGTTTAGGACTCTATATGGAAAGCAAAGCACAAAATGGAGGATATCTGTTTAAGGTTTTCACATTATTTTGTATAGTAAGACTGAGGACCAGAGATTAAATATTGTTGGTATAGAGCCATTTAAAAAAAAAAACTGTTAGGTTATTGTACAGTAACTGTACTGTTAATCTAACTTTGATCTATCTCTTTGTGTAAGGGGAAAAAATCCCCATTCTAACCTACTTGACTCCTACAAATTTATTTCAGAGTATCTTTTCAAAGTATCTAAATTGAAGAAATAAATGTCTATAATGATTTCTTTGATTATTTATGTAGTGGTCAATATCATGATGGAATCTATGCTGTAAGATTGGCTACATTATACTTTAAATTTCGAATTCAAAGATTCTCGGTTACTCCATTTCTCCTTGGCGATGACTAAATTCCACCTCTTGTCGGCTTAGCTGTCTTTTACAAAGTTTCACATCTTTGCACTATTTTCTCAGCTTGAAAGTAGTCCACTTTGTCTGATTCCTGATCATCCACAAACTACCTAGTTTTATGAATTGTGAGTTTTATGAATTTATATGAAAAATACTAATGCTTCATTTATCTGTTAAATTCATAAGAAATGGTGCGAGATCTCTGCTAGCCCACACAACAATGTTGTGCAAATCAGAAAAAAAATGCCCGTTATGAAAATACATCTCCTCCTGGTCTGGATAGCAAAGTACATCTTCGTATAACTTAAAAAAGCGTGTGCTTTCCTCAGGTGGAAGTGGCTTTGAGCTCAGCAAGCATAAGGTGGATAGCATGTCATTTACCAACCCAGTCAGGTAGCCCAACTGTATACATTGGCCAGTGATGCTATAACTTGAGGGGGGTTGCTTTTACAGAGAAAATCTTGAACTTAGTTCAGAGGCTGTATTGCTAATAAGAATCAGCTACTCCAAAAAGGTCTACCCTTAGTCATGTGAAAGACCAAGTTATAAAGGAATATAAAGCAGTATAAATATAAGTCTGTGTGTAAATATATGTATATATATGTACATGCATGTATACAGGAGTCCCTCTTTATCCTCAGTCCACATTCTCAGATTTCAGTTACCCATATTCAACCTCAGTCTAAAAATATAAAATGGAAAATTCCAGAAATAAAGAATTCATAAGTAATAAATTGTGTGCTGTTCTGAGTAGTGTAAAGAGATCTCATGCTGTCCCACTCTGTCCTACTGGGACATAACGTATATCATCCCTTTATCCAGAGTATCACTGACAATGCTACCTGCCCGTCACTCACTTAGTAGCCATCTGGATTATCAGCCAATCGGTGATATATCACAGAGTTTGTGTTCAAGTCACCCTTATTTTACTTAATAATGGCCCCAAAGCGCAAGAGCAATGATGTTAGCAATTTGGATATGCCAGTAACTAGCCATATAAAGTGCCTCCTTTAAGTGAAAAGGTGACTCTGCAGTGCAATGAGATATTTTGAGAGAGCACATTCACATAACATTTATTTCAATATATTGTAATAATTGTTCTACTTTACTATTAGCTATTGTTAACCTCTTACTGTGCCTAATTTATAAATTAAACTCCATCATAGGTACGCACGTACAGGGAAAAACATAGCATAGCTGGAGTTCAGTACTATCTTGGTTTCAGGCACCCACTGGGGGTCTTGGAACACATCCCCCACAGACAAGGGGGTTATTACTACAGACATAGATATAAATATAGATATACATATAGGTATACACATACATATACATAGATATAATGGGGAAGTTCATTCACATCCGTCATGGAGAAGACCAAGGATGTGTGTTTCAGTGGGAATCAATACGTATGTTTTCATATATGTATATGAAAACACACACACATACATACATACATACATACATACATACATACACACAGGAATGGAAACTCATCACTACTTCTAGAAAAAAGCTTCAAATCATACTTTCTGGTTTATATCCCATCTATAACATTATTTTTATATACAAGGCGTGTTTTCCTTGGGGATTTGGTAAAGAAATTTTTTTCTTCTTGGTTCTCAAAGTTTGAAGAATCAGTTAATGGTAGAGACCTTTGTGACACTGGTAGCGATATAGAATTTTAGTATTATTCAGTCACGTGGAGTGGCGTGTGGAAAAGACATTTGCTCCCTGTGATCAATAGCTTTTATATCCAATGCAATATTTCTTTTTGTTTAGAAATATTATGTTGAATATAAAAGCTATTGATTACAGGCAGAAAATATACTTACCAATTACTGCCTGAAAGAAGAAGTATACAAAGTGCTCTCCAGCTGAAGTAGTTACAGCTGGTGGCATACAATCAACTGTCACACCGGTGTGTCAGAGAGGTTCCAGATTCTTCTTAAACAAATGCTTGCATTTTTTTCAGCTTAAAATTCATGGTAGAGTTTCCTCAAAATTAAATAGGAAAATGTGAGGCAGGAATGCCTGCCGAGAGATTGGCGGTCTAAAGAGCCTGCTATGTAATCAGCTAAAGCAGTTAGTGGCTTTTTACAGTTTCAAAGCTGCACTTTTTCAGAGGGTGAATTTTTCAGCCCATGTATCCTACCCACAATTTATAGGAACGCCAACGACACTGGAATGCTGCTTTGGTAAACAATAACTTTAAATATTGCAGTTGATCTGAGCCACCTTTCAGCTTTACATTTGAATGAGCACAGGCAAATCCATTCTCCGAGATGAATAGATTCTGTGGTGTATTTACACACCTTCAATCAACCCACCAACTCTGCGCTCAGTAATCAGCACACAATGAGGGACTTCACCCCTTACCGCCTTTCTCTTTGGGAGAGAAGAAAGATCTCCAACTAGCCTACCATACCCACCTTTTTGATTGCCTTTCCAAGCCCCCAAGGAATTCTTTTCTCACTTGGTGTTCCACTTGAATGTTGTATACTTTTGGCAATACCGCTAACAACGCCCCCAGAGGGCATGGCGTGTTGGAGGAGGGCAAGGCTGCCCAAAGAAAGATGAGAATGAATAACGGAAAGTTACTACTCCCCCGCCCTGGGGCCAGCGCATGACTTGTTTCTAACTAACAAGCAGCTCTTTCAGATTCTGCTGTGTTTGTCACACACTGCATTTCTGCCCAGAGATTTCTCTCACTACTTATTTTCTCTATGGCATAAACTAATTGCCACATGCAGCAGTCAGGTTCTGGAAACGTGCAGGGCATGGAGTTTTAGAAACCTAACAGGTTATAATAATAAACAGGCATTAAAAAAAAAAAAAAAAAACATCATTTCACAGAAAATCTCACCATTATCACCTCACAATCTACATTTGGGGCAGCATCATTCTACTCCATCCCATGCCTCCTCAGCAGTGAGTAAATCCTTTTCTACCTTGCAGTAGCTAAATATTAATGTATCAAAGACATCCTTACCTGCCATCTGGCTTTCTGACAGGCTTGGAGTTTTACATCAAGCATGAAGTATGAAAAGCTGTAAATATCAAAAGTGTGACAAAGCACGCCTTTAATATTTGCAAGTTTCATTTACTTTGGACAATGTGTTTGATAAATGAAATTAGGGCTTCAACATGTCCTCCCTGACTTATAGTGAGGTTTATACCGTTCTCAAGAGTTTTCCTCTTAAACAAATTAGGGATTGTTGCTCATCTCAGACCACTAAGTAACGACACTTTGGATCACTAAAAGCTTTATATCTGATATATAAACAAAGAATAAGGAAAACAGAAAAGAACGATTACATTTAACCTGGAGATGTAGACCAATAATAGGAAGTCGATTTATCCAGCTGTAGAAAAACTGCTACAGCACAGCAGCTGAGCAATATTCATTTTTTATGGCACAATATACAAAGCATACAAACCATTTTGTTTGAGATAGAGATTGGTCAAAGAAAATATTATCCTCATGGTTTTCTCTACACAAGTAGTAATTTTTAAAGTGATAAGAGTAGATCGATAAAGCAGTAGAAATATCTAACTATTTCTCTGAAAACTATTTTTTTAAAAAAAAGCATCTATAACCTTATCCTGAACCTACTTGAAATACATACAAGTAAGTAGGAATTACTTTGTGAACTTTCTCCCCTTTAGACACTGCAATTTCATTGAACAATGGTTAAAAAAAAAAAACAACAGCAATGTTTAAAATGTTTCCGTGGCTTTAGTGAGTCTCCACAAGTGGGAATCTTCTTGAATCTCCAAAGAGATTAAATTTTGAAATACTCTTATAAACTTTTAAGATCAGAGATGTTATACACACAGACTAGCTTTGGGGCACTATTCTGAATGTAACTGATTTGAAGGAGGCTCATCAAATCCCAGACTGAGAGTGGCTGTTTCCAGAGTAGTGATTGCATTTCTAGCAATGATTTCTACCCTGCACCTACCCTGCACCACTTATTAAATACAAAACCCATTGCCCTGAAGAATCTATTCACAATCTCTGCAACAGTCGCATCTGCAGAGGGGAGCTCCAGCCACTTGAAACTCATTAAAACATACTTGAGACTCACAATGAGGAGAGAACATCTGTCAGACTTGGCCAAGATTTCAATCAAGTGTGATGTTGCTGTGTTACTTGACTACATTGGTTTAATAAATGAGTTGGCTGCTGTCAGCACAAGGAAAGTTTGGTTTTAATTACTATCCTGTCCTTTTCCTTTTTTTCTGAAATGTTCTCTCACTTAAATGTTCGTGTGCTACGTGAAATGTTTGAAAATGAAGTTGATGGGAAAATGCACCTTTTAGAAAGGGAACAGGGGGTTCATTTTCAGCCGACTGAATTTAACAAGATGACCCCACTTCTTTAATGAGTGTGCAAGTACATACCCTTGAAAAGGTAGATAAAGTCACACTCATGGTCACTGTGAGCAAGTGTCTCCAACTGCACATTGGGAGAGCAGAGTATTAACTTGGACCTGTAGGTTGAAAGGCTATAATACAAGTCCATGTGTATAAGCTTGGGGGGAAAGCAAAAGCATTTCTCAATACCAAAGGACCATCAATCTTCAATCAAATAATACCTTACTTCATGCAGCATTTTAAGCATTATGTGTATATTTCACATTTAATCTCATTTTGCAGATGATTAAACAGCGGCTTGGAGAGTTTTCCTGATCCACCCCAGTGACATAATTCCCAAGTATCTCAGTCAGGATTCCAACTTGACATCTGCAGCGTTTCCGCTATTGTTGCATTTGCTACATTCACCTTTCAGAAATGAGTGAGGAGGGTCAGGTTTAAGGATAAGACGTGGACTCTGACCCTTATTATTTCCAGGGGACGGAAAGTAATAACGACTTCTGCTGACAGAATAGCACTATCTACTTAAAGATGGAAGGATGAGAGATCGAGGTACAGGCTAGGCAAGTTCAACAGGGTTTCGAAGAAATGATGACAGTTCAGTGAGCGCAAAGCTGGACTTAACAGCAGCGCTGGGACATCCATTTACCAGACCTGGAAAACCTGTGCTCACCAGCTCGTGGAGCTGAGTCTGCCCGTGCCTGGGAAAGCTGTGTGCACAGGTCTATTCATGGGGTACCGTCTGTCCAGTGTGCTGTGTTTGCTAGAACCTGCAAAGAACCTGCGTCACAGCGAAGGAAAGGACGTCTCTTCACATAGTAAACTTGTTTCTTCCATGGCAGAGCAACATTTATACATTAATAATAATTTCCTATGTTCTCTTAATTGATCTCTTTGCCCATTACCAGCAATGGAAATTTCACACTGGCTCACACTTACCAGGTGCTGCTCCCAAGTTTGATGAATTTAAAGCCTCCATTTCTGTTACTGTCACTCATCTAAGGGCTTCAGCCCAGTGACACTCTCCAGCACTGATGCCATCGGACTGTCAGCCTACTTTGACCACATCTGTATCATATGTGGGATGTTGTTATAAAGACTGTGGCCTACAGAAGGTCAAGGCAGCTGCAAAATTAACGTCACCGTGGATGAGATGAGCCACAGAGCTGCGATTAGCGTAGTGCTAGTAAAAATAGGTCAGAGCACATAAAGTGTGAATTTTCCCTTCTGAACTCTCTTCGCTTTTTATTTTTATCTCTCATATGGCACTTATCACTTCCTACCTTGTATTATAATTATTGGTATGCAGGTTTGGGCTCTCTATACTATTATGAGATCTCAAAATTCTTTCTGTTCCCCACAATGTGCTTTGCACATAGTAGGTACTCATTAAGTGTCAAATGTTTGACAGACTCTAAGAATAACCATGTAAGGGAAACATTCATGTTTAAAAGCTATTTTTTAAAAGTGTTTGGCTATTGAACTGAGCTTCCTTAGAACATTTGGCCTCTGCTGTTCTGTCCCCATGGTCTGCCATGCTGCACATGCACACCCATGAACACCCACGCACACCCACAGCACACACATGCACACACGTACACACATGCACACACATGCATACACTAGCACATGCACACACAGGCACACACATATACACATGCACAACCACGCACACCCACAGCACACACATGCACACAATGCACACATGTATGCACACACATATGCACACACATACACA
This sequence comes from Rhinolophus sinicus, assembly GCF_036562045.2. NCBI lineage: Eukaryota > Metazoa > Chordata > Mammalia > Chiroptera > Rhinolophidae > Rhinolophus > Rhinolophus sinicus. Next base: position 119,249,088 of record NC_133757.1, read on the forward strand.
TAGCCACACATGTGTGCACACATACACATGCACACACATGCATACACTAGCACATGCACACACAGGCACACACAGCACACACAGCACACACATGCAGACACACATACACACAATGCACACAGATGCACACATGCACACACATGCATGTATGCACACACAGGTGCACACACATACACATATGCACACACATGCATACACTAGCACATGCACACACAGCACACACATACACACAATGCACACACAGACACACAGGCACACACATACACACATGCACACAGATGCACACATGCACACACATGCATGTATGCACACACAGGTGCGCACACATACACATGCACACACATGCATACACTAGCACATGCACACATAGCACACATGCACACACACAATGCACACACATGCACACACAGCACACACATACACATATGCACACATATGCACACACAGCACACACATGCACACACAATGCACACACATGCACACACAATGCACACACATACACACAATGCACACACATGCACACACACACACACCCACGCAGATGCACATGCAGGGGCACACTCGGTGCTCCAGTCGCACTGAATTATTTATGCTTCCCTGATGTCTTTTACCTCCAGGTTTCTTTCATCTCTCTGAGATGCACTCTTTCCTGTTGCCTAACTTTCTCACTGACTAACTCCTAAGTTGACCCCTCTTCAAGTCTCAAGTTAATGATGCTTCCTTCTGGAAGCTTTCCCTCACCACTAAAACCATTCCACTGTATGGTGTTGCTTCCTCTATCATAGCACATATCACACTTGGTTTTCTCTACACTGGCAGATGGGCAGATGAGAATGAGTCTGTGAGAGCAGAGCTACAGCCAAGGTCCTTTCCCAAGGAAGTCAGAGCAACCAGACCCAGCGTAGCGATGGGTCCTGAGTATTCTTGGTGAATTGCCTCCTTATGAACCGCTAGGCATTGCAGCTTATGGGCTTCATGGGCTGATACCCCCGCTGACGTAAACAATCCTGCCAGAAGTATTCTACAAACATAAGTAATAGAGTAGAGGTTTTACACACAAGTCATTTGATGAAGCGTTTTTTAGTTTAAAACAGATAGAATACTCTAAAATATTACAGATCCAATAGCTTAACTGGTAGTCAGGACAAAGGGAAGAAATTTATTATTACTTCTTGGTATTACCCTCTCTTTATGCTGACTAGTGGAGAAGACAATTATATAATAACTTCTTTCTGCGGTAAGGAAAAGAACAGAGGGTTGAAGTAAGCTGCACAGAGGAGGTGACATATGGGTTGAGTTGGGATTAAGCAAATGAAGAAGGAGAGGCAGCTCAGTTGACAGAGCAAAAAGCGTGAGCCCAGTGCTGGAGAAGTGAAAGTGTATGCATGACTAGAAATCACGGTGTGTTGGCTCAGGTCAGTGTGGGGGAGGTAGATTGGAAAGAAGCTGAGTGCGTGCAAAAGATGAGGTGATAAAGGTAGGCTGGTTTGAGATTATAAACAACCTTGAACACTAAGCAAATGTATTTGAACTTAATTCTGTAAATTGGAATCAGTCATTCCAAGTTTCCAAGCAGGAAGACATACAACCCAATCTGAGAAACAACTTTGATGACAAGCAAATGAAGGAGAGAAGGGCTAAAGTCAAGGATATCTAGCCAGGGTGCCATTTCTCTGATTTGAGTAACCAGTTTCAATAATTTAAAGAACCGCATATCTGTAAAGTTCAATAAATGTTAATTTAAAACTATTATCTCAATACGATTGAATTCAATAACCTTTAAGGCAGCAGATATTGAGGCAGTTTTTTTTGTTACTTAACTCCAAGTAATTCAGGTAAAATTAATGTATAATTTGAGCATAATGACCAAATCCACTAAAGAGCTGATTGCAGGCTTTGTGTCCCTAAACTTAAGAATATGGATTACAGTTGCAACTGAAGGAAAAAGACCAAAACAATGTTGGACCTGCTGGGATGCAGGGCAGACTGTAATTCACAGAACTAAAGGGTTTTATTTCTTACTCAAATATATAAAAAGTCATACTTATTAGTCAAAATTGGGATTAATTGAAATCTACACGTGGCAGTTTAATGTTGTTATTGAGATGAAGTTCGTGGTCAAAGAAGAAATTCCTTACAATGGAAAGGGACACAAGTTACAATGTTTCTTTTCAAGTCAGTTGTAGTATTTGTAACTTATATTTAAGTAAATTAACTTTGTATTGGAATTGCAAAAGAAATTTTGATGTGATTAAATCCATTGGAAATTTGGTGATGCAAGACAGTTTTTCTTTTTCTACCTCCTACCATTGCAAGGGCATGACTATGGTGCCAGAAAGGCCACGCAGCACTGCAACTGAAGCCAAAGAAAAAGATAGACACTCTGTAAGCATAACAATACAGAGGAAATATGCCAACAGGAGGTTAATCTTGACAAAGCAATCTCCAGTCTGCGAATCCAGCACTTTAGCTGGATAGGAGACATGTTTTCTGTATGAGAATGTAATGTCTATAGCAGTCATTCCTGCCTGCCTTCATTTTCCCTTAGCCCAAAGTAGATGCTAATGGGTATTTAGACCTTCCATTAAAACATGAAGAAAAGGGAAGTCACTGTCTGAATGGACTAGGAAGCCCATGAACCATTTCTGTGAGGTTATTTGCTACTACAGAATTCTCTCTCCATTTTTAAATAAATGTTACTAAATTTCTCTGGTTGTGGATCCATTTGAGTGTGATATGCAGTAGTCTTAAACTATCGATCCTTAATAATTGGAACATTTCCCGTGGTAACTGGCCCTTAAATCTGTCTTTTGGTCAAAACAGATGAAGGCAGAAAGGCCCCAAACAAAAGTTAATCGTTTTTCCCCATAACATCATTCTATGATGGAAAACCACTCATCCTAAGGACTATTCATTCCTGATTAGAAGAGATAAAGAAACCTGTCGCCACGGTATGTCATCCATGTTTCAGATGACTTTGTTATTAATGACAAAATATCAGTGCAAACTTATTTCAATGGATCACAAATCATAACTAAGGATATGTCACACTGATGGTTTTCTTGAATAAATTAAGCCCATGTGTCATATTTTGCCTTACTATTTTCTACCATGTTGTGTCCAAGACCATGCTCTAGCAAAATCTACTCTTTATATGCTCTATAGGTGTCTAAGCCATCATTCTACATCAACTCTCAGGACCAAAGGGTGGCATTTCTGTGGCAGTACCAACTACAACCATAGCCTATTTATGAGACACAGTAGTAGCCAAAACAGTGACCCATTAATAAAATCAAAATTAGTTTATATTTATTGGCTGATTCCTATGAGCCATGCATTGCTCTAGGTGTTGGGGAATGTGGAGTATAAATAGAAGACAGTCCCTACAAGGACAGCTTACACAATATAAACTCGGGTATGATAGGACAATGGGGAAATGAAAGCATGCTATCTTAGAGTAGTCGGGATTGCCTCTCCTCGGAGGGAACAGTTGGCTAGGGAGGCAGACGTTTAGAAGAAATGTGTTTCAAGCAGAGGGAATAGCAAGTACAGAGACACTGAGAAAGGATCATATTTGATGTATTCAAGGAACAGCAGCTGGGCTAACAGAGCCAGAGAAAAGTGTTCAAGGAAGTATGGTGAGAAACGAGATTGGAGAGGAAGTTGGGGATATGATGGTGTTTGGTTATATAAACGGTGGTGTGTGGTGAAGACTGGACTTCGCTGTCTGTGTGACAGGAAGCCATCAGAGGACTGTGAGCAGCTAAGTCATATTGCATGCTCCTTAAACTTATCCAGGATAACCCAATTCAGCAGGCTTCCCCACTCATTAACATGAAAATGGCCAGTCCTACTTTCAAGTACTTAAATGGTGTCTCTATAGGAGAAAAATGTTATAAATAGGATTTCTCTTTTTCTCTCCTCTCCCTTTTAGAAGCCAGGCATGTATCAAAATCAAAGTTCAGGTAGCGGAACTAGTGAAATAGTAACAGCAAGAAAGTAATGGCTGAGCCGTTGTCTAATTCATCATGCATGGCAGTCTGCTGGGACGGAAGCAATGTGGTGTTGTGAATGTGCTGATTGTCTTCTAGACCCTCAGTCCCTGGGGCCCAAGTTCATTCCCAACGTCTCTAGGCTCATCCACAGAGGAATCAGACCAATCTGAGTCATGAACAGTCAGCACCACCGAAGACCGGAAGGAAAGAGAACTGCGGTTAGAGGAACTAAACGGGTTTCCAACCCACCCTGAAAAGCCACATGGGGAGCCCTGAGCCCTGAGACTCAGGATCCTTATACTCTAAGAAACTGGGAGGAATTCTACGAAATGGAGAGGGTCATTCTGGAACTCCCACGGACTCCACTTTTCTCCACCTTGGTTAACCCTGGGTTAAAGGACCATTTTCCTGAATCCCCTGTATGGGATTGACCAGCCAGCATAAGGGGTGTAAAAATGGTCTGCCCTGCCCATCCCTTCCTCCATCACAGGTAAGGTACTGAGTTCCTACTCAAAACTAGTAACTTTTTAGTTTGTTACTTCCCAGATTCAAAAAAATAAAAAAGGAAGAAAGTCTGAAAAACCTGAAGGAAAGTGTTTCTTGGAGATAAGTAGAGTCATGTTAAGAAACTGATCAGGATGGTGAGCCATAGTTGATTGAATGAGGGTTCTTTGTGTTAACTACGGAAGCCAAACATCTTGGGGTCAGGTTTGTATCTACAAAGAGTAAGAAATCACTCGATTGAGATACCTAAGTAGCGAAGAAGACGCTTAGGGTAAGTTTAAAGGACCAGACAAGGGACAAAAAGAAGTTGGTGCTAATGCAGATAATATAAACCATGCTGACTAGATGAGTGTCATAAAGGAAAGAAATAATTGAATACTAAGAGGAAAAATTTTAGAGACAACAATAACCTGGTTGCACAGTGAATGCAGTTTCGACAAGTTTTAGAAATTACACCGTCAGCAAAGTGATTTTGCCTCTTTCCAGAGAAGCAGTGCATGAAAGGAAATAGAGGACTCTTGCTGAGGCAAATTGTCACCTCGTGCCGGGACCCAGGCCGGTAAATGTAATGAAAATCAGGTGTATTTGGAGGCAAAAATATACTGTATTATTTTCTAAAGTGGGCCAAGCCTATGCAACGTAAGTTCACTAGAAAATTCTGAACTGCTCCGCGAAGGAGCCCAGCGGTAGCCCTCAGAGAATCAGGGCACCTCGGGCAACCGTGGTCCCGGGAGCCCAACGCCGCGACTCCGCTCACACGAGGCTCAGTCGCCAGCCGTTTTCTGCCCCCCACGCGGGTCCTTCTGCAGCGGCCGCGGGGCCTGCACCCTCCCAATTGATGGGAGTCTCAAAGGCTTCCTGTGTAATGCGGACAAGCCCTCTGTGACGACCTGCGGTGACATTCTTACCCCCCTGTATTTGAGGCTGGAGCTACTTCTTAACTAGACTTGGAAGAACGCAATCAAGAGTTTTTCTTCCTCTTTCAGGGTTTTCTGCCACCACGTGTGAGCCTCTTACTGGGGAACAGAAAGGGAATGGTTTTGATATCCCAAGACTGGGTAACTTATTTTAAGAACCAAAATAGATCAGAAATCATATCCTTACATACCATTACCAAAACATACACATAAAACCACTAAGTGAAAAATTAATTAAAAATCAGAACTAGGCAAATAAACATGTGTGCCATAGAGCAAAGATTATAAAACAGCAGTCAGACCACCCCTTCATTCGACCCTGCTCACATCTGTGTGGGTCTCCTGGACCCCATGGACGGTGTCACCTCCTTCCCTGGGCCAGTCTGATAGATAACGCTGCTGGCTTCTAATAACACTGATGTTCAAATGTTCTCTTCTCAAGTGGAAATCAAGACTTTCTTCCACTCAAGTTTCCAGTGTCTTGATTTGTGATTTTTAGGAAACCACCATCTTTCTGTCTCCTTTTTAGCATATGTAAAACAAACTCATAAATCTGACTAAATCAAAGTGCTCTGACAAGGATTGATGACAAAAATCCCTGCAGAGCATTTCCCCATATAAATTATTATGCAAATTCTTGAAAGTATAAGTTCATATAAGCAAATATGTAGAAAGGAGATTTGAATTTATCAACTTTCATTACTTATTTATGGAGCATCCACAATTAGATAAGTTTGATAAATTTAGCATTCCTATTTCTTAAACATACTATAAAATTAGTCAATTTGGTGGTAAAACACCATGCATTAATTTTTCCATGTAAATTGTTTTTAAGCTACAGTGGTTACATATCAGGATTCTGGTGGTTTGGTGTTTTATTTTGTTTTTTTCCCACTATATGAGTTTGCTTCTCTTTGAATTCAATATTTGTTTCAAAATTACATGACCTGCCTGATATATGAAAGTCATGACTTAAAAACCTCATGTTAACAATGCAGATGGAATGAGTACAAATATAATTATAAATGTAATTTCAATTTTATTCTCTTTACTGGCCTACAGTATCTGTGAGTAATCTATTCCAAAATCAAAGATCAACCCAAATCCCTTCTACCAACTCTGTGCCTATATTCTAAGTATTTATTTAATGTCACTGTTCAGTAAGGGACCTAGAGACCTTTCACTCTAGGTGGAAAGAAAATGCAAATCTCTTAGTTATTTGCTAAGGTTCCTGAGGACACTGAAAACTCACAGGCATTTGCAACTGTGAATTTCCCAGCAAATATAAAATCTTTGTCTTCTGAATATTTGCTTAACTGAACAAAGTTTACACAGCCTGAAGAGGATTCATATTAACAATAATATGAAATTAAACCTTTGACATTCCTCCAGTTCATTTCTATGGTTGTCTCCTCTTTTCCCACATTGATTTCCCCAACTCAATCAAAAAAAAGAGAGAGAGAGAGAAAGAGAGAGAGAAACTTCACAGTGTTCACAGAACCTCCAGGTACTAATGATTACACTCACATTTATTTCCCTGCCTTCATTTATTCAGGAACATTATTTAGTATCAAAAATGGGCCAGGTACTGTGTCACATACTAAACAGAAAACAATAAAAAAATAAAGAAAGAAAATTTTAAAAAATACTATTCCAACCTTTATGATTTTATATTTTGTGAAAAAGTGGGAGAGATAAATAAATAAGCAATGACTTACAAATATAATAGCCCAAATGCTACCCAAATGTCATAAGAGCATAAAGATAAGAACTATTATCTCTGGTAGAGAATGTCCAAGAAGAATTCATGAAGGAGATGAAATCTGACCTGCTTTTAAAGCATCAGTACACATTTGGTGATCTGAACTGAGAAACATTCCAAGCAGAAAGAACAGCTTGTACAAAAAATATAAATAAATAAATAAATAAATAAATAAATAAATAAATAAATAAATAAATATTTAGTATAAAAGTACGTGATGTGCCTGGAGTAAAGAAGTAATAGACAAATGAATAGGGTATTAGGAAATTAAGCTATAAATATTTTTGTACTATCAAGATTATAAAGTTGAAACTCAATAGTATAGATCCAAAATAATTGATTTAAGGATGCCCATATTGGTTGAGCATTTAGAGTATGTCCAGTTTTTCCCAAACGTTAAACTGTGATAAACACCTCTCTGCATGTCTCTTTGGCCACATCTCTAGCTGGTTTTTAAAGATCAGATTACTAGAAATGAAATTAGTGAAGCAAATGATACTCTCCTTTTACATAAATAATAACATTGGTTATACATATTTCTTGAAAGATGCCAATTTACTAGCAGCACATGAAAGTAGCAGTTTCACTGTCCCCTTTGCCAAAACTAAATATGATCATTAAATATATACAGAAGGTGCCAAGAAAATGTATACACATTTTAGGAAAGAAAAAGACTGTATTAAAATTGTAATACTCCATATATACTGATAACAAAAGATGAACACAAGTCATATGTATACATTTTTTGGCACCCCTGATAATATATATATATTTTCCCCCTCCGGTTGCATGAAGGGTGTTGATATTATCATACTAAGAGAAATAATTAAGACAGAAAAAGTTGAGAACCATATGACTTCATTCATATGTGGGATATAAAACTGAAAGCAACAAACAAACAAACAAAAATTCAAAGACACACAGAAAACAGTTTAGTGGCTACCAGAGGCTAAGGGGAGAAGGGTTTGGTAGAAGAGTGAAAGGGGGTCTAATGTATCGTGATGGAAAGAGAACTGTCTCTGGGTGGTGAACACACAATGCGATATATAGATGATGTATTACAGAACTGTACACTTGAAACCTATGTATTTGTACTTACAATTGTCACCCCAATAAATTCAATAAAAATAAAATAAAATAAAAATGAGAGATTTGGATTAGATCTCAGAGCATTGTGAAGATAAGGACCAAAAGTTTGAATTTAGTTCTGATGTTAATAAGAAAACCATCAAAGATATTTTTATGAAGGAGACAAAATTGAGATCAGCACTTTAAAAAGATTAATTCTGACAGCAAGAAAGAGGATAAGAAGGGCCTGGCTTTGCTTGAGACCCCAACCAGCTTTGGAAGCAGAGACGCTCTTCTCTGTAGTCTGGGCAGCATTGTGCAACAGAACCTTCTGCAATGAGGGGAACGTTCCACCAATGTGGTAGCCGCTAACCACAAGGCAATACGGTAGCCGCTAACCACACGTCACTTTTAAGTACTTCAAAGGTAGCTAGTGCAACTGAGGAACTGAACTTTACATTTCATTGACTTTAAATTTTAATAACCACATATGGCTACTTACTATCCTATTGGACAGAACAGATCTACTAGAGGAATAGGTACTCAAGACAGAGACATCAAGATAAAAAAAGAGAGTGAAAACAGATTGAGGGAGCAAATTCAGTGACTATTTGCATGTGCAAAGTGAAGGAAAGGGAGAATCCTAAATGATGTTAAGATATAGAATCAGAGAAAAAAGAAATATGGTCATGCCATTTATAGACTGCAATAGAGGAGAAAAAGAGAGAGAGCTCAGAGGATTTCTCTCTCTCTCTCTCTCTTACTCTCACTCTGTCACTTTTGCCCTCTTTCTCCTCTTTCAATAGACAGTCCTAACTTGTCAGCAGGACATTGGAAATGACAAAAAGATTTAAGCCGACCAGGAACCATGGTCTCGTGCTTTTCCTCACGATATTGATCTATATAAAATAGGATAAACTGTTGGAACTTCACCTATATATCAAACCTAAAAATATAAGCTGGCACTTCCCATTGTCGGAAATTGATGAAAAGAAAACTATCCTTAACACCGTAGAAAACTAACTGAATTCCAACAGTAAGACAGGTTAAGTATCCTGCCTCCACTACTTAAAGGCAACATCTATCTATTTGTGAGACATTATGGTCAAACTGTAACAGTCACCATATTAATAAAAATGTAAGTTTACATGTAACATAAATGAATGAAATTTAATGAGGGTTGCAGACCCAGCCAAGTAAAAAAACAATGTTGTATAAATAAAACAAAACAATGGCATCAAGTTATTAGTTAAATCTATGTTGATGGATCAACTCTGGGGGAGAGTGAAAGGAAGGAACTGGTTCTTCACCTCCACGCATAACTCATCTTTTCTCAACTTTAAGGTCTCAACTTAAATTCAGCTCCTTACAACTGATCCTATATACCTCCTTCCAACATATATTATTTCCAGTTCTGTTGTTTTCATTCACAACATTTGCGAATGAAATGTTATTTATTGATTTATTATTTGTTTACTGTCTCCATAAATGCTAAGATCCACGAGAGTCTGTTTTGTTAACTAATGTTTACCAGTATCTAGGCAGGACAGTGTCTGTTATGTAGAAGAGGTTCAGTAAATATTTCTGGATGAATAAGTGAATCTTATTCTTTCAGATGAAAAAGTGCTCTTCCATTTGTTGTGTAACAAGGCACACAATGTCTTTTATACAATGAATGGAAGATCCGGTAGACTAAGAATAAAACTCCACCACGATCAAAGTGAGACTGCTCTAGTCAGTTCGCCAAATGAATTCTTGCCAAACGAGAACAAGCCTTGTCAATTCAAAAGTCAGATCACCATCCAGTCTCCGGCACATGATTCAACCAGCAGAGATTCATCTCACCTCCAGCAAAGACCTTGCTCATAAGAGTGATGGTTTAGCTCAACAAAAACAGATGTGTTCATGGGATATTTATGTGTTATAGGACATTCATTCCAAGATAAAACAAATCATAAACTTGCTAGTTATCCACCTGAAGGAACATTAATTGATCAAGAGAACACGGAAAGAATATAGATAAAATATCCCTGGTCTGGTCTTTCTGAGGGCATTTTATTCATACTACTGCTTAAGGTAAAGTTCTTCCTCATTCATCAAGTCCACAGTTAATCATATACTGTTGTTATTAGGAGAATAAGAGAGAAACAGAGAGAGAATGTGTGTTTGTATATATGTGTCTGAATGGACCCTTCTGATCTTCAATAAATAGGAATTCCAAGATGATTATTGTGTCCTACCCCTTTCAAGCTTCACATTTGCAGCAGTGATACTTCCCTTTTTGGGTAACAAAGTGAAAAAGCAAAACAGCAGCTTTCCACATATAGGAAATGTTCAGCACTCCCCGCTAGGCCTCAATGTTATTACCAAGTGGTCGGATGCTCTCGATGAGGCCATTTTGTTCTGTTGGCATAAACAGCCTCAGAGAACATCAACATCAGACCAGGCCACTCTGAGACCGTGCTAAAGTGAGACAAAAGCAAGGTCCCTGTGCAACCCACAAAACATCCCTTCTCATTAAATGTGTGACTGGTACTCTTACCAATTACAGACTTGCAGTTGGCCCTCCCTATACATAAAATTTACTGAGCTAGTCATAGAATTTCTCTGCTTTCTGACAGAAGGAGCTTCCACTTCCTTAGAGCTTCCCCCAAATTACTCATCCAAAACTCAAATCCTATAAAACCTAGTTGCCCCTTATTGAAACATCCACAGCTCCTATCAAAGAAAAATAGCACTAGATGGAGTTAAATGGACAAGGAAAACTTCATTCAAGACTATTGCAATAGGGGAAGATAGTCAACTCAACTTGACTAAAACAAAAAAGTGGGTGAGTTTTTAAGCCCAGGGTAAGTGAGTGGAAAAGTACTGGAGGCCATTAGTGGGAGGTTGGCCAATGTCACTAAACCATTTGTGTTTGCTAATTGGTACTTATCTAAGTTCCCTACCCTCCCACAGAGACTGGGAGATAGAGACACTACCTCCCCTGGTGATTCTGTTTCAAAGAGATGGAGCCAAAGTCCTTGAGAAAGACATTTCTGGTTATTAAACTGGCAAGAAACTGGGAGATTTCTATTTCAAAGGGTAGGGAAAGAATGTATAACAGCAAGCTTTCTAAAGTAAATGATCTAAGGAAAGGGAGGTCGTAGTCAGGAAGAAGCTTGTGTAAACTTCAGTCAAGTTGAGGGAATTATTAAGGTTGTCTTGGTAAGTCCCCACGGTGTATGTTGCCTGTAGCTGCAGTTAGGAATAAACTCAATGGTTCACTACAGATGTGCTCCTGGTGGTCTACGGCTGAAGGGCGACGGCAAGAGAGATTCAATAACTGAAGAAAAATCATAACTTGTGTTCAAGTCATGATTGACTAAAACCATTCTCTAAAATTAGGAAAAAAAAATTGCCCTACTAATATTTGGTACCGCATCTTGGTTCTTTGATGGATCTGTGTGAAATCGAATGAAATGCCTGCCTTTATGTACCCAGTGGCTGGATCACATGGTACATTATTTGCTAAGACCATATTTGGGGTGTTCATTTGTTTGCTTTTTCTTGTCTGGAACAAGAACAAGTCCTCAGGTTTATTTTTGTTTGTTTGTTTGTTTGTTTTTCTTTTTTAACCAGTTTATTGAGATATTATTGACATATAAAAAGCTGTAAATATTTAATGTATACAACTCGATGAGTTTGGAAACACATACCATGTTTCCTGGAAAAGAAGACCTAGCCAGACAATCAGCTCCAATGCATCTTTTGGAGCAAACATTAATCTAAGACCTGGTCTTATTTTACTGTAAGACCCGGTCTTATATAATATAATACAACAGAAAACTGGGTATTATATTAATTCTTGTCCCAAAAGATGCACTAGAGCTGATTGTCCGGCTAGGTCTTATTTTCCAGGAAACAGGGCATGAAACCATCACCACAATCTATGCTCTAAACGTCAGTCACTTCCAAAGGTTTCCTCCCACCCTCTTTATCTTGTGTGTGTTATAAGAACACTTGACGTTTTGTTTTGAAACCATAAAATCATCAAATATCCCAAGATAGCTTTAAAATGTGACAGTACCTACTGGAGTGTCAATCTCTTGTGGTTACTGCTAAGGATGTGATGAGTTCCTAACATTCTGAATCCTGTGAAGGGTGTCATAATTCCAATTTGTTAAAGTATCTCATTTTTATCCGATACTATCAAGGTCATTAGCACATAAAATTTTAGAAATGGTAGACAAAAAAAATGTTTATCGCTAGGTCAAGAGTCCACAAATGACAGCTTGCAGGCCAAGTGCAGCCCCTGCCAATTACGTAAATAAAGTTTGACACATGGGCAGGCACACCCCTTTTTACTGTACAGGGTGGCATCTGAGCTACAATGACAGAGTTAAGTCGATATGACAGACCCCATCTGGCCTGCAAAGTCTAAAAGATTTATTACCTACCCTTTACATACAAGTTTGCCAATCCCAGATCTAGTTTTCCAGAGACGTATGTAAATCTTTTTTAAAATATAAAATTAAGCATGGTTATTTTTTTCTGTATCATGTTGCAGGATATACTATCTCTCAACTTCTTACTTTGTACCAGTAATATACACATTAATGCACATAAATTATTATTATTTCATCTAACTCCGCCAAGATGAATGGACTTTCTGTGCCATCCTAAGGATATTAATTTTCTGGTTATACTGAGTAGTGTTAACAGAAAAAGAGAGGAGAGTGTTGCTTTTGTGCTCTAGGTCACCTGTAATGTGCTTTTATCGAATACTTTCCCACCTTCCTGCCTTCGTGTTTGTCTCATAAACAACTAATTCCCATCAAGTTCTCAAAAACAGTCATGGTTTCTCTCACATCTACCCCCAAAAAATATGCTAAAAACTTCTATATTTTAAATCCTGGTATGATGTATTTTATGTGACATTACAGACCAAATTCTTACCCTGGGTTTGCAGAGTGGATATTCTGATTCGTCACTCAGTAATACATGACAGACAAGCAAACGTCACACACAGGTTGTGATACCAGAGGTAGGAATGTTAGCCAACACCTCTTCACAATGCTTGTTCTCTAATAAGAAGACAAAAGGAAGCAGACAGGCTAATCCTCCATAAGAAATAATGTAACATTTAATTCAGGAGAAGCAGATGTGCGTTCATGCTCTAGCACTATTTTCAGGTCTATTAGCACAATTTCAAGACAGTACGTTTTTCTGAGAATTTCAGGATGGCTGTGGCATCTTGAATTTCTTCTGTCCAAAATCAAGGGAAAAATTGAAAATAGCCTTCTGGTTTCGCCCTAGGAAAGGTGTGACTGTCACAGCTGAGATCAACAAGGAAACCAAAGGGCCGCTCTGCTGGAGGGGGGACTTTGTGGGGAGAGAAGGAAGGGTGAGGCACAAAGTTACCGTCTTTCTCTCAGTTCTTTCCCTGCATATGACTCAGGATATGATCTCAGAAAGCATTTAAAACAAGAAGCTCAAGGAGAAAGGAGTTACAAATGCTGCTCTCTAGGTATTCAGGGAGAAAAATGAAAGGTGTAATCTAGGCCTTTCCAGGAGTCTACCCACCCATGCTGCCAGGGACAGGCTACTGGCCCCTTCAGATCCACACTCAGTCTCCTGGGCAGCAGGAACCTAACAACACAGACCACGTCAGGGCGAATGCTGCGGGCCAGCATAGGGAAGAAGTAGAAGAGCTATTGTCAGACGCAAACCTTACGTGTGGCTTCGGAGGCTGCAATATATAAAAGGGGAGGGGTGGTCTTGCAGGAGAGAGAAGAGGGATAGAGACAGATCTTTGAGTCAACTATTTGTTCTCCTGGTTCCTGACTGGGTTCCCTCAAACTAGCTTTCAGCTTCAACCTGAGGTCCAAGTTTCTCTCAAGACATCTTTCTACATCAATTCTTTCCTTCTTTCCTTCCTTCCTTCCTTCCTTCCTTCCTTCCTTCCTTCCTCCCTTCCTCCCTCCCTCCCTCCCTCCCTCCCTCCCTCCCTTCCTTCCTTCCTTCCTTCCAGGTGGTAGTACTTGGCTCCTCCCTCCTCCGTCCAAGCCTAAAAGCAGTCAGAGGTCCACTGTACTAATCTCTGAGTAGTGTACTAACCCTCAACAGTCCTTACACCCTTCCCATATCTTTACAGAAAGTATGTGCATCAAATCCTCCTTGAATTATCTTAATTTGAGTGGCCAATCTTGAAGCCAGACTGATACATGGGGTTGGATGTCCTAATAGTGTACATTTGCCTAAACTGTGCCTTTAAGCATTAATTCCTTAGGAAACCAGCCATGTGGTAGCAATGTGTCACTTCAAAAAATATCAAAGAGAGAAGGACATTTCCAACCTTCATGAACAATTGATAATAAAATGCATATTTAGAATGTATCAGATCTTGTTCTCTCTATCCCCTAAACCATTCCAATAGAAGTAACTTAGATGCTGAGGGAAACAGTTCATTCCTTACAGAACAAAGGAAGGTGCTGTGAAATCCACTGTGAGAAAAAGTTGGTTAATACAAGAACTGGACACCGAAAGAACACTGCGACTAACCATCTTGAAAGAGGTAGTAGGAGGTAGTAGGAATATCTGCCTCTTCTCTGATGAAAGAAAGAAGTTTGCAGCTGCCTGAAACCCCTCTGATCACCCAGAAGTCAAAGAGCAGTCATGATTCTATAGCAACATCTAAGAACGCACCAGGCGGAAAGTCCTAGTCATGCCTAGCTTGGAGCCTGCACAACTGTAGCCAGATGAAATCAGGAACAAAATCTCAGGCTGAACTAAAATTAGGGAAGTAGAAGAGCTAAGATAGTACTTTTAGTTTGAGTTCTCCAAACCAACCTGCATTCAGGATGCCTTCCACGGCACCGCTAAGAAGAGTCTAACAATTATTGAGAAGTCATCATTGGCTATAAATTCATGGACAGAAAACCATGCCTTTCTGAGGGAGAGCTTTCCATTTGCTATCAACTAATTACTAAAGAAAAATACAGATTAGATAGATGACAGATAGATAGATGATAGATAGATAGATAGATAGATGATAGATAGATAGATAGATAGATAGATAGATAGATAGATAGATAGATAGATGATAGATGATAGATAGAGATGGCAGCCTCTGAAGCCACAAATAGAGTTTGCATATGATACCTTTCTACTTCTTCCATGATAGCCTGCAAAATTCTCTCTCCGTTACCCCTGCATATCCATACACACACATACACACACACACACACACACACACACACACGCCCCATAGATACACATGCACTTTTCTTCTTCAGGGGTAAAAATGCTTAGTGCCTTCACCTCTTCTTCATGTGGTATTTTTCTATAATATTTTCCCATCCTGTACTTTAGACACTTTCTGGTTCATCACTGTCTCTATTAAAGCAGCTAATACCACCACTATTTTTTATTCAGATAGTGTAGCTATTCTGGGAGTGTGTTGAAATGAAAGTGATCTGGATTCTATTATCTTTCATATTAGCTATCTGCCCAGGTTCAATATATCTATTAACTGTCACTCTTTGAATACAGTCATTCAATTAGAGAGAATATCAAATCTAGGAATGAAGAGCCTATTTTCGTTATTTCATTTACACACCCGGAAATGTTGAAGCCACCTGAACGGGAGGCATGAGAGAGGTAATGCTACCAACACATGGAAAGTAATCCTGGGCCCCACTGGAATGAATACCTGACTGTAAAGGTAAAACAGGGTGTGTGCCAGGAGGACAGGATGCCAGCGAGCTAGCACCTGCCCAACACACATTTATTTCCCATGCCAGCTATCCCTCCTAGACATCTTATTTGAACCCCTCCACACACACACTCCTATACCAGGGACAGTTGGATTTGCTAAGAAACCTGCATATCAATTTTCTTTAAAAAAATAAAAATAAAGGTCTTCATATTTCATATTTTCAATTGATTGCAACAAGACCTGGATTATTACAGATGTCATCATTATAGAAATGCCACATGGAAGAGTGTCAAAGACTTTGTGTCTGGAGGTTTGCGTGGTACAGGTTCCGAATGCTTTCACAAACACTGAGCAGGAGCAAAACCCCAGAGAGGTTGCGAGAAAGCCTTTGTGAAAGGTCTGCTACTCTGTTGTGATAAAAGCAAATAAGAGGGAAGGGTGAGCATGTTACCAGCTCAGATTTCAGCTAGCTTCTTGAGAATGAAGGAAGCCAGAATGAATACAGTTTTGAATCGCAAGGGGGAAAAAGAAAAAAAAAACTCCATGCAAGAAACAGGAACAACTTTGATAAGGAGAAGCCTCCATACACAGTTCTCACCTTTTATCGGGGTGCTTTCAGGTGACAGGAAGGCCAGCAAACACTTTTAAAATATAGGTGCTAATCTGTGTGGTCATCTGCAGTTTAGAATATTACAGGAAGACTCTGACAGAGGACTTATCATGCTGCATCCAATAGTTACATAATGATCTTATTATAGATCCTTGGTGAAGTTCTTAGCCACAAATCTAGGAATATGTGCAAACCTTACTCTTTCTTGAAAAAGGTTTTAAACATTTGCTAGAAATAAATTTTGTTCATATACAATATGATTTTGTTGCTGTTGTTAAAGATACAGAATTCAGAGGAAAGGAATAGTGGGGGCAGAGCCTTGAGGTCAAGCAACGTAAGTTAGAAAATGTAAAGCTGGACTACAAACGACTCGAGGCTTCTTGGTGTGTGAAGTCACGTAGGAATGCTATCGGTTTGTGGGTAGATTCCAGTCTAGGTCAGCAGAACATGAGATTTCCCCCCGAACCATATCAGGGCTCCACGGACAGGTGGAGTGAGTATGCCCAGTGCTATCCTTGTTTCAATCATAGGTTCCCTGTTGGTATGACATGTTTTACTTGATGTCCATACAAAATTATATATGAAAACATGATGCTGAAAAACAAATTTTCATCAGCCATAAGTTTAAAAACATTCCAGTTGCTGAGGAGAGAGACAGTTTTCACGCTGAAATTCATACAGCTACTAAAGTAGAAGAGCTGACACTATTTTCAACAACATCCCTACATTTTATGCAATAGGTATTTGCACATGGCTATTTCTTACAACGTTTCTTGGTGCCAAGTGAGGGCATAATGTCAAAGGATGCTTCAGTAACAACAACTCAAAGAAGAGTCAAAATAACATGACCCAAGAATACATTTCTCAGATATTCAGACTTGTAGAAAGGATGCAATTTTAAGTATCTAGATTTCTGGGGAATATATAACTAGATTGTATACATTCCAGCAAGTAATACTCATAATTAAACTTTTAGACCAATGAGTTCAAGGCAATATTATTTAATAACTAGGTTTTCTAGATTGCTTATAACCAGTTCATACTTGAGTAGAAGGTAGGTTTCACATTCTCTATTCTAAAAATTCCAAATTGAAGCACATGGCTAAATCAATGCTCCCTTCACCCATATGCCCCAACAGTGGACCCTGGGTGCCTCCCAGGCACCCAGTCTTTCTCAGGAAATAGTTACAACCCATTTGCATTGGTTTCTGCTTAGACTGAAATTGACCAGCTAATAAAGATAAAAACCACATTAACACATTCTGGGCCATAAAACACTCCTTAACAAATTTAAAAGAATAGAAATTAAACAATATCTGCTCTAAGACCCCACAGGAATTAAACTGAAAATTAATAACAGAAAGATACCTGGAAAATCTCAAAAAATGGAGACTAAACAACACACTTCTAAATATCATATGGGTGAAGAAAGAACTCTCAAAGGAAATTTAAAAATAATTTGAACTAAATGAAAATGAAAACACAACTTATCAAAATTGGTGAGATGCATTGAAAGCAGTGCTTAGAGGAAATTTTATGAATGTGTACATTAGAAAAGAAGAAACATCTAAATCAATAATCTGTTTTCACCTTAAAAAACTAGGGGGGAAAAAAGAGCAAATTAAATCCAAAATGAGCAGAAGAAAAAAAATAAATAAATAGAGCAGAAATCAATAAAATTGAAAACAATAAATCAAGAGAAAATCAAAGAAACTAAAAACTGGTTCTTTGAAAGTATAAATAAAATTTATGAACCAGGCTAACAGAGAAACAAAAAAAAGAGAGAGAGAGGACACAGATTGCTAATATCAGAAACGAAAGAGAAGACATCATTATATTAAAAAGATAATAAAGAAATGCTATAAACAACTCTATACCCATAAGTTTGATAAGCTAGGTGAAATGGACCAATTCCTTGAAAGATACAAACTACCAGAACTCACACAAGAAGAGATAGACAATAGGCCTAGATACATTAAATAAATTGAATCAATAATTAGTAGCCTTTCAAAACAGAAAGCACTAGGCCCAGATAGGTTCACTGGTGAATTCTACCAAACATTTAAGGAAGACATTATACCAATTCTCTACAATCTCTTTAAGAGAATATAAGCAGAAATAATACTTTCTTACTCTTTGAGGTCAGCATTACCCTAATACCAAAACCAGACAAAGACACTAAAAGAAAACTACAAACCAGTATCTCCATGAATATACAAGCAAAAATCCTCAACAAAATATTAGCAAATTGAATCCAAAAAAGTATCAAAAGAATTATACATTGTGACCAAGTGGGACTTATCCCAGTTATGAAAGGAGTGTTCAACATTCAAAATTCATCAACAGACTAAAAAAGAAAAAATCGTATTACTATATCAGTAGATATAGAAAAAGAATTTGACAAAATCCAACACCCGTTTATGATAAAAACTCCCAGTAAACTAGGAATAGAGGGGAACTTTCTCAGTTTGACAGACTGTCTACAAAAAACCTACAGCTAAGATCATACTTAACAGTAAGAAACTAGAAAATTTCCCAGTAATATTGGGTCCAAGGCAAGGATGTCATCTCTCTCACACCTTTTCAACATCGTACTGGAAATCCCTGGCAATGTGCTAAAGCAAGGAAAAAAAAAAAAAAAAAAAAAGAAAGGTAAACAGATTAGGGAAGAAAAATCATAAAACTGTCTTTGTTTGCAGATGACATGATCATCTATGTAGAAAATCTGAAAGAATTGACAAATTCTCCTGGAACTGATAAGCAATTATATCAAGCTGGATGCAAGGTTAATACACAAGTTAATTGTTTTCCTATATACCAACAATGAACAACCAGAATTTGAAATTAAAAACACAATACCATTTACATTAGAACCCCCCAAAATGAAATACTTAGGTATAAATCTAACAAAATATATACAAATCTGTATGATGAAAACTACTGAACTCTGATTTAATGAAATCAATGAGCAACTAAATAAATAGATGTTTCATGCACATGAATAGGAACACTCAATATTGTCAAGATGTCAGTTCCCCCCAATTTGACCTATAGATCTAATAGATTCCCAATCAAAATCTCAGAAAGTATTGACAAACTGATTCTAAAGTTTACACAGAAAGACAAAAGAACCAGAATAACCAACACAACACTGAAGAAGATGAAAAGTCGAAGGACAGATGCTACCCAACTTCAAGACTTACTATAAAGCAATAGTAATCATGACAGTGTGGCTCTGGTGGAAGAACAGATAAATATATCAATGGAACAAAATAAAGAGAAACAGACCCACGTAAACATAGTCGACGGCTGTTTGAGAAAGGAGCAAAGGTAATACAACGGAACAAAGATAGTCTCTTCAACAAATAGTGCTGGAACACATCTAAACACAGACCCTATGACCTTCACAAAAATTAACTCAAAATGGATCAGACATAAATTTAAAGCACAAAACTATAAAATCTCCAGAAGATCATCTCGGAGAAAACTTAGATGACCTTGGTGATCCTTTTTAGATTCAACACCAAAGACATATCCATGAAAAAGATAATTGATAAGCTGGACTTCATTAAATTAAAAACTTCTATGATAAACAATATCAAGAGAATTAGAAAACAAGCTGCAAAATGGGAGAAAAATATTTACACAAGATAAATCTGATGAAAGACTGCTATTTAAAATATACAAAGAACTCTTAAAACTCAACAATAAGAAAACAAACAACCTGGTTAAAAAAAAAAATATGAGCTTAAGACCTGAACAGACACCTCTCCAAAGAAGATATACAGATGGCAAGCAAACGCATGAAAAGATGCTCCATGTCATAGGTCATCAGGAAAACATATACGTATATTAAAACAACAATGAGACGCTACTATACACCTATTAGAAGGACCAAAATCCAGAACACTGGTAATACCAAATGCTTGCGAGAATGTGAGCAACAGGAACACTCATTCAGTGCTGGTGAGAATGTAACATGGTACAGCCTCTTTGGAAGACAGTTTGGAGGCTTCTTGCAAAATTAATCATACTCGTATCATACGATCCAAAAATCTCACTCCTTGGTATTTACCCAAATCATTAAAAAATGTATGTTCATGTAAAACCTGCACACAGATGTTTATAATAGCTTTACTCACAACTGTCAAAACTTGAAGGCACACAGTATCTAAATGAATAAACTGTGGTCCATCCAGACAATAGAATACTATTCAGCCCTAAAAAGCAATGAGCTATTAAGCCATGAAAAGACATGAAAAAATTTTAAATGCATATTATTAAGTGAAAGAAGCCAAACTAAAAGGGCAGCAAACAGTTTGGTTCCAACTATAAGACATTCTGGAAAAGACAAAATGATGGAGGCAATAAAAATATCAGTGGTCGCCAGCAAGGCGATGAATAGGCAGAACAAAGAAGAATTTTAGGGCAGTGAAAATACCCACATGATACTATAACGAGGACTATATGTCCTTATACATTTGCCCAAACCTACTGAATGTGCACCGAAAGCGAACCCTGCGGCAAACTACGGACTTCAAATGACTAGGACATGTCAGTGCAGGCTCATCCTTGGTTAAACATGGATCCCTCTGGTGAGTGACGTTGATAATGGGAAAGGCTGTGCATGTGTGGGCGCAGGGGGGTATTGGAAATCTGTTATCTTGCTCTCAATTTGATTGTAAACTTAAAACTGCTCTAAAAAAGAATCTGAAAAAAACACATTAACATTTAAATAGGCAAGGTCCTTCATGAAGTTTCATTCTAGTTAATTCATTCTGTAAATTTTGGTCTTGAGTATTGAGAGTATTGAGCAGAAGATGTGATTTGGTTACTGACAGGATTAGAGGTCAACAGGGCTCTGTGGCTACTCTATAAACAAAGGGGAAAGGTACAGTCTTACCCTGTTATAGTAGGTCACATCCTGAGATCCAGAGCATAGAAAAACCCTTAAATTACATACAGGTGCAGGATAGCCACACAGAGCCACTGACCTAAAGTAATAGCATAAAAAGCACAGTATGTATGTTAGAATGTCTATGAGGTTTGTGGAATCCATTAGCATAAAGTGCTTTTTGGAAAATGAAGTAGGACATTTAGTAGAACCTGTTGCTGATCGAATATCCTATCCTCTCTTTTACCTTGATGAGAGAACCCCCGTTTTGTGTTATGATTTAAGATAATAGCAAACTTTTTCTATAAAGGAATAGATAGTGAATATTTTCTGCTTTGCAGGTGACATGGAGCTGGCTGCAACTACTAAACTCCACAGTTTTAGTGTGAAAGCAGCCGTAGACAATAAGTAAATGGATGTGCATGGCTATAACTCAATAAAACTTTATTTACAAAACAGGCAGAAGTCTGGATTTGACCCACAACTATAGTTTGCCAACTCTTGCTTTTGGAAACATGACCCTATGCTAGCTCTCACAGTTAAATCGCTGGTAGAAACCCATCAAGCGAATCCTATTCCATGGCCAGTAGTTGTTAGAGGTGGGCATGTGACTTAGTTCTAGCCAAAGAGATATGAGGGAGAGGAGTTCTCCTGGAAATAGTTTCTCATGCTTAGAAGGAAACATCGGAAGAGATCATTTCTTTGTGCTTTTCAGTGTTGTCTGTAGGTGGAAAGCCTAGACCTGCTGCAGCCATACTGCTCCTGGGCTGAGCATAAAGCCAGCACACCACAGGGGTAGAGCAAGGAGCCCTCGGAGAACTAGAGCCACAGCCTTTGTCTGCTGAGGCCTGAGAAGCCATGTTTCTTGAATTCTTCTTAGTAAGGTAAGATGTCCTCATTGGTTAAGCCATTATGAGGGACTGGAGCCGAAAGCCACTTAACTAATACAGAAAAAAGAGTAAAGACAGAAATAGTTACTTTTCTTCCAATGAGGTAATCTCCATATACTACAGTTTAATCAATCATGGATTCATCATGTAGAGACATTAAAATTAAATATATAAAACATGAATCTTACTTTATAGCCTAAGAATTCTACTTAAAAATTTGAGGGTATTCTCCCATCCCAGATATCAAAAAGTATTAACTTGAATGAGAAAAATAGGAAAAGTAGAAAAATATAACAAAGTATCTTGAGATAAAATTGGTAGATATAAATCATGACAATATGTAATATCTCTATTACATTACAAGACAAATTAATTACATGTCTATGAAATTGGAAGTCAATTTTGATGAAAGTTTCTTTTTCATTCAGGAGAATGTCACTTTATCCAAAATAGCCAAAAAGTTTATTATAAAATGTTGAACAGTTTTTAGCTCTTGGTTGTCTTTCTTTGGGAATTATGCAGGGTTCGAATTCACCATGTCCTCTCTTGATTCTGTATACAATAAGCCGTGGAAGGCTGTGATAATACACATCGCATCCCATGTGCCTGTATGATTGACACTGACATTCTTCCATTAAGAGGTGAGATCTATGTTCTCTCCTCTTTGACCTGAGTGATCTTTGTAGCTGCTTTAACCAGTACAGTTCAGTGGAAGGGATACTGCTTGACTTCCAAGGTTGGTTCATAAAACTCTTCTAACCTGGCCTGCTACTCGTTAAAAGATCTCCCAAATCCTCTCATCTCCTGCTATAGACTTCCTCTCAGGTCAGACCCAATCATCTTTCCTCCTTGTCCCCACCAAGTTAGTTAGATAACTATTCTTCTAAGTCACACAGTAGGGTAAGGAGCAGGATAGAATGGTTCTTTCGATTTTTCCAAACTCATTATTATGATATAAACACTTGAACTTGCTATTCTTGGGCCTTTCTCTTGATTCTCAAAAGCTTGTTTGGGATTTTTTTTTTTTAATGCTTCTTATTAGTTCAAGTCCCATGAAACAATCCTACTCCTCTCCAGAGGCAAAGAGGATATCTGTGCCTGACTAAAGGAAAGGTCTTGAGAAGAAAAAGAGAAAGCACAAATATTCATGTTCGAAAATATTCTCTTGTCCCATGTGTCACCAGCCACAAAGATATCAAAACAAGAGACTTTAGGCGAGTCAACCAAAATCTTTCACATAAAAATAGAAGCCAAATAATAACAATGAAAGACACGGACTTCTAGAAATTGTACTAGAAAATAAATGGAGATCACCTGCCTTCCGGTCAGGTTATCATTGTGTTTTTTAAACATAAATTGTGTTGAAAAAAATCCTCAGCTGGGGATGGAGAGAGTGAGTTTTCAGATAAATATAGATGGTATAATAATTGCTATGTGGAATAATTTCCAAATTAAAATTTGGGGCTGTAATTTACAGTTCCTTCTGATTTACTCTAAACTGTGTGTGGGACTAGCAAGCAATAGATGTATCCAAACAGTAACACAAAATTTAGCTTTCCATGGACATTGGTGTCAATTTCTCCAAAAGCCTAAGTGGCCACTCTGCTGGCATCACATAATGGAAAAGAGGGGATGATGATGACGAAGGGAATGTAACTTAGGAAAATTCCATGTTGTCAATGCTGTACCCACCCCCACCCACCACCCCATCTCCACACAATGCAGCAGCACTCTCCAGCTCCTAGAGAACTGGGAACCGCAGCTGACCTAAAGCCCAGAATGCTAGAAGCTGAGAATACATTTTTAAATAATCCAAGGTCAAGTATGTATTGGAAGGGAAAGGAATAGTTTCCCCAGTCATAGTTTGTTCCCAGATTCCACGCTGGGAACTGCTGGCAGCTTCTGTTCCCTGTTTGTTTGGAATCAGCCTGCATCCTCATGTGAGGTCTGCTGGTTCAGTCCTTTGCCCCAGTTGCAGCTTCACGCTGGGATTTGGTGGTGCTGCCCACAGAGCCTTTGCTGGCCAGGCTGCAGTAACCGGTTACTGCTGGAGTGTTTGGTGCACATTTGTCTTATTCTGTGTAGGGAAAGGCAGCTAAACAAGAGGGGATCTTTAATTACTAAAACGTCAAGCCGGCCACTTTCTGAGTCAACCGCTTATTTTACATATAAGAACTATAGTCATATAAGCTATAAATATTTATAAAAGCAGTGAAATCTTACTAAGCTTGTTTCTTGTCCTGAGAGCTTAACTTGGTCACAGTCAGGTTGGAGGCCCCACAATATGGCCACACAGAAATGTGGGTTGAAATCCATTTGTGGCTAAGGGTTGTACCAAACTGCTGCCGGTCCCCTGGGAAATTACAGGGCTGTTAGGAAGAACGTCCCAAATAGATACCATCATCCTAGAAGGGTGCGTAAAGGCAAGGTTTCCCAAATAATACAGACAGAATGGGATACCTATTTTAATTGGCATGTGGGAGTTTCCAACAGGCTTCAAAATTCAACAATAGCTTCTTTGGAAGCTTTGTTGCAAAAAGCTAAGGAGAAATTAAAGATGTAAGAAGTACCTAAAGCAGAAGTGTCCCACACTTGTACTTCCTTCAGAGCTCCTGAACATTATGGGACAAAGGGCGCCTTGCTTTCCTTCGAGTTTTAACGGTAAGGGACCAGCTCTTCCCTGGGCACCATCCTGTGTATGTGCATGAGGCGTCTTGTAGAAGTGCCCACACAAATGGCTTCTGCTAATTATTGTCACTGCATGAACTTTCAAAAGGCCGTACCAAGCAAAATGTGGGCAGTTTTCCTTATAGCACTGCCCAAATGTAGGTTTTAGAATTTTTTTCCAATTGTTTTCTGCTTTTAACATGTCCCTTTTGCACCATATATGTATGCTGAATTCCCTCTTGCTAAGCTATTGTTTATCTTTATAAATGTATTTTTAACTCAGCATGACCCTTTAAGAACCAAAAGTATTTTTCCAAAGAAACCAATACTGAATTGTAGATTTTGAACTTGTTTCTGTTGTTGTTGTTTGTTTGTTTGTAGTTGTACACTAGAACTAACACCGCATACTCAATTGGCTCTCCCAATTCAAAATCTAAATCACCTCTCTCCTCGTTTTTGTTTCTCTGGTAAGCTAGCTTTGCATTCTTTAGCCCCAAGAGGTTAGTGGCCTTATTTCACTGCAAAGTCAGGGATTAAAGCAAAAATGATGAGTAGAATATTAATAGGACCTTGTTCCTACCCTTCCCCAGCACTAAAATATTATCATAACAAGATTTAAATGGGGAAAAGCTGGTACAAATTAATTAGATGCTGAAGGCAAAGGGAGAATTTAAAGAGTTAAAGAAAAGGAACAGGCAAAGGATCACGTTAAATTTAAGTAATTCTTAAAAAATAAAAGAGTGGGTATACAATAATTCATCAAAGTCATGTGCTTGATTTACTCAACATTCTCTGCAGCTACTACTTCTCATTAACTTACCAAAGTCAGCACTGCTCCTTAGAAGGGAAAAAAAGGAAATTTTGGCATATCAAGGAATAAATAGAATGTTGCAGCACTATTCACTGAATCATTTTTGGGGCAAATTTAGTGCTGTTTTCATGTCTTTGTGTTCTTTCTAAGTCTATGTTTGTCAATGTCAATTCAACCCTCCCTGAAAACAACAGAGCTACAATTAGAGATGTAAAAAGCAGTTTGTGTATAATTTAAATGCTGCAAACTGGCAATCTTCTCATGAAAACCACAAACAATTACTTCCATTCTTATGCACCAGAGCATCTGGTTCACCACCATTTTTTATCTGGGACTGCATATGAACTGATAGTTAATTTCACAGCTAGGAAAAAAAAGCTACACTTTTTTTTTTTTTTTTTTTTGACAAGGGTGAGTTATTTGCTTTTTAGTCACAGCACATCGCCATGCTTGTGTGGTTAATGATTTAAATTATACAACCAACTAACCAAACAACTGTTCTTTTCTCTGCTTAACTCAAGCACTTTTTCCCTGAGCCACCAGGATCAGGTGAAGCTAACCCTTTATTCTGTAAAGGCCCCGATCCTGCAGTGTTGAGAATAATCGCTATCTGAAGCACGGAGAAGATGGAGACTAAAAAAGGAGACATTCTCTTTCTATTTGATCTGTGTTGTATCGTCTCTGATTAAACTAAAATACAGAACATTAATGAAAGTAAGCCTACCCTAGAGCAGTACCCAAACAGGCCTGTTGTACTGAAGGGCCCCCTCGTTAAAGAAAGATTTACAGACTTCTTGAAAAACATGTGTTTACATCTACTTAGTTTCTACATGAAGAAATCACATGTGGGGGAAAATGTGAATAAACAAAACTGCAGAGATAAGGAAAGCATTTTGTACAACATTGATATTCAAAAGCATCTTTCAGGTTCACTCAAGAGGAAGTGAGCTTTAATGCAAAGGCATTAGTAATGGGCTTTCTATTTTTTT
Organism: Rhinolophus sinicus; assembly: GCF_036562045.2. NCBI lineage: Eukaryota > Metazoa > Chordata > Mammalia > Chiroptera > Rhinolophidae > Rhinolophus > Rhinolophus sinicus. The sequence goes on from NC_133757.1 coordinate 119,275,894, forward strand.
TATTAGAATTAACCTTGATCTGGAAGAAGAAACTGTTTTATTCACTGTTGAATATATATTTATCTCCATCGAATACATTCTACCACAACCTTTAAAAAAAATGGCAAGCTGGAACTTATTATTCCTGAAATGGGCATTTCCAGAAACACAATAACTAAGACAACCATTGATTTTGGAAGGAAGCAAGTTGTTTCCATGGGTCATAAATGGTATTATAGGTTTTGCTAGAATTTCCTCCTCAACAGGTGTTTTCAAATAGAAAAGATTCTTCCCACTATGGAAGAGTTTAACCAAAATCTGCCAATGGTAGAAAAATGAAGTAGATCATTCCTTAAAATTCATTCCAACCCTATTCTTCTATGCCCCTAGTCTCCAATGGCTAGTTCTTAACCCTTTTGCCATGATGGTCACCTATATCCGAATGAATATATCTGAAATTTTTATACATAAAAGTAATGTCATTTATATACAAAGCAGCTCAAATTGTTATCATTAAATGCATAAAATAGTCAAAATATCAACTTTTTGTTTTTTGTGGATTTCTGACACATTTTGAAGAAAAAAACTTGAAATCAAGTAATACAGTGAAAGAGATAAAATCAGAGTAGCAAGTGGAAAATGTGATTAGCAAGCTATAAGCACAGCCTGATTCAGCCTCACATACATTTGAATATTTTAAGTTTGAATTCTATAATTTGAACTCAGTGCCATATTATACCATTTCAGTGTCTCCCTTTCTCACTAGCTTGATAGGATATAGTGTGTGAGGAAAATAGACTTATACATATTCCAAAGTTTGTCTGATACAATACAGTGATTTCTTCAAAGACACAAAATCTACAGGTTTTTTGAGCAGTAAAAAATAAAATAAACGTAAGTAAAGAAATAAAAGTTTCAATTAAAACTGGACCAAAGTGTTGGCATTTGTTAGACTTGACAGACGTGCCCCAAACTTTGACATTTTGAGTCCACGTGATTATTTATTGAATTATGATGTTTGGGAATGTTCGTACGATATACAGTCCAGTCCTTGCACTGAATCACTAACTTAGTCTTAATTAAAACTAAAGTATGAGACCCTCCACCCACCCCTTCTGGCTATTTCATAAGCCCAGCTTCAGTGACCCCAGAGATATACACGTATATTTCCAGTAGAAATTTAGAGCTTCATTCAGAAGACCTAAAAATACAAATTATATGGGGAAAAATTGCCAGAATAATTAGAATAAATTAGAATGAAATTGCTAGAAAAATAGAAGTAACCCAAGTCTCCATGGTTCCAAAGGCCCAACAAAGTTACTTTAGGCTCATCATGCACTAGGATCTCTAATTGCAGTCACGCGAATGTTCAGACACAAATATCCAACTCCTGCCACTTGTTCAAGACCCTCCCAGTCCTGGGGATATCAGTGTTTCAAAGAACTCAAGAACTCTAATTGGACTCCGTATTTGTACCTGGAATTCAGTCCACTGTAATCTTTACAAGAAAATCATCAAGATTTCCTAAACAGAAGTGACTCTCTTATAATCTCTTAAATATATTTAAGTACCTAAAATGGCCCTAAAACTAAACCTGGGAAATTAATGACTAAAGGTATTCTTCACTGGGGCAAACCAGCTGTGCACATGAGATGCTATTGTTTTCCACTGATTTCTTGGTATAAGAGTTGCTAATGAACATCCAATGGATATAACCTTGGCAGTTTGCAAAACCTGCAAAATATGTCATCTGTGTTGAGTACTTAATGTGATACAGAATGTGAAACATAGCCTTTGCCCTTTAGGAGTTGATGTTTAATCTAACTGTATAAAATATTTTCCATGATTCCCTTTCAACGTCGGTATATGCTTGTCTAAAGTCTAAGGAGATGTCATGGTATGCCTTGTTGTATTATTTTGCTTACCTGTCTTATTCTTGTTAGGTTTATAATTCCTTGATACCATTGTTTGTGTCTTGTTTATTATTTTTTTAAACGTGGAGAATTTTACACAGCAATTTGCTCATAATAGTTGTACAATAAATATTTGTTGACTTGAATTATTCACTGCCACAGAGACCTTGATAAGGCTATAGAGGGGAAAACATTCAGCTTGCCAGACTGCCTTACAAACATAAAATCTCTTTATATAGAAGACAATATTAAGTGCCTTCTCGACAGGTCTGACATTGGTATTCAACCCATGTTGGAGTTCAGCTTTGTCACTGGATACTATCTCATGTGTGTCTGTTCCTTCAAATAAAAGCTCTACTTATATCTTCTTGTTGCCTTTAAACTCAGGAACAGTTCAGGGTTTATCTTGCTGGGATACATTTTTCACCTATTTTACAGATAAAATTGATCAGTTTCAGGAATTCAGGAACTCTGTGGGAGCAGTGCGAAAGCCCACGGTGGGAGATGCAGCGTTTTTGCTTTCTGCTTTCCACACACTTTTGCCTGCCCAAGTTTTGAGTCAGGTACTATAATAACGCTCAGTCCTTCTGTGCAGGAAATGCTAGCCATCCTTAAGAACAGCAAGGTGTGTCTTCTCATCATGGGAAAGAATTAGCAGTCATAAAAGAAGAAGTATTGCCAACATTACGTACAAGTACCAGTATGTATTTGATATTTCAACAATATAGGCCTGGAAAGCAAAAAAATAATAAGAGCAACCATAAACAAGCTCTAAATGATACAACTCAGATTTCAGTGGAGCTTGAATTAGAGAGTTTGCAGTGAAAGCTGAACGACACTGTGGAAGTTGAAAGTTGTTGAAATTCTATGCTGGCTTTCTTTTCTGACAAAACATAATCACCTTTCTCCTTTCTTTAAGTCACACCGCCAGAAGGAGACACAAAAGTTCCCACAAGATTGGGACCTTAATAAGAAATAACTTTGTTGACAAAAAAAAAACGTCTCTTCCATAAAGCCATCTCTGTGATACTGACATATAGGAACGCCTGGCTAAATCACAATATACACACGCTTTTTCACTCATTTTCTAAAAGTTATCTCAGTAACAATAACTACACATCAAGTTAAAAAAAATGCATTAAAAGCCAATAGAAAATTAGCTCTGTTCTCAGAGTAATTCTTTAACATGCAGTCGCAAATTTGTTTTTTAGTAACACTCATTCATTATCTATTCCTCCAGGACTAGAAGATCTGTGGGATCCCTTCCAATTCTGAAGTGCCCATTTCTGAGAGCTGGATTCTAGACTACACTGGCTGCCACGACTGTTTCACAGCAGCCCACGATGATGGATGACAAGTCAAATGGAGGCCTCAATTTTGTTTAAACAACACAACAATACAGCAACTAACTGCAAACCTCTTACAACACAGTGGTTTGTGGATTTTCAGAGAAGAGGGTATGTATGATAGTAGGCTAGAAAAGGTACAGGCATTTTTTTAAGGTAATTTATCTTTCATAACTAGGAGTTATACATGTAGTTGGTTTTAAGAGATGATTCTGAAAGAGGCATAAAATTGGGAACACCTGCCTGGACTGTTACATGAGAATGAAATAACCTTCCTAACTTTCAGATTTTTGCTCTATTGATTAGACATCTGTCCTGCCCTTACTAGCTGCAGCTGAGCTTTCAGAAAGGAGGTTTGTAAAGAGACACGCCATCTCCACAGCATCTAATTCCACATGAGGTGCGGGCTGGACAAAGAAACCTGGCAAGTCCGCCAACGATGGGGTGTGCGGTGTGAGGATATTTATGGTCAGACGCTCCGGGAGCAGGTGGGTGGACAAAGTGCTCCACAGACTGGAACAGACAAAAGCCAACGTCAGCGCTCTTCCTGAGCACTCTGGAATCCAGGGAAAGAATGGAGATGCCAGCGCTGCCCCGTACGCAGCCTGAGTGTGGCCAAGCCTTCCATGGAGCCTTCAGCTGCACAAGGATTGTCTTCATTAAATAAACCTGGTTTTCACCTCCTGCAACTTTTGCCCAAACCTAGTGCCAAGCTTTACTTCTTCTTTCTGAACAGTTCTAAACTATTTAAATGGAGTGAAAATGAAAACATGAATTAAAACAAAAAATGACATAGTCTTCTTGGTAGGTATTCAGAAGCCCCAGAAGCGGGACACACACAGGGCATGACCTCACTGCCAGAGGAGGTCCGTGTGTAAGTATTAGAGGGGTCTGTCCTGCTTACTTCCTCGAGGACATTATTGACATTATGTAGGTTTGTCCTGAGAAAACACATAATTTCATTATCAATGAGATGTTCCCGACATGGATAGGGAGAGAAGAAGAGCCCTGCTGCATTTTCTTACAATAAGCATTGACCTTGCTAATTAAAACCTAATTGTGAGAGAGTAACATGTAGATACCCCCCTTTGAAAAACTGGCATAGATCCCCACTAATTTAAAAGTTGTCACTTATTAACCCAAAGACATTGGCTTATTAAAATGAACACTAATGGAAGGTGCTGTTGCTCAGAGATGACAGGACAGAGGATTGAAGGGAGGAAGGAAGGAATGTGCATGTCTTGTGTTGCCTTTCATTATCAGAGAGGACGCCTCTGACAGCAAGAGCCCCGTCAGGAGGGTGAAAACAAAATGAGTGTGGCAGGAAGCACATTCTCTTAGTTTATTAATATGTATTATATATAGCTCGAAGCCACTGGGTGCCACAGATAGGTGGGTTATTCTATTGAAGCATATTAATTTTAAACAAGTGTATAAAGAGAGGTTCAAGGACAATACAGTTTGGTGTATTTTATTTTCTTTTTTATGTGACTATTTGGGAAGCTCTTTTAGTCTGGCATAAGGCAAGAGAGTAGATTAGTCTTTAAAAACTGAAAAATTCAGTGAATGCAATAGCCTATCTTCTTAGGGAGTCATTCAAATAATACTTCAGCAAATACACACACACACACACACACACACACACACACACACACTCTTTCTCATTTTAACATGCCTTTTACCTGTGCTTTTCCATGCTATCCATGACCAATTAACCTCAGAAAACCTATGGATGTTAAGGTATAGTATTCTATGTCCCTCTTTAACATAAGCAGCAGATAATGCAACCTCCCGATTTCCACAACACCCCCCCACCAAAAAAAAGGCATCTATAGTAATAGAAAGAAATATCCTTCCCAATCTAACTCAACTTAGTTTCATTTTGATTTACTCAGTGCCTATCTGTCACATCCAAGTTATACCTCATTTCTGTTCAAAATCCTAGTTTCAGGTCCTGGAAAGCCATAGACTTTAGCAGCAAACAGCCTCTGCTTTGGAGCCAATGGGTTGAATCCATTTGTAGACTATGCTTCTTCCAAACTGTGTGATTTTGGAAAATAAAATTAAATTTTCTGAACCTCGGTTTCCTCATCTTTGTCTGATTATTAAAAGTATCTCTCCTTACGGTTTTAGTAAAGCACGCAGCAGAGTCCCTTCTGTGTGGTGCAAACTCAGTAAATATTAGCCTTTCCTTTTACTGCGGCCGATTGGACAAGCCGTGTAGCTTTGGTCTGCTTTTCTCCCTCCGGCTTCCTTTCGTACAATATTTGGACCTCAGCACTGATTATTTATAAAGCCTTCCTTCCTCGTGCTTGTAATTCACTCCACTCATTTGTCTGGATTATTCTGCTCTTTGTCTTTATACTCAGAAAGCAGTTGATTGAATCCCTCATGGATGTGATTGTCTAACAAGCCTTGTATAAAGTTAATTCGATTCATGACTTAACCTGCCCAGCACAGACTTTTAATGGAGAGAGGGAGAGAAGGTAAAAGAAGGAAAAAGGAGGGGGGTGGCCTGATGGCTCAGGCGGTTGGAGCACTATGCTCCTAATGCCGAAGGCCGTTGGTCGGTGTGTGCTGTGTGCTGCCCTGTGCTACTAGGAGCGACCGACGGCCTCAGCCGGGGAGAGTGCAAGGCTCCTAAGGCCAGCATGGGCCAGGGAGCTGCACCCTACAACTAGACTGAGAAACAATGGCTTAAAAAACGGGGCAGAGGGGGTGGGGGGTAAAGGGGCAAAAAAAAAAAGATGAAAAAAGGGAGAAAAGTCCGTCATGAAATGCAGACAGAAGTTGAAGTGCTTACAAGGGTTTATCAGGCCTTGATCCAAATATATGCAGTCTGTGCAATGACAGCTCCTACAATGTGACATTTAAGGAAGGTACAAGAATACAGTTTGCAGAGACATGGAAACAATCTTAGAGATAACCTGCTACATCCCAAATAAATATCCTTTACAATGTCTTTACACATAAAGAAATTAAGGCAAGGAAAGTTTAAATGATTTTTCTTAGGGCATGTAATTATTAACTATCACACCCATTCTACCGTTAAATCTTTGTGTCCCCAAGGTTCTCAACGTAAGAAGCCATTCACTCATCCACTCATAAGAAGCCATCTTTAATTTAGGGCATTTGCCTGTCTTCTCAGTGATGAATGAACTTTTCCTGGGGTAGGACTGTCTACTGGGTTTCACCAGAATGAGATTTCAGTGTCCCCAAACATCTTCTGAAGCACCTTAGATATATGTCACCCAAAGCCAGCCCACTTCTGTCAGCGGAGTAAGCAGCTAACTTATGATGTGAATTGAAGGAGAACAAAAGTTATACAACCTAAACTATCTTCACAGAAATTTCACTCTCTTTTTAAGTAACTTCTTGGGAAAATTACTTTTCGACATTGTATTAAATATTTTAATTCACCTCTTCTCATTTAGTCATTAGACTTGACAGATACTCAACATATATTTTTGAAAGGAGGAATAAAATGTAGGCACTATTATACTCTTGCATCAACATAGGACATAATACATCCTAGGACACAGATAACACACCCAGAGGCACTAGCTGGGTGCCTCTGGATCCCAACCCAAGTCTCTCTGAAACTATGCCTATTGATTAACCCATCTACCTGACACCACTGTAACCTCATCTCTGAGCTAAAGCATCGTCTCCAGGTGTCTTTTACTAATGGACACTCAGAGTAGAAACTCATCAATCACTTTACAGAGTGAATATATTAGTGAACATTAGTGGATTGGAACGCCTTGTAGAAAAGAAGCATTGGAAGGAAAGAGGGCTCAAACAGGTGAGTTTTGATTGAAGCCAGCGAGTCAGAACAGACACAAAGCCGGAGGCAGGCTGGTTGATAGACCTGGCTGCTGCAGCAGGGAAGGGGCAGCCGCTGGCAAGCCAACGTTATGCACGTAAAATAGATGGTGAGGCAAAGAATCACTACTCAATTCTCTGTGGACCAGCCCTGACATCCAACCATGATTTTAAACGTGAAGTTCTCCTTGGATCTGATTTTGAGAGTTTCGGTTTTAGGATTGCACTGCTATTTTCACTCTGAAAGGTCATCAGAGAGTACGTTAGATGGAGATAACTCTGTCTCTCAGCGCAGTGTGCTGCTTTTCTAAGTGTGCCCTCCTGAAAATAAACTACATCTGGCAACCACTTGTGTGAATTACCTAAATAAAAGACTCATACTGTTAATGGAGCACTTTTGTACTAGAAAAAGAAACCATTAGATTTGATGTTAAAAGAAACTGCTACTGTCACTCCCTTGACTGATTGCATCTTTTATTAGGTCTTCACTGAATTATTTTATGGTACTTCTCTTTTTAATCTGCTCCCCTTTGTTGAGATATTACGGATGTATATTTTGAAAGTAGTGGTAAAAAAAATGTTGAGAAGTATAAAATCCGGGATCATAAAAGCCTTTTCATGGGTGGCATTATGAATGTAGCTGTCATGTGGAGTCTGGAATGTAGGTGTAAATTTTGGGGAGTGAGTATTATGTTGTAAAGGGAAGTAGAAGTATAAATTGGAGCTTTAGGTTGATGAAAGAAAGGGAGTGGAGGCCAGGAAATGTAAGCATGGGGCACATAGCACTACCATTAACACGGAGGCTTCCTTCAGGCACCGCCTTCCAACTGATGCTTCCTGAAGGGGTATTTACACAGACCAGATGTCAGCACTGCTCAGCAAGGTGTGCTCTGAGCCCCCTCCCCCTTTGGTTGCCTGGCAGAGCCTGTGATTAACCTAACACACCAGGAAAGGTCCTGGGTTTAAAAAATGCACTTCTATCACTGGGGGCCCTGCTGCTGAGGATAAAACTGGACTTCTGTGTACCTAGAGGATGAAGAATTTGGTACATGATGAAACAGATCCCAGTGATGCCCAGATAAAGAGGGAGACAAAGAATCATTGTAGAACATCGCCTGGCTAAATGTGTACATGGAGCTGGGAGCCCACAGGATTCTGGGAGACAGCTAAGAATCATGGTGATAGGCTGTCCAGCTTCCATTTTGCCCGTTCTTGTTTTGCATATTGACACTGAAGTGGGTGCCATGTTCATTTTCTGGGCCTCACCACCGAGAATCAGGACTGGGTCAGCCTTGGCCGGGATCTGCTGCTAACTAACAAGCTGCTGCCTCTGCCAGCAGTGGGTGACCGCATGCTTGTATGTATAAATGCCCTGTAAAAGACTTGCTGGTAAGTAAGGCTGCTGAGGGTGCCACGTCGATGACGGGCACAGGATTACAGGGGAGCGAGTGGGAGACGCGCATTAGTGAGGTCTCTCCTGTTCTTCCCGTCTAACTGCCAGAAAGCCAGTGAGTCAAGCAAGTACCCACAGGCCCAGCAGTGGTTGTTTTCTGCCTGCACTTGCAATGCCGGCCTAAGCGCCTCACTGGCCGTTCACAATTCACTAACCCAAACAATTCTTGATTCAGAGCATTCATAGTTGTCTTGGGTTAAATTCCTCTAAAGCAGACCCTGAGGCAAAGATTCCTGTCAAAGTGGTTTATTAGGAACTGTTTCCAGAAAACAAACAAACAAACAAAAGCATAGGGGGAATGGAACCCCAAGGAGATTGTGGTAGGCAGAATAATGCGCCCCCCAAGACGTCCACCTCCTAACAGCTTCTAATATCCAGAACTTATGAATATTTTGCCTTATGTAGCAAAGGAAGGTAAGGTTGCTGTTACGTACCACTGAGTCGGCTCCAACTCCGGGGGAGGCGCTGAGTGAGTGACGTCCACAGTGCCTCATCCCCACAGCCCTGCTCAGCTCCTGTGGACTCAGCCTAGGGCTCTTCTACGGAGTCCATCCATCTCCTGTTTGGTCTTCCTCCTTTCCAACTGTCTTCTATTTTCTCAGCATTATTGTCTTTCCCAAAGAACCTGCCTCCTCATGATGTGCCTGGAGTAGGACAGCTTCAGTTTTGTCATTTTTGCCTCCAGCAATGCTTCCGATAGAATTGAGGTTATTAACTAGCTGATCATAAAATAGGGAGATTATGTTGGATTATGTGGATGGGCCTGATGCAATCACAAGAGTCGTTCAATGTGAAAAGAAGGAGTAGGTGAGGGAGATGAAGGATGAGAAGGCTCAGATGCCCCGTGCTGGCTCGTCCATGTTGGGAGCTGTGTACAAGGACAAGAGAGACGCCTCTAGGAGCTAAGGGTGGGACCCAGCTGACAGCCATCAAGGAAACAGGACCTCAACTACATGGAACTGAATTTCTGGAAGGGAAAGGATTCTCCCACAGAGCCTACAAAACAAAAATGAAAAAACACAGCTCTGGTAGTGAGGTCAAGACAGGACTCATGCAGAACTATACAATGATAAACTTTGGTTGCTTTGAATTACTAAAATTGTGATGATTAGTTACAACAGCAATAGGAAACTAATACAGAGGTCAAGTGAGGAGGTGATATCAACCAAAGTACCATAGAGGGTAATGAGTGAAATTCCCTGGAGGAAGTCCAGTGACAGTGCAAGTCACACTTCTGCTATTATATCTGGGGCCAGAGAGCTGGGCAACACACCATAGCATCCATTGAAATCGCTGAAGGGCTGAGAGTATGGAGCGGCAGCAAAGAACTGAATTTTCCAGGAATTTCCTACTCTCTGCGCAGGAAAATACACACACTCTTATAGCCTACTGACAGCCTTCCAACAAGGAGGGCTGGCTATAGGGAAAGAAAGCAATGAGAGTGAGTGCGCAGGAAAGGGGTCCAAGAAGATGTGAGCAGAGTTCTGATGCCATCTGCTCCAACCATCCATCATAACAAATATGCACTCTCCAGAGATCTATCATGTAGGTGAAAGCACTGAACAGCTCAGAAGATACAATATAAGCTTTGGAAGCAGCAAAACATGGTCAAAGCCCAATTCTTATTTGTGACTTTGGGTGAATAACCTACTCTCTGTAAGTCTTAGTTTCTTTGGATGGAATAAGAATTATTCATGGATAACTCTCTTACCATGTCTCCAAAAAGATTCAATAAGTGACTGAATGGAAAGCAATTTGCACAAGGCCTGGAAATCAGCTAAAGCTGGTTCTCTTCTCTTTTCTCCCGTGACCTTGGGCTTTAGGACATAACACACTTTACCTGGCATAGGAGGAAGAGATCAACATTGAGTTTGAAGCTGGGTCTCACCATCCTACATATATGCCTTTTCTTCCAGCTTATGAACATGCCACTTTCCACCCAACTTGACAAAAGTCCTGTCTCAAAATCTCCTCTAGAGACTGACATTCTCTTTATTTTTATAGCCAGATGTATTTTTACAGCCAGATGTATGAAACCAGTGTTCTCGACTCCAGTCTCTATCATTCTCATCTTCCATTTGCTTTCCAATCCACTAGGATCTGCCTTCTGCTTCCAACCCCTCATGTGTTTGTCCTTGAAAAGCATCACACTAGTACCGCACTGCTTTTTTGCCAGAAGTTCTATTTCTTGTGCTCACAGCTCTGTTAGGCATTGTTGGCCACTCACATCTCAATGTATTCCCCTCCCCAGTTCCAACGGGCTTACCCCAGCCCTCCTGCTGTCCCTCTCAGCTGCTTGTCTCTGAAATGTTACCATCTTTCATCTGCAATCCTCTCTCAGATCCCACTTTAGACTCTCAATGATTAATAGTAACAACGCCGGTAGCCGACAGTGATTGGCATTTATCACGTGCCAGGCACTTGACTAAGAACTACAGATGACACCTGAGGTGGTTACCATAGTTATTCCTGTTTTTACAATCAGAAAACCAAGGTTTGAAGAGGTGAGGTAACCTGCCCGGAGTTACACAGCCCGTATGTGGTAGAACCAGGATTAGAATCCAGGAAGTCTGGTTGATACCCACTCTTTTATTTAGCTTCTCTTCCTGGTCACCCTATCCATATGTAAATTTTCAGCCACCATAAATTTCCCAGTGACCAACAAGTCTGTATCTTAGGTCTAATATCTCTGCTGAGCTACAGAGCTGTGTGTTCCACTGCCTCCCAGACAGATTCACTTCCATGCACCACAGGCATTTCACTTATGCTCCCCAGCCTACACTTACCCCCATCAGGTAACTGGACCCTTCACTTTCTATCACAATAAATGGTACCAATCCAGTTGTTCAATGGCATTCTATTCTGTTTCATTCTCAGCGTCCAGCCAGTTCCAAGTCCCACCAATGTTAACACTACAACTCTGGGCCCCCTTCTGTCAATCCCCAACTACTACAGCCTTGTTTCAAGCCACCAACATTTCTGCATAAATGCCAACAGTTGATTATTAACCCATCCCTCTGCCTTCAGTCTCACAACACCCCCACCTCCCAAACCTAGCCTGTTGCCCAGGTCAGTTTTCCAATCCATAAATATGATTACACTAAGTTTCAATAGCTTCCACTAAATTCACAGTAATGTTCAAAATCCAAGTCTGGCTGAGAAAGCTGGCTGTGATCTGGGCCTCCATTGCTTTCCCAGTCTCATCTCTCGCCCTATCCCCTTTTGGCATACCAAAATATTGTGATTTCCTAAGAGGACATGTCTTCTCACTCATCTGTGCTATTGCACATGCTCTGTCCTCTGCCAGGGGCTTCTGTCCCTCCGATTACCTGCCCCGTGCCTACCTAATCTTAAACACGCACTCAAGCATCACCACACCCAGAAGATTTCTCTGCCCTCATGGATCAAGTGAAATACGGTCTCCTTATGCTTCCTCTGTGATTCTCTCACTATGACTTTTTCAGAGTGATTATCACACCAGACTATGTAATAATTCACACTTGTATCCATGTCCCCACCTAGTCTCTGAGCTCCTGGAGAGCAGGGAGTGTGTCTCATTCAGTGCAGTAACCCCAGCATCCAGCCCAGAGTAGGAATGCACTAACTATCTACGAAATGCACAAAGCCCAAATAAATGGACAAATAAAGAGCCTACCCCACTATGGCTGCATATCCGGACCTCTGGGGTCCCCACAGATCTCTAATAAATGCTTATTGGGTACTTATTATCCAGAAGCTAGTGACGCAGATGTTGCTTTTGACACCATGTGGCAATCCCGAGCCCAGGCACCCATAAGAAAACACCCCGAAAACGCTGCAGCTGATACAGTGTCCCTGGGAAAACGGGACGCAGTTATCTGTGAGGAATGATTTCCGTGTGTTCACTTGCAGAGGCATGGAGCTACTCGAGGTCTTAGGCAAGGAAGTAAAGCAACATTTTTTATTCAAGATTAAATATGAGGGGATGTGATAGGAAGACAGGAGAAGGAGATTTCCCGTGAAGGCAGAGGAATCCACAGTTTTCTCAGGAAACTGGGACCAGGATAGAGTTTTATTTTTCCAAATACATACATACATGACACAGGGCCAAGATGAGGGGTTCCAACACCTCTCCTCTGTTTACATTCTATTCAGGTCTTCCTTGGCGAGAACTCACAAAACAGAAAGGAAAAGAAAAGGAAGGGGGGGGTTCACTCTTGTTTGCTAACTGTGTGGTGGCAAAAATTGCTGCTAGCAACAGTGTTATTACATAGAACATAAAGAATAAAGCACCCTGAGAAGTGACTATTTATAGAGCAAATGCTTACATAGCACTGCGCAGTCTCCCGCCGATGGCGAGGAAATACGCATGGCCTGATGGACACAGCCCAGAGGAGACCAGGGTTCCAGGAAGAGCGCTGCCCTCATTAGCCTCCCAGCTAGTGTTTCATGGGATTCCTTTCTCTGTCTGCAAAAGGAGAAGTGAAGTAGATGGTCCCTAACGTCCCTTAAAGTTCTAACTTTCCAGGATTCTCTCTCTCGCTTCTCTCTCAGCAGCCAGAGCGATCACCTGCCACAGTGTAGGCTGGAATCCAGTCGAAGGAAGGAGACATACCTAGCTGACTTGAGCAGCTGTGCCATAGAAGCCTCAAGAATGAGACGGACGTGACTTCAGGGACATGCTAATGCTACCCTAGTTAATGAGCCAACAGTTGATAATGGCTCTGCAGTTCATGTTAGCAAGAAATTTCAGCAATGGGGAAAGGAAAAGACTGGTCTTGCATTACCGACCCCCCACGTCCTCCCATCCTAAACTCTCGAGGTCCAGATTTGACACCACCAGCCAAGAAGTTAGTATGTGGGCTGATGAGTGTGGCTAGCCAGTTCATCTTTCAAACACATCCACTGAGGAAGTTGCTAAACTGAAGCTATCTAAAAAACATAAATAAAATTCAATGTGCCTGGGAATGAGAGGGTGCCATTCACAGAGAAAAGACAGTGTCTGATTGTGCTAGGGTGCTCAGAACAGGAGTAGGCAAAAGAAAGCGGGACAGGTTTTAAGGAGGCAGATAATAAGTGACACTCCTTTTTTAACCATATATGGAATGATTTAAAGTCAGAACATTGTATGGAACTCAAAGGAGCTCCAGAGCTTCACAGTCTGAAACTCTAAACAGAGCAAGCAAGTTCATACGTCACCTCTCGGTGATGCCCAAACGAAACCAAACAGGCCAGGGACGTACAGTGCAGGATGTATCCTTGTACCTACTCCCACTGCAGACTCTGCCGTCGGTGACACGGGCTTATTGTGTCTTCTTTCATATTTCTGATTGTAGTCCCATTTAAGCACACACACATAATGTATTTAGTTTTATACTTTTCTCCAAAAACTGTCATCTCTATTTTTAACAGATTATTTTTTTTAACCACAGTTTAAAGTATACCTGAATGGGAAGGACACAAAATATGAGGCCAAATGGCATACTGCCCCCCCCCTTAGGGGCATTATTTACCTACAGTCACACTATGCTCTTTTGCACACTCAGCAGGCTGAGATGAGGGTGTCACAATTTGCTCCTATCTCTAACGTGTGTGTCTCGAGTCAAAATAGTATATTTAGTACTCCTTATTTCATTCTCCCTTCCAGGTGACACGTTGGCTTTTCCTGGGAATCCTGTTATGGCATTTATTATTGTTGTTGATATTACTATGTTTTGTTTCTACTTTATTTTGTTGCTCCTGTGATGTGGTTTGCAGTAGGAAACATAGAAGGGAGCCTTGGACGTGCTGTTGACACCTCCTTTTCCGGGGCGACCCACTTGCTTCCCCAGCACTGGGCCACATACAAGCCTGCTGCCAGTTCACTTCTGCCCTGGTCCGTGGGGCTTCTTAGCTTGGGTCTCTCCCTCGCTTCTTCTCCTTCCCTTGGTTTCTTAGTTGCAGCCTCCCAGACACCAAATCTGTTCTGACACTCGATCCACAGCCTCTGGCCACTGCCCATGGGCTTGGTCACTCCCATCCCGGTGCATCCACACTTCACTCCTAAACCTGCTTTATCTAATTAAAGAAAGCACAGCACCTTCGTATCTACAAGGCTGACTGTCAAGCAAAGCGATTTGTTTCCACAAACCTCTTACCAAATGAAGTTTTACTGCTTTATAGTCATAGGCTATATTTGTCTGTTTATATTCCTATTTATATATGAATATAGAAATACTATACTTAGATTTTTATTTCCTTCCCTTATAACTGTCATTCTATTTTTAACAGATTTTTCACTCTTTAAATATGGTAAGAAAAAAACGGAATTATGCAGGTAAGTTTCTGCTGCTATAGAACAGGTGGGAACCAAGAATATAATTAAAAAAAAAAAAAAAAAAAAAGAAGTGTATTTCCCTCAAGACTATTCTTCATGGACTGGATTTTAGAAAGTGAGCCTAACAGATAGTCAGAAAATCTATATTCTTATCTCAGTTCTGAAACTAATGACCTGAAAATGAGGGCTGTGGATTAGGAAATTTAGTTTTCCACATGCTTTGGGTGGGGCAATGCTTAATTTTGAGGTCATGTCCCTCACCTTAAATTCAGGATTCTCAGTCATTAAATGCTTATAGCAGTCACCAGACATTTCAGCTACCCAAAACATCCCCACAAATGCCCTCCTGAAGAAGCTGGGCTACCTCCAACTAAGAAACAATGGATAACTTCATGATTCCAGTCAAAAAGGCATTTGTGGAGAAAGACTTAAGATCCCTATTATTTGAGAAACAAGAGGGAAATGAGATTGATGGCATAGTGTAGTGATTTCTAAGATATTAATTAATCTTGAGCATTAGAGGGGGCTGCAGAAACAACGAAATGGAAGAACTCTAGTTGTGCTAGTAATCTTGAGCAGCACAACTACCCTAAGAGCCTGCACCAGCCAGACTAATACTTCATATATAAGTCATATTTTGGGATCTCTTTGTTATAGCAGCGTAACATTGACCTTGGCTTAGCTTGACTAATACAAAACTTAGCATCTGGAAGCAGGATACTAAGTAACAAAACCTAAAACCTATTTTTAAACTGGTTGAGAAATTAGGTGGTGGGTAGTGAAGAATTAGGTATCTCCCGCTAGCCTTCTCGACCCCTTATTATGCCTGGTAAAGCATTTAGCAAAATTCTCATCTGTGTTTATTCAGAAAGCAGGTCCAAGGAACCTGTAGCTCTAGAGGAAGGATTGGGAAACAACCAGATATTTAGCAATTAGTTCTCCCTTGTATCTTTTAATAAGATACATAAGAAAGAGAGAAACTCAGGCATGAGTTTGCCGGTTTGAAGGCAGACATGAAAAGAGCTACAAATCTGCAAAGTGAGACACTCTCTGCCTGCAGTCTGAGATCTAAATCACCTGAGAATCCAGAAATTGGAGACTCACAGGCCTGGAAACACAAGCTGGATTGGTCAATACCTGAGAAGAGCAGAATATAAGTCTATTACCTGAAGCCTTTCTTATACACCTCCCGTAAAGATTTCTTGGCATGAGACGCATGCAGTACAGAAATCATTTAAAGAGTGTTGTCTTCTAGCCCAACCCTAACTGAAGAATTGGGGGATGGACTGGGCAGAGATGCCATCAAATAAAATTCTCGGAGGGCATAAGGACTTAGAAAAAAAACTGTATTTAAGGTTATCTATCAATAGAAATGGCTGGAAGCAAATAGACTGAAGGCCGACTTTTTAAGGTAATTGTACTACGTACCAAAGAAATCACAAGCCTGGCAAAACTCTAGGCCCCAGGCCAGCTTGAGCTACAGACGATGGCAAACACTTTGTAAGAAAACCCACCTAAAATAAAGAAAAACTGACAAGTGAGATGCTTACAAAGGATAAAGCTGTGGCCCACAGAGGAAAATGGACATGGGAGCTCTCCCAAAAAGCAGAAACAGGGGTTGTGGGATGGGCTACCTACAGACTGTACTCCACTGGGAGGGCAGGAAGTCTTTGGAATAACGGAGGTCTGGTGTGTTTCCAATTCTTCTATGTTTTGAAGGGGAGTTTTGAACTGCAGTTATCATTTTATAGGCTGTTAACTTGTCTCGTGGTTTACAGTTACCAGATCATGAAGAGCTGCATCTGGACTGGTTAGAAAGCACTAGCCGTCATCACCTAGAGTTCCTAAGTTGAATATGATGCCATAAGAGATGGGGATTTGGACTGTCTCCCATAGCACAGAAGAAGATGGTAAGAAATGTGTACATGAATATTAAGGGGGCCAGAGTGGCAGACCACTAGCTATCCCCCCAAATCTGCCCTCATATGCTTCATGCCGTCCAGCTAGAAACGGCATTTTTCCAGCCTATAGTGGAATGTGAGTAAAAGTAACATTTGCATTTGAAATGTCATTACCACACTTTTGTTAAAGTGAAGTCTCTTGCTCTGGACTTCTCCCCTTGCTGTGAACACAGCCTTGTTAGTATCCCAGATCCCAGCTGGGACCATGCCAAGATTCCCCCGCCACAAGTACAGCAATCTAGAGGGCGGTGAATATGGCAGAACATGGCAGAAGAAATAGGGGCTCCTCAAGGATTCTGTTCCTCGTGAAGCACAACTACCCCCTATCACCCTGGTTGGACAGGCATGGGTGTTGCCTAAAAGTGAACTCTTGCTCATGTCATTTTATTCCTGGTTCCCTTTGTTACAGGTTAGCCTCTGTCATACAGCATTTGACATAGCTAATATATCATGTACATTTCTGTCCCTTCTTAGGGACTTCGGAGCTTTCTTATCTAAGGTAGGACAATTCTAGGGAGCCATTCATAGAAAACAAGCTAAGAAATTAAATGGGTGAGAAATCAAATTGGGGTCTATTTTATACCCCCAATGAAGACTAGAGATAACTATTATTCTAAGGAGTGAAAATACCTTGTTGTTTTGAAACTTCCACTTGTGTCTTATTTCAATGGGCCTTGTCTGCGTTCCTTTAGTTGTTAGAATAATACAATCTTATCCAATAAAACAATATGCATTTATTGTGTATCTTATATATTATATACAAGCATACAATTGTTTCTTAGATTAGAGATAAAAATGACAGAAATTGTGTTACTATATTCAGTTCTACAGTGTACAAGGGAAGAGACAGTCCCAGATGGAAGACAGTTCAATCTCTGATGAATGTGTGAGAAAAGCAAGTAAGGCTCCAAGGTCAGCAGTCACCGTGGGTTCCAGAAAGGCAAAACGGCCACAGCATGAACTATTATTTAGCACTTCTCCATTTAGTTTTCACCAGTCCTGTTACACTGTTTGCCCTTCCTAAGCCTTCAGAAAGTCAATCAGGCTGAAATCACAGAGAAATAAATTATAAATTGGCCAAAGGCAGCAGTGGATTGGAGAAAATGATTATTATACATATGAAGTCTTTTTAAAGACATCCCAATCAGGAAATGAAAAATTTTCTAAAGCTACATTTAAATTTTTACAAGTGAACACTGCAACTTACAGGTGGATAGGGAACAGTGAACATAGAATTGTCCGATCCAGTAGGTTAAGTAGTAGGCAGAAGATAATAGAGAATAAATTGCCAGCAGATGTTGTTGTTGGTTCAGAGCCTGAGACTGCCAAAGAAGAATAGGCTGTTGGGATATCACCGAATATAAATGACTTTTTCACTCTGGGTGATTTGATTTCACTAAGTTGAAACTTGCAACTATCTATTATGGTGTACCCAAAGCAGCTAAACATTGTTAAAGTTCTGAAAGTATTTCTTTACATGAAAAGCGTGGCAGATGCTATGGGGGGCGCTGCCAACATCTCTCCCACAAGGACTGAATCAGCTCTTACTGCCTCTGAGAGCCAGCTGTGAGCATCTCTTCCCTACCCTCGTTTAGTGGCATCCTAACAGTAATTTGAAATCAGCCATGATGGGACTATTTACACTACAGCAATGGGCAAACACTATACATGAGGGCTTTGTGGGGGTTTTTTTTGGTTTTCTGTTTTGTTTTGTTTTTCTTTTTCCAGAGAGCTGGCTTACCAGCACACCACTGCTGGGGGTATTGGCAACTGAAATTCTTAGTTGAGTCAGGTCACATTCCCTTCCTGCATCCTAGATCAGTCTATGCAGAGAGGAATAAAGTCCCAGCTCCTGAGCAGCAACTCAGGACAAGTCTACAAAGCCATTGCAGTCTTTCTCATGACACATCACAGTTTGACTTCTCTCATTCCTGCTTTCTTCATTCCCTCGCAAGTCTTGACCCAGACAGCACTCTCCGATAAACCTCCCACACACCATTCTCCACTGCAGTCTGCTTCTTGAAAAACCCAACCTGGGACAACAGATTATGCAGGAGAGAAAATGTATTACCCAAAGCCATTCTAGAAGGATAACTCATTATAAGACTATTTACTTGGTTTTGCACTGTTTAAAATGATTGATAAAAATGGAGAAAGCAGAACAAACTTGTGGGTTTTCTAGGAGATTTCTTTCTGTGTGTTTCTGTGTGTTTGTTTGTTTTCTAGAAATATCTTTCTTTGGGAATATTTTTAATATCATATTAAATGTGGGAGACATCAGAGGTTTTTGGTTATGAAAAATGGAGCATTTGTTTCTATTTGCTTAGTTTTAGTCATTTAAGAACAGATTGCTTCAGTGTTTTTGCCCTAAAATCAAAAGAAAATTACAAAAAGAGATCGAAAGTCATCAAAGGAACCAAATAGAAATTAATTTAACTGAAGGTATGGGTATAGACCACTTTTTTCCCAGTCGCTGCTTTCAATCTTGTTTTTTCCAACATCTTAGCATGTCTCTTGCATTTTAGCTCACTCTCAACTATTAGAACACTCTCCAGTTTAAAATTACTTTCATATCTAAGTTAAATCTCATCCTGCCTTATGCCTCCCCCAGCCAAGGCCAGATCTGTGGCTCCAGAAGCTTGGGTGCAGAGAGCAGGGCAAGGTCAGCTCTGTCACTTTTTCTCAGTGTCTTTGAGTGGAGGTGGAACCGGAGACAAATCCGTCTGTCCCATTTCAGGGCTTTCTTTCTTTGGGATTGGAGTAGGTGGGAGATGAGATGGAAAGGAGATGCAAAGTTCTCTTGACTGTTCATGACCGCAGCCTCCTTCTTGTTGCTTGTTGATGTATTTCCTGGCTCAACTTGAATGGTCATCTCTGCCCCTTGAATGTCAGAAGTCCAAGTGCTGACTGTGGGTATGTTTCTCGGAGTTCTTCGGGAGACTGTGGGAAGTCTTCATGCTTCTCAGTTCTCTGATGAAGGAAACTAGGTCTGGTCAGACCTCCCAAACCCCTCAGCTCTTGACTCCCCCATATTACAAAATGGACAGAGTGGAAGCTGATAAATACCCAGCTGTCCTTTGAGGAGAGGAGAGAAATTTTGCAGCACTGAAACATGAGCCCATGAGAGCTTCTCTTGCTCTCTCTGCCTCCTCAGTGCTACATTACACAGTCTGGGATGAGGGTGGGAAGGTGCTGCAGTGAAGGTTGGGGTTCCGCTAATAATCGCTGATGGAGTTTTCTGGCCCCTATTGTTGCTAGCTCTTGGAGGTTCTCTCTTTAAACTTGGGGGTACTCAATGCCTCTTTGTTCTAAGAGTACTAGTCGTCTATTCTAGGTCAGCAGGGAAATCTCACTCAGTATTTTCATAATTTAAAAGCGGCACTTAAAACCATTTTCAAAATCTACTCCACGTGCCAAAAAGTTGTTATTATCAAATTGTATAGTGAGGCAATGCAGATCCCATGAATTTAGTACCTAAAGTTCCAAAGTAGTTGCTACATTAATTAATGCATGAGAAAAATTGTTGCTTCATCTCTTCCCTTTGTATTTGCAGACAGAATTGTATGATAGAAAATTTGATGATGACTAAAATACCCAAAAAACTAACACCTATTGGTTTGGTGGGGCCTCCTAGTACATGGCTTATGACTATAGCACAAGTTGCTTGTAACCTTCTGTAAATATTCTGTTCCATTTCTATATATTGAATCCTTCTTTACATGAAATCCAGCACAATTTCAGGTTTTATCTCATAACTAGATGCCATTGTTAATTTGCTTTTGTGTTGTTTGAAAATAGCCCTCTATCTCACATAGATTGCTTCATACAATTTTCCTAAACAACAACAAATTAAATCTTTAAGGGCATGTGTTTCAGAAGTCTATGAACTTGGGGGAGGGGAGGAAGCAAGAAAATAGAATCAGCCCTGTTTGTTAGCAACTACAACCTTGGTCCTCAAAACATCAACCTAAGGGGAAGAAAGAAAAAAGAAAAAAAGCGAGCACTACTGCCAATACAGTTTGGGCTCCCTTAATTTCATGCACTGTGACTTCAACAATTTCTCCATTTCTCATCTTATTTCTATAAAAGTAGCTTCATTTAAAAGCAGGGAAACCACATTTCATGCTCTTCAGTTTCATTAAAGTTACACAAAAGGAGCCTACCAAAAGAAGCCTGTCCTAATTAAACAGTTGTAGCAGATGAAAATATTGAAATGATGAATCTGAAAGGAAGCTGACACTCTATATTCCCCAGAATTTTTTATCATGACATGAGAAAAGGAACTGAAGAATTAAGATCTGAACCCCAAGACGAAGTGTCACATACGCCGTTATAAAAAGGAGGAAGGAAGCCCACTGGCTTTGCAAGGCAGGACAGGTGACATGAAAGCACCAGCGCGCCATGGAATGGCCTCTGATCCTTTGTCAGGGTGGGCTCTGTGTAGATCCCGGACAGGGCACTTCACCCCTGCTGGGGGGTGATCAGAGATTCATTCCTATAAACCAAAGGTGGCAGTTTATAGCTTGGACTCCCATGAGAGTGCTTTCCTCATAATTCAGCCCGAGTTATAGCGTGTGCTGGTTAATGGGCACTTGAGATAAAGTGGCACCAAGAATAAGAGAGAGTAAAACTGAATGTGTTATTCCTTGCCTCCAGGACCTGCATATAAGCTTGCTTGACTGACAGGTTCCTCTCTTGAGTAGAAAGAGTAATGACATGCTTCTCAGAGGCTTAGCAATGAGACTGCATTCTAGCTGGCTTCTGCCTCAACACTGAGGGCACTCAGAGCCAGGTCTATCCTGTGAAGACTGCTCTGATCTTGTGAGTTATTTATTTGAGTTTCATTTCTGGCAGCGCAGATTCTCAGCCACTGACCAGGCCTCATAAGTAGATTAGAAATCGATAAATCTCATCCTAAGTGATCATTACCTTTTTCTCTGCCTTGTATTATTTATAGTGTTCCTAAAAAGTGCTATTCAATCCCAATCATATAAAACCCTCGAACTAGTTAGTATTTCATTAAGGTATAGTAATTTTGACTTCTGATTTCGTCAATCCCTGTAGCTCTTAAAAACATTTGAAAGTTGAGCTCACAAAGCCATAAAAGATTGGTTATGTCTTGTTATCCATATTCTTCAGATTATTTGAATATTGTAGACCACTATGTGAAGTCACACACACATAATATAATGCATGAGGGCACCCTATCTTAGGTCTTAGGGGACACGGGGCATTCACATTAACACCTTGTAAACGTATCCTTGTACACATGTCTATATCTATAGACAGATTAGTTACCTAGATATCTGTATTTCATATATATCTATATAAATATAATAACAACTTCTGATACATGACAATGAAATGCCTTGTTCGAACAAAATTTGCATACAATAGGTATTTTCTGAGAGTTGAAAGTAAACACTGTAAGAAAGGGATATCATATGAGAAAACCTCAGGCCTGAATATCAGTGAACGAGTTCTAGACTGTATGACTGAGATCCACATTCCACGTGCAAGCAAAACAATAAAGCAATATGGCCAACACTCACTAAAGGTTCACTACGTGCAGGGCTCTGTTCTTCAGGCTTTAGAAACAAGGCTTTAAGTCGATATCATTTTATGGGCCAAAAAGCTGAGACTTAAAGAGACACTCCAAAGTAGGATGATTACATGGTTTAATCATCTAAACCAGAACATTTTTGAGAGAGACAGGAGGCACTAACTGGATAGGATGCTGAGACAGCAGGTATAAAAGGGGCTGCCATGGAAAGCTTAGAATATGTGTCATTCTACTCAAGAATGTTGTGCAGCTGAGATTCAAACCAAGCAGATGAGCTCTGGAGCCTGGAACTTGAAGCACTAAGCTATACTTAGCAGTTACTTTGTTTCTCAAGAAATGAAGAAGAAATAGGGGAATACTGAACTAAAAAGCATTGTGGTGTATGGTGTGCAAGTAGTCAAACATGGATACATAAGAAGGTTGCACGGCCACATGCATACAGGGACTAGTATTTTGTTGGGGGAGTCGGGTTCTAAAGTCAGCATGCAATGTGACAACTGAGTAGAGTTCAACTTTACATGAAAAGCTTCCCAAGCATCAACACCATAAGAAGCACCAGGAGACCTGATTCCAACTGCGGGAGCTACAGATCTCCACTCACTACCATCTCTGCTCTCTCTCTTTTCTGAGCTTTGCAGTTCGATGGTGGTGAGTTAAATGAGCAAAGCGTGCAACGTCACTGGAGAGTTTTACATAGAATAAAACCAGTGCTCTGCAAGTATCCAGGAAAATGAGCCCCCGAAAACAGTTACAGATAGATTAGGTAGCACTTACATAAAGGAATTTCATTTGAAGCTGAGTGCATGAAGGCTAATAATAACAATAGGCAGAGAACAGAGGTTAGTACATACCACTCTGAGAGAACAATGGGAGAAAAGACACCAGGATCTTGAAAATGCCTCTGCCTGGAACATCAGACCCAGAGAAAGATGTACTTAAAGAGTAAGATAATAAAGAACTTTGAATGCCAGCCCAGTGAGTTTGTTCTCATTCTATAATCCGTGTGCGGCAACCTTTGGTGTCAGTCAGATCCACCCATGAAGCATTTTCTTACGAAAGCCATTATCCAGCATTACGGAGCCAGTCACGGAAAGAACAAACGTTGTACCCATAAGAAGTTGTCCCCAAAGCCTGGAAATGGTTTTGATGGTTAGATGTGGGCTTTTGACTTTCATGTTATACCCTTTGCTGCTGGGATGTGGGGGTGGGGAGATTATCATGTACGTATTATCCCTTAGAATTAAATAATTCTGTACACATCCATAACCTGTCTGCTCAGTACTCAGCTTCAAAGCATTTTCCAGGCTGATACATAAACACCTGTATGTTTAAAATGTTCCCAAGCAATGGTGAGCCACTAACGGTTTTTGTGATCTGGCCTGTTTTAACAACATTTTTTCCTGACAATGTTCTGTGAAGGAAAGAAAGTTGAGGACTAGGGAATGTTTAGAAAAATTCGGCAATAGTTTAATGGTGAGTGGCATCAAAAATAGTTTCTAAATATAGACTGACCAACATGTGATGCTATCCCCCACTACACAAGCTTGCTGGAATAGCTTCACATAAACTTTGAATAACAGAAGATTCTGCTGCAATAAAAATTACACAAGCAAGAGAGATGAAAAATTCTGCAAGCCGGAGAGTGTGTTGCTATACTCTGATGTATATATTGTAGTCATCAGTGGACCTGACCTCACATCGTAGGTCTGCCATTTATTAGCTATCTAACCTTGAACAAGACACTGGTTCTCTCCAAGTCCCAAATCCTCACCTGGAAAGTGGCAGCTATACGTGTCATTGACACCAGGAAGCTCTTTCAACAGCTATGTACTTAGAGTTCCCAGAATAATTTAAAACATAGGCAGAAACTAACCTGACTCACAGAATCTTAGGACATTTTATAGTCATGAATACTGGCCAGGCCTCATGTCAGCTGTGCATGGGCAGCGGCCACATGGTTCAAACAATGGACAGTCTGACCCAGACATACGAAGGTACTGACGAAAAAGCCAATGGTTTTTACCTCAGGATCAAACTTCAGCCCCAGATGTGTCCATGACAACCAGCTTCTCCACAGCCAGAAACTAGCTCAGGCTCACACATCGTCCTTCGTTCCCAAGATGCATTTGTCCTGCCTCTAGGTGCTTCCCACCCACTTATGCAGGTGGCATAGCCTAATCCAATGGCCTTTTTCCTCACTGGTTTCTTGGAACACCCTCTCTTGGAACCAAAAGAAGTTGTGTGTGATAGACACATCTGCAGTCTAGACATGCCACAGGCAGGTGTTTCTCTTCCTTGTAAGACAGCACAGCCACCCAGAGCAAGCCAGCCTGCCACTGGCTGAGACCTACTCAAGATGAGCTGTTCTCAGGACTCCCAGAGACAACCACCTGGAAAGACTGTTGTAAATATCAAAGAGAAAAGAAGTAAAGTGCCTACCACAGAGTAGGCACTGAGCAGATGTCATTTATCAGATTCAGGTTCAAATTCTGGCACCAGTTACAAACTATAGGACACATCGCTTTATCTATAAGCTACATAAATAATAACTGCCTCGAAGAGTTGTTATGAGGATTAAATAATAAAACAGGATGATATATCTGAGCATGTCACTCACTCACAAAGGGGCTCTGTAAGCACTGGTTTCCTTCTTTCTAATTCGACGTCTCCAAGAAAATACAATGCCAAGGGATTCTGGAAGGAGTTAAAATGGAAGTGGACACTTGGTAGGAGGACTAGCTCAGCAGCTCAACTGTCTGGATTCCAACCACAGCTCTCCCAGCTCTGCAGCTTTGGGAAAGTTATGTAACCTCTGCTCTTCCATTTTGTGAAAGGACATAATGGTAGCATCGATCTGATATAGGTAGTTGTAAGATTAAACCAGATGATACTGAGAATAGGGCCTGCCTGGCACTTAGTAAGTGATCAGTTAATGGTCGCTAGTACTACCTCTTTATTTGACAACTCCTCTTTAGACTTCAGACCACGACCAGAAGAATCAGCTGTGTGCAAAGTCCTTCAAAGGAACGGTTACTTTTGCCCTTCTCAGTAGTTTGGGTGAAAAGGCTGTCCGCGGGGGCATTCTTACCTTCATCTACTCTCAAAGCTGAACTGTAACCACTCTCTGTGTTAGGTTCCTAGGGCTGACATAACAAAGCACTACAAAAGTTATCTTCTGACAATCCTGATGGCTAGAAGTCCAAAACCGAGGGGCTGGTAAGGATAGGATCTGGCTACACAGATCTAGGGATATGTTCTTCTGACACTTGCTGGCGACCTTTTGCTTCTCTGGGCTTGTAGATGCAGGACCCGAGTATCTGCCTCTGACTTCACCTGGCACTTGCTTGCGCCTTCACACGGGCTTCTTCTCTCTGCTTTTCTCAGTCTGTGTCTCTTCTCTTATCACGACACCCTTGTGACCACATCTTAACTTGATTACTTCTACAAAGACTCTATTTCCAGATCAGGTCACATCCTGGTACCAGGGGGTTGAAACTTCAAAATATCCTTTGAATGGTTGTGATTCAAACCATAATACTCTCATAATACACATTTGGATACAAATCTCATCATTCTCAACGAGAATTATTTTAACAGCATCCTCCAAAAGCTTCTGAATACTGTATAAAAATAAAAATGAAATAATTCTGCTACCATGAAAAGGACACTTAGTAACATATACTTTGAAAGTGTGCTATATTCACACAAGCTGCTTTTTGCTGTTAAAAGAGACAGAGAAAAAAGTTTGGAAAAGTTTCTATATTTTTAAAATAGCAATAACTTTAAAAGCAAATATTACTGCTAAATAACTAGTTATACGAAACCTCAAGAAAAGAACAGCTTCTAAAACTTGATATGGAGAACACCACCTAAACTTGTGTGTGTGTGTGTGTGTGTGTGTGTGTGTGTGTATTTGCTCACACATATATATGCACACATATGCACATACATTATTTGCCTCTGTGTCTTTGGAAAAGATGGAAATGGTCTGAAATCAAGCAAAACAGATGGCTGAGTGGGCCTTGTGAATTTCATATATCTCAAGGAAGTTTAGAAGTCATTGCAACATTTTTTTCAAGAAAAAAAATCTGTGAGTTTTTAAGTTTCTACACTTTGTCCTGTCTACTTCTAGGCAGCTTATTATATTTACTTTTCAGATCTTTGAAGGTTAGACTTGCAGAAAGCCTTATAATCTAAATGAGCTTTTGTTTAGGATACTCTTCCTCATAAATGAGAAATACATCAGCACGCTAACACAGCATACAGATGTGCCTCGAGGTACACTCTAGTTATATTTGTGAAAGACTTCTGAAAAAGTTTTAAGACAAATAAATTTATGCTCCCCAAAAGTGCTCACTGTTCTTAAAAGAATTGTATGTTTAAAGCCTCTTATAAAACAATGAATCCTTTGTGAAAATCTCTACTATATAAGTCTAAATAAATGTTATTATTTACGTGGAGAACTGCCTGGTATGTTAAGGTGTTAGACGTACTACACACCGTATGAGTAACATATTAACATAAGAAGCCTCACCTCCCTTAAAAACATCTTACACACAAACACCAGATAAATTTTCTTGAGGTGTTATTTTACAATGATTTCTGATTGGCACTGAGTGTCTTTTATAAGCTTATCCCCAAGCCTGTAAGAGCCTTGAATACACTTGGTCATCCAGCTTGATCCTTTGCTCCTTTTGTCTTTTCTACATGGAATTCCAGCATCTCTACAATTCCTTTCGTTCTCCCCAGTATCTTTCATGGTCCAGCTGGAATTTTCTCCTTGAAGTTTCCTTTGATACTGACTGCCTACTCCATGCCCTACTGTACCATGTATATAACAATTTTTCCATTTTTGTGAGTATCTATGGTGTTCAGCACCTCTTCATTTGACTTCTCTTAAATTCTTCCTCATGAAATAGTTCTTTTCACAAGTCTTAATTACACACCAGTTTGATCATTTTTGAGGGTAATGGGTTATAGTCTTTTATTGTGCCCACCCGGCACCTGAAATAAAGCCTGCAGGCATTGTTATTTGAGGATGGTTCTAGTGTCAGACACACAGTTCATGCACGACACTGCACTAGATGCCACCTGAAATCTGAATAAGACCCCAGTCTCCATCTCGAGTATAATCTGCAGGGGAGAAGAGGAAGACTCAGCTAAATATACAAACAGAGACTCTGAGAAGGGCAACGAGAGGCCATAAACACTGGAAGGGACAAGAAAAACAAGCGGACTGGATGGCTTGCAGCAGTAAGGATCAGGGGAGGCTTCGTGGAGAAGGTGGCTTTTGGAATGGACCGTGAGAGGGGGTTAGAATTTTAACAGGCAGCAAAGGAAGCCACTGGAGAGGCAGAGACCAGACTGAGCACGTGATCCCTTCGTGATTCCTCCTATTTTGGTAGGAACTGAGCTATAGACAGGAGTAAACAGAAGGTCTAAACCAAAGGCTGGTTAGCATTGGCAATGTTTTAAGGACCTTCAAGTCTGACTGAGAACATACAAAGTAGGAAGTCGTAATCGTCTGCAAACTAGCAGGGTCCAGGAAGAGATCTTTGTTTTGATTGGTAACACTGACTTACTAATACTGGAATTACACTGTGCCTGAAATCCTAAATTAATTGAAAAGCAAAGCCTGCATTAACCAAACTCAGGAACTTGCACTGTTATTCCTCAAAGCCATAAATCAGAACAAATCACCACAGAGACAACTGGGCTTCCTACCAAACATTAGTGAATTCCACCTGAATCTCGCTCTCTCAGAGAAAGAAAGACGGAGAGAGAGAGAGAGACAGGGACAGAGAGAGAGACAGAGACAGAGAGAGAGACAGAAAGAAAGTTTTCAGTTCCCTACATTTGCCAAGAGGACAGATTAGCTATAACTGTATAAATCCATCCATCATGTCTCATATAGTCAGATTCCTGCATATAGTTAAATAATTGACACTTTTCTCATCATTTAACCCAGTGGCTCATTTCTAGGATGAAGCCATAACATATTTGGTTGAAATAAATTTCTTCTCCACAAAAACAAATATTTAACCTTCATTCCATATTTTGTATTATAAATAACTCATTCTATTAATCATAGTTCAAGGAGGAGAAAAAGATTAAAAATAAATTTGTTGAATATGTCTAGTTCTAACCACAAAAAAAAGAAAAGAGCAACAGTGAATATTTACAGTAAGTACCAAGATTTTTCTCGAACTAGATAGATTTTCAGATTTCTAAAAATTATTTAGAAATCCTCATATTAATAATGGGGAAACCATCTTTGAGGTTATTCTATCCATTTTCTACTGGTCAAGAGGACTTCTTCAGTATATTTTTCTATGCTTGGTTTAAGTCTCATTCCAAGTGTGTCCTCTACAACTCAGAAGACTTTTATTTCTTTTGAATATGAGTTGCTCATCTGAATTTTTTCCGATATTCAATCTAACCTTTCTTTTCTCTTACTCTATTTCAAAATATATATCCAGGATGCCAAGTCACAGAGGCCTATATTCTAATTGCTGAGGTTTGATGTTGCTGTTGATTTCAGTTTTCTTTTCTTTTCTTTTTTTTTTTTTTTAATTCATTAGCCACTTTCTCTTTTAGCTACAGAGGAACAGATGTTGAGTTTCTAATAAGAAAAAGCATGAGTCTCACAGGAAAATAGTACCTCCTGGTTCTAAAAGCAATATCAGAACAGAGCTAAGATTGTAATATTTGACTCAATTTTGCTTAAGAAATGAAAAGCTTACGGTTTCATCTACGTACATTTACTGATGTTTTAGTTGAACATAAACTAGTAAGGCCTTCTCCACGTTGAAATATATACCCTCCCAGCAGCAATAATAAATTGTGCTTCATCCCAGACCTTGAAATTTCCCTTCTGTGATTAGTTTACTGTGCTTATAAGTCGGAACTTACTATTTCCTATCTATAGACTAGGGTGGAATATAGAAGTGCATAATCATTCCTAAATCATAAGAAGTGTTCTCAGTTCATGCCATACCATAGAAAAATAAAGTTTAAAGTGCAGTCAGGTACTTTGATAGAAAACCTCGGTACTTTGATTACTTCTGAAAAGGTATATGCATTAATGTCAAATCATCACTTGATGTAAAAGCCCCGGTTTTTGACAAAAAGGAACTTTTATAGAGGATTAAAATCAAGCAGATAAGCAGTTAAACGCCTTTGTACTTTGTAACTCTGGCCCCCTGGTGTCTTCTGATGAATATGAGAATGATTGAGAAACACATTTTGAAACTGACTAGAAATTGGCTAGAATTACAGATATTAGATTTCTAGACAGTGGAGTAGAAGTTAGGAGTCAGAAAACCCAGGTGAAAAGCCCTTAGTATGTGATCTGTGGTGTTTTTTTGTTTTGTTTCGTTTTTTCCTCTTTACTTACCCAGCATATAGTGTCTTTCATAGAATTAATGCTCAATAAATATATATATATTTTTACACCAGAAAGAATGAGGTATGAGGAAGTACAGACAATATGTGCAAAAAAATTCTTTGAAAGAATGGTGCTATATAGGGGGTGGAGGGGTAGCTGGAGAAAGGATATGGGTCAAGGGAAGGAGACTTTTTTTTTTTTTATCTTTTATGGATATGAAACATCTTGAAATGGAAAGAAACCGACTAGGACTTGAGTGTGATATGAAGAAGGACTGCATCAGTACTATTTGGGAGCTGAAAGGGACCTTTACTAGAGTTTTGATACAGCACTCCACGAATTGCCTATGGTACAGTTACAACTGTGTCATGCGATACGTCCCCTTGATAATGCATGGAAATGAGCCCACCTTGGGAGCTTGGCCATGACTTGATAGCAGTCCATTAAAGGGCAGCAGAGCTAGGAAATAAAGAGCTCTGCAAGGCAGGATAATGGCTCTGTTATCTACTCTTCAAAGATGTTTGAGGTAACACAACCATTCCTCCCCAGAATCTCAACACTAAAATCTAGCTTAGAGACCCCAAGGGCTGCAGGCTTTGGGACATGTGGGGACAATATAGCTGGGCTTTGAGATCTGGAGAGAAGGAAGCAATTACAAAGTTGATTGACTGTGGAGGATTGGCTGGTGGAGAGGGAAGTTGTGGCTATTATGTTGAAGCATTTTTAAAACGAATGAGGCTGGCCCATTGCTATTATAAGTAGACCGATTCCCCTGAAATAAGCACTGCCACTATCATTTTGAAAGAATAATTGTCAAAGAATAAAATTTATTCTATGCAACTTTGGAGAGCTGGGACTAGAATAAAAAGATAGATTCCACTCACTATTAGGAAGAACTCAAAAAAAAGAAATTGCTGAGCTATATTCTTCAAGTGTTGAAACAGAAATAAATACGTATACATATTAAAATATTTAATAAATCGTAAACCCAGTGTTTTCCACGGACAAGTTATGTGACTCACCTCTACACCTTTGTTCATACAGATTAATATTTCACTCTTCAATACAACTTTGTTTCTCAAATAACAATTAAAGCCAACACTCATTACATGCCAGGCTTTCTGCTAAATATGTTATGCATATTGACTCATTTAAACCTCACAACAGTCCTGAAATTATTATACAATTATTATCCCCATTCTACAGATAAACTGAGGAACAGTGAGGCCGACTTGTCTGAGATCACCCAGACAACAAGTGGCAGAACCAGGATTCAAACCCAAGCATAATATTTTCAATATCCATTCTCTTAAAGCATATTGAGTCTATTCCCTCTACTCTC
This sequence comes from Rhinolophus sinicus, assembly GCF_036562045.2. Taxonomy (NCBI): domain Eukaryota; kingdom Metazoa; phylum Chordata; class Mammalia; order Chiroptera; family Rhinolophidae; genus Rhinolophus; species Rhinolophus sinicus. The sequence continues at coordinate 119,306,958 of NC_133757.1, forward strand.
TTACCCTTTCCAAACCTCCTTTCCCCCATAACAATGGTTTTCAAACTTGAGTCTGTTTCGGGGTAACCTGGAGACTGTGTCAAAACACTGACTACTGAGCTCTACCTGCAAGTTTCTGATTCAGACAGTCTGGGCTGGGGCCTAAGATTCTGCATTTATAGCAAATGCACCGCTACAGCTGCTGCTTATCTGCTGCCCTGGAAACCTTACCTTGAGAACCACTGTTCTGCAGAATCACTGAACGTGCAACCAATCAAGGGGTTAGTACATATTATCAGTCAGGGTGAAGACTGTGCATTTCTCTCAAAGAAACACAACAATTCAGCCACTTGAAGAACAAAGTTAATGTATCTCTTGTACAACTACCTAGGGCAGCTCACATCAGGGTTGTCATTCAGGATACAGAATTCTTCCATCTTGTTGCTCTGCCATTCCTTAGGATATTACTTTCTACATGGTCAAAGCTAGGACTCTACCACATGTAGGTTCCATCAAATAAATTAAGGTCCAGACCCAGAAGTGACACATGTCATTTTTATTCACATTCCAACTGCAAGAATTAAGTCATCTGACCATAATAACTACAAAGGAAATTTGGAAGTACTCTATTATACTCAAAAATGGAATATGGAGAAAATAAATTTGGTGGTTAATATGCAATCTGCTACAAATATACTTCGTATATTTCTACTTTGTCCCTTCTATACATGTGACCCACCTCCCTAACCGCAATGCGTATTACATATGCATTTTATGTTCTCATAGGATCTAGAGCAGTCAGCATTTCCCCAGTAGAGAGATGCAAAAAATATGATTAATGATATTACCCAGAGTAAGGTATTTAACTTCCTATAATTATTTAATCACCAAAGTATACTAATGATATCTGTCCTATTAATCTTAAACACATACTATAAAACATAATTATGGGATAATAAAAATTATTTTAATAGATCTTGGATTATGTCACACAGTTCACTAAGCATGTTACTTAAATCATTCATTTAATCACCACACAGACCCCATTTCAGGTAAGGAAACCCCATTTTTTCAAATAAAGAAAGGTATAAAGATTAAATGATCGGTCCCAATCATACAGCTATTAATATTAATTGGTAGAAGTGAGGTTTGGACACACACAGAAGTGACTCTAAGTCTTTGCTTTTAACTACTACTGACTCTTCAAAAATATAATCATGAAATGATAAGTTACTTAATGTATGGACTAAGCCACCTTTCAAATACGAGAAAGCTGTTCATGGCATTACTATTCGGTTTGAGGTGCTCCCTCAGTGATCACTGTATGAATTCACACGAGTCTGATTTGGAGGAATCTAATCTATGAGTTCTCAAGCCAGAATTATTATTTCTAAAAAACACCACTATCTGGACCCACTGCACACCAATCAATCAGCATCTCGGGGGGAGGAACAGGCATCTATACACTAATAGACGTTTTAATGTGTACATATAACCACTGGACATTATTCAACTAATGAAAGGATGGTCCTGCTGGCCCAGAAAGAGGCATCTCATAAAGACTTAGGTACCAAGCCACATTTTATGAGTAAGATTTAAGTCATTACTGTCCTTAAACCAAAGTGTATTATTAAAAGTCTTCAACCTTTCCATAAACTCCAGATACTTTTCAGCACACATTCCTCAGTTTAGATCAGTTTTCTTTTAATAATAATTGGTAATAATAATTGGTACTCTAGAACCTGGTCTCCATGCTGTGACACACAGCTCATAGGAACTCCTTTTAGTAAGATATTTAATGAAAAGGCCCTTCGGTGGTCACCAAGATGGACCTCACTCTGAATTCCTCATGGTGACAAAGAGCGCCATCAATGTCCAATATTGTTTAAGCCTCCAAGTAATCCATTAGGATGTTTTCAAAACCCGCTAACAATCACAACTCCTGTCATGTTTACATTTCCGTCTCTGCCAGTTAGTCCTCTCTTGAGAAGGGAAGAAAGTACTTCTTCTGGGAGAGCAAAAGAGCTAGGGATAGAAATAAATTTTGCAGTTTATCTAAATTAATCTGTGACCTGTAGCAGAGAATGTCAGGTTTTCTTCAGTACCCATCCTCACCTTTCTCCAAGGTGCTAGGACTTCTGAATATTAATGGGTCACATGAAGTCACAAAATACAGACTGCGTGGAAATTACCTTGTGACCCTATAACTCAGTTTTAGCCAATGGCATGTAGGCAGAAACAATTTGTGAATCTCCTAGGAAGTAACCTTAAAGTGAAAAAGTAGGCCTTTTTATTTCTCTTTCATTTTCCTGATTATCTAAAATGAGGATACAATGACTGGACCTCTAATAGTCACTTCAGACAAAGAAAAAGACATGGCATGAGGATGGCAGAAAAGTCAGAAATGAGGAACCTGGGTTCCCAGTGAATTTTTATTTTATTTTAAATAAAAATTCACAAATGGATTAGCAAACTATCACAGAAAATATTTGCACATTTAAAAGCAATCATTTAAAGATGATATTTTAAGATGAAGCTGAATATCCTTTCCCTTTCTTGGTTGCTCTTTCCTTGAGCTCTAAGAGGGAGAGAAAAGGTGAAACATACTGCTCTCATGCAGGGAAATGTGAGAGTTTGAAATCATTTAATGTATGAAAAAATTGTTGCTAGGTGACTGCTGTTTGCAAGCTTGCTGAGGTGTGTTGGCACCTGGAGAAACACAAAAGTAGGAATAATGTTTCATTTAAGTTCACCCCTTAATGAAGATGCATTATTTTTAAATGATGAATACTGGGTAAGCAAGCAAGAAAATAAACATTTTTCATGTAAGATAAAACTACTTCTCTTTGTAAGCAGCCACATGGTGCAGAGTGAGTGGGGTTGGCCCAGGACGCTGATGGCAGCTTCCTCACTGTTCCCCTCATTCCAGGCATGCAGCACTGTCTCGGGGGTTCCAGGAGCAGCTGCCACAAAACTCAATTTTAACTTGTAACAGCTGCCAGAGCCTCGGTCACTGGGGAAGAGGCGGGTCAGGAGCTGAGGGTCCTTTTGACAAGGGGAGGCCCAGCCTGATTTTGGTGACAATCTTATGTCACATGTACTAAATGTGCTGATGTGGGGCTGCCGGGAAGACAGACATAAAAGTTCTTCATGGAGAGAGAGAGAGAGAGAGAGAGAGAGAGAGAGAGAGAGAGAGAGAGACAGAGAGAGAGACAGAGAAAGAGAGAGAGAGAGAGAGAGAGAGAGAGAGAGAGAGAGAGAGAGAGAGAGAGAGAGAGAGAGCTCAGACCCGGAGGACAGGAGCACAGCAAGCCGCTGCCTCAGACCAACCACACCTCCCTCGCTGAGAGGTTCTGATGTTGGTAGAGAATCCCCCTTCTCACCCTCTTCCCTCCTACTAGACCTGCCTAACTGCTCTAACCAGCTTTCTCCCAAAACGCCGCTAAAATCTTCTACTAAAGCAAAGGGAGATATTTGCCCTTATTAAAGTTTCGAGAGCGGGAATCAGGCCAGTCCTAGCAGGTGTGCAAAGCAGCCCTGGGCAGTCACAGCCCAGGCTCAGTGACGCCGAGCTTCTAAGGGGAATTCTAGCACTAGGAGGAGACAGTGACCTGAGCACACAGGCTTCCACGCACCCTCTCCATTGCTGCTTCAGTTAATGTCAATGACCCGATTGCTGCTTTGACCGTGACGTTCGGATGACACCCACACTCCCATAGAAACATTTCTCACGATGAAACATTGTAGGTTAGACCAACCCTTCTGCTAGCGTATAATTTACCTGAAGCCTGCAACGTTGCTCTGACCCATGTAGGGGAAAAGGAACATATTATCGTGTCTATCCATATATAGCTGCAAACATACGCAGCGTGAAAGCAAGCAGACCCTGCGGGTTGGGGGAATGTGGGCTTTTCCTGGGTTTGTAATGTTTCAGGCTGCTGTGTGGGGGGAGACTAAAGTCAGGCGCCTTGGAGGTGTTTCCAGTGAGGCTACTGCTGTCTCCCACCAGGCAACAGTATTGGCAGGATTGTAATTATTATTATTATTTGCCTTTTAAAAGATCAGTTCGAAAATCCAGAGTAATCATTTACCTCACAAGCATTTGCTCATTATGTCGTTATTCCAACCCTTCTGCTCTTTCAAAACCTTATTTTTGTAGCAAAGCATAAAATAATCTCCCAGAGTTTCTGGAGCAGGTATTTTTCTATTCATGTGATTGCAAACAGAAACTCCTTATTCAAGAAGGAAAAGGTTATTAAACTGAGTGAAGGTCTTTTCTATATTAAAATAAAGAGAAAGAAATGTGACTGAACTCTTAACTGTGAGGCACGACACAAGAAGTGTGAGGAGGCACAGCTCCAGCCAGCCAGTCCAAACCGGCACGTCGCCGGCAGTCAATTTAAAAGGCAATTTGTTAATAATCTCATTTGCAGTGTGTTTGGTTATTTTTTAATATCTGCTTATTCTTTTGGGGTGTCCGGGCTTGTGTTCTAAATGAAATTCAAATAAGCTGTGAAAACCTTGAGCTGTCATATTCTGAGATGCCTATTTGAGAACTGTTCGATACTGAAGCAATGCTTTCAGAGTCCATCTCAGGCCAGCACATGACTACCCCATGTTTAGGCAGCCTTCTCTTACCAACGCTTGAACCCCCATTCACATAGCACTGTTTGGGGGCAGAAGTTGATGCTGGTCATACGTAAAAATGTGCCGTTCTGATTGTCACCTCCCTATCTTCTGCCAAGCCACAATCTGGACCATTTTCTTTTATAAGCCATATTCAATCTTGGTGCAATTCAGAAATGTTATGCTTCTGTCCATCAGCCCCCTCCCAGTGCATGAATTGTCCCCAAAGTATCCTCATTGTCTTTGTGATATGAGACACATAGAAATCACCAACCTGCACCTGAGTGCACCACGGGCATCACTAGGAAATAAAGAAGAGCCATATTAAGCCATCTTATTGGGTGTTATCAAGAAACAAAATGAACTCATTATTATTTCCTTTCTTTACCCAATGATTTGCAATGCCTGGATGGAGCCTGAATGATACCAAAATGTTTCAAGGCAACCCTTTGGAAAATAACCTTTTTGCTTTCCCCATTTCATTTGCCCTAAGTGTTAATTGACTTTGAAAAAGCAGTATATTATCTTTTTAAGAAAAAAGAAAAAGGATAGACCTGATTTGTGAACACCAACATCCTACAACATCAAAGTGTTGTTTAAATCATCGCCCAGCAGATCTGAGAACAACTATCCAGAAGAGTGAGAGAGAACAGATAAAAAAAAAAAAAAAAAAAAAAAAAAGGCCTGTCTCAGATTGAAAGCGTGCCACTGCCATCTAGAGGGAGAAGTGATAGTAGCCAGTTATCAACTCAACAAGCAGGGAAATGATTTTAATTATCATTCTGCACTGCCAGTAATTTTCCTATTGATTTGGTGTGCAGAGGTCACCTTCGCTCTGCCTTTGTTCTAACAAAAGCATGGACTTGGTGGGGACAAATGGATGTAGGAGTTCAAGAAAAGCAGTTCTTTCCTAGCAAGAGTCTTCCCTGAGTTACTGACAGGTACACAACAGCTGGTGTGAGCACCGGTGCCATTGTATGAAATGACTGCTCTGACACTCAAAGGATCGCACGTGGGATTCCCTTATAACTCTAGACCCAGAATTGGTGTTCCTATTTCTTTCCATACCTTTGTATTTCTTCCTTACAGCACAATTTGTCTTACAGAATAAAAACCATTTCCTTTTTAAAAAGTTGTTTGTCATTCACCTAAAGTTGTAAAAATATTTAATATATTTGATATTAAAATAGCCTAGAAATTATGAAAACAAGAGTACTAGCTATAAAAAATAAGAAGCCAAATTTAAAGACATTATGAGACTTATAGGGCTTATGGGGGTGGGAGGCTAAGAAAATAGGGTTTTGATGTTTACACTAATTTTCAGGCAAGGTATGGTGAGAAAAACAGGAATTATTATGGTATGTTATTAATTGCTTTGGACATACAAGTATAATCATTCAATTTAGAATGTAGGTTTAATTTAGAAATAGAATGGAAATAGTCCACATGGAACATTGGAAGAGAAAGTGCCTTCTTTCTGTTGTCAGAAGTCTTGAGAAAAGAAGTTTCTGTAAATTGTAATTCTGATCCCTACATTTAATATAATTATTTAATGGTTAATTAAAATTCAATTTACGACTTTGAACAAAAATCAGTACTTCTTCACACTGTGTCCATGAAATTCCTATTTGAAAAGACTCCAATTTTACTTCAGTTTTACCAACACTGTTTCAACAAAGAACATTTTACCTGTCATGTGGGTCTTGTCAGTGTTATAATTGAAACTATAGTCTTTCCCTTCTTCAGACTAATGAAAGGTAATTGCACTGACCAGTGATTATCATTTAGAATTATTTTTCATTTGAAACATTTTTGCAACTCTTAAGTGGCTCTACAATACAGAAAAGCAGTAATTCTATTTTGTCTTTTTTTTTTTTTTTTAAAGTAAGAACAAGACTAAATGACCTTTATAATCTCTTCTCTCTATGAGTCCAAGGTCCTAGCTATATTACCATATGGTCATGTGGTTAAAAATTAGGTACAATCTAAAATAAAATGATAAATAAATATGGATAAATAAATGGATGGAGTAGAGCCAGAGTTGTACCCAAGATGTTCTTTTGATTAGAAAATTAGTCATAATTACTGTGGTAATATGGGGAAATCTCTCTATATGAAAAGTTACGATGTTGGTATGGATAAAATTTATCCTAACAAGTATTTTTGTATTGAACTAAAGTATTCCTATTTTGACTCTGCAGTTTTATGATGATGAATCTAGATACAGATTTTTTTTCATTTATCCTTCTTGGATGATTCACTACACTTCAATGATTTCTGTGTTGGTATCGTTTATCAATTCTGAGGCATTTAAAGCCATTATCTCTTGAAATATTTTATCTCCCCATCCTCTATGTTCTCGTCTTCTGCAACTTTGACTATACTACACTTTCTCTCTCTCCGTAGCTTATGCTCTTTACCTCCATGCTTCCCATCTCTGTGTCTTGGTCTCTCGTTCTTCATAATTTCTTCAGCTATGTCTTCCAATTCACTAATTTTCTCTTTTGCTGTTTCCAATCTGGTGTTAAATGTGCTCATTGAGTTTTTAATTCAAAAATTTGCATTTTCAATTTCTAGAAATTCTATTTTTTTCATATTTGCTTAGTTATTTTCACTACCTTGCTCCTTACTGATTTTAAAATACCATATTTTATTTCTATAGAGATGCTTATTTTCTGTTCCGTCTCTAATACTATCAACATCTGAGGGCATTTTGAACTTGATACTACCATCTACTATTTCTGATAGCTCTCACATTCTTATTTTGTTTCTTTTGCATTTTGGGATTTGAGCTGTGAGCTGTAAACAACCATGGAAATTATCTGAGAATTGAGTTGAAGATGAATTCCTTAAGAGATGATTACATTTGTTTCTTCCACAATCCTAAAACACACCAATCTCACACCACTTCAAATTTAAGAAGCGTCATGTGGTTAGAAATTTAAGAGATATATATATATTTTTTTAAAATCAATGTCAAACTTTGAGAGAATGGATTTCCTTTGCTCTAATAAGAGTAGTGAGGCAAGAAGTATTATTTCTAGCATTTTATTCCATCCTTGCACTGAGGGTACAGAGCTTTGGGGGCCCATTTTTATAGTGGGCCTCTTTATTAAATCCCCATATGCAGTAGGCCCTAGGCTTTTTCTCCCACTTTCCATCCCTATGGGGACATAAAAACTAAAGATTAGTTCACCTGGCTTTAGCAAATACTCCCAGAGTAAAATATGGACTCATTGCTCTAGTTAATTAAGTTCTCACTTTTGCTTAGGTTTTGCCTCTGAGAATATCTTAATCTCTTGCCAGAACATCAATGATATAATAATATGGGATATTTCCAGTTGTTTTTATCCAGGAAGTCTGTGAAACAATCCAGACTGCCTTATTGCTAAAAATGGGAACCTGTTTATATTAAATCTAAACAAAAATCTGAATATGTGTTGTGTTCCCTATAGCTCAGCTTTTTACTACATGTTGCTTAATGATTTGACTAATCTTTCAAATGTAAATCTAATTATGCCATTTTCCCCTTTAAACCTTTCAATATCAGTCCCTTGCATCAAGGTAAAATTCAGTCTCCCTAACATGTCTGATGTGTGTAGATCTTGTCCACCTCTCTAGCCTTGTCTTTCTCTACTATCAACACCATTACCATTATCTCCACCATTCAGTCCTACTGGGTCACACTCACTATTTCTGCTCCATGCACTCACCCTCTTAAACCTTTTCACATGTTGATTGCTAGAGCATAGAGCACTGTTCTCCTAGTCTTGCTTCAAGTGTCAGTTTATCTGTCACCTCCTGCAGGAAGTCTTCTCTAAATCCCAAATCCAGGTTGAATTGTACCCTTCCTTGGTAGTCTCATGGAGCCTTATACCGAATTCCCTTTCAGCACTTTTGTCACAGTGTTATATAATTGCCTGTTTATATTCCTGAATTGCCCCACTATAACATGAGCTTTATAAAAGCAGGTATTTTTGTCCTGTTTAATTATATACTTGGCATTTATCACAATCCTGGCAACACATTAGACACTCAATGAAAATTTTTTATGTAAAAATGAAGTACATTTTAGTTTTTTTTCTTCATTGTAAAGAAAGGTATCAGTGTGCCTGGGTATTTCTATGGGACTGAGTTATAAATTAGTAAGTGATACAAAGATGTGGAGACTTGTATTCACTTTAAGGACAGTGTTATTTCAGAACTGTATTTTTATCCTGAAAAAGCAATCTTCCAGAATATCAAATACGAATCTGAAACTAAGTAAATGCTCTTGCCAAGAGGATATCAAATCATAAAAGCTTCGGGAATTGTATTCCTACTGTCTATGAAGAATGATGTAATTTCTTCATTATAATTCCTGCTGTATTGAAAGAAAAGAAGGTAAAAGACTCATCAGAACTTCTTTCTAACATAAATCTTAGAAGATTGTGGTAATTTGACATTCATTAGAACAACAACTAAGATGATTAGAAGTAGACAGACCCTAATGTAGCCTGTGTCTAACCAAAGGGAGAAAGTGTAGTGTGATGTGCCTATATGTCACAAGACTATCACCTTCACTCTCCTTTGGTCCCTCAGTCAAGTGTTTTCTTTTTGTGTTTCTAATTCATTGACTTTAGGATTCATGTGATGTCCTTTTTCATCAGAATTAACCAAAGAATTTGACTTAGCCAGTATTGTACACATGCTACAAACTTATCTGCCAACTAAACTATTTCAGGCTGACATTTAAGCAACCAAAATGCTTTTTAAAAAAAAAATACAGAAGTAGTTAGTCATCCAACCCTTGATGTTGATGAAATAAGAGCAAAGTGGAAGATACAGACATGGTCTAACTCTGGACAATGGACATTGTTCTTGATAGCAAAAGAAGTGTGCCTGGTTGTATATATCAAACCACACTCAAACTATCACAAGAAAATGGACTGAATTTAAAAATCGTGAAATCTAGAACACAGTGCATTGAAACTCCATAATATTATCAGTGACATGGAGGTGGATGGGGAGTCCCTGGAAAATCTTGGGTATTTCATTCTTTGACTCTTTAGAAATGTTTACAATAGTAGGAAAAAAAGGTAATATAAGCAACTCTTTAAAGTTTCTGCTCATTAATTATGACCTGTGAGACAATTAATTGAGCTCTTGAGTCAGCTTTGGAATTGTTATTCTAAAATTCCTGGGTCTAAATTAAATGGTTTGGCTTTTTCAGGATCTTATACCTAGTAATATTTTATGATAAAGGTTTGTGAAATTCCTTTCCTAAGGGAGGAATGCAGTTTTTTCTCACTTTATGATGGTAAGTGTTAGATGTCTCTCTTTACAGATGATGTTCTCAATGCATCATTATCACATTGAGATTATAGAGCAACCTCACGCAATCTTAATAGGGATTCTAGTATAAAAATAAAATCAAACAAATAAATATTTAAGTGGCTTTCTTGAGATCACCAGTGGTGAAGGGTAAATCAAAAACTATTCTAGTAACTAGGTAACCTGTCTCCCATTCCTGAATTTTATCCAATAGTTATTCATCCTCTTATTGAAGTAAAATATTGAGTTTTTTCTTTCCTGGAGAAGTAACATGCTATTGTATGACCATTGCTTTCTCAAAGGTACTTATATTTGGTTTAAAAGGATCCCTGATTCTAGACATGAGAGTCTCTTTAAAAGGAAGCTTGCTCTCCTTTGAGAGATGTGTGTTTTAGGAAGACATATTGTGAACCAGGAGAAGTGGATAATGACCTGGATAGGATATTGAAGCAAAAGGTGTTTGTGAGTGGAAGCAGTGCCAAATGGAGGGAAGTGACTTGTGGCATGTCGTAAGGATCAGCATTAGTATTGATTTTAGTTACTTTGCTGACCTAAAAGAAGGAAAATACAGTGAAGTGATGAAATGTGCTGATGATACAAAGTAGAAAAATTTAGCCAATACAAGGTAGGAAAACAATAAAACTAACAATGACTTAGGTAGGCTGGAATTATGGGCTGGAAAGTACATTGTGCTATTGAATTTTGGGAAAGTCTGAATAAAGTTAATCTAAAGTTCAATACAAAGAAAAATAAACTAAACTTTGATGGGCCATAGTTATCAAATTGTTTCCCTCAGAAGCTCACTGTGGAACTACCTTTTATGTTCCCAAATATTTAGAAACAGAACACATGTAACATTGGATATAATTCCATGCAAGGGAACAAATGACACAAAGCATTGGTAGTTCATGGGGGATACTATGCTGAGTATACATTCCTGAGAAAAATAAAAGAAACCATAAAGAAGTTTGAGTACTGAGTCAGGCAAGCCAGATTCACTCCTCAGAATTATAAGCCCACTACTATGGATCCAATTAATATGCATCATCATGGAAAATATTTCCACTGACAGAAAATATAATGGAGGAGAAAAAGATTTGACCCCTTCTCACATTTACAATTATAAACAAAGGCTGAAAGCAAAAAGAGCTCCACTGAGAAGTCAATGGCAATCTTGAATGTTTTTATTTCCACAGAATGCGATTCAGACAATTAAAACGTAGATGTGTTCAAAGAAATATGAAATAAACAGGGGGCTGAATAGGAAGGGTGAATGAATTTGTGTCACACAGCCTCTAAAACTGATGTTTTCAGATTGGCTGTAATTGACTCATAGCCAGATCAGCCCTGTACATGTCTCTTGGAGTCACCCTTGTTTGAAGAGCTGGTTTTTGTTTTTTTGTTTTTTGTTTTTTGTGTGTGTGTGTTTTTTTGTGTGTGTGTGTGTTTTTTTCACAATTGTCACATCATCAGAATTGTCGTACAGTAATTTCTGAGGTACTTGGGTACCTACAGCCACACATGTTCTTTAGCTATTAATAAGAACATTTAAATCTCCATTTGAAAAAAAAATTATTTAAATTTTTGTTCAAACTATTTTGCTCTGTTTAATGGATAATGGCCTGTTAAGACAAGTATGATTGAAAATGTTTTAATAGAAACTATTATCTAAAGTTTCTTTTAAAGTGGGTGTAGGGGTCCAGCTAAGGGAACCAACACTGAAGTGTCTGAGTACAATCTACTGCATAGAGAATAACCCACATCAGAGTAAGAAAAGAAAGAGGTGGCTTCCTCCTCCATTCGAGTGTCCAGAGAAATACTTTATTCTAATTAGAGAAAAGCAAACATTGGGTCTTCAACCTGTTCAAGAGCCCCACAGAATTACTTGGATATTTCTTATCTTCCTACTTTTGCTGCCTGGAAGAATAGAGTAATAACAACAAGATAATAATAATAACAAATATTTTTTTAACTCTCACCACGTGACATGAAGGACAGTGAGTAAAGCTAGAAAAAAAGGACCAGACTTTGGACATTTTGTGATTGTGATTCACTTCTCTTGGGCTATTTCTTCTTCCTTGGAGTTGAAAGAGGAAAAAATTGGGGGAAAAAAAAGAAACGGTAATAGCTAAAGTAGAACAGAGACATTCTGAAACCACTTACTCGTTGAGTTGGAAAGGAAAACATTATCAACCACTACATACAATTAGTGTTAAAACACATGGATAAGGTCAAGATTCTGGGTTATTGAAAAAATACCAAATTCTACAAAAGATGGTTTACTTTACAAATTTTAAAATGTTTGTGTGTATGTTGCTTCAGGTCCGTCTTTGTGGTGTGAGCAAACATTTATTAATCATCTTTCACATGACAAGTACAATTCATTCTATTTCAATTTCACACTAACTTTATGGATTTAACGTTATTAGTCCTATTTCATATATAAAGAAATTAAGGCTCATAGTGTAAGTAAGTTGTCCACAGCAAAACAGTAAGTAGTACAGGAGTCCCCCCACTGTTGGAAAGTTTGTGTTACGCCCCTTTGCTTTCACGAAAGACCTACATTAGTACTTGTTTCCGGTAACTGGAGGAAATCCAAGAGGATTTGTGCTTTTATGTCAAAAGGCAAAAAGCAAAAATAGTGTGCAGCAGTCATTTTTCAGCGAGCCGTTAGGAAGCCCGTACACCAGCAAGCGTGTGCTCTTTCCACGGTATGTTAGGGCTATTTTAGGTTTTATGTGGTGTTCAGTATGATCTGGTAGGTTATATGTTGGGTATAGGAACACTCAAAAAATTAATGGCAATTGCTTCACTTTACACCATTTCAGCTTACAAAAGATTCCACATATGGTTTCAGATAGTGCAGGAAGCCTGTAACTGTTAGAGCCAGGATTCAAAACCAGGTCTGTTTAATCTTAACTAGTTGCTTTTCTTCCATTTATAATCATTTCAACTTTATATACAAACAATACCAATTTCCAAGTTTACAATAATACGAATGTACCCAGATCTTCAAATAGAGAAACACATGATATTCTGTGAAATTAGAACACCATTCTAGAGAAATTTTAACTCAAGGGGGAAAAAATAGCCTGTTTTGCAAGAGTAACATATATATATATTAATATGTTCAAACCCAAATAACTAGAGTTCTTTGCCCCCCAGGTTTCTTCATTATGCTCAATTTCTGTGTTCTATTCATTGGTTGCTTCAGATCTGTCTCAAACATCATTCTTTTGACCCAGTTGCAATCCTAACCCTTATGTCAAATGAGAAAACTTTCCATTTTGAACCCTAAGTCATAAATGTACTGCGTCCTCTTATTCTTTTTTAATTCCATATAGAGCAGTATTTAGGCCTTCACCATCACTCCTGAGTGCCTCCCTTTACCAAAAGAGGTAAGGGGGAAAAGTATGGGAAGAAAGAAGTGAAAACTAACACTTTCGTGCCCAACTCTGACCCAGAACTGTCTGACTGTCTGGTTTCCTGTAACTTTTGCTTACTCTCATTTCTTTCTACTCTCCTGCCTTCACTAATTCCCAACCTTCCCACTATATACCACACTGAGAAACAGAAGCGTTGCAAAGTTAAATGAGAAAAGAAAATGAAAAAGTTAGCTAGAAAGTAATTAGTAAGTTGGTCAGCAAGTTGAAGGGAAAGGAAGAAAGGAGTTAGGAAGGGAGGGAGGGAGGGAAATTCCAAGAGACAGAGAGGGGTATTGACCTTAACAGGGTAACAGAATATTTTACAGTTTCAGGATTACTTCCTAAAAACACATATAAATATAAACATTTGCAAACGATTACAAGGGTTCACAGACCTCTCCAAAGCCCATTCATGGATTGAACCCTTACATTCCGATTTATTGTAAAACTATGCCTCTGAGTGAAAAATCTACCTGAAAGATGATTTTTCAAACAACTTTTGACCAGTGCCTTTGGCCTACAGCAACTTATTATACAGAGACTGGGATGCACAATACACGGTGGGGGGGGGGGGAATAGAGACAGAAAGCACAAAAAAGGCAGATTACATAATAGCCCCCAGAAGGGCCTGAAGGACACGCTGCATGCATCACATTGGCACGTATCGGTTTCTCATGATACCATTGAGTTCTGTCTTAAAGAGCTTGCCCCAGCCTATTTTCCCTCCACTGCAGGTGGCTTGAGTCATCACATTGCTGTAAAGAATGTAATCTGCTCTCCAACTGGGCGCAAAGGTGACTTCAGTTGTGCTCTTTCTTCTCTCGTGAATAACATCCCTGACTGCTTACTGTAACGCCAGCACTTGCAGCCTCCACTTCCTCATCCTGTCAGCATCTCATCAATTTGTTGGGGGTTGGATCAGTTAGATGGAATTCATCCAAGAACTACACATCTAACAATGTGACATCTGGGACAATGCTGTTTCTCAAGGAATCCGTTGAGAACTGGCACACCTGAAGCTTTTCATGCAAAGCTATGTGCGGGTCCCTTTCTCTGATGTAACATCGCATCAGGTTAACGCTGGACCTAACCTTGCAGTGAGCAAGTGTGGCTAATGCCGGTGACAATCAGCTGCTCAGTCCGGTGGGTTTAACAAGGTAACCAGAGAAACAGAGAACTCTAAGCGCCTCCCGAAAGGGTTTATCCAGCCTATGGGTGAGCAGCAGTCCCTTGAGAAAGAACCTCAGCAGCTGCCCATTGCCTCCGAAATAAAGGACAGACTCCTCTGCAGGGCTCTTCAGGTCCTGCACATCTGTTCTCATTTCTGTTCTGTTCTGCAATCTGGTCCCATTTCCAGCCTTCTCTCTCTCTGCACGTCCACTCTTAACCTGGGCTTCAACCAACCTGCTTTTAGACAAAGCCTGCATTTTTCCCCCCTTCTGTTATCCTTTGCTTTGGGTGTTCCATTCCTGTCAACATCCCACCCATTTTCTGAAGGTCAACTGCAACCCCTTGACCAAGAATTCCTCCATTAAGCTTCCCATCTTCATCACAGGGGGAAACTCTTATAATCCTTTGAGCGGAAAAGAGCACAGGCTATGGATTCAGGACAGATCAGAATTTAAAACCAGGCTGTGTACCATTGGAAAAATTACATAGCCTCTCTGATCTCAGTTTTTTCATCTGTATAACTGGGACAGATAAGGCCTTTTAGACATATTGTGTGTGTTATCCAACATGTGGGCATACTCAATAAACATGAATTTCTTTCTTTAAATCTGACTGTGTCCTTTTCAGTATTTGTCACGTATTACCTCACTCTGTGGTTGCTTATGTGCATATCTGATTTCCTCTACCAAGTAATGTTACTCAAATATCAATTTATTGTAGAGGCCTTCCATGATTTTCATATGTAACACACACCGTTTGTTTTTATCCTCTTTCTCTGCTGTTTTGCTTCACAGAAATTCTTACTGTCTACAATTGTTGCTTTGTCCCTTTGCTTGGCATCCGTTTCCCTCTATTTGCAAGCTCCACAGAGCAGGGACATTTTCTGTTTCATAAATAGTTGCTTACTGTTTGTTGTATCACCAGCCCCTAGAACAGAGCCTGGCAAATAGTAAGCACTTAGTAATCTTGGCAAATTAGTGAAGGATTTAAGGAGTCCCTTGAGACGAGTGAGAATTTCTTAACTAGGATAAAACCTCCAGGCGGGAAGGGATGTTAAAATCCCTTTCCCGACACAGTGCTTCTCACACGGCCATGCACACGCCCAGCCCCTTACCTTCTCATCCAGGGAGATGCTAACATTCCTCCAGTTTCGATGCTCATGGATACCTCCCTCACGGTGAGATGCTGCTCCTGCTGCCGAGAATTCCCTCCTCCTGCTCCATACCTTCCTGATGAATTCCACGTGATGCTTCCAGAGCCCGGCGGCAAAGTGCCAGGAGCCTGTGCTTTGGAGCCACCCAAACTGGCTTTGATGCACTCGTGTCTGGGTCATCTTAGACAGCTCACTTGGCTCCTGGTCCTCAACTATCTTGTTTACGAAGTGGAAGTAGCAGAGCCCTGAGGTCAAAGATTCTGGATGCGGGGAGCCCATCAGAGTTCCTCGGGGAAGGCTGCCTACAAATAGAAAATTAAAATATGAAACAAAATTAAAGCAAAACAAAAAGCTTTCCTGCTCTTTTCTCTGTAAAACCTTCTGGAACTCCACCAAGCAAAATCAATCACTCCCTTTCTATGTATTTTAACAAATCTTACAGGCGTTTCTACTATATCAATAAGAGTAGCACATTGATATCATTAGATGTCCAGTCTGCGCCGTCCTTTGGAATTGAGCTTCACACAGAAGCCGTACCTGCATTGACTTCTGTAGCCTCAGCCACTAGCACTGTGCCTGGCGCAGAATGAGTCAGGACATATCTGCTCATTAAATAAATGAATCTGGGAGAGTGCGGCTGTCCTCCTATGCTCAACGCCTTTTCCATTTCTCCAGGTTATTTTCCCTCCTGGAAAGTTCACTCATAGACCCCACTTCCTAATGCACGGCTCTTCCCACTGGACTTTCCTTCGGTCAGTTCATACAATCTTGGAGGCTGTCCCCACTGATCTAACTAGTGTCACATGAAATGTTCTCCAACATCCAGTGTATTTCCATGAGCTGCCTCTGTCCAACTCAGCTTCTATGTCATTCATTCATTCACTCACTCATCCCTTCATCACACACTGAACAAGACACACAACTAGCAGATAGGACCGCTCTACTCTTGGCTCTTCAAGCACATCACATAGCTCCTGTTTAGCTGCGATTATCCTTCATTTTTAAAGAAATCAAAATAGATTTAAAAAAAAAAACACACATTCCACAGCATAATGGCCAGCAAGAACCAGTTTGGGATACTAATTGCCTATAGCTTTGCACGTGGAAAATAGCCATGCGCAAAGTTTCCCTGAGCTTAACTAAAAACAAAACAAAAAGCAAAACCTTGGTGAATGTGTTTTCTGATTTCCAGTTAATTTTCTAAGATTGGTTTATCTATATTTATATTTTTTATAAGCAGCACTAGGAGATACAGAGAGAAGTTAGGTATTGTGTCACGACTTTAAATGGCGCTATTGTGGATATGATGGCCAGTTCTTTTCAATCTAAATCTAAGCCTTCAACATATGATAAACCAAGCAGAGTTAAAGACAAAGAAAATGATTCCTTTGGGTGCAGGTCCTCCTATCAGATTATTTACCCCTCAACCACAACAAACAGACAGAGAGCGAGAGAGAGAGATGTCACCCTGACTAGGCCTCCTACAGAACAAAAGCATTTACAGGACTGACAGTGCAAATAAAACTTGAAACTATCATCCAAAAATAAAAGCTGAAATATCCTCTCCAGATGAGAAAGCAAACTGAAAATAACATTGAGCAAGAGGGCACAAGAAGGCCGGCGGTCTCATCGTTAGACCCTGGGAGTCAGAAGGCCAAAGCCTCCCTCAGCCTAGCCCTCCGCTCAGTCTGTCCAGCTGCAAAATGGAGATGGAAGGTGTGCCCCTTCCCTCAGATTCCACAGAGGTGGAAGGATTAATAAAATGGGGCTGGGAGTGCATTTCAAAAAGCACAGATGAAGGGTCATAAAATAAAGCGTCAAGACTGCTCTTCAGAATGTTCTTTCAAGGGTTCTTGATACTTGGGCAGACTTCTCTAGATGCCGTAGGCTTTGTCCACACGTGTAGGATTTTCAAGGACTCGGTGACAAAAACAAACAAGTGCCCTGTTTGAGCTGGAGAACAGAATCAGACCGCAGCCCTTTGCAGCTGTCCAGGGTGCTATCTCCGCTGCGGTACAAAATGCAAACGGCAAACGTGAGGCCCTGCTGGAGAACACCACACAAGCTGGAGGAAAGACAAGAGTGCGGGACTAACATACAGCCACCGGAATCCTTGTTCTGATTCTTATTTCTTATTGCTCTACTTGGAAAATCATTCACCCCTTCTTTCTCTGCAGTAGGTAGAGAATGGGGCTAGAGCTGGGAGCCCAGAATTAGCCCCGATTCAGCCATTTACTTAAGGTAAGTCTTAGGTACGTCAAACATATGCACCCTCGTCTATAAAATACACAAATGTGATCCTATGCCATGGGCTGCTTAAAGGATGACAACAAATGAGTCTAAAGATGATTTCAGCTGTAAGCACTCAGTGAAAGAGGCTGTTAGAAAAAGGCTGCCCTATGTACTGCTTTCTAATTTCGTGAAGATGACAGCAAAATCATTCATTTACTGTGCATGGAAAATTAAGCACTATGTGGATTCAAGGTGGAAAGAAGTTTGCAGTGAACACAGAAAGCCTGGTCTCTCAAAATGAATAATGTAGTCAACTTCCCCAAAAGAAATCCACTCTAGGACTACTTGAGAGTCATATCAGTATAGGCATAGCGTGTGGGCAAATGTGATGTATAATCCTAGAATCCTGTAATCAGAAGAAAGGCACGAGACAATCATCTCGTCCATTCCATTATGTGGCAAAAGGAAGACACGCTAATAGATGCCGGCCCTGCAATGAGCAGACAAATGACCCAGTCAGGAAGTGTCGCAAGGACAGCGGGTCACACAGTCACACTTACCCGCACAGATAGAAACACTGTCAGCAGAGGTGGCAGCAGCCACCTCAGATTATAGAACGGTGATAAATACAACCAGAGGAATGGATGAAATTGGAATACTGAGATGTTACTGCGTGCTCCTGATATTGTCTGTGTGCTCATAACACACTAATCAAATCATCGAGAACGACTGCTTTCTAAGCCATAAATATTTTCTGTAGCTGCAGAAACACAATGCAGCTGTGTGTTTCTGTGATAAGCCCTTCGTACACAAGGCAGACCTGTAAACTCACTGAGATAGGATGCAGGGGCTGAGGGTGGAGCTGGAAAGTGGCTCTGTCCTCTCACCGCAGGCTCAGCAAGGGCCCAGTGTGATGTAACAATCTGTACTTGCATTGCTCCTTTCTTACTGGGAAGCAAAAGCAATTCCCAGGCATTACCTCATTGCTCTTCATCACCCCACCCCACCCCCCGCCCCCCAGAGAACAGGTAGCAAGTATTATCCAGTTTTGCAGGCAGTGAAAGTGAGGTTGTGATTGGCTGAACATCTGGTAAAGGTTAGAGGGCAAGCCTGTGTATTGGGGAGATTAGAACCAGTTCTCCAGCCTCCCTTTGCAGCACCTATTACCTAAACACACTTGAAAGCTCATTAAAATGGGAGAGAAATGTGCTCATAGAACAGTGCCAAGTGAAATAAAAAGGAAAGCAAGGATGGAAAACTTCACATTCAATATTATGCTTAGTTATATAAAATGTACATATTTATAAAATCAGACTTGAGGGCAGCCAATATTAGCAGAGATAACATCTGTACTGTAGGATTAACGGTGATTTGGGTTTTTTCAATTCTTCTTCTTCATGCCACTCTGTATTTTTCAAGTTCTAAATTACGAGCAATAAAATTTTTGATGAGAAAAAATAATTCGAAGTGCAAAACTCATGAACAATGCTTTATAGATCATAAAAATGTGAAACGGTCAATCAATAACATTTTTAAGAGTTTCTATACTTGATATGATGGGTGTTAACAAAGAAAAGGAAAACATTTCTACAATAGTCTCTTCTGCTTTCAAACACACTTATGCTATGCTCACCCACCCACTAACCCATCCTACACTGGCCGACACATTTGTTTTGCTAAACCACAGCCCTAATCATGACACCTTAGTCTCTACTAAATCAAATTCAAACTATTGAGCTCTACATTCAACCTAGAATATAACCGCGAGGGCACTTGTCAGCCTGCTTTTTAACTAGATCATGCATGTGCTATTCGTCAAAAACATTTCACTTGTTGGGGAAAGGACAGTCTTTTCAATAAGTGCTGTGGCAAAAACTGGATACCCACTTGCAAAAGAATGAAGTTCAACCCTCACCTTATAGTATATACAAAAATTAAAGTGGAACAAAGATCGAAACATTAAGATTGAAACTATAAAACTCTTAGAAAAACACAGAGATGAAAAACTTCTTGATGATGGGTTTAGCAAAGAGTTTTTTTGATATAATAACAAAAGCACAGACAACAAAAGAAAAATAGAAAAACTGGATTACATCAAATTTTAAATTTTTTTGTGTATTAAAGGATGCTATCAACAGAGCATAAGGCATCCTGTGGAATGGGGGAAATATTTTCAAATTATGTATCTGATAATGGCTTAGTATCCAGAATATATAAAGAACTGCTCCACCTAAAAAACACAAAAGCAGGATCTCAAAGGGACATTTATATGCCCATGTTTATAGCAGCATTATTCACAATAATCAAAAGGAGAAAGCAACCCAAGTGCCTTTCAATAGATAAATAGATAAACAGAATGTAACATATACATGAGACGGAATATTAATCAGCCTTTAAAAGTAAGGAAATTCTGACACATGCAACAACATGAATGGACCTTGAAGACATTATGCTAACTAAAATAAGTCAGTCACAAAAGGACAAATACTATATGATTCTGCTTATTTGAGGCATGTAAAGTAGTCAAATTCACATAGACGGACAGTAGAAGGGTGGTTATCAGGGCTGGAGGTAAGAGGGAATGAGGAGTGTTGGTTTATAACCTGGGGAATTTTCTGGGTGAAACATGGAACTGGCCCCCGTACAGGAAAGGCAGGAAGAGGCTGAAGGAAAAGGCAGGCCACTCCAGATCGTTAGGTGGCAGGTTTAATTCCTAACGGGAACTTAATTACAGGGGTCATCTTGGGCAGCTTTCAAGACCAACAGACCTTCACACCATACACCAGAGTCTTAAAAGTGTGTACGACTAGCAGCCCTAATAGGGTTCAGTCACACGTACCACTCAGATGGTCTCAACAAGGCATTACCATCTCAAGGCTGCGTCCTTGGAAATGGCTCCAACTGTAGGCAAAACATACATTCTAAGGACAGGGGAGGAGGTAAGGCGCCTCCGTTTGCCCAGGTCCAGCTCTCAGGTCACCTGGTGGTCACATCATCTCGATGACCTCCTCCAACAAAGAGTTGTTACTTGATGAGCACAGAATTTCAATTTTGCAAGATAAAAAAAAACATGGCTGAAAAAAGATGGAGATGGACGGTGGCAATAATTACACAACAATGAGAATGGACTTAATACCACTGAACCATGCACTTTCAAATGGTTAAAATGGTAAACTTATGTTACCACAACTTTTTTTTAAATCTCACGCTTTCCTGCTTTGTGTAACTTTGTTCCTTTAAGCTGCAATTTCCCCAACCACCTCCAGCTTTTGAAATCCAACCTTCCTTTCAAGGCCACCAGTTAGATACCCCTCTTAGTGAAGTCTCTCAATCAGACGCAGCATCGCCCCTCATAGAGAGCCTAGCTGTAGTCCAAACCGTAGCAAAGTGCTTCACAGAGCCCGTTTTCATATATTATTTGATACTCACAAAAATATTATAATGCCCACTGTAAATATATGAAATTTGTCTGAGAAAAGTGTTGCAACCTGCTAAGGTCAAACTCGTGGCAGGTAGCTGAGCATCCAGTCTACGGCTTCTAGTTTTAAATGCAGTTGCCCAAAGCCTACCGCATCTAACTTTTGGCATTAATCACACACTCATTGGCTTATTAACTATTTATTTATAAGCCTCTTATTTTTGTGTCTCTACTAAGTTGTACACTCCTTGAGAACATGAACCAGGTCCTAAACATTTTTGTGATCCCGAGCACATATTTAATCAAAACTTGTGGAATTAATGAAATAATAACCCATGAGCAATTTATACAGCAGAATAGACCCTACTAACCAAACGCACATTAATAATCTAGAATTGAAAACTATGAACCTCACAAGGAGACACTGCGTTCCTAACCGACAACAATGCATGGCCGTTGTCCGGATTGATACACTATCCAAACCAGTTAATTCACAGGAAAAAAAAATGCTGCTCACAAACATCATAACTGGCTTTCGCTGAGTCATCCTCAGTTTCTACATTTGCCTTAACTCCTCTGCCACTTACTAGCTGTGTTATTCTAGGCAGTCATGCTCAATGTTTTCATAGGGTTATCACCACATTCTTACTCATTCATTTCTGCAAAACGTTTCACCCTGCTTCCACTTAAGAAAGCTAACCAAACCAATGTTTTGCATTCCTGATTTTGTTAACATCTGCACCTCAAAGGCTTGCCCACACTTCTTGGCTACATCTGATGGCTTTAACGCAGTCGGTTTGATAGCAGTTGGTTCCTAAATTGGACCTGGTGTCGTACTTCTGCATCTATGCTTTTCTAATTCTTAACATGTATTTGAGGATGAATTGCAAATATCAGCAGCATGCTCTATTAGGAATATAGTCACCAGCAGCCTGGACACACAGATTTTTATGTTCAATTACTTTACTAGTTTTCATACCTTGCCAGTGCCTATCATTAACTAGATTTCCCTTTTTCCTCTGCTTCTGATAATTATACTCTAATGATCTTACAGTCTTATGAGAAGAACAGCAGAGTGAAGATTGTAGAATACATTGCTAGAGTGATACATGTTGTTTCAATTACAAGCTGTGGGGAGAGAGACCCAAATGCTGGAGTAGATAAACACTGTGCCTGCTTCCTTCTGTGAACACATTAAAATTACAATTAAATTATAGAACTATCAACCTGGAGAACCATCTTAAGTCTGGCGGAACAGAAGTTTTATAACTAAGGGTATAAAGAAAAAGGCTCCTTGAGACTGTAGGAGGGACAGAGACAGGAAACAGACCCCAAACCTTCATGTGGCGGTTAAGAATCAGGAGGGATATTTTGGCTGCAGAGGTCCCCCCCCCCCAGAGGAGTGAGCAAACCCAGTCCCACACCAGCTTCCCCGCCTGGAAGAGGAGCTCCTACAAAAATCTGGCTGTCAAAAACAGTGGAGATTCCGACCATCGGGTGAGATGGAAAGCTGCAGGAAACCCAGACATCTTCTTAAACAACCAGCACACAGACTCACTCACAGGCACTCACTCTGGGCTCTGGCAGAGGGACAGTGACTCAGGGCATCCATCTCTGCCATTAAGCAGTGCCTAAGTGTAAGCCTGCTGCTGTCTTGTACAATGATGCAATGATGCAGTGTGGATCAGAAATGGCAGGAAAGGCAGAAATTAGAGATTCTCCATGCTACCCAGCACTTGTCCCAAAGGTTTTCTCCTGACTCAGTACTCAACTCATCTAATGATTTATTATTGTCCTTGAAATAAAATAGGGCATCCCCAGGATCCTAGCTCATGTCCCAAGCCATGGTGGAAAGCAGGAATGTGACTTGGCAATGTAACGAGATAACTCCCATGCTGAGACTCCCAGAGGCCTAGCCACCGGGAGCTCACACTTGGCTTTTTGCACATGGTGTGTAATGGTTTTGAGGTAATTGCTCTCAGAGTTTGCTTTAAGCTCGTTCCTTCACATGAAGCCAAGGCAGGCACTGCACACCAAGGAATGAAAATCTTGGCTTAGGAAATCACAAAGGTCTTTTCTGCTTCATAGCCAAAAAGACTGAAACTCAAGAAAGATGGGGAGAAACACACTTTAAACAATTTGTAGCTATTTTCTTGATTTTCCCTTGGAGCAATAAATGACTGTGCTCCCTGCTGCTGGTATTTCATCAAGCTCTGTTTGCTGTAACTGTGCATTATGTTCCATGCAAGACAGCATCTTTGAGCTTTCTTTTTGTGTTTCCCTACTACAGTTTAACTCTGTGAGGAGCAATTCCAATGGACCACCAGGATGAAGAAGAAATAGCAGACCCTGCGGCTAAATACTGCCACCTGAATGCAGAGTCTCTGGTTTGGAACAAAGGAGAGCAGCTTCTTTAGTGCAAAGTAATGTGGTGACAAAAGTACTCAGGAGCCTCTAGATTAACAACCACTCCCTGCTGACGATGACCTTTGTCACTAAGAAGCCTGGAACAAGAGAGAATTTTTTCAGGACAATATTCCTGCACCCTCAACTCTCCATCTCCTGACCACGGAAAATCAGCAGCCATGGAAGAGGGTGCTTGAAGATGGTCCTATTATTTGGGGGTTTATTGAAGTATAATCTAGTTGGTTTCTCTGGAAAAGGTAGAGAAATCAGACACTGTCATCCCGTTAGTGTCATAATGACATGGGTCTCATTGGACTTGAATCACTGTTCCTCAAATCATGAGGCCTGTGACGTGGAATTTGCTGTATCCACTCCCAAGGCCTGTGCTCGCAATTACTACGATTATAATGTGAACATGCGTACTGATATTCAAAGCAGTATTTTTAATTTCCACTTTTTCATTTGCTCTTTGGGATGGTGGGGGACTGAAGGAGGTAATTATCTTCCTCATGTCTACCAGAAGTAGACCACTGATGTGTGAAATTCCTTAGGTACATCAGTTGTCCTCCCTATAAAACAGGGCATCCCACAGCTTTAACTAGTCACTGGGTCTGTACGTATCCAAATCATGAAAATAAATTGCAAGGCACTTTTCAGATGCCGAAGGCCTAGGCAAAGTCTGTGTTTCTAAATCAGCAGCCTCTTCCTTTCCTTTTTTGAATTACAATTAAATGAATGATGTAGAAAGAAGTCCTGCCAACGCTAAGACCTAGGAGTGTGTGGGTGAGAGCACCGCCTAAGAGCTAAGTAATCACAAAACATGCAGAGCACATGCACCCCGGGCCCTGTAACCCACCCTGTCTGCCCAAGTGTTGACACGAAATCCTCTGCCAGGATGAATCCATCTCCTCTAAAGATAAGAGGGGCCCGGAACTGGTACCAGGAGGTGCTGCTGCAGTGAGGAATGGGAGAAGCGCAGCACCGCCATTCTTCTGTGCCACCGGAAACCTGTAAATCAAGTTGTGAAGACAGGGAAACTTGAGTTGTGGGGGAAATGTTCTCCCGCTAAAAGTCCCCAAGGCTCATTACATGTTTTCGTATTAATAATAGTTTATAGATGGTGTCTTTCAACCTAGAAATGTTAAGTTGCCATTTAGTACATAATATAATAAAGAAAGCTATGTGACATGAAGAGTAATATGAAGAAAGGAAATGGAGTCCACGTCAGGGGCAGTCGGACAACTGCTTCGTCTCTTTGCATCCAGACATCAGAAATGAAATAGAGTCTTTCCTCACTTCTTCTGCACTAAATCATTAACAAAAAGTAAGTGGTTTCACAAATAAATGACTGTATCTATAACAACTCTCTCCAAATCAATAACACATTTATTGATAATTCTGCATTTAAAGGTTCATTTCACCTTAGTATTGACATTCTGTCTCCCCTGCCATTTCATTAGATTTTAAATTTTTCATTCTTGGTAATGAACTGTAAGAAAGTTGCTATGTTAGAAGGTGGCCCCGTTGAAGAGTGCAACTCAATAGATCATTTTCTATTAATTACTATAATCGGTAAAGTTTCTTGTTTGTACGCTCAGCAAAATTAAAGTTAGCAGTCACTGGCTTCCGTTTGTAAAGCAAGAATTCCTGGCTTCTCCTGAAAGACATCCTTTGGCTGCTCTGTAAAATGGAGAAATATATAAAACTTCACTTCCTGTGAACCTTCAGACAGACGTGAGTCAGTTCAACAAATCCTTTTCAGTAACTGCAAAATGCCCAGGTCTGGGTGGAGTGCCAGGGATTCAAGAACTGAAATGTCACACTTGTTCTTGGAAGCTTACAGTCTAGTTAGAAAGCAGATATATACCCCGAAAATCTCAACATAAAGCAAGTTTCTAGGCCTGTAAACAGGCAAACCAGCACAGAACAGGAATGTGAGCCCAGTGGGGTAAGTTAGGGACTACTGCCTAGATGAGACGACCCTTGAGCTAAATGATAACCTTCGTAACACTCAGAATTCATAACAGAATATAAAACATGTATGAATGTCTCAGTCAGTTTGGGCTGCTATAGCCACATACCATAGACTGGGTAGCTTCAACAACCAACATTTATTTCTCCCAGTTATGGAGATTATAAGCCCAAGATCAAGGTGAAGACAACCCTCTTTTTGCTGTATCCTCACATGGGAGAGAGAAACTCTGCGTCTCTTCCTCTTCTTGTAAGGCCAACAGTCCCATCATGGGGGCTCTACCTCATGATGTCATATAAACCTGATTACCTCCTAAAAGCCCTCGCCTTCTAATACCATTACATTAAGGATAGCGCTTAAAACTCTGAGTGGGGCGGTGGGTTGGGGAGAGACACAAACATTCATTCGATAACAATGAGCATGTCCAACTGTATCAAAGCACCAAGCAATATAATAAAATCATTACCCCAATAATTTTGCATGTGACCACTTGACTATCAACATAAGAGCATCGCTATGTGGAAGAGTCAGTCCGTTCCTTCTGAGGCAGATCACTACACAGAGTCACTGCACAGCCTCAAAGGGAATGACACAACCAGGGGAAACTCATACGTTTCCATCTGCACCCTCCATTAATGCTGTGATGACATAAAAATGGTGCTGATGTTAAATGCCAGAGCAGGCTGGGCTAGAATGGCAGGGTTTTACTGCCATCTGCTGGCAGCTCTCCATGATGACTTTCAAGGAGGTACCTATTGACTCCCTGCAGGCTCAGACTTGGCTCTGCCAGCAGCAAAGTGCAGGTAGGGGGAAAATACTTCCCATTAGAGATTTTATTAGAGAACATACATTTACAACTCATTTTCAATACAATGAGTTTTCTGAAACCCGTTTGTATTGTGTTCTAATCAGATGAGGAAATGTTAATGAAATTTTCTTAGTACGTTTCAAAATAGTAACCCCAGAACTAAACACATTTTTCATTTGTACCTCTTGAATTTTTTATGTATACCTTGTTATTCCCAGCACAGTGTAATAAGATACACTATGGGAAAGCGCTGCATTTGCCATCAGATTTTCAATTAGGTAAAACAAGACATGGTCGGCACTTGAATACAATATATTTTGTATGTTGACAAACAAAATATTTAAATGCCTTTTATTTATCTTGGTTTGAGAGCAGGTTTTATTGCACCAATAACTTTCCCTGAGGCCTTCTTTTAACTATAAAACCATTTATGGTAAAAAAAAAAAAAAAAATTAAGCAAACCAATGGTCCCATTACTTGCTAGTTTTCATTATATACTGAAACATCCATTCAGCATTTTTATCTGCTAATGTAACAGAAACTCATCTGTTCAATGAGATTTATTACTTGTTTTTTTTCACATGTTCACAAGATATTATTGTACATTTTGCAATGGGTCTTTATTATCTCATAATGATGGCTTGCAAATTAAATTAGTTTTTAATGGTATAGTTAAATTCTAATTTATGTTTTGGAGCTTTGTTTAATTCATCTCGTTATAATGTAATCGTTTTCTTGCTATTTTCTTACATTATATAGAAAGAACAAAAGAATGGGGGAGTTCATCTCATCACATTCAGTTGTTTTGGCATTATTAAATCTTGTCACTAATTGCATTTCCCCCCAAGAAACTTTTAAACCCATGGCAGCATGATCCTTTGGGCAAAACTATCTGGTTGCTCAGCATTCTGTAGAAGAAGCTGAATCAAACTATTACTGTAACTCTAAAGGTTGGTTGGATGTTGTACTTTCTCATGCTCATTATAACCCTACTGTGCTGTGTGATGTACTGGGCAATTATTCTTTTGCAACAAATTCCTTTCCTGTGAGCTCTCTTTCTTTCCTGAACATTGAGGAAAACTGAAACCAAAAGCGCTCATTAGCAGCACAGAAAGTAATCTTTTATAATGTCTACTTGCATTTTCTTCCCTCTCAATCGATAGGACTTTCATAGACCTGGCTGCAATAACCTTTTATAATACCTTTTTGTTGGAGTCCACGCTGCAAGGGCAAAAATCTCTTAGTAAGTTTCAATGTTTTAAACCAGGAACTAGATTCTGTATTGCATTGGAGTAATTGATGTGATTTGGAATTTCCTGAGCACACTCGACCCTCCCTGGGTGTTAGCAGCTCTCCCAGGAGGGCTGAAGCACACAGGTGGCATTTTAATAAGGACTATTTGTGTCACGAGCTTTTTAAGTTCCCATTCAGATAAAGATCACCTCTCAGGCCCATTCTTCTTTTTTTCTAATGAGAAAAATAAATCTCGTATCCCACATAATTCTCCCATTCCCATTGCAATTTGGGTGCGTCTTCCTGCATATGGCTCCCTGGGAGTTTCTAGGTACAATATACAGATGCCAGAGGAAATCTGATGAGGAAATCTGCTGGTCACCCTGACCTCCATGTTTTAAACTCTCGATATCAGCCACTTAAGGGGAAAGAGTCTGATTAGCAGCAAACCATTTTTTTATCCTGGAAAAGCAAATTATCACACCATTTCTACTACCGTGTTTCCATTAAATAAAGACCGGGTCTAGATTAAGGTTTGCTCCAAAAGGCACATTAGGGCTATGTTCAGGGGATGTCATCCTGAAAAATCATGCTAGGGTTTATTTTCCAGTTAGGTCTTATTTTGGGGAAACACAGTACTTAGGAACCAGGAGTGGCAACTTCACAAGTGAAAGCAACACTAGAAGGAACATCTTGCCATATTTGTTATGAAGATAAAACAAGAATATGTTCTTGTGTTTGGCTGAGAAGATTGACTTTTCAGGATATACGTTTTTTTAACTGTTTTCATTTTTTTCCCCTGTGCATGTTCAATTTTTTTAAGAAGCCTGCTAAAAGTAACAAAGTGGGATAAAGATGTGATATTTCAGTTTAATTCAGTTTAATATTTCACCTGTGAAAGGATAAGAAAGATAAGAAAGAAATAATACGGGACATCAGGGTCCTGTTACATTAAAAAAGAACAAAATATTTATCTTAGAAACCAATCAAGAATGAAAACTGCCTGAATGTTAACCCCCGTATCCCCTTGACTGGACCAAAATCCTTAGTGTTTTCGATTCCCCAAATTTGCTGCTGACAATGGCAAGCACAGCATCTACAGAATGGATTCAGGATTATACATTCGTCCTTGAAATTTACTGTTTTTGGAGACCCATCTGCAGTGAAGTGAGCTTGGAAAGAAAAGAACATTTGTAGAAAAAGTAATTTGTCTCCAAGCTCAGCGCCGCACTTGTCACTCAAACACTCCTGTCCATAGCTGTGTGCTGAAAACCCACTTTGGCTCACAAACAACAGGCTTTGTTCACCTCGTCTGTGGCTCAACAAGTGTTATGCAATGCCTGCCACTTTTTGCCTGGCCCTCAATGACCCCATCATCTTCCTTCCCTAACATGACAGGTCACTCTGATGGAGACATTAGCTCCTTAGAGGAGGAATGAGACCTTTAAGGAGAAGATTCAAATGAAAATTTTCTAGATCGTGACTATAATTCCTTTAACCATACAAATATCTTGCTTGTTTCCACCCAGTGTAACTGTGAACTTCAAAAGAGAAGCGTCCATAATTTAGTTGATGTATGAGTCATCTACACATCCAAACAGCTAGAAGTCTCTAGGTCCTGCCAATAATGCATGAGTCCTGGGAGCCCCAACCCTCCATAGCAGGTTTCTGCCAGCTGGATCTTCTTGGGGCTTCCCACTTATGAGTTGAATTGTGTCCCTCAGAAAGTTATGTTGACGTCCTAACTCCAAGTGACCTTATTTGGAAACAGGATCACTGAAGATGTGATTGGTTAAGATTAGATCACACTGTAGCAAAAGGAGCCTCAATCTAATAGGACCAGTGTCCTTATAAAAGGTAGGCACCGGGAGAGAACATAGAGATCTGAGTTTTGCAGCTGCAGGCCAAGGAACACCAAGGATTGACAGCCACCATCAGAAGCAAGGAAGAGACAGGAACAATTATACCCGGTCTCAGAGGGAGCATGGCCCTGCTGACACCTTGACTGTGGACTTCCAGCTTCCAGAACGGTGTGCAAATAATTTCTGATGGTTTAAGCCATGCTACTTTATGGTACTTTGTTACGGCAGTCCTGGAAAACTAAGAACACACCCACCTACCAGAGGCTTATCCTGGCCTAAAATCAACCCACCAAAAACAACCACTTCCCTCTGCTCAGGGGTCAAAGGGACTCAGAAGTAATTATGAGTTTGTTTTACTCATATTACAGGTTTTACTGGATCTCAAAGACTTGCTTAAAAAGCCAAACATCAAATATGGAGACGTAGTTTTACATTTCACATCATTTTCATAAAAATGGATTTTTCAAACATAATCTGCTTAAGTATGACACACCTATTAGGATGAAATGTATTGTTGTTAATATGTCATTAAGTTTTGCTATGGAGATGTCTAGGAATATTTCATTTTTAATCTAAGAAAGCTGATATGGTATAATGTTTTATAAATGATGCTACTGTGGCCCTGAAAATAAACACACAATTGGAAATATTTTGGTTTGGGCTTGAAGGAAATCAGGGGTGTGTGTGAGTGTGTGCATGTGTGTGTCTAATATTCATTGAATGTATATTCGGTGAATACATAATTCAGTAAATAGAAAACGTTCAATAAACAGGGGTAGGTTTTATTTTTTAAAGGAATTTATACTTGTAAGAGACAGAAAAAGAATAGCTTTAAAGGTGTTTAGTTTTAAAAAGTCTTGCGAATTTGACAACAGAGTCTCATAAGTGGTCATTGTTTGCTTTGGGTGTATGAACTTCCATTGCACACAGCAGGCTCAGAAATTAGCTGGCATTTTCTAGGCTGCTCAGGGCCCCCAAACACCTCCAATAACCTTATCCTCAGCTACTTGCTTTCATGAACAAATCCTACAGTGTCTCCCAAACTTTTTGACCTGCTCTAAATTAGAAATGCATTTTATATTGTGACCCACCATAAAGACACCTCTATATGTACATAATTTATATGAATATACAATATATATTTGAAACACACATTTCACAAATTAATACTGTCTTTAATCCTCGACATATACTCTAATATTTTCCATCCTGTCCTATTTCATATGCTCTTCCCGGCTTTATGTTTCTCCTTAGCACTTATCATTATATAACACACTATACGATTTACTTAGTTAACTTGTTTATTGTCTGTCTCCTCTGACTAGACTATAAGCAACACAAGACAGGGATTTTTGACGATTTTGCTCTTAATGTACTCACAAGTGCCTGGTTATGCAGTACAATAAATGTGTTCAGTGAATGAATGAATGAATGAATGAATGAATGATGAATGTAGAGTCATTCAACTCTACACAATGCACCTGATTCCAGAGGTGAAACTAAATGTCCAGGAGTATAGTTGGGATTATCAGCCTGTTCTATACAACCTTATACAACCTTACAACCAGCATGCAGAGCCTGCTCTCTTTTGTGCTACTATGAACACAGAAGCAGCAGCTCTTGCCCTAGTGATGACATTGTCCCTGACTTACCTGGAAAACACACAAACACCCACACACACAAGTGTGCAAGAAAGGTGGAGATGGCTAGACATTCCTACATCTCAAGACGAAGCTCCCATTCCAAGGATATGTGCTTGGGAGATGCCACTTTCTTCCAGACCCTGCTGAAGGATGGGAAAGCACAGATTTCTGAGAGCTCAATCTGGTTCAAGCAGTTCTCTGGTTTGCAAGAAGTTTGAATTTACCCTTCGAACAGGCAATTTTTAGGAAAAACTACTCACTCTGCAGAGCTTTTTAATTGTGTGAAATATAAAGCTAAGTACCTATTTTGGACTTGAGATATATGTTACTGCAGTTCCAAGGAGAAAAAACTACTGGCCTGGTTAGCATGAAGGGTGGATTAAAAAAGAATATATATATATATATATATATATATATATAGTTTGGGGAATAAAATGAATCATATCAGGAAGATTCGGTTCCTTTACGAGACAGAGATGGAATGTTGAAAATCCCTCCCATCTGGCTGCTTGGAGAAGATTTGAGTACCTATGGGGTGAGGTACTAACTAACAGATGATTCTCCTGAGAAGCTGGTGAGGGGCTGAGGGGTTGGCATGAATGAAACAACTCATTAAAGCTTTTGTAAGATTTTAAAAAAGAAGAAAAAATGCAATACTACATAAAAAGCACAGAAAAGTTGTAATTAATATTTAAATTTTGACACAAATAGAGCTGCCTTAGAGCCTAAATGACCAAATACAGTATAGAGCAGAAAGACAATAATTCCCCCTACCTTTGCCCCTGAGGGCGGGAGCTTTGACACCTCACAGACAAGCTCCCTGGATACAAACACAAGCACTGTGCTGTCCGCAGAAGCTGAGGTGAGACTCTCAGAAGCCCCATGACCAGGAAATAGAAGAGCATATTGGATGTGTTTGTGCCCATGTGTCAGATACTGGTTCGCCGACTCCCAGAAATAGCCTGGGAAACTTTGAGGGGGTAAGTTCCAGATGGGTGGAATGGGTAGGGGCTCAGCGAAATGTGATTTGTGCCCTCAGTAAATGACAACCACAGGTCACTTGAGCCAGGCAATGCTCTGGTACATACCCACGAGGCAGCTGAGAATGATTTTAAAAGCATGCATTGTAAAAGTGCCAATCAATTGAACAAATCCGGGACCCATGGTGGGCTTGCTCAGTTTATTCACCTGTGGTCTATTCAGTTCCCAAAAGGAAAGAACAGTGGGATTTTGTCCAAGAATTCCAAGGACTGGGCTAAAGAGGTTCCTGCAGGCTTCCCAGGTTTCCTGAGGATTTAGGTGGAGTACTTAAGAAGCCCTGGAACCCCCTTCCGACTGGAATCTAGAGAGTCTCACTCTCGGAGAACCACTTTTAAGTGGAATTAAATATGATTCTACGTATAGAAAAAGGGTTACCTGCTGTCATCAAAAACCAAACCCCTCAAATCCAAGTGATAATCCTACAGACTCTCTACTATGATCAGTTTAAATTTTGGTTGTAACAAGATAATCCTAGCATGAAAGAAAGAGAGAGAGAGAGAATTCAAAAAGAAAAATTCAAAAGGAAACTCCACCAATTGCATAACATTTTTTAACAATTTAGGGTTTTCTAAGGGCAAGTCAAGTTACAGCAAATTCTGTATAACTGAGCAACAATGAGTATATCACACACACAAAAAGAGTGTTTTCACTTTGTATTTTGGTATTCATTTCTTTCCTTTTTTTTAAATAAAAATGTTAAACAATCTCTTGTTTTAATTTTGCCACCTGAAGCCTTGACATTTGTCCTCAGCTTCGTGAATCACGACGCGGGTCTCAGATGGGCACTGTGAACAATGCTGAGCCTCCTGCTTCAGCCAGTCCCTCTTGCTAAGTACCTATTAAGATCAGCTGTTTCTGTCTTGCGGAAGGAGTGTGTGTGCTGTAAACATGCAAACATAGCAGTCTTGTAAAACATCATTTTAAACACGGGGATCCTCTGAAGTTTGGTGCCCTCACCCTCGTTATACTTCCCCAGTCCTTGAAATTTGTTTCATTTGCATTTGAACTAAAGTATCATTGAAAGGATTGAGGAGCCAGGAATACGTGTGAAGTCTTGAAGGAAGGAAGGGATACATATAACTGATGCTAAAGAGAGACTTCCAAGACCACCAGCTACCATCAATCCATGAAGTTTCAGCTTTATCCTCAGCTCCACTTTAAACGTACAAAGCCATCTGTTGCAGAGAGGTCAGTTTGTGTGGCACACATATTGGCCACACAGCAATAGCTAAGTAAGAACACTGTCAAGCGGCTGGACAACTTTCTCAAGAAATTGGAAAAAAAAAAAAAACCCTGATATTTCAAAACAGTGCAAAACTTAGCTCTCATATTTGCACTGGCCGTGCCAGGAGCAGAGGCAATCCATGTCTGGTGTGATTGCTCCAGGAAGAGCTTTCTAGCAACTCTCTTTTCTTTTCTGTACCCGGTTGATATTCCACAACAACACAAAGATTGTTCACAGATTGACCTTCAGTAACTTTTCAAGTGTACAAAGAGGCATTGGACAATGTCAGTCACTGAATAGCACGACAGCACGAGGGGGGAGAGAGTGTTGGGGCTGGAGGGAAGAGAAGAGAAGAAAGCACACAGCAGGGAAGGGGCTGAGCTGGAAGCAGCAGCCATTGTGGTCCTCAGTCAATGGAGGCAAAGGAGACAAGGTGGCGAGGAAGACGATTGAGGGGTCATGGGGACTCAACCAAATCCCTCTGGGACTCTGTCGACCCCGCTTTTCTCCAGTCACTATTTTATTTCATAAAAACAGGGAGTCCTCCATTCCCATCTCATGTTATAATGCCCATGTCTTGGGTAGGGGGAACACCGAAGACGAAATCATCTAATTTTACCTGGGAGGGGGAAGGCAACAGCTTCCCACTTATGTCAGCACGGATCGCAGAGAGAAGGGATGCTTTCTACCTGCTGGGATCCAAATAAAGCTCAGTTTATGTTCCCTTGGTGTTCAGATTCAGAAGAAAAAAAGTCCTGTAGTGACCCTCAAACAACCTCAAAGGGCTACAGGGAGACTTGATAAAGGAACAGTTTGTGGGGAAAGAGCAAAGGGCTTAAGTCCCGGAGTTCCAAAGCAGCCTAAAGGGAAAGGCATTTTATTCCATGCCTGAGCCATGCCACACACCCTGGACGGTGGCTTTCTTTTCCACACTGAATTGTGCTTTCACATCTATTGTTGCAAATGTTTCAGGGCCACTAGAGGCTGGAAAGTCCAGTTTCTGACACGGCTGGAGACCAGATTGTTGGGGGACCAGGGGGGCACCTTCCCTGAGGAGTGAGCCCTTTTTCTCAACACTCTAGTTGTCTCACAATCATTGGAAATAAAGGACACAAAGCCCCATCATGCTGCCATAATAGACTGTGATTAAACCTTGGCTGAACTTTCCCCCACAAAACAAGGTATCACATAAAGTATCCAAAATCAGGAGTATTTGGGGAAAACAATTATTCACTTGTTCAACCAAAAAAAGGTTTCAAGATCTAATTGTCACCTGCAGTGCACACCATGGAAAGGTTGCTGGCGACAAGACAGAGTTGTATAAATAGCATGACAAACAGCTGCGGATTTCAATTACTCCATGATCATCAGTGTATAGAATAAAGAGGCAATTTTGCAGAGGAAAAACCACAGGGAATACATTGGACTGACAACTGCCTGGAATTCAATTTGCCGAAGTGATATTGAAATATAGGGGAGAAGTCGCAGTACGCTGATTAAGTTTCAAGCTGCTGCATTACTAACACGGTCTCAGGAACCTGTGTGCAATGATCACCATAGCAACGTGCTCATCAGTGCAATCTGAAAACAGGCTCCACCACGAGTGTTCATTTACATTTGTGATAAATGCTGGAAAAGTCAGCTACACTCGTAAGCCAGGACTCTCACAGAACCTGGCCCCCTAGAAAAATTGCAAAGAGCAGTAAATACTCTTTTTCTATACCTTTAGTTATGGGACACATATAAACAAACAATCAAATAAGAAAGATAAATGAATAGGAGAGCCAAATGCCTATCCAAGAAGAAATAAAACTAGGAAATCTGTTTTACTGTAGCACTGGTGATGTTTAAATAGAAAAGGGACCCTGCCTTTGAGATATTTGAGGAAAACAAAGTACGAACACACACACACACACACACACACACACACACACACAATCACTTAACAGTATTAAATTAGTGATTCTCATATCACACAGACATGCAAAAAAAGCTTTGCATGGCTAAAGTTTTACGCTACTGTTTATGTTTACTGTGCTTCATGAATGAACGAAAGGTATAACATTGCATGAAATATTTCTGACAAATTGAACTATTGCTTTGACTCATTATACAAATTTCTCATTCTCAAAATTTGTATTTCTATTTAATTTTTTAACTGTTGATTTCAAAGGAAAATTAAAATATAAAAAATACATATATCATTGCTGGCTTGTTAATTGCTTTTCTAATAGAGTATGGCATAGAAATATTAGAATCTGACTTGAAAAATATGCTATTTTCCTTCAAAATTAATCCACAAGAAAAAAATATCAGAGCCAAATTTTAAAACGTTTGCTTTTTCACAAACGGCAAATGGAGATGTCTCCTCTAGAAATACTAAACGTTTAATATTTCTCAAGTGCTTCTAGACAGTGTCTTCTGTTCCCACGGAATGACACCCCCCTCCTTTGGCCCCTGTCTGTCCAAAGGCTGCAGAGCACCCTTTCCAATGAGCTCATCTGTCCTCCGGCTCACGTGATACTACAACTTGCCACTGAGGAAAGATTACTCTTATGCACTATATAAAATTAAAAAAATCTGTTTCTCAAAGAATTTGTTCATTGCAGTTCAAACGAAGCTCACTCTTAGTAGGATTCTACAATGAAAATATCCAGAAACTAAGATGTTGTGCATTGCTTTATGACTTTATTAGCATCCTATTTAGAGGGCTGTTGCATTGTGTTACTATATATATAATACAGGAATGTTATCATTTTCATTCCAAAAGCAACCCATATCCCACATGGAGCAGCAGTCAATACAGACACCGGAAAGGAAAGGAACATGACCTCTAGTGCTTCCATTTGCCTCTTTCTTGAGCAGACTTCCCAGACTGTGTTATCAATCTACGCATGCATGTCCGTACACATCTCCTGTCACTTAGTTTGATTTCCTAGTCCTCCAAATGCCACCATATTCTTTGGAAAGCATCGAGGTGAAAAGAAAAACACAAGAGACTTGGAATACCTTAAGCTTGAGTTAAAATCTCAATTTCCAGCTCTGTAACACTAGGCAAATAAGTCATTTGACTTTATGCATCTAATTTTCCTCATCCGTAAAATGAGGATCACAACTAGCCCACACAGCTAAAGACTGGATGAGATAGTACATTCAGTGCCCACATGACTGTGACGTGGTGAGCACCCAGCCATGGGGAGGTCCTTCCTCCTGCCTTTCTTCAGTGCCCCGACCCACCCATCATGCTCACCTGTTCACTGAAGTGCCCTTCAGAGCTTATCCCTCCACCATTCTTCATAAAAATTTTCCTGAGAAAATCTCTCAACCATGCCATCTAAGCCCCATCAGCTAGACCCTTTGGTTGTGCCCTATTTCCTTTTTTCATTGCAAGCCAATGTCCCCAGTCACCCTCTCCTTTCTCCTCCCTTCTTCTAGAATTTCCTTGCTTCCTATTACCCAGTCCTTCTGCCTGGGAGAATCTAGGTCCCTCCTCTCCAGCAAGACAAAACAGGTTAGGAAGCTTCCCGAGAAGACAGTGCCCAGAGTGGGAAAGTTATCATCTTAAGACAAGCTCTGGAAAACCCTGGCAGATTGATGAAAGACTGACACAGACACGGATAAGTTCAGAATCTGAGGCAGTCTGGATCCTGACCAAAGCTCTGGTGAGGATGGGCAGATAAGTTGGGAATTGATAGTAGAATAAAAAGCAAGATAATTCATCACATACTGGGCACCCATTTCCCAGATGGAAGCTGCTTACAAAATGCTCTCTGCCACACTAGACAGAAGGATTTACTTTCCCTTTACTCAACCTGTGAGTGAGAGTTGGAGAAGGGGAAGAAATAAGCAGGGACTGCCCATTTCCAAACATTCCACTTCTGTCTCAGTCCACTAGAGTTGCTATAACAAAAATACCATGGACTGGGTGGCTTAGACAGCAGACATTTATTTTTCACTGTTCTGGAGCCTAGAAAACAAACAAACAAACAAAAAAACAGGGCACTGACAGATTCAGTCGAGTGCGGACATACTTCCCGGGTCTCGCTGGGTGCTCACAAGGCAGAAGGAGCAAGAGAGCTCTCTGTGGTCTCTTTTGTAAGGACACTAAGCTCATGACCTAACCACCTCCCTAAGGCCCACCTCCTAGCACCATCACGTTAGGGATCATGCTTCAACATATACCGCCATTTTTCCGTATTCCTTTTGCTGAATTCTCTTCCTACTGTGACCCCTTTTCAGTGAACTCTCTTGAACACTCAGTCTACTTGCATTCTGCTGTTTCCTGGCATCTCTATGCAGATGACCTCCTAACCTGTGCCTCAGGCCCTGGCTCCTCAACTACGTAGGGCCAGTCCCCCATGTGACGTTTCCACTTAGGTGACTCCGTGGCCTTCAAGTTCTGTATACTCAAAGCCAGAGACTCTCCTGTCTCCTAATGTCGCTGATGTTCATACCTCCCCATCATGGGGCACCTGGTTCCTTCTTTTCCTCTTTATCATCATGAGTCTAATGAGAAGGGAAAAGTTTTCGATGCCCCTTCCCAATCTTGAATCTGAATCTGAATGGAATCAAACTTCATGGTTATAATTGGGCCATGATGGGTTTGGAGTGACAGGGAATTGGTGGCTCACGCATGTCAGAGTAGCTCCTCCGTCTGGCAGTCTCCAATGCCCTGTGCCCACATCACTACGCCTGGCCAGGACCTGGATCATTAAACAAACCTACCCATCTTCGTCTCTTTTCTTGCCACAAGTGTTGTTCGGGTAACCTGACATTCTCTGTGCCCAGGTGGGGTTAAGATTTGTAAACAGATGGAGGACCCATTTGTTCTGGGTCACGTGCCGAGCCCTACACTGCTGGCAGAATGATGTCTCATTTACCACATGCCATTATTTCTTGTGCATAGCTCTCCCTTGGGATCTCACGGGAAAAGACGTAGTTGTGGGCTTGAGGAAGAAGTCAAGCATTATGAGATTCTTTGGTCAGATGCCAAGTGTTGCCATAAAATCCTCACTCAAATTGCTAATAATATCTATACTTCAAGGCCCAATTCCAATTCGTCTTTTATAGCAACTAATAGCATAAGCTCTGCATTAAAAAAGCCCTGCATGTGAGTCTAAATTCCACTACTTCATACCTGTGGGAATTCAGTCACGTGACTTACCCTCTCTGAGATTCATCAGTAAAAATGTGGAATGTTTTCTTAAGTGAAAACTAAGAAATGTTCCATCTCTAGTTCTTAGCTCTATTCCTAGCAGCAGCAAACATTCAATAAACGTCTGCTTTGGCTTTTTGGCCTGTGTCCCAAAGCTCTCCCTTTCTTCACCAGCACTTCCGCTTTCCAGCTTACACCACTTAACATATAAAAGTATGACTCTATAGAACATTAGGTTTACTACCATTTATACTTTTCTAATTTTCCGTGTATTAGTCTTGCCTCTATCAAGAAATTTGAATCTCTTTGGGGGTCAAGTTTAAAGCTTATCCTTTTTGGACAAATCTAAGACTGACAAGCACTTTCCCAGTGGACCTCCATATCATATGATTAGCTAAAATGCTATCGAGCAATATAGGGTCAAACTTCAATTACATTGTCAATACGTTTTTTCACTAAAGATCAAAACGTGGAGGCTGGCACCTGAACGGCAGTTTTCACCATCAGTGAAACTTCATGGGTTGTGGCAATTCTTACTATAACATAACTCTGCAGAGGGCTAATGTGCCAACCCAATATTCACCTACCTGCTTAGTAAGCTCAGTAAATCAGGAAGAAAAAAAAGGATAACGTTTATCCTCACCATTGTTTGAAGTGACGCCATATCACTGCACATTATGCAGGAATCAATCTAGGATACAAGCCCAAAAGTAAGATGACTCATATTGAACAAATGAGGACTTCAAGGAGAAGAAATAGAATCAAAAATAGCAATAAATAACAAACAGCTTTTGCTTCGTTATATTATGATTGCGGAAGCAACTAATACTGATAACTAACACACCCATGTAATATCAGTCAAATTATGTTGTGACCACATTATTTTATTGAACAAATATTTGCATTCCACCAAATATAATTTAAGTTCAGCAAAATATTTCTGAGAATCTCTTCAGTTGAAGTCGGGCCTGTACATACGCATAAACTCACCTTTGATAGGCAAACGGAAGGTGAGTTTTAATAACTTCTTGTTTGTCTTATTCTCATTTCCCAGTCCCCTCAAACTGGGAAACTGCAATGTTTTCAAGAAAAGAATATCACTTCCAACACTATGTGCTTCATTCCTTTCAGGAAGGAGAACAGGCAAAGTTAGAGCTTATTCACTTTATCATCATCACACTGCAATTATAGAGTAAAAAAAAAAATGAACGCTCTGCTTCAGAGTACAAGGTGTTATTATTTTCAGTGTTGTTATTTGGGCAGTTTGTTTTTCTGCTCAGTCCTTAATCAAACTGTAATCAAGCCAAAGAGCCTAAAGCAGACTTTTGAGAAGAAAAATGGCCAAATGCACACGCCCAATCACCGCTACCAGGTGAGTAACTCTTCTCTCTAGTTCAGCAGAGTGTGAGCCGGGATAGTACATCAGGCCTCCGCTTCCTTAGTGTGGGTTGGCAGCAAAGAGAAGCAATGCAATTTGAGGCTGTGTCTGCAAACGCATCCGTCACAGGAAGGGGAAGAACGCCCTGAAGTTGCCCTAAGGAGAATCATCCAGTGTGAAATACGGTGCGCCGTTCCCGGCCCTGACAAATCAGCTGAGTTGTGATCAACGATGGAAGAGCTCACAGGGGAGCCACAAACGTGGATGGAGGAAGAACAGAAAGTTTGAAAAGACTGTGGCAAACATTCTATGTCCCAACACTAGCTAAGAGGTTCAGGGAAAACATTCACAGGCAAAGGGAGAGGGTAAACAGGAAGGAGAGGGCATTCATTGTTGGGGGTGCGCGAAAGCAGAAGGACAGCAGTAAGGAGAGGAAATGGAGCAAAGGCGAACTTAGGCCGGACATTACCAGCAGTGTGTTCACGGCGGAGCCTCGGACACTACCAAATGGCCTCTCAAGGGAGGTGGTGTGAGCTCCATTGCCCGGCTCATTAAAAACTGGCCTGCACAAAAGCGCTCAAAGAAATGCTGTGGGAAGCAACCTGCCCTGGCAGGGGACAGTCACGATGACCTACCGGTACCAGTTCCTGCTCTCCCTTTCCCTAATGTGTGCGATAACACGGATATCATCACATCATTACATCGCCTCCAAACGGGCTGCTCCTTGGGCTAAGGTTATAATGAGAGTGGGTTACTTTGGTGTGCGATGTACTCCACGCAGAGGCCTAGCCTGTGAACCACCGCTTATTAACCAGCAGCTCCTCAAACCATTCTGTGCATCTCTGGCATGATCCAAGTTAGAATCAGAGGGTTTTTCCTGACAGACCAGATGAAGGCCTTGAGATCTCAGCATTTTACAGTCTGTTTTACTATGAGGCAGGAATTCTGCATGATTTCTTAAATTTTGATTTTGCCTCAACAGATACAGAGGGAATAAAGTGCTAGGAAATAATTGGAAAATGGCAACTGACAGAGCAGATTGTTTTCGACATGGGATAGGAGGCGGCAACAGCTGGTAGAATAAAACCAGTCACTTAGCAGAGCGAGCCCTTTTCTCTGGAATACAGCTTCAGTCTATCAGTATCGTGAGGGATTGCAGTACACACACAAACGGGTACGGGACAATGGAGCCCTCATAAAACTTGTCAGTGGTGGCTAAGTAAGCACCTCCTGTCTTCTTCAATGCTGGGTCTTATTTTCAGAGCATCTTCTGACCATAAGACATGAATCATGAAGAAAAAGGGAAGTTTATTCGAAAACTGCGTATCAAGCTTCTAAGCATTTAGTGATAATACTTTGCCAATGTAGTTTCCAGAAATCATTCTTGATACTGTAAAGTTGTACCTTAAACATGATTCTCCGTTCACCAGTGTTGAGTGCCTGCTGTGTGCCCGTCTTTTTCATCCTGCTTGCTCCCTATTTAAATTGTGCGAACCGTGATTTGTTAATGATTCTGCCTCCCTCAGCAAGGGCTCTATACCTTAAAAATTACTAAATTAATTGAATGTTTTACCTGCAGCTTTAATCTATGTTCTGCAACTTCTCAAGTCCCCAAATTAACCACTCCTACTCCCAACTTCTATGCAATAATCCTGTATTATTGATCTCTTATTTTTGCTTTGCAAAGTTTCAGGTATGCCATATCACTCATCTATCCACCATTCAGCAAATATTTCATTAAGCAAATAACATCTGCCAGGCACTACAAAATAACTGCTACTGTCCCAACCTCAAGGTGCTAGTGTCCCATTCACAGTCTAGCTAGTGAAACAGACAAGGCAGAGAACAATGTGGTAAGTGCCTCATCAGAAGAGTGACAAGCAGCATTGGGATTAGAGGGAAAGAGACAACCGACTTTCAGAATTTGGTGTGAGAGCATAGAAACCCTTGACTGAGCTTATCTGCGTTTTTTACGCGGTTTCCCACCTCTCTTTTCCTTACCTCCATTCTGACATCAGCTTGCAATACATACATTTCAATCTTCCAACTGAAGCTTGCTGTGTCCCCTGCCTCATGTGTCCTCCACAAATATTCCACCCAGAAGAGCCATCTATTGTATCATAGTTACCTCATTGCTGGGGTGGCAGTTCATCCTTTTTATACAAATTTTGCTTTTAAATGCACCAATGAGAGTTTGAGAGAAGTCTAAGTTTTTCTGTCACATCAAAGTTGGATTTTCCTTATGACATAGTTGCTCTTCAGATTTAAGAAATTTAAATTCTACATTAATAATACTTTTTATCAGTTTCCCAAAAGATTAGGTTCACACAATTAGTGTTTTATTTCTTTACCACTCAACTCACTTAGACAGTTGCAGACAGTTGCTGGTCAAGTTGCAGAAATAAGTGAGGTTTCTCAGTTTAGATCACAGATACAGATCTCTCTTTTCAGGAGTTCTCCATCACTTGTTTTCTGAAAGGTCGACATATTTTCAATCCTGTATGCCTTTGCTCCCTTCCTGAATAGGCTCTCTTCTCATCTTCTCTACCTTTTAAAAATCATATTGTGCCTTAACCCTTGGGTCAAATGCTATAGTCTCCATGAAAATTTCCAGAAAAACCAGCCATCAGTCAGGATTAAATCAGGTATAACTTCCACAAACCTTCACTAACTCTATTCCGCTTCACATTATTTATACATCAGTGTAAATTTCTGGATAGCAGAAGGAGCAATTTATCCATCTCTCAGGCTTTGAGGTGCTGAACTAATGATTGTCGAATGAATACATGGATACAAATTGCTTTGTAATCTGTGAGCCGGATGATAACTGTTTCAGTCAGCTTGAACTATCTTAATAAAATACCATATATGGGATGGCGGAAATAACAGAAATGTATTTCTCACAGGTCTGGAGGCTGGGAAGTCCAAGATCAAGGTGCCAGAAAAGTAGGTTTCCTTCTGAGGCCCCTTCTCTCGGCTTGTAAGCAGCTGTCATCTCCCTGTGTGCTCAATGACCTGTCCTTTGTGTGAACACGTGTAAACAGAGAGAGAGAGAGAGAAGAGAGAGATCTCTCTTCCTCTCCTTACAAGTGGGTGGTTGGACCCCAACCATCAGGGGCTCCTCACCCCTCCCCTGTCCTGGGAATGTATGTTCTCTCCACTATTCCCAGAATAGGAACTGGTTTCAAGGACGCAACCTTGACGTAGTAATGTGGAGACCATCTGGACGGTGTACAGGACTGAACCCAGGTAAGGCCTCTAATAAACTGTTGAGATTCAGCAGAGCAGGTACAGAGCTACTTGCCTTGCGGTCGCCCAAAATAAGCCTTGGATGGAAGTACCCTTGTCAATGAAACCTGCCCACTCCCAATCTGGAGTGGTTTTCCTCTCTCTCCAGTCTCTCCTTGCCCTCTATGTACAGGGGCCAATTAATCCCTCCTGACATCTTCTCAGCCAAGTTACCGCCCAAAGGTCCCCTCGCCAGATACCATCACATTAGGAGTTAAGGCT
Source organism: Rhinolophus sinicus (assembly GCF_036562045.2). Classification (NCBI taxonomy): domain Eukaryota; kingdom Metazoa; phylum Chordata; class Mammalia; order Chiroptera; family Rhinolophidae; genus Rhinolophus; species Rhinolophus sinicus. The sequence continues at coordinate 119,350,507 of NC_133757.1, forward strand.
TCAATATATAAATCATGAGGGGAAACAATTCAATCCATAGCAATAATATAAAGTTACACACACACACAGTCAACTCCATTCCCATTTCATTTTTCCTGTTACTATATCCATCCTTTTTAAACAAATACTAGAGGTCTAATGAAATTCTTGTATTTAGGACTTGAGATAAAGAAACTGTGGCATTCACATTCCATAGCTCTAAGAGCTGGGACCCACAGGGGACTGCATCTAACACATGATTTAATCAAAATAGGATAAAGTGATTTATTGCCATATAATTGAGTTTATTCTTTGAATTTCATGCTGCAAATGTATCATTACATTTAAAACATTAATGATAATGGAGTAAACTTTCTTTCTGAGTAGCTTTTGGCATGTATCTTATGCAGCATCCAGACTTATATCTTTGTATTTTATTAGTTTCAGGTGTACAAAACAATCCAATAGTTTTGGAGTATTACACAGCCATAAAGAAGAATGAAATTTTACCATTTGCAACAATATGGATAGACCTAGAGAACATCATGTAAAGTGAAATAAGTCAGGCAGAGAAAGACAAATACCATATGATCTCACTTATGTGTGGAATCTAAAGAAAAGAATAAATAAATGAACGAATCAGAAACAGTCTCAGAGACATAGAGGAAAAACTAAGGTTGGTAGATGGGAGGGGGGGACAAGGGGGAAGGTGAGGGGATTAGAAAGCACAGTCAGTAACCACAAGATTGCCACGGGGATACGAAAGTCAATTTGGGGAATGTAATCAATAATGTTGTAAAGATTTTGTAGGGTATCCAATGGACACCTCAGGGATGATGTAGATGCCTGATCACTGCACTGTACACCTGAAGCTGAAGCTGAACAATAATGAATGTCAACTATAATTATATATACATATATGCATATATATATATACATACACATATATATATATATATTTACATGAAGTGGAGTACAGCATTAGGAATAGAGACAGCGGAAATATAATGGCTGTGTGTGATGTCAGAGGGGCAGTGGATGGGGGAGGGGGGTTGCCACTGTGTGAGGGATATAAATGATAAATGTCTATTACATTGTTTTGTACACCTGAAACTAATTTTTAAAATGTTAAAAAATCAGTTAATTAATTAAAAATCCAAGTCAGACATTTACACCCCTCACAAAGTGATAACCCCCTCCCTCACTCTACTACCCCTCTGACATCGTATATGGTTGTTACAGTTCCACTGACTCTATTCCTTATGCTGTCCTCCACATCACTGCCCTGTACACCTGAAGCTGAAGAATACTGAATGTCAACTATAATTTAATATATATAAACTGTAGTTGACATTCAGTATTCTTCAGCTTCAGGTGTACAGGGCAGTGATCAGGCATCTACATCATCCCTGAGGTGGTCTCCCCAATAAGACAAGTGTCCATCAGATACCCTACAAAATCTTTACAACACTATTGATTATATTTCCCAAACTGACTTTTGTGTCCTCGTGGAAAACTTTTGGCTACCGATTGTGCTTTTTAATCCCCTCACCTTCTCCTCATCCCCACCCCCCTCCCATCTAACAACCCTCAGTTTTTCCTCTATGTCTCTGAGACTGTTTTTGATTAGTTCGTTCATTTATTCTATTCTTTAGATTCCACGTGTAAGTGAGATCATATGGTATTTGTCTTTCTCCGTCTGACTTATTTCACTTAGCATAACACACGTACATCTTTTCAAACTTGCTATAGTTACACATCATAATAAATGAAAGCCTTCAAGCCATCTACACATCTTCATCCTTTAGTTATTATGCTTGACCACTTCCTGCAACAAGATTTGGAGAAAGCAACCAAAATGATTTCCAAAACCTAAGAGAAAAACCACAGGACTATGGACTCTAAGAACTGGATCTAAGAGGTAACTATAACAGTAATAAGAAGTAATAGGACTTTTTAAAGTTAAAAAGCATTTTCAGGGTTTATCCATTGAATTTATAGTCCAAATCACTACCATTCACATGCATTTTCTCTACAAAATTCCAAATAAAGGGCCAATCAACTTGTTTTGGAATGTTTCCAAAGACTGAGAATCCCCTACCTTCCACAGACATTCATTCATTCCTTAATTTGAGGGCTCTGCTGGTTCGAATCGCCTGTGCCAAAATCCCAGCAACTGCCACACCTTGGTTCTATTCCTTACCACTGAGTCTCACAAAATATGTACAATCTCCAGTCCTTCCGACCTCCTTTTATTGGCCATACCTTGCCGTTACCGTATTTGGAAGCCATAATTCTTTCCTGCAATTACTGATGATAGTAACAATGGCTAATATTTATGGAGCCCATGGCATAGCATATGATAGACTCTGTTTGAATACTTTATTTATATTAAGTTATTCCTAGTAAATTATTTGAGTCCTTAGGATAACCCTCTGAGGTGTATACATGATTTTGATCCTCAGGAGGCACTCAGACACACCTCCCAGTACACAGCTTATAAATGACAGAGTCGTTATGTGGACCCAGGCTTCAGACTCCAGAGCCTTAGTGACTAGGCTGTAATATTTTCCTACCACCTCTTTGCTTTCCTCAGCACATTTCTGATCTGTCCTGTACGTCCCAGTGAGGTTAAAATAATCTATTTCTCACCTGTCAATCGGTGTGGAAGGCCTCCACACAAGATTTTCTGTCCCTACAGACAGCTTGAGGAATGCAGATGCCAGGACTCCCATTCCAGACCCCTCAGATCAGACTCAGAGAAAGGGAGAGGGGGAAGACTCAGGTTTTGATAGTTTTTCAGTCTCCTCAAGTGATCCCAATGTGCCCCAGTGGTCCAGCACAAAGATTCACAAGCTTTAGTGTTCATAAATATCACAAGCTTTAGTGTTCATAAATATCATCTTAAATTCTGATTCAGGAGCATGCCTTGGAGCTCAGAAACCAACATTTTCATCGGGTCCACCCCAAGCACTTTTGATTCAGGCAGTATTGAACTATGACATTCTTAATATCTCACACCCCTCCAACGTGCCATGGAGTGAAGACATCTGAGAAATCGGCAAAGGTTTCTTCCATCGTCACCATGCTCAGGACCACAGTGGTCAAATGCACTTTCTTATTTCCTCCCGCCTCAGTAACTCAGACTCCACATAAACACTTGGTGGGTACAGACATCAGGTACCCAACCTACCCCAATTATGCAGACCTATTGAAGGCAAGTGTACCTGAGGGAGGTACAACAGCCTACATGGAAAATACAAAAGATACACTTTTGACAAATACTTAAAGCAAGCTATCTCTTAAGTATTCTAAAATATCATCATTATGTAGACACATATCTTTTCACATTCCATACAATATTTTTATATAAATAAAATCTGCTGACTTCCAGTCAATTCAACAAACATATTTAGTGCACCTGCTAAACTCCAGACACTATGTTGAGGAGGCGGAGGGGGAGGAGAGACAAATAATTACAAAGATGAATAAGACATGGCTCTTACCTTCGAAGAATTCGTGTTCATGGACTGACCCTACTCCTTTCATTAGAGCCAGACCGAGAGATGATGCTCAGATGAGCTGAAACCCTAAGCAAGGGGTTAGAGATCACAGCTCTGTACACAGGGAGCTGTACCAGTTCACGATTCCCATTCTAACACTCAGTTTCCAGAACTATTCCAACAGCTCATTCCCTTTTCGCTTTTTCGTTCCAGTATTCAAATTTTTATTCATTCCAGAGACTAGCATTGTACCCTAGCCCCTTTCTCTCTCTACCAACTTAAATATGACCTGGATTCACCCAAGAATTCCACCTACCTCGGGCCACTCCTGGCATATCCCTACCTAGTACAACCCTTTCCATGTGAATGGGGATTCTTTCTAATCAGACCCAGAACCTCAAAGTGAATGTTGTATAGTTCATAGTCTACCAAGAGACAAGTGCAGACATATCCACAACTAATCATGAGACAGAATGTGTTTTAATATTATAAGGAAACAAACAAAAATGCATAGCAGCATGTTGGAGAGAAGGGTCATTGCTCACCAGCATGACAGAAGGCAGCTCATGGAAATGTGATATTTGTCACTTACCTTAAAGAAGAAGGGAGACATTAACAAGAGTTCAGAGCAATCTAGGTGAATGGAAGAGAGTGAATAAATGATGGGGTGGGAAGAAATTTGGGACACTATCAGGTTAAAGTAATAGATTGGGGTAACAGGGAGGTGGATGCCAAAGGCACAGAAGTCAGTTGGGAGGGAGACTTGTGTGGCCTTGAATTCCATGATAAAGAATTGGGACTTTATACCCTATGGACTGAGCTGTTAAAGATCTTTCAGTATGAATGTGATAGAATCAGCTATGCTTTGAGAATACTTTGGCTGCAGTTTAAAACATAAAAGGGGATTGGGAAGATGACTAAGAAAGAAACCATTGGAAACCCTTCAAACCATTACACATTTATTCTCCTCCGTTTGCCCTCAGGGCCACTCTCCACACTTCTCCACCTGCTCTCTCACCTGAGACTGACCACATCGCCAAGTTCCTTGCCCTGTGGAGTCCTCCTATGTTCTTCCAATGGCCAGGAGCCACAGAGACCTGGGGGAAGCAGGACAGTGAGCTTGAGGTATGTGTTTCCTCAGTTCCCTCCCTTGAAGGCTACTTCGGGCTGGTTGTGTCCTGTTCTGATGGAAGGTCAGAGCTTCTGTTCACTGGCGTACTGAACGCCTACCCTCCTCTCTCTCAGGCTCAGGGGTGATTCTCTCCCTTTCCTTTCAGATGCAGGGGTGGTAACAGTAGCCACTCCTATATCCCTGAGGTACCACCTGGTCCCTGATGGCTTCCCATACTTCAGCAAAGAATCACTTTATCAAAATGTCTTCCACTCACGCTTTTCAGGGTGTCATTGGTTTCTGGCCAGGCCCCTGACTGGTGCCAGCAGCACTGAGTGATCTTGTATCAGGGTGATGACCAAGCACAGAAAGGCAAAGACAGTGCTCCCGAGGGCACAAACCTGAAAGGGTCTTCCTCGCTGAAGAGATAAGAGCTATGGTAATGCAGCCACAGCATCTTAGTTCATTTACCATTTCGGATGGATGACGCAGTGGTAGAACATGTCTGAAAAACTCAATTCATGTCTCGTAGGAAAGGGCTTCTAGTTGTGAAGTGGATTCACATTCAAACAATTTGTTTTAGAGCTAAGAGGGTACACAGGCTTGAAGTCAGACTGGCATACTCGCAGATGCAGCAGCCCAATACTATTTTCGCAATCACAAAAATGAGGCTTCCTTGAACACAGGAGATAGAGGTGTGAGTGTTTGTATAATGCATGCAAAGGCTGAGTCGGAGGGGAAAGCACTGAGAAAAGGAAATGTGAGGTGCTGAAGCTGCAGTTCTTTCAGCAGAATTGTAGGAGAGACTGTTTGGAGTCTTCTATGTGGGTCTGTATAGCAGTCTATTCAAACAGATCAGATAATACCTAAAGGGCAGGTGGCTTACTTGTTCTAAATGCAGCAAGAGGTAATGGCATGCTTAAGTCATTTCTGCAGCAGCCTGTAATTTCACAAGTGCTCAAACATTCCCTTTGACAGCTGTGCTGTGTGTTCATTATGTTGTCAATGTGTGCTTTAAAAAGGAGAGAGTGCCTGGTAGGAGAAGAGCTGGGGGGAGCAAATGTTCAATGTTTCTTTATCTCTCCAATTGGTTTAAAGCAATCAAGTAAGGCAAGAATCCTCTTTCCTGAAAATATTCAAATTGCCCATTTCACACACTATTCCATCTTTTATAGAAAGATAAAGTTAATCTTCCATGATTCACTTGAAGTTAGCGATTTCAAGAATCTTCTTTTTGACTATCCTTATCACATTCTCTGAGAATATATTTAAGTAGAGTGGAAGAGAGAACTGAATGGCCATGGGGAGGGGGGTATAGAATTAAACACACACACACACACACACACACACACACACACACACACACACACAACTCATGTAAGCCATGGAACTAGAGCTTGAGGAAATTTGAAAAATAAAAGTAACTTCAGATTTGAATTACAAAGGAAAATGGGATTTTTTTTCTTAATCTCAGAAAGGAAACACTAATAATACCATACATGGGAAAACAGAAGGTAGGGAATTGTTCTCATTTCCCATGAGCCGAAGGGGTTCAGAACAGGCCTCTGCAAGATGTGCCATTTTGGCATATGGATTATTTTGGGCTGAAGGCAATCGAAGCCTGCAGGCTCAAAAGAAACCTTTACTTCTCTCTTAAAAGAATTTAAATTAGAGGGTTTGCCCATAATAAGAGTTATCTCTAGAAATAATTTTTTATGACCTATCTATACGGCAGGGAAACATCTAGTTTCTGAACATCTTTTCTTCTTATCAAACCCTCCTCCCCTCTGAAAGCCCAAGATACCTTACCTCATTCTTTAGCTCAGGATATACCTCATTGTCCCTTTCTGCCTCTGAACCTCTCATCTATGTGGGCTTACTCATGTATGTAGAGTTCACGTACATATGTATGTAATTAAATTTGGTTACTTTTCTCTTGTTAATCTCTCAGGTTGATTTAATTATTAAACCAGCCAAAAGAACCTGAAAGGGTAGAGAAAAATTCCTTCCTCCCCCACAAGCTCTTCACCCTGATTAATGCAACCTAAGGAGGTGTGATTCTGACAGATGCCAATGTCCCTCTCTTTGCCTCCATAAGTCCCTTTCTTTCTCAATCATCACTGCTCCCCCATGGAGAACTAAAGATACAGAGACCACAGAGAACCAAGCAAAGACTCTTGATTATTCCTCTTTCCAGCTTTAGCTGTGAGTGCTTCCAGCTGGGGCGAGGAGTGAAAAGTGGCAATAAAAGTAAGGTAGGTCCTATCTGCCACACTAACCATTAAAGAGAAACAAAATTTCCTTCAAATTTGACAAATGTGGATCAACTTAATGACAAAAAAAGCACACTTGACTTCAGCTTCCTGTCCAACAGATGCCAGTACACCAAGTTAAGTTCTTTTTTTGTTTTTGCACTCTGACTAGCCTGTTAAAATAGTTCAATCGACTGACCTAATTTTTGTTCACCTCTACTCAACTGCTGTATGCTGTGCAATTGGTTCATAACTCCCACTGATTGAAAGGTATCTACAGCAGCTGGTTATCCTATTTGAAGCTGACATCTCTTTTTTCCATGTTTCTTTTTGTTTTGTTTGCCCTTGCTTTGATAGCAAGGCAGTCTCATGGTCCTTGAATTTTAAACATTTTAATAAGTGAACTTTCCGCAATGCCCAGCAGCCAGAAGACTTTAAAGAGTCCACAGGTCCAGAGTCAGCTTATTCCGTGCTTTTCGTGTTTATTAATGGTAACAGATTATAACGTTTGCCTTAAATGGTGCAAATTAAAAAGGTATGACCCCTGACATTAGTCTATTCTAATGCAAACTAATTTGGGTGTTTCTGATTGGATAGAGCAAATACACTAAATTAAATTAATTGATGGAGAGAGAGTTTGAGTGGAAAGTAGGAATTAGATAACATTTTTAAAGAAAGCCCATTAACAAATATATACTAAACACACTTTATATCCTAGGCACTGTGACAAGGCACGGTCCCTACTTTCAGGAAATCCATAACCTAACTGAGGGATCAATATATGGATTCTTGTCTCCCAAGATTTCTAATTCTGTTCAAATAAGAGACAATTTGATCCTGTAATGTGGTGGTGGGGAAACTGGGAGGTATAGCAAGAGAAATCAACTAGAGACCCAGATTTTATATGCAAGCTAACATTTATCAAGTATTTTACAAGTGTCAAATATTCTTCTAAGCACTTTATACTTTATGTAGTAGGTGCTGTCACTTATATGATCTTATAGATGAGAAAACTGTAGAAAGGTTTGGAAACTTGCTAAAGCTCACACAGCTAGTAAGTGTAATTTGCTGGTGTCATTGCCTGTGTATTTTAGCTATTCAATAGAACACAGCATATACTAAGCCCTAAAGGGAGAAACTTCCATATTGAACAGAATGATAATTACATTGTGTCTAAGCAGAACACAGACCTTCAGGGAAGGTGTCAAGAAATACCCAGCTGAAATTTCCAAATAGTGGGAGTTATAACTTCCTACCCAACCCCAACTGAGAGTTATAAAACATCAGAAAGAGTTGAGGAAATGTTAAAGAACTGGGCTATAGATAAGAGAGCTCTGTCTGCAGCCAGGAAGAAGTTTAGAGGAGAAAAGACTCTAAAACAGTTTATCCCGTTTACAGTTATAATCTTTGGACTAGTGTGATTCTGTAATGTGATTCTCTATTCTTAAGTCATATAGTGAATCGGAAACAGTATATAAGTGCAATTAGGTGAAGAAGTGTGAAATTGTATTTCTTTGCATTCATTCATTAAACACATTTTATTGAGAGCCAATTTATGCATGGTATTCCATTAGAGATTGTTGACACCACGTGAACAAAACAGGCACAGGTCCTTGGGTATGGAGCCTACACATCAGGAAGGAAAACATCGAACAAGTAACTACATGATAGGTGCCATGACAAGATGTGGTGTGCTTGAAAGCATATAATAGGATGGTTCTTAGCAAGTCAAGGAAGGTATGTGTTTTAGGAATTGAGAAAAGATTCTTGTAGACTGAGTGGCAGAGAGTGAAACAGAGGATGGTATGAATGAGCCTGGAGTGTCCAGGGAGGATGAGGCCCAAACGACTTCACTGATGAAATCTACCAAACATTTCAGCAAGAAATAACACCAATCCAATACAAAGTCAACCAGAAAGTAGACAAGGAGAAATTCTAATTCATTTTATTCAGTTGTTATTACTCTGACAAAGGCATCATAACAAAGGAAGACTAAAATCCAGTATCCTTCATTAAAATGGAAGCAAGTATCTTTAACAAAATATTAGCCAACTGAATTGAACAAAATACAATACCCAACCACACTAAAAATTCTTAGCAAACAAAGAATGAAAAGGAACTTTCTCGACCAAATAAAGATCATCTGTGAAAAAACATACAGCTAACCATATTTAACTAGAATGCTTTTAGACTAATATGAGAAGAACAAGGCAGGGAAAAATCTATTCTCCCCAATTTTATTCAATATTTTGCTAAAACTCCTAGCTAGTACAATAAAAAAAGAAAAAGAAATAAAAGATATACAAAAACATTCTTTTTTTGTAGGCAACATGATCCTAAGTAATCTGAAAAAAAAGTCTATTTATCAAGGTCACAGAATAGGAAATCAATATATAAAAATTAGCTGTATTTTTATATATCAGTAACAAGCAATCTAAAACTAAATTTTAAAAATTCTACCGACAATAAAATAAAATACTAACAAAAAATAAAATAAAAAATAAAATAATAAATAATATCCACCTGTACAATTAAAAGTAAAAACATTGCTGAAATTTTAAAATACCTTTAAAAACAGAGATAACAGTTTCATTCATTAAAATCTCAACACTGTTAAGATAGCAATTCTCCCCCAAATTGGTCTATAAGTTAACTGCAACTACATTAGAAATTTCAATAGGTTTTTGGGAAAAATTGGCAATATATATATATATATATATATATATATATATATATATGATAACTCAAAGGATCTAGAATAATTAAAACAATTTTATCAAAGAAAAACCAAGTGAGAAGACTTGGTTTATACAACCTGATTTCAAGACTTTCTTAAAACTATAGTAATCAAGAAATTATGGTAGTATTTTAAAAATATTATTTACATAAAACATTTCACATTCATTATTTCATACTATCCTCACAATAGTCCCAATTACTTCACTAAAAAATAATAATAATCCCCTTTTCCACATAAAGAACCAAGACTCAAAAGGTCTACCTTGCTCGCCTGTATCACTTAGCTGGTTAGTAGAGGAGCCCAGTAACAACCCCAGCTCCTCTGACTGGAATCCAGGGTGTTGTCCAGTCAACCACATGCTGTGTGATGTAGGGAGAGAAGCAGAAAGAGGACAAGAAACCCCATCCTTCACCCAGGGAACATACCTTTTTTATCATTGAAAAAAATCATTGGGGTCTGTACACAAAAATGTCCCAGATCCACTAGTTGCTTTAAAAACCATCAGAACTTGGGGTGAACATAGAAGCTTATGGTACTTTTTAGGAATTGGCTTCAGAGACTGCTCACCTGTAGGGTTCAGTTTTACCTCCTGTTAAAGCATCATTCTGCACCTCACTGAGGTGCTTTATCTGCCTATCTCCCAAGACTGTACTCTGTAATCATACCACAGGCCAGCAGGACACTTCCTCTTTTCAACCCTGCGGTAACAACCCTACAGTGTTAGCTGCTAAGTTTAAGCCACTTGAGATACCTCACTTAGCAAGAAGCAAGAACAAATTGGATAAGTATGATTTAGAACCAGAGTCTTAATTATAGTATTGTGTGCCTGAGGTAATTATTCACATAATGTAGTGGTGCTTGAGAATATTATTTGCGATCAACTCAACTAATGCAATTTGTCCTGGCCCACAAGTGAAGTCAATTACCTGGCAATCACAAAAGTCTCTTGAGAGCTTCAAGCTGATTATTCCCAAAACAGCTTCATGTGCTAGATAGATAAAGTTATATATAATTTAATTTAGTTTATATGTAAATCTTTTATATATTTAATATACGTATTAATATCATATATTATATATAAGTATAATATATACATTATGTATTATATAATATATATGTATATATAAATCTTTTTTGCATTTACCAACCTTTTTAGGAGAAAACCACCCTCTATCCAAGTCCCAGAGATATCGAAATCAATATTCTAACTCTTTTCCCATCAGAACATTTTTCTGAAATGTTTCTGTAGATTCATGGAGATTGAAACAAATGTAAGTGACCAAGTTAAACCAATTACTCTACACCGGCCACTGAGTGGTGTTGGGAAATGAGCAAAAGGCCTTCATTCACACTGTGCTCATCATAAGTCATCACCAATCAGGAGCACAGTATAATGAGATGTACACGCATTTTTCATTTAAATAACAAGGTGAACAATAGGATAGAGTTGGTCATCTCAATAATTTAAAATGAACATCTGGTTATGACGACATTAGGAAACAATGCTGTCCACCAAAATGTTCATGTTTTCCCCTGAATTATGATCATTTGATTGGCTTAGTTCTAGTGGCAGATAATTTCCACTAGAATTAACCTATGAAAGGACTCCTCAATATGGGGGTTGCAACATAATATCAAATATTCAAATTTCAGCTACTCCAAAAATTTGTAAAATGAATCTTATTTCTCTCATTCAATTACAAGATACATAGCACTCCGTCAAAGAGGACATGAAGACCCAGGCCTATAACTGACTTGGCATAAATTCCCTGAACTAAGACGAGAATAACAGTAATACCGATTATATTTATTCAGCCTCTGCTCTGCAGCAACCGGTCTGCCTAGCACTTTTCATGCATTATTTCACTCAGTCCTCAAAACAACCTAAATAGGTAAGGCCGTTCTCATCTCCATTTTCTTATGTCCAGCTAAGGCTAGCCATGCTAGGTAACTAATCCAAGCTCAGGTACTAGCAGTGGCAGAACTTTGATTCCAGCCAGGTCTGTGTGTCTCTGGCTATGAGTACTGTTTCATGATGCCTGTGAAGAGGCTGTACATAGTATCCTTGGCTGGTCACCTTAGAGATGTTCCCATCCAATGCCTCTTTCTATATGGAAGGAAGCTGGAACCCAGAGACAGCCCAAGTTATTAGACGGAACTGGAACTCAAGCCAGTAGGGTCTGCTTTTGTTCTTTAAATGATAAAATATCACTTTAAGTTTCTTTCTCCTGTTATTCTTTAACAAGCATTTAGATAGTTCAACAAAAAATAGTTTGGTTCCTTAATTAAATCAACTGCTTTTTATTTCTATGATCACTGAAGTAGAACTTTTAAGAATTAGAGTATCTATTCACCACAGACTTAGGGTGAAATTCTAATTCTGTCCAACCTTGTAAGGAAGGCTTCACATTTCATTTTTCTTGGGCTTCAGAGCATGTACCACAACCAGAAACCCTGTTTGTGAGCAAAGTACCTTAAGAAAGCAAAATAGCATTCTGTGAGCACGGTCAGGCTCACCTGCTTAGCGGGGCTTACATCAGTCAGGGAAGAAAATCACCCAGCACTTAATGGTCCTATTTTGAGGACCAATGAATGAGTCAAAATAAAAATTATTCTATTACATAAGGTCAAACCAATCATCTGGCAAATATTGATTACTCAGCCTATTGCCTACATTTTTCATCTACTAATCATCCTGGAGGGGAACTGAATTCTATTTTTTAAAATGTTAAGGTATATCTTTCTAGTTAAATGAAACATAAAAATGATAGCCTCTAAAGAAATTAGGTATCATTACTTCCAAAACACCACTGGCTACATACTTTGAGGGCTTCTCTCACTATAATAAAATTAAACCCTAGGTAAATAATATATTTTTCAATGCATTCATGGTATACAATAACATAAGGGGACTCTAAAACAAACAAAGAACCAAAAAGAACATTGGAAATGAGCTGTAAGCAATCCAAAGGCCACAGTGCCCAGAAATATAAATTCTTATATGTCACTAATATCAGCAAAGTGAGCATTTAGGCTTCTTGTTTGAGAGTGGAACTGAACTTCAGACTTCTGTGCTGAATCAGGAACCTAAAAAGGGACTAAAGAAGCCTCAGAACACTGAATCTTTGGCCACTGGCGTGAGAAGCAAGACGAACCAGATACCCACAGGAAATGAAAAGTGCAAAATGGATTAGAGCCGTCTCTGGCAGGGCCAGGACTAGGGTGAGGCAAGAGAAGACAGGGACTTTTTGAGTTGATAGACCTGTTCTAAAACTGGATTGTAGTGATCCCTGCACATCAGTACACATTTCCTAAAATGATCAAACTGGCCGGCCCGGTAGCTCAGGTGGTTGGAGCGCCGTGCTCTTAACGCCGGGGTCGACCAGTGACCAACTGCCTCAGCCAGGGGAGCGCAAGGCTCATAACACCAGCACGAGCCAGGGACCTGTGTCCTACACAACTAGACTGAGAAACAATGGCTTGAACCGGAGTGGGGGTGGGGGAGGTGGAAGAAAAGGAAAACAAAATCATCAAACTGCACATTCACATTGGGTGAATTTTATAGTAACAAGGTCCTGACAATTAAGTTTGCGAACTTACCTGTTTTTATGTCAGAGGAATTATTCATTATGAATTTGTACCAACTGGACAAACAGTTAACCAGGTTTACCATTTGGAAGTGCTGAAAAGGCTGTGTGAAAAAGTTAGATGACCTGAACTTTTCGCCAACAATTCATGGCTCTTGCATCACGACAATGCACCAGCTCACACTACACTGTCTGAGAGGGAGTTTTTAGCCAGAAAACAAATAACTGTATTGGAACACCCTTCCTACTCACGTAATCTGGCCCCCAATCATTTCTTTCTTTACTCAAAGATAAAGGAAATATTGAAACAAAGACATTTTGATGACATTCAGGATATCAAGGGTAATATAACAACAGCTCTGATGGCCATTCCAGAAAAATAGTTCCAAAATTGCTTTGAAGGGTGGAGTTGGCACTGGTGTGGGTGCATAGCTTCCCAAGGGGAGTACTTCAAAGGTGACCGTAGTGATATTTAGTAATGAGGTATGTAGCATTTTTTCAAGGATGAGTTCGCGAACTTCATTGTCTGACCTTAATTATAACTTAATAAATAAGTTTTTAAAAATAAATAATCAATAACCAGATTTAAAAAACAAAATATAAATTATAGAATAAAAAACATAATAGTCAAATTTAAGGTATGGAATGTGGATTATAGATTAAATCAAAGTATTGCATCAACTCTCCTGAATTGGATGGCTATACTGTGGCTGTGGAGGAGAATACCCTTGTGCCTAGGAAAATCACACTAATGTTTTAAGAATTAAATAAGCATGATATGTGCAACCTTCCTTCAAACAGTTCAGAAAAAATAAATTGTGTGTGTGTGTGTGTGTGTGTGTGTGTGTGTGCATGTGTGTGAAGGGGGATTGATGAATGAAAAAGCAAATGTTTTCTGCATTATCATTGTCACTTTTCGAACGCATAAGTTTATTTCAACATAGAAAATTTAAAATTAGTCACTTGAAAAGACTATAATAATAGACAAATTTCAGTGACGTGTTTGATAAAAATTAAAAAATCACCAATATTAGAAATGAAAAAGAGGATGTACCACAGACATGATAGAAACAAAAGGGTGATAACATAATATAAATTTTATGCCAATAAATTTGAAAACATGCATAAAATTACTAAATTCCAAGAAAATATAATTTACCAAACACTGACTCAAGAAAAAATTAAAAGCCTTAATAGTTCCCTAAAGAAATTAAGATTATAAAGAAATTTAATCTGGAGTTAAATTTTTCATACAAAGAAACTGGCAGGCCCAGACTGTTTAATCAATGAATATTATTAAACTTTCAAAAACCAAATTATTCTGAAGTTTTATGAACTCTTCCAAAGAACAGAAAAAAAGGTAATACTTAGATAACTCATTTGTAAGGTTAGTATAGCACTAATACCAAAACCAGACAAAGACAGAGAGAAAAATTTTAGTCCAACCTCATAAATGAATATAGTGGAAACATTACTAAACAGAATACTGGGTAACTGAATACCATAGTATTTAAAAAATAATATATCAAGACTAAATTAGATTTTTTTCCAGAAGTGGAAGAAAGTTTAACATTATAAAAGCTATAAATGTAAGATATTGCGTTCACTTATTAAAAGAAAAAAAGCCATATTGTGATTTCAGTAGATACATAAAATGATTTGATGAAATTCAAAGTTGCTCAGAAATTTTTAAAAATACACTCCTAGAAACTTGGAATAAAAAGGAACTTAATTCAATTAAGAGTGACTTGAACAAAAATCAATTTAAATGGAGAAACATTGCAAATATTCCTTTTTAAAGTAAGTACAATGCAATATACAGATAATGTATCATAGAATTGTACACTTGAAACTATATGATTTTATTAACCATGTCACCCGAATAAATTTAATTTAAATATATATATATGAGTCCTGCCTCATCATGAAGAGTTTTCATAAAATTTAGTAGCATCATCTTTCTTGGACTCCACGCCTGTCCTCTTTCAGCAGAAATCACAGAACGCCTCTGAGACCCATCTGATTATAGAAAGCATGCACCTCAACTGCCATCGCCCAGAATCAGTAAGGACCAAGAAAACATCCCAGAACTCAACAGTCCCTCCAGCCTCCCCATTCTCCAAAACAGCTTCAGTAACTGCCTCTCCTCATCTTGAGGTGAGCACTGATCTTTTTAATGCCCCTCGCGAACTGTATTTATCCCTGCATGCTCATGCCTCTATGTCCTGTCAGAGTCCTTTTTACAGTCTGTAGCCTCACAGGGGCCGAGGCAGGCACCCCCAGTCACTGTCATGTACTTTAAGATCCCAGCAGGTCCATGAAAGCCAAAAGCGTCAGCAGCAGCTGCACATAGACAACAAAAGGACAAGAGCCATTCCATTTGGAGACCAGTGGAGGCCTCCTTGACCCTGCTTCCTCTGGGCTATGACTGCAGCAGCCATGCCCAGGGTCAGGTACCAAAACAGGCAGACACTGGTGAGAAGCAGCAGCAGAGAGGGAACTCGTGAGTGAAAGGCACATTCCACCCCCCCACCCATTCTGCACTGACTTTCACAGATTACCCATCCTCCCCTGACACCTCAGATGAACACAAGCACCTGAATTTCAAGTGAGAACAAACAAGGGAGAGAAAACCTCTTTAGAAGGGAAAGGAATTGGGAGAGCATACTTTGCACAGTACCTGAGACTGTAAGACTTGCATCTGACTGCCAAAAAAGAGCCGGAGTTTTAAATTGGAAAAGACAAGAATAACTTGAAAACTCATTAAGGTTTTTGCTGCTGAGCCAAAAAAAAAAAAGGTTTAGAATCAAGAGAGCCATGTAGTTATGAAATCCTTTCATTTTTTTGCACAGATCTGATTTGTGGCTGTTCAAGTTATACCTGTAACAAATATTTGATCACATGGAAAATGGTAAACAGCATGCTGTTTGATAAGAAAAGTAGTTTGGAAACAGTATGCACAGCACAATCCCATTTTTTAAATATATGTGCTTGGAAAGAAAAGACTGGGTTATATGTTTCATTGTTAGGAGTGGCACTTCCTTTGAGTGTTAACATTGTGGGTCGGTTTCCTCTTTCTTTTTTTTTTCGGTTGTATTTTCTAGAGTTTTTAATACGTAGCATGGTCTGTTTGTTTAGTGTCAAAAGGGGGCATTTTTTTTTAAAAAGGAAGAATGGCCAACCTTGTTGAAAGCCTCTAAAAGAGTGATTTCAATAAGGATAAGAACTATGAAAAATAAAAGGCAACTAGATCTGGCTGGTGGAATAGTCATCACTGACCCATAGAAAGATGATTTTTTTCAGTCGTGTAAAATTCTAATATCACTGGTTTTCAAGAAGGTCTTAGTAGTATACAGTTGTACATCACCTATATACATAGAATAGAGGACATGTGACTCATGCATGTCCACACTAGAAGCCTACATGTTTGTCCTCATTCTGATGGAAGCTGATGGGAAACAATTTCATCATAGCACAAAGACTAATGCAAGAAAAATTACAGCCAGGTTCTTCTGTGATAGCAGAAGAAGCAGTCCTTCCAGGTCAGATGCAGAATGAGGGGCTAATTTGGGGCTTCTAGCACACAATTCATTCAGTTCGCTTTCATTTTTTATTTCTGTAAGACTGTCACTGTATATGACAGGTTAATGATGATATAGTTACTTCTGAATATTTTTAGATATATTCCAGATTGTGGAATAAAATTGTATAAAGATGTGCACAACACAGCAGGTGGTTGATATCCAAATTTGTTACAGCTGCCACATTTAAATAACAGAAGAAATTGATTATATAATGAGAATATATATGTATGTAGATGAATACAGTATATCAAATGATGATACAAGAATATAAACCTTGCAATGACCTTTTGTGTCATTAGATTTTACTATTTTCCCCGTTTCAGTTTCTATTTCTAACCTTAAAGGATGATTTCAGATCCTTGAGAAAAAAGACCCTAATGCATAATGCAATGCCAGAGAAACAGTGGGTGCTCAATAAATGTTAGTTGATGCTGGCAGCAGAACCAAATTTAGATAATGAAGTTTTATAAATCTTAATACATGTATATTTCTTAATAAATACTAAGGATGTGACTGGTCCAAGAGGGAAAAGCAGACAAGTCCTCGTGAGTTTCACATTAAATATTTAGAGAATCTTCTGACTCAGGGACACCTGCTAAGCCATGATAACAATAATGCACTCTGGGCTGTTCAAAATTGTTTGACCCTATGAAACATTAAAGCCATTTTATTCTCAAAGGGTTCTCTTATAAAAGAGTAAAAGTAACCTCATTCTTCTTGCAGAGTAACCAAAGGGGAAATCTTACATTAGCTTTCTAAACTTAACAGTCTGGTTAGTCTGAAAGGGCAAAATGCAATGGCCCCTAGGACATTCACTATCTTTCTGGAGTGTAAGATGAACAGTTCTATCTCTATCGCATATACTAAGAGGTCACTTGGACAGCAAGCATTAAAAGGTGCCTAAAGTTCTTCCATCCAGAAACAACATTCCCCAGCCTACTATTGAACTAACTCATCAAATCGGAGAGTTGGAAGGGACCTCAAAAGCATCCTGCCCGACTACTTTATCTTATAAATGCGGAGAAAGAAAGTGACTCATCTTAAGGCACTTTAACAGAAGTGAAGCAACAGCACAGGGACTGAAATGCAGGCCTCCTGATTGCCAGCAAACTACCCTTCATCTGACTTTGGCTGTCTCCCTTTCCTTCTGGCATGACATTCCCACCCTGTGGTTACTATTGGATAAGAAAACAAACTCAACAACACAACATCTGCCCTAAAATCATTTCCAAAGCACATTAACGCAGCCGTATTGTATCATGGGCTGTCGCTACTGCACATTCAGGAGGAAGACACTTCTTTGCCTTATTAGCTACGCTCATGTATCATTCGCCATCTCTATAAAGCCATCCCCCTTACTCACTTCTGATAAAAATCCTGCCCAAAGTTTCACATTCGAGTCAAATGTCAAGCTAAACACTTCCTACCAGAACACATTCTCCCACCTCTGGATTCCTATAATAACATTCCCATATAACATTCATTATCTCTCTCAACAAGATAGACTTTTTTTTTATTTGACTCTTTTATGTTTCTATATCTTGTCTCCCAATTAATGTACACTTTCTTTGATGGCTGGCCCACATAACTTATTTCATTAGTGTTCTCCATAGAAATTCAAGCATACTTTTTAAATACGTGAATGGTTATGTTTAATAATCTGTCTCTTCCCAAAAAAAATTTAAAGCAGTAATAAATACTTGTTGAGTTTAATCAAAGGTGAATTCAGGAGCCTGCATTTCTGCGAGGGAAAGATGGAGAGTGGCATACAGGTGCTACATGACAAGGCAGACACAATGGCCCCAGGCCTTCACCTACCACACAGCCGAGCGAGGGCTGCTGTCATAGCCACAAACAGACAAGTTTTCCCTGAAATGCCTTCATGCTTTATTTCACATTAAGTGACACCATAAAATCTCCAATCATGACATTTCAGAAACCAGTTATTCCAAGGTCTCAAAAGCAGACACTTTACATCTCATTTGGATTGTCTGGATATACAAGATGATGGAGGTTCAAAGGACATGCTCTCCTGATTTGCATCTTAAAAAAAAAACAAGTCACCTGGTCTGCAATTCAGGACTTAAAACTCCAGTCATGCCTTGGGTTTATTTGAATCACATCATTTCAGATACATACAATGTCACTGAGGCATAGTAAACAGGACATATTCAAGAAACTACAAAATTCCCACGTTTTATTGTTAATGTTCTATCAAACCATGATGCACTAGGTCATTTAATATCTATGCATTCCTACTTAAAAGGAAAGTCTTATTCCTGTGAAGACAAATAAACATTTATCACGATAATTATTTTTTTAAATAATTACAATTAATTGCCATCGTCACTAAAATAATACAGTGTTTGGCTCATAGCCTGTTGACCTACTGTGATTTTTTAAAACATATTAGATTTTTTTTCTCAAACTTTCAGAACGCTACCTGGTCAAGTTGGTCATAATTATAAACGCTGTGCTATTAGCTGACTTTTAACTAAAACCTATTATAAAATCACTGTTATTTTTCTTGGCATTCATAAATACATATGTTCATCAAAATGCACAAAATGTTTAATTTAAAAATAGTGTGGTTTGTAGTTTGATGTAAAGTGAAAACACAGACTATACTCTTTTGTCCATATGATATCCACACCTCTTTTGACAGTTTGTAAATGTCAGCAATTGTAAGTATAACCACGTTTACCTACATCTCATCAACTTGCAGATACAATTAAGTCCCAGTGGCAATAATGGAACAGAAACTGCTTGAACTTCTGCCCCACTCAAAGTCGCCAAGATAAATATTCCTGGCCATAATGGTATCCCACATTAATCCAGGCCAACTCACTCTGCCTGGAAGCAAGCCACAGCATGAAGTCTTATCCAAAACATAAGAGTCTAACAACTGAAAAACAATTAAAGCAATTTAGATCTTTATTGCAGCCTCTTAGAAACATTCATGAGATGTGGAAAAACTTACAATCATCTTGCTCTGGCTCTCCCGCAACCTTTCCAAACACAAACAACAGCCTCCCCACTAGCTCTCTCAGGGCCCCTTTCAGTCCAGCTCTCCTCTGTTCTCTCCCCTGCGCTACCAGAAAGGCTCTTTATTGTATAGATGAAGTTAGGCTCACTGGTACCGATCTCACCAATTATGTTCTCAAGTTCTGCTCAACAAAGGAAGGCCAGAGAACTGACCCAGTTCTGTATCGTCTTCCTTTCAGGCAATAGGCACCAATCACTTTCTCCTCTCCTGTTCTGACACTGACTAGCAGATCCAGGGACCCCAAGTTCTATTCCTATACTCAGCCGATGAAGCTCCTGCTACTGATTCAATACATGGACCCACCCACGTCTCTGTCCCATGCTTCAGCAGGTACCTCACATCACCCACATAATGAGGCTATAAAGCAGAATCCCCTTGCTCCCAGGAGCCTATAAGAAACATCTTTGAAATACTCTTCACCACATCATAGCCTTCTCTCCAAAGAGCACTGGTACAAGACTACAGAGAATTCACGGAAACAGTAAGAAAAATCTAGGTTAGAGGAGTATACTGAGCAGCCCATGGTTTTCTGTTCTCTTACTGACCCTTCAGTGTAGACCAATTCTTTTTTACAAGGTTTCTGAACAAAGCCCCAGAAATATGAAGGGGTTTAAAATGTAATGCATATAGTCTTTGACCCACTAATTATACGTATTAACTACAATTTCCACAAAGATATTCATAACATCCTTATTTTATACTAAAATGTAGAAACAGACAAAATGACCAACAAGAGAAGAAAGTTCAATCATGACACATGCATACAATGAAATATTATATAGCTGTTTTCAAAAGAGTTTAATCAAATGATTCGATGAGCAAATGCCCTTCTCCTAAGCAAGTTGGAAATATATCCTCTTCTTGATGGGAATCACATCACTAGTAAAAAAAAAAAAAAATTAAGAGCAGATTCATAGATACTGACGTACATAAACACATAATTTAAAACGTAAATGTAAAACATCATGTTCACCACACTTTGGAAGTAGACCAAGATCTTGAGCCCATCTGCGTAAACCGTACCTACAATATTGAAGGATTTTAAGCAGGAGAACGACATGGTCCTGTTAACATTTTGAAAAGATCCCTCTGACTTTTCTGTAGAGAATGGGTGGCTCCAGGAGAAGAGGAAAAGCAGAGAAACAAGACAGGAGAAGAGTCCAATAATCCAAAAAATGGAAGAAGGTGGCTTGGACAAGGGTGTTAGCAGCGCACGTAGACAAAAGTAGCTGGGTTGAAGCAGATTTTTAGAGTGAGCAACAGCCAATAGGGCTTCTTAAGTGATTAGATACAGGGGAGGAGTGACTTTCAGGCCTGAGCAACTGGGAAAGTATACAAACATTAAGTGAAAAGAAAACAACTGGGACAAGCAGGGAAGCTAGCAAAAAAACAGTTCTCTTTGTGACATGCCACATCGTGGTACCTATTAGAAATCAAAAGTGGAGTCAGAAGGGCAGTTGAATATACAAGTCTTTAAAACTCGGGAGAGAAATTGGATCTGGAGTTGTAAATTTATGAGTGATCAGCCTATAATTTTATTAAAGGACAAAGATTAGAATCATCTAGAGGGGATACATAGTCAAAAAAGGAAGGTCAAGAAGTTGGAAAATGGGGACATCTGTAAGGAAAACTGAGAAGAAGCAACCAGTGAAACAGGAGGAAACTTGCATATCTAGTGTCCTACCTAGACGCCAAGTCAACTGTTGCAATATCGCTGAGAGGTGGAATGAGACTCACACAAATAACTGACACTGGCTTTGGCAAGCCGAAAGTCAGCGGGGAATATGAGGAGAGCAATGTCAGTGGAAGAATGGGGGAAATATGATTCAAGTATTTTTTTAAAAGAATGAGAGGAAAAGAAACAGACACACCAAGTCTTGGCAACATTTTCAAGGAATTAGATAGTCAAGAAGGTAGAGAAATAGAGTGCTAGCAGAAAAAGAAAATAAAGAAAGGATTTTCCTCTTAAGGATGGAAACTATTATACCACATTTATAAGCTGATGGGAATGATTCAGTAGAAAAGAAAAAATAAATAATAATGAAGCAGATGGGATGCTGCAGTGGCAGAGAATGCCAGAAAATAACAGGGAATGGATGATGCAGAGCCCGAGTGGAAAGCTGGCTGCAGGGAGAAGCAGGGACAGTTTATCTATGGAAACCAGAGGGAAAGCAGAAAGAGTAAAGACGTAAGCAGATTTGACCATGGAAGCGGAATTCTCATCCGAGCAGTTCTGTCATCAGCTGAAAAGAAGGATAAGATAAGAAGTATTAGAAGTTTAAAAAGAGAGAATAACATGTAAAATCATCATATTAGAGAGAAAGAAAAATGAATTTACGAGAGAATACCGTAGGATTGCTCTACAGACTGAGTGCTCACTTGAGATCTGCGGTCATAAACCTAAAGAGACCTCAGCTGGGTAAGCGTGGTTGGGTATTTCCCTCAGCCACCTTCAGCTGTGGGACTCCAGTCAGGAAATGAAGTAGTTATATTTAACAAGGTAAGAGTTTTGTCAGGTAAGAGAAAAGCAGGGGAGTTGAGGGTCTATGCAAGAGAGTAACTAAAGGCTATGGACGCAAAGCTAGACAAGGGAAGACGTGAGGACACAGATGGGTGATGGTGTGAAGGAATGGACTGTGAAAACTTGGTGTGGAAACTGGAGAGGGTCAAAGGATTGAGGGTCCTTATAGGGTCTAGAACAAAGGAAGTGGGAGTACCAGGGAAAGTGGGCTAAAAGATAGGAAAGTGGGATGCTTGAAATTGATATTTTGGTGGTGGGACCAGTATCGCCATTGATAGGATGGCGGGTCTGACCCTGAAAGTGGCTGATCAGGAGGACAAGACCATGGGAAGTGAGGAAGTCAAGGCACTGGCTGGCCAGTGCACAGAGGGACTGGCTAAGGGATTATTATCAAAATGATGGAAGACCTTGCTGCTTTGCAAACTCCTCAGAAGCTTTCTGGGTGTCATCTGAAACCAGCCCCCATACTCAGAAAGCAGGGAGACACTGAAGAAAAAGGCAGGCCACTCCAGATTGGTCGGTGGCAGATTTCATAAACAAGGGAACTGACTTACAAGGCTTGTCTTGAGCAGTGCAAGGTGAGTAGTTTGCCGCCCACCAGAATCTTAAAAGTTTATACAGAGGCCTTAACTGGGGCCACTCAGGTACACAGGGGTCTTCACTGGGGCCAGTCACATACCTGGTTCAGTGGTCTCATCAACACATCCTGACCTCAGAGCTGTGTCCTGGGGCAGCTTCTATGTGGAGAAGTCAAGTAGTGCTCACATTCCGAGGACCGGGGACAGAATGGGGAGCCTCCACCTGCCTGTGTGTAGCTTGCAGGTCAAACGTGCTATCATGTCTTCTCAATGACCTGCCCCAACAGGGCTTATAGGAGAGATGAGTATTTTAGCCAGCAGCTAAGTCTTCAATACATTTATCACACTATATGGAGGTAATAGGTTTATATGATAAACTCTACTATTAAACTATCAGCTTGTTGAAAATAAATTTTTTTTTTCTCTTTAATTTCCAGAAGAATGTCTAGAACCTAATAACCATTTAATAAATGTTTGAGAAGGCACTTGCCATGGCTTCCATGTCTTAATTTTCCTTTCGTCCAAGATCAAATCAGCAGGACTGACATGAAAAGGGGGAAAGGAAAGTAAGCCATATAGCAGAGACAAACAAAGACATATGGCTGACTGAAAAGGGCTTAAAACTTTGGTGTGGCTTTCAACAAAATCTATTTAAATATTTAACCACCTTTTACAGGAGAGAACATTGCGGTCATGATGGTCCTTCTCTGGCTTTCCATTGAAAACACGGTCAGCTTCTTCTACTGTCCCTAGCAATTCAACCCTGGTCCCAAATTTTCATCTCTCACACAAAAGATTAAAGTCCTTATGTATTATTCTCTCCTTATAGAATAATTTAGCTTCATTATTCAAATGTGCCTTTTGCAATCTCACCTCCCACTCCAAGCAGCGTATAAACAAACACCCCTTCCAACTCAGTAAAGTTCATGCCCTCATGTGGCCAGTGATGTTTCAGAGCCTCCCCTGCATCACCATTCAGTTCCCTCCATGACTCATCAGTGGCTTAAACCAGTTCAGCTTTTTTCTTGTCTGGGCCCAGAAGCATCAGAACAAGATCAAGGGAAAAGTCATGCCAAGAGCTGAATGAAGAGCCAATCTGTAAGGTGCTACAATAGCACTGAAATAAATTGTCAAATTTTAAATTCATCCTCTATTAGAAGCGTATAATACACTCGTGTAAACTCTCCTCTCTACTGCAGACCTAGCTCTACTGAATATTTTTTAATGAACATGTGCAGTTACAAGCAGATAAAAGTCAGTTGCAATAAGCTGAAATTCCAAAAACTGAGTGGTACAAGCTTATTGAAGTACAATTTATTTTATTGCCTAAATTTGAAATTCTTTGCTTCCTATGGAGTTGTCTGACTTGGCATATAGAAAAAGAAAGCCAAAGAGAGAACTGCAGCTATATTAATAGTAATTATATCTAACTTGAGGTTAAATGATTTGACCTACATCATGCAGCTAATAAATCCAAGCAACCTGGCTCAGAACCTGCACTCTACACTATTTTTGTCTTTTATTTTTTCCCCAAAATATTAACACTGGATCAGCAAGCAAAAATAAATTACTGAGTCACTGTTTCTTTGCACAGTTCGTTCCAATAGACATTCATTTCTCTCCACCTCCACTAGATAAATATTAAACAACTATTTAAAGAACATTGCTTTTAAAAGATGCCCAATTATTAGCCTTCCTGAGGCACGCACATCTTCTCCATCCAGCCCCGGTTGAGAGGGTATTGTCGTTCTCAGTTCTACTCCTTTGCTTGTATGTAACCCTTGCCATGTGACTCTGCAGTTGGGGAGTTTACTTCCCGGTTTTGACTTAGGGTCAGGACACGTGACTTTCTTTAGCCAATGGGATATTAACAAGCAGAGGCTGAAGATGGGTTTATGCATCTAGGTTTGTTCTCTTATGCCGTGCCATAGGCATGAGAAGTACATGCCCTCAGTAGCCCAGTCGTCCCAGGAGAATGGACAACATGTGGAGCAGATCTGAACCTCACCGCCAGGCTGCTGCCAAGCACAGTCTGGATCAGATGAGCCCCAGCCAAAGCGCAGATGCAAGAACAAGAAAAAATTGTTTATTGTTGCCTGTCACTGAGTTTCAGAGTGGTTTTTAATTAGCATCAATTTGGCCAAAGCTGACTGATACACTCTAAGACCCAGGAAGCCCTAGTCCATCATTCTACGTTTGGACTCTTGCCCAGGAGAGCTTAACCACAAACATTCTAAATAGAAAATTCTCTGAATTGTCCTTTGAGAGTAAAAATACCTCTGTCTTACAGAATTTATATAAAATGCTACATCCTTATTGTGAACCACCAGAAAAGAAAATGTAAAGAGTAAATATAGAAGGGAGTGAGTTTTGGGGGGGCTTTTTATGTTGTTTTCTTTCTTTTTAAATATTTGTTATGCTTAACTTTCTTATTATTAGCACAAAGAAGGAAGAAAACAACAAAGAAGAGTTGAGAAACAGAATGTTCCCTCCTATTTCAGTACTAGTAGTTTAAACACAAATATGCGAAACTACATAAAGGACCAGGAAGCAGGAAACCAATTCATGGAACCAGCAGAAGAAAAGAAAGTGAGGAGAGCAAGCAGGACTTAAGGGCTCCCAGGAAGACAGACCTACTGGTGCCACAGGAGTTTGTATTCACAAGTGGTAGAAATTGGTGAAGCGTTCTTAATTCCAGTATATTACAGAAAAGTTTGTAATGGCATCCCTCTAACGTGGAACTCTGAAAGCATTTTCTCATAGAAATGGTTTTCTACATTGTGATTAAGTTTTACACTCTTAGCATCACATTCAGTCACTCATTCCACAATTTTATTTAGTACCTACTATGTACCAGGCAGGTGTTATTATAAATTTATAAGGATAAAAACTTGAAGACGACTGAAAGAAGCTAAGCAACAGTACAGCAATGTTTTATTTTGTGGGGAATGAGTGTCATTTCAAACACCTAGCTTACAAATGACCTATGAGAATATAATGTCTCTATAAGTTTGGGACTGTGTTGTTCTATACTTTTGTCCACTAAGTACATTAAAAAGGCTGAAAGAAATTGAGGGTTAAAAATACGTGTTGGTTAATATTTAAAAGGAAACTGCAACAAGATAACTACACGAGAAAAGTAGGTCAAAATTGTAGTGTAATGATTGATAAGTTGATCTGGAATGGCTCCATTCCAACTGGCTGGTACCACAACAAATACAGCCAGTAGCTTTAATAGGTGCTTAGCTGAAAAGAAGATAGTTTACTGCCTGCTGTTTCAGACACCTGATGACAATTCAGGAGAACGCATTTCAACTACAGTTCCATCCTCAATTAAACACTGTCTATGTTGAAAACAATTTTTAGCAATATCTCAAGCACATTTTAAATTTTAAAAAAGGATCATTTACACCATGGAAGTTTTGGAAAGCTAGGCTGAGAATCCGTATTTAGAAAATCAGAAAAGATTTCCAAACGCTTACCAGCTTGTTGAACTGGGCGGCTTTTACTGGGATGGACTGGGAGACTTTACTGGCATGCCTATAAATCCTATCCAAGGATAGAGCCTATCTTACTAGATCAAAGTGTAAATTAATTGCTTCTTTCCACACAACAGGACCTATTTCAGCTTGCACATCAGTTTATGCGAAAATGAGAGAGAACAGCCAAGTTAAGGCATAAAGGACTGAAAGCAGTAACAGTATTTGTAACCAACTGAGCAAATAGTAAATTAAACACAAGGTGGTGCATCTCAGTTTTGAAATTGATGATGCCGAGGTGCCATCAAGAACAGGTCTGAGAAACAACACAGTTTTGGGAGAGAAGTAAATTACAGCATTTCAAATGTAAAAGCAATGAGGAATAGAAGAAGTGGGTTGTCTAATGAACAATCTTGATGCTTAGAACCAAAATTTTAAGAATCAAGAATGATATAAAGTTTGAGAGATTGATTACATTCTATAAAAAATATTATTGAAATCAATACATCTTTAATTATTCATCTCTGTTACTGCCTGTATAATTTCTCATAAAGACACTAACACAAAGATAGATGATTCCACCCTCTTACTTGTAGCAGTTCAGCTGTATTTTGCTTAAATGATACATGCTGTCTGCCTGATGGATATATAGGACACCTATGCAAATAGACAAGTAAAATAAAGCTTTCCAGTTTTCATAACATCCAATTGTTAACTACCAAAGAGGCCTGTTTAAGTCATAGTTATTGTTCTCCTAGTGACTTTGTCATATTAGTGTCAGACTACAATTACTGAACAACAACAACAAAAAATGCTTTTGTAAATTTTTTGAATCAAATAGATAAACTTCTGATTAAAAATTGGTTTTCTTATTCTCTTTATTTGAGATGCATATAACAGACAACATTTTAAGTATCAAAGGAGAGCTAGCTGGTACTTAGTTTACTTTTCATCTGTTCATTTGCAAAAAGACACTTCCAGATGTGTAAAGGATATTATCACCTAACTCCAAGAAGAATGGTTTCTATACTTATAAGTGGACAAGTGGACCAGCACAGGCAGAATGGACATGTGAGAAATAATTTACTTAAATCAAGAAAAGACTGGTTGACACCTTTGTCTCTATGCAGAAGACATTAATTTTATGATTATGAAGAGGTTAAATTTATGGGTTTATGCACAAAGTGAGTTTATTAAATTATGCAGAAAAACAAATGGGTAAAGAATGATTTAGAATATTAAATAAAACAAGTGCATAAAAATCATTATTAAAATCAGCTATTATTCAACATCTATTATTTATTCATTCCATCTACACATATTTAGTGAGAACTTATGTGCCCAACACTGCTGGATTATTAGAAATTGTTTCTTAAGTTCAGAAAAGGCATTCAAATAGTTTGTGATCACATATGATTTCAAGTTGTCTATATTCTAATTGTCACTCTGTTAATAAGTGATCATGTGACCTGAAGCAAATAAATTTACCACAGTGGTAGAACATGGTGCTTTATAACACATCGCACAGGTCTCTTTCAGAACTAATATCTTATACATCAATGATTAACAGGATGAAAATTTTTTTAAAAAATCAAGGTACAAGTATAATTATAATGTTTAAATTAATTTTCATATAGAAAATATGAAACATAAATTTGAGAATATGGTAGAAAGCTTGATAAGTGATAGAAAATCTTGCCCAGCACGTGCCACATCTGTTCCCTTTATATACAAAGTAAAGTACGGTTTATGTACAAAGGAAAGCACAGGCAAGCTGCTAATTAGAAAATGCCACTATGGAGCCAGTGATTTGTGGAAACAGAACTCCAGAGAAAAATTCCAGAGGACAGCTATCACCTCCAGGATAGCAGCCACAACATACTGTTCTTTGAAGACCCGGGAAATGACACAGATTGTGCAGTGTGTGTGTGTGTGTGTGTGTGTGTGTGTGTGTGTGTGTGTGTGTTTTCTTTTCTACATAGGTTGCTTCCATTCCAGAATTTCCTTAGAATTCAGGTGAGATTCAGACTGAAATTCCTTTCAAGAGCACAAACTCCAGAGTTCTGACAGCAAAGTCATCTTCCATGTCAAGTTCAAATAATCATCCGAGTTCCAGTTAGAGCTCGGTGCCATAGTGCCGTGCCAATCATTTGAATGCTTTGCTCTCCTTTTTATGATAAATAAAAATTTAGTAAAATATTCTGTCAAACAGTCCACTATCTCTTCTTTTGTGGAGGTCATAAAAATTCCCTTAATTTTTAAAAAACCATCTCTACTTTGTGTCATTATAAGACTCATAACAATATACTCATCAAGGCCAAAATATGCCATGAAATGAGGCATCTTAAATGAAATCCTGTAAAGTTTTGAATTGCCTGTACCTGTTACTCTAAGAGAAGCTGTAGGAATAGGGACATTAATTATTGAATTGAAGGTAGATGAAGGCATTCTTCGTGGTGTTCAAAAGCACTCAGGGAGCAGTCTCAGTCCAGAATCCCTTCTGAGCACCTGTGCCTGCTTTCCAGCATGCTTTCCCTGGCCTTGAAGCACCACCTGACACCGACAAAGCCTCTCTTTTTTACCAGAGACTTGACTTAAAAGAGAACTGAAAAAAATTCACAGGTGCCTAACTTTACTTACCTGGGCAGTTATTAAGTCAGTAACTCATCCTTACATACAATGCTTTTGTGTTTCTAGGTGCCAAATATACAGAAATCCTAGCTCTTTCTCAAATGCATTACTGAAAACCTCTTTGTCCTCTTCCCAGCAAATAGGCACTTAGGTATAGTTGTCTCTTGTTTTCTGTGGGAGGCTCTGAAAACACTCCAGTTAGAAATGAAGAAGGTATTGCTGCCTTTATCTCTGTGACAGAAATCTGGCTTCAGAACCCATTTAAATCTCTCTTTTAAAGGGCAAGGGGGGCTTTAAGAATTCAGACAAAAGATGACAAAATTCCATTAAGTGACAGTAAACCAATATGCATACAAAGAAAGATATGTGGGAACAGGCTCAAATTGTAAGAGAAGTGACATGGATTTGATATTATGAAGAATTTAATGACATAACAATTATGAACATTGGGAACATTTATCAACAAAGTAATTGGATATGTTGTGTTTTAAATAAAGAACTTCCAAAATGGAAGAGAGATAGAATATGATCTTTCAAGGCCTCCTCAGTGTTGTGATTTTGATTTTTCTCTATTGTTTTCATCTCCATTTAGATTCTATTTATGTTACAAATTAAACTATCCTAACCTTCTTAGCTCCTTGGTTCAATTTAATTTTATTTCTGAATCGCCATGGACAATAGTCCCTGCATCAAACGATATCCGTAACATGTACATATGGTACTTGTCACCAGTTACAAAGTCACCGTCAGACGACCACGTGATGAAGTGTGAAGTTAATCTCCATCACTCCCATAGATTCATGTTTTCCTTCTTTTTCCTCCCTCAAGGGCTCCCCCAACAATTTTTTCTAATGTTAAAGACTTACATGTTTTCTTTTTCTTCATCTTGCTTTCACAATTCATGTACATTATTAATTGCTCCTTAAGATAGCATTGTCTAAATATGCTGAGAGAATATTAGATCCTTGGGATATCAATGGGACCTACATGAAAAAAGGCTCCCTGGTCAAATATATTTTAAGAAATGTTGTGTTAAATGTGTGTGTGTGTGTGTGTGTGTGTGTGTATACACATATATTTTTAATTTTATTTCTGAATACATATATATATATGTATATATATATATACACACACACACACACACACACACACACACACACACACAAGCTTGGAGCTTTGAAATGCTAATATGCATTATGACTCACCAGGAAATAGCTACGGTAAACAACACTGCCCAAACTTATTTGGCTATAGAGTCTTTTTTTTTTTTTCCTGGAATGACTCAGGAGGACTTTGAGTTCCCTGTGAGGGAGGTATGTTAAGATTCCTGAGGGGTCTTTGACCCTGAGATTTTACAACTTCTACAGCTATTAAAGCCATTATTGTGGCCATGCATTCAGGAGCCTAACTCAAACACCTGAATTCATTCTCCATATATATCTTAAGCTGATTTATAAAACTGAAATAATAGAAAAAAATTTGGATCCAAAATACAACTGTTCTCCACAGCATGTGGTCTAGAATAAACAGACTGGCCAGATTGTAATTTCAAATGTATTGTCTGCATTTAGCTGTAGACATACTTTAGTGCTATCTTTGTATATTAAAAATTAATTTTATTCAACATAATTTAATGAATTGAAGAATTATTTGTTTAATGCTTGCTATGTGCCAAGCATTATGCAAGAAACTTAATAAATATTTGATAATATTAATAAGTATGATAATAATAGTCAATGGGATAAACTATTTCACAGGTATAATACAAGCATTTTATTAAAAGCTAACCAAAGAAGACTTTGTTAAATCAACATCTGAAATAAATCAACTATGGGCTACCTTTTCAAAGAACTGAAGTGAGAATTTTATTTGTCTTTGGCTTATTTCCATGAAAGATGACAACTTCTTTAAGTACTTATTTTCTTGTTTGTGTATATTTACATTCTTTTAATATTTATTCAGATATTTTTTATCTAATGACCAAAATGTCCTTCAAAATAGTACTTATAGAGCCTGACTGTCCTACCCAAATATATTTCATGCTTTTAAAGTTACTTGAGTTCCTGAGACCATAAAAATCTACTTTACACTAAATGTAACACATAGAATATGAACAAAGTGTCTCTAGATTATTCTATTCTATGCCTATTCAGTAGTGGACAAAGTTCAACACCATTAGTAAATTATTGCTTCTCTATATTAATTAGCCTGAGGAAATTAACACAGTCTCCAACTGTGCCTAATTTGTCATCTGTAAGATGCACTTTGCTAAACATCAAAATAAAATACTCTTGATTTTCAGAGTCTACAAAACACAATCTCCTGTGGTACATTTGAAATAAAACATCAAATTAATGCAGAAAACACCAGCAGAATAAATTTTAAAAAGACAGGTAAGGCCCAGAAAGTGTGCGTCAAGTGGAGGACTTCAGGCAGTTATTATCATATAGATTGGTCTTAAAGGCAAGCGAAAAATTTCCCAAGGAAGGATGCAATCTCCAGTAGGACGACAGAATGATATGAGAGGACTAAATTATTTAGAAGATTTAGTTCTATTACTACAAGTCTATTGCTAAATCTACCAAACAGAATTTGAGGTCTTGCACGCCAGGACTCTGAAGAAGTCCGTGGTAAATTAAATGTTATTAAATTTCAAGTGCATCATTTTCATCTAACTTCATCAGTAAGATATTTTCATAAGTTATGCACATGCTAGATACATAAAAATGTGTGGGTAGCATTCACACTGGAAGCACTGTTCTGGTAAACACATTTGATTCAGTTTTTATAATTAAGTAGATTCAGCAGGATCGCTAATGTTTTGAACCAAAGAAGCATATTTAGTCTATAGAAGTCTGTATTTTTTAAATATTAGTATTAATCATCAGAATGTACCTGTCAGTGCAGGGAGGTCTACAAGTTGGTGTTCTTCTTCTACCAAGGAGGAAAAAAAATTATTAGATGTGGGGTCGAGAATCAGAGAATTACACCTCAGAAAATCCTAAAATTCCAGCAGTAGCTATAGTTTTAATACCATCAAGCCTTTTAGGTCAAAGAAATTCAAGAGTATACCTGAACTTAGCATTGAGAGGAGAGAAACTGTGCACCTGAGACTGTTGTAATATAAATTCTCACACATGAGATTTTGCCCTTCTATTAAATCAAACCAAGACACATGGGTTACACTAGTCCCAATAGATGTCAAGAAGTATGAATTGGTAAGGGACTTAATCTAGATCAATACATTGCTGTGTTTCTTAATTTTAACTTTGTCTTTTGCACTAGCAATTTATTCTTAAAATAAGCTAACCCACATTAGCTGTGGGAATATGGTAGCAAGTCAAATGTTCCAGCTGAGACTTCTTTGATTAACGCCCTTTTTCAGTTTGTCCAGTCTGTGGAGGAATCACGTTATATGAATGCCAGTCACAGGTGAGAAGAAAGAAAATACCCTGCCCAGAAATGTGGGTCAATGTAATTCCTGATTGCTCAGAAGCAACTGGTTCAAAGCCCTTATTGGAGGAAACATGGCTAATGTGGTGCTGTAATAATAGTTACATTTTCTCTTTAGTTACAGATCAGCTGAAGAGGGAAATTCCATATGTGATTGTGTGCCAGGAGCTGCAATAGAGTGATGGAAAGGGCAAAGCTTTATCTGTTCTCAGAGAGCTCATAGTTAGGACATGCTGATTTCATATTTTACACGTTTGACTCAATGATTTTAAGTACTTCTGGCATTGCTTTTTCTTTTCCGATGTGCTAACATGTCCACATTTATTGACGAAGGAATAGTCTTAGCTATTGGAGATGCTAAGACTGGAAAATCACTTTTGATTAATGGATTCATTCATGCATGAACTGTTTTCATCCAGCAAACATGCATTGAGTAGTTACTACATGCCGGTCAATGTGTAGATGCTAGCACTGCAGTGGTTAACCAGAGTCCTCACCTTCAGGGATTCCAAGAGGTGACACTCATCATTCATGTGTTTATTAAGCTCCTAATATGTGCCCAGCATTATGCCTGGAGATACAGCAGTGAACTTAACAAAGAAAATTGGGCCCTAATGGAGCTTCCACTGGAGTGGAGAGACAGAAAAACAAGTGAGTGAGTAATTAAGATGATGAGACAGAGAGTAACTCAGGGGCTGGGAGGGGAACCTTTAGATTGGGCAGAGTTCACTCAAAGAGACGACTTCCGAGCTAAGACTGAAGGTTGAAAGGAGTCTAGTCTGCAAAGGCAAACAGCACGGGAAACTATGCTCCAGACACAGAGAAGGGAAAGATAAAAATGCCTGTGCAAGAGGGAGGTTGATGTGTTTCGGAAGCTGTATTTTGGTTAAGGAGTATTATTGATCAAGAAGAAAGTGGCATAAAATGTGGCGTGAGAATTAGGCGGGGACTACATAATGCGAGGTCTCCTGAGCCTTGTTAAGGAGTTTGGAGTTTATTCAAAGTGAAGATGGAAGCCGTTGACAATGTTTAAAGAGAGGATTACAGTGATTCCATGGATATTTTAAGAAGGTTGCTATATGGAGGAGATAAAGGAGGCAGCCAGGATGTGGCAAACCTGCTATCGCTGACAAAAGCACAGACAAAAGATGTCATACAGAGGAGTAGACGACAGCACAGTGACTCCCTGGGAATAGAAGAGAAACTGGAGTAACCACTAGATTCCAAAGACAACAACCTTAACAACGGCACAGTAATAGGTAAACCACTTTCAAAATTCTTGTGTGTACGTATCAGTGTGATTTGTACATATGAGGTATTAACCCTTCTAATCCTTAAATGAAGTATTAGTATATCTATTTTATATACAGTTGAAACTGAGGTTTAAAAGGTTAATCAACTAGCACAATCACATAACTAAGGTGCAGAGATGGGATTTGAGCTCGTTTCTTCTGCCTCCAAATCACAGTGCTTAATTCTTAAAGGAACAATTACACTGGCAAGAACATTTATCACATGCAGTATATCAACAGTAGTATGTCTCATGCAATTACATAATTACATAATAAAACTATGATAACATATGCTATAGAATTATAATTTACCTACATAAGCGATATAAGATAAATATGGAGTTTGTATTGAGTTAGCAAACGTGCTTACTCCATTGTACTTTGCTTGCCCCCTCTCCTCTTCACAGTGTTGGGGTTCCACAAGCTTTGTCCTAGGTCCAGTATCTTCTTTTCCTTTCCCATCTCCCCAAGTGACCTCTTTCGTTCTCAGGGATTCAAAAGTCATTTTTGCCAGTGACCCACAATCAATAAATCAGACTGGAATTCATTGATCCAAATGCTTGCTGGGTATCTCAACTTGATATCTCACCAAGCATATCAAAAATAACATGTCCAAAATTTAACTCAGTACTAAACCGGCTTGAATTCCTGTCACCACTTCTCAGTAAATGATCCCTCCACTTATCCCATTTCTCTGGAAACTGTCATTGATTCCTTCCTCTTCCTCATTTCCAATCCATAGTCCATCACCAAATCTTGTTTATTCTGCCTGTAAATATATTCCTGACCCATCATTTGTCCTTTTTCTCTGTCTCCTCTGCCATTATCATTATCTCTTAGCTGGGTTATTACAATAACCTCATAATCAACCTCTGTTATCTATTCTTGTCACCTCTAACCAGTCTACGTCCTTAGCAGCAAATGTCTTTATAAAACACAAATTGCTGCTTGTCATTTACTTGAAACCCCTCAATGTTTTCTCATAGATAATAAAAAAGGTCCAAAGTCTCTACAATCACGTACAAATTTCTGAATGACCTCTTCTGCAGTCCCATCTACTGCCACTGGTGCTCACATTACAGCCACCTGAATCCTCATACAATGTCTCCATCAAGAAAACCTTTCCGCAGCATTCCATTCTGCTGGAATGCTCTCTATTCTTTCTTCCCCATGCTAGTTCAAGTGTATCATCAAGATCTCATCTTAGATTTTACTTTTTCAGTGTCCTTTACAGATCCCTTGATCTACATTTGGTCTCCTTCTTATGTTCTTCTTATAACACTGACATATTTTGTAATTAGGTATTTATGTAATTATGTATTTATGTCATGCTTGCATAATTTTTATCTTCCCCAATAGACCTAAGCCAGTAGTAAAGCGTACTGAAGTGTGAAACAACTCAATGTAGATAAGACCACTAATGACTGATATATTTCAAGAGTAAAGGTTTAGGTCACTCTATGAGTTTAAAAACTCGAACCAGCTGAAGTGCTAGACAGTAGGTTCCAGTTATCCACTCAGAGTAGTGACCATCTTCTTTGACTGTTAGTTGATTGGCACCAGGTCCCCAAAGTGACCAGGGAAATCTCAAATTCTAGGTCAATGGAAGAAGGTATGTTGTCTTCCCTGTTGGAAACATTTCTCCTTTGGGAACTATGACATGTCAACCAATGGAGTCTGAATATATGGAGGCAGGAAGATTAGTTTGGCATGTAAATTACATGGATTAATAGTGAATGGGGGTGCTGTCATTTCCACACCTGGATTCCCATGTCCCTGGGTTCTGGCTAGGGGAGAAACAGTACCACATATTGGTCACAGGTTCAATGTATATAGCCATCTCCATAAGTGATGATACCAAAAGAATACAACATTTCAGTGAGGACAAATCACTGAGCCTTCAATGATGGAAGAAAGCCAATATAAACAACCTGCCATAGTATGGCTAGCTGCTTCCATGAGGAATGATGCCATATCTTGGACTTAATAAAGGCTTCTGGTGTTGGCATACTATGCCCTTAGCAGTACAAGTGGCCAGATCTGCCTCGGAGGGAAAAATAATCCCTTTATTTGTGCATGCGTAATCTCCTTCCATGCCACATGTCCACTTTATCCGTAATCCCATTCAGCAAGCATGGCAATGCTACAGAAAGAAGCGTACTGACCCACAGATCAGGTGCTTTCATCTGCCTGATTAGGGAAAGCTCCTCTGCAGTGGGTGTGCTCTGGTGAGCATTCATTCGGGTTACACACACCCTTCCATTCTGTGTCCATCTCAAAGTTCCAACCACATATGTCTTCCCCACACTTCCTTGTTACTGATTTCCCAGTCATGTTATTTTCAAGGTCTGAACCATTTGGATAAACTAGTAGCTGTTTCCCTTCAATCCATGTAAATCTTTTGTTCTGTCCATATCTCTTTCCAGACAAATAGCACGAGACATACCATTTGATATTATCTGACCACTGGGAGGATTTTCATTCCCCCATTGTCCGTCCAAACCACCCCGAGTTTAGACTACAATGCTACAGCATCCATTTTGGGCTGGTGCCTGCGTATGATGCAGAACCATCTGTAAACCAGGTCTGACTTTTCTCTTCCTAAGTCAGACAATAATAGGTTATACCTCATGAGGCACAGGTATGGGTTGGGTGAGAGACATCAAGGCAGCAGGAGTAAGTGCTATGGAGAGTGTAAGTGCTGTTTTAAAATTCTTTTTAAAAAAAAAATTAATTTTCATTTGTAAAATTCTTTTTTTTTTTTTTTTTGACAAACAAAATGATGTACGTAATGTATACAACTTGATGATTTGGGAGATAAATATAGCCCATGAAAACATCACCACCATCTATGCCGTAAACCTATCACCTCCAAACGTTTCCTCCTGCCCTCTTATTTATTGATCTTATTACTGTTGTTGTCGTTGCCATCATCATTAATATTACTATTTTGTGATAACGCTTGTAAAATCAGATTTACGCTTTTAACAAATTTTTAAGCAATACGGTATTAACTGTAGGCACTAGGCTGTACAGCAGCTCTCTCGGGCTCACTCATCTTGTATAACAAAACTCTGTATCCTGTGATGAATACTTCCCCATCTCTCTCTACCCACAGTCCCTGGCAACTATCATTCTACCTTCTACTTCTATGAGTTTGGCTATTTTTGATTCCACATATAAGGGAGATCAGGCAGTATTGGTCTTGCTATGTCTGGCTTCTCTCAGCATAATATCTTCCAGGTTCATCGTGTTAGTGGAAATGGCAGGATTTCCTTCTTTTAAAGGCTGAATAATACTCCACTGTGTGTGTGTGTGTGTGTGTGTGTGTGTGTGCACACGTGTGTGTGTGTCTGTGTCTGTGTATGTATAGATCTGGTATATAACATATATAACATATAATATTTCATATATATTATATATAACACACATTATATATACCGTATACATATATTACATAATATATATTACACTTTCTTTATCCATTCATCTATCAATGAACATTTAGGTTGTTTTCATGTAATGGCTATTGTGAATGATGATACAAATAAACATGGTATCATGTGCAGGTATCTTTTTGAGATCCACATTTCATTTCCTTTGGATATAAACACCATAATGGGATTGATGAATCTTATGATAATTCTATTTTTAATTTTTTGAGGAACCTCCATACTGTTTTCAATGCCTATACTATTTGCATTCCCACCCACACTGCACAGGGGTTGGTTCCTTATTCTCCACATCCTTGTCAACGCTTGTGAACTTTTGTGTTTTTTACATTAACCCTTCTAACAGGTATGAGGTGATATCTCATTGCTTCTGATTTGCATTTCCCTGATGATTCGTGATATTGAGCACCTTTTTCATGTACCTCTTGTCCATTTCTATGTCTTCTTTGGATAAATGTCTATTCAGACCCTCCATTCATATTTTTCATGGCAGTGGGAAAACTGAGATGAGCAGAGAGGGGGAGTCCAGCTATAGTTACAAAGCTCCCTGCAACTGTTTGGGGGCTGCATATCCATAGGGTGGACATCAGTTTTTAACAAATGTCAATTTGTTGCACAAACTAATAGCAGCATGAATGAAAATTAAAATTAAATTTTTAGTATAGTCTCTCCACTGTATTTTATCAGACCATAATCTATTCCAGGTCCCATGTGAGCTCAGAAAATTATTCAGCTTCAAGATATCTAGTAGTTTTTCATTGCCCAGCATCATGGAGTCTCACATATATATAGAAATGTTTAGTATTCAGGTGAAGACTCAAGAAAATCCCTGTAGAGAATTCTGGAGCTCTTTCTGTATATAGCGCTCTCCCCTCGAGAACACTGCTTTACAAATTGCAGCTGCCTCAGTCTACTTAATTCCAGTCTCTGTTTCCTCAACTCAGTGAAACTGCTTTACTCGGCTTGGGTTTCCTCCCCTTGAACATGGTCCACAATTCATCTCCAGGCAGAAAGCTGGGCAATCAAAGGTCACTTTGCTTTTTCTCTTCTTCACTAGCTTGTAGTGGTTCCTAGCTGGAACCACTTCTGATACCAAATACCCTCTCAATGTTCATTCAGGAAAACAGATGCAATCTAGGTATTTCAAATAGGAATGGATTTAATACAGGGAAATAGATGGCTACTACATTCTTGGAAATGTTGGAAGAATGTCATGGGAAGGCCACCACTAGCCTTAAGCTTTGTTAGTAGCTTTGAAAAAGTTAGGAAGTTGCAATCACTGTAAGAAACCATAAAAAAATACATTTATGCAACTCCACCACAAAGACAAGTTACTTGTAGAAAAAAAAAACCTGAAGGTCACTCAAAATTTCATGTCTACTGAAACCCATGCATTTTCCTACCACTGCCGGAAGAACAAAAATACAGGATTTTTTTCTCACCTTTCTACATATTGCAGAAATGTCCCTCGCTGAAGGACAGAGAGAGAACATAGAAAGGGAGTATTGTTGAGTTTCCAACAGATAATTGGCACAAACAGAACACTTGATTCAGAGCCAAATGTGTCTGTTGAATTCCTTGAATTGCCACAACTATCTGCATGGCCAAGACAAGTCACATCACTTCCTGTGACAGGGACTCCCGAGACCACCCTCAGGCTCAGTGATTTCCTGTAGGACCCCAGAATGCAGAAAAGCTTTGTTGTCATCTATGGTTTGTCACAGGGAAAGAGAACAGATTAAAACCAGCAAACAGAGAAGTGCATAGGGCGGAGTCCAGGAGCAGCCAGGCACACTCTTCCATTTCTCCTCTCCCAGTGAAGTCAAACGGACCGTGTCACCTTCTCCCAGCAATGATGTGTGGCAAAACATGTGAAGCGTTGCCAAGCAGAGAAACTAACCCACGCCTTGTTGTCCAGAGTTTGAATTGGGTGTCAGTCACATAGGATGCAATGACAGCATGGCTAACCTCAGCTACCCAGACCACAGAGGCCACACTACACACAAAAAGCATACAAAAAGACATATTCACCAAAACCTACATTGTGAGCATCAGTGCCCTGGTATGGCCCAAGGCCTCAGACCTACAGAGACACCCTTAGCAGGTAGGATTCTCCAAAGGCTCAGCGGCCATCTTGCAGGCCCCAACAGCCAGTCCTAAGACTGAGGAATGTGCAGGGTTCCAGGAGGCTAAGCCCTGGTTATCCCTGATCTGCACACTTCCCTAAGCTTAGACTTCAGTGTTTATAAAATGAGGTTTGTTGTAAATAATCAATAAGATTGTGTATATAGAAAGGGCCTGGCATATGACTGATAAGGACTTTTCTTTTTTTGTATAGTTCAGAAAAATAAAAAAAGCCGGTATAGCCTTTCAAACATCAAAATATCTGTATAGTTTTATGTAGCAAATAAACAGGTAATTGATTTTTCCAACACAGTTTGTCTTTTCAGTGTGGTCATGCGGATGTGCTGGCACCTAATGGCAACGCTTCTGGAGGTACGCCGGTTATACTAACTGGACTCTATATACACTAACTGCTCCGGTCAGATCCCGTGCGGAGCAGGCTGTGCTCTGCACTCAGGACCGAGCTCAGGGGCAAGTCAAGGACCACCAGGTAGCCCTGGCTTGCCGACCTGTTTGTCACAAGCTCCATCTACCTCAGAAAATGTTTTGTTTTGTTTTTCTTTAATTTCATAGATAAGCCTGTAAGAGCTAGTGGCAGCCCTACCATTATTATTATCTTCATGTTATAGAGACAAAACTAGTAATTCAATTAATAGTGGCTTAAGACATTACGTGTCAACATTACAATTATGGATTTATTTGAGGAGATGTGAACATTCTAAATATTTACCATATTGAATGCAAGACGTATAACTCACCTAATGAAACAATGTATTCTATGATGTTTTAAAACATTTATTTGGAACAGGAATAAGCAGTTGATATTCTTCCCCCTAAAAATGTGCACCACACAGATATTCTATACACACCAGGCCACTTCCAAAAGCTACAAAGAAGAGAGGTTGCTCAGATCCTCTGCTGTTTGTTTTAGCATTAAAATCATTAGCTCTAGTTATTAGATTCTCACAGGAGATGGGAAGGATTACCGTTAATCGTAGGGTGTATAAATTACATGTATGCTGATGACATTTTAATGTTCATAACAAATCCAGAAAAATCTGATAGGCCTTGTTGGATTTGCTGGATTAATTTATGTGATTGTTAGAATATAAAATTAACTGTGAAAATCTGATGTGACACTAATGAAAGGCTTTCCCCTAAAGAAACTGGCCATGCCTTTCCCTCAGAAACTACTCAGGATACAATAAGGTTCCTGTCAGGAACTCTGTACTATAGCAAAATCATAAATATTGAAAATAAAACCAGGCAATGGTTTACAAACAGCCAACTTCCTGGCAGGTATATTTGCCAGTATTTCCTGTTTTGCTCCTTATATTCTCCTTTCCTTTTCTTCCTCACACAAGGAGGTGTTAGTCTAGACCTTTCTTACCTGAACTCTATCTTCTCAAAATATCTGTCTTCACAGGGCACGTCATGAGCAATGAAGTGGCAATTTTTATAGCCTTCTCCATACCAAGGATAAGGCCAGAATGTGTATAAGGAAATAGGATGAAAATAAGGAGTCATATTTCAGTCCCCAGAGGACTTTTCTGTTTCTTTGGCTTCTAAGCCAAAACAACCTAGGAACTAAAAGCATCAATCTATGCCAGTTTTTTGGTTCTGTCCAACTCTTCCCTG
The DNA here is from genome assembly GCF_036562045.2 of Rhinolophus sinicus. Lineage (NCBI taxonomy): Eukaryota > Metazoa > Chordata > Mammalia > Chiroptera > Rhinolophidae > Rhinolophus > Rhinolophus sinicus. The sequence continues at coordinate 119,391,477 of NC_133757.1, forward strand.
CCCAGCCTACTCTCCTGAAATAGCCCAGCACCGTGCAAATCTACAACACGGAAAAGCAACTGTCAACAGGGATTCAACTCTTTCATTTCACCTCATATTTAAGCAATATGACATACTGTTTATTAATTGACTCAGTCTTATTATCCTCTCTTCATCTGATGCAGAATCAAGATCTGACTTGGTGCAGGATTCCTCAGATTCCTCTACAGTTAGGGGTCCCTAACTGGTCAGTAAGGTATAAACTGAGAATTCCGGGAAGTTATAATTTCCTGATGCAGACACTGGCACTCTTTCCTTCCTTCCTTCTTCCTTCCTGGGACACAGACAGGATGCTGGAGGTGCTGCAATCAGCTTGCAACCAACATTTCTGTCATTCTACACACTAGGAATGACAGAATAGTAGGGTTTTCTGTTATTTGCTGCCAAACACCCTCTTAACTGATGAAAGCAGCACCTCTGTTTATGTCTTACATAAAAGACATTCCACTCAGCATCTTTAATATGGCCATGGACCCGTCCATCTCCATGGCACCACTAGGTCTCCACAATTGTCAGACAAATTAAAATGTGGTGCGTTGTTATAGAATGCTCCCTATATGGTACCATTTGATGTTTATGGTCAAAACAAAGCCATCAAAATGATTGAGCATATGCACAAAAACATCCCTAGAAGGCATGAAATGGTTATTGCTAAGCCACGCCGCCTCAGAAAAGGGCTGTTGCTGGTTCAGTCCTAGTTATGGTGCCCACTGCATGACAGGGCAAGAGGGGACAGCTGGCAGATTAATTACCAGACCAACTGACTGGGCTTTTAAATCCATTTCAACAAGTCTCCAAATAGTGCTTTTACCAATACCAAGTGCAAGGTCACTGCTACCACAAAGCAGGCACTGCTGTGGTGAACGAATGCAGAATCACAGAGCACACATGAAATTTTGACAAGCACCAGAAGACATTCTGTGGTAGAAAAGAAAATATTTGTCTAGCTTCTCACACAGTAGAGCAACATTTCCATATCTTATTTACTTCTTCTCGAGAGGGTAGACATTTTTTTTACACTGAGTGAGAAAAGGGAATACTAAAAGTGGTAATCATGACACTCATCAGCTTCTCACCAATCAATATTTGTTCAAACTTTCCCACAATCACACTGCATGTGAATTAGGCAATGCCAAAATTGCTTCAGTCTGGCAGAATTGTTAGTCTCCGGTGACTGATCTAAACTACAATGTTTGCGTGGGTACCTTCACCAAGCGGACAGCCATTGCTCACAGAACAAGGTGGAGCTGGTGTCTGCAAGTTTTATCGGCATAAACGGTCATCCACACTTGCTGCACACCCATCTGTCTTATGCAAGGCAAAATGCTTCAATTACGAAGACATTATAAAAGGAACTGTTGATGTACTGGAAGAGACTGCTTGCTGAGGGTATCCATCCACACCAAAATAAACATCGTATTGTTAATTGTGGCTGACAGGCAATTTGCAGAAACACTTTAAGTTATTTGTATTTCTAACAGCCATCTGAGGTCTTATTTTATCTCCTTAAATCTGCTGCAATTTTCTGAATGAATTTTTATGGACATATTTAAGGAAACAATTAGAAGTACAAATAAAGAATTCCCTCAAGTCCCACTCATCTTGTGTGATTGGAATACTGGTAAACAAGCTCTTTGAAAAACTCAGGCAGTTTTTCCCATTGCCTCCTCACCATGACTGAAGAAACTAGTAAACCAAACTAGTAAAGGAAAGGTGCAACTGACATCTGAATTATCTCCTTTGGGTGATATCATTTAACATTAAAAGTTAATCACTTTACCTTCTGATTTTCCCTGAACTTTTTCTGTTTAGTCTGTAAGATTTCTCTTTTACGCTAAAAGTAACGAATTTTTCAGGAAGGCACCACGATCCTTTTCCTCAACGAGTGGAACTGTGAGTCGGCGTTCTATTCATGATCATTCACGTCCTCCTTACATTATTATAGGCACTTGAACTATATGTATCCACGGTACTTAAGTATATTAAAAAACGATTGCCGGTGCTCTCAGAAAGCAGGACCTGTTTATAAATATACCCAATATAAATGGAAAAATACAGTTGAATATACAGCACTCGTGCGAAGCCTGACAGAGAATCCATCACCAGTTTTGCCCTCAAGGGAGAAGAGACAGGTACAAAAATAACAACAATACAAGTAGAAATTAATGTGTCATAAGAGAAGTAAAAATAAAGCCACAAAGGTGTTCGAGGGGAGACTCTTCCCATCTTGGCCAGGAAAGGATTCACACGGAGGGTCCACCCACCTGAGAGGCTGCAGCTAAAGGCCTTCACAGAACTAGAGAAGCAGAGTCACATTGGGTAGAGGGCACAGAGAGAATGAAAGGCAGAGAAACAAGGGACAGTTAGGGCTGTGGTTTGTCATGAAAGTCATAGGCATGAAGTCGTGTGGTAGAAAAGAAGTTCCAATTGAATAGATGGGTCACACGAAAGCCACTGGAGTGGCACAGGTACTCTATGTACATAAGCAATTGGAAATCTGCATGTAAAGTGAGGTAAATTACAGTGAGGCCTGTCTCAGAGGCCCTTGAAAGCCAATCTAAGAAACTGAAGCTTTCTTCGAGAGGTAATGATGACAATATTTACGACACTGTAATCGTGCCACACAAAGGCTAGAATTACAGTCTGAAAGGAGCTTCTAACGCTAATGTGCAGATGAGGGAGTCAGGCAGATTTTTGGAAAGCTCCAGTACACAGTGCTACTCGCAGACCACTCTCCAACCTGAGGTCATTTTCTCCACCAATCCTGCCAGGCCTGATATTTACTTCCTCCAGAGTCGAAATATGCAGATTAACCAAGCAATCCAACTCCACGTCTCGGGGATCACTGGTTTTACCTTCCATTCATGACAGTTCCGAGATTTGGAGTAAGGTTTTCTCCACACTCTGCGAGTCTTCAGTGTTCCCAACCTCATCAAACATCTGTGCATACATGTAACAATCCCCCAAGTTTCCCTGTGGTTTTCCAACGAATGGGAGAGAGAATAGATTTCACACAGAAAGGAGACTAAAATATGTCAGCATAATTAAATTACATAGAATCTAGAAGAAGATAGATAGATAGATATTTGTTAAACACAATGCCAAGTCAAATTCCTTAAACACTTGACAAGACCCATTTTCAGCGAGATTTCTTCCTAACAGGCCCTCCATCACAATAAGTGCTCACAAAGTGCATGGAAGCCGTATTTTATCGTCCAGCCCTAATTGAGCTGTCTGGGTTAAAGAAGCCGAATGTTACGGAAATGTTTATTATACAAGCACACTTAATCTGAAGCTGGAAAGGAACATTTCTGTAGCTTCAGTTGTAATTTATCCCTGCAAAAGGCAAGAAAAAAGGCCTTTTATCACCCTCTCATTTCAGTGAATTATGTTTATGGAGTCCTTCTACTGCTATGAATCTGGTTTCACTCCAACGTGAAGAAGAGTTAAGTCCCAAATCCCTCAGTTGAATCTCATTATGTTCCTCGTCCCTTGTTTCCCATCAAGACATCTGCCTCCATTATACGTACGTTGCAGTCACAAGCATTTACACCTGCTCTTACTTATAGCAGCCATGCATTTATAGAAAGGCAAACAAAGCATAAATCTAGGTATCTGGAGACATTTATTATTTCAAATATTTTTATTTCAGTTAACGTGCCATTGGAGACTCATTTTTTTCTTTTTCTTTTTAATGGTTTTCTTTTTATTCATTTAGTGGGCAAGTGCAGGAGAGACCATTTCGCTACATTGACATTTAGCTCATCTTTGATACTTTCGAATCTGAATATCAGGATGACAACTGCAGCCAATGAGATTAAGTACATCCAGATTAAGCACAGGAAGTAGAATTAAACAATTTTACAACAAAAAGTAATCTCATCAAAATGGACAGTATGACTTAAACCAAGTTATTCTTCTCCATCTTCTTAACAAAGGAGACATTCTGTGTGTATGGGCTATAGTGTTGTTTTCAAAACCTAAATTTATTTAAAAATTCAGTAAACAAAAGTTTATATAGTTTAATTTTAAATACTTCATATAACTGTTTATCATCTAGAAAATAAATTTCCCACAAATAACGATAAAATTTAATTAATAAGGTATAGTGATAAAGAAATAATTCTTCCTAAAATGAAAATAACGTAGCTCTCATTGGTATATAACAGTGCTGAGTAATTAATTTATTCATGTAACAAACATTCATTGAGAGCTGAGTATGCTTCAAGCATTCTTCTGGGTATTAGTTATAACAAAGTGAACAAAACCCTGAAAAAAAGTTGCTCTATTCATTGAGCCCAAAGAGCTGAAAACCACTCAATAAAACAAGGAAAAGAAAAAGCCACCTGAAAAAAGTTATTTTTTTAAAAAAATTATATAAATATTAGTATGACAGAATACAAATACACCAAATGGAATTTGGCCAGAACACCAAAAGTAACCATCTGCTCATCCTGTGACCATAACAGACTCTTCTCAGAACCATCTCTCCCTGAAAATCCTGAAAGAGGGACCCACATTTCAGAAAGACCTAATATAATAGGTCAAGTTTTGATTCTAGGGACTACAAAAACATTAGAACGTGAACAAGATTTCATTTATTTTAACAAACAAACAAAAAAAAATGTTAAAAGTATAGTAGAAGAAAATGCTGTTCAAGTTAGTTATCACACAACCAAAAGTTGGAATTCAAAGTCATTTGGAGGTAACTCTCTCCAAAGCTCTTCTCCCAATACTTTGCTGTGGGAAAAAGTAGTAGACTAAGGGAATGCGATGGAAACTCACACACAAATACTGATACATCAATTTCTTAAGACATCAAATTAAGTAACCATTAAGGAAAGTGATCAACAACCAAGCAATCGAGTCCTCCTATCATGTTCAAATTTATAAAGCTCAAAATCAATAATAAACACACTCTTGAAGATAAAACAGCCAACCAATTTTGTTAAAACAACAAAAATGGTTTCCTGTTCCCTGTTTTCAGATGCTGGATAGACAGGACCAGTGGTGTGGAGAGTCTTACGGGAGGAGATGCCCTGGCTGCTCTCCACACATATTTCAAACTTCCTCACCTTCATGCTTTGGCTCAGAGTTCTACCGAATTTCTGTAACTCCATATATTCAAATCCTACCCTTCTGTATCGTTGTCAGCAGGGAGACAGTCTCTTTCTATGCCTCCAGGCTGGTCTCCTCAGTTACGGCTTCGTGGGAAGACTGGTTTTTCCCATGGTATCCACAGTACTGCCAGTAGTCAGTGAGGGTAAGTGTTTCCTTGCTCCCATCCGGTAACAGAAAGAGTCACTTCTTTCCAAAAGCCCCACCTCACTTTACCTGTCTTACTAGTCCATATTAGCATGGGCTTATCCGTGTCTCAACCAATCCCTGAAAGGGGCGTGGAATCGCCACAATCGGTTTACACAAACCTTCTGAGGCAGAGTGGACAGGAGGGAATTAGCCAGTGTCCGTTACTACGCCATCACACAAGCCCAAGCCAGTTAACGCTTCTGCAAAGCTTTCCTCCCATCTTTCCCTCCTCTCTCTCTCTTTACTCCTACTAGAAGTAACTTTTCACTCTTCAGACCTCTGATAACGTTTCTTTTGTACCTGTTTCATGGCACTCATCAATCTTATCCTTTCTAATGGCTACTGAATTGTAATCCATATGTGTCCTGGGATCTGCTGGGCAGCCTCTACTTACCTCCCACGCTCACCTGAGGCCAGATCAGTACCCTTCACCTACCTTCCCTGGCAATTCCCCCCAAAATGTTCAACTCCAAAAGCACTGGTAGTGAGTAAGGCCAGTTGTATTTGTGGATTCACAGAAGGAAAGGGAAAATGACTCACCTTGTGTGTTCCATCCACACACCGGCCTCTGCAGACCTCGCCTAATGCCTGCTGCCTGTGACCCCATGGACTCCGACAGGCATCTGCTCAGCACTCTCTGCAAAGCCCCCTACCCCTGATTTTATGAGACTAATTCCTGCCCAGACTCTCCAGTCAGGAGCCAGAGTCGGCAGGCATCGGCCGGGTATGATGCCCTCACAATCACCCTTCCTTGAGTCTTTCCTCCATATGTTTTCTGTGGGGTAAGTATCATGGACTATTCCTCACTCTGAATGTCATAGTATATCTGTTTCTGGCTTGTCTCTGCCTGGCTCTTCTGCTTCAGTCCTAAATAACAATAAACATAATGCTGGTGCCAATGTTCTTCGAATATAGCCTAACAAATGCTCCATTAGACTTCTCCATTCCTTGCAAAAGCCTTCTATTTATGCACACCACTTTATCTCCAGCCACACTGGTGGGCGGATGCAGAGGTAATAATTTTTTTACTGGTATATTTGTGAATATTTTCTCCTCCTACAAGAGCAGAAGATCTTTGAGGGCAGACACAATTTCTTAAATATCTTGTGTAAGATACCCCATTCTCTCAATTAATATTAAATTGTTAAAAAGGAAACTGTATATATATATATATATATATATATATATATATATATATATATATATATGCAGCAGTTACTAAAAGAATGTTAATGTTTATTGTACTTCACTCCACTTGTTCTATAATGCTCATCCCTTGCAGCTGCCAGATAGAACTCTTCCGATCTGGGTCCAGGATCAAATGAGCCAGAATGTAACTAGTTTTTATTGGCTTAAAAGGCCAGAAGCACTTTATAGAATGTCCCCAGTTTATACATCCCTTGCCAACATCATTGAGCTTTTAAGAAGCACATCTAACATAAAAATTTAGCAAGATTCTCTGAGAAGATATTGATAACGGCGCCACTTACTCTATCTTAGGGAAGTTCTACTTTTAAAAGCTAAAATGCGACTAGAATTAATTATTCTACAGAGGGCAAGAGGCAAAACCTCACTCCTAAAAGTCATGGATACAGCTTCCTGCCTGCCTCTGCCTGACCCTCCACTTCAGCCTTTTTAATAATAACAATGTTATTTAATAATAACAATGACAACAGTGATGGCAACAATAAACAGCATCTACCATTTACTGAGTACTTACTATGTGCCATTCACGCTCCTAAGTCCTTTTTGTACATTACCATATTTAATTGCAGTGCTATCAAATTTAATTTTATGTGAGATAGGTATGGTTATTCTCATTTTATATGTTAGGAAACCGACGTGCAGGGAAAAAACAAAAAAAACACTTGGCCAAACCACTAAATGGAACAAGACTGAAATCCAGCTCCAAATAACTTGGCTCCACGCCGCAGACTTGTGACCAGTGAGGTCCAGTCTAAGTGAGCGTCTGGATATAGGTTACTGCCCCCTTCCTGGTAAGAAGTCAGCCTGGAATGGATCTAGTCCCCTGGGCTTCAGTCACTCGAGTTCAGTCTCATTACGTGTGGCGTTTAAATAGATCCGCCTGACTTGCCTGTTTCCCTGGCTTTTGTCCAGTTCCCCTCTGGGATCAACAACGGAGGGTTATAACAGTTGGGTTCAGCTCTAGTCCTGATCCCCTCACCAGGCCCTGCTCCTCTAGCCCCCAGACTAGACTGCGTCCCACGTCACCTCAGTCACAACTGGCCTCGGAATTACACTGAACGACCCTGAAAATCCCTGTGGCTGGAAACTTCACTTGCAGAGTGTGCTAGTATTCTAAACCAACACGTCTAAGGGACCGAGAGCACGGGCCTCCCTGAGCTGTCAGAGATCGTCTACTACCTTTTCATGGACCGAAAAACTAAAACCAAAAAGGAAATCGGGGGGAAGGGGACTAAAATTATGAGGGAACCCACAACCCTTACAATTGTAAAAACAAAAAAATCAACCCACACACGAACAGGACAGCAATGGCATGTTATACATGTAACATTAGCAATAATGGGCATTGTACAATTACTGTCGATTTATAGGGCTTTATTCATAATGTTTTAGGTTTCAATTTTTGGTTTCCTTCCTCTGCAGTTTTTTATGTCATGTAATTCATTTGAATGGACTACGTGACTAACGGAAAAGATGCAACATGCAAAAACAAATATATTTTTTTTTAGATTCTTGTTCATTTCTTCAAAAAATAATCATAGAGACAGAAAACATAATATGAAAGCTAGTGTTTACTGACTGCTTGGTACATGTATGATGTGGTTATTATTGTTGTTGTTGTCAAATTGTAGATGAAGGAAAATGCTTAGTAACGTCCTAACCAAAAGTATGTGGCATGTGGGAAGAAAGAGAAGGCTTTTAGTTAACTGGAATATCTGAGATCAATAACTTTCAAAGTTATAAGGAAACCTAGAGCCTTGAAGGACTTGTGAGTTCAAAAAGGGATGAAATAAAAACTAAGAAGGGACAGGATATATAAATAGAATTCAAGGTTGCCCCTCAGGTCACCGAAAGAGGCAGAGGAGACACTGACTCTTCAGAGATTATTTTGTGGGCAGAATGTGCATAGCACTGACTGAGGCAAAGTCGGACAGATTCAAAAAGAACTTGGTACAAAGAGGACGTCTCCAGGAACCTGGAATGCTAGCTAAAGAAATTAGCCATCCTGAGATTTTAGGAGAAATTAGAATGAAATGTATTTTTAAAGGACAATGCATTCAAGAGTTAAGGAAAATCTTAAACAAAGGAAACTACAAAGAACTATATTGATTCATCTGAAGTCTCTGCCTAACTATAGAAACAACTTCAAAGTGTTCCTGTGATTTAGCTAACATGTGTGTGACTTGCCCTCCCACCCCCACCCCTGCCAACTCTAAAATGTCCACATGACTTAGTGAGGTTGGTGAAGCAGTATTTTTGTTATATATTAACCTCTGCAATAGTTAGAAACAAAAAGAAGTGGTCTTGACTCCTAGGCACCGATGCTAGAATTGTAAACGATAATAGAAATGCACAGATAGGGTGATGAGACTGAAACTGGGAGAGCCAGGACTTCACCCAAATGGAGAAGTTAAAAACAGCTAAGTGGTGAGTTAGCCATAAAGTAGGCAGGAGTCCAGAAGGGCCCCCCGTCAAAGGGTGCACAAGAGCAGTGAGTTAGGAATCAGGCAGACATAGAATCTCGCAGCTCCCAGAGATCAGACAACACAGGTCAGAAACCAAGCAAGCAGGCCAAAAACAGGAGGCGTAGCTCTCACAGAGACAGGAAAGCAGATGGCTGAAGCACTGGACAGGCAGGGTAGGCCCAGGAGCTCCACAGAGAGCAAACGGAGAGGGCAAAGAGGGTGAGAAAACAGATTTATAGGCATGTGCAATTGTATGATGTCTTTGTGCCTATTTATGCACAAAAGCAGAAACTGAATATTGATTCTAACAAAATAATCCATTTAACACTGAATTCAGAAGTGTTCTTTTATGTAATTGAATACAGTAACCCCTTCTTATCCACTTTCTTGGGGGTATGTTCCAAGACCCGGAATGGATGCCTGAAACCGTGAATAGTACCAAACACAATACATACTATGTTTTTTTTCCTATACATACATACCCATGACAGTTTGATTGATACATTAGGCACAGCAAGAGATTAACAACAAAATAGAACAATTATAATAATAAACCGTAATAAAGTTATGTGGTCTCTCTCTCTCTGTCTCTCAGCAAACTAGCAAGAATATGTTTTTCCTTCTTCACATGTTCACAGAAGTTTTGTTCTTACCATAGATCTTACCAACCTCAGAATACTGCTTTTTTCCTCTCCTTAAGTCAAGAACATTTCACCTTTCACTAAAGAAAACACTTTCTGGCTTTCTTTTGGCATATCTGAATTGCCAGCATCACTCCTCTTGCACTTTGGGGCCATTATTACATAAAATAAGGGTGAGCTGAACACCAGCCCTGCAATACTGTGACAGTGGGTCTGATAACCAACGAGGCTACTGAGTGACTAACAGGTGGGAAGCGTCTAAACCGTGGAGACGCCGGACAAAGGGATGAGCCACGTCCCAGGCACACAGAGAGGGACACGTGAGATTTCATCATGCTATTCAGAACCACACACAATTTAAAACTATTCATTGTTCATTTCTGGAATTACCCATTTAATATTATTGACCGTGGTTGGCCATGGACAACTGAAACCACAATAAGGAGGGACTACTGTATACTATGTAGTAAACACAAGTATCTTTCTTTCACAAATGACCAATGATTCAAAATATTAGTCTGAAAAAGTTTTCTACTACTTCCTAAAGGGATCACTGATATTTCCCAAAACTATGTGACAGTCAAATGTCAGCAATAGTGGTCATGATCAAACACTCCTGAGAGTCTAAATTTTATCCACTACACTCCCTTTCCCCACATTTATACATAGTTCTCAAATGTACTTATCTGTACCTAGTCACTTAATGTGGGACAAAAATAACTGAATAGGAATGAATATGGTTGTGATTTTCATGGACATGCAAAGAATAAAATATGTCCCCACTGAAGATACAAAACAATACGTAGGCATTTAAGCTTTGGTCTGAAGGATTTAAATATTTGAAATATCAGCATAACACAGGGAAAATGTTCCTAAACCAGAAATCAGATCTGGGTCTATTCTGCTGTGCCCCTAAATAGTTATGTTTATTAACTTTTCAAGATCACAGTTCCTTTATTTTTAAATAACAAAGATGATTTCTTTAGCTATGTTTCTAAGAAAAATTATTCTAAAACATTCTAGGGACTAATGATTCACATGTGTTAACCAGAAAGGCTATAGAATATCTTTCTCTACAAGTCTTTTTAAATATAAATTAGAAAATTCTAGATGGAATAAAGACTTAAATGTAAAGTCATGAAACTATAGGACTAGAAGAAATGCATAGTCATATTTTACACTAATTTTGTAGTGAGGAAGGATTTTCTAAATAACACAAAAACTATAAAGAAAAAATGATAAATTTAACAATATAAAAATTATAAACATCTACACAACAAAATATGATACAATATGATAGAACCAAAGTTTAAAAAAAACTAGTGAAAATACAATACAGATCACAGACAAAGGGTTGATTTCTCTAATATACAAAAGGACCTTACAAATCAATAAGAAAAATGATGCAGGCACCACCACTGAAAACTGGCATAAAAACATAAGCTAGAAATGCTTGGAAGAAAACTAAGTATCACTAAACATAGGAAAAGGTCTTCAACTTCACCAATAGTTGGAAACATTTAAATTAAACAATAGACAGTTAGAATTGTTCACCTCCCAGACTGGCAATTTTTAAAAATAGTATCACCAGTATTTGTTGAGAATGTGGAGAAACAAGTACTTTCATAAACTTCTGGTAAAAGTATAAATTAATATAACTTTTTTGAGAGTTATCTGGAAATATGTATTACAATTTTAAATGTGTATACGTTTCTCACCTCAATTCCCCTCCTAGAATTTATCTTACAGAAATACTTGAAAAAGTCCCAAAAGATGAACACTGTAGCATTGCTGAGAAGGTTGAAAATTAGATATAATTCAAATGTCTACCAATAAGAAGCAGGTTATATAAATCACATTTTTGCCTTTCAATGGAAAAACCCTTGTCGTCAAGAAAAAAGAACACTTCTGTGTTGCTTATACTTTTTATAACTTGCTTGTATTGACTTCACAATACTAAGAATAACATTAGATAGATGATGATTGATAAATGCTCTGTCTGATTATATAACTTAAGCATAATTCCATGCCAATGATTTACCTGTTTATTTATTCCATAAATATTTTTAAGTATCTATTCTGTGCAATGCCCCATTAGAACTCTGTGTAAATACCTTCTCACTTCTCTTCTAGCTCCTTTAGGCAATGTCTTTCCTTGAATACAGTGAAGATGGTGTTTTTTAGTATTTAAGAAAACGTGAGAAAGTTAACATATCTGATAGAAAAGCAGAATTAATCAGCAGCCTAAACACCAACAGAAAAGAACAAGAAAGGTAGAACAGGTACAGCTTTGTCATGAAAGACTAGCTACAGAGTTGCTTGGAAATGCCAGAGGATTGCTTCTCCCTGTTGCCCCAGTTCTCATGTGGCTTTTTTGCTGGGTATTTAGGGAGTTGCAAGAGGGAAGCCATTGCCTCACAATGTTTATTTGCTCTTTAAAGGAGAAAAAAAAAATCTCAGTTCTTTCTTTCTCCCATTATGTAAATATAAAAGATAAAAGAGAGTTTTTCTGTAACATCATGAATTCACATTCATAAAAGAGAAATTTGACCGGGCTGAAAATCAAACAGTATGTGCTGGTGAAAAGGTGTCAACCTATTGAAATCTTTTCTTTACAGTTAGTAGGAAGTCACTGCCTTGACACCCCCAAGTGCTCTTCACAGCCCTGGCTGCCCAGCCTTCTCCCCGATTCCCAGACCTCCCCGTGATACAGCCACGGAGAGCTGTGCCTCTCCCAGCACAGGCATCTAGGATCCAGCTCCAGGGCATGGCTGGCACACATTCTGAAGGACCAGGGTCATGTCTCATCAGCGTTGAACATTTTAAATGTTCCCTTGAAGATATATATATTTCCACTTCTTCCTTTCAGCAATTGGAAAGGAATTGCCTCTGAGGGTATTCAGAACTTTCCAGAGTGGTCAGCATCCTCACCACTCAGCTACCTTACTCTCGTGTTGGCAAATCCCAGGACTCTCAGGCATGAGCTCTCTCACAACTCCCGACTAGCGCTGCTCTGTCTTTCCCACACGGCACCCATCGTCCCATGGCTACACACACAAGGCAGTGATGGCTGACGCCCCACGGCTTGGCCAAAGCTTCGGAGCACCCTACGTTAGCCCATTTACAGCAAAGTTCTGTATTTTTTTAAATCTGTTGCATATAATTAATGTTCATTTTTGTTATCTTACATACTCTTTTACATCATTGACTTTTCTGTTCTAGTCCTGCTTTTTCCAGTATGATTTCGGACATTTTGCTCCCCACATTCACTCTCTTATCTATTAGAACTGCCTTTCCATCTCTGATCTGTCCTCTCATTAAAATTCAGAGTTCACACCAGGCTCCCGCTTTGATTAACTGAGTGATTCTTCCCTATGCCCATGTCTGGCAGGCATTTAATAGCAATTAAAGATTTCTCTGATCTGTTTGTAGGGCTCTCTAATAATCAACAAGAAGTCACTTTGACTGATAGTCACTGTCACAAAAATGGGAAGGCTGAACTTAACACATTTTCATGAAGAAATATTCAGTAGACGAAATGTTCCAAATGAATGTCCAGACATATTTAACCTCAAAGTAGCATTTTTTAAAGGGACAATGTAAGTTTTGATTGCCTGGCACCCATATCAAAGTAAAGTCCGGAACAGGAATTCTGAGTGTCCTTGAGGCCTTAAAAAGCTCCTGAGGTTCCCTTTCTCCTACTCATTAGCCGGTACTCTTTGGTGGTGTAAGGGATCAAGTAGAAATCTATAGCAATAAAGCTGGTGGTGAGACCATCCTGGCAGGTGAAAAATTAAGACAGGAAGGAAATCCTGTGGGCTTTAAAATAATGAGGAGAAATGGCAAAGCCAACAGCACTGGGTAAAGGGCACGAACAGCTAAAGAGTCTCCATGGGTCATCATTGGAAAACACATTATTTCAGTATATATTCTCTGATTTAGTGCCTGCTGCCTGAGGTCTGTGGTACCACCAAAGCTAATAAATCATTGCTCTGGATGACAGCCTGAGCACCTGTGTTTTATCATACAGCAGGAAACCTTGTAAATTACCGAGAGAAGCAACTAGTGACCATGCAGCAGAGCTATGAGAATCAGTCAAAGCCTCAGTCTATTAGGCCCATTTCATTTTATTTGCAGGTGCATGAAAAGAAATCGGGAGCGTTGCAAAAGAGATGAACCCCAGCCTTTTGATTAGTGTTTAACAAGAACGACCCAGGGCGGCGGGAGCAGACGCCTAATGGCCTACAGATGGAATATGTCCACAATGGGACATACTCCTGCTTCTATCTGCCCATTGGCTATGCTGCAATTTAGCTTATAAAAGCAATAGGACAACTTCAAGGGAGTGAGTCTGTGGCAGGCACAGAAACCTTGCTTTGTGCTTTTGTGCCTTGAAGCTTTGTTTCGTAGAGAAAGCTGGCTTATGAATTCACTTGGTGTGTAATACTTTTCAAAACTTTTGATTCTGTAACTTCTTCTCAAACAAATTGGCCGGGAAAAAAATGTGCCCAAGTCAGATATACTTTTCTTAGCAAATTCATCAAAGTGAGTAAGCTCACTCTTCTTTACCCTTAACTTTTTTATTCAAACTACTTCTGCCTTGTTATGATAACCTCTGTATTCTTGAACATTCACCAGAAGCAGAAGGAAAGGGAAGCTTGAGAATAAAGGATATTTTTGTACTACTCCCTTAATGGAGCCATCAGCCATGCTCTTCACATCCAGAGGAGACCACTTGCAATAGTGCTTTTTTGTCTACACACTTCTTGATTGCAGTGTCCTCTCATTAAAAGAAAATCTAGTGCGCCTAACTTAGGTTGCAATGGCATTTAACTGTGTGGGACCAAGTTTTTGATTACCTAGAGATCATTAACCTGGGTTGAATATGTGCAATGCTATTCCACGGTCACATTCCTTTGCAGGAAAGGACTCAGAATATACCTCCTGGGCTTCTAAATACAAGACCACAAGCCCAAATTTCAGCATGCCAACTTCTGGAAGAGAGGAGAAAGGGAGCTGTGATTATCTCTAATTGTCTATGCTTATAATAGCCAGATGGCCATAATTCAGCAAAAAAGAAAAAGGGGAAAAAAACCAACGGCTCTGTCTTCCCTGTCATTCTTTTAGAAGCTGTGAGCTGGATAGAGACATACAGGAGGCAGTAGATCTTCCTTCACATACTCCCTCTCTACCGAATATGGGGACTATCTCCTGTAAGCACACCGATAGAAAGAACCCCACTCTGTGCCTCTCCATGAGTGACTGACTGTTCAGCCAGGTCTCAATTATTCAGAGAGAAGGCCTGCCATACTCTGGGTCATTTTCATTCTGTGTATCCTTCCTACTTTATCATCGTCTCCTCACATGCTGTCCACTATTTCTGGTTGTGCCATTGCGAGGGTGACAGAAAGAAGCATCACCCATCAGCAACCCGCTCCCCGCCAGCCATGCCAATGGCACTTTAAGCAAGGCTGCTAGAGGAAGTGCTCCATCAACTTCCACTCTCAAAGCTGTCAGCCCAAGATGATGTATCTACAAAGGGATTTCAGAGCTTTATAAGCAAATAATGCCTCCTCCAAAGCACATATTAACTGAGCAAACAATACGCCTTAATTCAGCGTGTGCATTTGCATATTTACACAGAAACCCCGCTGCTTATTTGCCTAAGATTATGAAAGCGCATCCAAGAAACCTTCTCCACTAGAGCCTCAGCACACAGGCAGAAAACACGATGGGTTGATTTCAAGTTTTAATTTTTTTTTTGTCCTGAGGGGAAGAGTCGTCATTTGGATTAATTGAGATAACCCATAGTATCTGGTAAAAGAGCGAGTAGCCCAGGATAGAAATTCTTTTTCTTTGTAGTGCTGCTGACTTATTTCAGTATGTCCTGCCAAATTTGCTTCAGTCTACAACAAGGTTAATAACACATGTAAAAAGACAGGGATCCTAAAGATATGAAAAGCTGTGAAGTTTGACAGAGTTTTGTAGGAACATGAAATCCTAACGTTGGAAATCAGACTAATAAGATATCTCTGCTCCCAACTCTCCACAGAACAAATGGTCCCTCACAAACACCCTGGGTCACTAGTTAAGAGCAGCATCAAGAGAACTCATATTTCTAGATTTTCACAACCTTAAGGATTTTTCTTTCAGTAAAATATTCCTGAAGATGATTTTTATAGGGCCTCCTAATCAGGCAGGCCTCCCAAACTCCTTTTTTTAAGATAGATAAACAAGAGTAATAATCAGCTGTTCAACATTTCCTTTTCTCAAGTAAAATGAGTTCAGTTAATCATAAAAATCATTACTTGAATTGAATGGGGAAAGTCATCAAGATTAGAAAGGAAGAAATAAAACTGTTTTCATTCACATACTAAATGATTGTGAATGCAGAAAATTACAAGGAATCTACAGGAAAGCTACTACTAAAACTAATCCATAAAGTTAGTAAAGTAAGGCTGTAAGATCAACATGCAAAAAAATTAACAAACAAGTGGAAAAGGTAATTTAAAAATCAATACTATTTAAAATGGTATCAAAAATCAAGACAGTGTAGTTTTCAAATAATTATGAACAAATAGGTTAATGGAACAGAATGGAGTGTTGAAAAATAGACCCACACACATATGGTGACTATGTTTTAGACAAAAATCCAAGGCAAATCAATGGGTAAAGAAAAGTTCTTTCAACAAATAAGACTGGAATAACTGTATAAATGTATTTAAAAAGAAAAAAGAGCTTGACCCCTTCCTCACAACGCATAAATTTGATTTGAGATACATGTGTATCTGAACTTAAAGCTAAAATTCTAAAGGCTTTAGAAGAAAAAAATAGAATATTTATATGACTTGGGGTAGAAACAGACTTCATTAGGAAACACAAATGTACTAATCATGAAGTACTAACTTTATCAAAATTTAAAACTCATCCAAAGACACCATTAAAAACATGAAATAGGAAGCTACAGACTGGGAAACAATATTTGCACCATTCTTATCTGATCAAGGACTTACATCCCAAATATATAAAACTCTCAATGATAAAATAACCCAATTTTTAAAAATGGAAAAAGTTTTGAATTCACCCTTCACAAAGAAGATATAGAATGGCCAACAAGCTCATGAATGGGTACTCAAGATCACTAGTCATGAGGGAACTGCAAATTAAAACCAGAATGATGTGCTTCCTCATATCTGTTAGAACAGCTAAAATTAAAAAGCCTCTTATACATTGGTAATAAGAGTGTAAAATGGTACAACCACATTGGAAAACTGTATGGCAGTGTCTTAAGGTAAATACACACCTACGCTATCATCTATTCCATTCTAAGGTGTTTACAAAGAGAAATGAAAACATGTCCATGTAAAGACTTGTACAGAAACGTGTAGTGCAGCTTTATTAATAATGGCCAAAAAGTGGAAACAATCCACATACTATCAACAGAAAAACTAATAAACAAAATGTGTTACATTGTATAATGGAATACTAATCAGCAATTTTAAAAAATGAACTACTGATACAATCAAAACAAAACTGAACCTCAAAAATATCATGCTGAGTGAAAAATGTCAAACACAGAAGAGTACGTATCGTGTTTCCCTGAAAATAAGACCTAACCGGAAGACACACCCTAGCATGATTTTTCAGGATGCATCCCGGAACATAAGCCCTAATGCATCTTTTGGAGCAAAAATTAAAATAAGACCGGTCTGATTTTCAGGGAAACATGGTAGTCTATCATCCCATCATATGAATGAAGCACAAAAGCAGACAAAAGTAGTCTATGGTGCTAGAAATCAGAGCAGTGGTTGCCTCTCAGGAGACAGATTGACTGGAAGGAGCCTCAGCAGAACTTTCCGGGTTGGTGGACACATTGTGTCTTGTTTATGTTGTTGGTCACAGGGACAGATGTTGGTCACATTTGTCTAAACACTCTGACCTATACTTTTAAGGTTTCTGCCTTGTGCTGCATGTAAACTTTACCTCAATAAAAAGAGAAGGAAAGAAAAATAAACACAGAAAATACAGAAGCCCGATTGATTCTATATTGTCTCCAAACATAAAGTGTCATCTATAATCTCGTTGCAAACTGATAATATACTTAAAGGCCCATGGAAGAGTTCTGTACACTGGGAGGCGTTTCAGGTGAGCACGTTTAATGGATTTTCTCATTGTGTTCTCATGGTAACTATATGAATGCACTTTTTTTTATCATCACTCCCACTCTATAGGTGAGGAAACTGAGGCTCAGAGAGATTAAGTAATTTACTCAGGATCACAGAGTCACGGGTGAAGATAAATTTGCAGCTGACTGTATAACTACAAAACCTAAGCTCTTATGTTTGAGATCTGAAGATCATCTGCAAGCTCTCGTTTAGGGCTGTAAAATGGGTTCAATACCTGGGCTTTAACTGATGAGAAATCTTGATCAGAAAAAGATATATTGTATCTAAGAGGTGAAAGGCTTCAGAGAATGTGTAAGTTTAGGGAATTTGGGGCAGCATTAGCCATGACGACGAAACGGCTAAGATGTATTGAGCACTAAGTAAATGTCAGATGTCATCTAAGTACTGAACAAGTTTTAAGTCATTAAAGCCTCACAATGACTCTATGAAGTAGGTGTCACAACCCTCATTTTTACAGGGGAGAAAACTGAGACAAGGAGAGGTTGGTCAAGATGCACAGCGAGTAAGTAGCAGAAATTAGCAAGATATTGGGGAAGGACAGGCAAAATAAAGAGAAGGAATCTGCGGGATGTTTGTATTGTTGCAAACTCCAGAGTGAGATGTTATCGCCCAAGAACACCAGTGAAAGTCAGCTATGCTAAGAGGATCATAATGAAAAGAGCCACAAGCAAAGTGCGTGGAGTAATCAGGGAGAGAGTACACATGTTCCAGCTCCAGTCACCTTCAGGGCAGGTGCCTGGGAGGGACTTGTGCATAGAATAAAGGGTGCTGCCGCAGGAGGCTGGTGTCACTTATAAACTGTGACTGGATTCTCTCTCCCAGGAGAACTTCGGAGATAGCATAGAGTCATTATAGATCAAATTCACACAGTCTTAGGCCTTGAGGTAAATCATCTAGGTCTTTGTAGATTCATATGACTTCACTTGGTCTACCAGCAGCTACTGCTACCTGAAGTGGAACCCCAGGTGGAGGAATCCCCATATGGCAGCTGGTAATTCGGGCATGTAGCTGCCAGGCCTCTCCTGGCCACCTTGCTGCCATGGAGGCAATGGAGGCCTACCTAAGGAGAGGTAGACAGGGGAACAAAGATGAACATGAAAGTGCCTTTGATTGTGAGATTATAAAATCATCCCCACCAAATGCAAAAGTTTTAATCAAAAAAGCAAATGCTATGAAAATCTGCCTTCATGGGACGAGACAAATCATCTTCGCCAGGCAGCTCAGCTCCACCTCCTGCCTCACCAGGATGAGTCGTTATCTCATCTCTGAGGGCTGAAAGTTACCAGGAAGCTTGGCAGCAAGGGAGCCAAGCCCAGGTCACTGCTAAGAGCACAGCAAGAGCACAGGTGAACTTCAAGTCCTTTCCTGACCCTCTATACTAGGCTGCAGCTGAGGAAGAAAAATCAGCTCATCGGGCAGAGGAAAGTCCTGCAGCCTCGCTGGCTTTGCTACTGCAAGAGCACTGGGGCCCATGAAGCGCTCTCCCTAAGAAGGCATGTGCCCACCTGGTGTAGGTGCCTCATCACTGCACTGTACACCTGAAGCTGAAGGTGAATAATAGTGAATGTCAGCTATAATTTAATATATACCTACAGTCACAGGAGATGGAGTACAGCACAGGGAATGGAGTCAATAGAATTGTAACAGCTGTGTACAATGTCAGAGGGGCCATAGATTGGGGAAGAGGGGTTATCACTTTGTGAGGGGTGAAATGTCTAACTAGTACATTGTTTTGTACACCTGAAACTAATAATAAAAAAAAAGCAAGCAAGAAAGAAAGAACACTGGGAGAACATAAAGATTTGTTTCTGATACACTAGCAGAGAACTGGGAGACTGGAAAAGTCAAATCCAGAGGTAAATATTTAAAATGTTTATAGCCTACCATTAGCATATGCTCTAGAAACAGAACTGAAGAAACATCTAATGGCAGCTATTTTTCTCTTTATTGGAAAATCTGAGAAACTGTTTTTCACCAGTTTGGGAAGAAAACTGTATGAAATAGTTGTTTCTAGTATACTAGTTTTTATTTCTCTGTGTTTCTTGACTACATAGAAATTCATGTCTTGAAAAAGCACTCCACAATGACAATGATGCATTTTGCTTTGATCATTGCAAGAATGAAACAATATTGCCTCAATTATCTTTTAACCACTAGAAGTACATGGAACCAGGTACCTCTTTAATATAAAACTTATGAGTGTTTTCTCTGTAAAATACCAGTACATATATATAATGTGACACTGGAGGTGGCATGGCAATTAAGGCTATAATTACTATAATGACTGACGGAATTACTCATATTCCTCTCTGCTACTTTTTCTAATTATCTTGGTTTAATGAAAAAGTGTATTTTTGCATTGAACAGGATGTGGCCGTCATTTGGCTGCCTGCCTGGGATGATGTACAGTGTATGTCCCTTGAATGAACATAGAGCAGAGAGGTCACCACTTGTTTGCAGGAAGAAGAGGTTTCTGGAACACAACAGGCAATTTAAATGCATGTCATGAACATCCTGCAAAAGCTCACAGATGGGTTTCATTGGAAGATATATAACAGTAGGGGGGACATTATCCTAGAAGGAGCCCAATAGCTTCACAGTCTTCAGACTTTAATGAGAATGACTTGTAAAAATAGTACAAAGGTTTCATACTGTTTGTCCATTCTTATTCTAGTCTCTGACTCAAAAATGGATTCCAACAGCTCCATTTTTCCTGGTTTTGTTACCCTCTTTATCACAAGAATGCGGCCTGAAAGATTCCTACTTTAAACATTCTGAAAATTACAAGGCTCAAAAGAAGACTACTCCCTGTCTTTTTTACTTCCTGTATTTTAAATGCCTTGGAAATTTAATTGGCAGGTTATACTGCTAACTTATTCATTTGTCAGCCTCCTGGACAGAGGATAAATAGATACCCAATGAATAAAGACTATATGGTCATTGAAAACATGTATCTAATATATTCAGTTTTTTCTGGAAGTAAAAGATACTTTGTCAATTCAGATAATTATTGGTATCACAGCCACTTGGTATCACCAATCAGAAGGGCTATAGTATTTACTCTATTATGTGTATGAACACCTTACGGAAGGAAAATGTAACTAAAATTGTGGAAATTATCTTGATTCAACCACTCAACAATTCTAAAGCTCTGCTTTCAGGGCTTGGATTAGTTTCCTATCACTGCAGTTAACAAATTACAATTTTGGTGGCTGAAAATAATACAAATGCAGTACCTTACAGTCGTGGAAGTCTACAATGAGTCAATAGCGCTATCTTCCTTCTGAAGTTCTCAGGGAGAATTTTTTCCTTTCTTTTCCAGCTTCTAGAAGTGGCCCCCATTCCTTGTCTCACAGTCACATCTCTCCAAATTCTGCATCTATGTCTCCTCCAGTCTTCCGACCTTAGGTTCACAAGGGCCTTTGTGATTACATTGAGCCCACACACATAATCGAGGATAATCTCCCGCCTGCTCACATCTATAAAGTCCCTTTTGCCATATAAGGTAAAATACAGGTTCTAGGGATTAGAATATGGACATTGTGAAAATTAATAAACAGAACCTCATTTAAAATGAAATCAGGAGGCTAGCAGAGAAAACCCTCATGCAGGTGTCACTCAACGCACACTACTGACCCCAACAGGAAAAGGCATACCTGCATCTCCAACAGGAAGTAATGCTGCTTTACCACTCAAGAGGAGGAAGAAAAGATTCCTCTTTGCCCAGGAACAGGTCAGCTAATGGGAAACTGCCATAACTCAGTCAATGAAAAGTCACTGCACTTTGAATTGCCAGTTTCCTCCGATGGACTCTTCCTTTAAAACAGCTTCTCCCAAGTCCATAAAAGAGCATTGCTCTCCTTTGTTTCTCTGGACTGGCGGGTTGTCATGTAGGGTCTCTGGTCCCACTCCCCAGACGAGAACGCCGGACATGGGGAGGCCGAAAAGGAACACCAACAAAGCCATAGATAGGGGAGCCATACCACTATATTCTCGATGGAGGCTAGTCGAAACACAGAGCAAACTTCTGCCAGTACCCCAGCAAGGGGTCTTCCTGCACCCCAGTCTCACTGGCGCCTGGGTGAGACACAAGAAGTGGATCAACACGATCCACAGTCCACAATCCGCTTGCTAACCGCACTTGCCAGCCGCAACCCGCATTCTGCTTTTCTGCCACCCAACCAACCCCCTAGTGTAGCCATGGCGTTCATATTAGTGGCTAATAGCTAACTGGTTACAGCTGATGGCCAACTAGTCACAGCTGATGGCCATCTACTACCCGAGCCAACACTTTCCCACATGAGGTCGAGAGCCTGGAAACTGCTCTCTGGGACTCTGTCCCCAAATGGGCGGTTCACCATTAGACCACATGTCCTGAATTGCAATTCTTTGTTGTTCTTGAATAAACCCATTTCGCTGAAGAAATATCTGGCTATCTGTTTGTTAAAGGTCAACATCTTTAGGGGTCCATTATTCTACATAACACAAGATCTCATCTTTTAATTTTAAATTGGAGGTGACAGATACTTTGCCTCCACTTCTTTTAACTTACATTTTTTAAAAGTCAATAGCTTCTGAAGGGAAGCCAATTACTATTTTTATGAACTTATTTTTTATAGAGCTAAAAATTTTCAGAAATTACATGTTTAAGATTCTGTTACAGAACTGTTATGCTTCGGTTTTCACATCTGCCTAGTCAATGGATACATGTTTTCATCATGCATATCAGCACCCAGATATGTGTTTCTATATTAAACTAAAATCTACTATTCAATTTAAATTATTACCTCCTACCTACCTCCATGCACAGACATAACAATTAGGTCTTTTTTCCTGACCATGCAAAGCTTTTGACTCTTTTACACTCAGACTTCTATCTTTCCAATCTTTTATCTCTTTCTATGAGGTCCTTTTCATTGTCAACAGATGCCCCCCCTCCAGGAAAGGTTTGAGTCCATGGAAATCACAAACTTTCCCTTTTCTCATTGAATGCAGAGTTCATAAGCTGAGCAAAGTTAAGCCAGAAATATGGGTTCCATGAGGGTAGCCATTGTTATATGTTTTCGTATCTTAGTGTACCCTTTTGGACCTTAAAAAGCATTCATATATGTGTCAGAAATGAAATAATATATGGTTTCACAACAGAAAGGGTTCCTGAGTAGGAAAAATAAACAATAATCCTGGGTAAATATTCCTGAAGACATCCACACCAATCCAACGTACCAGTCCCTCAGTCATTCATCTACCTGCGAACATGTGGAAATTAAATACATTAGCATAGATGACAGAGTAATTAATATATAATGAATAATCAATGGAGTCATGACCTATCTGGATACCAGTTAAGATGAATTTAGATAGATAGATAGATAGATAGATAGATATCGTGTTTCCCTGAAAATAAGACCTAGCCAGACCATCAGCTCTAATGAGTCTTTTGGAGCAAAAATTAGTATAAGATCTGTTACTACATTATATTATATTATATTATATTATATTATATTATATTATATTATATTATATTATATTAATGTTTGCTCCAAAAAACACATTAGAGATGATGGTCCAGCTAGGTCTTATTTTCTGGGAAACATGGTAGACAGGTGATAGATAGATAGATAGATAGATAGATAGATAGATAGATAGATAAAATAATAACAGCAATACGCAGAGTATCCTGTGTGTCTTCTGTGTTGTAGGTCAAACTGACAAGTTCAAGTGACAAACCATCTTTACTTTTAGATCACATATTTTAAATACCTTAGAAACTTAATTGGCAGGCTATACTGCTTGCTGATTGCTTGATTGATTAGCATGCTGGTAAAATTAGATAAAAATTTAACTACCATCCACTATAGTGCAAATATGGTTGCAGTGAGTATGAATTTTGTGCACATCCCTCAGGTACAAGTCATATCATATTCTTTTAATTCTATAAATTCATAAATTCAAGAGTATGTATTGAGTACCTGCTATGTTGTAGGCACTGGGCTAGGTATAAATCAGTGATTGAAAAGACAATAATACTTGCCCTCCAACGTTCTAGTGAGGATCATAGACTGTGCATGATAAATAAATAAAAGATATATTATATAGTGTTATGTTCCAAGGGGAAACATAAAGCAGATAAGGAGATGTTAATTGTTTAGGGTATGAGGATTTTATTTTGGACAGGGTAGCCAGGAAAGCCTCACTGAAAAAGTGGCTTTATTTAAGGTGGGCCATGCAAACACCTGGAAGAGGAACATTCCATCAAAGGGAACATCAAGTTCAAAGGTCCTAGAATTACAAGTAGAGGCAAGAAGACTGATGTGGTGACAGTTAAGTGGAAAGGATGAGAGTGGTAGTAATAAAATCCAAGGGAAAATGAGAAACCAAATGTCATACGGTTTGTAGGTCATGATTAAGACTTTTAAGATTTTTTCTGAGTTAAATGGGAAGGTATTGACGTATTCTGAACAGAAATGTGACGTAATCTTATTCATACTCAACAGGGTTAGTCTGGTGTCTACTATGAAAATAAAGGAGGATAAGGGCAGGATCTGGAAACCAGCCCAAAGGCGACTGCAATCATACAAAAATGTTGGTGGTTTAGACCATGATGGTATCAGTGGAGGCAGTGAGAATTGGTCAAATACTGATAGAGGAAAGTCAAAAAAATCTGTTGAAAAACTAGAGTTGGAATGTGAGAGAAAGCGATGATTCAAGGGTTACTCTGAGGTTTGGAACAGCTGGAAAAATGGAGATGGGAAGGACTGTAGGAGGAACTGGTCTGAGAGGAAACTGTCCTGATGACCAATTCCAGCACGTGCGAGGGGAAGTCTTCCCTACACACAACCAATTTTCATAGCACCAAATGGGTGACCTATAATTTAACTGAACTTTGACACCATCTACCCAGAGATAGCATCATATTTCACAAGTTATAGGCTTGGTTCCAAAAGATGGCCCCTCCCCAACCCAACTTCAGATGCCAGTTGCAAGTTCAGGTTGTTTCCTGTGCTTCTGAACAAATGACTATAAATCAGAGGTTCTCATGACCTCCTTTTTCCTTGGGTTCAATTAATTTGCTAGAGAGGCTCACAGAACTCAGAGAAACATGGTTATTTACTGGATCACTGGTTTATTATAAAAGGATATGATTCAGGAATAGCCAGATGGAAGAGATGCATAAGGAAAGCCATGGGGGAAGGGGAATGAAGCTTCCATGCCCTCTCCAGGGGCACCCTCTCCCCAGATTTCTACATGTTCACCAACACTGACACTCTTTAAATCAGGGGTGCCCAAACTGCAGCCCACGGGCCAACTACAGCCCATGATCCATTGTTAATTGGCCCACAGCAAATTCCAAAAATATATTTAGTTTACTTAAATAAACCAGGTGAGGCAATACGTACTTCACCTCGAGTGAGTGGCCCGGCTGTTTGTGTATTTTACTGCATATGGCCCTTGGTAAAAAACATTGAAAAAAGTTTGGACACCCCTGCTTTAAACTCTGTCCTTTTGTGTTTTTATGGAAGATCCATTACATAGTCCTAGTTGATTAAATCATTGGCCATTGCTGATTGAACTCAATCTCCAGGCCCTCTGTCCTCTGTAGAGGTGGGGGATATGGGACTGCAAGTTCCAACTCTAATCACATGATTGGTTCGCCTGGTCACCAGTCCCCATTCTTAGGTGCTTTCCAAAAGTCACCTCCTTCACATAACAAAAAACCTATCTTTCTCATCACTTAGGAAATCTCAAGGGTTTTAGGAGCTCTGTGTCAGAAATGAGGACAAAGACAAAGACCAAACATATATTTCTTATTATAATTCACAATATCGCAAGAGAAAATTCAAGAGCCCAGTTTTACACATGTCTATCTTGAAATGCCCAGTAGACGCTCAGTTAAAGATGTCAGAAGCCAGCTAGATGTATGGCTTGGACAGCTGCAGGGCCCCATCTCCACGGCTGGCAGGAAATCCAGGCTTAGTCATCATCAGTGTGATTTTCCTCTCCATTGGATATTAGTCTCACAAGCTTGTATTATGCCGGAAAACCAGGAAGAGACCTGTTGTTCCATGGTGACTCCAAACATTGCAGTTGCTTCTTTGTCTGCCTGCCGCTGTGAAGAATGGGTATCTAGACCTCAGGAAATTCCCTCCATTGTCCACAGACTTGTGTACAGAGAGACATGGATGGCCTTCAGGCCACAATGCAAGTGTCCAGTCATTAAAGACACAGGCTCAGACCATGATACATTCAAGTCCACTTTTTGACTTGAGCAAGTTATTTAACATGGCTGTGCCTGATATCTGTAAAATTAATAGAACACACAGGTACCAGAATCTACCGCAAAGGACCATTGTGAGCATTAAATTGATTAATAATCATAAAACACCCTATTGTCTGTAGAGCACTACTTGGCAACTGTGTAATAAAGAAAAGCTATCCTTCCCATTACTATTACAAGAATCTGCAGCTACCCCACACAAGACGTGGTATACAAGCGGGGTCACAAACTGCCAACCCTACTCTTAGTCTCGGGGATTTTCAACATTCCCCACCCCTGTCACCTTTGAACTTGGCCATTTTGCTTTTCCATTATAAACTCTCCTTCTATTTGCCATCTTATCAAAGATTCAGAAGCAAACATACTTCTAGAGTGAGAGAAAGGAAATTTTAAAAGACCTTTCCTGAGACTTTTTTCCACAGAGTGGGAATTGGGAAAGGAGATACTAATACTATTTAATAATAAAAAAAAATACTAATAACTCATCATTTATACTATGATTATGCATAATCCTAAGTGCGTCTTTCTATTTCACCATTCAGTTCAGTTTTCTATGTCTATTCAAGTCTATTAGTTTGTTTGACTACATCATGATGAAGAAATATAAAGTTCAAAGAAGTTCAGGTGTTAGATAAGCCCTCATCCAACAAAAAAGTATCTCTGGGTTAAATAACTGCGCAAAAAACACAGCACCCAAATTTGAAGCCACGCCTCCAGCTCTTTCTTATAGTTCTCCTTTACTTGTCCCAAGTTTTCTCCTTCGGATGAATAGCTGGAAATGATTAGCATTTAGCCCATCAATTGTTTACATGTAAATGAGGACTCCAGTACTTTCTGTAACAGGTAAGTACAGAATGAATGCTTCTGGTGTATTTCCAGTTAAAAGGCCAAGTTTTCATTGCCCCAAAATGTATTGTACTAATTAAACAATCTGCCCAAAAACAGTTTAATTGATTCATCTTATTTATCTATTGTCTGAGGAAGTAAATATCCTTATATTTTTTTTTTTTAATTTGGTTAAGAAAAGTTAACTTTTTAAACTGATGCTAAAAATCCTTGGTGATCATCAAGGGTGTTCTTTTTTCTCCCATCTTAAAAGAAAATTTTACTTCAAAAATCCACCAAAAGATAGCTACTCATTTTACATGAAAAACACTGGATCTTTACATTTAAATCTTCTTCACTGAGATTACACCAAAGCAAGATTTCTTAATAGTACTCAACCAACTTGTGAAATATTTTGGTCTCGTATAAGCTTTCACTGATTCAGGCAACAGCATTTTGACAAACAAGTTCAGCATTGAAACCAACAGATGCAATTAAATAGAAAGTTCTCTCTTTTTCATTTTAATAACATTTCTGCACAGATTCCAAAACGACAGGGTCCCTGTTATTCTGGGTGCAGTGTTCATTACTCATGTCTGCTGGGGCATTATTGGATGTATACTTTGGAATAAAGAGGGCTTTTACAATGTCTAATACGATGTCCTTTGCAATCTGTTATTAGCCTGTAAATCGCCTTGCCAGTTAATCATCCCATTATAGATTCTGAAAATCTGACAACCCAGAGGGATTGAAATGCAGTGTACTACAAGATTGGGAATAGCTACATGAAAATGAAGTAAGGATAACAAATGTTGTAGACTGGTACGTAAAATAAAGGCTTCGAAAGATGTTTGTTCTGGAGCTCTCTCGGCACTTTTTACCATAGAAGAAATGAAGGTTGAACAAACAAACAGGAACACAGGGGAGCCATGGACTTGACCACAGGTAAGTAACAAAACAAAGCGAGGAGTTTGTACAGGATGTTTTAGAAGCTATCCAACATAATTAAAAATCAAATGAGCACATATAGAAGCTTGCTATTGACCTGCCCTGTCATTTGTGAGCAGGAGGGGCCGATATATTTCATCAGTCATGCCCAGAACGGCACAGAGCCATGAATCTCGCCACTTGTTTATGTGTTATGGTTGGTCTCTTGCTTCTGTGTACTTTGCTGCCATCTCCAGGAAACTGGGATGACAAGACCAGCCCAATGCGGATGGTTGTTACAGCCCTAGAAAAAAGTCTCAGGGTTTTCCAAAGTGATTGTATTTGAAAGCATCGTCAATTAAAAAAAAAAAATCCTTTGGAAAACAAAATATTTGCAGTTATCGATGATTATTTGAGCACAGACCCGGTGTCTATTGGCTATTTATTTAGAAATAAAAGTCACATTTTAAAATGAGAGTTTCCTCAGCAAAACGGTAAATTCAGAAGAAATTCCATTAAAGTAGCACACCTAATTTTCACATTGTTAAAGATAATAGAAAAATAGTTTGTCATGAATATCTTTATTGCTTAACAATCCAAAGAATTGAGGGGAAATTGGTCCTCACTGAATATATTGAATTAGTATAAATTCAAATGTTTTCTTAGTAAGCAAGTTCTCTTATGGAGATAGTACACCCTGAAATTCCGTTTGTCAGTGACCGTAAAAGAGGGTAATATAAAAGCTAAAGGCATGGATTCCTGTTTCCCCTAGAAAACATCCTGAATCAGGGGTCAGAGGGAGTTTTAAGGCTTTTAAGTTTGTTAGATTTCTGCCTGTGAAGTGGTTACTACCAGAGCAGGCCCCCTTGACTGGCATGTAAAGAAAAAGAAAACAGTTCTTAGAGCCCTCAGGGAAAGTCCAGGGTACCTCTCAGCCAACAACCAGCAAGTGTACTGAGGTTCAATGTCATGTACAACAAGGTGCAGACTGTTCACAGTGTCACGGAACCGAACACTAAGGATGTGACTGAAAAACCTAGGGAAGAAAGAGGGTCTGTGCTGACCTGGATTGTTTACATCTGATCCAAACTATGCAACACAATAATTGCACAATTCTTTATTCTATAGACAACATCTGACATATGAACATTACGTATCTACATTTAAGATAAAGTAATGGGTATATGACCAGGCATTTCATCTTTTAACAAAAGACCATCCACCAATCCTTAGACGCTTGGTAAAAGGTATATCCTAAATGCTCACTAGGAAAGAACAGACCTTTTGTACACAGTCAAAGAATTCCTAACATGTAAAGTCTAGGTTGTCCGTGCTCAAGATCCGAATTTATACGATCTTTTTCCCCTGGTGAACTGGAATATATTTTACACCAGGAACGGTGTCTTATTTATCTATAATCTTGGTTCCTAACACACAGTGTGGCACAATAGGCGATACTTAAATGTTTGTTCAATTGACCTGAACATAATAAATATGTCACTAAAGGTTATTCACTACGATGGTTTATACATCTTCTAAAATAATATTTTCCAATCCTTGGAACGATTGTCATCATTTTGAAACAAATTGCTACACCTTCGGAGAAAAGAAAGATAGCTCACAAGCAGGCTTCTCTATAGAAATTAAGCCACTGTCACTGTGAAAACAAATGTGAGACTGGTACAAATTCATGGTAGTCATTTTACTAATCCTTTAAAAAATATTGAAAAATAATTAACAATTGACTTAATTTACTTAAAAAGAATAAGGGATAAAAATATAAGCCATTGTAAGAAAAAATGAACAGAGAGAATGAGTCAGCCAATTAAAGATTCCTCAATAAAACAGCCACTGATTCATAAAACAAACCAGATAGAAATAGGTAAGAGATGCCATTACAGCACAGACAATATGCAATAGGAATATACAAATGGGAGGCAATTACTCCACTGTGCAAATGAATTAGAGAATACCCGAAAGGAAAACCAATTACACTTTACCAGAAGACTTCAGAACTTTTTAGAAGAACAAGGGACTGATGGCTCATAAATTTGAAAACTATACAAGTTTGGTATGCCATAAACATCAAAGTCAAATTTTCTTTATAAACAAAGTGATCTACATCACCCAATCAGACTAGGAAAATAGGAAATTTTTAAGGTCTGTGCTTTTTTTTCCTGTCCATTGTCTTTAAACTAGACCACAGATATGGATGTCAGTTCCACTCACTATAAATAAACCTAAAATGTAATCAGACCCTTAGCTGTCATCTGCCCAGAGAACAGCTCTTGCCAAAGCCCTGCCAACTATACTGGCTTCCTGAAACGGACCCATGTTAAATGAACAAGGGAAGGGGCCAGTCCTTGTTCTAGTCTGATAATTAGCCTCCATTCTATTAAGCACCAGACGCAGGAAGAGGCAGAGCCCCCGACTTCTAATATACCTGCTGTCCCATTTATCATAGAAAGAAAATTGATATCTTAATGCTGATTTTAGTAGTGAGAAAAATAAAACTTTTAGTATGCCAGTTGCATAACGGAATCTGTTTGCTAACTCACGTGAGTAATGTGTCTCTACAACATACATTGGCACACCCCAAAGCTGTATGGCCCGTGAATGCATGTGCCAGTTTTCAGAATGTATAACATATTTTTATAAATACCCCATACAGCCTATAACCTCCTCGAAAACTAATGGAACAAAGGTGATACTCAACCTGGAAAACAATTTTCCATTAACTAAACTTTTCTTTATGGCTATCTTTCCCTTCAGTATGCTATAATATCAGTCTCTTTTTTTCTTTAATCAATAATTTCAGGACTGGTTAGGAACATTAAATAAGATTATATATATTATAAAGCTTATAAATGTAAAAGAGGTATACAGAATTTTTGTTTTTACAGAGTTGAAAGTGACTTCAAGTTCCCACACTAATTTATGCCACAGATTATAATCATATATCGAACTAAATTAACATACATATTTAAACTGGTGGTATCATAGAGATAAAAAGTTCAAAATGGAGTAACAGCATTATTTCTCGAAATGGGTTGCTTGGAGCATCAGGACCTGACATTAATCCACTCTTCCACTAGAACAGACCCAAGGGAATTAGCCCAGGCATAGGAAAGCCCAGCCTAGCGGAGAAAGCAAACTGCTTTATCAGATCTCCGTATGTTCACGTAGTTACCTGGGATTCAGGTAATGCCTAGGCTCTAGCAGGTAGCGCCATGGATGGCATCTCTGGCCAGATCAGCAGTGAGGTTGACAGATTATAACCAATTCCTTCCATGTCTACTCTCCTTATGCTCCTCTTTCCCCGCAGCCACTAAAGCAGGTTGCATCTTTTCTGCAAAGCAGATTGGGAAGGGTCAGCTGGAGTCTCATAAAAAAAATTTGTACAAAGCAGAAAAATAGGGAGGAGCAAGCAGTCTCCACTAAGTAATCTTTCGTGGTCTAAATACCCAGTCTTTTGAAATATATTTTTTTCTTTAAATCGTCCAGCAATCCATTTCCCAGCTGTTCTTTTGCCTTATTTGAACCTCACTCACCTCTGATCACAAAATCTATACAGTGGTGCCCCTTATCCTCGGGAGTATGTTCCAAGACCCCCCAGTGGAAGGGAAGGGAAAAACTATACCATAATAATGACAATGTTCCCTAAAAATTACATAAATTCAATGCAATTACCAATGAGTTTCTTAAAGAATTAAAGTAATATTTTAAAGTTCATATGAAACAATCAATATGTGATTGTTGCCAAGATATTTTGGTGGGAAAAAAGGATAGTGAAATTGTAGCTATAAAACATTTAAATTGTTAAACAACACTAATAAAATCAGTATAATGTTGGCATAGGAATGGCTAAATAGATAAATAAAACGGATTAGAAAATCCACAAACAGATCCAAGTACTATATATAACTTAAAATACAATAAAATGGCTAAATAGATAAATAAAACAGATTAGAAAATCCACAAAGAGATCCAAGTACTATATATAACTTAAAATACAATAAAATATACTTTAATCTGTGGGAAAAAAAGTTATTTGTATTATTATTTATACAAATGGAAGAAATTAAAGGCAGACATTCATTTCATATAAAAGTAAATTTCAGATGGGTTTAATAATCTAAACTGAAAAATAAAACTATAAAAAATATGTATAAAGTAGGAGATTACACTATAAATCCTCAAGGTGGGAAAATTCGTAAGCAGTAAAGCAAACCCAGAAGCCATAAAGAAGATAACTAAAATGTTTTTTTAATAGTAAAACAAAAAGAATTCTGCTTGGTATAAAACACCATAAATAAAGTCAAGAAACAAACTATTCTAGAAGAAAATATGTACAAAACCATTAGAACAAATAGTTACAGTCCTAAAATACAAAATGCTTCTACTGATTAATAGGTAAAACAACAAATCCTGCCATAGAAAAACTGGCAAAGGAAATATAAAGGCAAGTTTAAAAAGAAGAATGCAATTCACCAAGCCAAATGTGCTCCACCTCACAATAATAAGAAAAGAGAAAAGTGAAATAACCAGATACCATTTTGACCCATTACTGATGCAAATATTTAAGACTGGCATTTCCAGTGCTAATGTAGGCACAGAGCCCAGGCAATCCCGTGCACTCGTGATGGGAGTTTGAATTGCTTCTTTTGGGAAAGTATCTGGCAGTTTCTGTTAAAATGTTAGATGTGCATAACCTTTGACTCAGCAATTCTACTTCTAGAACTGATCCTTTTGAAACAAAATCACAAACATGAAAAGATATATAGATATAGATACAGATATGTGGGAGTGTTTACTGCAGCCTTGTTTGTAACACCAAATTAACTGGAAACGATCTGATAACTCTCAATAAAGGAACGGTTAAGTGTATTACGGTCCTTCCACATGACACAGGATTCTGCAGTTAATAAAGAGGAGTTAGAGTTTTTGTTCTGACCTGAAAATCTAAGAGATATTAAGTGAAAAAATGCAAGTTGTAGGTCAACATGCACAATATGATCCTACTGTGATACAAGGAAAACCTCTATAAATGTGTATATACTCGTATACATATTCTTATATATATATATGCGTATATATTCATGTACACACACACACACACACACACACACGCGCGCTAGAAAAAAAATATGGAGGAATACCAGGATACCCACCAAATATTAATATTGGTTTTTTCAGGGAGATAGAATTAGAGGTAGAAGGGGAAACTAACCATTATTTCTTCATATGTCTTTGTATTGTTTGAGTGTTTACAATAAACATTAATTTTAAAACTTAAAAGGCATATTTTGAAAGTCACAGCTGATCCTGTCATTTTACTTATACTTTAATATGTTTATTCAACAAACAGTTATCATGCCCAAGCTTAAAACTAAAATTATGTAATTGCTTAAAAGGAAAATTCAGAATAATCCCAACAGGTTAAAATCATTTAGCTCTTTGGGATATATTTTTGCAACAATGAAATCATGCAACTACTGTTCTACTTAATAATTAGACTTAAAAATGTTACTGAAGTACTTTTATGGTTAGAAAACAAATTGGTAGCACAGTTCCTGTAATAAAAGATATTGTTATCATTTATTCTATGCTCTGTGACATAAAACCAAATATTGTATTCAAGTGTTTGACAAGATTCAGGACTTTTTCTTATAATATATACTCTACTTAGTTACTCTCTGGACCCCATTCGATGAGAAAATGAGAAGACCTACATCAAGAGAAGAATGTAAATCTAAATCTCATAACTGATTGTAAATTTGTTTCCTGTACTTTGGGTAGCTACTACATTAATCAGAAGCTCAGAAGCTCAACTCTTCAAGTTCTCCTAAGAGAAGTCACAAATAAATTGAAGATAATATAATGGTTGTGCCAAAAGTTGACTTGAGAGGCCCAATATGTATGAGTCTTTCTAAGGAATGCATTATCTAGCTATGCCTCTAGGTTCTCCAGGTTCTCTGTTTACTCTCTGTTTATATTAATTCCTCTGTTCCTTGACTTTTTTGGAAGGGAGGGGAGTCCTAAGGGACCTCAGAGACAAATGCAATATCCAATTGTAGTGACTAAGTTATCCTAGGTTCCTGATATGTCTACATATTCTACTTTAATTGATATTTGATCGGTCTCTTTACATTTTTTCTTTCAAGTTTTCTCTTTTTCAAGTGTTCTGGCTTGTTGTTATTATTTTAAAGTATAATATACATCCTAAAATGTATTTATGATTTTTCTCATAAATACTAAAAGTGCAAATTAAGACACTTCTTTGATACAAGTAAAGAATAACTAGATATATCAACACTTATTCATAATGGTGCATTTATGCTATTTGGGGAAGATTATTTCCAATTTTCCTCTGACTATGAAAACACAGATATTTTTGTGACAGTTCCACAATAGGGGTTATATAGTCTGAATGTTTGTGACCTCCCAAAATTCACATGTTGGTATTTTAACCCCTAAGGTGATGGTATTAAGAGGTAGGGACTTTGTAGATGACCAGGTCATGAGGGCAGAGCCCTTGTAAGTGGGAGTAGTACCTTTCTGAATGAGACCCCAGAGAGCTAGCTCACCCCTTTTGCCATGTGAAGACACAGGGAGAAGTCAGCAGTCTGAAAACTGGAAAAGGACCTTCACCAGAACCCGACTGTGTTGACACACTGATCTTGGACTTCCAGCCTCCAGACTGTGAGAAATAAATTTTTGTTGTTCATAGCTACCTCATCTTGTTTTTGTTATAGCAGCCCAAATGGACTCAAACAAGGGAGGAAGACATATTTACTTGACTGGTTCCCCCAATACATTAAGTTTTCTAATGACTTGTCCTCAAGATAAGTCATTAGTATTCAAAATCTGACAGAGCTGAGAATTTCCAGAGAAAGTTTTTCTTTGGCTGCATTACTGTATTTAAGAATTCTCTCCTTTTTCCCCAAAAGAACTTTGATTGTTGAGAACAGTAAAATGATGGTAGAAAAGCACATATTTCTACCATCATTTTACTGTTCTCTCCTCTCAGTTTTCTGAGCTACTTAAAGTTGTAATAAAACTAGTTTTGTTATAGAATATCTGATTCTGAGTACTGACTTATGGAATTTATTTTCAATATAAGTGTAAACCTCTACTCCATAAGATATGATGTCAAAATAAGCCTAGGGCAGAATCAGAAAGATTTATAAGGATTATAATTCCTTGTATTTTCATGGTTCTTTGGAGTTGGGAAATGGCAAAGATCATGAGCACGGACCCATGGTTCAATTAAAACAAAGCTGCTGCTTTTTAAAAGTTATATTAAAAGTAAGGGAATAGCACAAGGGTAAATATGACCGCCTCTCTTGAGGTGCTATGGGGTGCTTCCCATAGACACAAAGCCAACCCAGATTCAAGGGGTGGAGAATGTACTTCACCTCTGGAAGAACATATTCTACTGTCTATGTTCTGGTCACAATTATTTACACTCCTTGCATGTGCAAAATGTATTCACCCCCTCTCAAGACCCCAAAAAGTCTCTTCCAATCACAGCATCTGGATCACAATCCAATATCTATTAAGAGAATGTGTATCCATATTTAATTCAATACCCACCCATGCACCATGAGACCAGCATCTTTAAGAATAAGCCAAAGGAACGTCAGCCCCATAGGTAACCAACCTCCTAGACTCCATTACCTCACTCTTCCTTTGTACCACTTCTTCCCAAGTTGTCACTGTGGTTCTCTGACTACTGACTTTTGCTTTGCCTCTCGTTTTTAGCCCCTCCTATGAGCAGATAACAATTTGTCTGGCATAACCCTAAAAATCTTCTCCTCAGAAATGTATTACCGTCTCTGGAGCCGTCCTGCTTCCCTATGTCTGGGTAACCCATCCCAACTACCCACATGTAGCTGGGGGAGGGGGGGGGGTGGTGTGGAAATCAGACATACAAAAGGATTAAATTAATCTTTTGAAATATTTATAAGTTGCTTGGAAAATCAAAGCAATTGAATTGTATTTATAACTTCAGTAATGACTGGGAGTTTAACACTTCACAGCTTCACTCACCTGTCTATAAAATAGAATAAACAATTTGGCTAGAACAGCAGCTTGCCTCCCTCTTACCTATTTACAATTTGTTACTGGGAAGATTTCCAAAGATGTTGCTATATATTTTATCTTTCCATCCCATGAAAAAACTATACTGCTTTAAAGTTATCAGACATTTTAATTGGCAAGTTTAAGTATATAGGTAATCATCTTCAGAACTACACCTCAAAATGGTTTGATCAAGAACCACTTTTATTAAATTTGACAGAACTCACTTACAATTAGCTTTCTAGGGAATAACTTCTGTTTAAAAAATTGCTGTGTTCCATTTTGCGCTCTTATTATAACCTTGGCCCTGATTCATTATGATAAATAAAACTAAAAATGGCTATACTTCTTTTTTCAAACAGACTTCTACAACGTTCATGTCATATACCCAAAGCAAGCTGAATGGAGTAACTGAACCATCACTGTGATTGTGATTTTTGGGTTTTTTTTTTGTTGTTCTTATTTTTGCTAAAAACAGAATCACAGCAAATAAATGAATTTCATTCCTTTGGTGTACTTCCTTAGTCTCCATTCTCCGTGAGATCTGCCTAAAAATAAAACACCAAGCAATATATTTTACCACCGGAGCTATGTGTTTGGAAATAGCATTTGTTAATTTCTGTGCCTAAAATAGTTTTAAATGTGTGACATCCAGTATCCCTGCCTATTTGCAATTTCACTTTGATGTCCTCTAAAATGACTATAAATTTTCATACTTGAACACTTGTATCTTTAGGCATCACTTAACCTCCACCTGTGTATTCTTATACCTGTTTATGCAGAGTAACGATTCAGACCATCATATTTATTTTCAAAATACACATTTTGGTCATATTCTAAACATCCCACTAAGCCAAACATACTTGATTAACTTATTCAAAAAGAATTTACCCACCATGTGCAAGGGATACAGCAATGATAAGACAAAGACCTTGCCCTCACTGAACTTCCGTCCTGGCACACAGAGAAAGTTGGTAAACAAATAAGCAAGTAAGTGTGGACGGTACTAAATGGAGATTAGTGCTATGAGGAAATAATAAAGCAGGATGAAGGGAGAGTGAGCGCCCAATCGGGGGAGGGGGAGAGGAGGTTACTATTTTGTGTAGCAGCAGAATGCACTCGACATAGATCAGGCGAGAATGTCTTCCCACCTCTTGAATATGTTTCTAACTCTGGCTGAGCTCTCTCGCCCCCTCCAAGATCATGTGGCAGATCAGTGTCCCCTTCGTCTCACGGTAGTGATCGCAGAAACTGCACTTACCCTACATGAGAATAATGTCAGTTGACATCAAAACGAAATTGTTAGTGTCTTATACTTGACTTGGAGACATTTCAATTAATACAAGTTATACTTTAAGTCATTCCATTAATTCGTAGCCAAAACCTGTTACTTCACATCCATTTCCATCCTTTCCACAACGTCCGTCAGCATGGCTTTAGCC
The DNA here is from genome assembly GCF_036562045.2 of Rhinolophus sinicus. Taxonomy (NCBI): domain Eukaryota; kingdom Metazoa; phylum Chordata; class Mammalia; order Chiroptera; family Rhinolophidae; genus Rhinolophus; species Rhinolophus sinicus. Next base: position 119,428,872 of record NC_133757.1, read on the forward strand.
ATTTAAACTCCTATCTGTGTTTCTGAAACGTGGTTCTTTTCAGACCACCACCTTAATGAAGTTTTTCAGTTGATTGCCTCCTGTGCAGCTGCTTTGAACTTCATGGAGATTTGGTCGTCTGATCTCTGCTTCTTACCCACAGGGACTGAAATTGTAATTCTACTTATCCTTATCACCCACCTTGAGAAGTTATAGTTTCTTCATCTGATTTTCTATTTCTAATCCTAAATCTTGAGGCTTTCATGAATATTAATCAGTGTGCAACACTATGGAAAACATGAGGATTGTACAGAATGATTGAATTACATTATTTAAATAAAAAAAGATTCAGTTAAGGTCTATGAAGGATAAATAATCCTAAACTGCTGCCATTCAGTTGAATTGAGAGTATGGCACTGTAGGTAAATACTGTTCGGGGAGTGGAAAGGCTTATGTGAATTGCTCCGGAAAACCAGTGAGGCTGCAGGCTCCTATGGTCACGCTCAGTCTGCTAGTTGCTGTTTTCCACTCTAATATGCCTGCAGATAAATACCTGGGAAGAAATGTCTACTTCTGGGCTTTTGCTGATCACAACCACAAATGTGATCAACTAGAACAGAGAAAATTAAAAAGTTTAAGGATTAAAGAGTTCGTTAATTTTAGGGAGAATGAATATTGTGAATACCTAAAAACTTTTCTTAATGGAAAATGGCTTCTGAGTTAGAGAAGCATTAGAATGAAATTACTTTTCCCTCCGACTCTGCTTTCTCATTGTATGATAAATGATAGTCAGGTTTGCTTCACTGGCCAATTTCCATATTTTTGAGATATTTTTCTGGTGGTCATTGTTATACAAAATCAGCTTATGATTTAAACTGCCTATTCACTTCTCTCTCTCTCTCTCTCTCCCATGCAATATAGAATTTTCAAAAATTATACTGCAACTTGAAACATGGGTATTCATTACCATATTAGTATTAAAAAGACAACATAGAAATGTGTTGGCCAAACTATCAGAGAAATATGAAAGATTAGCAGTTGACAGGCAATAAATTAGTTGCTTAGGTATATTTATTCAGATAAAAAAAACAAAGGGTGGAGAACCAGTAGATTAAGTGAATTGGTATGTATATGATTAAATATTTTTCCCATGTCGTCAATAGTTTTCCCCTGCATAGACTGGTTTTAGGTTGAACCTGTTTAGATTTGTAATCTCTAGGAATGAATGACAAGTAAGGACAGCGATTTTACCAAACCTCTAAATTAAAAAAGAAGCCATTGTGCTGGGGTACAATTTATTTCTTCAGAGAAGACTTTCTAAAATGTGAGTGAAATAAAAGAATTTAAAAAGAAAACAAGGAAAAAATTTAAAAATAAAAATAAAAAGTGAAGTGAAGGGGTTGCTGATTTTCATTGGAGAAAATTTTATTACGGAAAACATCACATTCTCTACTTGAGTTTAATATTACACTAAATGGTAATAATGCAGTAAATTCTCCATGCATCTCAGCCTATACAACAATTGCTCTACACTGCTGGGAATATCCATTCCTTGGCTGGCTTTTTGATGCTTTGGGACCAGTAAAAAAGATATATGCACATCTTCACTCTTGTTCCTGGTAAATTTACTGGTTTTTATGAAACCCAAAGTATTTGCTGCTGAGGCACTTATAGAAACAGAGTCAGACGCATTGTAAAGTGTTTTGAGATCTTTTATTCATTCATTTATTTAGCACACTTACAATGTGTAAAGTACAACCTAAATACTGATAGGGCGTGGGAAGATGTGCTGTTGTTTAAGATTGCTCTGAAAAAAAGGAACCCTCATGCACTGTTGGTGGGACTGTAAATTGGTGCAGCCATTACGGAAAACAGTATGGGGGTTCCTCAAAAACTTAAGAATAGAACAACCATGTGACCCAGTAATCCCTCTTCTGGGTATCTACCAAAAATTTTGAAAACATTTATTCATAAAGATATATGCACGCTTATGTTCATTGCAGCATTATGCATGGTGGCCAAGACATGGAAACAATCCAAGCGTCCTTCTATGGATGATTAGATAAAGAAGATGTGGTACATATGCACAATGGAATATTACTCAGCCATAAGAAAGGATGAAATACTGCCATTTGAAACAACATGAATAGATCTTGAAAGTATCATGCTAAGTGAAATAAGTCATACAGAAAAGGACAAGAACCATATGATTTCACTCAAGAGTGGGACGTAAAACAGAAAGCAACAAACAAACTCATAGACACAGACAACAGTATGGTGTTTATCAGAGGAAAAGGAGAGTGGGGGAGGGATGAAGAAGTTAAAGGGGTCAAATGTATGATGACAGAAGGAGACTAAACGTTGGGTGGTGAGCACACAATGCATCATACAGATGACGTATTATAGAATTGTACACTTGAAACTTACATAATGTTATTAACCAATGTCATCCCAATAAATTTAACTAAAAATAAAAGATTGCTCTGTTCCTCTCAGAAACCAAGTTTCAGGAAGAGGAAACGTACGCATAGACTTTGCAGGCATATTGTAAACCATGTCAGCCACTCCTGCAGCTTTGCATGCCATGGCCTACAATGATTCCCAGGCACGTCATGGCATCCATTTACCTGAAGCATGGCTTCTGCATGCTAACATGTACACTTCATCCTGGAAGAAACATATACGACCTTATTTAAAATAGCCGAGGGTTTTAGGATGACATTTAGACAATAATTGTCAAAAATGTTAATATTAATATTTGTCTCACTCTTCTTATTCATATGTATTCCTTTAGGACCTAGAATCTTTCATGCACAGAAATTATGACACCTCTTGAGATTCCTGAATGTATAGCCTTAAAAAGTGCAACTTCCAAAAGTTTTAAATTTAAAATCAAGGTGTACCTAAACCACTAGGGAAATCTGGCTCAATTTGTATTATCATTTTTCACCATACAATTTTATGCTTGGTCTCTCTTGAAATTTTTTTCTGAAATATAGGCAAAGTTTCTGTCATTAGGGGGCTACTGTTGTGTGAAGTCAGGAAGTGCATTTCAAACTTTAAAATATGCATTGAAGGAATTTATGTGCAGTCAGTAATTGTAGTGTGCCATGAACCCTGGCCTACCAGGCTTCAGGACAATGCTGTAGTGCTATTTATAATATCTACTTACTATAACAACTTTATGTAAACATGATCTCAAGTGAGCATTTCATAATGACTTCTGCTATCAATACTCAGTCTACTTAGTTACCAGAAACTGTCAATACACCCTTCACCCCACAGGTTCTTAAGTGACAGGTTCCACCTCTCCAGCTTGTTATTTATTTGTTAGCTTTATTGATTTAAATTTTTTCTCTGCTTCTACTTCCATGTCTAGAGGAGAATGATACTAGCACAGACTTCGTGACACAGATACAATGAACAGCTTAAAGTGATCACTATTGAGTCACTGTAAGGTCAGGGGAAAATGGAGGGATACGAGTATCTCGAGACATGTTTACCACTATTCTTAATCTATACCAAACCGATTGCCATGAATAGGATTTTCAAATTCAGCTAATATTTCCGTTTCCGATGATAAAAAAGCCAATCCTGTCATTTAACAAACATTTCTTAGTACCTGCTATGTGCCTGCCATGGTGTTAAGTATCAGGGATAGAAAGGTGAGTGAGACATGGTCTTTCTTCACAGTCTAGTGGGGGGAAGAGAAATTTTTAAAATAATCACATGCAGCTTTTTTCAGTCTGCTCGCGGCATGCCTCCTGCTGCTCCTGCCGCTTCCCTGAGTCCCTGCCGCACAGTCCCCGTGCGAGCCACCGATATTTGGCATTCTTACAACATGGCAGACATCGACCACAAAGAACAGTCTGAACTTGATCAAGATTTGGATGATGTTGAAGAAGTAGAAGAAGAAACTAATGAAGAAACAACAATCAAAGTGCATCAGCTCACTGTTCAGACAATGCAAAATCCTCAGATTCTTGCAGCGCTTCAAGAAAGACTTGATGGTCTGGTAGAAACACCAACAGGATACATTGAAAGCTTGCCTGGGTGGTGAAAAGATGAGTGAATGCTCTCAAACACCTTCAAGTTAAATGTACACAGATAGCGTCTAAGTTCTATGAGGAAGTTCACGATCTTGAAAGAAAGTATGCTGTTCTCTATCAGCCTTTATTTGATAAGCAATTTGAGATCACTGATGCAATTTATGAACCTACAGAAGAAGAATGTCAATGGAAACGAGATGAGGAAGATGAAATTTCAGAGGAGCTGAAAGAAAAGGCCAAGATTGAAGATGAGAAAAAGGATAAAGAAAAACAAGACCCCAAGAGAATTCCTGAATTTTGGTAGACTGTTTTTAAGAATGTTGACTTGTGGGTGGCCGGTCAGTGGTTGGAGTGCAGTCTTCATAACATCAAGGTCTCCAGTGCAATTCCCACATGGGCCAGTGAGCTACGCTCTCCACAACTAGACTGAAAACGACGACTTGACATGAGGCTGATGGGTCCTGGAAAAATACACTGTTCCCCAATATTTCCCAATTAAAAAAAAAAAAAAATGTTGACTTGCTGAGTGATATGGTTCAGGAACATGACAAAACTATACTGAAAGCACTGAAAGGTACTAAAGTGAAGTTCTCAGATGCTGCCCAGCCTATGAGTTTTGTCTTGGAATTTCACTTAGAACCCAGTGAATAGTTCACAAATGAGGTGCTGACAAAGACATATAGGATGAGGTCAGAACCAGATGATTCTGCTCCCTTTCCTTTCATTGGACAAGAAATTATGGGTTTTACAGAATACCAGATAGATTGGGAAAAAGGGAAGAATGTCACTTTAAAAACCATTAAAAACAGAAACATAATGGACGTAGAACAGTTCGTACTGTGACCTAAACAGTTTCCAATGACTCTTTAATTTTATTTAATTTATTTATTTATTTATTTATTGCCCCTCCTGAAGTTCCTGAGAGATCTGGGCAATAATGCTGAACCTATCCTTACTGCAGACTTTGAAATTGGTCACTTTTGACATGAGCGTATAATCCCAAGGTCAGTGTTACAATTTACTGGAGAACATATTGAAGATGATGATGATTATGATAAAGAAGGTGAAGAATCGGATGAGGGTTATCAGCTCTTTGAAGAAGTCAAAAGCTGCAGTAAATCTTTTTCAATAAAAGCTGTCTGGGTGTCAAAAAAAAATCACACTGCAGTGTAGTGAGTACTAATGTAGAAATGTGGATGTTTTAGGTTTTGATATTTTTTGTTGTTGTTTTTGATATATAACAACAACTTCCTCCTAAAGAGAGCCTATAAAATGAAACTCCTTGATGAGATTTGGTAGATAAGTTTAAATAGAACCTCAAGAGTTAAACTGTTTTGCATAATAGAGAAGAAGAATTTGACAATTTAGCAGAAACATCTAGGACAGCAGTGTCCAGTAGAGATATAATGTGAGCTACATATATAATTTTTGTGTGTCTTGTAGTCACATTTTTTAAAAGCAAAACAAAAAAGGTGAAATTAATTTTAATAGTATATTTAATGCAATATATCCAAAACACTGTCATTTCAACACATCGATATTTGGGGGAAAAAATATATTGCTGAGCTATTTCGTGTTCTTTTTTCGAAGTGTTCAGAATCTGGTGTGCATTTCACCCTTACAGCACATCTGATCTCAAAGTAGCTGCACTTCAAGTGCTCAAAAGCCAACACAGGTTACCAGTGGCTAATGCATTGGACAGCACACATCCAGTAGGTGAGAAAAGGGGGAGTAACCCATGAGACTGGAGAAGCCTGTGTGCCGTGTAATATGATCTCTCCCTATAAGCCCCATAATCTTCAGTTAAGGCTACCATCCTCACAAATACCTGATGTAAGGGATTTGTGTTGCAGAAAATGATGCAGCTAAATTTCATGTGGTGTGGGTCAAATGTGCAGCAGCATATTTAAGGGCAAGAAGGCACGAAAGGATGTGAATAAGTAGCTGAAGAGGTCTAGGAGTTGTTATTAGGAGATAAATCCAGACAGATGTGCTGGGCTGACAATGGAAAGGACTCTGAGTGCTATGTGAAGGGCTTTGGCTTTATGTTGAACACAGTAGGGAACTAGGGAGTGTATTTATGCCTGAAAAGATATGAACAGACTTCTGTATATCTTCATTTGGATGTCACACAGGCATTCAAACTCAATATAATCAAAATTTCACTCATCGTTGAACCATTCCTTCAAACCTGTAATTTCTCTGTTTCTTAATTCTTCCTACTCTTATCCTCCCAAATCTACTTCCTAATATCCTACAAGGCTAACTACTTTTCTTACTCTTCACTTCCCTAACTCTATTTCAAGCCATCACCATGTCCCAACGGGATTATTACCACTGGTCTTTGCCTTCAAACTGGATCATTTTCAATCCATCCCCACAGGGAGATAATATGCAGCATAAATCATATAGTTTCCTGTATGTCTCCTTCTTTTCTTAGAAGAAATCCCCAGTCTCCTAAACTTAGTTTAGAAGGCACTGAGTCATCTGGCTCTTGATTACTTCTCCAGCTTTACTGCAACCCATTTTCTTCCCACTCTCCAGTCACTGAACTTCTTTCAGTCCATCAAATGTGCCCACCACTTGGCTTTTGCCAAGGGCTGTGTCTTCTGTATGAAACATACTTCCTAATTCTGTGGTCTTTATATGCATGACCTTCTGGAAATCTTTTCAATTGTCCCCAAGTATAAGTTAGATTACCCTTTTATATGGCTCTCTAGTACCCTGTATTTCTCCTATCATAAGACTTTGTATGCGCTTTTGTTATTTCCCATTAATGTGATAGGTTCCCAATAAATTTATTTCTCCACCAACATGAAGAAAAATCATGTCTTTTCCCAATGGTAGCTCCAGGACATACCATAGCTCAGATCTAAGTACTCAATCAGTGTTTGCTGAATGATTAATTTATATCAGCAGATTGGAGGTTGGAGAGATAAGGGGGAGGTATCAAGTTAGATTACTGTGGTAGGCTGCATAGTAGATATTGAAAACCTGAAATAATGCAGGAGGACTCATAATGTGTGGGGGATGAGTGAAGTATAGTAAGAGATATATAGAAAGTAAATTTGGCAGGACTTAGTAACTTACTGGATGTAGGAGGTAAGGAAGAAGAGTTAAAAATGATTTCCAATTTTAAATCTTAGATGGTTAGTGACACCAGTAAAAGACAAAACACAAAACAGTCGCAAGCTTGTGCATAGGTAACGTACAATAAGGCTGCAAAGGAATAATGAGGTTGATTCTGAAAATATTTTAAGGGAAATGTAGGAACTCCAACTACTGACTGAGAACCTCCTACTGGAAATAAAGATCTGAAAATGCAGGGGAAAAAGTAGGAAATAGAGATACAAAGTTGAAAGTCATTAGTCTATTGATGATCGTTGAAGTCAGAAGAATGGATAAAATTGAGAAGCAAGAGTATGTAGCATGAAAAGGAAAGACAATGAGGATAGTACCTGAAGGGCATCAATTCTAAGGATTAGGCTAAAACATAGAAGCCGTAGTATTTCTTCCAAAAACAGTAGATTGAACACATTCATCTACTTTCAGTCTATTCATAAACCTGCACTAATATTATAATACAGATATTTTTACTTAAAAGTATAACTCATCAAGACAGGCAGAACAAGAATGCGACAAGAAGAAGAAAAAAACATATAATTTGGAAGATGAAAATATTTAGACATATGGTAAATAATTTACAAGCTGGAGGGAAAAAAAACAAAAACACTGTTATCTTACTCCATATTGATGGTGGCCAAGAAGCAAGCCAATTTATGTAACATCATCCCAAAAGGCTTAGTAAGAACTGGCAGTACTATATACTTCAGAAACCTGGGGTAAAGTTCTACCCACATGTTCAGTGCTTCCATTTCATTTTTCAGTTATCAACTCTTAAGTATGAGCAGACAACCAAGTATTACAAAACAACAAAAGAGAGTTGCTACTATGAAATACAAAAATCAAAACAGACAGTCAAATGAAAGTTGAAGGAGACTTATTTTGCAGGGAGAATAAAATTCCAAAGAAAATTGCTATACCCTTAGGGATAAAAGAAATAAAATACTGCAACCATGAACAAGAACAAGGCACCATTTTTAAAAAAATCATATAAAGAAAGAACATTCTGAGAACAAAAAGAGGGATAAAGTCCTGGAAAATTAGAACTGTACAGTAGAAATGAAAAATTCAGGAAGATAAGTTTGAAGAGAAATCTAGGAAATGTTCTAGAAAGTTGGACAAAAAGAGAAAGAGATTAAACAAATATAAGAAAATTTCTGCGATCATCAAGAAGTTATAATAAAATAGGAGCTTCATAAAGAACAGAGAATAAAGGAGAAAACCATTTATATTATTTTCCTATGGCTGCTATAACAAAATACCACAAACTTGAAACAACACAAATATATTGCCATATAGTTCTGAAACCAGAATACTAAAATGTCAGTCTCACTGGGCTAACACTAAGGTGTTGGCAGGGCTGGTTCCTTCCAGATATGCTATGAAAGAATCCATTTCTTTGCCTTTTCCAGCTTGTAGTAACCATACCTATTCCTCGGCATGTGGTTCCCTTCCGCTATCCTCAAAGTACATTATGCCAATCTCTGCTTCTGTCCTCGCATGGCCTTCTCTCTCACTCTGACTTCTTCTATAGAAGAACCATTACATCAGGCCTACCCAGATAATCCAGGATAATCTTCCTATGTCAATTTAACTTGATAACATCTGCAAAGTCCTTTTTGCCATACGGGGTAACATCCACAGATTCCAGAAGTTAGGATATGGACATCTTGGGAGGCAGGGGGCAAGGAGAGCATTATTCTGCCTAGTGCACCATTGATGAAAGAATTCATGAAAATTTCCTGCAACTGAAAGATCTGCATTAGGAGATTAAAAATATCCCTTACTTCCCAGCCCAGTAATTAAAACAGAGATGCAATAAAACACAGTGTAGTGAAATTTTACAAAATCAGAAACATGAAGATCCTATAGGTGACAGTACAAACCATAAAGATGTAATGCTTCTCAAGAACACACTAAATATAGAAAACAGTGGAAGAAAATCATTTCCAACCTTCTAGTCCACAACAAACTAAACTATTATTCAAGTGTCAAATTGGTGTAAACCTGATACCGAAACCTGACAAAGATACTACAAGAAATGCAAAATACAGGCCAATATTTCACACAGATCAAAAAATTCTAAATGAAATATTAGTAAATCAAATCCAGCAGCATATTAACAGGATAAGATGTCAGCACCTAGAAGAGTTAATCCCAGAATGCAAGGTTGGTTTAACCTTTGAGACACAATCAATGTAAACTACCGCATCAACAGAATAAAGGAAAAAAAACAATATAAATATATCAATAGACTAAGGAAAAGCAACTGATAAAATTCAACATCTATGCATGATTAAAAACTCTCAGCAAACAAGCAATGCAGGAGAACCTTCTCAGTCTTATAAAGGGCATCAAAGAAAAACTTATAGGCAATATTATACTTAATGGTGAAGTAATGAACACATTTCCCCTGAGAAAAGTAGAGTAAGAGGAGCAAGAAGACTGTCCACATCACTGCTCTATTCAGCATTGTTGAGAAAGTCCAAGCTACTACTATTAATATAACACTAGGGAAACATATTAAATGTGTAAACATTAGAATGGAAAAAGCTGCATTATTCATAGATAATATTTTTATACATCTAGAAAATCCAAAATAATCTACAAACTATTTCAATTATTATTATTATAAACACATTGAGCAAGGTCACTGGAGACAAGTTCAACATACAAGTACAAAAATTCATTGCATTTTATTTACTAGCAACAAACAATTGGCAAATGAAATTTTTTAAATACCATTTCAAAAGCATCAAAGAAATAAAATATCTGTGAGTAAATCCAATAGAAGTTGTACAAAATCTTTGTATTAAAAGCTATAAACACTGATGGGGGAAACTAAAAAAAATCTAAATTAGTGGAATAACATATTTGTGGATTAGAAGAATCGATAGTGTTAAAATGTCAAATCTTGCCTAAAATCACCTATAGATTTGAATCAATCCCAATTACCAACCCTGGCTTTTTATATTTTGGTTTTGTTTTTGTTTGGTTTTTTATAGACATTGACAAGCTGATTACAAAATGTATATGAAGATGCAGAGCAGCTTGAATAGCCAAGACTTTGAAGAACCTTGAGGAAGAATTAAGGTAGAGGACTTATACTTCCAACTATCAAAATATAGTATATATCTACAGCAATCAAGGTTATGTTAATGGTCCAAAGATAGGTAAACATATCAACGGAACAGAACAGAATTCAGAAAGAGACCCAAACATATACAGTCGCCTGATCTACTCAAAGATGTCACTGCAATTCAATGGGGCACACAATGTTTTTCTCAATAAAGGATACAGCAGATTGGATATCCAAATGGGGGAAAAACTAGCTTTGGTCCATACTTTACATCACATTCAAAACATTAATTTTAAGTAGATCATAAACCTAAATGTTAAAATTTTTTTCTGAAAATCTCTAGAAGTAAATATAAAACAGTATTTTGTGATCTACTCATACATTGTAATATTAAGTAGGAAAAAAAGAAAAACTATTGGTAAACACAATAATATGGATGAATCTCAAAAACATATGAAGAAAACATAAATGCAAAAAGGCACATACTATGTGATACCATTTTTATGAGGTTCAAAAAGGCAAAATTAATACATGTTATAGTAATCAGACTAATGGTAATCTCTGAAAGTGGGGGTATTGTCTACCATTGGGGCACTCAGAAACCTTTCTGACTGATGGAAATGTTGTATGTTTTCATTTGGGTGGTGTACACAGGTATATATATATATATAATTTATATATGTAAAAAGCCATCAAACTGTGCCTCTAAGACTTGTGCAATTTACTCTATGTAAATTTTACCTCAATAAAATGTAAAAGGCTTAATTGATATTTCAGGGTAGAATATAAACATTTTTAGACATGCAAAGTCACAAACTATGCTTTCTGTGAAGCTATTCGAGGCTGTATTCTAGAAAATGAGAGAGTAAACCAACAATGAGGAAGTCCTGGGATAGAAAAAAAATAGCATATCAAACCAGAGAGAAGGTGAAGGGATCCCAGCATGATGATAAATCAATCCCAGAATGTCCCAGGGAAAACAGCCCAGACGGCATGGAGCAAGCTCTGGGACAAATTACTCCAAAACAAAACAATAATTTAGTAGAATGCCTCATACATTTGCACATCTAGAAAGGAGATGTAGGCAATTAGGTTTCATTAGTGAAAGGTATATAAAAAGCAAGAACAATAAATAAGGTGACCATTTTTTTCCCTAAGGAAATCATAAATTGTGTAAGGAAATCAACATAAACATAGTTTACTTCCTAACTTGGCTCTTTGAACAGCAGTTACATGGTTATAATCATGCGATCACTAAATAGCTACTATCCAACTATAACATAAATATGAAAGGGCTTAAACAATCAGCTAAGAGGTGAAAAGGTTCCCTCCAAGGTGAAGGGAATAGTGGAGAGCACGTCTGGAGACTGCTGTTTCTGTAGTAAACCTGGCAGCATATTTCAACCCCTTAAGTGATGTGCATGCACAATTTTTATTTAAATAAAATATTCAAAAATTTTCAGAAACAGGACGGGAGGGATGCAAAAGAGATTAAGAGGTGATCAGTCAGGAAACGAACTTTAGAAGGACTAATGATTGGACTGAGTGATAGATTGCTGCTGATCACAGTCTAGACGGACTAGTTCAAGGTTTTCAAATTAAGTTTTCAATGCTGTACCCTTGCGTTTCAACCCTACCATTTTTCAGAGCAAGACAACCTTTCTTTTTGAAACTCCTTTTTTTAATGCAAAATGTCTTAAATAATTTGTGACGCATTCATTCTGTCAGCATGTTATGCTGGCAGGGAAAAGGAATTTCCTTTTCCTGTTACTGCTATCTCTCAACACCTTCAGCAGAGGATTTATTACTTATTAAAGCAGATGACATTCCCTAAGAGTCTTCAGGAATTATAAACAATTACAGGAAAGAGAACGGTTTCCAGTACCAAACAGGCAATAATGATGGAATCCACTACTGAATATGCCAGCAAGACCAGAGAGTTGAGAGAGCAAGCACAGTGTTTTAACCTTTATTCTAGCTGATAGAAGATGATGCAGTATTCTATTATCCTCAGTGACAAGTGATTTATTGGGATACTTTCTTTTCTTCCAAACTGTTTTAAACCACGGTTTTTTTGTCCAATTGCACTGATTTTTCATCTTAGTGCATGTATGGGACTGTAAATATTTGCACAGTCACTTAAAAAAGAAAACACAACGACATTCTCAGCTCTGGCGATTCTCACTTTAATGCTACACCACAAATGGAGTTTCCCTTGTTGCATGACAAAACAGCCTTATTTAGGCAGACTTTCCTTAGTAGCCTTGTCTAAAACTAACCAAAAGCTTAGGAAATTCCTACTAACATTTCCCCAAAAATCTGCTTTCTAAAATCTTGTTTTAGAAAAACACCATAGTTTAGGGAGCCAGATATTCTTACTAAACAAGAAAATTACTTTAAACAGACACTGAAGGATGCAGAATGCATATTAAAGGCTGATGGTGAGACTGGAGTGATTATGTATGTGCCATTTTTCAGGTCCGAAATCCTGGTTTATGTTTTCCTGGCCCTCAAGGGAGATGAGATTGTCAGTCTTTTGGTAATCGATCAGAAAACCATCAGAAAAGAGGTTTTGCTGTGGTTCTGAAATAAGAACAAAATATTTAAGAACCTTTCCTCCTAAGGCTCTTCTCCAATGAAGAGAAAGACCTGTACTTCAGATCCCTGATAGAGTGGCAGCTTGTATTTGGTTTTCAGGTAGGGAGTTGGTGGGGAGTACTAGAATGCTAAATCAAATGGTGCTTTGCAACACTGATCTTTTTGACAAATTGCCCAGATTTCATGGTTAATGAGCCATTGTTATCTGTGTTCTGTAGATGTACAAAATTAAAGTTCCAAACGACTAAAGACTACCACTCTAGTGCATTTTCCATTATTGATTGCCTTTTATAATTTTCTTACATACTCAAATTCAGAACTGTATATGCATGAAATGAGGAAAAAAATAAAGGAAGAATGTGATAACAATCAGTACGGTTTTCAGGTTGCTTTTTATTATTAAATATATAACCTAGAAAGTGGGAAGTATAAAGTATTGATATCGAAAGTTTAGATTAGGGAACAAAAGAATTGGATTCTGACATTTTACTGAGTAGTTTATTAACCTTTATGCATCAAGGGCTTTAATCATCTGTCAAAAAAATAAAATGAAAGAAGACATTGATTCTAAAATTCTAACTCAAAAAAAGGTCTTTGTTTTTTTCAAAATATCATAATTTCTATGATATTAATCTACAGTATCATCTGTTTAAAATATTCAATGATTTATCTATTTTTATAATTTCATGTTTATTTTTAATATTAGTCTTTTGATTTAGATAGATTTAAACATCACACACATAAAGGATATTGGGAAAATTTGTTGTGTGCAGGATGGTGTGAATAATATTTATTTGATATTAAAATTATGATATTAAGCTGTCATTAGTTGTTTTAATTGATATTATGAAATATTTCAGCCATATTAAAAAGCATAGATATAATAAACATCAACCACCTGGTGAAATAACTTTCCAGGCCCAAGACAGAGCTGCTCCTGCCCAGGGTGCCACAAACCGAAACTTAAGATAACTTTCTTATCCCTGTAAATGCTCCACTTGACCAAAAATACAGTATTTTCAGTCAGCCAACCACCAAATGCCAAGCCAGCTCTGCTCTATACCGTAATCCCCCCTTATTCCTGGGGGATGCATTCCAACACTCCCAGTGGATGCCTGAAGCCACAGTACGAAACCCCATATATGCTGTTTTTTTCCTACGAGACACACCAATGATAAAATTTAACAAAAATTCGGCACAGTAAAAGATTAACAACAGTAACTAATAATAAGATAGAACTATTATAACAATACACTGTAGTCAAAGTTATGTGCATGTGGCCTTTCTCTCTGTCTCTCTCAAAATATCGTATTGTACTTTACTTACCTTCTCACCTCAAGGAAGCACTTTCCGTCTTCTCTTTGGCTACCCAAATAGCCAGCATCACTACTCTTGCTCTGTGGGGCCATTGTTAAGTAAAATAAGGGTGATTTCCATACAAGCACTATGATGCCTCAATAGTTGATCTGAAAACCAAGATGGCTACTGAGTGACTAATGGGCAGGGAGCGTGTACAGCGTGGAGGGCGTGCAGCGTGGAGACGCTGGACAAAGGGATGAGTCACATCTCGGGCAGATGGAGAGAGCCAGGCGAGATTTCTTCACGCTACTCAGAACAGTGCACAATTTAAAACTTACAAATTGTTTATTTCTGGAATTTTCTATTTAATATTTTTGGACCTTGGTTGACCTGGCTAACTGAAACCACAGAAAGAAAAACCACGGATAAGGGAGAACCACTGGACTGATTTTTCTTGTTCCTTCTCATCCCAAACAAGGTTAACTATGTGACTCCCAGTCAATCAGATATTTTCTGCTTTTCTCTTCCTTGTTCTTTATTCTTTATCCTTCCTGCCTTCTGCTCTATTTTGCAGTTCTCCGAATGGAGAGACTGTCTGCTTCGTGAAATGCTAAAGTTTGTTTGTATTACCTAAATTGTCTTCTTTAATCATTTTTTAACACACCCAATTTAAGAAAAAATTCCATTCATCTCCCTCTGTGTCTCAAAGTAGCCATTATCCTAAATTTGGTGTTTATCATTTCCAATCATGTCCTTACAATTTTACTATATATACTCTGTATTTGTATACAATAAGTGTCATCTTGCATGTTTCTATTTTTTATAAAATAGTAGCATACTGTGTGTGTGTGTGTGTGTGTGTGTGTGTGTGTGTGTGTGTATGCAAGCTTATATTTTTGAGATTATCTACATTGATAATTTGGCTATATCTCATAATTTTAATTGTTGTATTCTAATGAATTAATGTGACTAAATTTCTTATTCATTCTCCTGTGGAGACATTTAAGTTGTTTCCAATTTTTAAAACAATGCCTGTATACACACACACATACACAAGGTGCCAAAAAATGTACACACATTTTAAGAAAGGAAAACTGAATTACAATTGTAATACTCAATATATACTTCCAACAAAGATGAATACAAGCCATATTTGACTTCTGCAATTACAAGAGGTGCTCAAAGTGGTTACCATCAGCATCCAGACACTTCTGATTACGGCGAACTACTGCTTGAGCAACATTGACTATATTGTCCACTTGTATACATTTTTTGGCACCCCCAGTATGTTTAATATGCATATATATAAAATAATATATATATGACAAAGTATATATATATATGACAAAGCATATATATATATATATATACGTGTGTGTATACATATATACATATATATATAAAACAATGCATATGTATACTCACATATGATATATGCACATATATCCTGTACATGTGTAAGGAAGTGTCCCTAGATTATATACGTAGGAATGGAATTATTGAGTTCTAACTTTATGTACATAACCTTTGAACTTCAAGTGTGGGTCTCCACTTGCTCTCCAATGTAGCTGTACTAATACATAGTCTGACCAATGGTGTTCACAGTGTCTTATGATGCACAGAATATTTTTTATTTAAATTGATCAATCTTTTATATGCTTTCTGGTTCTTATTTAAGAAATCTATCCATAACATAAGGTCAAAAATATTTTTTCTATATTTTCTTCTGAAACAAGCTTAACTGCATTTCCTGTTTGGGAGTTTAATCCATCTAGAATTGATTTTTGTTTATGTTAGAATCTATATATTCATTTTTGTTTCCAAGTGAGTAACCAATTCACTTAAAGTTTGAAGTTAATATGTATCTCTACCTTCCTTGCAAAAAACAAAAATAAAAAACAAAAATCCTATACACCATTAAAATGCTCTAAGTTCAAAGAAACCTGGCTTCTAGTTATTTATAGTTGTTTTAATCCAGTATTTCCAGAGCCAGTACCAGCTGAAATCATGTTTTAGATTAAATTCTCAGTGTATAAACCACCTAGATAGTGTCAAGTTAAGCTCCAAATGAATGTGAAGGTAGGCTCATATTTGTAAATTCTCAAGAGGAAAGTTCTGCTACCCCAACTCCCAGCTCAGGCTGAGACAGGTAAGCTGCTCAGCTGGCTTTCTCTGCCAGCGGGTATTTTTCCAGGTCACCCTTGACCTATCCACTGGTGTTGCAACTCTTTGACAGTTTTTCACATTATTTTCTATTTCACTTTCAACTCCCTGACTCCTATGGATCCACAGCGTCATGTTCTGTCCCCACAGGGCCATTGAATTCCAATACTTGATAACTGAGAAGTGGAACCTACCCCCACTTCCGACAGTTGCTGCCACCTAGCTTTTGTTTCCTCATCATTTATACCCTTTGGGATTTCCCAAATTCTCTCGTGAGCATTTAAATGAATAATTGCTATGTGTTATCTAGTATTTCTAGGTTCTTAAAAACTGAAGGCTGCTTGGGTTATCTAATCCCCCCTATCCAGAAAATGAAGCCCTTTAAGTTATTTTAATGAAAGTCAATATTGGACATTATGTTTAATATTCAGTTCAATGGTGGAGAAGATAATTTTAGGATTACTAAAAATGAAATCAAAACTGTCATATATGATTCAGTAAGAAATCTTTATATTAATGTCACATTCAAAATGGTTTTTGCTCTTTCTCAGCTCTTTTTGCAGCTCTTTCTTTCAGAGGCCAAAGATGAAGAATCTGGTTGCTTTCAAAGCTCTAGTTTTTAACTCTTATAATTTATTAATGCATTTGAATTTATGGGAACATAAATTATGATTAACTCATTTACTCAACTCATCTCATCTTACGATGTCTTGATTTTTATTGGAAGACTATGTGTCATGATCTATAAGAACTCAAAATGTCAGCTGTTATCTCGCCAGGTTTTCCCACTATTCCCCATACCTAGCCCGTGCCCCAGTAAAGCAAACTGGATGGCATTTTCCATAAGGGAATATGCACTTATTCCCCACTCCTCAAGTCCAACTCTCAAACCCTACATATCCTTCAAGTCCTCTTCATATGTCTGTCATCTTCATGAAAGCACTCTTTATTGCCCCAAATATGATCTCCAATCTCTTTCTGCATAACTATTCTGGTGATGCATAAATCATTTAATAAAGATTCATTGTGTCACCAGGATTTGTTTTAGCTTAGAAAATAAGAGTATCTTTTATGTTCTTATAGTCTATGAAACACGTTGAGAATTTGTAGAAAATCAATAAATACTCATTGAATTTCAATTAAAAACAGCTTCTTTGCAATTCAAATTGGTCGCTTTAAATAATTATAGTGTCATTATTTAAAATACAAATCCTGAAAGGGAAGATTTCAAGTGTTACACGCTACATAAAACGTGTGACAACACATAGAATTAATCTCTTGTATTATTACAGAAAGGAAGGATTAGACTGGAGACTCCTGAGGTTTCTTCTATTATTAATATGCTAATATTCTTCACCAACTTCATATACATTTTAATGTACATTTCAGTCAGGGGACACAGAGTCTGCATTGGCAGTGAGGTGGTCAGCAGGTCAAGGTCAGGAATGCAAGCTCACGGAGGAACTGTGTGCTCTGGGAGTACAGCTAGGGAGAACTACAACTGAATGTCCTCATCCCTCCGTGCATGGCTGGAAGCCAGGCAGTAGAAGCAAATAAAAGACAAACAGAAAACACTGGAAACAGGAAGAGAAACATCTTCCTTCTACAGTGTCTCTCTTCTGCACTCTATTTCCTTAGCTTAATGCTGTGTTTATTGAAAATTACAAATGGTATAGAATTCAATTCCATTATTGCAGAGCAGGCAATGAAGGATAGATTTAAAGCTGAGGGGCAATAAAGTGATGGCTGGCACAATAAGGAATATAAATTTCATTGCATCCGTGTTATCCTCAATTTAGGAGCAGATTTTCCAAAATTTAAAAGATGGATGGTCATGTTATAATATAAGGAGGTAAATTTGGATTTAAAAATTGTGTGATTCTTTTAAACATCAAAATCCTAGTTAATAAACTGCAATTTCAGTGTTTTAAATTTTAGGGGAGCATCTCAGTACATAATATGATTTTAACTTATTCTATAATTTTTCAGTTGGAGAATATATTTCACCTTTCCAAATCTGTTCCAATTTGATACCAAAGTCTATTTTTAATAAATATCATGAGTTACTTATTGGGCAAAAAAATACAAACTTGTGACAGCATCTAGTGGTTAGTATGAGACAAAAACCATTAACTCTAACCTTTAGGAACTAAATTTTAATAAACACAGTACGATAGCATTAAAACATCACGCTCCTCAATTCACAGAATGAAGTTCTGTTCTCCACTATGATTTCCACTATAATCTCACCACTCACTTGCTTTTTATAAAAGATTTTTCCTATTATATTTAATACATATAAACACCTCTTGTATAAGCGAGGCAGTATGCCGTAGTGGTTAAAAGCATGGGCTTTAAAAATAAACTGAGTATGTTTGAATGCTGGCTCATGCACATTGTGCAACGTTGGGCAACTTGCCCACCCTCTTCTCTTCCTCATTTTTGTCATTTGTGAAATGGGGAGGGAGTACCCACCGCATCGGAGTTTCCTGTGTATTAAATGAGCTGATACAAATAAAATGATTAGGACTTTGCCGAGAGCATAACAAGTGTCAAATAATAGTTCACCACTTGCTGTTTTTCCTACTCCTTATACCCAATACTCTTGATTGATTATATTTAAGAAACAAAAAATCTTTCCTAAAACTCTCTCATCACCACATCAGAGAATAGAGGGATAAATCTAAAGTGAACATTCTCTTCCCTTAGAATTCCAGGACCATTTAACAGTTTTTTACAAAGTGGGACCAAATGTATTTTTTGTACTTGTCCTAACAACACTTTGTTAGATAGTCATGACTCATTTATCCTTATCACTCAAGGTTTGGATCTATACTATGAAGCATACTATATATGTTTATATTTATATATTTCCTCACCCAACTGATGCTCAGAAAAATCTCTTCAAGCCCTGGGATAAAATCCCTTAGACTTCTGATTTTAAAGCTTGTTAAATTTCCTCTTTCAAGTCACAGTTAGGAATGCTAAAGCAGTTATTCATATAAAGTTACTTTACAGAATAATCCGGTACTGAGAATGCACTATTGAGCAGACACATGGTGAAACCCTTTTTCCTGCCAGCCTTAATACATCCGTGTATCCAGCAGTTCAATTCATAATCATTTAATAAAGGGAACATTTGTAGTCTAAAATATTAAGAAAGAAACAAGCTATTAAAAGTTAAAACCCTACTTTCATTTAGCTATGTTCAAAAATAATAATAATAATCCCAGGAATATTGTAATGAGGTCTAGGTTTAGGAGAAGCATTGTGCAAGTTAATATAAGTAATGAACCTTTCATGTGAAATGATGTAGTGTCACAACTCATTTGCATCCCACTTAAAGCGTAATTAAGTTTCTCTGACAGCATGGCTTATGGCTGAAAGAACAAACCTGGCTGCTAAATTAATCCAGAGTCCCTCAGTTAATAACACTCAGCAAAGAAAACTTTACACACTCTTTCATTTAAAGTTCCCAAACTCCCATTTACAGAAGTGCGTGACAAGGCAGCCCTACAGAAAAACCTTTGTATGAAATTGAAGGCCTCTTGCCGGAGAGATTTAATCATCACCCAAAACCTGAAAACTGGACTTGGATGAATCAGGACCTAAGAATATGCTCTTTTCACTCCAGCTAGGAAGGCGGGTGGCCTGGAGGGGATGATTTCACATTTAAATCTTACTGCACCATATACTTAAACTCTAGTATGTTTTCAAACTTCAATCTGAAGTGTTGGTAATTTTAAGATTTATTACAGAACTGGGTTACCATAACAAGTGCTCAGAAATAATAGAATTTGTTTTCTTATTCATTCTTTCAGGATTTAAATACTACGTATAAGTTTACAAATTAAGTTGCTATTCAATAAATTCTCTTGAAGTGTTTTGTTTCTTTGCTATTGCATTGCTTATTTGTTTTGTTAAGAATATTCACTTTTTGCAATCCCCAGAAATGATTATGATGTTGCCGCAAGATTAGAACTACGCTATGTTATTTGGCACAAGTTTTAACTAAACAAGGACTCCATTTATGAATAATCTAAACTGTTTTCAGAGAGGCGAACAAGAGGACAGGCAAATTTCTCAGGATCAAGTTCCACGTCTCTCCAGGGCAACTTAAGAATCTCTGCCCAACAGTTATGCCTACGCACTGTTCTTCCTGTTTTCTCTTTCTGGCCACCCCAATTCAAAGGACGATATGAAAGGAAACACTCTATTTTTAAATTGATGGCCTCAAAACCAACTATTGTTGCCACCATAAATAAATTGGTTCTTCAGATAGTCAAAGTGTTGGTAGCTGAAAAAAGACTAGATACATCTCTAACATATGAGATATTCCTGAATCCAACAAGTACCCAATAACTTAATAATATAATGCCTAATGGACTTACTCTAGTCCCCTAAACGAATGTTGTTTAGGGTATTTTAGGCTAAGTTAATATTTATTCTGACTTACATGCCATCCCTAATAAAACTGTCACATATTGGAATTAGATAATATATTTAAATGTAACATTGAGTAGAAACTATAATAGTCACCTCCATGTATTCGCATAGCACTGAAATGTCTCTAGGGCAACATCTGCAGCAGCTCATTTTTCTAGATCCGTTCTCAGCACTACACAATGTATCACTGGCATTTTAAGAGAAATACCGCATGCTTTTTCCTGATTTTCCAAAGTTCTATTTCAGGGAACAGAAAACTTACCAGGAAGAATGAGTTGATGGGATAGAAACACTCTAACAATTATTTTCTCTTATCATTTATTAAAAGAATCATTATGTAGTAAAACATAAAGGGTAAAAGTCACGTTCAATTCAATGATTTCTTTTTTTTTGGCATGTGGTTGGAACATTTACAGTGGTACCAGACAAAGATTTTACTTCAGTTATCCAACTGAGGCCAAAAGGTGGAGGTAATGGAGGTCTATTTGTTAAGTGCCTTTCCTTATGAGTTATAATCCATGTGGACAGAAGATAAAGGATCACAGCAAAGCTCCCTGCACAACCCTGAGACTGCTCCCAGTTGTCTCCCATAATCCACTTCAGATTGAAAGGTTGAAAAGTTTAAAACACTCAAGGCGATGGGCTTCACGTCACATTGAAAAAAATCAAATTTTAGGTATTCAATACACAGCCAGGTTTTTATCTATTTATTAAATACAAGGAAAATTAAAAGTGTATATATATTAATATGTGCTTTAATTACATTAGAAATCATACATTAATATATGTTATTTTAAAATGATATTTATATAATTACCTAGGTAATTTTTTAAATTACATGTGTAATTTTTCTTATGTGTATAAGCCTTACTATGATATTCATTAAAGAGTGAGAAACCTTTCTATGCTAACTATATGAGATATATATATATATATATATATGAGTTATAAATGTATTTCTTAATTCAATGACACCTAAAAAAGGTTTATGTGAGCAGTGTGTTGAGTTTACATTTTGAAGACATGTCAAGATAGCCTAAATCTAAAGTTTGCCATGTAGAAATAAAGGTAACTCCTGTGGATTAATGTTAGTTTCTGCAAGTCCCTAATTACCACTCAACACCCTGGTGCCGTTCACACAGAAGTTCTGTACAGTATAGGTGAAGTTCCAACAGCCAATCACATTTTATATAGATCAACGCAGCTAGGAAAAGCTAGAAACAATGGTTCCTGGTCAGTTTAAGTCTTGTTGTCATTTTTCAATGTCCTGTTAAATAAGTTTAGGAAGTGTCTTTTGAGGGTGGGGGGTTTTGAGCCCTTTCGTTTTCTCTATAAATGGTATGACCATATTTCACTTCCCTCTGATTCTAAATCTTGATATCAGGATTCTCCCTTTCCCTCACTTTGCACATGCAAATAGCCACTGAATTTGCTCCCTCAATCTGTTTTCACTTTCTTCCTTTATCTTGATGTCTCTGTCTTGAGTACCTATTCCTCTAGTAGATCTGTTCTGTCCAATAGGATAGTAAGTAGGCATATGTGGTTATTAAAATTTAAAGTCAATGAAATGTAAAATTCAGTTCCTCAGTTGCACTAGCTACCTTTGAAGTACTTAAAAGTGACGTGTGGTTAGCGGCTACCGTATTGCCTTGTGGTTAGCGGCTACCATATTGGTGGAACATTCCCCTCATTGCAGAAGGTTCTGTTGCACAATGCTGCCCAGACTACAGAGAAGAGCGTCTCTGCTTCCAAAGCTGGTTGGGGTCTCAAGCAAAGCCAGGCCCTTCTTATCCTCTTTCTTGCTGTCAGAATTAATCTTTTTAAAGTGCTGATCTCAATTTTGTCTCCTTTATAAAAATATCTTTGATGGTTTTCTTATTAACATCAGAATTAAATTCAAACTTTTGGTCCTGATATTCACAATGCTCTGAGATCTAATCCAAATCTCTCATTTTTGTTTTTTGTATTTTTATTAAATTTATTGGGGTGACAACGGTAAGTACAAATACATAGGTTTCAAGTGTACAGTTCTGTAATACATCATCTATATATCGCATTGTGTGTTCACCACCCAGAGTCAGTTCTCCTTCCATCACGATACATTAGACCCCTTTCACTCTTCTACCAAACCCTTCTCCCCTTAGCCTCTGGTAGCCACTAAACTGTTTTCTGTGTGTCTTTGGATTTTTGTTTGTTTGTTGCTTTCAGTTTTATATCCTACATATGAGTGACGTCATATGGTTCTCAACTTTTTCTGTCTGACTTATTTCTCTTAGTATGATAATATCAACACCCTTCATGCAACCAGGGGAGGGGAATATATATATATATATATATTGGGGGTGCCAAAAAATGTATACGTATGACTTATATTCATCTTTTGTTATCAGTATATATGGAGTATTACAATTTTAATACAGTCTTTTTCTTTCCTAAAATGTGTATACATTTTTTGACACTCTCTGTATATATTTAATGATCATATTTAGTTTTGGCAAAGGGAACAGTGAAACTGCTACTTTCATGTGCTGCTAGTAAATTGGCATCTTTCAAGAAATGTATATAACCAATGCTATAAGATATGTAAAAGGAGAGTATCATTTGCTTCACTAATTTCATTTCTAGTAATCTGATCTTTAAAAACCAGCTAGAGATGTGGCCAAAGAGACATGCAGAAAGGTGTTCATCACAGTTTAACGTTTGGGAAAAACTGAACATACTCTAAATGCTCAACCAATAGGGGCATCCTTAAATCAATTATTTTGGGGTCTCAAACAAAGCCAGGCCCATCTTATCCTTATCCAAATTAAATTCTTTCATTCATACAGCTCTCTGTAATGTAAGCTTTACCTACACATTAGCAAAGTACATGAGCTTTCACTACCAGCACAATGTTCCTGCTACCAGTCATGAGAGCAAGTAGGAATCCTGCCATCCTGCACAGCCTGAGGGAAACAGATTCATTGACTGCTATGTAGTCATTTCAAATTAGGTGGAAGTTAATCCAAATGACAGAATTTTAAAGTAAAAGTGTAAAAAGTAGTTCAAACCAACATGCTGAAAATAATGCACCCATGCTATAAAGAATACAAACACTATATTAAAAATGTATAAATATTTGTATGTTTATGATTTGATATAGATGTGTAATTTTTAAATTTTAGGTACTGTGAAAAAAATGATGATTGCTTATATAGTATCTTCCAAAAAGATGTAGTATCTGTAATGAGCAGGTATCAAACCAAAACATTCAAATATTCATAAAATGCAATTTATAGGTGATATTTTAAAAGGTAAACCAAATCTGGATTTTTTTATTAGAGTTATGGAGAGTTGAGAAAATAATGTAAATATACAAGAAAGATTACATGGTAGATTTCATTCTACATTTTAAAATGTTTAAATAACTTAATTGTATTACCAGAAATATAATAAAGATCTTTCTTGGATATGAGAAAACTTAAGGAGTTGTAAAAACTCTTATCTCCTTCTCAAAACCCCGTGTAACTAAAAGCCAAAAATAAATATGGAATAAATTTACTGTTGCATAATCACAAATTAGGCCCTTGCCTCACCTGAATCTCTTCAATGGTCCCGAATAAAGTGCTTCATAAATTCTCCCTATCCCCAACCAAGAATTTCATATGAATTCATTTCATCAATACCAGTTGAACAACATTCCCAAGAAAGAGATGCAATGCCATCCACCATGAATGTTGACTTTCAAGTGTAAACTCAGCTCTTTCTTTCAGAGTTAGGAGGAATTAATCCAAACAGCATAATTTAAATTGGCCTATTTTATATGTTACACAAATAGAACCAAGGTTTAAATTAAACAGAAAATTATATAATTGCTTTGTAAGACAAGTTTGTCAGTTACGGTCCTAAGTTGAAGATCCATTAGTGATCCCACTGAGTATTCACCCCATTCACAGTTTTATTATTTATAAAAAGTTAGAAGTCTGCTTTAAAAAAAAAAAAAAGAAAGAAAGAAAGACCTTTTCTTTTCTCAAATGGTCTGCTATAAAACATGTAAAATGTCAGATTCAATTGGTGCACATGGCTAATTTTTAAAGGGCATAATTGAACTACTGACCGGGGCATCGGTTCTTCCTGCTTGGAGCTCTAAGGAAAGCAACTGGAACTGCTTTGTTTGCGCGTTAGCCTGGTTTCACTGTAGTTGTTAATACTTGTGATGATCCCCAGCAGCAAATCCACCCGCCTTCGCCCGAGGAACCTGGCCCGGATCATGGAGACAATCTCTAATGGACCATATAGGCCCCTACCTACTTGAGTTAACCATTTTATTCTTCCTCGCAATTTCAGAAGCTGGTCATACCTGTAATTATTATTACTATATTGGGTTTCTTCACTCATTTATCAACAACCACTTTACTATTTTTATCAGTTTTGTATTTTTTTAGTAAATTATTTTTTAGTAAATTACTTTTAGGAAATTATTATAATCCATTTCTACCTTTTTAAACTGTCTATTTTCTTATTAATGCTTACTAATGTTATCTTTTAAAGGGGATAAGGCATAAAATGGGTAGGTTTTGGAAACCATCCAAGTCCCAAACAAAGAAAATCGGATTCCTTTTGTATTCAGATTGTCGCCCCACAGACTTTCTTCCCCTGTTTCCAGAGCAGATCTTGTCAACCCTAATGAAGCATCTAATATTCACTGACGTCAGCAAGAATCACTGACAATCTCATTCAAAAAATTACTCATTTGGAAAACAGTGGTAACCAAGAGCCAAATTACCTTCTCTGCTCTTCCAACTGCACTCCCTCAGAGATCACGTCTACTGAATGTAAAAAACTGTTCAGGGAACTGCTGTAACAATGTTGTCCACAGGACAATTGGCAACTTTCATAAGGAGACCCATAAACTGAAATCTACAAACACAATCCACTGATCATAGTCATTTTCCCTAACAGTCCACTCTGCATCTAGAGAAGAAAGTATATGGGGAATTTTATCCAGGCCAACTCTAGAGCTCACCCGGGTATAATTTCAGAGTTGCCTATAGTTGTCTCCCTTTAGTTTATTTTTTTTTTAAGATAATTTTTTAAGTAGAGGGTTCATCATTGATTAATTGGAATCCTATACCATCCTGCTGCCAGGACGCCTGGGGTAAGTTGCTTGACCTCCTTTCAAAACAGGCATCTACCAGAGTTCACCATTATGGTCAGAATTTCTTGATTCATTTTAAAAGGATCAATGTATCATAGGAACCAAGCATTAATGGAGATGTCATTTTGCCAAAAGCATTTTTCACAAAAAGATATTTTTATAAAAATCTAAGCCCTTCGAGTGCCAACAAATGTTAGGATCTAAATGGAACACCATTATTCTTCTCCTATTCCACTTGCTCCTGTATCATGAAACTTAAAGTCTGACTTCATCAAGCTCTGGATGGTCGTGCAGCCAGTGTTTACTAAGTGCTAGCCATGTGGCAGGCCCTTTTCAAAGAACTGGGCAGACGTGGTCCATAGAACAAAGTCCTTGCTCTGACAGAGCTTTTATTCTAGCGACATTCAAAGAGACTCGTGAATGTCAGCAGACACCTCAAGTAAGCATCTTAAATTCCTGTATCCATTTACCAAGAGAACAGGATGCCATTTTTGATTTGCTGAAAGCACTGCAGAAAACCTGACTAATGTTCACAACTCAGACTATCACAGTAAATCATTATCCAGCTGAATGAATAGCCTTTTTATTTGTCATCTGCTATTCCTTTCTGCTTGAGAAGAATATAATTCTAAGAGGTCAAGGTTGGTGTCTAACTGTACACCAGCATGTCCCATTGTCTAGCACACACATTTGTTGAATGACTAATGAGCAACAGGCCAAGTAATGAATGAATAAATGAGTATCACTGAAGTGTTCAATTCACAGGGAGCTCTATAACTGTGGTTGATTTAACACCCTTAATTTTTCACGGTATCATCTTTCTTGTTTCCCAAAGTAACTCTGTCAAGTGGCCTTCCTATTATATTAGGCAGTAGGCAAGAGCCTAAGAAAAATTGTAAGTGTACTAGTCATAGATTGAAGTAGCTATTTTGTGCTCTTCACACCCCCATCCTTTACTCCACCTCCCAACATCTGGATATTCTGCTGCTAAATTCTTTAAATGTTGCTCTAAGTGGTGATGCAAAAGACTCCATTTGCTACCTATAGGAGGGAAATAATGTGCCATTTACGTATTCCCCCAACCTGCAGCATCATCAGCCGCCTACTTACCCTCCTCAAACCCTACTCCAGTTTCTCCTACTAAATTTACACAGGGGTTTGATTTTTTTTTTTTTAACTGGGAAAAATTAAACATGGTTCAAGAGCTATATTAAAACTGGCCTTCACAAATAGTCCAGGCCAATCTGTTTAAAACTTACAGTGAATAATTCTATAATTTTAAAGAAGTACTTATTTAAACATTTGAGGAGAGCCAGAGTTGTTTTCTTGAAAATACTTTTGGCTCTACCTGCAATTTCCTTGTGAGTAGGTTGAATTTTCATTCCAGCAAAAATATCAGTGAGGCTCTTTATTGTTCCCCTTGAAACACTATCTTGCCACCAATTTTCCTGAGTAAGATCACAACAGTCTTCTATCAATCAGGAATACATAATAGAAGGTGTCATCACAGTGTGTTTGCTGCTGTTTCCCACTGTGAATTTGCTGCCACATAGTTCTTATTACAAATCCAGTTAAAATCATTTAAATTCAAAAGGAATTCATTAAAATGGTCCTATCTAAAAAATTATCTGATTGCAAATTCAACAAGGTACTTATAAAAATACAATCTCCTGGGATCCATTCAAGATCTCCTAAATCTAAATCTTAATGGAAGATGCAATGCCTAGAACGGTGCCTTGCACATAGTAGGTGTACACTAAATATGAGGTAGAA
The DNA here is from genome assembly GCF_036562045.2 of Rhinolophus sinicus. NCBI lineage: Eukaryota > Metazoa > Chordata > Mammalia > Chiroptera > Rhinolophidae > Rhinolophus > Rhinolophus sinicus. Next base: position 119,456,518 of record NC_133757.1, read on the forward strand.
AGAGTAAATGCATGAGTTATTGAATCCCATACTGCAATGCTGCATTTCCTAGAGACAGACAGTTTATTTTGTGGGACAGAATCATTAGGATTTTCCCCACCTGCACTCTGCTAGTCTGCATTTTCTCTGGAATGTGAGTTCCTTGAAGATAGGAGCTTGGACTGTCATGCTGACGAATATAACCCTAGCCAAAAAAAAAATTAATAAATACCCTACATGGTAAGTGCTCACAGAATATTTGCTGAATAAATGAATAAGTCTGCAAATGCTTACATTTATCAAACCGCATATATAAAATATATAACACCTAAAGTGTTGAATCAGAGTAGAACTTATCATATTAAACACAGATCAAGCTGAGACAGAAGAATTGAGAGTTGACACAGATGACTTCAATGCATTTTAATAGCCTTTCTATTTTCTTTCTTCAAACAATTATATTTAGAATTTGGGAATGATTGTAACGTCTCTCATTTAGAGATCAAACTCTTCATACCTAAACCTATAACATAATATCCATAAAATTGTATACCTATACTAAAAATGTTAAATGCATTAGTTTAATAACATTCTGGCAGATTTTGCTGGTACCACAAGTATATCAATAAACTTCTAACCCAAACCCTAGGAGAAAATGTACAGTCTTGAACATAGAAGGAAAATGTTTTTTCTTTCAGAGCTAAAGAACTTTCCTTATTTTGTAGACTCCCCGTGTAGAAGTATAGCTTCGTGTTGTTTGTTGTTTTTGTTTTGCTTTTGTTTTTGTTTCTGTATTTCAAAATAGAAGCAGAGATATTTAAAATAGATATAAAGAAAACATATACTAAAAATGTGAAGAATACATGTTGGTAAGAAATCTAATCAATATCAACTAAATTAACAAAGCATTTTGAAAAAGTGAATACACCTGAAAAACTTCAGGAGACTAGAGACAATGCTTTTTAAACTTTGTATCCTCTACACCAACACAGAGCCAGGCCCATAAAAGGTACTCAGTGAAAGTTTTATGAATGAATGATTGATTGAATGAATGAATGAATGAATGAATTCATTTCTGCCTAATAAATGTATTTAAATAACTAATTTTGTTTTCATTAATCAAACCCATTTTTTAATATATCACCTCAGCAATTTGTTTGATACTCAAGTGCACATACCTTTTCAACATATTAAAATAAATCTTTGCCCTAATTTTCAGTATTGATTACGCTACAAACTACAATACTGTGGAGCCAAACCAATTCAAGAATTCAGCAAAACACTGAACTGTATTTGACACTTAAATAGACAACAGCGTTACATCGGTCACTTTGCTTCTGTTACCTCCACTACTGTTGGGATTTTAATCCAGTTGGTACCCATTTAACAAACAATATACTCACAGTGCTCAATTTTCTCAATTTTCATTTTTCCCTTTTTACAAAGTAGAAAGTCAAACAGTAAAGTTAATAGAGCTATAAAAAATATAGCACCAAATTTATTTTCATGACAGAGTGAGTGCCATTGATTTAGAACAGCTGCTGTCTGAATAAATAGATTCAGGGTCTAATAACGACACCGAAAAAGGCCAAGGCACAAGTCCATTGCTGGGGCCTGAAGACCTGGTGGCAGGTCACTGCCCAGGCAGAATCCTGGCCTCAGCTGCAGTTCACTGAAACTCAGATCTGCACGGCTGCTTTTGCATGCACAGGTTCCTAGATCGATTTCTTACTGGAATCGATTCCTCACAAACAAGGATAATCCTTTATTTGAAGTTTAGTCACTTGAATTCCTCTCTATATTCTTCACTGTCAGGCTTTGCAATTTTTATTTATTCTTGGTAGAATGCACTACTATTGTAGTTATGGCACTTTTCACTCTGAGCCCCTCTTTTCAGGGTCTTAGAGAAAGAAAGGTCTTTAGCTAGAAATTTCTCAAGCTTGTTGACAGTCTGGAAACGATTTGTTTTAGAAGAGAAAAGAGGTGAAGGCAGTAGAAAGATTATTTATTCTACCATCTTTGAGAACTTGATTATCAGTTAATCACAGGTTTATTTTTAAAGAAAATGTGATGGTTTTCAACATTTAATTTTATTGCTTTTATCTTTGTTTAAGAAGTAACACTAAAATATTTTAAAGTCTCATGAATAGCAAACCATTGCAATAGGCTGGGCTGAAAAATTCCCTGTGGCTAAAGTAATTTTAACTTATTCTTTCCCACATTAACTTGGTAAAATGGATTATAACACTAGACAATGAAAACATGCTTTAATCTATATACATATTTACAAATCCATTTATAAATATATTTATTCATATATGGGTTTATATACAAACCAATATTCATTTACTCTGTGGGTGTCCTTTCAGACACTTTCAACACTACCATCTTCCATACATGGACTAGTCCATAATAATCAGAATCGTCACTCTTGAAAACCTCTACTTAATATCCTGAGACGTTAATCAATTGCCTTTCAAACAGTTTTTTCTCCATGAGAATTATTGAGTATATACTTAGGACTAAACTATAAAATGGTTAGTGAAAGAATTATTCAACAGTATTTCAAAATTTATCAAATTCACCCTTGGGCTGTCAGATTTTACTACCTAGAAATAAACTATTTAGCCTAATTTCTTTAGAGAATAGCAAGATTCAAGACAATCTGTTGCTCTTGTCTCTTCTTTTTCTAATAACAGAAAGTCTTAAAAGTAAGTTATTAACAATTACTTACAAGTTTATTTAGAAAGAGGAAGAGAAAGAATAGTGAGTGGATTTGCTTAAAAGACTATTCTCACTTTCCAAGGGTGACCTCTTCGATATAGACTATTAAACAGCAGAGAGACTAGAGTGGAGAATTTACAGAGACTAAAACCAGATATAACTATTAAAAATGTAAAGGAAAATTGTCATTATTCTTCTTAATTAGACGCAAAAGAAAGCTGTTTATGAAAGTTAAGCCCCTTTACTTACTTCTGACTATGCTAATCTTGAAGACATTACAATGAATAAAACCCACTGAAACAGTGAATCTACATAAAGATTATGGTTTCTCAAAAGTGACTTTATATTCCATAAACAGAAATAGGAGAAAAGTAAAGATTAAAAAAGTTATATATTGTTGTTAGTATTATATTTTCATCTGATCCCTACAACTTGGTTTTGCCTCATTTTCGCAATTCTAAATGTAACATTAAAATAAATAACCTGTATTTTTTTCCCTAAGAATGTCTGACTCAGTCTACGCCTAAGAATAATGCATTGCTTAATTTAAACTCCCCTTTCTCCTCTTAGGGTAAGAGCAATAAGTAAGAGGTAAGCTGGACCTGCATATTATACATAAGGAGGTCCCCAAAAGGAGACGTGGCATGCAGGACAGAACGCCACATGTATAGACCCAGTGCCCTGGAGCCAGCCTCACAGGAACTGCAGTTGTCTCAGCTACAGCTCAAGGAAACACAAGCATATAAGGAAAAGGTCTCTCCTTTCCTCCATATTCAGAATGACACACTAATATCCCCTTCCTGGGTACAAGTGGATAAACGTAAGTGACTGTTGTCTAACTTTCCAATATTGAAAACTATTATGGTTACTTGAAAAAAATCTTTTTCAGCACAAAAGCTGAAATTCTTGAATTCTTAAATGGTATATAATTTCATGTCCAATCAAACATTATTATTACTGGGTATGGATCACAGTAGGTCTATCTGACAGGCATATTATTTAGGACGCAATTCCCAACCTGTGTTTAAAAGAAAGCATTACATAAAATGCTCAGTTAGATATGGTCAGGGTTCAAAATGAAAATGTGTGCATGAGCCATTCAGAACTTACAAATAAATAAAAATGAAAAGGCCAGCAATGGTCTTTCTTCTTCACTGTTACTAGTAAGCCTTTGAAATAAGCTCAGGAAATGTATGCAGGTGGTTTTTTTTGATTAATTTGATAGAGGTACATCCATGGAACCAATTTACAAGTGATTTGCAGGCAGGCTGGCATTACTGAAATAAACGGTGCTATTACTATGATTTATGCTGCTATTCCTAACACAAATGATAAAGTGAAATTTACAGTCCTTAATTACCACCATGAAAAATTGGGAGGTAGAGAAAAGAGCAAAGATTGGCAATTTGCAATCTTGTCAGTAAGGCAAGATGCAAAAATCTATTTGTTTTACTTTAAAAGAAAAAAAAAAAGATACAGCATAAATGGGCCTTACCATATTGTCATCAATCCATTAGAAGAGAGGGGGAAGTTCAAAAAACAAATGACCACAACTTAACCTTGAGATGCTAGGAAGCATGATTTTAGAAAGCAGCTGACAATATGTAGCCTCGAGTTATAAAGGCAGGGCAGTGACAAAACACAACAGCACACTACACATTACACATTATTCTGGGCCACTCACAAGGCCCAGTTTGCATTTCAAATCACTTCACTTCTATTGTATTTTTCAAGTGCTCTATAGCAGGGGGGGAAAGCAAATTAAACAAAATATAGCTGCGATATTTATGGTTTTTCTCTTGGCCTATTCATATCTAAATAACACGTGGGAAGAAGTCTGTTAAGAGATTCAGAGATGTTTACATTTCTATCCACAGAACTCTAACAAAGCCATACAGAGGAGAATCTACTCTGGGAAACATGTCTCGAGCACTGCAGTTTCAAGAGGTTGGAGATAATGTGAATGCCCTATTGCGGGCCCACACTCCATTCCTCGTTCCAGCTTCCAGCACTTCCTACTTTACCAGTCCAGCCAGGCTTTATTTCCAATACTCATCCCCTCATGTGACTATCAGGAAACACCTGCGGTTCTAGCAGACCTTCTAATTACTATTAATATTGGCTAATTATGGTAAAACCAGGCAGTGGTCGTTCACACTGCTTCACAGACTGCTTCACAGCAAAACTCCAAAAAGTTACAAGGCATTACTGGGAATGCAGGACTAATGCTCTGGCATAGAAACTGACTGTATATGAGAGGCAAGAGAGATGGAGCAATCAAACCTGGCAGAAGGTTGTTGTCTGCCTGATTTAGCGTGCAGTAGTGCTATCTAGACATAAGGAAGGCCCAAACCAAACCTTGGAATTAATAAGTTCGTTTCAGAAATGTTAAGTTTGAGTTGCTGGCAGGACACCCAGATGCAGATAATATCCAAAATGTATTACTGGGAATGCAGGACTAATGCTCTGGAGAGAACTCAGGCCCAGATGTATCGGTGTGGGGGGAATCTGAATAGAAGTGAAGGCTGAAGACGTGGGAGAGGAAATGATGGCCACAATGGACAATGTATAGACCAGACACCTGGCAGCAAAAACAAAGGGGAGATATACTTGGAGAACCAGAAGAGAAAAGCATAAAATCAAAAACGCCTAATCAGAGAACTAGGGGAATCCTGAAAAGAATCTCAAGAAAAAAAGGAAAGCTACGTAGAAATCAAGAAGAATGAGAAGATTGCATTAAATCTGTTGACCAAGATAATGTCAACACATAAAAAACAAAACACAAGAGTGAGAAATAAACACATAAGAAAAAGTAGCTGCAAGAGTATAGTTTCCCTAATCCGAACGCAAAATAGCCAAAAGGATAGAATTCAAGAATTGTTTTGTTCCTTCTTCTATCCTCTCTTCATACTTTTATCAAGAGACCCATGAGTGGTTTTAATGGTCTTCCCCTGTGTTATTCTCTCTGTTCTGTTCTCTATCCTAATTATTCTGAATTCCTTTTGGTTGATAGATAGTATAACTGTGCATAAGAACACCACAATTTGAAATTATTTCTTAACTTTCATTAATATTATGATACCCACATCTTCTAGAGTTGACTTTAGTACATACATTCTTTCTTATCAAAGATAACAATATATTATATATCTATAACTGTTTATACACACTATTTCATTGTATTGTTAGCAGTATATCTTTATATTATGTACCTTAGTGTGAATATAATTTTTTAATTGTATCAATATATATGCACACATATATATGTAATTTAATGGTATTAAGCCAGTAGTATGTTTGATATTACATAGCTCTCAAACAATGCCTATATTGATTCTTTACTACATTCCTTTTATAACTTTTCTCTTCTTTCCACTTTCATAATTGGAATACTAGTTATATTTATATATTCTCAAACACAGTAAAGATGGAAAAGAACAATTATATTTTAAAGAAAAAAGAGGATGCCATTCCTCTAACTATGTGATAATTTCCTAGAACTTCACTGTCCACTATCGTAACCATTAGCCACACCTGGCAATATAATTTAAATTTGAAGTAATTAAAATTAAATGAAGGTTAAAATTCACTTTCTCAGTTGCAATAGCCACATTCCAAGTGTTCAAAAGCCACCTGTGGTTAGTGGCTACCATTTTAGACAGAGAGAATAAGGAACATTTTCCATCATCACAGAAATTCCTATTGGACAGTGCGAATGTGGACGATTTGATAGATAACTCACTCTTTAGTATGTCTTGCTATTCCTCTTAATATAATTATCCTCCATGGATGGATAGAGAAAATGTAGTATATACATACAATGGAACACTATTGAGACTTTTAAAAAGAAGAAAACTCTGCAATGTGCAACAACATGAATGAATCTTGAGGACATTACGCTAAGTAAAATAATAAGCAAGTCCCAGAAAGACAAATACTGTGTGATTCCACTTAAATGAGGCATCTAAAATAGTCCACATCATGGGAACAAATAGTGGAATGGTGGTTGCCAGGAGCTGGGGGAATGGGGAATGGGGAGTTACTAATCTATCGGGCATAAAGTTTCAGTTTAGCAAGATGAATAAGTTTTAGAGATCTTCTGTACAACATTTGTACTTATAGTCAAATATAATGTATTGTGCACTTAAAAATGTAGGAGGGTGTATCTAATGCTTTTTGTTCTCACCACAATAAAACAAATATTAAAAATAGGGTTGTATCTTGCATAACCCAGAGGGATACAGATGACAATTTAAAATTATTCTTTCACCTTTGGGAAAAAAACAAAACAAAACATTTTCATCTTCCCTACTTTCTTTGCTTTTCTATTGCCAACACTTAGACCTTTTTAATTTTTCTACTCGCTACTACTTTGAAATAATAATCTTGGAAATTTTTTACGGTTGAAGGTCAATAATGTCTTCCAATTCAAAAAGTCACCCATAACTATTTCATAAACAAAATAGCCAATAGACCTTGAGTCATTTATTTGTTTTTCCCCTTTCCACCAAAACTAAAATAACAAAACAAAGTAAAACAAGCCTTTCTAAACGAGTATGCAATCCTTTGTAAATTCCAGTGATGAGACCATCTGTTCATATGGGTGGTCCCTTGCTGAGAATTTTGTTTCTAGAATTGGAAAATAACTCAATAGTTTATTGTATTTTCTATAGTCAGATCATTATTTTGGATACTAAATCCTGTATTTCTAATACTGTCAGCAATTTTACAATACGCTTCTAGTTTTCTCCTTGCTTCCCTATTTTCTCAAAAGTCTGAAACCAATAGAATATACGTGGGAAAAGTTGACAAAATTTAGGGTTGTAATCTATAGTCATGGCACACACAAAGGATAACTGGCCAACCTATAAATCAAACCTCTAATCTTAGCTTTATTAGCACACACTCTTTGACTGAGATAGTCTTAAAGAGACCAGAACTCAAAGTTTATGTCTTACTGCATTTTTGCTAGAAAAAAGAAATATGTCATACCATTGTGCCCTCTTTTCTAAATGCTTAAAAAGAACCATCCAAACAGAGATCTAGCCCTTTAAATACAAAACCAGAAAAAACAGCTCTTCAAAGCAGTGGCGGTACTAACAGGACTGAAGTAAGGAGTAATACAACAAGGAATACTATATTTAGGCATAACCCCTTCAACTGCCTTTTAGACCATGTGCATTTTAAAAATAATTTTAATAAAATTGCTTTTAAAAAAATCTGTGGAAACAACCTGATTGTCCATCAATTGAGGAACATATGAATTTTATGTATTAGAATAAAATGCAGCAATTGAGTGAACAATTGTAAAATATGACTTTGCAAAATACATTACTCTTGACATATTTATGTATATTGGCCTTATGTTGTGTCATTTACAAAAACATCTTAGTTAATGGCTCTTCCAAATTTATTTAAAAGAATATATTAATTCATAAACTTTTAAAATATACAAAATGTATCAGTTTTTGTGAATATATACATGTTGAAAAAGTAAAAACGATACTATGGGAATGATACAGATAAATTTTAGAATCGTGAAAGTTGAAAAAACTGGAAAAGGTAGGAAAAAGGAAGGAGGGAAGGAAGGAAAAGGGATCAGAGATGGACACTGGGCATGTCTATAATGAGTTTTTTTAATGTCTGTCACATCTAGGTGAAGAATGTTAAATCTAGGCAGTAGATACCATTATTTTCTATACTTTTCAGTTGTTTTGAAATATTTCACTTTTTTAAAAACTTTCTGCTTCTTCATGGTTGATATTGTCCTCAGTTTATATCAGATTTTCCAACTAAGTACACACTATTCTCTGCTACCCCTTTTAGGTTGCTGAGTAGAAACTCTATTCCCAGAAGAGCAGTAAAACAACAAGCATTACTATGCCCCATGAATAAACCAGCCAAGCCATTAAAAAAAAAAAAAAAAAAAAAGCCTCATGCACATCAGCTGTAGGCAAGACCTTTAACTCTTATTTTGTTTCCTTTTCCCATAACTTTGGAGAACAAACAAATGTTAAACACCAAGTATATAAATATTCAAATTTCTAAAACATTTAAACCTGCATTTGAAAATATAGTCATTGTGAAAGAAAGGTTGATTCGACTGAGTAAAAATGTGTTGTACTCACGGCAAATACAACCCGTTGGAGAGCAGTAAGAGGAGCAGTCAGTGGCTAAGGGAGAAAAAGAAAATTACAATGATAGCGTTGAAATCTGACCAAAGTTCAGGTGTTTTCCAATCAAAATGTCAGCCAATTTTAATTTTTATCTAATCGTATTCATGATTTTCTAGCAGTTCATTCTCAGAAAACTGCAGGCTACTTAACTGATTAAAGCTATGAAGGAGTGCTAGTGGGACACAGAGTACTTGCATTTACATAGGTTGTCTTTTTCCATTTGTGTAGATGATATAAATTTCTTCAATTAAAAAAAAAAACTGCTATTAAAGTGTCATGCCGGGTGTCAGGCAGGGTCTCTGGTCCCGCTCCCCACATAGGAAAGCAGGATATGGTGAGGCCAAAAAAGAATACCAATGGAGCCATAGACAGGGGAGTCATACCACTATAGTCTCACTGGCGGCTGGTTGGAGACACAGGAAGTAGGAGCCACACTATCCACAACCTGCTGTCCACTTCTCTGCAGCCCGCACTCCGCCGTGCTAACTGCAATCCGCTCTTGCCAGCTCAGCCACCATCTTCTTGCTAGCCCCCATTTTCTGCTAGCATAGCCACAGCAGTTATATTAGTGGCCAATGGCTCACTGGTTACAGCTGATGGCCACCTAGCCACAGCTGATGGCCATCCAATCACAGTTGATGGCCATTTACTACCTGAGACAGCACCTTTCCACGTGAGGCTGAGAGCCTGGAAACTGCACTCCAGGCTGTGTCCCCACATAAACGTATGCTGAACATTGCCCATAAATCTCAACTTCATCTAAATTTTCAGCTCCATTTCTATTATCAGATGAAGTTAGTTACCAGACTTACGGTCAAGATGGTGGAGTAGGTAAATGCTGTGCTCATCTCCTCCCAGGACCACCTCAAAATTCAACTAAACTACAGAACAACCATCATTGAGAACAGCCTGAAGACTAACTGAAGAGAAGTCCTATAACTAAGAATGAAAAAAAGAAGCCACGTTGAGACTAGCAGGAGGGGTGGAGATACTGAATGGTCTGGTCTCACACCTACGTGTGATGGTTAAAAATCAAGAGGGATATCTTAGCTGCAGAGGTCCCCCCTTGAAAAGCAAGGGGTTCTAGCCCCAAATCAGGCTCCCCAGCCCAGCGTTCCAATGCCAAGAAGATAAGTCCCCATAACTTCTGGCTGTGAAAACCAGCAGAGATTATGAGTGAGTGAGACAGAGGGCTGCCGGAGTCCAAGGTGTTCCTCTTAAAGGTCTCACACACGGACTTACTTGCTGACAGACTGACTTGCTCTGAGCTCCAATACTGGGACAGCAGCTCAAAAAGCACCAGAGACATACGGAGAGGAACTGAATTGTCTAGCTTCAGGGCTAGGTCTGGAGAGACAGCTTTCTCACAGAGAGAAGTGCTGACAGAGCCATTGTTCCTTCCTTGAGTTTTCCCCTCACCTAGCATGAAGTCACAGTTGGGTGCCACATCTGAGTGTCCATCAATCTAGCTAACACCAGTTTCCTGGCCCTGGTGATTCCCTGAGACTCTGCCCCATCCAAGTTGTGGGCCCACCCAAACCACTTCCAGTGGCTTTTCCATACAAATGGCCCTGTCTTGGCTCATGCTACAATCTTCCCTAAAATCTCTCAAAAGTTCACAAACACCAAACAAGCAGCATCTGGCCTCAGAGTGCCCCATACATCTTGCTAAGCAGCCCCAAAGTGGCACTAATAACAGCTGGTCTCCATTCACAGCTTAGCCTCTCCCAGAAGCCTCCAAGCCCAGCACGAGTGGCAACTGGCAGACCACTTTGTATCTCATACCAGGTAGCCCTGGGTTGTGGACAGGCAGCAGTTGACCTTGACCTGCACCAGAACCAACACACCAAAAGATCAGCTTTAGACCTCACCAGAGCACCTCCATAAATGACACACTCAAAGAGAACACTTGGAAGATACCAGAGCCCTGCTAAAGCAAATGTTTCTCCATGGGGTCAGCCCCTGCACAACAGCTCCTCCACTGTAGTAACAGCCAGGCCTCACAGCCTATCAGCCCTAGAGTCAATCCCTCCTACTGATGAGCCAACTGCAACCAAGGCTAAACACCAATAATAAGAGGACACACGCACCCCACACAAGGGACACACCTGGAGCCCCTGGCTCAGGTGAACAGGGAGACTGCACTACTGGGGCCCCACAGGACACCTATTATATAAGGCCATTCTACCAACACTGGGAGACATAGCAGCTCTACTTAATACATAAAAACAAATGCAGGGAGGCAGCCAAAATGAGGAAACAAAGAAACATGTCCCAAATGAAAGATCAGAACAAAACTCCAGGAAAAGAGCTAAACAAAATAGAGACGAGCAATCTACCAGATGCAGAGTTCCAAAGCAGAATTGCTGCTGATTGCCCATCAGTATCTATTCTCCTTTGCTACCTTTTATTAATAAATGCCATTGGGGTTAGCTGGCCTACAACTGCCTGGCTACAAGTGACATTTCCCAGCCTCCCTTGCAGCTAGATGTGGCCTGTGATTAGGTTTTAGCTAAATTCATCACATAGATGAGAAATAAAACTTGTTTTTGTTCAACTAAGAGGCAAAAATAGGGAAATCATCTAGCAATTATATAAAAGTGATTTTCAATTAAATACAGAATCTTACTTTCTCACAATGGCATTATTTAGAAGATATGGTGTTTCCAACACTCTTCTTTTCAAATAAAGGCTGGATAATGTACTCTAACAATAGGATGGAAGGAGAGATTTCTGAGCTAAATAAAAATATGGACTAGATAGCCCTTAAAATTTCTCCAGCCCCAATATTTTATGCCAGCCAGAAAAAGGAAAATTTGAAGGAGGGAGAGAAAGTGGGAGGCAGGACAAAAGGGCTAGAGAGAATGAAGCTAAGAGGAAGAAGTAAAGAAATGGCAACTTTTAGAACTATGTAATTTATAAGCAAGGAATAAATTACTGGGAAATATATTCTGAGTAACTAGTAAAAAATTTGCTTTAACTATCATTTTTATACAACACCAAGTTTCACATGTCTCTATCCTTTTTTAAAAACAAAAATAACCACATCTTTTAAACAAACATTTGAAAGTCTAGAGGGCAAGCTCTAGATACAGAGTATAGAAATAAAAAAAATTTATGTCTCATGGTTTTGAGATAAATTTGATTGGAATTGAAAACTCCTTTCGTTCATCATTTATAATAGCAGTTTTAGGCTGCTTGATTGATTCATGTTACAATCATAGAGTAATTTAATATCCTAATTTATAAAATGACATCTCTTGACTTTTGCCATACTTATATCTTCCCTAGATTACGTCATTTTACAAACATCTTAGTTAATGGCTCTCTCTGATTTATTAACAAGTTTAATTAAAGCAAATAAGGTAAAGGACTACCTCATGCTCATCTTTGCACTTCTCTAGTACCTAACACAATGCCACTGTTTTAAGTGGGGCTCAGAAATACATTTATTTCATGATCATCATTTATTGAGTCCCTACTGTGTGCCTGCCAATGCTCTGGGAAGCAACACAGTGCTGTGACTAACAGTACAGGCTTCTAGATCAGAAAAATCTGTATTTGAATGCCTGCTCAGCCATTTAATATATCTCAGTTTCATATACCTCAGTTTCTTCACCTGTAAAATGGGAGAATAGTGATAAATTATAATAATATTTCCTTCTCAGGTAAAGATGGAATAAATATGTGTAACGTGCTTAGCATAGCCTGGCATATAGTAAGTTCTCAATAAATGTTATTTATAAGTCAGTCATGTCATATCTACAAAGTAATGTGAATAATACAAGCCAGATTACAATTCACATTATAATCAATGTACTATAGTTCATTGAATAAACGTTCCCTCAGGAAAGGACTTTTTGCCTCTTTTTTTTTTATTATTTATTTATTTTTAAACTGAATCTCCTGTGCCTAAAACAGTACCTGGAAGATAGTAAGCACTCAAAAAAAAAAAAAAAAAGAGGTTTTTTAATAAATGAATCTGTAATCAAGACATATTTTTACATAAAAATTATTTCATTTTCTCTATTACGAACACTTATTTCAAAAATTACAAACGACATGGAAAATGCTCTAATATATTAAGATAATCTAGCTCCTTCCAAGAGGCTGCATTAGAAAGACAAGACTAGTTATATTTTATAGGCAATAACTACTGACAGTAAAATGCCTACCATTTTATATATAATCTAAATAATAAAATCTTCAAATTGGCCATAAATGTGGTGAGTTAATTAAGCATATCTGTTAGACACTCAAAAAAGTCTTACCACATAAGAACTTGAACAACCCAAAATGATAAACTTGAGTTTCTTATTAACCTTGGGATTATCCAAAACTAATGTTTTTAACAGGAGAAATTACAATGCTAATCACTTCAATCTTATCTCCCAACAACTTATTGTAGTCATTGCTGGTGTATGACAAAATAGCTTATGAACATTTGTTTTCCATTCAGTACACCAAAAAATATGCCACAAGGCAGGGTTCCAGATGGAATAAAAGAAAGAAAGCATGAAGAACTTGAATAACCCACAAGGATTTATATTTAAGAATTACACATGAGTGCACTGGAGATGTGAGGATACTATGGACACCAGGCATTTTTCTCTGCTAGATTTTCCTTCTCCCTTTTGCTTAGACCCTGATTGCCTCTGGAGAAGGACTCTCACCTTTCCAACTATGTGATTCTGGCAGGGCCGCCAGTTGCAGTATCATGGCCTCCTTACAGACTGAACTGGGAAGAGGAAACCTCTGTTTCCTCCAGGGTGGCTAAGCTAGGATTGGTGCCAATTTTCAACTGCCTGAGTCACACCTCATAAAGGAAGGCCCTCTCTCCAGGAGGAATAAAAGCAGACAGACACAGAGATGTGGAAGACATGTAGAGATAACTGGTGTGGGGAGCGGAGTAGGACATGGAGGTGTGAGAAAAGAGCATGAGATGAATACCTGGCGACATCGCTAATCTTCGGATTAAGGCAAACGCAGGCAGGCCAGCTCGTCCACCTCTCACCTTAGTACCTGAGCCAACAATTCTCTTTCTGCTCAAATTTCCTTGAACAGTAAATTTTTCACTTATAATTAAGAGAATTCTGATGAATACAGGAGACTTTCCATTTTACTTAGTTACAAAATATCTACAGCTACAATATCAGTTTAAGAGATAAAATATTTCAAGTCATAACTATTCAACATTTTCAACTATGAACACTGGTTTTTGCTAACTGTTTATGTATTTATATGATTAAAACTGCAAAATATTTGGGTTTTAGTCACTGAAAGTAGTCTCTTTGAGATGTGAATTTCCTCATAATTAATAAGAGTGAAGAAAATAAGGGATTCATTTTGAAGAAATTATCTTAGCAACTCAAGTTTATATAATTATTATTAAGTTAGCAACAGAGGCAGAATAGCATGGGGATTAGAAAGCACGGACTCTGCATGCAGCCAGACTGCTTGGATTCAAGTATGGATTCTGCCACATACTAGCTGTGAGATCTTGGTCAAGTTATGCAACCAAGATATGTTCCCTCGCCTGTAAAATGGATTATGCTGTGCTTAAAGGATTTGCAATGTGAAAAGATGCTTAGAATAGTATCTGACACAATGCAAGCATTACATTAGTGTTAGTCATTACTGATGCTGTTGTTATTACCTAAACAACTGATGTTGCAATAAGCGGATCCTGGTTTCTCCAGCATGACTTGGCAACAATAATAGAGTGCTTTCAAATGCCTCATTGGTTGGCTCATTTTATCATCTCACTCTTGGCTTCCATGAAAGAGATGAGGATGAGGCCCGCCTGATAGATGCACAAAAGTTCAGGTGTATGTATCCAAATCGATGAAGCATTTTAACAGTGTTAGTAGTGACAAAGCCAAGAACAGCATGGTGGTTCCCTCTGCCACTTACGGCTTTTTCTCTAAGGGAGAGGGATGCAACAGAGCAAATAATCTGACTGGGAACTTGGGCCTGGAGAATGAAAGAATCTAATGCTGATTGTTTCTCTTATTTCCTATGATGATATGATAATGTGCTAAAAAAAAAAATGCTGCACTGTGATTCTCATGCTCAAATACGCAGAGAACCAGGCATGCACTGTAACTAAGAGAACCACGCTGAGTATATGAAGGAACTTAAATTCAAAATTGTAAAAACACACAGTAAGAAAAAAAAAATCTGCTGGCCATAGTCAACCTCTGAGATGCCTGGTTATACGTCCAAAGGTGAACAGTGAGTTTACCTGGGTAGTAATATTACAGATTATTTTTATTTCTGTGTGCCTTTTATTATTGTCTAAGTGTTTTACAATGTACATGATTTCCTTTATCACCAAAGGAAAAAAATACACTAAATATGTGATTTAAAAAAAAATTATAGGTCCCGTGACTCAGCTAGACTTAATTGAACTTGCTAATTTGTTACATCTAAGACAATTATAGAGCAAGTCCTGTGAGAAGAGGACATAAGGAGTAAGCACATGATGGAACAACTTTTACCAAAAGACTGTGATATCTGTGGATGCGGTTAATTGGAGGAGGTAAAGAACGTCCTTAGACGACTGGCTCTCACGAGAAGGGAACAGGAGAGCATTTTCAACTAGCAAAAGGTGGCGTGACTCACACAGACTGAACATGGTAAGTGCTTTTTAAGTGTGGTGAGATTGTATTTGATTCTCCAAAAACCTACCTAAGGAATTCTTTCTTTCTTTAGAACTATAGCCATGCGATGCACCTCCAAAGCATACTTCTTGTTTGAGCATCTGTACAGAGATCAATATTGTCTGTCCATTGCAATGAGGGCCAGAAGAATTCATACACACTTGTACGGAATTTGTGTAGAAACAAGGGATGTCCTGCACGGAGACGGATAGATTGTTTTAAATTTTAAAGTTCAAAACAGAGGCTTTGGAGTTCGAAATTCAACTCAGTAGGAAATTATCTTCTAAACATGGTTTGTTTTGTTGACTCAAAGACAAAGTCCATAAAGCGTAAGGAGTGGGTGTGTGGGTGGGTGAGTGTGGGTATAGAACTTACTTAGTAGAATTAAATTAAGCTCATACATATCCTTAAAAACATTGGGAGTCATACCTACACTAGAAGCTGTCTGTAGTTTTGAGATCAGTTTTATGAAAAGGTACCAGTCATGATGACTTTAAATCAGGAATTGGTTCAGTGTTAAGGAAATAAATATCCTAATCTTCATAATCTCTGTGATTTTGCATAGTCTGTTTACTTCAATGATTCTAACATTGGATGATCTCTGCAATAACAAATATGGGTGGGACTCATGCATAGTTTGTAGATTTTTAAAAATTATTTGGAAAGCTAACCTAAAGCAGCAAGCAGCTTTAGTATGCATTAAAAAAGAACTTAGAAGCAGACTTCCATCTTGAGGTATTGCTTAGTCTAGCTGTTCAAAAAAAAAGAAAAAAGATTCAACAACTGCAAGTAAAAAAACAATTGTCATGTTGAAAACTTTAATCCAGAAAGAGTCAAGAAAGTAAACATTTGTGGAGTCACGTTCTGAAGAAGGGAACTCTAGTACCTTATAAAATAAAGTTTTATATTCACCATTGCTTCAAACTATTTTAGAAAATTCAACAGAATATTCTCAGGACCTCGTGACTATTAAAAGTTAAAGTATTTATCTGTTATCCATATAAAATATTCTGATCCAGGTGTTTCCCAAAGTTATTTCCTTGAAACATTAATTCCACAGAATGTCTACAAGTAGTACGTATTAAATGTGGGAGATAGCTTAGAACAGCAGCTGAGTTCAAATTATACCAATCCCACTACGTGACTTTGAGCAAATTTCTTAACAGAATTATGCCTCAGTTTCTGAATCTGTAAAATAGAGATAAAAATGGTATTTACACCATAGGACTAATGCATAAAGCTCTTAGAATAGTCTGGCACAGAGTAATTAACATTAATAAATTATAGTTGCCATTGTGGTTTTTAGGATCACTGTTATATAAAAAAAAATCCATAAGCACTCAATGAATATTAACTCTTAGTTATCATTCCCATTCAGGGTTGGGAGCCAGGGTTTGTGGGGCAGAACTTGCACAATTTGGGAGGACCCTGTCTGAGAAAAAAAAGAAGCACAAAATTATGAAAATGAAATTAGACACAGGACATTGGAAGGAACCATGCAAATACAGAGCCCTGAAGCATGAACTTCATTAACTTTACAGTAAATCCACTCAGGGGGCAGAAAATACCTATACCTGCCTTCAACAAGTTTTAAGCATAATAAGAGAAACAACACAGTACCTACGTGTTTAAACAGAAGTCAAAAATAGAAGAGAAATTCAAGATGGTGATACATAAATGTCACAAAGCAGTCTATGCAGAGGTTTCTGGGAGGACAGTAATTGAACACAGTTTGGGGAGGCGCCAATCAAAGGCTTTGAATGGCAGTCCAACAATTTGGGGCTTAACCTTGCAGGCAACATGGAGCTACTAAACTTCTTGGAAAAAAACGCAGCAACATGAAGTGGTGCTTTAAGGACCACCAGCCCAGCCACCTGTGTGTGGAGTGAACAGGATCAGGGAGATCCTGGCAGCGGGAACATCATCTGAAACATATTATAATAGTGTGGAAGATTCTCGGGAAGTAATGCTGCGGATGGAAATGAAGGGACCTGTTCAACGGACATCCCCAAAGAAGAAGCAACAGGACTTGATAACTGTTGAGAGAGGCGGGGATGAAGCGATCAATGATGACGCCAGGATCTCAATAACAAAAACTGGAAATTCAGAAATAAAAGTAATTTTATGCAAGGACAAGTTGAGATTTAGGTGTGAAAAGTTTGGGGTAAAGAAAGAACACATTCAGGTTTTCATGTCCACAGCAAAGTTGTAAATATAGTTTCCTGCGAGATTCCACAGAAAGAATTTCTACTCATTAAATTCTAATAGCTTAAGAAATGATTTTTTAAAATGGGATAACAGCACTTATTGAAAGGTTCTGGATTGGAAGTCAAGAGGCCTCAGCTGTGGACACAGGTATGTTTGAGGTAGCTAGACTATTGGATCCCTCACAGGCAGAGTTCGAATATACTATGAAAAAGGTAACCTTATTTTCCCTAACTTAGTCAATGAAATCTATAAATTACAGAAACATAAAATATCTGGATAAAAATTCTGTCTCAAAATATGTAGCTGATTTTTTTTAGAAATATGTAGCATAATACTACTTACTATAAAATGGAAAAGGGTACAGTTTTAAATTATATTTCCTAGAACTTAGATAAGATTGTCAATTTAACTTCAATGATGCATGCTTTGCAAATAGCACTCAACACCTGAAATAAAACAATTATCCATATTTATTACTTGGACTAACATTTTCGCATGAACTGCTAATTAATAGTTTCATAGATAATTTTCTGAGGTTGCTATCAGATATAGACTGTTAACTCCAAAATCTTAATTCCACGTCACACAATTTTTGACCTGAGCTTTCTATGTCACTGAATTTTCAGATACTCAGGAGGAGTAGCACGAGAGGACTGGGGAACTCGGAGAGGATTAACTGATATTGTAAGAGAGCATTGCCGTACCTCATAACACGTACTGTTCATGTCTCTCAGCTTTGGCACTGAAAATAGCAAAGTTCTCACCTCCGTCCTCCCAGAGTCCATCTAAAGGCTGTCCTACTTCCCATGGTGGTGCTGGAGGGTCACCAAAGAAAGGAGCATTCACTTCCATCAGTAAGCCTTGACCTCCAGGTTTAAACTTGACAGTACAGGCCTGCACAACACTGGTAAACTGTCCCATGTTGTGGTAATGCCATATTCCAACTATCAAAATGAGGCAGAAGAACAAATACCACAATATAAGTAAAGCGATGTGTTTTCTTGCTCCCCTGGTCTTGATCAAATTAAACTCAAATAACATTTTGTACTAATATCCTCAAGCCAATCAATGCCCCATTACATTTTAAGGAATTCTATTAATTGCAGTAAGACATTTTTGTGTGATATTCACCCATAGCAAAATTTGCATACAAATGAGGAATCAGTTTTTGTGACTTAATACACAGGCACATTTATTTATAGAGCATTTATAATGTTTAATGATGTGAATTTGCTCTTATTCATTCCACAAATAATTTTGAGGACATACTATGTGTGCAGTTTCTCACTAGGTCTTGCAGAGAAAATTCAAAGAAATAGAAGTTGTAATCCCTACCCTAAAAGAACATATAATCTTTATAATCACAAAGAAAGACAAAATGCACATCAACAAACTAATGAACAATTCACTGAAGCATGGATTTAGATCCCGATTGGATAACACAGAAAAGTAATGGGCACCTGGAGATAAATATAGGTTGGAACAGTCAGACAATGTCTGCTGGGATTTGAGTGGTACAAAAAAAGGAAAATATATATGTTAACTATAAATATCTTGGATAGCTCATTTTGGATATTTACTTTGCCTACTTTAATTTCAAGCTTTTTGAGAACTGAAAATAATGACGTCAATTAGTCAGCACGTATTGTTCATATTCCATGCTGCCCGCTGACTTGTATGTATTTACCGCAAATCCCCAAAATGTGTTAGAATGTTGTTCTTACCTAGGTATACATTAAATACTTATTAAGTGTCATTCACTTAATATTAAGCACTAAGGGGGTCAAAGATTAAAAAAAAAAGAAAAAAGAAAAGGAGGAGTATTTTGTAGATTTGTATCAGTTCTCTATTTGCCACATAACGCTATATAATAAAGCACACTACAATGCAGTGATTTAAAATAACAATTCATGATTCTCATGAAAACAATATATACACCCAAACATACACATACATAGGGATTTTTGTGTTTTTTTTTTTGTTTGTTTGTTTGTTTGTTTGTTTTTTTAAGTCATGTCTTGTGTAACACCATCCACCTTTTCTGTGCTGGATGGTGGAAGTGCAAAAACAAGAAATTCGCCTTGCCCTCAGGTGACTCCCTGGAAAAGAGAACTCTGAACAATCCATGAGAAAACTGAATGGTGCTTGAAGAGAAGTATGGGAGTACAGAGCAGGGAGCCTCTACTTCTGACAGTGGGAAATGGAAGTTTGGAGAGTGTGCAAAGACTTCACAGAACCTACAGTTGAAAGACATAGGAACAGGAAAGGAAAGGAGTGTATTGTAAAAGGAGAAAATAGCATGAACAAAAGCAGAGAGCCATGTGAGAGCTGAAGCTGGGAGATTAGATATAAACAGATCATAACGTGCGTGGTAGGAGGTGTGGGATGTGGTGGGAGAGGTGATGCTGGTGGAAGGGGTACAGATCCTGCGGCTCACACTGGATTTTATGCTGAAGCCAAGTGGAACCGCAGGAGGGATTTAAGCAGAGAATTTACTGATGAGATTTATGTTTTAGAAGAATTACTGTGAAGGATGTATAGAAGAATAAATATACTCCAAGAAATGTAAAGTCTTATTCGAAATTTATTTTTCTATCCCAATTTCCCCTAACTACATTGGTATGCTTTTATTTTCAAAGTTATAGTCTTTATTTCAGATGATTCTTGTGAAATGTCTGTGAGAAAAGGATCTTAAAGAATAGAACTGAACTCAATTCAATAACAATGGAACTCTTTATTTCCTCTACAACATAATAACTTCTTGAATCTCCTAGTGCTAGATACACTCATGCCTTCTCAATTACTCATTTCTCATTTTAGAAAAAAATTAACCAAAGTGATTCTGACTGAATGAAAGAAAGCAAAATTTAGAGCCAAGAATACATTACTGTAAGCACTGAATGCTATAGGTATAAACAGCCATTTAGAAAACTATCCCATCATAAAAGCAAAAGAAATTTATCTGCAAAAAGTCTAAAACTCCATCTATTCAGTAGTATGATTGTTCTTTGGCTCCTAAATATTCTCAAATTATGTCTAAGACTTCTGCTTAGAAAAAGAGTTGAAACAATTTTTTTAAATGTATTATGTTGAGGGTTTTTCTCCCTTTATTTATAAATAGAATCTTTCTAATATTCCCAAATGGCCAAAGGCATTGTTTTGGCAACTTGCAAATTTTAGTAAAAATATCACCTTTCATAAAAATTCAAAATGTCAAAATAATCTTAATTTTACAGGGAATTTTAGTTGTTTTGCTTTATAGTTCAGAAATATCAAATGCCAACAAGAAAATTTATGGAAACAAAATAACATTAATATGTGTGGAGAAGAAGCACCTATTTTTTCATTCTAGTATTCAAATGTTCTTTGGTATGAAACTTCTCAAGTGAGCTATGTATTCTATTAAACCCACTTTGTATATAAAGAAAAACTTAGATGGGAAACAAACAAACAAACAAAAAACCCTCCATAGCCCCACACACAACAGTTGAAGTTATGGCATGCTCAACTGCTGAGGTAAATATGAGGTTGACCCCTTTCTAAAACAGCGTAATGGTTACCAAATTTTCAACTGCTTCAAGTCTACACTGTTAAATTTGTGAAATTCCTATTTAATGCCAGCACAATAAACAGAATTTGGCCTGATCAGTTTTGTTTTGTTTTAGTCATGTTTCCACAAAGAAATATTGTATCATATCACCTGTAGTAACAGAGAGATGATGTTATTTGGCTGAAAATGCCATGACTCCTGAAAGGCGAAACAAAATTTTTCTAAACTGGAAGAAATAAACAACTAAATGTCAATAAAAGAGGACATAACACTCATAACAGACAAGTTTTGTTTAGCTCTATAAACTTTTCTTGTTAGACTTCTTTTTAAAAACTCCCTGTAGGAAAATTACCAATGATTTTCAAGTGATAACAGGAGACCAAGCTGCACTAAAGTTAGTCCTAGGTTATATCAACTTAGAGAATTTTATTTCTAGATTTTCAACCTGCATCTATAAGGGCAAAGAGCTACAGAGAGGTATGCAATTGTGTCGAGTCCATAGGATCAATGTAAATACACAGTCTGGGTAACTAGGCTCAAAAGTCCTTTGCTATACCATTTTTTCAATTACATGGGCTTAAAATTTTTGCCCAGCATTTTTCAAATTAATACCTCTATTCTCTACCTTGCCTATGAGGACACAGCCCTAAAAGATAGCCAATAATTTACGTAGGGTTCTGTAGCCATTTTTCAATCTTTCTGATAAATACATTTGAAGTTATATTTTTTCACACCTAAAACTACTACATTTTTTAAAGATTTTAATTATCGATGGGCAGAAAAGTCATAAAATCAAACTAATGTCATTTTCCTTATGGGGGATCAGCTTATATTTTATAAAATATATGAAGGGTCAACAAGATAAAATCATTAGTTTTATCTAATGAGATGTAACAATGAATATTATTTTATATGTATATCAAAATCACTGGGATTACTATTGTGAATAAAGGAAAGGTGGCATATATGTAGCTACTGAAACAAAGTTTCTTTGTAGCATGAAAAGGTAAGGATGTTTACAATATAAATGTATTTATTTGAAATTATATAAAATATATATAGGTATATAAATATACTTTTATATATAAAGTATATATATATGTGTATATGTGTATATATACTTTTATATATATATGTATATATATATATATATATTCTACATATTGTGGTGATCCTATGTACTATCACACATATATAAAATTTAAATAGGACTTAATGCATCATATTTTTACCCACATTAAGATATAAATTAATTTTTAATTTTAAGTTATACCTTACTTGTAAGCAATACATAGAACAAATGGGAAAATAAGGCTTAAAATTATATAGTCTCCTACATACGTTTTAGCAATTAAAATAGTGATGACCTAGCTACAAATAATATCATAGGAATAATATAGCATCTGAATTTGAAAAGAAAGCTACAAGATCCTCACTGAGCTACGCAACTTATAATGCTATAAAGCTTGTCCCACTGTAGAACGAGGTGATCTCTGAAATTACAAGGCGGTGAACTCAGAACCATAAAAAAGAAATATTCCCTTGTAACCTTTAGCTAACCTGTAGCTACATTTCCATTGAGGGCATAAAATCAAATTCTGTCGCCGGATTTAAAAGCTGGATAATTTTACAGCACTCATATTGTGAGTGTTCAAGTTCATTGCCTTCAGCAGCTGAAATAGAATTCTTCGATCATTGTACCAGTAGACTACCAGGTAGGTGGTAATAGGTGTTGTCTTAAAGGTTAAGTATTGGGTCTTTGGAGTGAAATGACACACCATTTACCACATTAGGCTCCTTTCTAACATGTGTGAGAGTGGAGAAGGAGAACAGAGGCCCTGGGAACTGCCTTTAGAAGTCAGAATTTATTATTCGTCTGTGAGTCTTCCCGTCAGTTTATAGATTCGCATGCACAGTAAAGCTTACATTTGATAAAACACCGGCATGAGGTGGATGCAAGAATTCCCATTGCCAGGTTGTTTTATCTTTAGTGTTATTCTGTTTCCAAGCTGAAGCTTCACTTTTCCAGAATGCCCACCATTCTCTAATATGGTGCTGTATTCAGCTTGTGAGGACACTTCCTGCATCATCTGCTTTAAAAATACAAACTACAATGTATTTTTACTACGCAAACTTTTAAAGTGACTTTTTAAATGCACTGTCTTTTCATCTTTAAACATTTTTTTAACTGTTATTTCCTGCCTCTGTCTCTTTGATCAGTCTGCCTCTGTTGCTGGAATGTCATTCTCTGCTTCTCACACTTCAAGGATACATTTTAATTCCAGTTTCTTCATGAAGAGAACCCTGGTCTCCTCAGGTGTAAGTGATACTCCAAACACATTCTCCCCACCGACGCTGTATGTCCAAAATATTGCATCTGTACTTCTGATACTTCTCCATTTCTATCCGATCCTAAATGCACGCATAAATGCATGTGGCTTATCTCTCGCTTAGCTCTCTCGTTAAATGTAAAACTCTTATAAACACTCCCTGTATCTAAGTCATCCTTTGTGTTTTTCTCAGCACCTAGTCTCATGTCGTCAAGTGCCAATTGCTCAGTAAGCATTTGCGGTATAAAGGGATAATTAAATGACTGAGGTGATGTTTGTGTGGGTGTGTGCTTCCTAAGACAATAACACACATGAAGAATTACTCTGTGGCATACCTGTTACCAATACCTTCCTACAATTCTTACCTCTCTTTTTCCAGCTGGCAATGATTTTCTCTCTTGGTTACTTTTGAAAATTCCAGTACTTTAAAATAATAAAAAGAAAATTAATCTGTAAAAAATACCAAGTAAAAATACAGTTCTTAGATCTAGTATTCATAGGAAAAAGAAATACTGCAGTCAAAATACATAAATAAAAGAATGCTGAGACTGTCATTATTTTAAACACAGTCTTGTGATTGTTTCTGGGTAGAGTTGAATGAAGCACCAAAAATATCATTTTGTTAACCTGCTTCTTCCCTCTAGTGGCAAAAAGCAGTAAGAAACAATGTTCTAGAAAAACATCATGATGAAATGGTTCTAAATGCCATTTTAGAAAACACTGATGGTGAGACTCCAACTTCCAAGGTTTAAATTCTAAGTACATAAAAATTGCAAAAACGTAATTTTAGCAAATTGGTAGTGTTTAGCTAGGGTAACTGTCAAAGTTACTTAAATTGGTGTGTGTATCAGCACGTTTTCAACAGACTTCTGCTACATGTATAAAGGTGTATATCACCGCACATTAAATTAGGATGGATTTGTCCTGCTATCCCTAGTCGTATTTCTGAACCAGATTGTTGGGTCACTATGTAGAATTCCATTATTTCCTCAGCTATCAGCACAGGACTACGGTGCTGCTGTAAGTTTCAAGAAGCACATTTGAGAGGCACTGAAATTGGCCAACTCCATTGGAATTACCAGTTAAAACACTTTGGCGAAAATAGGCAGGGAAATACTTTATGACTTGTGACCTGGGGTCAGTTGGGGTGGGGGGAAGCAAGGTTGCAAGGAGGTACAATCAGCTGCTGTGCATTGTCAGAGTTGCCTCAGAGGCGTTACTGGAAAGGAACGTGCCATGTGCAGCGTAACTGTGCGTTCCCTGTACTCTCAAATGCCACCAGCTTATCCCTATAAGTAGGTTTGACTGCCCTTCTGACACTTTTCATTGGCCTCACTTCCAATGCAATTAATGTTTTAGAAGTTAAATGTGGGTTATGCAGAAATGGAAAAAGCATTCTCCAAGATAGCAAGTTCTTCCTCCCCCCCCCTCCCCCCCGCCCAATTCAAGTGAGCCAGTTAACAACATGTAATGGTATATACAATAAATTAAGGGTTGTCAAAGTTTAAAAATATATTAAGACTACATAAGGGAAAACATATAAGTGTTAGTGAACACCATGATTATTTCAAATTCAATATATACTTTTTTATTAGAAGACTAACTTATTGTTTGTTTCAGAACATCAGAATTTTCAAGAACAGAAAAACTCTGCCTTAACACCCTCAACCCCCAAAGCAAATCTTAGAAGGACTGGCTGTTGGTTTTTTTCCCTCTCTCTAGACACCCTCTCCATTCAAGTGGAAACAGGCTAAAATTTTATGTTCTGCTACCAATGGAAGAGAAGGCAGTGAAATGGGAAGATAACGTAGCCGAGAAGGTCAAGCAAGAAGATGGGATCATTGGGCAACTCCATCTGGGAAAACAATGAGGCAGAAGGTGATTCCCATTTCACCAGTATTTCTGTGGCCAATCTCCCTGGATCGGGCCAAGGAAAGGGTGCCAATTTACTGGGAGATGCTGGAGCCATTGCCACTGTTTAGATGTCCCAACAGTCACAAGAACTGAAGCCTCACCCCCATTAATTAAATTGACACAAACAATTGTGACCATATGGCACCAGCAAGAGCCAACATGGTGATGGAATCGAGTGGCTCAGCAGGACAACTGGCACCTGCTCATTTCATTCACTTCACAATCATGTGTCCCCGCATTATAGGCAACTGAAATGCGTAGGTCTCGCTTATGGTGTTAATAACGTGATTTTGCTAAAACTAGAGACCTTGGCATTTAAATTTTTCTTTCACAATGCACAAGTTCTCAAGAAGCAAATTACAGGCAAACTATACATGTAGTCACTGGCATTAATATGTTATTCATTATTGTCATCAGTTATTTGACCTTGCACAAATTATGTAACTTCTTCGAGCCTCAGTTTTCTCATCTATATAATAGGGATAATGATAATACCCCTCTGCTAAAGTTTTATGAGGAACTAAATGAGAAAATACACATAAAGTGCTTGGCAAATAGTAAGTTCTCACTAGATATATTATTATTTACAGGGTACCTAATATACACCAAGAATTTTGTAGCACATTATCCTGCATATAGTAGGTTATCTAATGTTTATTTGTGTTTGTAAAATAAATTTAAGAGTGTTCCCATTGGTACAAATATATCTTTATCACAGTTTACCTGTGTAAATAGGTGATTTACAAAGGTGATTTTTACAGGCAATTTTCAAAGATTTTGTAAACAATGCCTTCAAGTCTTTGGCTAGCTGATAAACAATTACAATTAAAATTATGTCAATATTTGTAGCTTGCTTTTTTGGAGTTTCTTAGAAAATATTAACTGAGAAGCTAAAGATTACTGCAAGGAAACTTAAAAATACATAAGTTAAAACAAGGGGCATTTGAATAAAAAGAAAACATCTGTTAAAGAACAAAAAGTAGGAAGATAAAATGATCATTAAAAACTTTTAATCATTGGAAAGTAAAACAATGAAACTAGACTGCTATCCATCATCATGTACCAAAATTAACTCAAAATGGATCAAAGACCTAAACATAAGACCTGAAACAATAAATTGCACAGAAGAAAACAGGAACTAAAGTTATGGACCTTGATCATAGAAGGGATTTTATAAATTTGACCCCAAAAAGCAAGGGAAGCAAAAGCAAAAATAAATGAATAGGATTATATCAAACTAAAAAGCTTCTGCACAGCAAAAGAAACCCTCAACAAAACAAAGAGGCAACCAACCGAATGGAAGAAAATATTTGCAAATAACATCTCTGATAAAGAGTTAATATCTAAAACATATAGAGAACGCATACAACTCAACAACAAAAAAACCCAAACAATCCAATTTAAAAAATGGGCAGAGGAGCTGAACAGACACTACTCCCAAGAAAACATACAAATGGCCAACAGATGTAAGAAAAGATGCTCAACTTCACCAGCTATTAGAAAAATGGAAATCAAAACCACAATGAGCTACCACCTCCCACTAGTTAGAATGGCTATTGTCATCAACAAGACAAGTAATAAGAAGTGTGGGAGAGGCTGTGAAGAAAAAGGAACCCTCATACACTGTTGGTGGGAATGTAAACTGGTACAGCCACTGTGGAAAACAGTGTGGACGTTCCTCAAAAGGGTAAGAATAAAATTACAATATAACCCCGCAATCCCTCTTCTGGGTATGTACCCCAAACTGAAACATTTACCAGTAAAGCTATATGTGCCACTATATTCATTGAGGCATTATTCACGGTGGTCAAGATATGGAAACAACTCTAGTGCTCCTTGATAAATAATTTGAGAAAGATATGGTACTCATATACAATGGAATACTACTCGGCCATAAGAAAAGATGAAATACTGACATTTGCGACAACATGGATGGATCTTGAGATTATCATGTTAAGTGAAATAAGTCAGACAGAAAAAGTTGAGAGCCATATGATTTCACTCATACGTGAGATAAAAAAACTGAAAGCAACAAACGAACAAGACAAACAAACAAGCAAAAACTCATAGACACAGACAACAATTTCGTGATTACCAGAGGAGGTAACCAGAGCAGGTAAGGGGGGCAGGGGAGAGTAGCAGAGGGTAAAGGGGGTTAAATATATGGTGATGGAAGGAGAACTGACTCTGGGTGGTGAACATACAATGTGATGTATAGATGATGTAATACAGAATTGTACACTTGAAACCTATGTAGTTTTATTAACCAATGTCACCCCAATAAATTTAATTTAAAAAACCTTTTAATCACTAAAGAATAGAAGTTATCATGAACATCTAGAAGTCATGCAGCCCATGTTTGCCATGAGCTCAAAGAATGAAAAAAAATAAGTCATTCCAAAGCACCAATCAATTTTTCTGTCCACATGTGAATCTGAGTTGCAGTGAGGCTATAATATAGTAATATTTTTATAAAAACATATTCAGAAAGCAGAGACATATTTTCATATTTGGAAAGAATACGGTCAATACTAAATGCCTAGTCATGATATGAAACTTTGTTCTTTGTAATTAAAGAAGAAGAAGGAACTGTTAAAATCTGCAGACGAATGAATCTGAGTTTTGATGCCCACTGACTCTTGTTTGCTCTTCTGAAGCCAACTTGTAATGATTAGTTGATCACCTTTAACATGACACACACTTCTGGAGGACTCCCAAGAACACAGAAAATGCAAGACAACTCTAAAATATTTTAGGCTGCTAGGTGAAAGGCTTTTCTTTGCATATCACATACTTGCTTTTTCTTTCTGAGTCTACATAGTTTTAAATAAAATCAGAAGTTACTCTACATAGTTTTAAATAAAATCAGAAGTAATAGATATGCTCCAGTTTTGACTTGAACTACTGGACTTTAACATAGAATTTTTTATAGAACATCATTTTTCTCTGATTAACACTAACCAATCCACAGTCCCATGAAACACAAGGTTTGGTACTGAACATTCTTCAACATTCTAAATTGTTCTTCTAACTAGTCACTAGCAAAAGGTACTCTAGCATTCAGCTTTCTATCTCACCTTTTGAAATAAAATTAGTTTAGAAGTTTCACTGGTGCCCCTGAAAAAGGTTACTCTAGCTTTAAATATAATCCTTTGACAATAAAACTTTACTTCTCTGAAACTTTATTAGAAATATTTACCAGTATCCCCAATATATTGAATTTCTCTATAATATCTAGTAGAAAATTTACTTTACCAATGTTATTATAAACACATGGTGTAAAAGAAAAAAATACTCAAGCAAAATTTTCATAGGGCAGGAAGAACTATGACCCTCCCTCAGCAACAGTCACTTCCTGCAAGACTGAAAACAACAACAACACGTTGTGTTCATTTATTGATAACAGTGACAGGTCAATGTGACAAATATATGGTCAGAACCAGGTGGCAAGACAATTACCACACAGCCTAACTCTGAGAGGGTCACTTACAGTCAATACAAGGAATGCTTCCTTTTTCCAGGTTGTTTGTTCTTTTAAAATATCATGAGAATTTTATGAATGGAGGGACACTCTTTGTTTATCTTCTTCTTATTTGCTTAAGTCTAGAGGAAGCATTTGCAGTAACTCTGAGTGAAAACTACAGACAGATGTTTAGGGAGTTAGGAGATTGTGTGTGGAGGTGGAGACCCCGGGCCCCACTCCTCTGCAGAGCCCTGAGGAGGTGACAGCACCTTTCGTTAGGTGGTGTGGAAAACGGAGGAGGCTGACCACAGAGGGAATAGAAAACTTGGTGAGGAAGCAGTGGAATCTCGATGTTCAAGGGAACATCTTGATTAGTACTATCAAAACATCAATGTTCCCTAATGCAGAGGAAGAAGAGAGGACCCTTCTGTAAATATACGGACTAAGCAAGACTTGAATGCTCAAAAATCCTAGGAAGGGTGAGAAGCCCCTGAAACACGACTGATACTGAGTTTCTTGCCACAGGTAGGTGGGGTCTGGGAATAGATGATCTGTTTTAGATAAAGAGAGAAATGTAACATTTCTTTACCCATGTTATAAAAGCAAAATTTACATCTGCACATATTCAGTTATTCAACAAACATGTGTTGAGTTCCTACTGTGTGGCAGGCATGGTTCTGGGGAATATCTCACTTGGCATGTTCTAATGGAGAGAATATGCACACCATATACATACAAGAAACAAATAAACATTTAATATGCCAGGTGGTGATACGTGCTATTAACAAAAATAAAGCAAGAGCAAGTAAAATAAAGAATGAACAGGAAGAAACATGCTATTTTGTAATGACAGTCAGAAAAACCTACATGCCAAGTAACATTCAAGCAGAGGTTTAAACTCAAACGAGGAATTTAGGGGAATGTGTGTTCTAGACAGAGATAAAAGCAAGACCAAAGTCCTTGCAGCAGGAATACAGACCAAGGATATCCCGGCAAAAATACAAAAGCCTGTGTGAAGTAAGTAGTTAAATAGCAGAACCGCAATGTATGTTCTTCTTTCATACAGGGATACCCTCGGTAAGAAGGGACCCTTCAAATCTCCTTATAAACCAAATCATGAAAAATCTGGCAAACTAATGAGATGTGCTAGCCAGAGATTCCTTATCTATGGAAAGCTTATAGCAGGACGTACTTGGCTGGTTTAACACTGCTTATGATGAAAAAAACCTAGATTTGGATTTATGGTTCTTGGAAAATGTCACCTCAGCAATGTGATTATCTGAATATACAATGGAGCTGTTTACTGCCTGGAGTGCAGCCCCTTGGTGTTAAGTCCGTGCAGCTGAAGCATCGGTCATGTTGCCTTTTTACAAGGGATGATGCCTACGTCTACCACTCACCTAGTATTAGTTGGTCCTCCTAAGTGAGCAACTCTGGAATTGGCTACGAATCACCTTTATGACAAATAGAGGACAGCTGACAAATCCAGCTAAATATCAAGACCAACCCAATCTGAGGAATTCCTGCAGCAACCAGAGACATTCCTCAACCTGTGAGAAGTAAGTTTTATCTTACAGACCCTTCCGGCAAGCAAGCTACAGCGAAGAGGGCTATTTGAGTTTTGGCAGAATCACTTTGCTCCTATGAGAATAACGGTAGCCTCACTGCAAGGTCATCAAAAAATAAATCTTACTGTCAGTGGGGTCCGGAGATTTAAAGATTTATGAAGGATGGTGGCATAGGGAGCGCCACCGAGACCACATGACCCCACTGCTCAGATTGACAGTACCTGCCTCCTGGAACATATGCAGCCGTGAAGCAGAGACGTCTTGGATTTTGGACTTGGAAACTAAGGCAGCTGCTCATTATAGCCCATTTGAAAGACAGTTGCTAGCTTGTTACTGGAAGTTGATTAAAACAGTCCGCCACAGAAGGGCATCTGTGCTAATGATCACCTACAGGGGGAGAGAGGTAATGGGTTAGAGGAAAACTAGAAAGGAGGCGAACCTTCTCCAAGTGTATATTGAATTGTAGATTTGAATTTGAAACCTCATAAATATTTTAAATTATTTTTAAAAAATCTTTTTTAAATACCCCAGATATCTGGCCTTTTTAAATAAGGCCAGATATCAATCATGCCTTGGATGATGTCAGAGACATTGACTAGAAAGGAGCAGCAGGAGAAGCTGCCATCTGGAAAAGTGCATGAGGCCGGACGGGCGGGGAGAGCCCTGCGTCCTGGTGCAAGCTCCTCACAGAGCCACTGAGAATGCTCTCCCAGGACCTCCCTTCCCTACACTGCCTGTGGTCCAAGCCCTGTGATTCTTTCCCAACCAAGACAAAGCAGCTGCCCAGTTCTCTGATGGGAGTTCCTTTGCTTGAGGGCCATGATACTGTTTGGAAATTGGCAGCTATGTGCCTTACTGAGAGAAAAAAAAAAAAAAAAACCTTGAAGGGAGAAAGAACAGGCAAAGCTACAAATTTGGCAGAATTGAGAGCTGATAATTTAGCAGCGGGTGAAGAACCAGGCTCCTGATTTCAGAGGAGCATTTAGATATTTACAGACTTTGGGCCGCTCGGACCCCAGCAAATGGGTCGGAGATCACTAGACAATAGAGAATTTCCTTATGTGGCACGCAAGGGAAAGTCTGTGGGTATTAAGAAAATTAAAGTGGCACATGTGGACATTCACACACACAAAATAATCCAGTTTCCAGCTCAGAAAGATTGGAATGCTAAAACAGATGCCTTAATCAGATTCCTGAGCCAGCTCTCTGGATTCCTGAAACCAGCCGATATGCCATTTTAGATATAGTGACAAGCTGTGTCTTCACTAGCAGGGGTAGATGTTACATAATAACACCTATAAAAAAACTGGAACTAAATAGGATCCAGAATTTATTGAACGATGGACTTTAATCACCACCTCTATAATAGGGAATGTGGTTTATGAGAGGAAGTCATTTCTGTTGGGAAGGAGTAGAATGATCCTGGAGTATTAACTGATATGGTATGCCAAATACCATTTTAATCTCTACAACATATGGTGCATCAAAGGATTATTAAGTTTATGTATACAATTAAACCAAAAGCAAGATCTTTGTAAACAATGATCCCCCAGGATGAGAAAATATTTGGGGAAGCTAAACAGATATAATACTTACGGAAACTGGCCAGAGAGGACAGTGAATTTTACACTCAAATTATACACTCAAATTAAATGCTTTAGAAAAATTTTACACTCAAATTAAATGCTTCCATCAACACATTATAAAAAGTTTCAAATAACTGAATAAAGGAGGAAAAAGAGTAACTAAATTGATTAAATATCAAAAGTTGTCATTGCTAATGTATTTTATAAAGGGAATTCTTCCTCCCCAATAAATGGGTTCAAATCCTGGTGGTCACTGGGAGTTAATAGGCTTACTGTTTTTGTATAAATATCACAGAAGCCATTGAAAGACAAATAATTAAGAGATACCTGATATGTGGCAAAGAGATGTTGACTAAGTTCAGGAAGTAGACTGGGGAGAGAGCTGCTGGTCTGTGATGTGTTTCTCTCCAGTAACCAAGAAAACATTCTGGGGGGGGGGGGGCAAGATAGGTGTCCCGGTCTAATCTCCTTGCAAATATGCTGATAACCACTTCCTTAGGCTAAAGGTATTTGCTAGTACAAGTGTCCTTATCTGTGGAATTCTCTCAGCAAATTTGCCCCTAGAAACTATGGATTTATAAGACATAGCTCCCGAGAAAACGTCACATAAACCCATTCCCAACCTAAGTATAAAATCGAGATATTTCATAACTTAAACAAGCCCCCTCTTGATATATGAGGTCACCCAAAACCTCATTTAAAGACCTCATTTATTACTCTAGGCCAGAGAAGGTGTCCAATGCAGAAAGGAAGGACCATGGCAGCCACACAGGACGGACTAGATTTTTCTCTGTTTCGCCTGAGACGTTTGATTGTCCGTATCCTTTAAATTATTAGTAAATCTATATAAGACTCCTTATTCATGAGAGTCTAATTTGATAGTTCAAGTCTTTCCATTAGCTCTAATATGCTATCATTTCCATGCTGAGATGGGCGGGAATATGACTATTTATACATATTTGCTCTTATTAAAAAATGGAAGCAAGAACTATACATTTTGCTAATGATTACCTATAGGGGGAGAGAGGTAATGGGTTAGAGGAAAACTAGAAAGGAGGCGAACCTTCTCCAAGTATATATTGAATTGTAGATTTGAATTTGAAACCTCATAAATATTTTAAATTATTTAAAAAAATTTTTAAATACCCTAAAAGCAAAAGGGGATTGAAACCAATGAACCTTATTGTGTATTGAGTTTGGTGGCATAACACATAGACATTGTTTTCAAGTAACTTTAAACACAGGAATTTGGCTGTATATACTTGGAGTGATACAGTAGGTCAAAGAGAATCACAAAAACAAAAATAATACACACTTTTTAACTATTTACGGCAATCATATTGTTGTTGACAGTATTGTTTTATTCAGACTCTGTTGTGTGTAGTATGGGGGAAAGCAAATAGGAAATGATGTTGAAATCAATGAAAACCAATTTGAGCCATGTTAGCAGAGAAAGAGAATAAGCTTTATAAGAATAAATAGGCGGCATCAATATGAACTCATGATGTATTTTCTTTTTAAAAGGACTAGAGAAAATAATGCCCAGCCCATTAGCAATGGGCACTCTTAGTGTCCAAATAGTGGTCTCTAAATATCATTTGCCACTGAGAGAATCCAAAACTTTCTGGAGAAATGGCTAGCTCCATGTCGACAGCAGGAAAGATTCAAGATGAACCTGGAACATCTTGTCATATCAGAAACAAAAAAGCCATTAAAGACAACTAAGGTCATGTCCAAAGCCTTAGGAGCCAACTGAAAGAGACTCCCCCTCGCCAAAGATGGAACACTTTGATAATGAGTGAGAAAACTGCAGTGGACTGATACACCTAAACTATTTTTAAATCCATGAGTTCATAAAGATATTTAGAAAAAAAATCTCATTGGTCATTTTTAGAGATTACTAGAGGACCTGTTATTCAGAAAATTGTTAAATAAAAGAATCAGCATCTATCCTGTTAAAACAATGCTTCTTCATATCCAAATAACTGAATTGGGATAATTGTTTTATACAAGTATTCCAGCTAAGAAATATGGAAATAAGGACAAAATTTTATCACTGACATACAGCAGGCCCGAATAAATTCATGGATTTACGTAATGCTCATCAATGGTTCCTAACATCACAAAATGGAGACAACCAGACGTTATGCATCTCCTAATAGAAGAATACAACACCATCTATGGAATAGTCTTATGAAAAATTGAACCTGAATGTTATCAGGGTTCTAGATGTAATTCACAGAAAACACAGGAGACAGATAAAAGCATGAGAATTCAATGATCAACATCCAGATGGGAGAAAAATGTTGTTGATGGTGTTGTTTTATTCAGAGTCTGTTGTGTGTATTATGTATTGTGTGTATAAAATAAGGAAACTATCTAGAACAGTGTCATAAATCATTGAGTATTTTCTCTTGTGCTAGGTTTTGTGGTTTATCATTGTAAGACCCGTAACAACCACAGTGATTTCATATACAAAAAGGAAAGCTGTCTTTGGATGGAGATGACCTAGAAGATGGCAGAGCAAGAAACTCACCTATAAATGGAGCTAGAAACCTGATGACACAGTGAGATTGTCAAACTCTACATCAAACTGCCAAAGTCTACCACACCTCCTTTTATTGTTTAAGCTGGTTGGAGTTGAGCTTACTTTTACTTGAAACCCAAAGCATCCTAATTTATAGATTAGAAAAGGAGCTACGTACTGTGCAAAGGGATCACTTCCAATGAATGTATTTAAAATTTGAGGTTCTATATATGTAAGTCTTATCTCTCTATCATATGCAGTTTTTTCCAATTTATAAATAAAATCAAACTGAAGAGTAAAGTAAAAGGCTATACTTCTTTCTAGTTTAAGCTGCATTGGAGACATGTTTGAGTCTTAGGTTTCCCTCCAAATCTTTTCCAGTCACTAGTCATTGAGAATCTTACCCAAAGGATAATATTGTAAACAACCAAAGTGTTTAAAGCATATGATCTCTAAATTGATGGATTTTGAACTTTTGTGACTAGATCCCAAATAAGAACAACATTCTTGAAACAACATATGCACTTAGTAAATGTGATGCACTCTGGTATTTTTAATTCTATTTTATTATTTGGGGATTATAACACACTATATAAGATTCCATAATCCACTCCCTAATGGGTTTGCAACCTACAGTTTGAAAAGTCACTGATATAACTCATTCTACTTCATTATTTTTGAAAGAAGACAGTCTTCTCAGAAAGGAAAAGATGCACTGTCACTGTTGCAAACAATAGAATATTAAGGACAGGAAAGCAGACATTCACCACCTTCAGGTTTTCGACACAAGTAGACTTTACGATCATTCAGAATAAGTTGCTGCCAAATTATTTCAGTTTCTGATAAACAGAAGTAAAGGCTATTATAGTTATTGCAAGTTACTCAAGGGCGTGGAGTATGGTGGCCAATTTTCATATCTTCTAAAGCTTATCTTTTGGTCTTTCACAAATACCGTTAGGAAAAGCATTTAGTATAGATGCAGCCTAAGTTTTCTTCCTTTCTAATAGTCTACTATACTCTGATTCATACCCTATTTGTGATAAACACTCAGACGTGCATTCAGATTAGCCACTAGTGGTGCACCACCAAAGTACATATACCTGGTGCAATGACACTGATACCCAGGAGCTTGGGAAAAAATGCGTCTCTCTTTGCAAGTGGGTTACGAATCAAGAGTGGCTTGAACACTCCTCTGTGAGTGTATGTACCACATAAAAATGAAGAGCTCATGAACATCCTTTTGCTTCCATGTTTTGTTTGTTTGTTTGAATTTACAGAATCAGGTAAGAGTGACTTAGCCTGGGTTCCCCATGAAGCCGACCTGGGAAAAAGGCTTGCCATAGGTTGACTTTGGTGAAGTAATTCCACACACGAGGAAGGAACGAGAAGGAGCAAACCAGGAAAAGAGGGAAAGGCAAAATAAGGTGCATTCTTAGTTGGCCACTGCTACAGGCAATGAGGTATGATCCCTTTAGGGACCCTCTGGGGAGCTACGTGGAAGGGATCTCAGAACTGTCAACTTGAGGAATGAAAGACAGTGTTCATCCACTGACTCCTGTCCTCCTTGGTCAAGAGTTGTCCGTGGGGCGTGAGCTCTATCACATACTCTGGGTAGTTCATGTGAGAAGGCTAAGTGGGCTCCTCTAGGTGGACCACACAGCTGAGGCAGCAGCAAAGCCCGGGCTGGAAGCAAGGGGCCCACAGTGCAGCTAAGGCCAGGCGCTGTCTGTTCACTGAGTGCTGCGGTGGCCGGGGTAAAAGCTCGGCTGAGGGGACTGGCGGGGAGTCAGAACAGCTTCCTAATGCACTGGATAAGTGCTCTAATAAAGCAACGTGTAAAATACTATGGAAAATGCAATGGGAAAGGGATAAGCCTTGGGCTTTGAGGCATGAGTGAAAGTGCTGAGGGCTCACTTACTATAATTGTTTCATCCATTTGCTACCCTTTTTAAACATCGGATTAATTCTATTCATTACTTTCTGCCCCAAAAGTCTAACTAATTTTTTTTTTTAAACGGAGGAAGAGAAGGAGAAAAACAATTATTTTTTTCTGTAGCAAAAAAAAAAATTTAATGTCAATAAAAAGTATTTGAGGGCTACCACTACAAAGAATATAGTGCTCTGGATTGTGACTTACACTTTACTGGCATGGGTGCAGATGAGGGGTGGGGAGAAGCATGAAAAAGCACCTAAATAAATGCACTCGCTGTGTAATCTGTTTAGCTGGTGAGAAGAGAGAATCTGCACGACACTGTGGTGAACAATTCAAAACACAGCAAGGAAATGCATTTATGATACATTAAACAAAGGAAGGATTATTCTTTTGTGTTCCTGAAGTTGAAAAACAAATTTGAAACAGCTACTACAAACACCCACTTTCGAATGTTAGGTTTCTATAGGGTGCACTGTTTGTACTTTATTAATGGACAAATTTTCCAAAATTCTGTGGTTAAATTGCATGTTCCTTTCAAAAGAAAATTTTATATATTTGTTTTTGCTTTCTTAGTATTGGAAGAAGGAAGATATCTCTCATCAAGATAAAAAAAAGTTGAGATGTTTAAAAAAACATCTAAACAGATGTAAAGAGAAACATAATGGGTTCTAGGAATCTCACAACATTCAATATTTTATATAGTTGTGATTGTGGTCTAGAATATTTGAGCATCACTTTTCCCCATATTATAAACTGTTATGATTTATATCTTAACCTATGTTCTATTCACTTCTAAAATCAGGATACTCTAAAATTTATCTTATTTTTTAAAAAAAATAAATAAAAATAAAACGTATCTTACTTTTTGTTCTAACAGTTTTACATGTATTTATAAAATTATTTCAGGTAACATACGTTGTCATGCAGCAGCCTACCCGTCTGTCCCCTCGTACCTTCCCCTAAAGAAAGGAGAGTCTGTGAGACTAATCCTTTCAGGGACTTTGCTTCACCTTTGTGGCTACACCTTATGTCTCCCTGTTTGGCCCCAAAGGATGGCTGGTTAGTCAATGACGGATAAGATTCCTCAAGGAAGGTACAACCTAAGACAGGCACAGTCGTATAGGGGCCATCAGGAGAACTCACGGGGTTGAGACAGAGGTGGGCATAGACCCCCCCCTTCCCCCGGCTAAGGAGAGCTTCTGCCTCTGTGGCTGCATTCCTTCCCACATCCTGCTTGGGAAGAGATTCAATGATGTGAAAACAGCAGCTCTCCATCTACTCATATTAGTAAGTTTCAGCATAAAGGTTTTGTCCCTTGGGGAGGTACTTATAACAATTACTAAGACATCCTCGGGATTTTGCATCCGGCTGCCTGCAGGCAAGGGTGATTGGTTTGAATCAGTTTCCTAGTATAATGTGTGAGATTGACAGATCTTGAGATTAACAAGCTTTACTTCCTTTACTTCCTCATTTGTTAATCAACAAAAGCTATGCGTTGGCCCAATTCGGGGCTCTTAGTCCTTGAGGCTGGAGTCCTTTGGCCCCGCTTGCACTCTATTCCTGGTTACTGTATCTCTTAACCCTGCACCACCCTTCTCGCTTCCCACAGCTCTTGTCGTGCAGGACACGACAACATAAATAAATCATCCTAGATTATTTTAAATATGGCTTTCCTATCCAAAACTGGTAGATTGTTACCATATCAAATTGTCAGCTGCTACTGTCAATATAAAATAATTTCTTAATTTATCTAAGATGCCATAATGATAGGTAGTTACAGTGCTTTTTGTAAAAGTTAGCATTTATCTTACACCAGCTCTCTTTTCAGATAGAGAACATACGCAATAAAAGAAAAAATGTTAGTTCATAACTCACATTTAACCAGCAGCACTAATGACTATTTAATGGAACAGCATAAGCTTGAAGTGAAATCCATTGAATTTACAGCTGATTTTATAACAGTATTTTATTAAGGTATACTTTACATAAGTGAAATCAAAAATCTTAAAATATATATAGCTCGAGCAATGTTGACAAAAGTATGCAGGTATAGACCATCATCCAGATAAAGACACAAAACATTCAACCACCCCAGAAAATTCCCTCACACCCCTTTTCCGGATAATTTGAATGCCCCGTCCTTACACAGAGCAGTTGCATGACTCACCATAGCCTAGACTGGCCTATAATGACCTTCATATAAATAATTACGCAGTATGTTGTATCGCATTTATTTTGCTCAGCGCCAACGCTTTTGAGGTTCATCTCAGTTGCTGCATGTATCAATAGGCCATTCTTTTTTATGAGTAGTATTCCATTGTCTGCCTAGATCATATTATCCATTCTCTGGTGGGTGGAAATTTGATAGTTTACAATTTTCTGTTGTTAGGAATCAAGCTGCTATGAACGTTTATTTCTCTTAGTACACCTAAGAGTGAAACTGCTGAATCACATGGTAGATGTATTTAACTTTACTAGATACAGTCAAATAGTTCCAAAGTAGTTACAACATTTTACATTCCTACCCATCATGTGCAAGTTCCTCCATGTTCTCATTAATGCTTGGTATTGACAGTTGTTTTCCAATGGTAGCCAGTTAGCCATGGCATGCATTCTGCAATTTTAGTCATTTAGTGGTATCTTGCTGTGGTTTTAATTCACATTTCTTTGATGATAAGTGAGGTTGACAGCCTTTTTATATACTTCTTGGCCTTTTGTATATTTTCCTCTGTAAAGTGTCTGTTCAAGTCTTTTGCTCCTTACCTGGCATGTCTTTTTATTACTGAGTTGCAGTTCTTTACATACAACGGGTAAGAGTCCTCTGTCAAATATATGTATTTTGAATATTTTATCCCAATTTGTGGCTTCCATTTTCACATTCTTTATGGAGGATTTTGATGAGGAAAAGCTTTTAATTTTGATGAAGTCCAATTTATCAATTTTTTTCCCTTTTTAATTAGTGCTTTTTATATCCTATTTGAAATTAGTCTCCTCCAAATTGTGAAGACTTTCTCCTGGAATTTTTATTTCACAAGTCACCTTTAGGTTAATTTTTCTGTATGGTGTTAGGTTGAAGTCAAGGATCATTTTTTTCTTTTTTTCATATTTTTCCAGTTATTTCAACACCATTTGTCAAAAAGATTATCCTATTCCTTTTAGATACATTGGAACCTTTGTCAAAAATCAATTGACCATGTATAGTTCTCTTTCCGGTTTCTCTATTCTGTCCCATTGATATATTTGTCTAAATTTATGCCAAGTTCATATTGTCTTCACTACTGAAGTTTAGTAAAAAGTCTTCAAGTCAGGTGGTGGAAGTCTTCCAACTTGGTTCTTTTTCAAAATTGTTTTGGCTATTTGAAGTCCTTTGCATTTCCACATAAAATTTGAAATCACCTTGTCAATTCCACCCAAAAAAAGCCTTCTAGGATTTTTAACTGGGATGCACTGAATCTATGTATCACTTTGGGGAAACAAATTAGGCAGTTTATTTTCTCCTGTATAGAGAAGTCTGCAGGCAGGCAGTTCAAATAGATTACTCTATTGTGCTACTTGGAATCCTGGTTCTTTGTCCTTCTACTCAGCCTTCCTTGGGTTGGCTCCTCACTGACACAATGTAGTTAGTGTGTTACCTCAGCTATTCATTCTGCATTTCAGGACAAAGGCATGGGGAGAGCAAAGGACAAAAGGTGTATGGCAGCTGAGGCTCAGTTTTAAAGCATCTTTTATTGAAGCCTCACCAAACACTGTATACATATATCTCATTGACATGAACTGTTTTATAGGATTGTTTCTATCTGCAAAGGATTCTGGGAAAATGTAGTTTTTGAGCAGAGTCCCTAAAAATTCAAGTTCTGTTAGTGAAGAAGAAGAAGAGGAGACAGTATGTTGTGGGGTAGGCAATTAGATATCTGTACGTAGATTCTTCTGCAAGACTGATAATCTCTAAGCTGAGAATGCTTGAGAAGGACCAAGTTCAGCGCAGAAGTGCATAGATAATGTACTAGACGACTTCAAGCTCTGAAACACGTTATAACAGAAAGTTCAGAAATTCTAGGCCAGAAGTGTTTGATGTTCACAAAATAAAATGAAGACATGTTAATACCTTGTTTAACATCATTAAGAAAATGTCATTTCTAGGTACATAAAAGCAGAATTTGTCGCCTGAATTCAAGACTACTTCATTCCATTTCCTTCAACAGAGTAAAAAGAGTCACAGGAAAGGAAGAACAGCTAGTTAAATAACACGTATCCTACTAACGCCCTAAGAGATGTGGATCTGTTCAACTGAAATAGGTCACTGTTTTTTTTACTCATTTCAAGAATGTACAGAAGATTCTGAGTAAAGAATTCATGTATATTACATGGAGTTCAAAAATGTGCAAAAAAGATGGTCCAGTCTCAGGCTGGCTGATGAGGTTTAGGTAAGTGGGAACAGAAACAATGATTCTGATGGACAGAGTCAGGGATATCTGGGGTAATGGTGATGCAAGGCAGTTGGAAGAATTCAGTGACATGATCGTTCCTGGACTAAATGACTCTGAGAAATATTTTAACTTTACAGATAAAATCACCTATAAAGTTTCTATTTGCTTATTAATTTACACTTGCCAGAGAGACACTATTCTTTCATTCACCATTCAGTGACCTTTCAAGAGATTATACTTATTATTGATTTACCTTAAAAGGATAGAAAATAAATGACTGATATGGTCCTCTACTATACTCCTATACATCAGGTTTCTCTATGAGCCACAGGTCTGATTCTGGTTGTTTCCATTCTTCTCCAAGCAGTGTGTTAAAACTGAAAAGCTTGAAGTATTCCAGACGATGGCTAAATACAAAGAAAAAAGAAGGTGGGAATTGAAATGAATTATGCATTTGTGAAATAGTTGTCCTGAAGGGTTATTCATTTTGTCACATCTGTGATAGGACAACATTCTATTTTAAGAATACCAAAGGTATGATATATTCTACATGTACAATTTTTTTCATTCTGGCTCTGAAAATATTTATCCACATCCCAAAGCACTCCCCTTTCAATTCTACAAACAGCTGCCTCCCAGCTGAGGGGAGAAATAAAAATCAACCCTCAAAATCTGACTCATTCCATCTAGGCTTAAAACATATTATACTCTTACAGATATTTTTATATTTAAATTTTGATATGGTTTATATCAGTCATTGAAACAATTGCTTTAAAGTTTCAGTTCCAGATGTTAGAGGATAGACTCCTTGGTCCTTTCTTTCCAGGAACACCATTTAACTATTATAGAGATTTCTATTGTGGCTTAATAGGAGAGAAAGGTTTGCTAACAGTGGAACTCAGCTCTCTAGGAAATAATGGGCCTTTACTCTGCCCGAGCCGATGGTATAATCACACTTTACCTGGGGTAAGCCTCCAATCACATATAAGTGAGGGGCCTGAACGCCAAGAGGTGCTAGGTGGAAAAGAACCACAGAAACAAGCCATGTTGGTGTGAGGGCCTGAGTCATTTGCATCTAGATTCCTGTCCCCCATTCTGCCCACCTGGTCAGACTGAACCACTGAGTCACAACTGTTAATCCCAGGTGACGAGGTTAAGGAACCAACAGTGAAGGATAAGAGACAGGAAAAGAGATAGAGGCTAGTGAGAAAGAGTCAGGACTGGGGAGAAAAGCAAAAGGAAAAGGGGAAAGTGTGTCAGGCAGGATAAAGGGATAGGCTAGAAGAGATGAAGGCAAAGTAGAGCGAAGAGCATGACAGGAAGGAGAGGGCACACAGGGAGAGGAGGGACAGCACTGCCCAAGGGTAAGAAGGCAGGAAAGTCCCTCTACCATGGTACACAGCCCGTGAGGATTCTCTGTTATGCTCCTCTGAATGCAGACCCAACAGACTGTCCTGGCCACACTGAGTACACTCAGAGATACAGAGCGTGAATCCCAGTTTGCCCAGGACAGCAGCCTTTCCTCCCTAGGGGAATAGCGTTTGCTGCAGGCCATGAAGCATTCAGGAGGCTGCCCAGGAGCTATATTCTCCTTTGGTGACAGCTTCAAGTTAGGCAAGTGTCGGAGATGTGTTGGCTTACATGCCTGCTGCCCCACAGGAGCCAGTACCTCCTGTAATAAGGCCACAGGCAGAGCTTCTAGGGTCCCCGCAGGGAACACGACTGTTAAAGGGAAATCCAAAGCCATGCTGTCCCCATCAGGCATTTATAGTTTATTCAAAATGCCATCAGTCCAGATGCAACTTACCAATTAGGAGTCCTTTTTATCATAAGCAATGTGGCTTAGAAACCTGGTTGACACTTTTACCCTTATGCGGTTACCAGGGGAAGAGGGCTAGAGAGTTAACTGTAGGTTGGTTACATTCTCCAGGAACAAGGGAAAGAATTTATTAACCTTTTGTTCACACCAGAAAACAGGATGCCCCTGGCCATCTAGCTCTGAAAGGGGTCATAAAAGAATTTGCAACCATACTTCCACAGCAGTTGTTGCAATATTCACTAAGCAAGACTTTTCTCACACTGCTATGGAAATATAAATGCTATACTGATAGCAGAAAGAGAGAGAGACTAGTCTGTCCAAAGTGAGTCTGTCAAGTATGTACTGAGGACCATCAAGAAACACAGTTCCCTACGAGGTGTTTGTACACGTAGGTCTTCTTTGACTGAGGGCAGTTATCACTGCTCTACCAAGAATTAATTTCCAAAAAGCTCACAGTTGGAACATATCTTCATTGGTTTCCTACTTACAAATCAGGTTTTTGTCCTTGTTGCAGTTCATGTTGAGGTACAGGGTAAAGAGCTTCATAGCTTCTTTTATCTTTTGATCCATGAATTGCAAATGAATTGAATTTTGTCACATTTGGTGGAAAATAACTCCAAGGGAGATAAGCTCTGCCTTCCCATTTTGTCTCTCCTTTGGACACTTTGAATGATAGAGCAAGTTCTTGCTACAGAAACAATATGTGAAATACAAAAGGCAAATTCAGATTTACACTATAAACATATATATTAAACATATATTTAAACGTATATATTAAATATTATATATATCTTGTACATGATGGTAAGGATTTTTGTCTCATATTTTTATTTACTCACTTTCCACACATTTCTTCTTCCAGAGAGTAAAAGCACCAAATGTTGTCCATGACTGTCAAAATTAAAATTCCCCATCAGTGTTTGAAAGAGACAAACATTATTTTCTTCACCATCCTTCATATCTGCAATGTATGTATTTGTAACTAAATGTCCAAATAATTAAAAGATGCAATATGAATGTTGGATAATTATAGGAAGAGCCAATGTATTCAGTTAACTTAGAAATGACACCTTTGAGTTTACCATTTTACAGACAATTATAGTCATAGGCATAAAGGTACACACGTTCAAATTGCTTTTTTATATTCGCCAAATAAGAAAATACACAAAAGACTTCAATTGGTTAGATGATGCAAAGTATGCAAAGGGGTGGGAGAATATCATGGCATTTGGAATTTATAATAAACCAATTTCAAAAACTAAAATACCTTAAGGGAAGGAAGTTGGCACCAATTTCTAGGTCTGAATCCAACAATTTTACTACAGGTTATTTCTATAAGAAAACTGTCCTGAAGCTCATAAGGAAGACAAAAAGTACAAAACATACATTGTCTACAATGAGTCAACATGCTAAAGATTTTAATTTGTGTCTACTCTCTCACCCAACTCTCCCACCTAACTCTTTCACCCCACTGCTTCAACCTGTCTGCTTCTGGTGTTTTCCTGCTTTCAACCATCAATTTAGATACTGATGTCACATTTTCAAAGGCATACACAATATATCCTCAAAAGGAGACTAATACCGTGTTTCCCAGAAAATAAGACTGGGTCTTATATTAATTTTTGCTCCAAAAGATGCATTAGGGCTTATGTTCAAGGGATATCATCCTGAAAAATCATGTTAGGGCTTATTTTCAGGTTAGGTCTTATTTGCGGGGAAACATGGTAAGAGAGCATAATTGAGACTAGC
The DNA here is from genome assembly GCF_036562045.2 of Rhinolophus sinicus. Lineage (NCBI taxonomy): Eukaryota > Metazoa > Chordata > Mammalia > Chiroptera > Rhinolophidae > Rhinolophus > Rhinolophus sinicus. The sequence goes on from NC_133757.1 coordinate 119,501,133, forward strand.
TAGGTCAATAAGAATCAAAGGATTTCAAGTATGTAGTTACATGAAACAAATTTATTGTCTCTGGAAAAGACGCTATCTAAACATTTCTACATAGATAGCTTTTCAGGGAGGATTTCATTCACCAAATTATTCAAATAGCAGACAAGTATTCTTTTCCTCTACTATTTTTATTCTTATTATGCAAGCTTAAGAATATCTTAGAAGTAAAAGTTCTTGCAAATTACAACAACAGTATTCTTCACCTTGCTTCCCAAGAGATTAATTAACTGTTGCAGGAGTTGATTACCTAAAGCAAAATCATGATTCTTGATTATTGACCATCTTAATGTATATAAAACCAAACTACTGAAGATTTTTTTAACTTTTAGAATTTATTAATTTTGTACATAACGGTTATTGTGTAATTCCTTAAGAAAAGGGAATCTAATTATCCTATTCATCCAATGTCAAGTCATCACTTTATGAAAACAAAGTGATATTTTCATCTAGTAAAAATAAAATGAAGGATAAAATTAAAGAATTCTAGCAGATCCAAGGTCTTTACTGTCCTGTAGACAATTTATAAATATATTTGCCTTAGCTTTCTCACCTATATGGTGAAAATAACCACACAATAGGTGAATTTTGTTTTTAACCTACATGACAGTTTAGGAGAATTAATCATATTTTTCAATAAAAGATTTTGGCACATTACTTGAAAGGTGACAAACAAAGATATGTGGCTATTCTTCTGAAATATACAATTGCAAATGGTTAGATTTTCCACATTACTGTTAGCAAGAAATCAAAATAAGGGAAAAGAAAATGATCTCTAAAATATTACTTGAATCAATTGTTTAGGACTCTCTGCTCAGCTACAAAGGGGGAAAAAAGGCTACTGGATATTAGATATGGAGAGGCATTTAAAATGAATAATCACAATACAAAGAAATATTTCACTATTATATATTTTACCAATTTAAAATGTGTTATAATATATGAGAGGTGGGCATAAATTTACTTTTTCACATCTACAGGACAAAAATTGTCAATCAGGTAAAGAAGTTTCCTAAGGGAATGGTTAAGTTTGAACAAAGGGAGTCCATGGTTAATACTTTAAATGAGTCTAGGAAAAGCCTTGTGTGATTTAATTTTTATCCCTGACACCAAATGCAAAATTATGATACACTCAATAAATGAATGATGAATAAATGAAGGAATACATGAACACATTATTATGGAATACATAAAATTAACGCTTAATCTAGTCACTAAAAAAATTATCTAAAAGAAACATTTCCACAAACTGTTCAATTTTATATTTATTTCTGAATAGCTAATACATAACGCAAACTTATAGAGTAAACAATGAATTTGTTTTGTAATGATTTTTCATTTTGCAAAAAAATTTTCAAATTCATTAGAAAAATCAACTACGTAGTAAAATGAAAACGTCAACATAGTATTTTCAAACATTTACAATCTGTATTCTAAACATATATTTTAAATTATACATTTACTTGAAAATAATAAATTATTTTTTTAACTTTTAGAATTTATTAATTTTGTACATAACGGTTATTGTGTAATTCCTTAAGAAAAAGGAATCTAATTATCCTATTCATCCAATGTCAAGTCATCACTTTATGAAAACAAAGTGATATTTTCATCTAGTAAAAATAAAACTAAGGATAAAATTAAAGAATTCTAGCAGATCCAAATTCTTTACTGTCCTGTAGACAAGTTATAAATATATTTGCAATTAGCACTTCCCCTATTTTATTGGAATTAGTGACTTTTTACTAATTTATAACTAAAAAACAACGTGTTCAAATTACATAGTACTGTGTTAGAAAAAATTTTATACTTACGGGCAAAGTTCAACTTCCAAATACTGTTCAGTTATGTCATTCAAGAAAAATGCTTCGACAACTTTTGAAAACAGAGATATAGCATATTGAGAAATTTAATTATGCTTCAACAATAAATAATTTCTTTATTCCTTGGAATATAAAATAAATTAACTCATTGTTTTTAATTATAGCTCTTCCCCAATAGGAAAAGGGATAAAGAAAATAAACAGACATTGCCTAGAAATAAATCATCATTAACATCTTTCCCTATCAGAGGACCATAAATGAAAAAGAATAATAAAACTTTGTGCTGGTGAGGTTTTAAAGAAATCAACATTACTAAACAAACTTTGAGCCAATTACCTTCTTCTAGGAATTTATCCTAAGGAAATAATCAGACAACTGGGGAAAGAAGTAAGTATAATGCTACTCATCAAAGTGTTGCTCAAAAATTAGAAATTGTCTAAATGATTATCTCCTATTATATAGGATTATCGCCTATTACAAATAAATCTTCTATTATATAGGAAATCTAATATGTAAATTATGGAATTTATGTATTCCATGCAATAGACTATAATACAGCCATTAAAATCAAACACGGTTAAATATTTTTTGACCTGGAGCTAAATCCATGATATTTGATAAGTAGTCCATAGAGCGATAACTAAATCAGCAAATCAGCAAACTTTTCAATGTAGAAATAAGTGATGCTGCAGAGAGAATAAGGGCTCAGGTCATGAAACATCTTATATAGAGATCATATTAAGAAGGGTAACATTTTCCTGGGAGGAGAAGAAGCCTGAGAAAGTTTTTAAGTAGCTGAACAATGTGTTTACATTTTTATTTTAGCTAGATCCCTCATGCTTCCAAGAGTGAAGGATGGACTTAAGGGCAGAAAGATTATTTAGAAGGCTCTGCCCTAGCTGAGGAAAAAGAGGATGAAGGCCTAACCTATGGCAGAGATGGTGGGAATGAAGAAGAGGTACTGAATTAGAGAAACATGTAGGAGGTGAAATTGGTGGAACTCAGTAAATAAATCCAAACATAGATAGTGAGAGGGAAGGATAACTTGGGAAAATCTCACATTTCTATATTTGGTGATTTGATGTACTGAACTGCCATTGATTGAGATTGGGCAATTAGCGAAAGAAGCAGGTTTATGAGAAGAGTACTTCTTGAGATGGGTGCCTGTAGCACCTCCAGTAGATAAGTCACACTGGTGTGTACACCAGTAGGAAGCTGGTACATGCAAGCTCTGTTATCAGTAAAACACAACATATGTTTAACATATTATACATTAAAACTGACAAAATGCATGCTATACAGATGGCATCTATAGCTATAAAAATAGATGTTAAGAGGAACTAGAAGAGTCATCAAAGGTTTCTTTGAAGAAATGGAACCTGATTTCGAGCTTGAAATATGTGAATTAGAAGCCTGGGGAATAGAATGAGAAAAGGTACATGGGTGAGAACATTCATGGACAGTAAGACCACTGCTTTTCAGAAGTCAAGAGCTTTTGCTGGAATATGATTGCCCAATTCATGAGTACCCTGAAAGCTTACAGAAAGGGTTTGAAGTTCATCTTAGGGGTAGTGATGGTTTGTCGTATAGGGAATGGCACCATAAAGAGTATTTCAGAAGGATAAGTTTGGTAGCTTAATTAGGAGAAATCAGAAGGGGATCATATAGCAAACCTGAAACAGTATAATTTCATGGCATCTTTTAGCCTTCATTTCATATGTGAGATTACTTGTCAGTAGGTATAAAATAAAAACTACATTCCATGTTGAAGTTCATAGTGTTTCTGTAATAAGTAAAACACCCTGAAACATCCATAAAGAAGGTTTATACGGTCAAAGTGGCAATGTGAAGATACTTAAAGACAAAACAGGAATGCTAAACTCTTCTTAAAATAGGTAACAGAAGTAAAGGAAAGACATATGGCAGCAATTTCAAAATCTGGATTTGTAATTCCAATTTTTCACTGTTCTAGTTATGTAGTTGAAGTCACATAGGGAATGGTGAAAAAGTCATAATGAGAGATTGGTGAGAAATATCAGAAACTGCACGTCAGTTGCTCAGAAGCCCTCACTTCCTTAGAGCAAGATAAAATAATAGTTCTGTGAGAGGTTATTATAAAAAGATTTATGTTTGCAATAAAATACAGTACTTCCACTTACCTTCATAATCCCATAGTTCATTGAAAGGCTTTCCTGGTTCTCCAGGTGGGGCTGGCGGATCATTGAAAAATGGCGCACTAACTTCCATCATCACTCCTCCGTCACCTGGATTCAGCCTGACAAACACTGGCTCATGCTTCACTGGGAAACCATCCCAAGTGTGTTCAATTTTAAAAGCCATCTGTAGACTCTAAAGAAAAAAAAATTAAAATAAACTCCTTAACAATATTCAAATGTTTCCTTTAGTTAGAAATGAAATGAAAATAGCTATGCCAAATAGCAGGCAGGAAGTCAGCAGAGCGACGGGATCACGGTTCTGAGAGTCAAAAGGCCATTTGTATTATGGCAAATTACAGACACTGAGTTCTGCTGTAAAATAGGTAGTTGGATCCTAAAGGCTTTAAGCCTTTAAGTCTAGGTCCAAAATCATGTATTAAAACTGTAATTAAGTCCACTGCATAAATTGTTCAAGTACTGAACAACTATAGGCACTATGAGTTAATATGTCATTCTTTGTCTTGTATTGTAAAATGAGCAGGTGTCGGAATTACCTGGGGAATCAGTATCCCCAGGGAATCAAGATCATTACAATAAAATTCAATTTGATAAAAAAAATTATATAAATCAGCAGAAATATAGCTGTTAACACCATTCTTTTGGCTAAAACCTTTTTCTTTTGGGGTTGGGATTGGGGGCTCCAACCTTTGAAAGTTAGTAGAGTTTAATATTGTCTTCCTTGGTCTCAGGATATAGATTTTCTTAGCCTTTTCAACTTTTGATATTTCAAATGTTAAATGACCTCTTGCTTGGTTAATCCCTTCTCACCAATTGAAAATGGGAAAAGAATCTGCCATTATTTAAACTTTGAAATAGATGAAGTATATTTGACACAAACAGTATTTGCATTTTAAATTGTTTCTCTAAGGATTAAATGGAAGGACATAGTATTGTATTAATAAAATTACATTGTGTTGAACACTATGGATTAGGCATTTTATAAACATTATCTCATTTAATTTCACAGGAAAACTGAAAAGGAGCTATTATCATCCTCATTACAAATGAAAAAACAAACTTGTCCAAGGTCACATGGCTAGAAAATCAAGAAACTGAATCAATGACAGCCATGTTTTCCCAGATGAAATAATTTCAGAAATCTTTAAGGAGATGAAAACCTTATACTAGGAGTGGTGGGTTCCCCAAATTATACTAGGTCCTTATGTCTTGTTCAGAAGATAATCTTAGTTAGTGATGATATTTTCAGACTGCAATTTATCTATCTGACGTCTTTGAATGCAACTCCTTGCTTCATATGTTATTTTTACTGCAATAACATTACTAAATTTTAAATACATTTATTTCAATGACTGTGTATTGTGTACAGACTATGTGTCAAGCATTGGGAGACACATATATGCAACCTCTGTGTCAGAAGGAATCCAACATCTCTAAAAACCTTTTTCTAAAGTATGTAGCTTTTCCTAATTTTCACTACATGCTAACAAATTTTAGTAGCTAACTTCTAAAAGTAAAAAGTAGTTCTGGTATTGCAAAGGATAAGGTCAGCAATTTATATTGAATTAAGCTCAGTGAGGAATCAGATGGTATAATTCTGATTTATGTAGAATTTAGTCCTGACTAGCAAAGAATAAAATATGCTAATAACAAATTTATTTTCTTTAGTTGAAATATCAAGATTACTTTCTTCAAAAACAAATGTATAACCCTGTACCCCAAATTTTGGTACTAGTAAGTACCTTCTTATAGGAAGAAATAAGCATAAGTAAGTACCTTCATATAGGAAGAAATAAGCATAAATCAAGATGTGAAAAATGCTCATTAAATCTGACTCTAGAGTCAATATGCTGAAAGAATATGCTGTTCACCTAACTTGGAGTTTACAATTCTTGGCAATTCTGGCAAAATATAGCTCAGCAACCACTGTGTTTCTCCGAAAATAAGACCGGGTCTTATATTAATTTTTCCTCCAAAAGACACATTAGGGCTTATGTTCAGGGAATGTCATCCTGAAAAATCATGCTAGGGCTTATTTTCCGGTTAGGTCTTATTTTCGGGGAAACACGGTAGGAAGTTTTTGCAGATTCACTCATTCCCCATACAACCATCATCGTACAAAAATGCTGTGATGCTAAGGGACCCCTATCCTATTCAGTGGGTATCCACTAGAAAATTTTCAACTCCCAGCTCTTTCAATCATTTCTATCTCTAAATGGAATTAAACCACATCTCATGACGAGCTCCTAAAAGGGGCCTGTGACTTCCATGCACACATGGTGGGTCTCATGGTCAAAGTGAGGTACACTTTGTAGGTTTCAAATTACTTCCAAGCCTAATTGTATCTGGAAGATAAGAAGAAATAAAAGATAAAATCAGAAAATATGAGGTAGTGACACCCCAAGTCTTTCTCCTGGTTCCTTCTGCCTTTTCCCCTAAGATTTCTTTGAGCATTGTCTGAAAATTACTACAAGAAATATTGACAAGAATTCCACCATCGGGGAAGAGTGCTATGGCTGCCAATGTCCAAGGGTAGAACATACTCCTAATTTTGGCTTTAATTGCATAAAATGACTTTAGTTTCTTATCAGAACAACAAGTTTGTTAATCTACTTAAATACACTCATGTCAGTCTAAGTATGCATAATGCTTACAACTAAATTAACCTAAAATGTCAGGTCTTTCCCACTAGTTTACAAATCTAATCTAAAGACAACACGGACCCAGACAGACACAACTGGCTCTCCTTTGAACTCCCTGGGATACTTAGGACTGTCTCCTGATACTTAACTCCCATCACCTTTCAATTCCTTTGTTTGCACACATGTCCATATGAAGTAGAGACACTTAAACAGTCAGCATCCTTCACAGTCTGGGCTCGTGTGCTTCCCAACAGAAGTCCACTCCCTGTCATTCTCTATTCCTATTCACTGCTCTGTTTTGATTCATGGCACTTACACTACATGACATATTTGTTTATTGTCTCTGCTTCCCCGGCTAGAATGCCTATAAATAATAGAAACATTTATTTGTTGAGTAAATATATGTTCTAGTATCTGGATCTAAAATTTCATGATTCTAAGGTCCTGTGCAGGAGAAATCAACTGTGGTTATTGGTATCATTCTCTCTTTCAACACCATATACCAAAACAATGGCAAATAAATAAGATACATCATATCCAGAAATTTCCTTTTAATTTAGTTATCAAAGGTTTATTAGCTACTTACTTTGTTTTAGGCACCATGCCAGATGATGGGGAAATAAAGTATAAGAAAGAAGTCTAGTCAATAGTTTAGTGGTTACCAGATGGTAAAGGGGGAGGAGAGTGGGAGATGAGGGTAAAGGGGATCCAATACATGGTGATGGAAGAACTGACTCTGGGTGGTGAACACACAATGTGATATATAGATGATGTATTACAGAATTGTACACCTGAAATCTATGTAACTTTACTAACAATGGTCACCCCAATAAACTTTAATTAAAAAGAAAAGAAAGAGATAGAAAGAGAGAAATAAAGAAAGAAAATAAGTCTAGGGTCGTTGAGGATGATTCTCACGGAGCTAACCAACCAGGCAGGTCCTTATCAGTTGGTTCATTTTGCAGCCCAATGTAATCAAGTTGGAACCCTACACCAAACTAATCTTTAAATAAATTAAAGATTGAAACATAAAAATCAAACCATATAAAAACAAGAAAGAAAAAAATGGGAGGATTTTTTAAAAGATAATCTTATAATAGAACAAGCCTTTTAAAGTATAACTCCAAATCCAGAAGACATAGAAGAAAAGACTGAGATACATTTGGCTACATAAAAATAACAAAATTACAAGCAGAAGTCTGCCTATCCCCACCAAAAAACAAAAAGGAAAAGAAAAGAAAAAAATTTTTAAAATCCCACCACTTCAAAATCAATAGATATTCTGGGAAAAATATCCACAACTCCTATTACAGATAAATAACTAATTCCTTTAATGTTTAAAGGATACCTAGAAATCCATGAAGACCAACATACCTACAGATAAACGGGAAAGATATGAAAGAAAATGCAAAATGTTCAGCCTCACAATGATAGAAATGCAAACTAAAACAACTATACATTACTCTTTTTCACTAGGATTGAATCAGAAAGTTTGATAACAAACTGCAATAATGAGGACACTGAGAAACAATCACATGTTGCTGTTGGGATACAACCAGCATAGCCTCTGTCAACAGCCATCCATCCCTCAATAGCTATTAAAATTTAAAAAATGCAAATATTCTTTGACACAACAATTCTAGTTCTAGGAGTTTTATACATGCACATATCCAACACAACACAGTATAAAGTTTTCACTGCCACATTGTTTAAAATAACAAAATATTGCAAGCAACCTAAATATCCATCAGTAGAGGACTGATAAAAAATTTGTGCTATATCATACAAAGAAATACTACATAGCTGTTAAAAAGTGAGGCAGCTATCTCTATACATCTAAAATATATTAAGTGATAAAGGCAAGCTGCAAAACGTATGCATTTATTTAATGAAAAGGAAGCCTATTTCCACCTACCCGTATGCTTGTGAATGCATACGCTACGTCAGGAAGCACATACAAGAAACCAGTGGTAGCAGCGGTTTCTTTTTTGGAGGGAATCATCTGCCTGAGACAGGGAGGATTTCCAATTGTACCACTTTTTTTTTTAACCTATTTGAATTTTATACTATGACAGACACACATTACTATTCAAAAATAAATGAATAATGTAAAAATATATTTTAAAGTCCAATTTAAGGCGGGGTCTGTTAAAGAATACAGTGACTACCTCTTTTCTCCTTTGTATTATATATGCTGAACATTTCTTAAAAAGTAAGAATTAATATCAGGAACATTATTGAAGGAATATATTCATTCAAAGTGATCACCATCCTATTATGCAGTTTTAATGTTGGCTGCTTAGACTTTCTGAAAAAAATATTCATTGCTAATCTGTTTTTCCCCATATGTTTTTAACCTCGATTTTTCAAATTACTCTTTCATTAAAAAAATGTCGAAAATAATTTTAAAGTATTTTCATGCTTTCCCTGTACTACAGAAAGACCTATAAAAGGAGACAGAACCTCCGGGCACTAAAAGCCTAGGAGAGGGGAAAAATATGCCACAAAGGTTAAAAGAAGGAAGTTATGGAGAAGGTGTTTTCTAAACAGAATGTTTTGCAAGGACATTTTCCAAATTCCTCTATTCACAAAATTTTCTTCAGTTTTCTAGAAACATTATTTCTTTCCAGTTTGCATCCTCCCTCCTCACTTCCCCACCCCACCCCACCCTACTCCTGCCCATTGAAGAGAGAAACAGAGAAATGAGGAAGTCAGCAGAAAGTGGGAGTAAACTGTGCCAGCAAGAGGAGGCAGCTGCAAAATAAGTTACTAGAGAAAAAGCTAACGACAAGACTGGGCAAAAGTGCAAGGAATAAAGCGTGAAGAGAGCGTGGGAAGGGAGCACAGACCCGGAAGCTCTCAGTCCACACGGCGTCCTTCCTCCTGCCAAAGTCACTGGAGAGCGCTCAGCCTTAGGCTCCGCCCAGCAGCTCACACATTCTGCGGGAGGGGCTTGGAGGACTGAGGCCGACACCTGATTTTCCTAGGAAAAGAAAACTGTTAAAGGACCACCAGTGAACATCTGAAAACCTTTAATCATTCCACGTAATTGTGAGTGGTTTTCTAGAAGGAAGGGAAACTCGGCAATAGAAATACGGTGCAACAAGTTGAAAACCAACTGTAAATCATTAAGATTACAGTAGAACCTGTACAGCAATAATTCATTTACTGTAACTAAAGGCAAACAGGTTATATAAGCCAAACCTGTAAATTATATTACACTAGCTGTAAATATTACCCTAGCTGTAAATTATATTACACTACTGGGAGGCATATACATAGTAGTCAAGGATTGTGACATTGAGACCAGACTTCCTGGATTCAAATCCTTATCCAGGTACTTTCCAATTGTGATCAGCAGCAAATTCATATATATAAAATTAAACTATATAGGTTTTCGTAAAAAAAATTCCATTCAAATCATTAAAATTACACATTTCTGAAGTGGTTATCATTTTTTTTTTCTTGAAAGAAACAATTTATTTAGGATAAAACAAAAGCAGCTCATCTGTGAGCACACATTTGAGTGTCAGCTACTTTTAAGCTGTGTGAGCCATAAATAGGGTTTTTCTTTATTTTTCCAGAAGTCTTATGTCCACAGCACAAAAAAAGAGGTGATTTTCCCCCCACTTAAAATACCTGCATTGGCCTCACAATAGCACATACACAACTTTAAGCTGCCATTTTAATAAAATGCACAAATACTAAACAGATTAGCTTTTTTCCATCAAGAGACCCAAGTAAACTCCACATAAGGCACAACTTCTTTTCAAAAAGATCTCTTAGAGTTTAGAATTCCATATCTTCACCGGCTGTTCACCAGATTTGCTTGTCGGGTGGGGGAAGAGAGAAGAGGAGGTTCTGGTTATAGCGATGTACCTAAGGGGAGAAAATGATTTCAGCCAACCACAGTGAACTGTCGAGCTTAATTAATGAAGAATTTTACATGGGTGATTTAAACAACGTTGTAAAATAAAAGTCCAAAAGTGTTCTTTGGCTGTTTAGCAATATAGTTTTGACCCTAGCTTAAATTTCCAATTTTGTATTGTTCATGATACTTTCTAAATAGTACTGGGTGCTCAATTTATTGAATAAATTGATGTTATTAAAATCTATCAATTTTCAAAGTTTTCTTTATTGCAGAAATATATCTAATATAAAAACATGAAATAGTGGCTAAAGAATGGTTAAACTACTTTTTCCCTCTCATTTTTCATTCCTTGTACTCAATTATACTAATAGATACTTTCCATGGACAGTCACTGAATTCTTTAAATTAGTTTCTTCCTCAAGTATTTATTGAGCCCTTACTGTGTTCTAGGTGCTATGATGGAGCCTGGAGACAAATTACAAAACAATATGATACAGACTGCAGGAAGAAGCATGAAATAAGTACTAAGGAAGCACCTTAACCTGGGGGAAGTGGAAAGAAAACATAGGGAGGTTTCAAAATTGAGAAACACCAGATGGGATGATTTAAGGATAAGGGGAATCATAACAATTTTGTTTCTTAAAGATAAAAATTATTTTCAAAATACAATTCAACCAGTAAAATCTTGTAACCAAAAAAAAACAAAAAACACAAACTCCAAAATTATAATTTGTATTGAACTTGACCATATAACCTAAAAATTCCAATTTCAGATGTTTAATTTATGCAATGCAAAAAACCACTCATCATTTATATCTAGGAGGTGTTCTTTGCTTTCACCTACATTAATATATCTTATTCAACTTTTAGTGTAAATATAGTTAACTTTATAACTACTTGTTTGATGCCAAGTTGAACCACAATATAACAATATACAAGGTTCAAATGTAGGAGCAGTTACAGGCAAGTCCTTGGGGGAATCAGTGAGAGGTTCATGAAGAAAAAGTCATATACTGACCTTCAAAAAAGAGTTGAAGCTTGCACACTTAATTTTTTCTTCCAACAAGTTTTTGTGTTAACTTCATTGCCATTAAAAAACAAATCAAGTTCAATTTTCACTGACTCAAAACTAAATTAAACTTTTTCATGGTTCTTAAATATACCTTCATATTTAACAGCCAGTCTTTAGTGGAAGGGACCATCTCATTCTCTTACCGTGTTTCCTGAAAAATAAGACCTAGCCGGACAATCAGCTCTAATGCGTCTTTTGGAGTAAAAATTAATATAATTTTTATTAATATTATATTAATATTAATATTATATATTAATAATATTAATATAATTAATTGTAAAGTTTTACCTATTTTTTCCATTAATTGTAAAGTTTTACCTATTTTTTTCTTGCAAAATAAATTTAACTTTTGTCGTTCTTTCTTTTTGAGGAAGCAAATTTATCTCTAAAGAAATAACTGCTGAATTTACAGGACCTTTGGAGAACTTCTAACTACATGCCTTTTTGCCACACAGTTAAATATTCAAACAACTGCTGTCCCCTTTCTCCAAAGACCCACGAAGGACAGGACCGTACTTAGCTTCTGGAGATTACCAAATCCATACTCAGAAATCGTCCAGAGGGTCAGCCTTGCGGTGAACTCTGAAGACGCCAGTCCGGGTTTAGCTCCCAGCAGCACAACCCGACATCCTTTCCACCCACCCTCTTTGGCCAGCGGGTTCTCCCAGTCCAGAAGTGCTAGGTACCAAATACACTGGGGAAGTTTAAAACACGTATTTCATGACCTACCTAGGTTTACATTTTGGGGGTTTTCTTAGGGAAAAAAAAAATGCTGGGACCCGCCACCTGAAGACACCGGTTGGACAGATTTCCCGCCGCCACTCTGGTGGCTCAGCTGGTTGTCATCCACGTTCCCACAGCTCCGCTCAACGCTTGACAGATAGCCAATAGCGTACGAGGACTCCAGGAAGCGTGGTGACGTAAGAGCCGACGCCAGCGTGATGACGCAGGCGGCGTCACGATCTCCAAGGAGCGGTCTGAGGCACCGGTTTCAAAGTCGCAGAGCGGGCCGAGGGGATGTCCGCTGCCACCCCCGGCCGTCCTGGAGTCGCCACCTGCTCCGCAAAGGACGCCGCCACCCAGCTTCCTCCGCGCTCTCCTTGGTGGCCCAACGTGACCCCGAGTGACCCGCGGGACGCCTGTTGCCAGAGGTGTCCCAGTCCCACCGGCTGAGATTCGTGTGAATGTGGAACAGAATTCACTTGGCGGGTCCCCAGCAAACCTGATGTCTCTCTCCTGAGCGAGGGACGCGGCTGGGACTTGGGAGGCGGAGGCGCGGCGGCGTGAGTTGGATGCTAATCACACGCTCTCTGTGTTTTTGAGGAAACTAAAGGTGGTGAAAAAAATCCAAACCCAATTTTTATCGAAATGGCCACAGAAATCGACTTTCTGAGAGATCAAAGTAAGCTCCATATTCTTTTCCTGCGAATTCTTAAACTTAATATTTAACGTCATCATTGACCAACTAATATTTTTTGAATGCCTGTTGAGTGCGTGGAAATCTGTAGACACTTACAGAACTTGGCTGCAGAAAAAGCTTGGTTGTGTATAGGAGGACGTGTGTACACAGAAGCAGAACCGTTTGGTAAATATTTGTAGGTTCCTTAAGCTTCCATGGAACCCTAAGGACGCTAAACATGTTTGTTATTCTCCTCCACGTGCTCTGGAGCAATGAGAGCGCTAATGGCCAGGAAAAGTCTCCAAGTCTGCAGTTAGCACAGCTCTGGCCATTTGTTTCAAAGCTGTTTATTGAGATCCTCCTGTTTCAAGTATGTGCCTGCACAATACAAGCCTAGCTGCTAAAAGATGAAGAAGGTAGTTCTACCTCCCAAGAATTTAATTTGAGGAGGGAAATAGATCAATTCCATAAATGCACTGAAGTGGCAGCGACTGCTAACTCTAGCCTCCGTGTCCTCATAGAGTTGTTGGAATGATAAAATGATTATTAAAAGATGTAAAGGATTTAGAATAGTATCTGATACATAGTGCTAAATAAACAAACATTAACCATTACAGGCTTATTATTTATTACCTGTGGTCAACGAAAGTGCCATTTTGGCTGAAATGTGAAGTACTAATACGAATTTACTAGAGAAAGCGCTGTGTGCGTATCCCAAATAGACCAGTATTTGCAACCTTGCAATGGCTTGAATGGAATACGGTTTATATAGGGAAATGACAAGAGGAGCTGAAAGGGAAGAATGGGGCTAGGTGGTGAAGGGCCTGTCTACTATGTGTTAAGTCTACAGGAACCACTGAAAGGAAATCAGTTGAGAATAACATGGTTAAACTGTGATTTGGAGAGCCCGGTATGGCAGTTACGAGGAACATACATTATAGCAAAGTGCAGTTAGGTCACTATTGTCATCATCCAGGTAAGAAGTGAACTAAGGTTGTTATAGTGAGATTGGAGATGAGGGCATTTGGGAAAAGAGATAGAGGCTAACTCAGATTTTTGGCTTGAGCAACTGGGAAGATAGGGGAAAAAATGATAAGGTCTATTTTGGAAATATTATCGACCACTGGTTAAGAACTCAGCCTCTGGATTCAATCTGTGTGGACTCATATCTTAGCGCTATCTCTTTCCAGGTCTTTGACCTTGGGCAAGTTACTTAGTTTCTGTGTGCCTCAGTTTTCTCTTTGCAAAATGGGTATAATAGCACAATAACCCTCGTGGGGTTGTTGTGAGAATTAAATGAGATGATGCAAATGAAGCACGTAGCATGGTGTCTAGCGCATATTAAGTGCACAGTATCTGTTATTCGAAATCATCAATGACTATAATGATACTATAACATTAGCATTATTTCTTAGGTTTGAAGCGGGAACATCCCCCACCCCATAAGGAGGAGTAGCTGAACACTACCTGAGTGGCATGGGTCATTAATTGGTGGCCAGGAGTTTGGCTGGATGGGAAGAGTACCTGAGGCAGTCAGAAACTGAGTCCCATGGGAATGAGCCAGCCAGAATTCTTACATAAAACGGAAGTCCAAATACCAGAGAAAACCAAATAGGACCGTAGAAGCGTAGTAAATTATTTCTTGAAAAATGAGTGGTAATTTATTATAATAGAAGACGAGTGGAGTGGAAGAAGGGAATCTCAGAGGGAGTAGAAGAAGCATTGTCTCAGCTTCTTGAAATACCAGTGCTTATTCAGGAAATTGGAGCATAAGTGGTAGAGTTTGCATGAAGAGATGAGAATCAGTGATGGATGTCTATGACCCTCCGCTTTTTTCCTTTAACTGGACCTAACATGCCCATTGCTGCTGGTAGGTTACCCTCTTACAGAACCACCTAAACACCAGCTAGGAAAATACAGATTCCTTGCCCTTCTCCTACCCACCTCTGACCTTCTTTACATTGACTTCTGTTGAGCTTGATTGCCTCTTTTCATTTGTTCCATTTGGATTTGGTGATCTAGCTCAGGACAATTTGATTTGGTGCTTTTCACCCGGCAACTCCACATGACACTGCCTGCGATAGAATGTCAGCTTTACACATCATAATCACTGGCAACTCCACACCCAACCAGGCTTCTAGTAAACTTCTAGCATGTTTGAAATACACCATTCTTCCACCTCCACCTGAGAAGGACGACCTGATAATTCTTAGGGACCTGTTCAAAGAGGACTTGTGCATCCAGTTAAGAAATGAAGAATTTGTGCTTGTAATGGGGATATGAGCAGTGAGAGTGGACTCATTTTTTTCCTTTCATTCTCTTAACAATATGTTTCACAAAGCAGAACTTTTTAATTTTGATGAAGTTCAGTTCATCAGTTTGTTCTGTTGTAGATCTGTGTCCTAAGAAATCTTTGCCTAACCCAAGGCTGCAAAAATTTTCTTTGAGACGTTTTGTAGTTTTAAGTTATACATTTTGATCTATGATCCATTTTGAGTTCAATTTTGTACAGGTGGCAAGTAAGGGGTGAGGCTCACTTTCTTGCATCTGGATGCCCAAATGAAAAGACTGTCCTTTCTTCATTGGAACACCTTTGCACCTTAGTTAAAAATCATTGTGCGTATGTGTAGATCCATTTCTGGACTCTGTTCTGTTCTATTGACCTGTTTGTCTATCTGGATACCGATATCCTAATGTCTTGATTATTGCAGTTTTATAATAAGCCTTAAAATCAGATAGTGTTAGCCTTTCAAATCTGTTCATTTTCACAGTTGTCTTGGCTATCCGAGGTCCTTTGCACTTCCATGTACATTTTAGAAGTAACTTGTCAATTTCTACAAAAAAGTTGCTGGGATTTTGATACACATTTCATTAAATCTATTGATCAATTTGTGTAAAATTCATATCTTAATGACACTGAGTTCTCTGATCAATGAAAAGGTATATCTCTTCATTAATATATCTCTTCATTAATTTCTCTCAGGAATGTTTTATACTTTTTTAATAACTTTCTTTTTTTTTTTAGTTTCAGGTGCACAAAACAATGTAATAGTGAGACATTTATCATTTATATCCCTCACACAGTGACTATCCCGTCCCTCCATCCACTACCCCTCTGACATCGCACAGAGCCATTGCATTTCCACTGTCTCTATTCCTAGTGCTGTACTCCGCTTCTTGTAACTATATATGTATATAAGATTGTAGTTTATTGTTCAGCTTCAGGTGTACAGGGCAGTGATCAGGCATCTACATCATCCCTGAGGTGGTCTCCCTAAGGAGACAAGTGTCCATCGGATACCCTACAAAATCTTTACAGCATAGGTTTTGCACATCTTTTGTCACATTTATCCCTATGTATTGCTGTTTTTGATACTATTGTAAATAGTATTCTTCTTTTATTTTCTGGTTTATCATTGCTACTATATAGAAATCAGGTTGTTGTTTTTTACATGTTGTACCCTGCAACTTTTCTACATTCACTTATTAGTTCTAGTAAGTTTTTTGTAAAGTCCATCAGATTTTCTACATAGACAATCTTTTTATCTTGTAAACAGACTTTTATTTTTTCCTTTCCAATCTGAATGCCTTTCATTTCATTTCCTTACCTTATTGTACTGTCAGAACCTCCAGTGCAGTGCTGAACAGAAGTGCTTGGAGTGGACATCTTTGTCTAGTTCCTGATTTGGGGGAAAAATACCTGTCTTTCAGAGTTAAGTATGATGCTACCGTAGCTGTAGGTTTTTCATTCATGTTCTTAATAGGTTATGTTTCTTTCTATTCCTTGTTTTCTAAGAATTTTTATCAGAATGGATGTCAGGTTTTTTTCAAAAGCTTTTTCTGCATTTATTAAGATGATTATTTTTTCATTTTTAGTTTGTTAATAGGGTGGTTTACACTGATTAAATTTCAAATGTTAATCCCCCTTTCCCTTTTTGGGATAAACTTCTCTTGGTCATGATGTATTATCCTTTTTATATATTGTTGAATTTGATTTTTTAAAAGTTTGTTTAAAATTTTATCATCTATGTTCCTAAAGCCCTCTTTTTTTTCTTCTAATGTCTTTGTCTGGTTTTGGTACCAGATAATGCTGTTCCCATAGAATTACTTGGAAAATATTTTGTCCTCTTCAATATTCTAAGAGTTTGTGTAGAATTGGTATTATTTCTTCCTTTTTCTTCCTAAATGCTTGTAGAATTCACTAGTGAAGCCAGTTGGACCTAGAAATTATTTTCTGGAAAGATTTTAAACTACAAATTCAATTTCTTTAATAGATAAAGTGGCTACTCGATACTCTATTGTGTACTTTCCCCCTTAAGGTCTCATATGTATGGAGTTCTGTCTCTGTGCAGCTTTCTATCCTGTACTTTGAATTGCTCATTTTAATTTACTTGGTTTCCAGGACTCTCAGCTCTGTCTTCTTAATTCAGGGAATCTGCTGATCTCTCCCTGCATTTTTTCTCCTGGTGCCATGGTCTGGAAAGTCTCTCAAAGCCATTAAGCTGGGGCAATCATATGTCTCACCTTATTTGTTTTGCATCTCTCATCATTATTGTCTGATGTTTAGTGTCTTATCAATCACTGTTTCATTTATTTTATTCGTTTGTTTTGGTCGCATGAGGTGAGAAGGTAACCGTTGTTCCTTCATGTTGGGTATAAGCAGAAGTCCTGTTCAAGTTGCCTTACTTTTGAAATTTTAAACACAGTGTCTCATTCTACTGTAACTATTCTTTGACTTCATCAAGACCTTTATCTTTGAAGCCTTCATTTTCTTTAATTTTTTAACTCTTTCCCAGCTTGCTTTTAGTACTTCCTTACACAGGCTGTAACCATCACCCATGAGTGCATCTGCTGACTCGTCAGCAATCTGAGTGTGAGTATGGCCTCCCTTTTCTCTAGTACATGCTCAATTACACCACATCCCTGCATCAGTAGCTCAGTTGGCCTTTACAGTTATCGCACTCTACTGATCAGTAACCATAGGTTAAATACCAACTTTCGGGACAAGTGCCACCACAAATTCAAGGTTAACTCATACCTACCAATAAGTGATGAGCTGGGATTTGAACCCAGGCAATCTAGTTTCAATGTTTTAATTACTACTCAACAAAGACACTTGTAAGAAGGAAATATAGCCCTGTTTCACTTATGCACATAGAAACTAAAATGCTAAATAAAATATTACTAAATATATCTTAGTGGGTTCATTCCAGCAATGGAAAGATAGTTAGTATTAGAAAATTATTGAGTACATAAAGGAAGACCTATATGAATGGAGAAATAGATCAAATTTGTGGATTGGAACACTCAATGTCGTAAATATGTCAGTTCTCTCACAAATTAATGGGTAGATTAAAATGACAACATGATTCTAAAATCTATGTGGAAGAGCTAAGAATGGCCAAGAGAGTTTTAATAAACATCAAGATGAGAAATTGCATTTTATCAGCTATTAAGACTTACTATAAATATCTAATTATTAAATCAATATTTTATTGGCAAATTGATAAATATAGAGATCAGTGGAACAAATTAGCACAGAAAAAGACACATACATCCATGCATACTTGTTATCTGAAAGAACAGGCAATACAGATCAGTGGGAAAAGGAGAGACTATTCAGCAAATCATGCTAGAATGATTGGCTATTCAAATAGGGAAGGAAAAATAATAAAGGTACCTTTTGTGCACCATATAGAAAAGTCATCTCCAAGTTGACTGTTTAAACTTAGAAAAAAATTTCAGAGAGTGTCTTTATGATCTCAGGATAGGAGAAGATTTCTTCAACAGACAAACATTTTTGAGTGAAACAAAAGATATATGGATAAACTACATAATAAATAAAAACTTGATATCACAAAAGATGTCTTCAATAAATAACCAGCTCAGCACAGAAGGGGAGAATATATGTATTTATAGTAAATGTAACTGAGAGTTAATTAACATCCAGAATTTAGAAAGATCTTTCACAAACATATATTTAATAGAAAAATAGTTTAAAAATATGACCAGTCCATTTACAAAAAATAAAACCTGAAAAACTGCTAAAAATATGAAAAGATGTCAATTTCATTAGTAATCCAGAAAATGCAAATTAAACAACAGTGAGAGAAGTACTTTTTGAAATAATAGATTTAAGTTACAGTAAAATTTTCTGCATATTAAAGTCAATCTATGAAGATTAAATGTGTTTCCCTCATTATTAATCCACAGTTGACTTCTCAACCTATTTTAACTATTGAGAACTCAGATTTAGTCTCTTTTGTTATTTGAAAATTATTATATCCCTGGCCATAACTCCAATCTCCTTTTAAGACTTGAGAGGGAAGAAGAGTAATAGGCAGAAACCACATCCTATCATGATGGTAAAGTTTTAGTGCTATTTTAAAAGTTCTGAGGATAACAATAAAAAGTTGTGGATAATCCCTTTTAAACTCAATAAAAAGTTAAAAACCATTTGCATTATTAATACTTCATAATTAATTGTTCCCCTGTTAGGATCACATATGTCTGTCATTTTTCTCCACTAAATTATGTGTACTTTTAAGGAAAAAACTATTCTCTCAAGTTCCCATCATAGAATGTATACACTTACGTGTGTGTACATTATATGCAAATTTTTTGTTTAGAGATATATATAAAGTTAATGTGTATTGCATATATATGCATATTTACTTATGTATAACATTTGCATAAAACTAAAGAAAACAAATATGAAGCTAAGTGAATTATTGCAAAGTTCAAAACTCCTGTAACTGCGTCCCAGGTCAAGGTTGCTCGGACCCCAAGAAGCCTCCTTGGATTCACAATCTCTCCCCACTCCTCAAAGAGAATCGAAGATGACCAATATCTTTAATTTTCCACCATAGTTCACTTTTGCCTGTGTTTGAACTTTATATAAATGGAATCGTGAACTGTGTATCCTTGTCTGTTTGGCTTCTTTCATTCGACATTATGTTTTTGAGATTTTCTTGCATGCAGATGTAGTTTGTTGATTTCATTCCTGTAGAATATTCCAGTTTTAAAATGTCACATTCATCCATTCTTCTTTTGATGGATATTTGCCCTTGTTTCATTTGGAGGCCATAGAGAATAATGCTATTATCACCTTTTTTGTGCATTTGTTTTTGTCATGGCCCTTGGTGCTCAAGTGCACACATTTTGGTGGGGTATATTCCTAGGAATTACGTGTATGTTTAATTTTAAAGTTGTACTAATTTACACTCCCACCAGCAGTGTATGGGAGTCTTTTTAATGCCACATTGTCACCATTTGTTTTCTAATTTTAACTCTTTATTTTATTGTAATTTTAATTTGTATTTTCCTGAGCAGCTTTTCTGTTTATTGGCCACCTAGGTAACCTTTTTGTGAAGCGCACGTTCAGATGTTCTTACCACTTTCCCATGCGGTTGTCTGCCTTCTATTCTAGTTGATAGAAATGTTTTTGTATATTCCAGATATACGCCCTTTGTCAGTTATATGTACTGGAAATAATTTCTCCATGTTTATGGCTTGCGTTTTTACTTTCTTAACAGTCTCTTTTTGATGAACCAAAGTACTTATGCGTAATTTTAATGTGGTGCAGCTTATCAGTTTTTTCCTTTATGGTCAGTGCTTTTTGTGTGCTGATTTTAAAATCTTTTCCTATCCTAAGGTTATAAAAATATTACCTTTGTTCTCTTCTAGAATTTATTGCTTTGGCATTCTCAGTTAGATCTTCATTTCACCTAGAATTGATTTTTATGGAGGATGTTTTATTCTTTTCCTTGAAGATATCCAGTTGACCCAGAACCACTTACAAAAAGATTATCCTTTCTTGCTCTCTTCTCTAGAGTGCCCCTTTGATCATAATTCAAGTGCTCATATATACATGAGTGTCACTCAGGGTGTCATGCAGGGTCTCAGCTCCCGCTCCCCACACAAGAACACAGGATATGGTGAGGCCAAAAAGGAACACCCACGGAGCCACAGGTAGGGGAGTCACACCACTATAGTCTCACTGGAGGCTGGATTCACAGGACGTGCGACCTGCTGTCCACTTTTCTGCCAACTGACCGACTCCCCTCGACTCCGCCGTGCAATCCGTGCTTGCTAGCTGAGCCACCATCTTCTTGCTAGCCCCCATTTTCTGCCAGCACAGCCACAGCAGTTATATTAGTGGCCAATGGCTCACTGGTTACAGCTGACGGCCGACTAGCCACAGCTGATGGCCATCCAATCACAGTTGATGGCCATTTACTACCCGAGCCAGCACCTTTCTATGTGAGGCCAAGAGCCTGGAAACTGCTTTCTGGGGCTCTGTCCCCACACTCCACCCCTACAGGCTCTCGCCTCACAATCTACGCAACAAGTGTCTTCCGTGAGGGACCCTGTGCGAGGAGCTTGGAGGTGAATGCAATATCCTGGACACAGCCAGGGTTTCTCAGGGCACCACCAGTACTTCTGGTCACAGCCAGACTTCCTGGGCTTAGCCAGGGCTCCCAGGGCACTGCCACTCTCTCTGGGCTCAGCCAGACTTCCTGGACACAGCCAGGGCCTCTCAGGGCACTGCCACTCTCTCTGGGCTCAGCCAGACTTCCTGGACACAGCCAGGGCGTCTCAGGGCACTGCCACACTCTCTGGGCACAGCCAGACATCCTGGACACAGGCGGCTGGTCGAGACACAAAAGCAAACATCCGCCAGTTCCACTACACGGTCCATTAAATTAGGGATGGAAGTCAATTCCCAATAGTCCACAGTCATTCGCCAGTGCTGTCCTGGGGGTGAGGGACGACCTTGACCTCACCCGCATCTCCCATGGAGGACTCAGCAAGCGTTTCCTCCTGGGACAAGTCCCGCATCCGGGCTGCCTCAGCAAGCACTTCCAGCCCAAAGAAAGGGCCGCAACGACCTTCGCTTTCTCCTGCCTATGCTGGTTGGGGAACCGTCCACGTCCTCCCACCCTTCCACGGGGGTCCAGCTCTCCGGCAGCTGCTCCTCCTGGTCTTCCTGTGACTCACCCACAAACTGCTCTACCGCCCTTCGGAGAGCTTTGGCCGGCACCGTACCCTGCTCGCTGCGCCATTTATCGTGCAGGGCGGCCTGCGGGGTCTCTGCTCCTGCTCCCCACACAAGAACACAGGATATGGCGAGGCCCAACAGGAACACCCACGGAGCCATAGGTAGGGGAGTCATACCACTATGGTCTCACTGGAGGCTGGGTTCACAGGACGTGCGACCTGCTGTCTGCTTTTCTGCCAACCGACCGACGACTCTCCTCTACGCTCCTCTACTCTCCTTTGTAGCCGCAGCAGTTATATTAGTGGCCAATGGCTCACTGGTTACAGCTGACGGCCAACTAGCCACAGCTGATGGCCATCCAATCACAGTTGATGGCCATTTACTACCTGAGCCAGCAGCTTTCTATGTGAGGCCGAGAGCCTGGAAACTGCTCTTTGGGGCTCTGTCCCCACAACCTCCAGTAGAGTGTGAATAAATGTCAAAAGAATTTACCCTTCTGTCATTCCCAATTTCCAAGGGAAAGTTTTCAACATTTTTACCCTTACATACTATGTTTATTGTGGGTTTATGTAAGAAACCATCATAGTAAGGAGGTACGCCTCTGTTCCTACATTCCTAAAGCTTTGTAATGAATACTCGTATATCTTGAATTTCATCACATGCTTTTTCTGTAACTTTTGAAATGATTGTATTTGTTGATCCTCTTTTTCGTGTGTTTATTTCCTATTTCTGTTTGGGGGTGGCGAATCTTTGTTATTTCTTTCACTTGACTCTCTCTGGGTTTAATTTGCTGTTCTTTTTCTAACTTTTTGGGATGGATGCATATTTGAGCTCAGCCTTTGTTTTGCAATTAAAGTTATAGCTTTCTCTTTAAGCGGGTTTCAAGGTAGAACATTTTCACTATCATTCAGTTCACAGTACTTTCAAAATTTTTTGTAATTCCTCCTGAGATCTATGGGTTATTGAAAAGTAATTTCTGAACTTCAAAATTTTTGGAGTGTTTTCCTTTACTTCGTGTTTCTTGTGCTATCGTCAGATAACATGTTCTTGGCTTCAGTCTTTTGAAGTTGTTGAGACTTGCTCTATTGCGTTTTAAATGATCCATGTGATCCTGAAAGAATGGGTATTGTACATTTATTTGGTGCTGTGTTCTGCTGTGTATTCCTGCTGTAAAAATACCACCTTGTACTCACTGAGAGCGCTTGGCTTTATTCTGGACCTTCTTTCCCATCGTCTCTTGCCCACTCTTGCTTAATTTGGATTTTTTTGTCCTGAAGTTTCTGCTCCATGTGGAGGTTTGTCCTAGAAAAGAATTCAGAAGATTTTAACAATTCTAAAGAATATGGCTACAGCTTATCTTTCCTACTCTTTTTACTTCTACTAGCAGGAATTTAAAAAGAAATGTGAAGAATATTTGATGGACTTCTGTTAACCTGAAGAGCAAGCTAAGAGAGACAGAAAATTAAAGTTTACGAGAAAAATTAGTTTTTTGCAGCTGTTCTTTTCCCATTGGCAGTACTTAGTTGGTTTAGGTGTATGGAACCGGCCCTAATCTTAAATTCTAAAGTTGTTTGTTGAAATTGGATGATTTTTTTAATTCTGACAAGCAGTGGAGATTAGCAATTTTGCATTGGCTATATCAAATGATAACTGTTTTATTTCTACTTTTTAAAAATTGACGTTACCCAATGAACTACAAATTGGTTTTTCTTTTTGTTTCAGATCAAAGACTAAATGAAGTTCTTAGGCGGTATCAAAAAGAAAATTTTTCCAAATATTCATCAATACAGGTATGCAAATTAATTAAGGTCCAGTAAACTGGTTCATTTGGTTATAAATATGAATGCAAAATAAATTCTACTTTGGATTATTCTCATGTGAAGTTGCCGATAGCGCTTTGAAATTTTGGTTACAATTTTGACCCTTGTCAGGAGTCAATGAATGTAAATTCATTGTTTTTGCTTAATGAATGTAAATTCTTTGACCATAGAAATTGCCCTTTTTTCAGAGTTAAAATGTCTGAGTTGAATTCTAAAATGAAAATTCATTGAAGTTTTGAAACATTCTAAAAGTGTTTCCTAAGATAAATCTAGTTGTAAACTTTAACTCTGAGTTCTCATAAATTATAACAGAAAAACAAACTAACTCAAAACAATAATATGTGGCATTATTTTTGATATTTCTTTACTTGGGTTTATGTTTTTATTTAAATATTGTGTTTAAAAGTTTTTTACCAAGAAGGTGTACTATTAGTGGACTCTGAGTTACAGAATTTTAAGAGAAAAATTATAGCTCCTAGGATAGCTGTCTACTGAATCAATAAGGAAGTGTTTTACTTTCGACAGAAATGAATCTCATAATTAAAACTGAAATTATTTTATTACTTTTCCTATGTTATTTTTGTTATGCATACTTAAGAAGTATTATCATATAGGTGATAGAGAGTCTTTCATAATAAAGTTTAGTAGCCTCTAAACTTTGCGCCTATTCTTAGGTTCTTTTGCCTCTGCTTCCTGTCTTATAGACTGCCTGAAGTGGGGATTCAAGCAAAAGATGGGTTTTAAAGCTTGAGAAGACTTTTGGGCATGGTGTTTATCATATCTACTAGAAGCTATGGCTGGTTTGATTATGAAAGATGATTTCACCAGATAAACAGTGACTCTGGTCAGCCCTGTAGATGTACCTGCATTGTGCATTGTGATTGTAATTCATTAAAGCCTAATGTTAACATGTCAAGTACTATGTTTCCTCGAAAATAAGACCTAGCCGGACCATCAGCTCCAATGCGTCTTTTGGAGCAAAAATTAATATAAGACCCAGTCTTATTTTAATGTAATATAAAACTGGGTCTTTAATATAATGTAATACAATATAATATAAGACCGGGTCTTATATTAATTTTTGCTCCAAAAGATGCGTTAGAGCTGATGGTCTGGCTGGGCCTTATTTTCGGGGAAACACAGTAGGGACAAGTCTCCCCTTACTTAGTAGGGTACTCTTAGGCGAAATTATAGCTCCCTTCATTCTCTGAAGGTGTATGTTCTTCTCTTACATGTACTGTTCTTGTAGCCATATAATCCTATCTCGATTCCTCTCTTATTTTTAGTGGTAGTGTACTGTGACTGCCTAAGATACCGCTGCAATCCCCCATCCCTCCAGGATGCGTTACTGTCTCAAGACTCCACTTGGTGGGGGCTGTGCCTTTCACTGAATGGCCTGCAGGTGTGAGGGGAGGTGAAATGGGAGCTTTCTAGAATAGCAGTAAGGTCCAGATCCTTGGCCACAAGTATGGCAAGTCCTTTCCTCTTTTTCTCCCCCCTCTTTTATTGCCAGGTTATCTGGGCTATCTTTGCACATTTACTAGTGTACAGGAACTTTAAAATCTGTTCAAGATCCAGTTTTATAAATTATTCTATTGGATTTTTTAAATTACACTGCAGTTGCTGTAAATTTTAGAGAACTGCTATACTTACAATATGATTATTCCAGACATCCATGAGTATGTTATGGTACACTGTTTATTTAGATCTTCTTTTATGTCCTTCAGTAGAGTTAATGTTTCAATAAAGGTACTGCAACATTTTTTATTTTATTCTTAAGTACTTCCTTTTGTTATAGTAATGAATAGGGTATGTTTTCCTATTGTATTTTGTAATTATTGCTGGTATTTGGTAAACTACTTTTTATGTTGACCTTTTTGGTGATTTAGTATACTCTCTTATTAGTCCTAATAATTGATAGATTATATGCAGAGTTTTCTAGGTAAATGGTCAAATTTTCTGTAAATAATAATAGTATTGTATCTTCTTTTTCAACCTTTAAATTTCTGATCTCCTACGCCCACAGCAGATTGCATTGACAACAACCTCTTGTCAATGTTGAATTTCAGCCGTTATAATGAGCAGCCTTGTATTATTACTGAATTTAATGCAGTGTTTCTGATGCTTCATCATGAGGAATAGTAATCGATGTAGGTTTCTGGTAGATGTTATTTATCACATTGAGAAAATCGTTCCTATTTCTAATTTGCCAAGAATTTTTACCATGTATGGGTATTAATATTTACCAAGTACATTTTCAACGTCAATTGAGATGATTATTTTTTTCTCTTTCTCTCCTTTTTAATTGCATTAATAGATTTTCTAAGGTTAAGTTTATAAAAATTTTAATTGTATTTAATTTTAAAGTACTGTCAATTTTGGCTATAGTGATGTGAGAAAACATTTTAAGAGGCAGTATTAACATTCTCTGTTATAGAAAGCTGTCTTCAAAGGAGATGGAGATGACACACTAGGAAACTCAGTAGTTGACCAAAGGTAAGGTTGAGTTACCAGAAAAATATTGTTATATTTAATTATTATTAACATAATTCCTTTAGTATTAGGAATGTTTATTTTATGGCCTGCTGTGCAGTCATCAGGTTTAAATGATGTGTCATTGAACTGAAGAGAGAAAAAAAGCCACTATTATAGTCTTTAAGAGGGATTCTCAACTGGGGTGCTTTTGTCTCCCTCTCCTTCCCAGAGATTTGACAATGTCTGGAAGCATTTTTGCTTTTCACAACTGTGGAGGGTGAGGGTGCTACTGGTATCTAATGGGTAGAAGCCAGGGATGCTGCTAAACATCTTACGTTGTTCAGTTTAACCCCCTACAACAAAAAATTATTCAATACAAAATATTAATTGAAGTAAGGTTGAGTACCACTGGTTTAGAAAAAAGGCAAAGTATTAATTGCTATGGGTGATAGTGTAAATAATAAAAATAGTAACTTGATGTGCAGTTTATTTCACATGTTATGTATTTGTTAAACTAGGTTAAATGGAGTATGCCATATTTTTAATTTTGTATTTTTTCTTTAGCTTTTTAGCGCCTCTTATTACTGAGTATGATAAGCATCTGGAAGAGCTGAATGAGCAGCTGAAATATTATCAGGTATGAAATCATAGTCATCAAGCTTTTCGTAATATTTTATTATAAAAAAAGAAAAATAGACTCCCCTTTTTTTACTAAAAACAATGATGAGGAAGAAAATATTTAGCTCTCTCTAAGAGAGGGAGTGTGAGTGTTTGTGTGTGTGTGTGTGTGTGTGTGTGTGTGTGTGTGTGTGAGAGAGAGAGAGAGACAGAGAGACAGAGACAGAGACAGAGAGAAGATTATCTTCAGTTTTGTTTTTCATTCAGTTCTCTTTAATCCTGCTATCTGGCAGAAGCATCTCTCAGATGCTTGTAAGCATCTCTTAATCTATTATTTGCTTACATCTTTACTTTTCTCCCAGGAAAAGCCAAAACCATCTCAGATTCTTTCAGACTTTTCTCTTTACCCTCATTTTACCTGTATTTCCCATTGTTGGAGAATGGATTCCCTCCCCCCAATTACAAACATTATTTCTATCAGATTTAGAAGCTATTGATCCACTTCTAATATAGGCTTAAGCAGCTTTTTTCTGAAACCTCTTAGTAATGAGGGTTTGTTTTAGGAGTGAAGGGAGTGAAGAAACTGAGGAAGCTGTCTGTATAGACAGATTAGCACTGTGAGTTCCAGTGTTTCTAAGACTAGGATACATAGCAGGCTCATGGAGAAGAGAATAATAGCACATCATGGTTTGGGATATAATCTGATTTTCAATGAGCTACATATTTAGAGTATGTATAATATTTATAATCTGATTCTTTGATTTGAAAATGTTTTTTACGTTTTCCCCTCAAATTTTGACCTTTCTGATTGTTAGATAACCATACAATGGAAGTGTTTCTTCAATAGATGCCATGTGTGTTTCAAACTAAGCCCACCAGAAGGTGATGAGCTCACTTTCTTAGAGATTGAATATACTCATCCTGGCTCAGATATCAATCCCTAGATCAATTCAGTTGTGACAAGATTAGCAGGGTTGACTTAATGCAAATGGAAGAAAGTATAACGTAATATGGAAACAGCCCAATCCCTTGAGACTGATTTCCTCAGAATGGGGCTGTGGATGTGACAGACACTGTGTATCTCTCTCCTACTTTTCTCCTCATGCATGGATAACGAGATTCTACCATATGCTTTGAAGTCTAGCACATAGTAGGCCCTCAATTTTTGATGGATGAATAAATGTTAGGGCTTATTGGACAAGATGATTAGCTTTAGCATATCAATCTATTTATAAATTAATGCTTTGATATGTCGCTTTACTAAAAGAATACATAATGCTTCTATCTTCTAAAAATAAAGTTCTTCCGTTGCATTTGAAATTATTTATACTTTGAATTCCTCTAAGGTTAGTCTTCTAATATATACACTTATAAAGTGATTCTGTAGCCTCAAATTTCAAAAACAAGCATTTAGTTAAATTGCAGTTTCTGTTTTATCACAAGTTAAGTGTTTTCCTAGTCTTTACTATATGCTTTTTAGCGTGTGGTCATTTAAGTTTAAGCAAACCACAGTAATGTCCTTTAATCTTTCTAATTGTCATTAGCAACAGATTGCTCTCTTTTACGTAAATGGCATTTTCCTTTTATTTTTAGGGTTAGTGAGTTTAAAGTTTATACTGAATTCATTCTCTTGGAATTGCTATACTGACATATTACATAGTTTTGATTGTTATAAAATGGAATAGCTAGTTATCTCGAAATTAAACTGTTTTAAATTTTTAATTTTTTTATAATCTGTCTTGTTCATATTATCTCTTTAATCAGCTATTTTACTAAGGGGTTTAACTTCATTTTTCCCTTTGGCATTCTCCATCTACGAGTGATTACTGAATTAATGATGAGAGAGAAGCTGAAAACCCAAGGGTCCAGGATAAAAACAGGTGCTACTTTTAGAGAGAAAAAACGATGCTGACAGCTACTTCTGAGAATAGTTGCTCACGTAGATATTATTGATTAGAACTAGTTCTTATGATTTATCACATTGATTCAGTCAAAAAATAGTATCTCTTGAAAGCAAGAAAGTATCGCTATAAATCTCTATATGAAAGATAATTCTTGCAGAAAAAGTAAATAATGGGGAAATTTGATGATATGAGAGGTACGGCTGAGATTTTATTTCTTTCCAAGTGCTAAATATTTTGAAATATTTTACACTAAAAAACCTTTAGTGTGACTGTAGTGATCCACTTTTAACCCTCACTAATGGATATATATATATATATATATATATATATATATATATATATATATATTCTACCTAATTATATAAGCGTAATAAATTCCTTTCATGATACACTGACATCTTTGCAACTTTTAAAGATCAACTTAAAGAAGAATTACAAAATGGGGATAATTGCTACAATAAAATCCAAACCTCTTAGTTAGCATGGCATTCAAGAGCTGCCACCTGTCTTTTCAATTTTGTCTTTTGTGGCCATTACTCCATGTATGGTCATTTCTCACTTATCAGGTAGTGAATTTCTTTATTTTGGTTTAATTGTAATTCAGGCACAGCAGGGACCTGGGAAAGGTTCACCTTTGCAGCCAGCTCTGTAGGTAGAATTGACTGTTACTGATTTCCTAGGCAAGCTGCCTTGAGCTTCAGTGAAGAAAGGGAGAGTTAGGCTTGGAGAGCTAGACTTTCCAGCCTTTCTTTGCCAGGTCGCTCCAGGCTTGACCCCTCTCCTTTAGCCCAGGGTACCCAATCAAGACTAATGGACGGATCATGAGTTGTTGCAGTTTTGTTTGAACTATGATTTTACACGCCCTCCCTCCTGCTCTCCATTTTCTCATTCACTCACATTGAGAGTGGACTACCGTGCTTGTCTTACCTAATATTTTTTGTTCCTCCCTACTTGAAATGCCCTTCCTTTCCTATTGAAATCCTATAATTCCTTTATTTTCTCAGAGAAAATTAATCATGGCTTCATCTCCTTCCCTTTACAGTATAGATTTTATTCTTCCTTGTATTTTAGTGATTTTATTTTTTTTTAACTTTATTTTCTACTGAAGTATGTCAGTGACCACGTTGGTTTACCATAGCAGCCTTATATATATAGTTCAGAGAGTTCAGACAATTAGTGAAAATGGTGAATAAAAGACGGAATAAATTACTGCTAAAAAAAGATCTCTACAGAACTTTTTTTTTTTTTTTGCCATTAACATTTTACTGTTTGAAATACAGTGCTAAACTAAGGTGATTTAATTAAAATATACATTCAGGCTATAGGGATAATCTGATATTTTTATAATGACATAATGAAGAATATCTTTCATCTGTTTTCTATAAATATCTATAACTCATAGGAATTACATTTATAAATATTTCTTAATGTGTTATATAAAATAATTTTATTTTATAGTCTAGTCAAAATAAATGTTTTCTTATGTTCTGTGTACCATTAAAATATGCATATTTAATATTGCTCGTTAGAAGTAAAGAATAATTATTTCTTAACTGTAAACTAGTGTCATAGCATGTGATTGTTTGCATATGAATGGACAACTTAATAGAGGTCTATGTGGAAAATGTATGGTTACAACCATATTTTATTCTTTTAGAAACAAATGGGTGAGATGAAACTACAACTTGAAAATGTCATCAAGGAAAATGAAAGGTAGATTAATTAACTATTATTTATTTTATTATTGTCTTAGATAAATTTATTATTGTTATTTGATATATTATTCATATAGTATACTGATTATGAGTGTGGACTCCGGAGCCTGATTTCCTGTTTGATGCCTGGCTCCATTACTTACTAGCTGTGTGACCTTGGACAAGTTACTTAACCTCTTTGTGCTGCAGTTTTCTCATTTATAAATTGCGAGATAATAACAGAACCTATTTCAGAGAGCTGACTGTAAAGGATAAAGTGCTGAAAATAGGGTACATAATAAGTACTTTATAAATGTTAGCAATTGTAATAGGATAGTGTGTAATATGTATTTTATGAAATATACTGATAAAACAAAAACCTGTCAAGCAACCATCCAGCTTGGAGCTAATAACTGAAGAGCTAATACATTGCTGATACTAGTGAATCTATCCAAGTATTTCTTCGCTGCCCCATTCCGCTGCATCCGCAAGAGCTTAACACTGTCTTGAATTTTGTATTTGTCATTTTCTTGCTTTTAAAAGTTTTTTTATAGGTATATGTATTTGTAACAATAGTTTATGTTGTTTTTAGTTTTAGTATTTATGTGTGCTTATTGTAAATAATAATTTCTAATAGAATTATATGAATTTTTTTCAAGTTTTTCTGATGTTATAAAACTTTTTTCTTCATTTGCATCATTTTAAAATAAAACATTTAATCGGTCTTTTAAGTTGTACCTTCCTGTGCTTTATTTAAAAATTGTTTTAATGCATAAAATATCTGTTTAGTTTAATGTTAATTTTTAGGTTAAGGTTTTCACAATTATAGTCAAGCTTATGTAAGAATGTGCTGAAAAATAAAACCTCTAATAGTTTTGATTTCATAACTAGCAACAATTTTATTCTACTCTGTTTATTAACTGAGACTAGTAAGAGATCCAGTGAGTTTTGTGAAACAATGAAGATAAATACTTCTACAAGAATTAATAATCCAATTTCTATTCAATTAACTAGATGAAACCACTATCACATTTAAAAATTTTTTCTGAATGTCTTGTTTTATCAATTAATAAGATGTATATAATATTTGGATTTTACCTTTTTGAAAAATTGAAATCTCCCTAAGACGAACTGAATTATACTTGAATTAATTAAAACCAATTTAATACATTAGAAATTGTTAGATACTATTTTTAATCTTACAGCACAGTATTTAATGTTGATTTAAAATTTCTAATTTTTGATATCTGCTTAAAGATGATTTTTATATGAGGAATGATTTTTGACCCAAATGTTTATTTAATTAACCCTGCAACATTAATTACTGTTACTAAAATGGATTTAGATTATTACTGTGTTAACTATTTGTTCCAAAGGTTGCACAGGGAATTAAAAGATGGTGTTGAAAAACAATTGGAGGCCCTTCCGTTTGGTACAGAGATAGGAAATGGTATATATACAGATGATGAAACAGTCAGGAATCTTCAAGAACAGTTACAACTAGCCAATCAAGTAAGTGACATATATATTTTTAAAATTTTATCCTGAATAAACAGAGAGGTTTTAAAAATCTGTGTTAATCATTATTTATGAAAGATAATAAAAGAATAACAAAATTGTTAACGCTTAATGATTTTATGCAATTTATAAAAATAGTTAACAGGTAACAACACTTGTCATAAGTACCCTGTTTGTTATAAATATAGTGGTCATATATATATTTAAATTGAATCATAATGATTTCTGATTTTTTTTATCTTATAAAAATATTTTAATGTCAAAGGAAATTTTTAAAGAGAAAAAGTATGTTATCCACTTCCCTAAATTTACATTTTTTGTTTTCTGTGTTTTTTCTTCAATTTTCAAAGATTATAGAATTATATCTTTCTAAAATGATTTCTAAAATTACACACTTTCTCATCCTATCCTCTCTCATAGTAATTGGAATATTTGGGAAGCCATGCTATATATATATATATATATATATATATGTATGTATGTATGTATGTATGTATGTATGTATGTATGTGTATATATATATATATATATCCTCTTTTCAACAGTGTAATTTTTTTGTGCTTATATATAAGGATATTTTATTCTAACTTACACTTTTATATTCTAGATATCTCATATCTTTCACGGATTTGAATCCGCATTCTTCTGCTTTCAGCTGTGTGTCTCAGTTTTCTCATTTATAAATCGGGATTCAAAATTCTGTATTATCAGTTTGATTTTATAGTTATCTATGAAAAGTCATATTTTTTATCCCTTGGAAATTTGATTTTAGAATTGTTTATTTAACACTGAATTTTTTTTTTAATCTGGAAAGGGAAGGAGTTTGAAAAGTAATAGAAGAAATAAATAATGAGGAAACCATGTTCTCTGCTCTGTTCTAGACATGTTATCAGGAAGGATTTATAAATATTTGTATAGAAGAAATAAATAGTAGTTTCAAAAAAGCAAAATTAAAAAAAAACTGTCTCTGAAAAGCATCTCTCTATAGTACTTTTGCTGCTGTTATTTCCAATGCTAAATTGTATTAAAACTTGAAAAGTGCTTATTCTTTTTTACCGTACTTTTAAAAACCATTCTTTGCTTAAAACCATCCCATTCCTTACCCATTTCTCCCCCTGTCTGCCCCTCTCTTTGCCTTTCCATCTACATCTTGCTTGGTCTCATATCTCTGAAGATGGTCCCACTTTTTTGCTACAGTTTGGATCAGTTACTTCATAGAAGATTTGACGAGGTCCAGATTTGAGCAGTCAAAACAGAAAAAGCAGACTGGCTACTAACAGATTTTCCCACAAATGTTTCTTCCTGATTCTGCCATCAACTTGCTGAGGCATCCCAGGCCATTGGCCTAAACCTCACTGTCTCCTTCTCTAAAAAGAGAATAATGCTCTCTGTGTACAATCTGAATGTTTCTCAACCTCTTTGGTTTCAGGACCTCTCGTCAGGATTCTTAAGAATTATTGACCTCCAAGAGCTCTTTTGTATGCGTGTGGGGGTTATATATCTATCAGTATTTATTGTATTACAAAAATAAAACAGACATTTTCAAAAACAAATGGGAGCATCAGTAGCCATCAGAGCAATGACAGCATCACACATCACATCATATAAACTTTGGAAAACTCCACTGTACACTCATGAGAAGATGAGAATCAAAAAGGCAAATGACATATTCTTGTTATTATGAACATAATTTTGACTTCAAGAATCCCCATACCACACTTTGAGTATAAAAAAAATAGTATAATACAAACAGTACACCATATGATTCCCAATTTTGTCAAAAAAATACAAAATTCTCCCCCAAAATCACATTTATAACATCAATGTATCCAACATTTATAAAGATGATTATATCCAGATGTTAACAATATTTACTATCAGTTGGTAAAATTATGGGTAATTCTTATTTTCATCTCTATTTTTCTGTATTTTCCTAATTTTCTACAATAAACATTTATTACTTTTGCAATCACAAAAAAAGTCTTATACTTTACCAGGGGCGATTTTCTCTTTCAGTAATTTCAAAGGCTTACACTTTGTTGAGCAACAAGGAGAGTGGGTTAAATCTGTGTCTCTGATTTAAGGATTTTAATTTTAGCTATGAAATCTGAATTTAAAAAATTTCAACGAAAGCAATTTTCATTTTTAGGTTTATTCTCTAAATTATTTTTAATATAACTTCATATCAAAAATATTAGTTATGTCATCTTTACACAAATTCCATTTTTATTTTGTGACATTATATACAGGAATGCATTTTGTAAAATAATATGATTCATTCGTACTGTGCAATAGCCTGCTAATAATTTAATGAGTTCTCAAATGTTTTTGTTTCATAGGAAAAAAATCAGGCTGTAGAACTCTGGCAGACTGTATCTCAGGAGTTGGACAGACTGCAGAAACTTTACCAGGAATATATAACCGAGGCCCAGATTCATGTAGTTGAAAGTCAAAAACAAAAGGTAATCTTGGATTTCATGATTTTCTTGTACATCAATAAGAAATAAATCTTACTCTGGAGTAACTCAGTTTTGGAGAGGAATGCCTAACTCTCCTCTGTGTTATTTCTGTAAACCATAAATAGATTTTTAATAGTTAGAAATCTCTTGACAGATAAGATAATTATAGCAGTTCTTAGTGTATGTTGGGTTTTATAATATGATTAGCATTGAAAGCCGTAGTTAGTGTTAAGGAGCAGCTATAAGATTATTATGTATAAAGCTTTTATATCCTTGATTTCCTTCCTGGCTTAAAAAAGACAAAAGTTGTCATTAGATCGTGGCCAATGAACTACCTGCTCAGATACAATGATAACACTATGTAAAACGAAAATGTTCACACCTTTAAATGTGACTTTGTACTAAAATAGATGTCAAGTTTGTCTAACAAAAATTAATCAGAATAGAATTTTACAATAGGAAGGGCTCTCAATGGCTATTAAGGACTTATTTCCATCTAAAGCAAGACTTATTTTATATCCTTTCAAAGTGGGCATCTAGTTTTGCTTTATAATTCTGTTGACAAGAACTCAGTATCTCACAGGACCACCCATTCCATTGGAAAATCTGCCTCCTCTATCCTTTTACTGGTTCTTCTTCTGCTACATACATTTCAAACTATGGAATGGTTACAAATCTGATGGTTTTTCTGTGGATTTTGAGAAGGCAGATGAGTACATTTGTTATCAGGCTTCTCTTCAACTTTCCCTTATACACTTTTCAAATTTCAGTTTGTGACCAGCCTATTATTTTCATTTTAATTAGGAATTTCTATCTAAAGAAATTATAATAATAATACTTACATGATGCTTTGCAGTTTACAAAATAATTTTTCTCTACATGCCCTGGTTTGAAAATAGCCCGTGTGATCCTATCCATAAGACTTTTACTTCTGAAATCTGCAAACCATTTCTAATGTGAGCAATTTCTTTAAGGTTGCTTCTTCATTTATTTCAGTCAGCTAGGCCATTAGTTTTGTTTTTGTTTTTTTCCACCTGAATAAGATTATTTTTGTGTTGTAGCTTTACAGGTCATTTTTTTTGTACAAGACTTTGCAAATAAGACTTTGTCCTTATTTCCCCATTTATCTCTCAATCTTTAATTCTGACATCTGACATGTTAACAGCTCTTCCCGACTATGTGTCACCTACCCATGTAATGTTTATTAGGAGCATAACAGATAATCAATTTAAACCTTCTGGGACATTCTAGCTGTGAGAATTTTAAAAAATGGGGAGCAGGACAGTAACTCCTGTGTCATGGTTTGTAGTATAGGTTTTGAATAAGTATGAATGTGGTTTTCCAGTATTGGACAAGGTTTCTCTAGCATCTCTATTTGCTAATGGATTGATTTCTAGATGATGGTTTCACATAAAGTAGAAATAGCTATATTAGTTTCCATGTTGCCACCTTATTTAGTTTTGTAATCATTTAAATTGTTTTTTTCACTTCTTCAGCTATTAACTCATACACAATAAAAGAGACACAACATTTCATCTAACTTAGACATAATGATTTTAGAGTTGCTTTTACTTTAATTTTAAATAAGAGTTACAAACCAAACGCTATTTATGTACCCTCCAACCTTTCTACTATAGGATCAGCTGACCAGTTTTCAACAACTGACTAAGCAACTTCATGTTGCTAATGAGAACATAGAAATGGTAAGTGAAAATATCCATTTAGTGTACTTGTTTATATAAACTAGAAATTGTCACCATAAAAATTATTTATGCTAATGTAAATCAAAGACAACAAAAACTGCTGCATGAAATTAAAATAGGTAAGCAGTACTCTTTTCCCTTTATCTGTCTTTTTCTTTCACGTGTAATCACACAGCATGGTTCACAGTACTTTCTGGAGATCTAAAGCTAACATCCATCTGAAATATATCCTAGTCTGAAAATACTGTTAGGGTCCTCGATAGACTTTTGAGAGTAACCTAGACTGTGACCTTCTCAAGTGTAGGACTCATGCTTTCTTCTTAGTGTTTCATCTGGCACACTGCTATGTAGGTATGTCATAAGAGGAGTGAAACTCTCAAGCAGTGAACAGCCCAGTTCCTTGAAAATAATAGGACACTAAGAACCATTTGTTAGTTGACTGAACACCAGGACTAACTGATGCACCTAAATTTCCCTGTGATTTTTTCCTAAAACAAATATGATTAGCCCTTTCAATTCTGCTCCATACCTTTTTTCTCTCACTTTTCTTTTATTTCTTTCAGCTTCTTTTCGTTCTCCTCTCCTTTCATTTTTCTTCTTGGGATTTTATTTTACCTCATTGTTGAATAATAGAGTTATGACATCCCAGGTAATTACTCTCTTTCTTTTCTTCATTTTACTTAGTTCCTCTGCTAATTCTTGTTAGAACCTAATGAAAATGTCTTGTTTAAGTGCGGATTTGTGCACCAAAAGTAAGCTGTCCAATTTTTATTCTATTTTTAAAAATGTCTCCTTTAACCATGTAAAACATTATTAAATCCATTTCTCCCTATTTTACTCATGTTAACATTTGAAGTATCCAAGCACTTGCAATTTTTTTATCATATACTTCTTAGAGTTTTAAAATAGTATTGAAGTGCTCCAGAACATAATGACTGATTTTCCTAATTAAGAAATCTTATTTCAACATGAAATTAATAGTTTAATATCATCATCATTCCTTCTTTCTTTCAGTATGTCCCTAGAATTGTGGGGATTATATAATCCTTTGGTAATTATACTGCAGAACCCCTATTTTATTATAAACAACCCAAAATCATTGTGGTGAAAGTCGTGGGAAAAGAATATTTGAGTATTCACAGGAAATACATTAAATTTTTATAAGGTACAGAATTCATAGTTTCAGCCAAAACTAATAATAATAGACTATGGATACAATAAAAGTGATAAAGAAATGACATGATGAACAAAAGGAATTTGTGTTATTAAGTACAAATAAAAAGACTATACTTGTGGTTAAAATGAAGGAAAATGGTTATGAGAAATTCTACAGTGTGAAAGTTTTTCCTTAAAAATGTACATTTTGAGTACCAAACAAGACTGCTAAGCATAAAGGGAGGTAGCTAAGTGATTGTAATGGTCTCCAGGAGCATTCAGAGCACAGTCGCAGGGCAAGTTTCAGTCAAAAGCAACTTGAAGAAAAGTGCCCTTTAAAAATCAAGCAGTTACAAAATAGTAACTGCTGTTTTGCACAGGGAATATAGTCAGTAATATGGTAATAACTATATATAGTGCCAGATAGGGACTTGACTTATCAGGGGGATCACTTCATAAATTACATAAATGTTTAACCACTATGCTGTACACCTGAAACTAATACAATGTTGAATGTCAACTGTAATTGAAAAATAAAATAATATAAAACTCAAGCAGTTTCTATTTAAATTTTTTCTAATTATATGAATAAACTCATTAAATGAATAAGTTCCTCTAGATGTACAATAAATTGGTGAGTATAAAAGAAGTAAATAAAATATCTTTCATGAGCAATGACGTTAGTGATAGGTACCTGTTTCCCCAAAAATAAGACCTAGCCAGACCATCAGTTCTAATGCGTCTTTTGGAGCAAAAATTAATATAAGACCCAGTCTTATTTCACTATAATATAGGACCGGTCTTATATAATATAATAATATATAATTTAATATTGGGTCTTATATTAATTTTTCCTCCAAAAGACGCATTAGAGCTGATGGTCCTGCTAGGTCTTATTTTCGTGGAAACATGGTAGCCAGTAAAATTCCCTGACCTACCTGGTACATAAAAGTACAAGTTTATTTTTATTTATTTGTTTTTATGACTATACATACAATAAGAGTTCACATTTCTGAGAGATTCTCTTTACTGAAATCATATTATTTTCTGAGATTTGCTCACCTCTATAAAATTACTCAAAATTATTTGTTAATTGTGTACTAAATTCCTTGCACTGTTACCGGTTCTCTCGTTGTGCAAGAAAAAGTGTATCTATCCTGAAAGTCCTATCAGTCTACCCGATAAAACAGAAATGACTGTGAAATAATCAGTGGATAAGGTGCTAAAATAGATGATGATTGGAGGGGATGCTTAGTTGGACCTTTATGAGTCTCTGGATTCTATGAGTCTTCCAAGTTTGTGTCTGATCACACATACTGAGCACAAGGCCAGATTCAGATGCTGTTGCTGAACTCCCACCAGCATTGCTGTCAAGTGAAGTGTGTTAGTTTCCAACATTACCTTCTTAAAATTCACGATTCCAATTTATAGTTCCACTAATTATTCTCCATCATTTGTCTTTAAGGTGCTCCCAAATAGTAAAAAACACACGCATTAATTATGCTAGTACCAAGACAGTATGTATAATAAAACATTAAGGGTGCCTTACAGACATTATAGAGGAATTCAGAGACATGAATCAGTTGGGCTGAAGTCACTGAGATAGCTTCACAGGAGAATTTGAAATGATATTAAAGATCATCTATATCTCCAAATGATAGAAACATCCTTCTATTAAATGCTTTTCAGTTAGACGATCCTCTAGCCTCTGCTTTGAATATCCCCTATAAGAGATATTATCACTTCCCCTAGCAGCCTTTCCCTTTGAATTCTGACTATTGGAAAACTAAAAATCTCTCATCAGATTTCCTCCCACTGATTTATAGTTTTATCTTTTGGCAAAATATGAAGAAGCTAAACTTCAATCAGCCCTTCAGTTATTCGCATATAACCATTATGTCTTTCCCAATTCATGCCCAATATTACACCCAGTTTTTATTGTTGTTGTTTTTTCTCTTTTAACTTTTCTGGTGTGGTATAATTTGCCTACATACTATTATATCCTTCTTTCTCCGCATGCAATAGTCGGTCTCTTAAATGGTGGTCTGTGAATTGAATACTCAGTTCTAGCCTGCAGTAGTCTACTTCCCAAGATAAAGATAATGATGCAGTCTGGAGGCTTTCTTTAATCTCATAAAAACATTCATTCATTTATTCCTCAAACGTATAAGTATTTAAATGTACTAAATTATGTGCCAGACACTGGGAGTTCTGGAAGAAGCTGGTCCTCAAAAAGACGCTCGTATTGTAGCCAGGAATACAAAAACTTTAAATATAGTATTTAAGTATAATACAGTGTGTATTGTAAAAGTACATATAAAGTTTTATCAAAATGCAAAAAGGAAATGGTTAATTCTGCCTTAGGGTGTGGAGGGATGAATGCTGGTAGCATGAGGACATCCCTCGGAGGCAGAGAGAAATACAACAGTGTATTAAAAATATGAAATCAATGAAATTGGGTAGAGTATGAGAGAAGCACTGTGAAAATTGCCTCCAGGACTTTGGTTGAAGAGACATACGATCTGTTGAGATGGGAAGAAAGTAAAGTCAAGACTATAAGTAAGGAGATAATTATAATCTATATGACTTTGCATATAAAGCATATAGACAAAGATATTTTTTACCATCATGATAAAGCCAGCACTTATGGAAGAAAATCAGTTCCCTTAGGAAAAAATGTTGTACACTTGGAAGACTGCTTCATATCTGACTTTAGTTTACTTCACAAGCAGACCCTGAGGAAAGGGTCCAAAACATGTTGTTTATTTAGGACATAATACCAGGGAGCAACAGTAGGGGAGTGGAGAAGGGAAGAGAAGGCAGCCAGCAAAGAGTTTGTAATAATCAAGCAAATTACCTCTGTGGGTAACTGAAAATTAAACCCACTATTGAACTGTGGAGCTAGTTAGGACACAGGGCTCAGACTTATTCCACCACAGGATTCGCGGGTTTGGGGTATTGACACACAGGTTACCTTCGGTCATTGTTATCAGGCTCTTCCAGAGCAGACTGGGCACATGAATTCTACCACACCTGTAGCCTTTGCACAGACAGGTGAGCAGAGGAGCCAGAGAAGCCATAAGACACAGAAATGCAGATGCTTGTAGTTCGGAGTGACGCGGGTGTCCATGGAAATAGTAACGGAGAGGACAGATGGCCAGGGTTACTTTGTACCCTCAAAAAATGTAATCATTATCTTTTCTCCGTTTTGTTTTTTTCTTATATGCCCTATAGAAAATCTTTAACGATGCAGTTTTAAATATTCTAACACTGAATGTTATTTTTTTCTTGTGGCAGACTAACCAACACTTTCTGAAAACAGTAACTGAGCAAAATGTGGAAATCGAGCAACTCCAAAAACAACTTAGGTATTTTCAAAACTTAATTTTGTTATTTTATTATTTTTTTTCTTTAGGGGAACTGATGATGTCATGGTTTTTCCCCCTCCGTTTTAAGCTTCTGTCAATAGCTTTTTGTATGTGTGATCTGTTGGGATGGGACGAGCCTGAAATCAAAACTATTTGTCAGGAAGCAACTATAATATGTATGTGAAGGGATGTTTTATGATGGTAAAACCAGTGCTTATGGAAGAAACTCAATCCCGTACAAAAAATGTGTAAAATTTTGCTTTTCACATTTAGGTATTTATGTGGTTTCATGGATTAAATACCTAAATGTGCAAAACTTTACAGATTTTGTTTTAAAATTCAGGAAAAATTTCTTTTTAACATTTTGCTAGGGAGTCATTTCTTAATCAAAATTTAAATGCAAACCAAAAAGGAAAAGATTGATATATTTAACTATGTTAAAATATAAAACTTCTATTTCAAAAATCAGTATAAGTCAAATGAAAAGGCAACCCACAGTCTGTGAGAAGACATTTGCAATGCATATAACTGACAATACATTAGTGTTGAGGATACAGTAACTGAACGTCAATCATAATAAGTCAAACTGCATAGAACATTGAGCAAAGGATGTGAACAGACATTTCAAAACTCATAGCAATCAGGAAAATGCATTTTGAAATAATGTGATACTTCTTCACACCCAGTTATCAATGTCAAAAATATAATGTGGGCTGTAATAACAAGGTACAAAAGAAGATTAAAGTATGATGCAATTTATATACATTCTAAGTGTTTTAAGTAATTGTGTTATTGATTATGGATATATATTTTTGTTGTAGATCCATATATATTTAGAGATCTATATCCATATCAACATACTCGTATATAGTAAAAGAATTAAATATCTACATGTTGTGTGTGTATGTATTATAAAAGAATAAAATAAAAACATTTCCAGGAACGATATGCCCTACCCTCAAGGTAGTGATTATGTCTGGAGTAAAACTATTTGTAGAAAGAGGATTGGAGAGGCAGCCTAGGTGTTTGTCACCAAGGAAATGGACAGGTAAAGTGTGTTAATTGCATCCTGTGAATACTAGGCATCGTTTAGAAACATATG
This sequence comes from Rhinolophus sinicus, assembly GCF_036562045.2. Classification (NCBI taxonomy): domain Eukaryota; kingdom Metazoa; phylum Chordata; class Mammalia; order Chiroptera; family Rhinolophidae; genus Rhinolophus; species Rhinolophus sinicus. The sequence goes on from NC_133757.1 coordinate 119,542,967, forward strand.
TTTACATCTAAAGATGTAGTTACAGCAACATAGCTATATCTACAGAAAGCAAGGTTTGTATTTAAAAAGTAAAGAGAGATATGGATCTATAGCATAAAAACACATACATGCAAATATATTTTTACACACACACACACACACACACACACACACACACACACACACACGGGGTCTGACCATTAAGTTCATGAACTCATCCTATAAAAAGTGCTACATACCTCATTGCTGAATATCACTACGGTCACCTTCAAAGTATTCCCCTTGGGAAGCTATGCACCGACACCAGCACCTAGTCCACCCTTCAAAGCAATTTTGGAACTCTCTTTCTGGAATGGCCATCAGAACTGTTGTCATATTACCCTTGATGTCCTGAATGTCATCAAAATGTCTTCCTTTCAATATTTCAGGTAAAGAAATAAGTCGGGGGCCAGATCAGGTGAATAGGGAGGGTGTTCCAATACAGTTATTTGTTTACTGGCTAAAAACTTCCTCACAGACAGTGCCGTGTGAGCTGTGCATTGTCGTGATGCAAGAGCCATGAATTATTGGCGAAAAGTTCAGGTCATCTCACTTTTTCATGCAACCTTTTCAGCACTTCCAAATAGTAAACTTGGTTAACTGTTTGTCCAGTTAGTACAAATTCATAATGAATAATCCCTGTGATATCAAAAAAGGTTAGCAACATCGTTGGAACAAGTTCGTAAACTTAAGTGTCAGACCATATATATATAATCCAAAGATATTATCACATTTTAATGTGAACCTACAAAATGAATGGGAATGAGAGAGGGATTGAGAATGAACAGGAAAACAAAAATAAATGAGAGCAGTCTTTCACAACTAATGACAATGGGTATGGAAAGAATAGTGTGGTTAACTTAAGTCTGCTTTCAAGGTTTAGAAAAGACTAGAAGAAAAAAAAGAATCTAAGAAGTATGGTGTATGTAGGATAAATCAGGGTGTGGAGATCCTGGAAGGAAGATGAGTAAGGAAATTGCTTCATAAAGACCTGCGATCATATAATAACAGTTGAAATAGAAATTAAAAATACATATAAAAGATTTTGTATAGGAAAAATGGGCAGAACTTGATCTTGGAATAAAGGACGGGAAGAATCATGTAATTTTATTGGTAAAAAAAATTTACCAAAATTTACCAATTATCTTAATGATCATCTTAGGTTAACTTCCTAATTTTGTAGAAGAAACCAGACTGAACCAAAGGCTCGGAAATTGCACAGAAATTCATGGAAGGGCCAAATTAGAGTCAGATCTTATAATTGGTAATCTAGTGAGTTTCTATACCTGGCTCTCTGACAGTATTCACAGCAGTGAGGAAGTCGAGAATGAGAGCTCCTTGTTAAAGGATGCATATACATTGTTTTTTTAACATTTGCATGGAAGTTTCCTTTCGCTTTTAGACATGCAGGCCTAAAGATTATCAACTGAGATTACAGATTGATAAAACTAGTTGTGGTTTTCTAAAACCTAAAAGGTCTTAAATGTAATTGTCCATAATATTTACTGGCAATATATCCTTAGCTTAACATTAAGCAATTCAGACTGTATACATAAAACTAAGCTTGCTTTTCCTGTCACAGTCTTGGAGGAACATAAGGATAAACAGATGCTTCTTTTAGTGATGAGAGTGTTGCTTTCAAGTTTGACAGATTCTGAATGATGGGCATATTGACATTACCAGAAGTTAGGTTTTGAGATGCTCTATGTAACCATGCCAAGAATAACTAAATCAGAAACTCTTTAAACACTAGCGTTAAGTTTGTACTTGTGTTGAAAACATATTAGTTTTATTTGTTGTCTGATGTTATGGTACAAAAAATTAGAATCATGTGAATTTATAATTAAAGCTTTTTATCATTTTCCTTTTCGAGACTTTCTGGTGAGACCCTTGTCATAGCAGATTAAACTCTTTAGCCTATTTTCTATAAGAACCTTCATTCACCTGGTTTTCCCAACCCTCTAGTTCTGTACAAACTGGTATATTTTTATTAATTTTGCTGTTACTTATGGAAGAACTTTTGGTTCCTTCCTTTTTACTTTGATCATTATTCTGTTTATCAGAAATTTTATAACTTTCTAAACCTGCTTAAAACTTGCCTTCTCCAAGATGACTTATTCATTCCACCAGATTTTTACTCTTTTTGTGGATCTCCTCGGCATTTATTCATTTAAACAAATTTTATGCTATTTCTCTTTAGGTGCTTTTTTGTCATACATATTTGTTTCTAATGTATGTCCAGCTGAGTTATGGGAACAATTATTTTTCAAGTCATGTCTGCTCAGATTTTACATCTTCCTTGGAAAGTCTTTGAAGGGAAGGATTGTCATTTGTATATAGCTTTCAGGAATAACCAATATTATCTTGGTCAAAGGATGTTCTGTAGAGACTGATAAAGCATTTGCATAGGCGTCGATAGCATCCTCTCATCAGAGTGGCATCATCAGAACGTTTATTTAAAAAAAGAAATTAATCACAAAGAATGATCTCATTAGCAGATATAGATATTATCTTCATATAAAGAATCTAACTTAATCAATTTAATTTATGTTTATTGAGAACTTATACACGAGTGTGCTCTGAGGATAGAAATGATCTTCAGTAACTTTATGTATGATAAGATAGACTCAGATTGTTTTAATTTGACCCATTTCATCTCAAGCATACTTTTGTGGCTTCAGCAATCTCTACAAAGGTGAGACCCCATTACATTTTTCTAGCTCTCCTGATTGAGAGGACGCACTCCAACCGACTGAACCATCCGGGAGCTCAGCGGCAGCTCAGCTCTAGGTGCCGTGTTCTATCTTAGTTGCAGGTGGCGCTGCCCACCATCCCTTGCGGGAGTCGAGGAATCAAACCAGCAACCTTGTGGTTGAGAGCCCACTGGCCCATGTGGGAATTGAACCAGCAGCCTTCGGCGTTAGGAGCATGGAGCTCCAAATGCCTGAGCCACCAGGTTGGCCCTACCGTTGATCTTGTGGGTGCACTGTAGTTTTCTTTGTCTCATTATTTAGGAAAATTATATTTTATATTTTGCTATGCAGTGATGTGTGACTCCTGAGTATTTTGAGTTCCAAAATAACACACCTGGAGAAAACCATTTTTAATATAATTACTTGTAGCTTTGCAGAATGAATTAAATGATTTTCAGTGTTTCCTGTTATGGATCCAGGCTTTAAGCTATACCGACTTTGAGATCTGTTTTTAGTACCAATCGTCTCAAAGTTTGAATGCATGATAGATACATGTAAGTGGTGTGTTTTTTTATGTTTAGTGCTCTGTTTAAATATGAAATAAAATCCAGGAAATCTTTAAAATGTGATAATGAAATGATTTTTAAATAAGTGGTTTTATTGAAGAACATAATAGTGATGTGATAGCACTATTGTGAATGCAATTCTTGATATCACTCTATTTAATGCAACAATAGCTAAATTACATAAATCACAGTCTATGTATATTTATTGTATTCATTTTTAACTTTTTTTACAAATGCATACGTTTTCTTTAAAAATATTGTATGGGCTGATGATATTTATGTAATGTCTTTTTAAAAAAAAAATGTATGTGTTGTTGCCAGGTAATAGTTTTATTGTAGCTGAGATACCAGAGTTTCCTCAGATGTTTTATGTTCCAATTTGAATAACATTGTGTCTTCTAAGAATGCTATGGAAATCTGGAATTCATGGATCACTATATTGGATTCATAGTGTCTCTTGGAAACAATCCCATGTGAGAAGTGGCCCTGAGCAGATGTGCTTAGTCCTAAGAATTGCCACAGTTCCTTATGTGTTGGCAGCCAGTTTTCTGAGCATAGAAAACATGTTTTAAGAAAAAGAGCTTTGCTGTCATTTTCCTGTCTCTTCACACTGTTTTACTTGTATTTACCCAATTATTCAAATGTTTATATCTTTCCCGCTTAATCTTTAAGGGGAAGAAAGAAGAACATTAGACTTTACTTCCAGCACATATAGGTCAAGAGTAGGAGTAAATCCATAATTTCATTGTTTCGAATTTTGCCTCTAATAGTTGATTACTGGTTTATTTCAAAATATGTATTTTATCGATAATTATAATTTTCTTTTGCAAATACTCCACGTTTGTACACCTAGAAATGTGCTTCATTGTAGTGTGAAGTATAAAAAGCATAGGCTTTGGAGTCAGACAGCTCTAGCTTTATATTCTTATTTTTTATTTTCTGCTTTGTATTCTGGTTCTGGCTGATTGTCTTGGGCAGGTTGCTTTCCCCCCAGTGAACTTCAGTTGCAGTGTTGCAGTATTCTCTACCTCTTAGTATCTTTGCTTTCCTCCATTCTACTTTCGTATCCAGCCTATCCAAGTACATAGGCTGGTATATTTACAAAGCAGGTTTTAGTAGATTTGGGAGCTGGTATTAATGTAATAAATAGACAGTAGATATTTTCCTCCCTAGCTCTGAAAAATCAGCCCTACCTATCTTGTTGCTGCTGTAACTCCTAGGACCAGATGAAACATTTCTTTCTTTTTCTCTCCCTTCTGTTAAGTTATATTCCTATTTCTTGCAAACTGTACAACCCCAAAACTCTTCTTATATCTTGTTCCATCAGTTATATTCATTTCTTTTTTTCAATCTTAGTCTCTCTTTTGTGGGGTCCAAGACCTCAAATATATAGACCTACCCTGATGATTCCTGAGATTACTATATTTTTTCCTTTCCATTCTTTAAAATTACTTGGAGGGAAAGTCTGTATTTGCTGTAGTCTCTCTTTGAAATTTCTTTCAATTTGGATTTGGTCCTACCTCTTCTTCTCCTCAAGATTACTGGTACCTTTTTTGCCTTTAAACAGAGTCCTCCATTCTCCTGGGTTGTTGATTCTCCTTGATTGAGGATTTCTCTGCCCTTCTTGAACATTTCTCTAATAGGTCTTGTATATTTGTGTCCTGATTTCTTCTCTGGGCTTTGTGGCCATTTCTTCCTTTGCTTTTACCGTTTCCTTATCCTACTTATTAAAAGTAGACCCTTCTTAAATTTCTAGCCATGTTACACATTTTTCTGCCTTCCTTAGATAATTACATCCACCCCACCCAACTTAAACTTTTATCTCAATAATAACGTTTGCCAAATATGTACCTCTGGCCTTGATTACTTTTTTGGGCTCTATACTTGAATTGCTAGGGCAGTCATCTTCAAACTTTAATTTTTAGCAGCAGAATCCTTTAAAATAATCTTATACATAGAACCCCAATATAAAAAACTAATAAAAGTGGACCTACTGTGATTGAAGCAAGAAGTGGAAATCATCCCGCATCTTAATAACTAATACCATCATGAAACCTAGGAGTTTGGCTTGATTCCTCTCTTTTGCTTTCCCCCCATATCCCAGTCATGTTGGCTCTATGTCCATGTTATTGAAAAGCCCGTCATCACCACTGTCACTGTCCTTTGCAGTTGCTTCCTGTCTGGTCTCCCTGCTTTCACTCTTATCCCACTGTAATTCATTCTGCACACATCAACCCAAGGAGTCTTCTCAAAGCATGAAACAAATCGTATCTCTTATGTGCTTAAAATACTAAGGATTTTCGTTGCAATTGAAACTAATTCCAAAATTCTTACTATGCCCAAAGGCACTTACATGATCTGACCTCTGCTTTCCTCCGTGACTTCGTCTTCCACATTTTTCTCTGTGATACATGCAGCTAGTTATCATTTCTGTAAGTGCCTTTCTCATACTCTTTGCATTTATTGTTAATTCGCTCTGCCTGTCACTCTTTCACGCTAGATTTTCTGAAGTTGACCTCATTGTCCTTTAGGCTTTAGCTCAAATGTCTGTTTCTTAGCTTGGCTGTCCCCGCTGACACACGTCTCTCTCTTGTTGTTCTATATCATTTGCTTCATAGCATTATCACTTTCTGAAATGACCCCATTTATATCTTTACATATTTGTTGTCTGTCTCCCTCTACTACACTGTAAACTTCATGAGGCCCAGGCTTTGTTTCCCTTGCTTACCACTGCATCACCAGTGCTGGCACCAGTGCTTAGTACAGTCTCCAAATAAAATAGGTGCTCAATAAAATAGTCTAGAGCTCCTGACATACAGTTTGTAGGAAAAAAAACAATGACCCACCAGCCCTTGTAAGTCAACATGCCCAGACTGGATTCACAGTGCCTAGCATTTTCTAAACATTCAGTGAATATTTGTTCCAAGAATGAGTGGAGGGAACCTTTTCAGTTCCATCTTTGTAAAATCTGCCGCCTCTTCCAGTGGTACTGCCTGTTGTGGCGGTCATTCCGGTTTAGGCTTCTACTGCCGCTTGCTCATGTGTTAGGATAGGTTGGTTAAAGGAATGCGGGACCAACCTTCTAGTCCATTCTTTTCACAGATGTGAAGTTTAACTTCCTAAAGTGCAGCTCTGACCCTACTCTTCGAGCAGCTTCCCATTGCCTTTAAATCCGTACAGATTACTTACCTCGCTGTTAAGGCCATTGACGTTGTCACCCCATCCTAAGTAGGCCCTGCATTCCTTACCTTCATGCTTGTACTTATTTTTTTCTTTTTTTTTTTTTAATTAGTTTCAGGTGTACAAAACAATGTAATAGACATTTATCATTTATATCCCTCACACAGTGACCATCCCCCTCCCCCCATCCACGATCCCTCTGACATCACACACAGCCATTACATTTACACTGTCTCTATTCCTAATGCTGTACTCCGCTTCTTGTAACTATACATATGTATATACTTATTTTGTTCCTTCCTGAAGCCTTCTCTGTATCTCTGCTTGTGAGATTTACCATTCTCCTGCCAATTCTTATTGTAAATGCCTCCCACTTCAATATTCTCTGAACTAAATGCAACTTAAATCATAAAATTTTATTTTAATCTTTTGTGATGCTTAAAATGTGCTTTAATCACTAGACAGCTAGTAAAGATTGAAAGGAAGAAAAGAAATTAAAATAAAACCTTTCAGTTTTGCTATTTACCATCAGTTTCCTAAAGCAGAAATAATCTTTATCTAAAGATAATGATCTTTATCTAAAATTATGTTTAAGGATTTTCTAAAATTTTTAAGCATAAATGATTGGCTTTATTATAGTACTGGATAATTACAGAAGTACTCATTAAAGTACCTTAAATATGCAGTTTTCTTTTATTTTAAAGAAAAAAATTAGAATATATATTAAGTCAGTAAAAACTGCATTTTATTTCTCTCGGAATCTTACCATTTTTTATTGTATGAAAGAAACATTTCTAGAATTTGATATGAGACTGCAAAAGAAACAGATAAAAATTTATCTTAAAATAGACTCATTGTATTTGATGTTAAATCCCAAAAGAATTTAATGATAATTAAAGCACTTTAATTTGTGTCCAAGTTAATGCTATAATTTAAGTATAGTACTGTATCCTGTCTTTTATGTTATACTTGGTTATACTTTGCTTAACAGAGCAAAGCTTTGTTTTTTATAAATAATGAAAAATTACATTAAAGAAAAATCCCAGGAATTTTAAATTGTTTGATAAGGAGGTATACCTGAAAATGAAATACTGTGCTTTTTAAAAATATTCCTTTGGGGCAAAAAAAATATGTGGGTAGTTGTGACATCAAGATTGTTAATATTTAACTAGTTATTTTACATCAAATTTATTTTTCTAAAATGAAAACATTTTAGATATAATTATGTACACAAGCACACATCTGTCTAAAACATTTGCATGTAAAATAGGATAAGCACATAGTTATTAAAGTTCTGTCATAAAATAAAATTAGGATTATTTTTGTTGGTTCCTTTAAAAATTCAACATTTGTGTATTTGAAAGGACTCACAAGACTCCACAGAGCATCCTCACATAAATCTTTTATTTAAAGGCAAAGGATATCATTGTGCAGCAGAAAAACGAGCAAAGGCAAGCACAGGGGGCCCAGTGACATTCAGGCACAGTGCCCCAGGTTCTTGATTCATACAAAGACATGCTTTGTCTCCAGATTGAACCACCAACATGTGTGCAATGAATCTGGGCTTTAGGAAAGCTCCAAGAAGAAGTTCCCACTGGGGTCTTTTTCTTCCCTTCTGGTCACACAGTCCAGCCTGGCTGTCTAACCAGATATACCAGGTGAAAACCATCAGTAAACAAATCCTGACTGGGGATTACCAGAAGAGATTCAGACTTTACACAGCACATCATAAATCCCACTTTCCTATTTTTGGCCAACAGTCAAGGCCAGACGTTCAGGCATCCCCCAAGCTTCCTCAATCCAGCTGTAGAGTAACTCTATACGACACAGTTTCTCACAACTTAAAATGCAAAAAAAAAAAAGGGAAGATTATAATGATAGCTTATATTTGTAAAAACTATAGTAAAGCTTATTAAGTCCTTTAATATGCGCTAACTTATTTGAACTTTATGATGATTTTGTGAGCCATGCAGGAAAACTGTCTCTATTTTACACCTGTAATTCTGTGACTCAGAGAGGTTATGATTGGCCCAGTTCACATGGCTCTTACGTTGGTAGAGCCAGGTCTAGAAGACAGACCTTACAGCTTTTATTCTAGAATATTTTTCAATATTTCATGCTAGCAGTAGATATTAACAACTATTTCTTTTCTAACTATTCTGTGAAACAATGTAGAAATGAATAAGTATATATGAAACTACTTACTCCTTATTTCTACCCAGAAAACATAGGGTGTTTTGTGTATGTTTTAGGAGATATAATTTAAATACTTTCAGAATACTTTTTCTTTTAGTGACTTACAAAAATTGGTCTTAGGACCAGTGCCTGAATTTTTTTTTTTTTAAATTATGTGAGAGAGAGATTCTGCTTCAAATGAGAGATTCTTTTTCAAATGGGAAAATACACACATTTGGAAGAATTAATTGCTCACAAAATTATTCTAGGATTCCCACACATGAATATCAAATTGGATAGGCAAAATCTAAGTAAAAGATCAAGATATACTTATACCTATGACTATCTGTCTCCCTTCCTTTTGCATTCTCTTTCTTCCATTTATGATATATTTACTTCTATATGCTAGGTACTGTGAAATCTACTGAGGATTTAATAATCAACAAAATGTGATCCTTGCCTTTAATGATCTTACATTCTGTATTTTTTTATAAACTCCCAATTCTATAAAGGAGTCTGTGTTAAGAATCTACAAAGTATTATGTATCATGAAGGCTGGAATTGTATGGTTTTTGCATTGGACAAGTTAGGGAAGACTTGAGATGAGGAGACTTTTGAATGAAGTCTTGAAGATTGTGGAAGTTACCCAAAAAGAAGGAAGGAGGCTAATCAAGCATGTGAAAAAATATACAAGGCTATGTTAGTAGTCTGTTCCTACCTGGAACATAAATTTCATGGGGGAATTGGCAGGCATGAGAGTCTTGGAGGCCATCCTGATAGGCCGTGCAGAGGAGTGCTGATTGTGTGCCCATAGGAGTGGGGAATCCGTGGTCGGCTTTAGCTCAAGTGGTTTATTTGTCATACAGACTACCAATCCCTACCCAAAGAAGTGGCGAATCCAGAAATCGGTATTAAACGAGACTTTTTGTCACTAGATAATTTTATTTTTGCAGATATGATGCATTATAGAGGATGAATTAAAGAGGAGACCAGCAGTGAAGAGATAAGTTTGGAATCGATTGGAATAGTCCTGGGAAATCATGATGGGGCCAAAGATTGGGCATGGAAGTGGAAATGGATTACACAGTTGAGAGAGAATTTAGAAGTAGAATCATTAGGCAAATTAGATAGAAATGAAGAAACCATTATAGAGGTTTGGTCTTGGCAGATTATCTAATCCACCTCCCTGTTGTTGGACATGTGATTGCTGAGACACTCCTGTTGTCAAATAAATTGCATTAGGCCACGTTATTAGTTGGTGACAGAACCGGGCTCCGGAGTCTAGCGTCCTCCATATTGCACCTTATTCCCACTGTGTATCTAACAGAGAACATTTTTCCTTCATCATGCTATGACATTATAGCTGTTTACAGTTTGCAGTGTACTTTAATGTACATTATCTCTTTCCATTTGTACAGCAACCCCATGAGACAAGTAGAACAAACATTATTCCCTTTCTTTCCTTTTAAAATATATAGACTGTTATAACTGGTAGCTTCATTTACTGATTCACATAGTAGATGAGATCCACTCCTGGAATTATTTCTAAGCTTAAAATAGATTCTAAATTTATTGGTGTAAGGTAGTTTTTGTGTTTTGTTTATTTTTGTTTTGTCATTTGGTGAATCATTTTACAAGTAGAAGAAGGAAATCCATTTTATGTCTGATAAATTCATATTTGTATAGATTAGATTTATTTAAAGCAAAGCATTTTCTTATAAAGTCATCCTATAGTAATATAATCTTATAAAATATTATTGGGACCATTTTTTGGTAGACAGTATATCATAGAGGACTCTGTTTAAATACCAATTTCATTACTTATTGTTGAATCCTGGGGCAAGTTGGTAAACCTGCCAACCTCACTCTCGACTTCATTTTGATATAATAATAGTACTTAATTCACAGAGTTCTTGCATTAAGTGAGATGATGTTTGCAAAGCATTTAGGACAATTTCTAACACCTGATAACTACCTAATACAGTTGAGCTATTATTAGACTTTTTTAATTGTTGTTTTATGCTAATCAGTAATGTAATTATAAATACTGTCAGTCAAAAGTAAATGAATTAACATTTGTTGTGAATTTTGTATTAATAATTTCTTTATGTTCAACAGCACTAATATGATTCATAATATATATAAAATATAATTAAGAAATAAATATGGGCATTTCCTACACTAAAGTAGCTTCCTACCTAAAAAAGTATGTTTTCTACATAATCCAAGTGTTCTGTATTCACACTTAGTTGGTATGATATTAAAAATACTTTTCTGTTTCATAAAGTCTTCATATTCTAAAACTTTTATGGGGATTCAAGAAGATATTGAAATTTATTTGATACTGTTAGAACATTCAAAAAACTTGTCTTTTTTGTCCTTTGCAACTACAGCCTCTGAAGAAAGTGAATATACTGTTTTGAGGCATGTTTCAATTCATTATGTTAAGTGGTTACACATACATGCTTCTGATGTTTAAGGAATGATGGAGGTATTGAAGCTTAGGTTCATTTTCATAGAAAGGCCAATCAGGAATACTTCTCTAACTCTACAAGTTCAGCAAATTATAGACATAAGTATATTCTGCTTACTGCACTGGTATTTAGTGTTATGCATTGTCATAATATCTTAACATGATAAAGGTCTTTTGCGTAACGAAAGTTAGTCTGATTTTACCAAATTTAAATTTCTTTTCTAATTTTTTAAATTCCTTGTGGTCTGTGAAAACTGTGTTTATTAATTTACTATATATTTTAGGAAAGCCAAGTTAGATCTGAGAGTTGCAGTAGCAAAAGTGGAAGAGTTAACTAAAGTGACTGAAGATCTTCATGAACAGATGCAAAAGAAGGTATTTTCTTATTGCTAAGACAACTAATTGCCTGTTGCTTAGTTCTCTATGTTTCTATTGTTGATCTATTTAGATTAGGTATTAAAGAGGGTTGCTGGAAAATGAATTAATCATTTACTTGCCCTCTAAATATAAAGTATGAAATTAGGAATTTAAATTATAATATTGGAAATAACTATATTGTCCAATTTTCAACCAAAAGTTACTAGACAGGAAGGTGTAACTGTTGGCAGTGGGGGACAGTTAAGAGAAATTCACTTTAGTGAACCCAGCTGTTGAATTTAGCAGGCAAAGGCAGAAGGCAGGGGCAGAAAAGATGTTTAAAGAAATAATGGCTGAACACTTCCAAAATTTGGTGGAAAACATTAGCAGATCCAAGAATCTCAGTGAAGCCCAAGTAGGATAAACACAAAGAAGATCACTTTTAGATACATCATGACAACACCGATAGCCAATTATAAAGAGAAAATGTGAAAGCAGTAACAGCAAAATGGCATAAACAGGGGACTAGCTAGGAGTAATGGCTGACTTCTCATCAAGAAGCTGGAAGCAGAAAACACTGGAATAACAGATAAAGTGCTGAAGGCAAAAAAATGCTCACTAAGAATTCTGTGTCCAGTGAAACTGTACTTCAAAAATGAAGGCAAAATAAAGGCATTTCCCCATAAACAAAAACTGAGAGAAGTTGTCACTAGCAGAGCCGTGCTTCAGAAATGCTGAAGGAAATTCTTTAGTCTGAAAGGAAATGACACCAGATGGCAATGCAAATATAGGAAGTAATTAAGGACAACAGAAATTGTACATATGACATACTATATCTACATATTTTTCTTTTATTAATACCTTAAAAGACTACTGCTTTAAAGCAGAACTGAGCACTGTATTTGATGGATTTATAAAGTATGCAGATGTAAGATACGGCAACAGTGGCACTAAAGGCTAGGATTGTATGTGGAAATAAGTACACAGTTGCAAGGTTCCAGTATTTTCTCAGAAATTAATTAAATATTAATGCTAAATAAATTGGGATAAAGATGCATATTATAATCTCTAGAGCAACCCTAAAAAATAATTCAAGCAGGTTTAGCTAAAAGCCAATATAGAAAAATCAAAATGGTATGTGTAGTAAAACATACTTGAGACACCAGAAGGCAGGAAAGGATGAACTGGAAGTTTTTTTTGTTTGTTTTTTTTCAGATGGCACAAATAAAACCTATTAATATATTTTAAAGCATCACCATGTCAAAGAAGAATTATCCTGTGCTTATAATGGGATGTGGTGTAACCTAGTAAGAGAGCATATTCTAAAGGCAGACTGCATGCAAGTCCTTTGTTTTGTTAGACTTGCAGTGTAGAAATACAGCACTTTGAAATACTGTAGAAATCTATATGTTTTGATTATTGATTACTTAATACCTGATTGATGGTACCTAATACAGTGAGGTTCTCTTCCCCCTTTTTTAATGTTATGCATAATTTGCTCCCAAAATGTCTCTACTTCTTTAAACTGACATATTAAATTCTAGCAGTGTAATAACTTTAGAGAGAGAACTCTTGTCTTCATGCTGTATAATGAAGTATTGAATTTTTACATACTCTTAAGTAAGCTTTCAGTTTCTTTATTTTCCAGGAAGAGGATATGATGTCTGCCCAAGGAAGAGAGGAAGCATCAGATAGGCGTTTACAACAGTTACAATCTAGTATAAAACAATTAGAAACAAGGTAAATTGTTAATACATCTCGCTTTGTCTATATGCTTCAAAAGATATTCTACAGTAAGAGTTTCAGTATGTATTTTATAAGTGCTAAATAAACTATAATCATTGGTTTGAAATCTGATTGACTGGACATTGTTTATTTTTTTTAAATTGTATTCAAAAGATTGGTGTATTTTGAAAATATATTCAAAGATCATTTCTGTCTTTACCTTTTCCCCAAAAGAGTCATAGTCAAGTTTAGTCAACTGCAAAATCAAAAATGTTTTTTTGATCTTAAAGCAGAAAAAAAAAATAGTAATGAGGTTGGGTTAAAATTACACAGAAGAACCATTTCTTACTAAGTAGATATACAAGAGGAAAAAATACTTGAGAAATCATTATAGATGTTTCCCTTGGAGTCTTCCAGAGCAATAATTTTTAGTTATCTTTGAAGTTCTGGACTACTTTTAAAATATATTCTGTAGCTTTATCCTTAATTGCTATCTTAATGCAAACACTCTGGAATCTTTTGTTGATCTCATGTCATTTCCTAATCCTTATTAGGTGTTCCCTTAAGAAACTTCAAAATTGTCCTTTATAATCTATTGAAGATGCAGTGACCACAACCTGTAAATTCACGTTATGGTTTAGAATTGAAAAATCTACACTGTATGAGTGGAATCTGCTACCGTCAGAAATAGTCTACTGATCTGAGCACATCAAAAATTGAGATCTCAGCTCTAGTCACAGATCCATGGCTTATTGTTTGTTCAGAAAAGAAAAAAAAATGTCTTTGACCTTCTATTTCCTGTTCTCCAAAATGTTAGTAAAAGTAATGTTTTTGCTCAGAGGAGGTTGAGAACTAATTGATTTTAACTGCTAACTTGAGATTCTGATGAAAGCAATTGTAATTTTTAAATGCTAGGGGTTTTGTTTTTCATTTTTCTAAACTTTTCAGCAGTCAATTGTCTCACTGTTTTCCTGAACTTTTGTTGCATTAACCTTAGAGAAAAGGTCTGTGGTTGTAAATTTTTATTTCTGTTAATTTAGTAGCATTCTCTGCTATGAAAATAAATGCTAGAGACACACAAAACAGTGAAATCTGAATGAGTGAATGTCTTAAGTCGTGCCTTTAGTGTTGAGGCTTTGGGGATTCTTGTTATTGTCATTTCATTTTGTTTTGCTTTTAGTATAAAGCTATTTATAATATAGCCTAACTAAACAGCTCCCTAAGAAGAGGTCACTGAATGTGTAAGAAAATCTAAGGATATTTCTTTTTTAAATCTAGTATCCAGTTAGCCTCCTGTGAAGGAGCTATTTTTACATCGGCTGTCTTTTAGAGATTTTAAGTTATTAAGTTCTTACTATGATAAAAAATGGTTATGTATTTTAAAGTTTAAAAAATCTGTATTTTTATATAAGAGAAAGCATTATTATATATTTGTGTATTTAATAAGTGTCTCTAGTAATGTTTAGCCAATATGTTTAGGTGTGAATGTATTATTCTATTTAGTGGAACTGCCATGTTGAAAAGCTATGTTTTTAATGGTCATCTTGGTTCCATAAAATCGAAGATATTTTCACCTCAATAAATACTCATTAGTGTAGTTTTTAAATTATTACTTATTTTTAAAATTATTTGTGATCTTTTCAAACGCCACAAACATCGAAGAAGCATAAGTCATTTCCTTCCATCTTCCAAGGAAGGATACCTTTTTCCTCCTTTAGCTGATTTATGGATCCTGGGAATCATCTCTAGGGAATGACAGTTCTCTCTGGGAAAGACTTCGCTGGTTTGTCTATGCTCTGCTGTGTACTAATAAGGCAGGAGTGAAATGATTAGAATGGCTTTAAACTACCTCTTCATAAGCTCTGCATGAGTCCCCTCTGGCTGGCCTAGATGCCATGGTGACGTGAAAGGATGAACTGAGTGTCGCAGAGTGACAGGTGTCCTGCGCCTCTGGGGAGAGGTAGAGTGGTTCACCTTCTAGCAAAGATGCTTTAGCCGAAGATGGAATGAATAATACCCTGTATATGAGTATAAATCATTATATTACAATACGAGATGACTGAATTCCGTTAAAAGGTAGACTTGAAGATTTTGATCAAAAAGCAAGGCCCAGTAATATGTTGTTTTAGAAAACAACTAAAACAAAGAATAAATGAACTAGAAGAAAGATCTCAAGAAAGGAAAGATGAAGAGGATTTGTCTTCAATTTAAAATACAGCTTTTAGTGGAGAATAGAGCAACTTATAAACAAAAAGGAAGTGGGAGCGATAGATTCCTATCACATAAGGTAGGATGTAAAGGTAAAAACAGTAAGTAGAATAAAGAGGGACCTATTATGAAAATGGCACTATTTTGAAAAACATACTTACAACATGAATAAATCAAAATACAGCAAATAACAGGACAGCTCAATATGTGTTTCACAAGCTAGGAAGTGCAAGGGTGATTTGATGGAAATACAGTTGTGGTCATTATTTTTGGCTCTCTGCATCTTACCTCCCTTCATGTCTGGGGGCTTCCCAAATAGACCAGCTTATTCTGTGGTAAAGTTCTGAGCATGTCCCTTGCTACAAGGCTTCACACCTGGCTTTCCAACTCTCCCAGTGAGGCTGTGAACTTACCAATATCATTTTAATTAACCCTCTTTCTGCTTAAGTAAGAGTTGGCTTCTGCTGCTGGCAGCTAAGAACCCTGATTAAAATAGTAAATAGACCTTAACTCACTTCCCTTGGAATTAAGCAGATCTACTAAATAACAACAAAAATATGTTTTTAAAAGAGAGGAATGAAATACAAAGTAGGCAGAGCTCTCACAGTTCCCAGAGCGGGAGCAGGAAACTTCTTCCTGGTACCGTTGTGTTTGGCTGTGGGTGTTGGGAGCAGGGAGAGGCCAGGGAAGGTTTCTCCTGCCACTACTTGGGGGGAAAAAACCCTGAAAATAACAAAGAAAGGTATGAAATCTAAGTTATCTTGCCAGAGCATACAGGAACATGTTACTAAAGATTCAGGGGTAAACAAATGAAACAAATGAAAAGGCGTAGCAATCTTTTGAGGAAATCTAGGAGATTACATTAACAGTCTATGGATGAAGGACATCATCTTATAGAAACTGAAATCCCAAAAGTCGAAAACAATAGTCAAATTTAGCCGTATTAAAGTCAAATGTTATAGTGTGGTAAAGATTCCCTAAATAGAGTCAATAGGCAACAACAAAAAAGTAGACTTGAGAAAGATATTTGCAGCATATAGGACAGACCAAGGGTTAGTATCTTAATAGTCAAAGAATTCTTATAAAGGAACAAGCAAACTAAATAACCCATCAGAAGAAAACAGGCAGAGAATATGAAGAAGAAATTTCAAGATGACAATTCACATGGGTAACTTAAAACATGTGCTGAAACTCTCCAGTAATCAGGGAACTAAAAACTAATAGTGAAATGAAGTTACATCCATCATTGTAGGAAAGGAAAGGGCTTTAAGATGTGTCGCTTGAGGGGATTTCTGCAAGATAGTATTGAATGAGAAAAGCGTATATACTATTAATATGATCTTAATTTTTATAACACAAAAATTATGTTTAAAAACCTACGTATAGATGTGTATATACTGTGTATGTGTATTTGTATGTTATATATATATATATATATGATTTTATGAACACAGAGAAAAATATTCAAAGATATACATTAGTAAGTTGACATGGATTCCCTGGGTATAGAGTAGGAAAGGGGAGCCAAGGCACAAAAGAAAAAAGGAAAAAAAAAGACCATATAAATAAAAAGAACAACTCATGCTTTAAGGATTTGCTTTATAATATTATCATTTAACTGTCTAATACACCGTGATGCTATAGAAAGTATAACATTAATTAGAGTCAAAATATCTAGATGCAGTCGCAGCCCCACTGCTCATTAGGCATATAACCTTAATCAAATGCTTAACCTTCATTAAAATGGGTCTGTTTGTTATTCTTTAAAATGGAAATAATGAAATCTGCTTTATAGAACTTTTGTGCGAATCAAATGAGAAAATACATGTGAAAGTAACTGGAATAATGTTTGTCCTGTAATAGATGCTCAGTAAATCTGCTATCTCCCTCCTTCCCTTTAAAAATACTTAACTTTTACAATGCAATTACTAATTTTTAGATTATGTGCGGCCATCCAAGAAGCCACTCAATTAAGAGCAGAAAACACACATTTGGAAAAACAGACTAGAGAATTAAAAGCAAAGTACAATGAATTAGAAGATGAAAAATGTGAAGCTATTCTAAGAGCCAGGAACAGCATGCAACTCCTGGAAGAAGCTAACCTGCAAAAAAGTCAGGTAAGAAAACTAGTTAACATGTTTATGAAAAATAAAATACTGAATATTCCCCCATATAACCCAATAGAAAGGGAGTCCGTAACTACAGAATAAATGCATGAAAATGAAATTCCTGTGCTCTCCATTTAGAGACATGCTAGGTTCTTGATAGTAAGACTTAGTATCATAAAATATGACAAAATGTCGGCTCTGTCCCAAAACTTCCCTATCAGACTTTTCTTATGTCTACAATCCTGTGTAATTCATCTCCATCCCCTATAGTCTCATACTCTTTAAACATTAGTAGAGCAGAAGCTTAATTGACAGGAATTGAATTTAGCTGCAGAGATTTATTAACGAGCCTTCATGTCACTGTTTTGTGTTTTCTTAACCCTGTAACAATTGATTCTTATGCTAAACATATCCTATTTCTGTCTTCTACCACTTCCATATGAATGGTGTATAGTTTATAGAAGTCATGGAGTAGATAGATTTGTTTTTAATGTTGCTGCCTTCCTTATGTAGAGATCATTAGATCATTAATTCACTTAACTTGAAAATGGGTAATACTCTGTTGGGAAATATGAGGTGCACAAAGGAAATACTCTGTTTTATTTATGTTTCTTTTTTGATGTAGTAGAAGGTTTTCCAAGAGCGCTATTAAAAAGAAAACAAGCTATACATTGTATGTTAGTTAAGAAGCTAATAAGAAATTTAAAAAAAAAAATAACTATACATTTTAAGGTGTGGGAATGCTAAGGTGCTTATTGTACCTTTCAGCTAATCTTCCCATCTGTGATATGAATACTATAGTGCGGGGAGGCCTGCGGGGTCTCTGCTCCCGCTCCCACAAAAGAACGCAGGATATGGCTAGGCCAAAAAGGAACACCCACGGAGCCATAGGTAGGGGAGTCATACCACTATATTCTTGCTGGCGGCACTATAGTCTTACTGGAGGCTGAATCCACCCTGTCTGCAACCCACCATCCTAACTGCAATCCGCGCTTGCCAGCTCAGCCACCATCTTCTTGCTAGCCCCCATTTTCTGCTAGCGTAGCCACAGCAGTTATATTAGTGGCCAATGGCTCACTGGTTACAGCTGACGGCCAACTAGCCACAGCTGCTGGCCATGCAATCACAGTTGATGGCCATTTACTACCTGAGCCAGCAGCTTTATATGTGAGGCCAAGAGCCTGGAAACTGCTTTCTGGGGCTCTGTCCCCACACTCCACCCCTACAGGCTCTCGCCTCACAATCTACGCAACAAGTGTCTTCCGCGAGGGGCCCTGTGCGAGTTGCCTGAAGGTGAATGCAATATCCTGGACACAGCCAAGCTCTCTGGGCACAGCCAGGGTTTCTCAGGGCACCACCAGTACTTCTGGGCACAGCCAGACTTCCTGGACTTCTTAGGGTACCACCAGTCTCCCCAGGCACAGCCAGGGTTTCTCGGGGCACCACCAGTACTTCTGGGCACAGCCAGACTTCCTGGGCTTCTTAGGGTACCACCAGTCTCCCCAGGCACAGCCAGGGTTTATCGGGGCACCACCAGTACTTCTGGGCACAGCCAGACTTCCTGGGCTTCTTAGGGTACCACCACTCTCCCCGGGCACAGCCAGGCTTCCTGGACTCAGCCAGGGCTCTCAGGGCACTGCCACTCTCTCTGGGCACAGCCAGACTTCCCGGACTCAGCCAGGGCTCTCAGGGCACTGCCACTCTCTCTGGACACAGCCAGACTTCCTGGACTCAGCCAGGGCTTTTCAGGGCACTGCCACTCTCTCTGGGCCTCTCAGGGTACCGTGCTGGAACAACAGCGGCTCAAGTCAAGGTGCTTACATATTCTCAATGGCGGCCAGTCAAGACACAAAAGCAAACCTCCATCAGTTCCACTACATGGTGGTATGTTCCCAAACGGACAGTCAAGCTGTCCATTAAATTAGGGATAGAAGACAATTCCCCATAGTCCACAGTCATTCGCCAGTGCTGTCCTGGGGGTGAGGGACGACCTTGACCTCACCCGCATCTCCCACGGAGGACTCAGCAAGCGTTTCCTCCTGGGACTACAAGTCCTGCAGCTGGGCTGCCTGAGCAAGCACTTCCCAGCCCACAGGGCCGCAATGACCTTCGCTTTCTCCGGCCTATGCTGGTTGGAGAACCGTACACGTCTTTCCACCCCTCCACGGGGGTCCAGCTCTCCGGCAGCTGCTCCCCCTGGTCTTCCTGAGACTGAGTGTTCATACGCACAAACTGTTCCACCGCCCTTCGGGGAGCTTTTGCCGGCACCGTACCCTGCTTGCGAAACTGAGCTTTTATAAACTGCTCCACCAGAGAGTTTCAGCTGACACCACACCCTGCTCGCTGCGCCATGTGTCACGCAGGGCAGCCTGTGGGGTCTCAGCTCCCGCTCCATATGAGGCCAAGAGCCTGGAAACTGCTTTCTGGGGTTCTGTCCCCACAAATACTGTTTCGTAGAATGGTTGAAAGGCACAAAATAGACATAGAACGCTTAGGAATAGCTCTTAACGCCTAAGTTAGCTAGAAAAATTAACAGCAGGACAAAATTGTTTATCTCTTCCCCCTGAAACCTCGTCTTATGAACATTCTTAACACCAGGTCTCTAAAGATGAACATTTGTGTAGAACAAATGGACAGAGAAGGTAGTAGTGACACTCACTGTGTAACTGTAAGTCTTCTCACCCACGTCCTAGTCAGCAGACCCTTCCAGAGGCTGCTCATAGCTGTAAGATCGAGCTCCCTCTTGACTCATTGCTAAATTGCTAGAGGGCTCCCACCTTCAGTCACCTGTTCTAAGAAGTCAAGGGTTCTTTCAGGCCTTCCTACAAACAGACCTGAAGCACAGCCTTGCATAGTTCTCTTAAAATGCTTCCCCCTTTCCTCATTGTCCCATTCTCCCCCACAAGCTGCTACATCAAGACAGCTGCTCCTCTTAACTAGCCTCCCTATTTACTCAGGAGGACAGTTATTAAACAATGAAAACAAGACAGAGATAGGAATGTGTAGGAAGACAGTAGGATCAGAACACAGGGCCACTTATGTGACGATAAAGAGAGAGAGAAAGAGAGAGAGAGAGAGAGAGAGAGAGAGAGAGAGAGAGATTTAGTCAGGCCTAAAATTGGAGGAGTCCTGGGCTCAGAATGATATTTGAGCTAAAGATGTAAATTTGGGAGTTTTCAGCATATAAATGATATTTAAAATCATGAGATTGGATTAGGCCACCAAGGGATAGACGTAGATGGAAGAAAGGACCAAGGACTGAGTCTTGGGTAGTCCAGTACTGAAGAGGTTGAGGAAAAGAGGAAGAAGCAACAGTACAGACGGAAGTGGAGGACGAGTAAGTTAGGAGGAAACCCAGTACGTTGTTGCTAAAAGTCAAATAAGAAAGTAAAACAAGGGGGGAGAGGTAATCAATTATCTCATCTGTTGCTGAGATTGAATAAGGTAGTTACTCCAAATTGACTCAGGAGTTATCAATATGGAGAACATGGATGGTGGAAGCCTGATTGGGGTGAGTGTGTAAGAGAGCAAGTGTTGTAGATGAGCTAGTGCAGACTTTAGAGTCTTGCTGCACAAGGAAGCAAAGAAATAGGGTGTGACTAACGAGAGAACTAGGATTATGAGAATGTCTTATAAGTGGGAGATGAAAATGATTGGATGCGTAGAAACACATCAAGAAGACAAAGTTGGTGGAGTCTATAGTGTTTGAGATGTGAGGTGACAAAAGACTTAATTTAAATAATACCAAATAATAGAAAGAGGGAAATCCAAGAGATTTTTCCGAGACTATAATACCTGGATTTGGTGACTTATTTTGTATAGTGACTGAAGGAGACGGAAAATTCAAATATAATACTAAGCTTTCCAACTGAAGAGATTAGAAGAGTGATAGCACACTGGCTGAAATAAATACCAAAAGAAGATAAATTTTTAGTCAGGACAAGGTCAGGTGAGGAGGGTTGAGAAAATAAATACCATTCATGATTTAGGCAAGAGTTCCAAGTGGACATTTATCAGAAGTTTAGAATAAGATGTTTGCTTTCAAGAATGTGACTAGTGGGTAGGTTTTTACCCATTTATTGTTATCTTTATTAATAGTGATGTGACCTATAATAACATCAGATTATTTTCTGAAGGCTCTGCTTGAGGAGAAGCAAAAAGAAGAACATATAAAGAAGATGAAAGAAACACTTTCTCAGTTAATGGAAAATGCTACCAAACGATGCAGGAAGGAAGTAAGGAGTTTTTAATTCTATTTAAAATTCAAAGTTTTACTGCTTAAGACTAAATACTACTTAAGTTTTTGCCCAATGAACCCAGCTAATTAACTGTCAGCTAATTGCATCAGTTGTGCCAAATTTCAAATAAAAATCATCTCAAGGTAGTAGCACAGCTATTTGAGCTAGAGTGGGGTAGCAGTGGGGGGTCAGGAAATGGGCAGGAGAGGGGTTTAGGTTGGGTATGTAATGACGATTAACACACCTGAAGTGTCAAGTTAAAAAGAAGGCTCAAAAAGCAACTATGAACGCATAAGAAGTAAGAAAACCTACCGTTGGTTACAGTATTTTAGAGTCTTAGAACCCGAGAAATCTGTTTTAACCACTTATTTATTGGTAAAAATACTGAAACCCACAAGAGGTTACTGACCCACTCAGTTATATACCAGTTGAAGCCGTAGCTTACACAAGACCTGCCCCTTACTCTACTGAGCCCAGCATGGTTTCAGCCACATCATGCTGGTACTTACACAATTTGTGTGGTTGTTTGCAATTCTATTATCAAGAAAAACCTAGTATTTTTGTGTTAAAGTAATGAGTTGTTTCTTGGTTTGAATTGTGAGGCTTTTGAAAGTTAAAACCGTCTTGGAAACATAAGTTGACTTTGATTCAAAGAGACAGGGAAGACATACAGGTATTTGCCTTTCCCTCTGGAATAGACAGGAATCAGTTCATGAGCCATGTGGTACAAGTGTGAAAATCTAAAGTGAGTTTAGGAGGAAGAAACCACAAAAAAACCATTTTGAAGATGAAAAAAAACCGGAATACACGAGTTAAATCACTAGCTGAGGGTTCCACCTCTAGAAGTGGCAGGACTGGGAGGCAATACAAGTCTGCGGATTCTTGAGCCGGACTCTCAGTCACTATGAGAAGTGCTTTCACATTCATTTATGTTGTTGTTTTTTAAATTTTCAAACCCATGAAAAGGTTGAAAGAGATGCACAATGAACACTTATTTACCCCTCACCCAGAGAACACTTCACTTCTAAATATCTGGGCATCTGTTTCCCTGGGGAAAAAGGACATTTTACTACACAACCACACCACTGTCACCATACCTTGAAAAAACTCGGCATTACCTTAGTATAATCCACACACAGATTTCCCTAAAATATTCTTCATAACTGTTTGGTTTTTTCAAATCCAGAATCCAGTCAACATTTATGCGTCACTGCATTTCTTTGGTCTCTATGTCTGTAGTCTTCATCATTTTAACCCAGTCACCTGCCTCCCTCTGCATGTGACAAAGAGTCCTTTGTAGAATACAAGCCTGTTGTCGTTCAGGATATTCCACATCTGGATTCATGTGGCTGTTTCTTCTTGATTAGATTCCGGTCATTTCTGGCACAATGGTATGTTGACCTCCTACTTCATCACATCAGGAAGCTATAACGTCAGGTTGTGCATTGGTGATGCTAAGCTTGGCCGCATGGTTAAGGTGGAAAAACCAGGTCTCTCCATTTTGTACTTACTAAATAGTTGGGGAGATACTTGAAGACCATGCAGGTCTCCTTTTCCACCAAAATCTTTCATCCAGTGGTTTCAGCATCCACTGACAATCCTTGCCTGAAATAAATATTATATGGGATGATGAAAAATAATATTCTAATTCTGTTATTCTTTCTATACATTTATTAGCTGTTATAAAGAGATGTCCTGCTCCCTTTTTAATATCATTGTGGATTCATGAATCTTTTTAATTTTATTTATGTATTTATTTTTCTCTTTGTTTAATTTACTAGGGTAATATTGTTAGTAAAATTATAGTGTACATTAATATAGCTTCAAGTGTATATTTCTATAATATGTCAACTATATGTTGCATTGTGTGTTAATTTTTTTGTGTTATAATCCATTACCATGCGGCCAAGCTTAGCATCACCAATGCACAGCCTGACATTATAGCTTCCTGATGTGATGAAGTAGGAGGTAAACATACCATTGTGCCAGAAATGACCTGAATCTAATCAAGAAGAAACAGCCACATGAATCCAGATGTGGAATATCCTGAACGACAACAGGCTTTTTTATTTTCAAATTGTCTCTCTTAACTTTTTTGCATCAATGATGTTCCTCTCTCATCCTGTATTTTCCCTGCCTCTGATCAGGAATCAGCCACTTTTTTAAGAAGGCTTCATTGTAATTTTTTAATTTGACATTTTGGTCAGAGACAAGAATTAGCAAAAGCAGAAATTCATGGTTTAATTTTTACTGTAATATGTACATTAAAATGCTTGCCTACATATTCATAAAAACTGTCTGAAATAGTTAACATGCATTATTGAAAATTAATATTCCTTTCCTTTAAAATGAAGGTACTGTACACCTGAAGCTACTATCATATTGTATGTCTACTATCCTTTACTAAAAAATAAATTTAATACATACATACATAAAATTAGCTCTTGTGGGATAGTTGAATATACTGTATATTCCTCCACTGGATAAAACAAAGGTTTAACTTTTTTCTTACCTATATTTTTTGTGTGAAATATTATTTCTCACCTAAGTAGCCAGAAGTAACCTGGTTTTTTAAAGCCTCATCAGTTTAAAAAAAAAAAAAAAACTCCCATGCTTCCTTTTCCCCCAAGCAATTAAGTGGTAGTTTTCATTCCTACAAAGTCATTGTATAACTTTTCTTGTTGCAAAAGTATTTCTTAGAAATTTATTACTTTGTCATTGTCTGACTAAATTAGGTGATTTCCCAAGATAAAATTTCTAATTTGAGGCAAAATCCATATTAAAGCCTGGGTTTTTTCTTTTCTTTTCTTTTTTTTTTTTTTTTGTTCTTTATCTTGTATATCTTTTCTTCTGAAATCCCTGAGCTATTCTTGGAATTGAAAATACTATATAACTTTGGCTGCAGTTCAAAGTATTCTGGATGACATAGCTTTAAAATAGATATTAATAAATTTTGTTGCTTTTAATCATACAACTGTTTTTTATCAAAGTGCTCATAGTATGAGAACTCCTCATTCATTTTTTAATGCTAAAATAAATTCACGTTCATTTTATGGTTGGTAGGGGTTGTCTTGTGCATGAATCTTTAAATAATCTCAGTATAATTTTTCCAGTGTTCTGATCTCTATATTCAGTCCAAACCTTGCTGCAAACATGTGTAGTCAACTGCCTGCTAGAATCTAGTTATCCCCCTATCTATATAGTCCCTCCAGGCGTGTGAAACCGGACTCCCTCTCTTACCACCCAGTTTTCCCTTCCTCGTGGACCCCCTTTGAGGCCCTGGACCTCAGGTTCCCCTTCTATTCCACCTGTTCACTCAGAAGTATTTCCTGAGCATTTCCTATGTGCCAAACACTATGCTGGCCTCCTCGCTCTCCAGGTTCCACACTGATGCTAAGTTGATTTTTTAAGTAAACTTTTGTATTATTATTAAAAAGTGATACAAGCTCATTATAAAAGCAAGTGGAAATCTATAAAAGTACGTAAAAGAAAATCAATATCATTTACAGTTCCACATTCTTTGAATTTTCATTTAAACCCAGATTATCAATAATACGGTATAATCATCAGTAACACAAAAAATTCTGAAGATACATACACCAACCTGTCTAAGCCTAGAAGGTAGAATAATGAGGACCTTTCACTTTCCATATAACATAATTTTACAGTGTTTGAAATTTCAAACAGTATGTATTATTTTCATAAACAAACTACATACACACACATATATACATATATACACACACATATATATTACACCTATATTTTTCTGTTTTTATGTAAAATATATTTTTATGTAAAAATGTATTTCTAATTTTTTTTTTAATTTTTCAACTGTATTGGTGATAATTGCCCATTAATTACAATTTGACATGTCCTCCAAATATGTAGAATTAACCTGTTAAATTCAGGATAACTTACGTGTAATGACTTTACAAGTGTCTGTTTTTATTAACTGAAGTAAATATAATGAACAAGTTGTCATATTTATGTTCTGGCTGTAAAATTGAACAAAAATGTGACACTAGCTTATTTCTTTAAAATAGGGAAACAACTATTTCTCAGATATCTCGCAAACATAAAATTTAATTTGTGGAAAAAGAAGCACATTATTTTCTTCTGATTTTAAATTATGGCTAAAGCCGGTGATCAAAATTATATTTGTCCAGTTAAGCAATATTAACACCATCACAGGCCTTTTCTATTCCTATGAACCGACATGTAATATGTTTGACAGGACTTCTAACAGGTAACATGTTAATTAACTAAATAAAGTATATGGCATTATTATAAATGTTCTAAATAAGGTTTACATCATGTTTTAGAAATAATCCATTTTATAAGACCCTAGAAAATTTATAAAAACCTTTGAATCATAAATGTTTGCTGACGATCTATTATCAGTATCAATATTCCTCATGGTCTTTTTAAAAAGTATGAATAGATATTGGAAAACAATAGCATCGAGGAGCCATCCTGGTGAGATGTGGCTCACTCTTAAAAATATTTCATACACATAAATTGTACTATTTCTGAAGATATTTGAATGTTAATTCAAGGAGGGGTTTTCTTTACACAGTAATTAGCACTGATATCTGATGTGCAATATAAAACTATTTTTCTATTTATAAAAGACACTGCCTTTTAAGTTATTAATTACATTCTCAGTGTAATTCAATTTTTCTCCTGACTTGCTCTATGGCAGCAGTTCTCAGTGTTGTTCAGGGAGTCTGCACGGTCACACCTAGTTTCCTAATTACAGTAAAACACGGTCTCCTTTTTTCACTCATTCCCTCATGAGTGTACAGTATTGTTTTCCAGAAGTTGATGGTACACAACAACACTACAGTTTAAACACAGAAGTAGATAAGAGAATCTGTCTCCTATTGAGCCAGACTTTAAGGAAATGTGCAAAAATGTAAAATAATCCAACCTTCTCAAAATATTTTAATTTTGGAAAATGTACTTATTTTTTAATAAAAATATATTATTTGTGTTAACCTGTAATAACCTTATTGTTTTTACAAAGGGATTAACAAGTAAATATTTTGAAATTTTCTCACTTTTCATTTCTAATATGGTAAATTCCAATTGAAAGAACCCATCATAAGCAAAAGATCTTTGTTTTTATAGAGTAAAAGGATCCTGGGCTAAAAAGTTTGGCAACTACTGTCCTTTAGGGTAAATTATCCTATTTGCTCTCCTCCCACTGTCATGATAAACTCCTGACTATTTAATGTATCATGTGCTTATTTATGTTTTATGCCCTAAAAGTTGCAACCTTATTTTTTATCAAAATTGTTATCCTGAATGTTTATATTGGATACTCTTCATTTTATTATAGATCTAAATAATTCATAAATATCTTAATTTACAGGTTGAAAATGCAAAAAAACAATCTAATGTACAGATTTCTCGACTAACAGAAGATCTTTCAGCCCTTCGTATGGTACGTTAGAAGACTGTATTTATATTTTCTTCTGAATATTGCTATTTTAAAGGGCAAGGTACATGTCATTGGGCATTAGTTCATTCAAAAGATACATATTAGGACATGAACTATGCTAGATGCTAGGAAAACAGTGAAAATGGAGATAAATGTGTTATCTGCAGTCTTGGAACTCATGGTCTAGCAGGAGAGATGGATGGCATTTAGCACATTTTCCTATGACTACCTGTCTTTGACAAAGAATGCTCATGGTGCTACTGAAGCCCCCAGCTGCAGCTGCTGCCATATGCTGGGTTCATCTGCAGACCAGAGAGAAAGAAAAAGTATATGTGACAGTGGGAAGGAGGGAAGACAAGCTTCCCAAAAGAAAAGAGTACTGAAGGATGAATAGACAGAGAGAGGAGAGGAAAAGAGGCTAGAGGTGGATTAAATATGTAAATTTAACATGAAGATTTGATGAAATGGAGTTTAATAACCTTGCTTACATGGTATTAAAAGTACAAGTATTTTTACTGGGAAGATACCTGGTTGATATTTAAACACCTCTGAAAGAAGGATCACATCTTTTCTACATTCTACAAACTCTGTAGCATATATAATGGGAACTTAGTCCTTGTGTGTGCGTCCTGAGACCAAAAGCTCAAAAAACTGTTACTTTTTGTGTATTTAATGTCATTTGTTTTAACAATATAGGAACGTGAATTAAAATTAATGGGATGTGATGTGGCCAATTAATCATGTCTAATCCTTTGTGGTTTTTGAGTTTTACTTCCTCTTCTGTCACCTGCTATTTCCTATTCTCTTACATGGACTGGTTTAGCTACCAAAAGATTAACAGCTTGAGGAGGAAGGGACCTACCTTAGTCCAGGATCATTTAATGGATTATAAACTCGAGAAGGACAGCATTTGTTTTTTCTGTTTTCCCAAAGGAATATGTACTAGTTAAGACCTACAATGATTTTAAAAATAACTGTTAGCTATGTAACAACCAGAGCTGTATAAACTCACTTTAGAGTAAAAAATACAGATAATTTCAGATTATTTCAATGGGCGTTTCTTAGGATTTAATGTCATGTTGATTCCATGAGGAAAACTGTACTGACTATTTGAAAAGTATTTAAATATTAAGCATTTAGAAATACATTTGAAGGAAGACACATGCAACTACTTAGAAAAGCAGATTTTTCTCAGGAAACTTGGGCTCCAGTTTGAGGCACAGTAACTTGATGTCAGCGACTGATTTCTATCCTCAGTGCCAATTTTACCACCTTTGCTGTGAAGATGAATTCAGGGAGGGAAGTTAAGCATACGTTAGCTAACCCAAATTAAGTCATGCTTGCAGGAAGGAGCAAAACTTGTATTTTAGGTTACTGTGCAAAAATTTTTGGTTGGTTTAAGAAAAAGCCAGAGCCAGTCCATCTCAAGCCACATATCTCCCTTTGGAAGGCAACACGCACAGCCTTTCTTTTCTCCTACATGGTATATTGTCTCTTAAGTATACTCAAGGCTTTAATTCAGCCAAGTAGCAGAGATTGCTGTCAATCTATAGCCTACAAGACAGAATATTGGCTATAAATGCCCAAATGTATACAAGTAAAATGAAACATTTATTAGGATCTTTTTTATGAATCTTTTTTATGAATGTTTTAGAAGTCTAATTTTGATTTTCCAAATACATGGGCATTTAAACATTTTTTTATAAGTGGCATTGTTATTTCAAAAAATTACACATGTGATATATGAAAACATTTTAACTATTAAAAAAAAACATTCTAACAATATCAAAGCATATTGAGTTAAAGTGATACCCGTTTCATACTTTTTTTCCCCAGAATACCACTTCCTCATCATGGGCACCACTACTAACAATTTAGTGTGTATCTTCAAGCATATGGATATAGGTGGTGCTGCAGATAGAGCCATTGGGTTGCAATGTTAGTTCATTTATTAGAAAAGAGTCAGATCACATGAAGTCTCTTGGTTCTTCTGTCATTGAGTATTCATTTGATGTCAGCACTAGCAAAAGAAAATGTACATATATAAATCATTTAAATGGATGAGGGGCCCAATACCAAGCACATTGGATGCTAGTATACTAACTAGCTCATGTAGACATCTTTTTATTATTGATTACGAATCTAGTTAAATAGAGGCCACAGATCATGGCCTATATGATACTGATTTTTTTTTTTTTGCTGTAAACACATTGAATTTATTTTGTTTGTTTTATATTATGTGTAATTTATTTTATTCCCTATACTGTATATCACATCCCCAAGACTTCTTTATTTTATAACTGGAAACATGATATTGATTCTTAATATTTGTTGCAACTTTATAGTACACTGTGGGGTATGGTACAGTATGGAGTATGGTACACTATACTTTTGTCACTATACTTTTGTCACTATACTGGTACGCTTTTGTCATAATTTCCAAAACGTAGAAGCAACCAAAATGCCCTTTACTATGTGAATGGATAAATGAACTGTGGTAAATCTAACAATGGAATATTATTCAACACTAACAAGCCATGAAAAGACATAGAGGAACCTTAAATGTATATTACTGAGTGAAAGAAGCTAGTCTGAAAAAGCTACATCCTGTATGAATCCAACTATATGACATTCTGGAAAAGGAAAAAACTATGAAGACAGTAAAAAGATCAGTGGTTATCAGAGGTTGAGGAGAGAAGGATGCATAGGTGTAGCCAAAGCATGGAGGATTTTTAGGACAGTGACACTGCACTGTCATGGTGCTATAATGATGGACACACGTCATTATAAATGTATCCAAGCCCATAGCATGTACAACACCAAGAGTGAGTTCAGATGTAAGCTATGGGCTTTGGGTGATAATGTCGTGTAGGTGTAGGTTCATCATCTGTAACAAATGTACCACTACCTTCGATGATGGGTGAGGCTGTGCATGTATGGTGGCAGGAATTATAGGGGAAATCTCTGTAACCCATTCTAGTGTTGCCATGAATCTAAAACTTCTCTAAAAAATAGTCTCTTAAAATAAAATCACAGGAGGTAAGTTGTGAACAGAGGATCAATAGCGTATTTCACAACGTAAGACTACCTTTTTTCATAGATTAGCAACTTAGTGTATGAACATACATGGAACATTAAAGTTTCATTTCTTATACAGTAATAGTTCTGTCTTCATAAAAATAAATTTAGATTAATCATTTGATTTGTAACATAGGGTTAAAGATCTTCATTTTAATCAGAGTTAATTAATTATGGGTCACAATTTAGAAGCTTATTTTAAAATTTAAAAACATTGATAAAAGTTATAAACTTATGATAAAGATAATTGAATCTTAATTAGCAGAACAATGTCAACAAAGCAGGTTCATCAAAGCATAATTTACAATTAGTAGAAAATAACCACACCATTTGCAAAAATAAGTAAATAGATAAAAATAAATAACTGAAGAACCAGTCATTATCATGATTGTTTTTAATTTCATTTGCTTTGGCTGTTTTTAAGTTTTGCAAAAAAAATTTAAAAATTTTAAACTGTTTTAGAATTTATATACCTGTTTCCTTTTAAGCCACAGGTTATCCTCAGGGTGCTATGCCTCCGTCCGGTTCTACATTTCCTTTGACAATGTATGATAAGAATATGTGAAAAGAAAAACTATACTATGAGAAAGAGGTCTCATTTGTTTATTTTTTTATCCTGGAATCAACCTACCTAGCATGTTTACTTAGAACTCCTTGGCATTCGGTACTGGAGGTGATTTCTGAAATCCTAGGGTAGGTAGCTCTTTGAAGACTGAAGGGGTTTGTTTCTTTGTTTGTTTGTAATCAGTATGGTCCTGCTGTATTGATAGGTAAATGTGGTGTTCTGTTACGCACAAATCATCCTACTTTTCCCTTTTTCCCTGTTTTCCTGAAAGATTTACAAATATATTTATGTACTGTATGACTTGAATTTATAGGAGTGTGCCGAAAAACAAGGCCAAATTGAACGACTCATTAGGGAGAAAAAAGCAGTGGAAGAAGAACTAGAAAAGGTAAAGAAAATAAAAATAAAAAATAACTGCCTAAACCCCAACTGCAAATATTCAACATTACTGTCTGCTTCCATCACACTATCTGCTAGCAACCCCTATATTTATATAAGTATTCTCCTGGTGAGTGTTTTCATTTGCTTGGAATATATTCAGACTCTACAATTAAATAATGGTATTGCCTGCGTACATTTTTTCATAAGAGTGGCCACATTATTTAAACTTTTTAATTTTAAAGGTACAAATTTTATGAAGTACCTATATTCCTTGCTTAACTCTCATCGCAAAACTAAATTTTATTTTGTCTGTCTTCTCTTTTTAAATTTTATGCCAACTCTTACTTGGTTTAGGCTATTTATAATAACAAGTATCTATA
The DNA here is from genome assembly GCF_036562045.2 of Rhinolophus sinicus. Classification (NCBI taxonomy): domain Eukaryota; kingdom Metazoa; phylum Chordata; class Mammalia; order Chiroptera; family Rhinolophidae; genus Rhinolophus; species Rhinolophus sinicus. Next base: position 119,574,558 of record NC_133757.1, read on the forward strand.
ACCAGAAAATTGTAACATTGCTATGATTTTTACCTTTAAAAGTACAGATTTTTATTTCATAGTTAGGAAAAATATTCCAATGATATTTGAGAAAAAAAAATATTGTGAGAAGTCTATAGTTTAAATATTTTTCTTAAATAACTTTTTTTATTAGCAGGAAATAGCCCACTCTCCTAAAGTGCCTTGGGGAAAAAAGGGGGAGACTAAATTTGATTCAGCATAGGCTATGTTTTAGGTACTGAATTAAGAACTATCATGTAGAGAGGTTAAGTACCTTGTCTGTGTTAAAAAATATTAAATGGTAGAGTCAAAGTTTGATTTTTTTCAAAGAAGAGCTATGTAGCATAAAAAGTATATGGCATGTTTATATTATTGATGTAAAAAGATTGTAACAACATTGGATAGTAAAAGGGTAATTTACAAAACAAAACATTTGTATAATCCCATTTGTGGGGATTATACCACTCCCCTTCAAGGTTGATGCCTTATTAGTTTCTGTCAGATATGTTTCATTTAGATCGCCTCGGGCTATATATGTCAGGGTTTGGGATGAATTTTTCGTATCTCACAGCATAGGCTTTCCTGGGGAAATGTAAAAGTGACAGGGCTAACAGCACCAGGTAACGATAAGGCAATGCTCCTTAGTCTCCACTGCCCCACAGACACACTTGCTGTAGCAGAGTACCGCTGGGACTGCAGTAAACGTCTGTATTATAGGAGCAGGACACTGACGGGTGATAGTCTGTCTTCTTTATAGAGCAGGAGTGACAAAGCAGTCTTGTAAGTGGGAGAAGACTCAGGTTATTTTTTGTCCAGGCAGTCTGGATTTGAAGGGTAACTGTGCGTAGGATTTGTCTGGAAATGTGAGCTGCCTAGCACTTGGAGACTGTGCAGTTCTTGGCATGTTCTAGTCTCTGTGTTGTGGGAGCAGGGCCGGTCTCATGGAAGCTGAGCTTGGGTACAACCACTCCTGCCCAGTGAGGGGAAACCCCCACTCCAGCTAGATCATTGTTTTGTTAACCCAGAGTGGGATTTCGGAGTCACTTTCAGATAGTTCTGCTCATTGTACCACAGCATGTATCTGTGTTTTTGAATGTTGGAATACAGAATTGACTTGAAGAATATTCATCAAAGAATCAGAGCAGTTATGTCTGAGTGGTGACATTTAGAGTACTTTTTTTTTTTTCATTTCAGCTATTTTACATTTCTTTTTAAAATATTAAAACAATCTGAGTAATTTACAATGAGCATGAATAATTTCAAAAAATAAACAATTTTTGTATATGTCAGTTTTTAGCATCGTATTTTATCATTGTGAAACAAACAAAATTATTGATATGTTTTAATGTATTACAGTGGAAACAGATGAATGCGTAATCCTGGGTTTTGATTTCTTATCCTTAATTTCAGTTTCTGAACCTATCATTTCTTAGGACAATTTTGTTCTCTAAGGTAATATACATATAAGCCTCTTCTGCAGATTTGCCGTGAAGGCAGAGTGAATGAAAGTGATTACGGAAAACTGGAAGCAATGCACCAAAGATGCCTGGTTGCAGAGAGAGCAAAAGATGATCTTCAGCTAAGACTTAAGACAGCAGAAAAGAAAATAAAACAACTTGAAATAAAGTAAGATCTTCTTTAGGATTTCCTGTAATAACATTTTCAGAATTCATAAAAATTTTGACAGATTCTTTACTTTTTGTATAATACTAATAATTATATCTTATGTTAAAAAAAAATTTTTTTAGCACCTAATAGATTTTTTCCAAGATTATTTCTGAAGACCAATTTCTTCAGGAAGAAAATATTTAATAGGACTATACCATTGTATCTTAAATTTCTCCTTTTTGGCAGTTAAATAAGATGCATATATATGGTGTCATTTACCTTGTTTCTCTGTCCCATGTAGTTCCTAAAAACTAGTAATTAATGGGGGAAGGAAGGAGAGGATTAAGAGGTACAAATTGGAAGTTACGAAATAGTCATGGGGATGTGAAGTACAGCGTAGGGAATATAGTCAGTAACATTGTAATAACTATGTATGGTGTCAGATGGGAACTGGATTTATCAGGGTGATCACTTCATAAGTTATATAAATGTCTAATCACTGTGTTGTCCACCAAGCCAATATAATCTTGTATGTCAGCTGTAATTGAAAAATTAAATAAACAGAAGAAGCTTAGAACATCAGGAAGGACAAACACAGTAAGCAAAAATACGGATAAATAGTCTTTATTCTCTTGAGCTTTCTAAATTATATTTGCCAGTTGAAGCAAAAGTTGTAACACTTTTGCTTCTAAATGTACGTGTAGGAAATAGTTAAGACAATTGTGTTATAAACAGGGTGGTAAACAGACATAAAAGAAAGTAAGGTTTCTTTACTGCATTTGAACTGGTAAATAACACTACCAGTACTCTGATGGTATGTATACGTAGTGTCATACCTAGAGAAACCACCAAAAAAAGTTACACAAAGAGATAACCCTCAAAAACAATATAGAAAATTGAAATGGGATTTTAAAGCACATTTAAGTACCCCACAGGATGGACCGTCTTTAGTGTTGCCATGCTTATTTTACAGTCCCCATTTCATAATCCTGTTATTTAAAGTACCTCAAGCTCTGTCTGAGTCTCTCATTTGTGTTTCTACTCTTCCTTAGTCATGATGGATTTTCTTTCTCCTCATATATTTTGTAGTTTGTAGTTTGTATAATTGTATATAATACTTTATATAATGGCTGTTGTCTGTGGAAATAATTGTATAGATTTTAGTTATGTCCCTTCAAGGAAGCCGTGCAATTTTTTTCTGCCAGGTGCCTCCAAAGTATTACCAGCTCAGGATGACCTCAAGGCTTATGAATTCTTGGATCATTTGGGTAGTTTACATTCAAATTCCCATTCCAAGTTGAGCAGGCCAATGATTATGGTATCGCATTAGAAACTTATTTTTCAAGTAATGCTTAGGGTGAGACAAACTACCTTGTTGATTCCCTTTGACACTATATAGACCTTCCTCCTAGTCTGCCCATTCAGTGGAATCCAGCTTTATTCAAAGCGTGAGTTCCTACACCCCACCTAAGATACAACTCTTCTTATAGCACACATAGATATTCAAATCCAAGCCCCTTAGTTAGGATCAGAAATCCCCACCCCAGGGCAGTCAGTGCGTCTGCCATTCTCTGACATTCTCTGTTTCAATATCCTCTCCATTTCTGGCCTTATTTCCCTTATATTCTTGCAATTGCAACTATGCATTTAAATATATTGTTGAAGCATTGTCATGTTTCCTTCAGCAATGCTAGGTGTTTGGTAACAGGCAGTTTTCAGATTACCTAATGCACACATATTACTAGGATTGGAGTCTATTAGCCTTTTCAGCCTCAGTTTCCTCATCTGACATGAGAATTGATAAGATATATAAACTATCTGTCATGTAGATGATCAATAAAAGGAAGCTACTATTTTGTTATTTTTATGCTATAATTATTTTTTAAAAACTACGAATTAAATCAAGAGGCTTAATGTGATCCAACTTCATTTTTTTGTAAAAATTCTTCATAGATGGTGGTATTTTGGATTTCTATTTGGAGGGACATACTGTATGATTGTTTCTGATCTTAGCATCTCTGATTTTAGCATCCTTTGATGATCATTACCCATATCTATCACTTCATTAGCAACTTTATCAGTCAAGGGTTAGATAGTAAATAAGACCTGCGGGTATTATGGGAAATGAGAGCCTTGTATATCCTTGTAACACCTATTAACAAGGGAATGTTCACAGTATTTGATTTTCTGGGATTGAAAAGATAGAAATCAAAGCAAGAGGAATAAAAGTTAGCAGTGTATTGAAGCAATATAGGTACGTGTTTGCTGATTGTACCACCCAATAATCCATTGTAGGGAAAGATCAAGAAATATAACTTATTTAAACTAATGTTAAATAAGAAGTTTATACGTAGAGCTAGAAGTTTGTAAAAACTGTTTCTAAGACATATAACAGGAGAATATGAAATAGGTCTTATTATAATTTGGGAATATAGTCAACTACTGTCTTTCTGTGGAGTTGAAGAAATAAAGGAGTTTTGGTTATTAACTACTTCACCTTTCTTACCATTAGTTGCAGTTTGTCCTCTTGAAGGCCTCTTTACACAATGATTCTCAATGTTAGTAAAAGTTTGAAAGAGGTTTCACATAGATTTTCTAGGTGAATGATAACCGTTCAATGTCTGTTGTTAGTTAAGATTACTAAGTTAAATGTATTTGCCTGGCATAGCATCACATTGTGACACAACATATTTTAAGTCTACAGTGAAGAGAAATGGCTCAGAACAAAGAAAACAAAAGTTTATACTATAAAATATGCAGACTTCTTGACTTCTATTACACATCATTGTTTACGTTTCTTTTTTTTTAAATCAGTTCCTCAGAAGAAATATCACGTTGCCAAGAAATGATTCAGAAACTTCAAAATGTACTGGAGTCTGAGAGAGAGAACTGTGGATTTGTCAGTGAACAAAGGCTAAAACTTCAGCAAGAAAATGAACAGTTACAGAAAGAGATTGAGGATCTGAGGAAGATTGCTCTCGAGGCTCAAAAAAAAGCAAAATTAAAGGTATGTTCAGGATGAGTTAGAGTTAAATGTGTGCTTACGGAAATCAAAATATAGAAGATATTTAGAGAGACCCAGTAAAACATTTTAAGGACCTTTTTTTCCCCCCTTCTCATCAGATAGCTCTAAATCATAATGCAGAGTGTTAACCAGTCTTTTCTGTATTGTAGAACTTGGCAAGCATACTTGAAAATGATTGCTTTCACTATCCACACACACAAAAAAATTCTTTTCCATCCATGAAATATACTGATATTCCTGCCAAAGCAATTTAAGCAGTGCAGTGCTAGCAAAACTATAGATTAGATAACTTTACAGACTGCCATCCTCTCTTCTCCCTCTATAATAGCCTCTCAAAAATTGAACTCGAAAACTAGCGGTACAGAGGATGCTGCATCAGTACGCTGCAAGGACCGCTCATAGGTAGTCTGAAAATTCCATGCTGGGAGGAAGGCAAGGAACAAGTCTCCTCCAGAAAAATATGTCCCTGTGTTTTCTCTCATCTCTCCCTTCTTTAATGCTTTGGCAGTAGGAACATGGTAATCTGTTTACGGGACTTCAAGAAGCACAGGTATCCCCACCAACATGTTGCTTGCCTTTCTCCATTCCATGAGACTTTTGTAACAAGTGACATCAACTCTTGAGGATGAAGATCTGTATCTTCTAGTTTCATAGTAAGAATATAGGGTGGTAGTGCTAGTGTTTCACTTTGTTTTTGGTTACTATGAGGACTCATAAATAGTCACATTCCAGTCTAATTCATATCAACATATATTTGTAGAATGCCTCCTATTATAAGTATTAAACACCATAGTTATTTATAAAAGCTTGAACCCTGCAAAAGAGAGCCTTATGTATCATACAAAGAAGTTTGTACTTCATACTTTAGTCTGTGGGAAATCTTTGAAGAACAAAGGGGAAAAAATTGTACTACTGGATACCAAGACTTGATAGAAAGCTACAGGAATAAAAACAGTGTGTAATCAACATAGGAATAACCAACTTGATCAGTGAAACAAAATAGAAGAAAATATAATTCATACAACCAAAAAAAGGACTCATCTAGAATATAAAAACAGTTACCAATTAATAAGGAAATTATTAATGAGGAAAAAAACAATTAATAAGGAGATAACAGACATCCCATTTCCTAAAATAGGCAAGGCTTTAATAGCCACTTCATAAAAGAATATGTGACAAAATGTTTAACTTCATGATTTATCAGGGAAATGTAATTAAAACTGTGATGAAGTACCACTACGTACTTACCAGAATGGATAAAATGTAAAAATTAACAATTTCAAGTGTGGACAAAGATGTAAAGCAACTGGAATTTTCCTATGATACTTTGGGAATGTAAATTGGTACAACCACCATTTGGCAGTATCTTTTAAAGCTGCACATGCATACACACTGTGCCAGATAACCCTGCCTACAAACCCAACAGATACGAGTGCTTATGTTCATCAAAATGTCCACAAGAATGTTCATAGAAGTTTTCATCAAAATACCAAAAACAACTCAAATGCCCATCAACATGAGTTTATATAAATAAATTGTAGTACATGCATATAATGGAATGGATGAAGCAATGAAAAAGAATGATCTATGTCTATAAGCAATAGTGGACGAGTCATGCAGACATAATGTTCAACAAAGAAGCCAGACATAAAAAAAAATGTTTATAGTCTACTGTGTTTCCCCAAAAATAAGACCTAGCTGGACAATCAGGTCTAATGCATCTTTTGGAGCAAAAATTAGTATAAGAACCAGTTTTATATTATGTAAGACCCAGTCTTATATTATAGTAAAATAAGACCAAGTCTTATATTAATTTTTGCTCTAAAAGGTGCATTAGAGCTGATTGTCTGGCTGTCTTACTTTTGGGGAAACACGGTATGAATTTCTTTATATGAAAGTGAAGAGTAGGTAAAATTACCTATGAGGAGGAAATCAGAATAGTGGTTATGTTTTAGATGGGTGAGTACTGATTAGAAGGGCACACAATGGAGCCTCCTGGGGTATCTAAACCTGGGTGGTGACTCTGGTATGTCAGGATGTGTGTAAAAATGGAAGTTGTCCTTTTAAGAGTTATGTACTTCATTGTTACAGAAAGATAAATCTTGGCAGAGGAAAGTGGGTGGGAGTGTAGATAAAACAAGAGTGACAGTGAGTTTGATGATTATGGAAGCTGGTTGATGAGCACATAGAGATTCATTGTAATATTCTAGTTTGTGTATGCTTAAAGGCTCCCATAATAAAACAAAAAAGTCAATGTGCTTTGTTGAAAAAATATTATATCTCCATCTTATATTTAACATTTCATATTATAAATTTCATATGGATTAATAACTAATTAATTTAAGATAGTATAAAACAGTAGTAGGAAATGTAGTCAAATATTTACCCAGTAGATGGGAAGAACTTTCTTAGCAAAACAAAAAATGGAAGAAATTGCAAATGAAAATATTGATAGATTTAAGTATATAAAATTTTTAAATATTTAAAGCCATTTTTAAATGTTTCAAAAAGAAATAAGTGGATGAAATCATTTTAGTTAATACGAAAAAAGTCAAAAACCTTCATATATAAACCTTCAAAAATATAAAAGAAAAATATTTGTAATCCAGTAGAAGAGCATGTATGAGACATGGAACAGAATTCACAAACTAAGAAAAACATTGCTAATAAACAACTTTTTTAAAGTTTAAACTCAAAATTAACTGCAATGTTAGTGTGAGTAAATTTGCAGCTGAAAGTATAAAATGATACACATTTAGAATCTAAAATTCATTCTTAAGAAAATAATTAAAATATTCTATAATTAAAGAAGTTCATTGAAGCATTATTTATAATAACAAATTAGAAACAACCAATCTAGAAATAAACAATTAAATAATGGTACGTCTATAAAACACTGAATTGTCGTTTAAAATTATGTTTCTAAATAATTTATAATGCATTTATATGTTTTAAAAAAAAATCCCAAGCTTTAAAAAAATAAGACAGAAATCACATGCATATCTATTTATATATAGTCATGCACCATATAGCAGTATTTCAGTCAACCATGGACAGTGGTCCTGTCAGAGTATAATGGAGCTGAGAAAGTCCTATGACCTGTGACATAATCATAGCTGTCATAGCACCACGTGTTCATTACTCATGTGCTTGGGGATGCTGGTGTAAACAAACCTACTGCACTGCTAGTCGTGTGGTAGAGCACGTACAAGTACAGCACGTACAATTACGTAGTGGGCTGCACCATGGAGGTGTGTGTAAGTGCATTCCATGCCGTTCATACAGCGATGACATCGCTTGACAATGCATTTCTCAGAGGGCATCCTCATGGGTCAGCGGCACGTGACCATATATGTTTAATCCTGTATACACTGTAATCTCGATTTAAAACTTCCTAAATGGGGACAAAATGGGGCATGTAGACCAAACGTGTTTATTTTAAGTCACAGCATCACAGTCAGGCTACCCTGTTACCTATGTCAGGAATTTGTTACGTTTTATAGCTGAGTAGTAGTCACCGCTTTTAACAGGCTGTAATTCTGTTTCATGGAGGAGGAGCGCTCTCAGGCAAACTGCTTTGTAGCTGATTCTTTGACAACATAGGAGCCTCGTGCTACACTCAGCTGCTCTTCTCCCCCTTGAAAAAGAATGTGATCTTCCAGAGATAAACTGAATGGAGCCAGAAAGACCAAGACAGTTGAATATTGAGAAATCAGTTGGCTGAAAACCTTAATAACTTATTATATGAAGGGCTTTCATTTGATTTTAAAGCCACTGCGTGTCTTTCAGCTCTAGCTTTCTCCTTTCCTAATTCCTTCCTTTCTGCTAAGGCTTACCATTACTTTGTGGTCTAAATACCCTGCATCAGTACATACAATTAGGAAATGGATACTTGTTAGTAATCCTACCACTTGTGTGAGTAGTTCTCTGCAGAGGAAGGGCACACAGGAGATGGGAGGGAGACCTGAGTCCTTTCTCTCTGTCCAGCGTCCTGAATTCTGGCATTCGTGGGACTGCATGACAGACCAGTTGTGTGGCCCGTAGCCTTTCAGCATCACTGACACCTATCCAGTTTAACAATCAGAATTGCATCAACTAAAGGACCCAGGGTTTGTTTAAAGACTGAATTCTGACATCAAAAGGCCGTCATTTATTCAGTCTACAGATGTGTTTTGACAACCTTGCTATGTGTCAGGTTCTAAAAACTTACAGTTTTCACAGAGGTGGGCAAACTTGCAACATATTTACAAACTAGTAAATACTTTTTTCAGAAAAAGCATAGTGAGAGCTTGCGACAGAGGGACTTGACTTGCCTAGATAGATAGTAAGTGAATTACCATGCAGAAACAGTAATTGAGCTGAGTTCTGAAAGTTGACTAGAAATAACGAAGGTAAGCAGAAGGGAAGTTATTCCAGGCAAAGGGGACACCCTGTGAATAGAAGATAAGAATGAGAAGGCATTATGGCAGAAACAAAGAAAGGAGAATAGTGGCCTAACACCAGCTTGTAGAAGTGGGCTGACCCTACAGCAAGGCTTGTCCCACTGCAAATAGATTTTCCAAGTGGCAATGGGGAGTTAACTAGGCAGATTTCTACAACGACACAGGCACGTAAATCATTTTTTAATATATGTGTGAGAGAAACAGAGACAGTTACGCCTAAGACATCAGAACCAAGGCTTCTCCTGAGAAAGTGGAGATTGAGGCAAGAAAGGGGAGCATATTCAAATCTAAGTTTGCAACATTTAATCATTCAAATATTACTGAAATAGCAGGAGTCAGGGAGCCTGGGAGGCTTGCCCAGCAGTAATGCAATACAAAATTAAGAAATCAATGTTGTGTCTCCAGTGCCAGTATTCATAAAGTCTTACATTTCTGCTTGTGTACTATTTGAGAAAGCAAACTGAAGCGCTTTAGGAAGCATGTAGCACTTAGCAGAGGTAGTGGAGACGGGGTGTGTGCAATTTCCCCCCATGAGCCATGGATTTTGCTATTGTTGGGTTTTCTTGGATGATTTTTGAGTTAGTAAAGTTGGATCCCTTTTGGGGGCCCCTTTCATTCTTTTTTGAGTTTGGAAGTAGCCATATTTAGTGAATTACTAGGAACCATGCCAGCTGTGAAAATTTTTAAAGCACATTACTTTAAAATATCATAAGGTAGGTATTCTTTACAATATTTCTTTAGTGTAGCAAGATAAATATTGACTGAGAGTATACCAAAGAAATTGTTCTAATAACTGTTTCCTCAGTTGCCTCAAGGATGGTAATCGGCAGTTTCATTCTAGAAGCAACAAGAGAAAGCAATTCAAGAGAAAGCCTTAAGGCATCAGGGCTTATTTCTCTTCCTGGATCCCAGTCAAGAAAGCGTCTGGGTATCCAGAGAGCATTTACCTCTATGTTAGTTCTGCATTAAGGTATTTTTACTACAGTGACAGACATTACCTAGATATGTACTGAAGATATTTCCATATGAGAGTCGGAAAATCATTACTATAGTCTTCTATTTTCCTGGGGGAAAAAACATTTATACTGTAGCAGAAACGATAAAGGAAATCCTATATATAATATTCTTTGACTTTATCAAACCCCTTGAAAGACAAGCTGAGATTTAGTATCCTAATGAAAAGAGGCTTGAGGTTCCTGAGTTGGTAAACACATCAGGTGCTAGGAGGATGGCACATCACGTGGTGAGGGCAAGAAGCCCCGATTGTCCCCTGAGTCCTGTGCCTTGTCCTATGTGTCTCCTCCTTTTGGCTCTTTCTGATGGTAGCCTTTCCAACAAACCGGTAAACATTTTTTTTTTCTAAATGGTTTGAGTAAAAACTTAACTCTCAGTTACTGAGAGCATGAACATTATGGCAACAAAAGTAAAACTAAAGAGAGCAGTTTTATATTAGATGGCATTTTAAGGTGTGAGGGGAAATGTTGCAAAAAACTTGTAGACCATCATAATTCTGGTTTCACTAAATTTATACTGTAATATAGAATGTCTTCATTTGTGATGAAAACAAATTGTTAATTTTTGTATAGATTTCTCATCCAAACAGTTGTGCTGCAGACAGTACAGTGATTGATTTCTTTTGTATATATCATTGATTGCTCTCTTAGATACCTCTTAGAATAACAAAAAAGAAAAAGAAGCTGCTGTGTTCATTTTATTCCCTAGATCAGTACAATGGAACATGAATTTTCAATAAAGGAACGTGGGTTTGAAGTGCAGTTGAGAGAAATGGAAGACAGCAATCGGAATTCCACCATGGAACTCAGGCATCTCTTAGCGACTCAACAGAAGGCAGCCAATAGGTGGAAAGAAGAAACAACGAAACTTACTGAAAGTGCAGAAGTGAGAGTCAGTATGCTAAAGTAAGTCCACTATTAATCATCCGATATATTTTACAGAAGAAATTATTTAACCTTTAGTTTGAGGTCTGTGCCATCATCTTTTTGTAAAAAATGTATAATTCTGGACCTTGTACTAACATTTTTTATTCAGCAAATATTTCTTGAACTATTAAGAAAAATATTAAGCGTTACAAACCAAAACTAATATGTGTTTTGGTCGATTTTATACCTATTCTGCAAAATCCAATGATTTTTGTGGGACATGGCAGTTTAGAATCTTAATACTATTTGCACATAAGTCTAGCAAAATAATGTTGTATACTTGTGACAGAATCTGTTTGGCCTGCAAAGCCTAAATTATGTGCTCTCTGGCCTTTGAAGGAAACGTTTGCTGACCCCTGCCCAGAAAGAACATGAGCTTTTCTGCTGAATGAGATGGGATGCTGTAGAGGGCTTTCAGCAAAGTGATCTGATCAAGCTTAAATGTTCAACACACCAGAACCTAAATGTGGGGTGTTGTAAATTCCTTCCAGGGCACAGGAAGAATTGGTGCCCCGATAGTCTGCTTATTTTTCTCATTATGAGCTTTTGTTCAAAGATTGCCTTGGGACTTTTTGCTCTTTTCATCTCTTTAATGTTTTGAAGTGTTGTGGAGTTTTTAATGGATTGATTAATTTGAATAACCTAATATACCTTTACTGGATCCAAACATACTCTTTAGCAATGTGTGCTCACCTCAGTTAGCACAGCGATTGACAATATTATATCTGGGTGAAAGCTACGCTTCGGATAACTTTTGTTTTATGCAGAGTTTACATGTGTCTGTGGTCATTACAGCATCCTGGAAGTTGAAATGAACTACAGCTACAAAATTAATCAATTAGAACTGTTGCAGTTGATCTTAGTATTATTTCTTAACTAAAATATGCGGATACCCTTGTGTTTTAACCATATTACCTTGAGTGAAGTATAGTGCGGCCAGACACAAATCAAGAGAGAGAACTGGAAAGAGTTTAGTTTCTGTACTTATAGTTCCCTGGGGTGAACACAGCACACCACCTGGGGCCACTCACGGGAAGCCCTGGGGTCTGTCACACGGCAAGGGAGTAGGGGGAACAGTGGGCAGGCACCTTTATTCTGGTTTCCTCTGGCAGGAATGAGGCAGGGTAAACAGGGTTAGGATTGGCTAATTTGAATATTTTCCGCGGGCTCTGGGGCATAAGACTGTCCCTTGTCGTCTGATATCTAACCTTGAGGCAGTAAACACAGGTGTACAGTGACCAGAGTGTGAGAGCTCGGTAAGGGGAGAGGTTGGGAGTGTGAATTCAGTCAGCTGCTCAAAAAGAGAAACTGACCCGTCCCCAGCCAGAGCCTCAAAACTGAGGAAAGACAACATTTAAAAACAACTATATTGTATCTTGAAGCAGCAACTAAAATAGTGTAGTTCCCTAGGCCCAGGAGGTAAGGACATGTTATTCTAATGGGCTAGATAGAAGTGTCTGACTTTGATTTCTTTGTAGCACAGTGTTGACATGGGAGATAAAAAAGCGTCAGTTGCTTGTATTGGCTGAGATCTTTAAAATACCTTGAAAGATGTAGCGGACTTTTTAACTGTACTTCTTGCTTAGGGAGTGACTGCCCATGCAGAGGTTGCCCTGCAAAGATGTCGTGTCCTATTTTCTGGCGTAGCTTTTTCGTCCGTACACTTTGATGACTAGAAATGTAGATCTACTCAGAGAAAGCTTTTGTCACCTGGCAGATAGTGTGCATCAAGTTTAAGAGAAAGGCTGTGCCTCCCCTTTCTGTGTCCTGTTATTTGATTTTTCCATAGTTTTCAGGGGGAAAAAAAGTAATGAATAAATCAGTAATGAATACATTTTACATTATCTTTGTATTAAAAATAGTATGTAAATTATTGAAATGATGTATAATAACTCTGCAGTAATAGAAGCTAACTAATATTTTATACACCTGCTTTATGTTATTAGTAAACTTAACTGAAAATATCCAAATTTTCTAGGATTCAGAGTTTTAATACACTTTTAAAAGTATTCAGCAGGATCAGTAGCATCTTGGTTTTCTCTCTCTCTCTCTCTCTCTCTCTCTCTCTCTCTCTCAACTCTATTAAGTTAGAATTGCACCTTACAATTAATTTAAAGAGCCTAATACTTCAGTTAGCAGATTTACATAGGTACTTCCAGAAACAAAAGCAGACACCTAAAAACTCAATTTATGTGGCAAACATGTGAGTGACCACTCTTTTCTAAGCAATCTGCATGATGCTAGAAATACAAAGATAAATAAGACAAGGCCCTGCCCTTAACAAGTTATTCTGTCCCATTACCCACATTTGTTTCTCCTCAAAGCATTCATCACTATCAGTAATTACATTTTCTATTTCCTTCCTTACATTTTTTATTTTCTTTCTTCCCTATGAGAATATCAGCTCCATAACGTAACTTGTATCTTGTGTTCTCCACTGTATCCCTAGACCCTAAAAGACGGTTCAGCCCTGGGATGTACTCAGAACATATTTGTTGAAGGAATGAATGAGTGAGTGAGTGAGTGAATTGAAGCCAATGAATTTCTCAATTATTGTTTCTTTTCTAGACCAAATTCTCCTTCCAACTTTGACCCTTTCTGCAGAATCCTCGTTTTTGAAATGACTTAGAACTGGTGAAACAGGATAAAGAATAATGTGCCCTACTATTTAACAGACTGCATCACTGAGAAACTGGAATTCCTAAGAAACTTACAGCACTGCTGTATAGTGAAACTTGTTTCTCATCTTAGAGACTTTTAAAAGTGCTGTTCATGCTAAGAATTGTTATGAGCACTGTTGACGATGAGGGAATCCATAGTCCAGGAGGTAGACACTACGCCTGAGGACAGTCATTTTTAAGAATCAGTACTTCTTGTATCCAGGGCATACTTGTAGAGGAGGAAATATTTCACAAAACAGTGTGGCTTGGATTAGGATGTTTCTCCAGTCATGTTCGAACTCGTCTTCTAAAGTCTGCATAAGAGCACGTTAGTCATACATTACAGACCTCTGTGAACCAGCAGTTACTGACTCAGTTTTTGTTGAATTAATATGAACAGATGAGCAGAGAGATTTATGTAACCATACAGTCCACAGCATGGCGTGGGGCACTTGGTAAGTGTTCTGTAAATGTGTACAGGCTATTTATTTGAGAATTATTGAAATGGGATTTTTAAAGGAGTTTGCTAGCTAGCAGTACAAGACCCAGAAGAGTCCCTTCGGCCGGAATCTGAGATGCAATGGCAGCTTTATGAACAAGCAGAGTCGGTAGCCCCACATGTGACTAATAGAAACAGCTTTACTGGAGCGAGCCCTGAGTCAAAGAAATCTCATCTATACTGCTCTGCTGCCTATCGTGACAACATCTTAATTCTTTTGAACACTGGAAATTACTTGTTTTTCATTGGGTTTTGGAGTGGTATTTTTAGCTAAATTTCAGATACTGTGGAAACCTTATAGTTTCCCGTAGTCAGGACCTTGAAAACCACCTGGCTGTGGTCCGCAGAATGATGAGAAAGACAGGCCGTCCGGCGCCTGCCTCGCTGCCTCCATCGTGAGGGCTGCCTGGTCCTGCCTCCTTATGTTTTTCCATCCACTTGCCTTTCGCCTCACTGCCCCTGCCTTAGTTCAGGCCACCCTTATCACTTATCTGGATTACTGCCACCACTTTCTGATTGGTTTCAGGAACCCCAATCCATTTTTCCTCTAATCCACACTATGCCAGAGATAACTTATAAATCTTGTTAATTCATTCCATTCTCCCATCACTTCATATCCCCAATTAGGAGTAAATTGGCTACAGGGATTTTCTGATCTGGTCCTTACATGTGTTCCAATCTCATTTCTCATCACTTTCCATTTTCCACTTTTTATCACTCTCTTCTACTTAAGAAAATTTTAGAGAAACCTCCATCACCTTAAGGTCTCTTTATTATAACAAGAATAGGAAATTAATAGTACCAGTTTTACAGATCAAAATTATATCCGTTATTCAGTCCTTTAAAAGTAGCTGCTAGGTAATCAACCAGCTAGTCACTTCTCTTTGTTAAATCACAGAGCAGTGGTGGGGAGTGGGGAGCACAGATACTGTAACAACTGCTTTGCTTTTAAACAGTAAGGAATCATACCTTTGAAAAGGCAATAGCAGTGAACAAAACAGACGAAAATCCCTGCCTTCATGGAGATTTCACAGTAGGAGAGACAGACAGGAAATAAGAGAAATCAAACACGTAACGTGATAGATAATGGTAAGTGCTAAAAAGAAAAAACAAGCAGAAAGGGGAATAGGCAACGTGTGTGTTTTTAGAGACTGCAGTATTAGAGGTCAGCAGGGTAACCCTCCTCAACTCTCCTGCCCTCCTTCCCTTCTTTCCTTTGCCAAACAAGCCCTGGTTAGTCCTACCTGTCGCGCTCTGGAGCCTTCATCTGCTCTGCTCAGGTGGCTGGAGAAAAGCACAGCAGTGCTGGGGGTTTCAGTGTGCACTCGTGATCACAGAAGGGCCCAGAGGCTGCTGTGCAATCCGTCTGTGTCTTCTACTCTCCGTGGTGACTGTTTCACACTCCCTGTCTTTCCTCAAACCTTTTGCGACTCCTCCCCATCCTCACTTTGAGTTGATGACCTCTGTTCTTTTCTCTGAGAAAAGAGAAACAAGTGTAAGAGAGCTTCCATTTCTATCCCCATGTGCATCTTTTCGCAGAGACTCTGCCGTAACAATAGATGAGCGGTCCCTCTGCGGTGTCCGGCCAAACCCTGAATCTGCCCCATAGGTCCCACCTCGGCTGTGCGGTGCTGCCTCCCTGGTGGAGTCTCGATTAAATACAGAGCATCTTTTCTGAAAATTAGTTTCCAAAAAAATGAAATGCCTAAAATAGCAACATGAAATGGTTAACAGCCCTAAGAGAAAAATAAATAGAAATAATCCATGGAATACGCAATGTAAAACAAATCAACCAACCTTCTACTTTTATAAATATATTTTTTTAATTTTTCAATTACAGTTGACACACATTATTATATTAGTTTCAGGTGAACAGCACAGTGATTTGACGTTTTTGTAACTTACAAAGTGATCCCCCTGATAAATCTAGTCCCTACGTGGCACCATACATAGTTTGTACCATATCACTGACTACGTTCCCTACGCTGTCCGTTACGTCCCCATGACTATTTCGTAGCTACCAGTTTATACTTCTTAATCCCTTCACCCTTTCACCCTGCCTTCCACCCCCCCTCCTATCTGGTGACCATCAGAATATTCTCTGTATCTATGAATTTATTTCTAAGCAACATTCCTAGTCAAATGAAATCTTGGCTTGTAAATTTACTTAGACTTCCCACCACCACTGGCACACCTGCTCAGATGTGCTGAGCAGCTCACTTCAGATAACAAAGCCCTGTCCACCCCAAGTCGTCAACAAGCACTTTGTGTCTTAACTCCAGTTGTACATTTGAGCCAGTAAATATAACGAGGACCTATTTCACTTTCAAACCTTACCCCCTTTTCTGTCCAACCTTAAAAGCCAAGCCTTGGTAAATGCCCTTCCAAACCCAAAATAAGTAGAAAATACCAAATTTTCAGTGATTTAGTGATTTTTTTTGCCTCTTAGATAAAAAGGAAAAAAAAAGGGAATCGAATATTTCCTTCCAAATCAAGATAATAATACCATTACTTGTCAGCGAGTATGGGTAAGATTGTTTTTTATTTATTATGCGATATTTTTAAAAATAGTTTTTTAATATCAGTACAAAAGTGCAAAAATCTCACCCTGCCATTGGAGACACTACATTCAAGTTGGGGAGTCAGATTACAAAGATCTCTACTAATAGAGGTTTACTCTGCTACCAGCTTTTTGGCAATTTCATCTCTGCTTTTACTGAATTAATTATTTTACCATTTCTATCAATTTGAATTTATATCAAACTCAATCTCTATGTCATTGCTAAGAATTTACGTTGTTCTCAAAGCTTATTAAGTAATGTTTCAGAATTAATATGAACTTTCCAAATCATCCATTTGGCACATAACTGAAGGCATTGTGTTCATTTTATTTCCAGTTTACATGGAATCCTAGAACACTGCATATGTTTTCCCAAAATAGTCTCCATCTTTTATGTATAATCTTAATTTGACAGCCTTTAGGTATTGAAAACATAAGCTTTAGAATCATATATTTATAAACAGCCTTAAGCAACAAACTATTAAAATATCAATTTTTAGAGGTCTAAAATTTTTTTGCACAGTATGAATGACTAACTTAAGATCTTAGTGCAGGAGTCTGTTGGGGTATATACAAAACTAAAACCCTAGATTCAAACCCATGGTCTGCCCCACCGATGTGCGATTATGTACAAGCCACTTAATTTTTCCAAGCCTCAATTTTATCATCAATAAGAATAAAAACTACATTAGGTTGCTAGGGTTATTTATGAAATAGTGTAAATATCATATATATATATGTATGTATGTATGTATGTATATATGTATATATGTATATATGTATATATGTATATGAATTGTATCCCTCCTCTTTGGAGACATAAATAATACTGAGGAATATATATGAAATCAAGTCAAAAATCTTTCTACATTAAAAAAATACCTAAAGTATTTTCACTGATATATCTCACCTATTGGTTGTAATACAGAATTACATGGCAACCATAATTTATAGTTTTTGAAGTAGAAAATTAAATGTATGCTTATTCCAATGAAAACAATATGTTATGAACGTGGTGCTCTATATTAGACATATTTACAATTGCGACCTTGTGACGTACGCTGTGTTGTACCAGTAGTATACCAGGCTAACCACTAGCTGGTATTTCTGTATCTTTGGGGAAAAATTCATTTGTTTTGCTTAGATATGGTTTTGTTTTTAGAACTATTGAATAATAAAATCCAAGTCTTCAACCAGTTAGGATTTTTATTAATAATAAATTACAAAATAAACTACATTAAATACATAAAATACATTTAAAAAGTAAATGGCTCATTTGATGCATTTGACTTCCCCTGTAAGAGTTTCTCTGTATATATCACCAACTTATGCATTCTATCATTCATATAAAAGTATTTATTAAGAGCTATCAAAAATGAACTTTTTTAGGTTAGGTCCCAACATCCTGCTTTCCAGTGCTATTACTGTGCCACAGTAATCATCAAAACTTTCCCCCAGAAAATATGCCCTTTAAAAACGTGTCCTCTTTAGTTCATAACAATTAATTTCTTATAAACTGGCTACTTTCTTGTTTACTGTGTGTCCACCTACTTAGTCCAATTAAAGAACATTAGAGCTGAAACCAAATCCCAGCATAGCCAGGAAACCCTGAGGGCGAAAGCTGGAGTCCTCTCTGCACTACTTTTGCTGCCTTAGGAAACCTCTATTCTGACAACTGACAATTAAATGTGATTTCTTAATTTCTCCCCATAAGTAAGTACAGCCAGAATGAAATGTAACACAAAATAATTAAGTAAAATAATTTTTTCATAGAAGGAAGTTCTTCATCTTAGTATCAGGAGCTTTTTAAAAATTTGAGCTCCTCTGTGGTATCTTCTTTCAGCTTGACGTTTAGTTTAGTTTGTACAATTTTATTTATTTGTGATTATTCCCTCTTAGTTACTCTTCTATGCTGAATTGTATGTAATAAAGAGAATTTTGAGCTTCCAAGAGGAGACTATTAATAATTGGTTATTAATACACAGCATCTGTAATATATCTGTACTAGTCTTACTTGAATGATAGTTATTTTTATAGATTAAATTAAAAACCTCTATGAGAAAAAAATGAGGTGGCATTTGCCCTGCCAGATATCAAAATATGTAAAGCTGTGTGGTGGTGTTGCCCAGAGACAGATCACTGGAGCACAATACAGAAAAACAGAAACCATGTAAAATTGGAAATTTTGTTTGTGATAATGTGGCATTTCAAATCAGTGGTGAAAAGATGATGTTTGAAAATTTTTTAATCATTTAGAATATTTCTCATTTCATGTATAAAATAAATTCCAGATGGATTGAAGAGCTAAATAGAAAAAGAAGATATGAAAAGAGAGAAGATTATTTTTATTATCTTGGAATGGAAAAGTTTTTCTTGTCAAAACACAAAACCCAGAATCCAAAAAAGAAAAATTTTAATTAATTGATTTAGCCATAAAAGTTAAATTATATATGAAGAAAGATACCAAAGATAAAAGAGAAATGACAAAAATAAAGGATTAGTATTCAGAAACCATCAAGAATTGAATAATTAAGAAAAAGATTAACAGCCTAGTAGAATGATAGACAAAGTATGTGAATTGGCAGCTCGCAAAAGCAGAAATACAGAGCTCCTTTAATCATACCAAGCCAGGTTCAGCCATACGATTCACTGAAGATACACGAATTTAAACAATAAGTTTACCCAGCAAGTTGGCAAAACTGTAAAAGATGGTTAACACGCAGTGCCCGTCAGTACTTGGGGAAACAGGAAGTGGCTGTAGTATTGGTGGGAATGGGACTGCGCAGAACCTTTTTACAAGGTTGTGCGGGGCAGCCTGCGGGGTCCCTGCTCCCGCTCGCCACACAAGAACACAGGATATGGTGAGGCCAAAAAGGAACACCCACGGAGCCATAGGTAGGGGAGTCATACCACTATGGTCTCACTGGAGGCTGGGCCCACTGGACGCGTGACCTACCGTCAGCCTTTCCTCCAACCGACCGACCAACGACTCTCCTCCACTCTCTCGACCCTGTTCCTCTGCTCTCTTCCGCTCTCCTCGGCTCTGCTCCGTAGGCGCAGCAGTTATACCAGCGGCCAATCGGCTAACTGGCCACAGCCGATGGCCAATCAGCCACAGCCGATGGCCAATCAGCCACAGCCGATGGCCAATCAGCCACAGCCTACGGCAATCCACCACCCGAGCCAGCACCTTTCCACGTGAGGCCGAGAGCCTGTAAACTACTCTCTGGGGCTCTGTCCCCACAAAGGTACCATGGCGGTATCTCACAGAACTGAAGCCGTGCAGGTCCCTTTGCTACTGCAGGTGCAGCAGTCTGTCCCACAGAAGTGCTTGCGTGTGTGTGTGTGTGTGTGTGTGTGTGTGTGTGTGTAACAGGCAGTACCATACCTGCCCTTGCCATTGGTTGGGCCCTTCACCTCCTTAACCGGGGCTGTGAAAGTAGCCGCCTTCACTCCGGTTCTCTGTTAGGAGTTTTTCCCCATCTATTGCACCTTTCACACCGCTGTCAGACTTGCTTTCCTAAAAAGCAAACCCAACCCTGGCCCCGCCTACTTAAAGATTTCGGTTCTGTTGTTCCCTCGAGCCTTTTTACCATCCTTCCTTCACTTCATTTGCTCTCAGCAGTATGCCACGCTCCCTCTGTCCTTCACGTTCCTTATATCGCGGCCACACTGAGGATCCATCCCAATACACCAGTCCTGCTCCATCCGTCCTTACAACTCCCAGTGTGCACTTCGTTCACCCGTCATGGTTCTTTGAGTTCTGAGGACACAGCAAAGCCCAGCCTCCCCACCCCCCCAGCGCCTTTTTCTTATGAAGATGTTGGATTATTGATGGGGAAGTGGAAATTATCAAATAAATACATACGTGTTTACAATCGGGTATGAGTACTATGCAGAAATTTAAAACCAGCCTGTATGGTGATGAAGGGGTGGAAACCTGAAACCGGTAGACAGGGAAGACCCCGTGAGGAAATTAATCTTAAGATGAGAGCTAATGACAAAAAGGATCCTGCCATTTACACGTCAGGAGCAGAGCATTTCAAGCAGGGCAAACAGCTAGTGTAAAGATCCCAAGGCAGGAATGTATGGTATGTTTGAAGCAGAAGAAATAGTATGCAAAGTGAAGGCAATAGTGGCTGGTTTCTGCAATGTATTGTATCAAGTAATGCCATCCATCACACAAAGCGAACTCGGAAACCCCAGGAGCTAAACACACACACAAAGGCTTATTTCTTGCTCATAGTACATGTGTAAGGCAGTTTGGCAGGACGGCTCTGCTGGTAGAGGTTCCACCATCTTCAACTTGTAGTTTTCCCAGATCACTGGAACGGGGGAAGAAAGGACGGAAGAAAAACTGTGGCTCTTAAGGAAATCAGCTCTGAAGTGACAGCATCACTTCCTTGTCCCTTCGTTGGCCAAACTACTCCTAGGGACCCGACCTCACTGCATAGGAGTCCGGGAAACGGGAATGGAGCACATGGCACGTTTCTGCTGTACACAGGAACCCTTGATCTTGTAGGGTTTTGTTAGCCAGGTTAAAGAGTTTTAACTGTGGATGAAGGCCAGTGGGCAGTTTTGAAAGAAGTCACCTGGTCGGATTTTTTTTTTCTTTTTTTACGATCACTCTGGCTTCTAGGTAGAAAACAGAAGTGAGTATAAAAGCTGGAGAAAGACTTAGAAGGCTATTGCAAGAATCTTGTTAAGAGATGATGGTGGCTTAGACTGAGAAGGAGACAAGTGGATTAGTTAGGGGTCTTTTTTTATTAGACGTAATAGAAGGTGTTGATAGATTTGATGCGGAGGATGAAGGTAAAGAGAGGAATCGAGTGATTGTAGCAGTGGTTTGTACATGCTGTTATTTCTACTGATGTCTGTTCCCAACTCCCCACCTGAAAACATCTTCTCCCAGACCCATCTCAAACACCATGTGTTTCTGTAAAGCATCTGAAGTCCCCTGACAGCCCCCGTCGTTCCTTTTCCTCCACCCGCGTACCATTCTGCGCATTCTTCTCGGTACTTACTGAATTATAGCAGAACTATCGTTTACGTGCACGTCTTCCACAAGACCATGAGCTAACATCTTGCCTGACACGTAGGTGGTTAATAAAATTGTATTGAATGAATGAATGAATATACAATATGTAATATTTTCTTCTCTTGTCCAAAACTATGTATATATAATTGGACAGCATTTGAGCCCAAGGAATTCTCTTTAATCTCTAAAATATTATTCTTGGCTATATATCTGTAATGTTTGGCTGCCATAACTGCTGTTTTTTGTGTGTCTGTGTTTTTTGTTTTTTTTTTAATTAACAGGATGAGAGGCAGCTGCAGGTACTGGCAGATTACAAAATGCATAATTACTAAAAGTAACTGAAGCATATTATAGTATAATTCAACAGAAAAAAAAACATCTGGCACATGCTATGTTAATTTGTCGTAAGAGAGTTTCGAAGAAAAAGTACTTGCTGCAGCTGGCAGATCCATCATTTCCCTGAAATGAATAGTACACCTTTTGTTTGTAATTCTCTCCTCTAACACAGAATAGAGCCTGTGTGATTTACTCTTCAGTCATCACGAAAGTATTTCATGCCCTGAGACAAGTTCCCTTCGGCTGCATTAACCGAAATATGCATGGCTCATTCTTATCTTAACTTGTGCCTCAATAATAGCAGAATGATCTGAGAAATTATAGTAATTAATTATAAAGTCTGAGATATTGGCCCAAATTTCAAGCTCTTATCTCATGCCTTAAGGAACCATAACTTCTCTTATATAAAATAAATCTCTCTTTCATCGTGGGTTAGGATACCCATTTCTATGACAGAGACAAACAGAAAAGGGCTCATTGCTATTATAAAACAGCTTCAAATGCTGACCATTTTGAACTAATCTATATTTCCACCTCTCTGTTGAACATTTCCATAGGTACCTCGAACTCAGGACTTACCATTACTTCATGCCTAGCCCAAGTTTTTATTTCATCCTGTATTTCCCATGTCCATGAGTGGTAATACCGACTCAGTTGCCCAAACAAAGCTCCAGGTGTCATTCTGAAACCCTTCTTCTCATGCCCCTAAATCAAGTACTACTGATTTTATCGCCTCCCCAGTATCTCTTGAATCTGTCCGTTTCCCTCTAATAGTTGAGGCTATCAAGATTGTTCACCTGGATTACTGCGACAACCCCCTAATGTACCACAGTCATGTTTCCTTATTATTTTTCCTGCTATAATCAGCAAGATTTTCTGATACTCAAATCTGATCATGTCACTTCTTTCTTGAAATACTGCAGCACCTCCCCAGTGTACTGATGATGGTCTCAATTTCCATCAAGACATGTAAGACCCTTTGCAATCGGTATTGTCTTGTGTTTTCAGCTTCTTCCTCGCTCACCCCTACGCCTACCTCCTAGTAACTCTCTGTGCCCCATTCATTCTGCACTTCCTTAAGTTTTATAAATCTATTATTCTTTCTTATTCTCTGGCCTTCACACGTGGATTTGATTGTAACACTCTTCTTTTCCTTACCCTGCTTTTGTCCATCTGACTTCTATTTATCTTTCAGATATCAGCTTAAAAGCCTACTTTTTCTGGAGCGAGAGCTCTAATCCCATAATCCTCCATAGGTGTTCCCATAGCAATGCGGATTTTTTATAGCATTTACTACCGATATTATAAACCTAGTAGCTTTTCAATATTTCTAGAATTTCTAAATTCACTATGGCAGTGACTGGATATCTTGTGCCGCACCCCCACCTCTCCAGTATAGTATGTAGAATGTAACAAACACTTATTATTTATGGAATTGAATGAACTTTAGGATTCCTCCAGTGTTATCCTAAGATCACTTAAAATGAGATGCTGTGAGAAAACCCACTACTTTGTAACTTTGAGTTCATTCTTCAAATAACTTCTTAAAATAAGTTTCCTATGAATGATTTTTATAAATAAAGCTCTAAATCATGTTGGTTTTCGTAATGGTAATGTCGTAAATTTATTATACCACCTGATGGCTACTGTGAAAATGTAATCACTGAATTATCTAATTAGTTCTGAGATGAGAACAAGTAGGTAGTAAAAACTTGGACAAAGCAAGTCATAGGATATTAGAAATGTTACTATTGAATGGACTAGTTAACCAATTATGGGTGTTTAACTAAAATTTGCCCAGACTAAGAACCGCCTTATGTGTG
Source organism: Rhinolophus sinicus (assembly GCF_036562045.2). Lineage (NCBI taxonomy): Eukaryota > Metazoa > Chordata > Mammalia > Chiroptera > Rhinolophidae > Rhinolophus > Rhinolophus sinicus. Next base: position 119,598,489 of record NC_133757.1, read on the forward strand.
CCAGGCGCTGGGCCGAGCCTTGTGCACGCAGCTTCCTTTGGTCCCTTTTGGAGCTTTCATTCTGGTGGGGAGAGAGCAGTGGTAAGACGGCAAGCCAACACGCAGACAAGGTAGTGTGAGATGTCTAAGGGGATGAACAAAACGAAGGGGCGCTGCAAGGGACAGTCAGTCACTGGGACATGGTGGGACTGAAAGAGGTGGGCTGTTCTTTAAAAAGTAATCAGGAAAGCTGACATTTAACCTGAGGCCTGAATGGCAAGAAGGAATCAGCTATACAGAAAAGCCAGGAAATATTGCAGGCAGATGGAAGAGCAACGAGTACAAAGGTCCAGTGTTAGAAGGTGTAGACCCACGCAATTAAAGCCTAGTGAGTGAGGAGAGAGAATGCCATCAGATGAGGAACGAAGCAGGGGCCAGATCCTGAGACTCTTGTAGGCTATTTTAAGTAAGATATTTAAGTAAGACTATTTTAAGTTAAAGGCAATGCGGCAATGGGAAATCATGGGAGAATTTTAAACATCCTCAGATCTTTAAAAGACCACTTTATTTCTACATTGTATGGAAAACAGACTAGCGAACAGGCCAAAATGGAGTCAGGGAGACCAGAGGTTAGATTATTACAGTTTTCTAGGCAATAGATGATACTGCTTAGAACAGAGTGTCGTTGGTAAAGATGGGGAAAAGTGGGCAGACATGCAATATATTAGGGAGGCGGGACAGAACCTACTGATAAATCAAATATAGGGGATGAGGAAAAGGGAGGAATCTAAGGTGACACCTAAGCTTTTGCGTGGAGCGTCTGGGTAGATGGCAGTGCCATTCTCTGGCAAGGAGGAAACCTGGGAAGCCCTACCTTCTGGCAGGCTGCACTTAAATCCTCCCTGACAGGTTAGAATGGTTGTGTTTTTAAAGATTTCCAGTGGAGAACTTTACTTGGCAAGTGTTTCAACTGTAGTACCACTGGGAAACTTTGTGCAAAGTCTTATCTAATGGTTTTCCAAGTCACTAATGGTGCAGGGTACTCACAATTATGTTATCTAATGAAGAGAAAATTTCTCCTACGTCACACAGAGTGACATCATCCTCCTGGGTCTTTCCTGTACCCTACAATGAAATGTCCTGTCAGAGAAATAAGCAGTTGCAAAGTACTAACAGATGGGCTCTAGAAAGTCTCAGGGGGTCGTTGGCAAACCCACTTTTCTCTCTACCCTTTAACACCTTTTAATATTTCATTCAGAAAAGGAAATGCTTAACTGAAAAATAACCTTGTCTTAGCCTGTTCAAATCCTTTGTACAAAGAAGTAGAATATAAATAAATCTAAGTAAATAAAAATAATCTTTATCTAAAATATGTTTTGTGGTGGAATCCTCAGTAAATGTTTACTAGGTTTTCTATAGGAAATTAGGTATAAATAAGCAAATACAGAGGGTGCCAAAAAAAAATGTCTACACATTTTAAGAAAGGAAAACTATTAAAATAGTACTACTCGACATATACCGATAACAAAAGATGAATACAAGTCATGTTTGACTTCTGCAATTACAAGAGGTGCTCAAAGTGTTACAATCAGCGTGCAGACACTTCTAGTTACGGCAAACTGCTGCTTGAGCAACGTTGACCAAAGTCTCTACTTTTTTTTGGCACCCCCAGTATTTATTGAATTTCTATGTGTAAAGCACTGTGGTAGGTACTTTGGAAACCAAAACAATCCCCGTTTTAAAAATTTACATTGTTGGAGAGTGTGTGTGTGTGTGTGTGTGTGTGTGTGTGTGTGTACATACAATATAATCCACTAATTAGCATTGTAATACAGAATTGCTAAATGTCTTGTACATAAAATAAGTATAAAGCTTTGATGTGAAAAGAGACCAGCCTGGGTTAAAATGAATTGGGAAGGAATCTTGGAAAGAAGTGGAGCAAGGATGGAACCTTAAAGAATGAGCTGGATTTTGACGGCAAATCTGAAAAAGAGGTTGCAGAAAATGGTATAATGTGAGCCTAGTGGTGATACATACATGGTTGGTTTTCAAGACAGTGAGAGCCCAGCTGAGGTTGGAAGGCTGCTATTGGAGATAAGGTTGGAAGGATACATTACACAAAATTTCGGAGAATCTTGAATGCCAATCTCAGGAATTTGGACTATTTTGTCCAATAGCAGAGAGCCCTGGAAATTATCGTTCAAGGGGGCAAATTATCAAAGTGGTGTTTTAGAAAGAGATACGTGTTAGTGACGTGTGAGTTAGCAGGGCCAGACCACTGCGTTCACTGAGCCCTTCCATGTGTAGTCATGGGTACTTTGCAGATATTTTTAACTTGACGTTGAGAAGGCTGAGCAGTTGACTACTGCAATATATATACAAATTAAGTTATAAGAACTTGAGTTGTGATGGTAACACTGAATAGAAGTGAAGACTCGATGCTAGAGACATTGTAAAGGCAGGATCTATTTAGGAGCAAACTAGATGTTGCATTTAAGAGAAAGTGAGAAATAGAGTTGACTTTCAGGTTTTTAACTTAGGCAATGGGGACAGAGATGTTGTCAGTGTAAAAACTGAGTGGCTGGATGAGCAGTAGGTTTGCGAGGCAATGTGCAAAGTTTGGTGTTAGGTGTGTTACGTTTGAAAGTAGGACTGAACCTTTAGGAAACACGTCGAAAGTAAAGATATAACTTGTTCTGTTTTCACATAAATGTGTAAATATTTGTATGTCTAGGATGCCCAGTACACTCACACATACATGCTCTTTCACTATTCATTTAGCAGTTGCCTGCCAGGCTGCAGCCCTGGGATGTGTAGTTCAGAGCACACACTTTAGAACCAAAGCACTGGGTTTTTCAATCCTGACTCTGCAACTGACTAGCTATGTGACTCTAAGCAAGTTACTTAACCTTCCTCTTATGTCTCTGTCTTTTAATTTGCTCATATGTAAAAATGGGTATCTCATAGGGTTATCATGAAAACTAAGGTAATTTATAAAAAGCACCTAAAATAGTACCAGGCACATAGTAAGCACTATGAAAGTATCTACTGCTATCGCCGTCATCATCCTCATCATCATCATCTTCGTCTTCACTACTATTTGCCAAGGTCTGCTGAGTACCAGTGTATAAGGAGACCAAGAGGAAGGATGAAGTTGCTGGACCTCCAGTGGGAGTAAAACGCCTGATACACAACAGAATAAATACTTATACAATAAAAAGTAACTTAAAGTTAATCATTTGTATCTTTGTGATCTTAAATTTTGTAGAAAATTATTACTATCGAATAGGATTTATTAGAAAGTGTTACTATCACTCAAGTAAATTGTCATTGGTAAATAAGTAAATAGTTTAGACGTCAGATTGTTCAGTAGGTATTTTCTGAAAAGGCTTTCTATAAACTGAATGCTGACTAACTTTATAAACATCATTGTTTTATCTTCATCTCAATAGTACTCAAAGGTTATTTCTCATCAGCACTAGTGTGCATAACTTTGACCTTTAATTACACTTGGCCTAAGACTGGCCACTTCAGTCGTTCTGTGTAGTGTTTTGTTTTGTTTTGCTTTCTTGGGGAACAGCAAGAATTTGCAGTCACCTGAGATACTTTAAAGTAGCACAGTAATTGATTCTACTTTGTCATTACCACCAAAATAAAGCCAAGATAAAACATTGGGGTTTGTCTGTCACAGAATCAATAATAAATACGTCAGCTCGCATAGTCAGTGGCCTGTATTGATGACGCTGCTGAGCCAGAATAAGCCATCGCCTCCTTAGTCTGTAAGTGCTGTTATGGCAACAGCTCTGTTTACCACCGTAAAGCTTGCACTCGGCCCATAAAGACTGCTCAGTAAATAGTTGTAGAATTGATTTGTGGGCGACATCATTTTTTGTTCTCGCCTGGGTATTTATAACAAATTGCTTCCGGATTTTAACAACTATTCATTCAAATATAGGACACTTAAGAGGCCAAGTTTTTAAGCTGTTTGTGTAACTCCTTTGGAAAAAATCAAAGCTGAAGTTATTTTGCAAGTCTTATTCTGTTGATTTTTTTAAGAAGCAGAAGTGAGGTCAAAGGATAAAAACCAATCCTGAATTAACTATGTTAATACTTAGAAATTGATTTGATCTTTTTTTAAGTTATTTTTAAGACTGTGTTGTATCTACTTCTGACCTGGGTCTCTTGAAATTATCTTTGGCCAAAAACAATATAATGCATATATGTTGAACAGAAAAAAAAAGTTCTGTGAGTAAGATAATTCCAGCTAATACCGCATAAAGGATATGAATGTATAAAACATAGCACATATACAACCAAAGCTAAATACCAGTCCTGAATATACTAACTGTATATGAATTAAAATGCATACTATACCTAAGAATCCCAATAGCTTATGAGATTCTATAACCAATACTACATCTGTTTAATATGAATATACTTTCACTTTAGTGCCAAATACTACCTCAAGATAATAATATTGAAGAAACTTTGACACTTTTAATATATATGTATCCGGGGTATTTTTGTTTTGTTTTTACTGTGGTAAATTATAACATAAAATGTACCATTTTAACCACTTTTAAATTGGGATAAAATGTACATAACATTAAATTTATCATCTTAACCATTTTTAAGTGTACAGTTTAAGTGTTAAGTATACTTACTGTTGTACAACCAACCTCTAGAATATATGTGCATTTTATGAAGAAACTAATGAGTCCTTTAAGATGTGGTCTATTAATAAGCAACTTTATTTTACACACAAGATGAAATTTTTGTTCAAAACATGAACATGTATCTTACTAATAAAGATTCTATTTTACTAGGTTTTAGAACAGTTATATTAATGGCTTTCTCTCTCTCTCTCTCTCTCTCTCTCTCTCTCTCTCTCTCTCGATTAATAGGAGTGAGCTGAGTCGACAGAAACTTCATACTCAAGAGCTGCTTTCTCAGCTGGAAATAGCAAATGAAAAGGTAGCTGAGGTGAGATAATGGCTCTCCCGGGAAGGGCTTCTGCAGCAGCCTGATATGCATGTTGTAGGATTTTACCTGAGCCAAGTCCCAGCTAATTCTGGACTTGTACATGACCATACAGATGTGAGCGTTTCTTGTAGAAATCACCCATAACCCTAAGAGTCCACACTTACTGTGAATAAAAGCTTTGAAGGTCAGCATTCATCATATAAATGACAAAAGGTAGGGCTCCTATTTCAGTTGTACCAGTATACCTTGTGCAGTGTTTCGGAGAATGTGTTAGGATCCTCTTTATTTCTATGCATGTCTAAGATTATTTTTTTAACCCATTTTATTTTGTTTTCCTCCATCACAGGAGACATGTGAAAATATTTTGGCCTATTGAAATATATTAAAATACTTCTTTAGATTATTGCTTTAGAACTAAATATAGCAAGAGTTCATCACTGTTTTCTTTGAAGTTAGTAAACAATTTCTAGATTATGATTAAAGCATTCCAGAACTCATTCTTCTTTTGATGTTCTGACTTCGAATGCGTTTGTTGGAATTTCATGAATAGTCCGTGTGGTCTGCTGTCTCTGAGTCATTCTATGAGAGCAATAGTGGAATTATTACTCTTAGGTTTTGTAGCATTAGAAAACAATTAAACACTAGCCATTAAAGTGCTCTTTGATGGAGTTCCCACTTCCAAGAATCTGTCCTAAGGAAGTTTCATTTAAAGTAGGAAAACATTTAAAAGAAGATATTCAACACAGTAATGTCAGTAATGTTGGAAGATCAGAAGCAACAGTGATGACTAATTGAAAGAGAACGGTTGCGTATATAATATGATTTACCTAATCTGGACTGTGCCTTAACCATTATTGTAGCAGCGGAGAAGAGTGTACATTATATGTAGTCTCATTGTGACTATGAAAATTATAATTATAGGTGATGGGATTTTTTTTCCCCAAGTTTTCTCTGAGTTAATGATGCACCTCTTAAATTTAAAACTACATATTTAAACAACTTGGTAAATTAGAACAGCCAATATAGTTCTCTTCATAAAATTTAATTTTGCTTTTGGGCACAATAAGAAATATATTGAGCTCATTTTAACAGGATACTGTTATTTCAATATTTTATATTACTAGGCATGACATTCACTGTTATCACTTACATGTTAAGACCCGGGAACTATATACTTCTTCATCAAAAGTGTCTTCTTGCTATTCCTGATTAAGCTGGTTACTATTGATTCCGACAGGTGCCAGAAAAGACTGAATTACAATTCTAGTTGTACAAAAACTTTTTTTTCGGGCGAGTAAGTATGGAGAGGGACAATACGTTTTTTAATTGACAGCTTCTTTGAACTTGTCTGCGTGACAGCATATTGTGACATTTATAGTCATGATGCCTGGATAGTTTCCTGAGATAGTTGTTCTGCTATAGTAGCAGGACAAACTGGGTGGTTTAAACAACAGAAATTGACTGTCTCACAAGTCAGGGGTCAGAGGCGCTCGATGGAGAAGTCAGGCAGGGTTGGTTCCCTCTGAAGACCCGGAGAACCCGCTTCATGCCGGCTCCTGGCCCCTGTCGCCTCTGGCGTCCCTTGGTGTATTGGTGGGGTGCTCCCTGTGTCTTCAAGACCCTATTTCCAAATACGCCACCTCCTAGGTACTGGGGGCTAGGCCTTCAACATCTTCTTTTGGGGACATAATTCAGCCGATAACAATACCTTAATAACTCTATTGACCCTAATACCTTCTGGAGTATACAGATGTTTGGGGGAACATGTAGAAACAGAGTTCTTCTCCTTTTAAAGAATACCTTTAAGTCATATAAGTATATAAGTCATTTAAGACACGTCTGGCTCTGTGAAAATCAGGATTTCTAGAATGAATATTTTCTGTTCCTTGAACTGTCATCATGATGACATCACAGTTTCCCTAGACGCTCGCCCTAGCACCGTGGCTGTAAGTGCACTGGCCAGCAGGGCAGTGCCACGGGCATGCGGTGGGTTGCACATTCCCAGGATTCATGCCCTCCTGAAGCTCTGGCTGGGAGGGAGGTCCAGCGGTGTGTTCATTCTCTCCACATCCGAGGCAGTGAGCTAGCATCTCCGGTTAACAGATCAGAAATCGAAAGTCTTGTTCCTAACTTCTGATTCACTTTCCTTTGGATTTAATTCACTTTGTTGTTGTTGTTGTTTTTGGCATGTAGGGGGGGAAACAATTTAATCAGAATGTAAAACCAACTTTGAACTCTGCAGTTGATAACTTGAAAATAATATAAATTTGGAGATGTATTATCTTTGCATTTTGTAAGTGGTAAAATGATGTCCAGATTTTTCATTGATTATTCCATAAAACATCTCCATGTCATATGTGGATTTCTAATTTGTTTGTTTTATATTTCTCTTTAATAGAGTGAAAAGTTAATTCTAGAGCATCAAGAAAAAGCCAACAGACTTCAGAGGCGCTTAAGTCAGGCAGAGCAGAAAGCCGCCTCAGCTTCCCAGCAGGTAGGGGGCGTCCTCATTGTCCTGGATAATAAATCGTCTGTGTGGACCAAAGCTAAGGAAGGGTCCTCAAGAGTTCCCAGAGAACTGGTAGTTTTGTTTTTACTTGATTAAACCATTTAAAATTAGTCTCTTTAGTATTTCAGGTAGAAAAGGTAAACTTTAGAAACAAATAAACATCAGTCTCCTCCAGTTGACTCCTAAATCTAGAACTACTGTCCAGTATGATAGCCACTAAAATAAGTAAAATTAAGTAAAATTAAAAATTGAAAACCTCATCTAGCTACTGTGCTGTACACCTGAAATTAATAGAAAATAATATTGAGCATTAACTGTAATTGAAAAATTAAACGGGTGAAAAAGTGGTCTCCCGCCCCAGACAGAATTCCACCTACACAGTCCCACACTGTTCCTCCTGCTACTTAACTCTCTGGTGGCAACGATCCCACCTTTCTCTCTATGAGCTTTTTGTTTAATGTTTTGTCAGTATCCACCTCCTTAAACTTTTCTCCCTGCATTCTGTTCTCATTTGAAGATGGAAAGTAATCATTCAGCTTCTCTCCATACACAAAAAGGAATGTATTTCCTGGAGTTAATTATTTTTTTTCCCATCTTAAATGAGTCCAAGTCATAAACTTTCCTTATAAGACATGTATTCAGTTTTTAAAGACCGTTATCTTTGCCTTTTCTGAATGCTTTCTAATTTTCCCATTTTCCTCTGAAAAACAGAAACTGCTATTAGAAATAATACCCTGCTAAGGGCCTGGCACTTACTGAAATAGCAGAGTTAAAGGATTATCATTGTCTGCAACATGTCACACTTTGCAGTGCAGCCCAGTGTCATGGCAGTGGTTTAGCACAAGCCCCGCATTGTATTGACTCGTCACGCCTAAATGTGCTCTTCCGGTTTACCTTTGCTCTACATCCATCATCATTCTTTGGACTGTGGTCCTGTGTTCTAAGTATATCACTCGAAGCGACTGAATGCCATATTGTGTTCTGTTGACAGGATGGCGTTCTTAAAACAAAACTTAGAAACTATGAAAAGAAACCTATGAATGTGACTATGTAAAATTTCAAATTTCTGCATTTAAAAAAATCATAAAGTCAAGAAAAGTATTTCAACACATGTGACAAAAAAGCTAATCTCTTAAACACATGCAAAGAGTGGCTAAGCCCACACTGAGAGTGCTACAGTACAATAGACAGAGATGGCTTGTAGCCATCGCAGAAGATGCTCATTCTCACCCAGAGACAAGTACAAATTTAAACTGTATTCACATACTTCTCACCTGTCAGGTCATGAAGTCTGATGATACGTTGTGCTTGCACTTTCACGTGTCACTGATGTAAGTGTGTATTAGTGCAGCCTCTTTGGAGCCCAGTTTGGTCGTATCTCTCAAAAATTGTGAATGTACATAACCTTTGACCCAGCAGTTCTAAGAATTTATTCTGCAGTTGGTGGACTTGCCACTTGGCAAGTCCATACAAGGAAGCATGTCCAATACTAATTGCAGTTGTGCCTATAGTTTTAAAAGATTAAAAACTATCTAGGGGTGGCCAGTCAGCTCAGTTGGTTAGAGCGCAGTGCTGGTAGCACCAAGGTTACCAGTTCGATCCCCGCATGGGCCACTGTGAGCTGCACCCTCCTTAAAAAGAATAAAAAATTTAAAAAAAAAACTATCTAAACGCCCATCAACAGGAAACTAGTTAAGTTTTAGAATATCCATGGAGGGCAAGTTTGCAGCTGTTGAATAAAGTAGATCTAATATGGAACTATTTCTAAGGTAGATAGTTTAGCAAGAAAAAAACAAGATGAAAAGTCTGTGTAGTACTTTATTATTTTTTAAATAAAAAGGGATGAGAAAGTATATGGATGTGTATATCCTCATTTAGAATATTTCAAGAAATATACTTAGAAACTGGAATGAAAAACTGAAACAGAAAAACAGAAAAAACTGAACAAAAAACAGAAAACCGAAACAGAAACTGAAACACAAAAACAGAAACTGGTGGTTTCTGGAAAGAGGGCTGTGGAATGAAGGACAATGATGGGAAGACTTTTTTTATGTTATTTACTGTTAGGTTTTGTGGGGAGTTTTGTACTGTTAGGCTTTTTTTTTTTTTTTTTTTTTTACTATGTGTTTACTCCATATTAATTATAATCAATTCCAATTAATATTTAAAGATTATTTATCTATTAGACTGTTGTTACTGTGATCTGTCATCTTTTTTTACCAGCCCTGCAATGTGCTAGTTTACACTTAGTTTGTGTTTTGCCACTTTTCTGATTAACTTTTATCTAGATGTTCCTCATCCATCTATAAAACATATTTTGGAATTCTGAATATATCACTGAGCTAAGGAATGTCATATTTGACCTGCATATTTCTAGAATGATACAGACATTTTAAAGTCTCAAGCGTTAACTAGAAATAAACACAAAAGGTGACCTCTTACAAGACCCCCTAAAATTATTGTTCTCAACAATTTTAGGTTGTGATGCGTTATACTTGGTATTAGTCTAAAGTTTTCCACAGAACAAGTAACTACATACTTATTGTTTATTTTAATTGCAGCTCAGTGTGATTGCAGTGCAGAGAAGAAAAGCAACCTCCATGATGAATCTGGAAAATATTTAAAACTATTCGTCATTCCCTCACAGAACTTTGCGTTGGGACAGCTGTTGGACTGGCGTGCACAGAAACGGTCCGACCGCAGAGAGTGGTCGATCGGGCCTGTGTCGTCTGCATAAGCATTTTCCATTCTGTTTTGAGGGTTATTGGAAAACAGAACGGTGACAGCTTCCTGTAAGTAAAGAAAACATAATCCTATATTGAGCTTCAGTGGAGAATAAAGCCAGCTGAGAAGAACTCATTTCCTTCATCAACATGTCTAGTTTTTAATTCCCCCTTTCTTCCGTGGAAGAACATAATTTTCAAACTATGATAATCATGAGAAAGAGATTTTAAGAAAATGCTAGAATTTTAATATCTCAGGTTCCCAAATTTGAGGAATTACATCTAATTAGTGCTCCTATTTTTCAGGGTTCCAAGTGTCCGTTTTATTATGAACTCATAAATGTAATAAATTATGCACTTTCTAAACTGATGCTGTCATGTATTTTAATGTATAATTGTAGTGATTTGTTTTTAACTCCTATGATTTCCAGTGTTCATGAAATACTGATATTTAAAAATTTGGGAGGTTTGGGATTTTTTTTGTTTTATTTCGTTTTGCTGTTATTAAAAAGCAGGAGCAATCAAATGGGATCTGAGCTCTGAGGATGCGTAGTCTTGAACTCTTATTGCAGCCCTGTTTCCAGAGGTCATGTCATTAGCTAGTCTCTGCTCCTCATTTGAACTTGGTGCGCCCTGCTTTGTGGTGGTTCGAGCAGATAGATTGCATGTGGATAACAAGTTAGGAGACTGTTAACAATTACAGAAGAAAGTCCAGATCAAAGATAATGAATTGAGTTTGAGGTGACGTGCAAACATTGGTGTGTAAATATTCAGCCAGAGTCAGAAGCTGAGGACAACGCTAACAAACTGGGTTGGTCAGGGCTCCTTGGTTTGAAGCCAGCACCAGGCACAGAGCACCGGCCTTGCCTGGGCATCTCATGCGAGGTCACTGGGTGCCTCTGCCCCTCCATGGCCAGTGCTCTCCCCTAATGCTGGCCCTCTTTTACATCCACCATCGTCCTCCGTCCCCACACAAGGTCTGTGCATACCGTGCCACGTGTGCATGCTTCAGGTCACTACTCAAACATCGCTGCCCCAGAGAGCCTGCCTCGGCCTCCACACTAGGTCAGGGCCCCTGTTGTAATGCTCTTACCGGTGTGCTGTATTGTCCTTCATAGCACTTGTCAAAGCTCGCAATTAACCTTGTGAATTTTTTTTCTCTAATGTCATCTCCTCCTCAACAGACTGCGAGCTCCTTGAGAACGACACCCATCATTGTACTCATAGCACACAGCAGAGTTCTTGGCACGTGGAGAGTATTTAATAACTGTTTGTTCAGACACTGACGCTGAGTGTTTAAGGACAGGCCCTTTAGTAAATGCCTTCGTTTGTTGAATGAGCTCAGGAAGAGACTGAGCTCAGGGAGGGAGGCTGAACAGGAGCAGTGAGACAGCTGTAACCCGGAGAATCCAATGTGAGAAAAACTGGAGGGAGGAAATCGGATCTTCTAAGTAGGAGGCAAATCACTGCTAGTGTCAAGTGCAATGACTGAGACAAATCATACCAATAGGACAGTTACATGGTGATTACAGAGGAGGCACTTAGCTTATTTCCATTTCGCAGAGAATGTTTTCTTTCTCTAATGTAAATTCCTTCCCATGTCATTCACAGACAATTTCCATGTAATGTTATGTTCATATTCATATAGGATGTGGAACTTATTTTTGAAAAACTTTTAGAGATGTTAAAATTATATCTCACCAAAAAAAAAAAAAAAAAAAAAGAGACCGTAGGAGAAAGCACTTCAGAAACTTACATTTTAGACCAGGGGTGTCCAAACTGCGGCCCGCGGGCCAACTGTGGCCCGCAATCCATTGTTAATTGGCCCGAAGCAAATTCCAAAATTATATTTAGTTCACTTAAATAAACCAGGTGAGGCAATACGTACTTCACCTCAATTGAGTGGCCGGCTGTTTGTGTATTTTACCGCATATGGCCCTTGGTGGAAAACGTTGAAAAAAGTTTGGACACCCCTGTAATCTAGACAAACAGAATACAAGCACTGTTATCCTTTTTCAAAAAGAAAATCTAACTTCCCAGACTCATTTCTTCAAGGCAAAAGCACTAGCACTTTCTCCAAACTGTGGCCCCAGGCACCTACTTCTTATGCTTTAATATAAATAGCCCCCTCTGGAGGTCTCCTTATTCTCCACGGAAAGGACAGGCTACTTATATGCAGAGAATAGGCCTTTCTGACCTCTGCTGAATTTGAACAGACTTAAGCTACTTTTAGCCACAGAACTGAGCGCGTATGGTTATGTCTCTCGTAGAAAAGTTTGTTAGCTAATGATTTCTAATGTAAAAATGTAGGGCAGTTTTGCTATTTCTCGGGTTGGTCAGTCTTGACTTCATGAATACACACATTAGGTATCATTCTGTGAACTGTGTTTTTGGAGACAAGGGAGATGAATAGGAAAGAGAGAAAAGAAATTATATAAATCTGAAACTGGGGACAACACAGCTAGTTCATTTTATTTATTCATGTTTCTTTATTGTGTCTCCCTGAGGAAGAAAAGATATGATTACTTCTTCTTCTCTTTGTATACAAATATGCAAATTGGGGCAGCCAACAATCTTCTAATTTCTCCTCTGGTGTGAGAACTACCCCAAATATGGGAGAACATTAGCAATGATTCAGTCATTCGTTTATTCAGCAAATATGAATATTTCATAGGTGCACAGTCTGCCAAGCCAGCTCTCAGACAAATCAAGAAAGAGTGAAATTAGTGAATTCTACCAAGCCTTCAAAGAGGATCTAATACCAATCCTGCTCAAACTCTTCCAAAAAATTGAAGAAGAGACAGTACTCCCTAACTCACTTTATGAGGCCAACATTACCCTGATACCAAAACCTGGTAAGGACAGCACAAAAAAAGAAAGCTACAGACCAATATCTCTGATGAATACAGATGCAAAAATCCTACATAAAATTCTAGCAAATCGAATACAACAATGCATTAAAAAGATTATTCATCACGACCAAGTGGGGTTCATCCCCGGGGCACAAGGATGGTTCAACATACGCAAATCCATCAATGTGATACATCACATAAACAAAATAAAGGACAAAAATCATATGATTATATCAATTGATGCAGAAAAAGCATTTGACAGAATACAACATCCATTTATGGTTAAAACACTTAATAAAATAGGTATAGAAGGAAAATACCTTAACACAATAAGGCCATATATGACAAGCCCTCTGCTAATCTCATAATTAATGGTGAAAAACTGAAGCCCTTTGCTCTACGTTCAGGAACACGACAGGGCTGTCCCCTATCACCTCTGCTTTTCAACATAGTGTTGGAAGTCCTTGCCAGAGCAATCAGGCAAGAGAAAGAAATAAAAGGCATCCAAATTGGGAATGAAGAAGTTAAATTATCACTCTTTGCAGATGACATGATGCTATATATAGAAAACCCTAAAGACTCCACCAAAAAGCTATTAGAAACAATCAATGAATACAATAAAGTTTCTGGCTACAAAATCAACGTACAAAAGTCCATTGCCTTCCTATATACTAACAATGAAATCTCAGAAAAAGAAATACAAAAAACAATTCCTTTTGCAATTGCAGCAAAAAGAATAAAATACCTAGTAATAAACTTAACCAAGGACGTGAAAGACCTATATGCTGAAAACTATAAGACATTTTTGAAAGAAATTGAAGAAGACACAAAGAAATGGAAAGACATTCCGTGCTCATGGATTGGAAGAATCAACATAGTTAAAATGGCCATATTACCCAAAGCAATATACAGATTCAATGCAATCCCCATCAAAATCCCAATGGCATATTTTAAAGAAATAGAACAAAAAATCATCAGATTTGTTTGGAACCACAAAAGACCCCAAATAGCCAAAGCAATCTTAAGAAAAAAGAACAATAATGGAGGTATCACACTTCCTGACTTTGGCTTGTACTACAGGGCTACAATAATCAAAACAGCATGGTATTGGCAGAAAAACAGACACATAGACCAATGGAATAGAATTGAGAACCCAGAAATAAAACCACATAAATATGGACAGATAATTTTTGACAAAGAAGCTAAAAACGTACAATGGAGGAAAGACAGCCTCTTCAATAAATGGTGCTGGGAGAATTGGATAGCCATGTGCAAAAGAATGAAACTGGACTGCTATTTGTCACCATGTACCAAAGTTAATTCAAAATGGATCAAAGACTTAAGCATAAGACCTGACACAATAAACTGCATAGAAGAAAACATAGCTACTAAACTTATGGACCTTGGGTTCAAAGAGCATTTTATGAATTTGACTCCAAAGGCAATGGAAGTAAAAGCTAAAATAAACGAATGGGACTATATGAAACTTAAAAGCTTCTGCACAGCAAAAGAAACCATCAACAAAATAAAGAGGCCACCAACTGAGTGGGAGAAGATTTTTGCAAACAGTGCCTCCGATAAGGGGCTAATATCCAGAGTATACAAGGAACTCATGCAACTCAACAACAAAAAAACAAACAACCCAATTGAAAAATGGGCAGAGGAGTTGAAGAGACATTTCTCCAAAGAGGACATACAAATGGCAAATAGACATATGAAAAAATGCTCAACATCACTAATCATCAGAGAAATGCAAATCAAAACCACAATGAGATATCACCTCACCCCAGTCAGAATGGCTATCATCAACAAGACAAATAGTAACAAGTATTGGAGAGGCTGTGGAGAAAAAGGAACCCTCATACACTGTTGGTGGGAATGCAGACTGGTACAGCCATTATCGAAGGCAGTGCGGAGGTTCCTCAAAAAATTACGAATAGAATTGTCATATGACCCAGCAATCCCTCTCCTGGGTATCTACCCAAAAAATCTGAAAACATTTATACATAAAGACACGTGTGCTCCAATGTTCATTGCAGCTTTGTTTACGGTGGCCAAGACATGGAAACAACCAAAATGTCCTTTGATAGATGAATGGATAAAGAAGTTGTGGTATATATACACAATGGAATACTACTCGGCGGTAAGAAAAGACGATATAGGAACATTTGTGACAACATGGATGGATCTTGAAAGTGTAATGCTGAGCGAAATAAGTCAGACAGAAAAAGCAGAGAACCATATGATTTCACTGATATGTGGTATATAAACCAAAAACAACAAAAGAACAAGACAAACAAATGAGAAACAGAAACTCATAGACACAGACAATAGTTTAGTGGTTACCAGAGGGTAAGGGGGGTGGGAGGTGGGGGGTGGGAGATGAAGGTAAGGGGGATCAAATATATGGTGATGGAAGGAGAACTGACTCTGGGTGATGAACACACAATGGGATTTATAGATGACATAATACAAAATTGTACACCTGAAATCTATGTAATGTTACTAACAATTCTCTCCCCAATAAATTTAATTTAAAAAAAAGAGTGAAAAAACACTTTAAGCATTTTACCATAAAATCTGTTCTTTAACCATAATATGTTTTATCGTTATTTTTCCAAAATAACAAATCTGTAATGAGCTTTTTTTATATTTTTATCAGAAATAATGATTATTTTTTTAGTTTAGTTAAAAATGTCTATAAACACATAGCTGTGTCTACATAGAGGAGACGGACACAGCAATAACCCAATATCTGTCCCTAGTGTCCCCCCAGCCCTTAAAACTTAGAGAAATGTGTGGCCATTGTGACAGTAGCAGGGCTCTTAGTATGTATATAAGGAAGAACTAAATAAATATGCGCATATAGGTAACAAAACTCATAGGCTGGAAAGACATTCTTGAAGTAATTTTGTATAATGCTGGCATCCACCCGCCTAGAGAAAAACATACACTAAGTGGTCTTCTAGCCCCCAGGACACTGCCACGGGCCCCTGGAGGGTTCCCTGGACACCACCAGTGTTCTGACTCTCGCCCCATTCTTGTTTCTTCCACTCAGAAACTATATTGGATTGTAAGCAAATGAGAATCACATTTGAGAGATAACTTTGAATCTGCTCGAGTTTATTTCCTCTCAAATACACGTTCTTAAAGTTCACCACTTTATTTTTCGTAACAAATCACTCCAGGCGTTGTGCACAGCTGCTGAAATTCACTGCAGGGGCGTTTGCTCTCATTGAGATGGCCCACTCCACTTTCCACCAGCTCTGACCGTTAGCCACGTCTTCCTGACAGTGGACTGAAATGTGTCTCCCTGCCTTACTTCTACCTTGTGAGACAGAGTCTAAACCATCTGCTATATACGTGTAGGGCGGGTCTTCAGCCTTTTAAAAATAATCACTGCTCTCCCTGCACTTCGTATACACCTCCATTTCGTCAGAGGACATGGTTTTGAGTCTTGGCCAACCAGGCTCTGGTCTGTGAAAGCACCCCTATTCGCCTACATCCTTCACTCGTCCAGTATTTACTGAGCACCTGCTTTACACCAGGTGTGTGTGGGATGCAGCCATCTTACGCCCAGAACCGACATTATATTCAAAGTACGAACTATCAGTTTCTTGTTCTAGATCATGATTGAAAGGGGTGGGAAGAGGGTGATACCTGCCTAAGTGTGGGGAACAGCGTATGAGACTCAAACCACATCCCCTTGCCCTGCCCCCCATCCTAAGAGTCTGACGTATTCTCTTAGGGAAGCACACTTTGACAATTACTGTAGTTAGTGATTCGTGGCAATGTACATAGAATTTCTCATTAGTATTTCAGATGAGAAAAAAATGAGAGTTACTGTTCTAGAGTCTACATTTCCATTAATGCAGCTTAAAATTATGTTAGCTTTTTTGGAAGTTGAATGACACTGTTGGATAGATACTGAGCATATTGTTCACTAAAATCGTAAAGCTTTTCCAAATATTTTGTTGCTAAACCATATCTTTGCCCCAGAAGCCAGACTAATCATTTATCCCTGTAAACTTCATTCTATTTGTATTATTACAGTGTGCTAAAGTCATTTCAACTGCTAATGCTGTCATCCACTTGTTACCTGTAAGCATGGGAACCATTTCTGTTTTATTTTGTTTTACTGCTGTATTTTTTTTTTTTTTTAAGATTTTGTTGAGGAAGGGGAACAGGACTTTATTGGGGAATAGTGTGTACTTCCAGGTCTTTTTCCAAGTCAAGTTGTTGTCCTTTCAGTCTTAGTTGTGGAGGGCTCAGCTCCAGGTCCAGTTCCCGTTGTTAGTTGCAGGGGGCACAGCCCACCATCCCTTGTGGGTCTCAAGGTGTCGAACCGGCAACCTTGTGGTTGAGAGCCCATTGGACCATGTGGGAATCGAACTGGCAGCCTTCGGAGTTAGGAGCACGGAGCTCCAACTGCCTGGGCCACCAGGCCGGCCCTCACTGCTGTATTTCTTGCACCCATGACAATTTTTTCTTTACAATGAATGTTATCTACAGAGCAGATAAACATGCCACCCATATTTTTGTTCAAATCATTGAAAAGACGAGAACTGATCGATCTGAGTACAGTCAGTCTCCTAAAGCATGCCAACCACCAACTCCAGGAATGGGTAACCAGGAAGGACCCACGAGGCCTGGTCATTCAGCCCCTTTGTAATCTGGCTCTTTTTGCTGCTTTTACACCGTCATAAAAACACCAAGAAAAGCCCATCCTTCTCCCTGCTCAAAGTTCATTAATGCCACAACTGTCATACTTTTCCAACCTAGTCTAGTAATCCAGTCCAAGAAGAAAGTTAGATGGATTTCTTCTTAGTAAATCCATGCAGCATCCTAGTAAACAGTGTTTGTTCCTTTTATGTTAAAACAAGACTTTAAGCCCTTTAATAGGGCATCATGGAAATTGTCGTTCAATATTTTCATCCTTTTTTTCCCCAAAAAAGTAAACAAGCCATCAGAGCCTAATACGATGTATAAGGAAATCTGTTAACACTTAGACCTGTGAAGATTAAAAAGAGGAGACTAGCATCTCCTTTCATATAAACTATAGGGGATTAAGAGAGAATGAGAAGTTGCAGTCACTTTTCTCCCAAAAACCAAAAGAACCCACTGGCGACTCTGGCCCTGAATCTACAGTAACCGTACCGCTCCGTATTGCTGATGCCTGCTTACCGCACACCCATCACGTGCGGGCGCTGGACCAGCATTATGCATTTATTATCTCATACAGTCCAACAACCCTGCTGGGTAGACAGCATCCTCTTCCCAAAGACAGAGCTGTGATAGAAGTGAAACAGCTCGCCCAGAGTCACGGAGTGGACATTGGCCCCGCAGACTTTCAGATCAGGTCTGCCGTATGCCAGATTCCTTCTACTCGCGACATTTAGCCCTGGAAGCCGCAGAACCGTGATTTGACATCTCTTCCATTGGCCGACAGCAATTGAGCAGTTGCCTTTATAGGTTCTCTGAGTGCCCTGGGATGTAACGCATCTGGGCCAAGAGACTCAAACTCACTTCACTATAAACAGCGAGTTCAAAATATATACGTGGTCTGACAGTTCGTGAACTTGTTACAACGCTGTTGTTAACCTTTTTTGATATCAGAGGGATTATTCATTTGAATTTGTACCAACTGGACAGTTAACCAACTTTACTATTTGGAAGTGCTGAAAAGGCTGCGTGAAATAGTTAGACGACCTGAACTTTTCGCGAACAATTCATGGCTCTTGCATCACGACAGCTCACATCACCAGCTCACATGGCCCTGTCTGTGAGAGAGTTTTTAGCCAGTAAACAGACAACTGTATTGGAACACCCTCCCTACTCACCTGATCTGTCCCCCAATGACTTCTTTCTTTACCCGAAGATAAAGGAAATACTGAAAGGAAGACATTTTGATGACATTCAGGACATCAAGGGTAATACGACAACAGCTCTGATGGCCATTCCAGAAAAAAAGTTCCAAAATTGCTTTGAAGGGTGGACTAGGGGCTGGTGTCGGTGCATAGCTTCCCAAGGGGAGTATTTCAAAGGTGACCATAGTGATATTCAGCAATGAGGTATTATCATGCAGGGTGACAGGCGGGGGTCTCTCAGCTCCCGCTCCCCACATTAGACCACAGGACGTGGTGAGGCCAAAAAGGAACACCCACGGAGCCATTAGGGGAGTCACACCACTATAGTCTCGCTGGAGGCTGGTTGGAGACACAGGAAGCAGGAGCCACAGTGTGGATGGCGGGATCCGCAACCTGCCATCCACTTGTTTCTGCCAACCAACCTTACTTGCCAGCTCCATCCGCCGTGCTAACTGCAATCCGCACTTCCCAGCTCAGCCACCATCTTCTTGCTAGCCCCCCTTTTTCTGCTAGCGTAGCCACGGCAATTATATTAGCGGCCAATGGCTCACTGGTTACAGCTGACAGCCAACTAGCCACAGCTGATGGCCATCCAATCACAGTTGATGGCCATTTACTACCTGAGCCAGCACCTTTCCACGTGAGACCGAGAGCCTGGAAACTGTACTCCTAGCTCTGTCCCCACAGGTATATAGCACTTTTTCTAGGATGAGTTCCCGAACTTAATTGTCCAACCTCGTATCTATTTTATATATACATAAAATAGCTACCAAAAACACATATGTTAATTTGTGTTTAGCAACTGTAAAGTGTTTGATACAATCCTGTATGATTTCCTGGGACCGGGGACCAGATGAGGCCAAGACATGATCACCAGTAAAGCTGGCGCAGAGCCGCAGCGAGCAGGGAAAGGAGGGAAGTGCCGTGGGGCTCCCACAGGGCGGAGGGGAACACCACAGAAGATTGGCTTCAGGAGGAAATCGTTTCACACTAGTGATAATCCTGAAATTAGAACCACCAGCCAGATTAGTGGGTAAAATAACCCTATTTAACCCATAATTGTAAATACTAAAAACTCAGCCATGTACTGTAAGCCGAGTCGTAGTGAGAGTACCAGGCAGGATACATTCGTGTTAATTAGGAATGAAGGTACACAGGATTTTTTTTAATCTTTGCTATTTAATTTTGGAAATACCACATTGCTTGACTTATTTGTAAAAAGTAACCAGATTTATTATGTTTTCTATCACAGAAATACTGATTTGAAGATTTTGCATCAATTTAAAGTCTTAAAGACATTAGTCCTCATTCTAGTCATTATCAAGAAATAATGTGATTTTAAACAATTCTCTTTAACTTTCCAAGCAATGTCAGGATATAGAGAGAATTGTTATTCAAGTTCCTGGTAGCAATGCTATTTTGTTTGCTCATATGTGCATATATTTTATCTGTAAATGGTGTGTGTGTGCGTGTCCACATGTGTGCTACGTAAACATGTATGATGCTAAGTTAACGTATTCCATTCTCCCCAGGAGGCAGGGACTGACCACAAGCTGACTGTTACTCGTTATCCATTAGGTTATCTTGTGCATTAACATAATGTTTGAAGCCAAGATTATTAGCTCTGCTTTATAGAACTCATTAACCTGAAGTTCACATGTATAACCCTCAGTACTTAAAACAAACCAATTACTTTGTGTGAACTACTTTTATATTCTGAGACTCCCAGCTCTACCACCTAGTTACTTTGAGCAAGTAACTTAATTTTCGTGCCTCAGTTTCCTCATCTGCAAATCAGATAATAGTGCCTACCTCACATGTTGCGGGGTGTAAATGAATTAATAATATACATAAAATACAGATGGGTGCCTGCCATGTGATAAGCCCTTTGTAATTATCTGCAAAAGCCTGTAGGTTCCCCTGAAGGCTACGTGGAATGATAGAATCAGTTTTTAATTGCAGAAGTTATCACTATGGAGATAGCTTTGGCAAGGTTGCAGCTAATGGGGAGGAGGAGGGATTAATTTCAGCAAGACTCGAGTCAAGGAAACAAGAGGCTGTTGCAATAATCAAGGCAAGAAATGATGAGGCTTGAACTCGATGGCAAGTGGTAGTGAGATTTAGACAAGTGAAAAATTCCGAAGAGACAGTAAATGCAGTACGCAGACCAGGAGCGCATTTGGCTGTGGGAGTTGAAGAAGAAAGAACTCACTAAGGACGCCCAGGTTTCAGGCGTGGGTGACCTCTCTACGGCAGGAGACAGACAAGAATGAGTTCCGAAATCTCCAGCACCTGCGTGCATCCAAGAAGACACGCCCAACAAGCTGTCCAGGAGAACCCGGGAAAAGCTGGACTGCACAGGTTATCAGACTCAGCAGTGGAGACAATAGCTGCAGTCAAGGAAGGAGGTAACACTCTTTTTTAATCCTTTTTCTCAATAACCAAGCGATTAAAGCTCTTCTGTGTCACACCAGACTAGAACACCTCATCTAATGCAGTTCTGAGCATTAAAGAGAAATCATGTTGAAGATTGCAACCTTGAAGTTAATTGCAAAGTTTGCTGCAGATGGCTAATGTTTTGAAGGTAGAAACCGTTTTCTAAGTGATCTGGATAAAAACACGAACGTGAGTCCCTGATGCCACATTTCCCATCACATACTGCACAAGCCAACAACAAGCCCTTCCTTTGGCTCCTGGGGACTTAATTTCCCCAGGGAACTATTGTGGTTATTCAACTTTAAGACCTTGTAGGAAGAATCACAGTTATTTCTCTCTGGGGTCTTACTCAGAGCAAGCAACACGGAAGTAAATAGTCACTAAGGAGGAACAAGCTTTCAGCCAAATGTATGAACAATTCATGTAAAAAAATACAATAACGCTGGCCAAATTTTGACAGAAATTATAAATTAGGGATAGTGGCACTACGCTGTTGTGGCTCCTGGGCATCGCCATGTCCCTGAGAAGGCACCACCCACACCTGCTTTGCGTCCCCAACACAAAGAAAGGCGCATTCCACTATCCAGTTTCCACATGTAGTGACTGAAGGCTGTGTCGGGCTGGGAGAACCACGCAGGCCCAGCCCCGCCGACACCAGCGCCGTGTCCTGGACACGTCTTCTGTGCAGAATGCATGTAGTAGCTTTGTTTTGCCCTTGAGTTCCAGAATTCCGTGATCAAAAGAACACATTTAATGAAACTGCTCTTTGAAAAATTGTTTTTTTAAAGAGCTTTATAAATACAATCTTCCTGTGGTTCAGAAATAACTCTTGCCTCAGAAGGCTCATCAGTCAACATTATGTTGGAGACACAGCTTGTTCCTAATCATAAAACAGCCTACCTAACCTACAGTGCAGTCTTTAAACCCAGCTCTGACTCTAAAATGTAAGTTGTTTCAACAACTGTCGTGCGGGAGACCCTGCTCGCTGCGCCATTTGTCGTGCGGGGCGGCCTGCGGGGTCTCTGCTCCCGCTCCCCACACAAGAACACAGGATATGGTGAGGCCAAAAAGGAACACCCACGGAGCCATAGGTAGGGGAGTCACACCACTATAGTCTCACTGGAGGCTGGGCCCACCAGATGCGCGACCTACCGTCAGCCTTTCCGCCAACCGATCGACGACTCTCCTCCACTCTCCTGGGCTCTGTTCCTCTGCTCTCTTCCGCTCTCCTCCGCTCTCCTCCGTAGCCGCAGCAGTTATACCAGCGGCCAATCGGCTAACCGGCCACAGCCCACGGCCAATCAGCCACAGCCGACGGCCATCCACCACCCGAGCCAGCACCCCTCCACGTGAGGCCGAGAGCCTGTAAACTACTTCCTGGGGCTCTGTCCCCACAACAACTGCTTGTTTTCAGACCTAAAACGATTCTGGAATGTGCTCCAGGTGGGGAAGACAAAAAGCAAACGTGACGTCCTTCAGGGTCTCCCCATCAGAGCTGACGCAGAGGGATCTGGGCTCTCTCATTCTGTCCTGTTACTGCAGTTCGCGTCTGTCACCTAAACGGTGACGCAGTCATGCACACCGATTCAGGACTAAGTCACATACATCCTAAACACGAGCAAAGGCAGATTTCAAAAGACACTTAAAATGTATTGCAAAATGTACAGCATTTATTCACATACAGACAAAAAGGCACAAATCCTACTAAATAGTTCAACAAAAAAATACAGCTGTCCTCAACTAGTTTTATAAATACTTTCAAAAAGGGGATAGAAATAAATACAGGATTGGGCCATGTCATATAAAATAGTCATCTCTACATATATTTTGTTTAATTTCTGATTTGTAACTCTTCATGCACCTTTTTTTTTTCAATTTTAGTTGAATGGACACCAAGCTAGGCACATAGTGAAAAATCCTCTGTACAAGGTTACAAATGTAATGACAAGTTTGTCCATTTCAAAATAATTAAGATTTGTACACAACACATAGAACCCTTCATTTAGATTTTGTGTTTATAACCTAACAAATGACATTCCAGGCAACTTTACAAAAGTTTAACTAGCCTACATTTTGACATAATACATTGATCATAATCAAAGATACTTCTTGGTCAGGATGCACAAGGAAAGATAACGCTTAAAAAAAAAAAAAAGTAAAGAAGAGCAAATGGTTCCATCCTAAGAGTGCAAGTGGGTGGGTTGGGTGGGTGGGTTGCTGCGTGTGGTGGCCTCATACAGAGTTCCCAGCAGGACAGGAAACTAACTTACAAAGCTATCATTACACTGTCAGAGAAACCGTGCTCTGTACCATTTGCATTTCAAAGCAGGAATAAAAAGTGTGGGCTTTTCATTTTTGTGTTTTGTTTTTGTGTGGGGTTTCTTTATATATTTTTGTTGTTTTGTTTTTTTGGTTCAGCATAACTTGGAACGTTTGAAAGCTTTTCAACCTAAATGTGGGGGAAAAACAGGTAAGGCATTATTTTTGCACAAAACTAGCATTCCTAATAGTGCAAATGAATCTGGTACCTCTTGAAATGGTGAGAGGTCATATACTTCCTAGAATTTAGATTTTCTTTCTATGGCTTGACAAATTCTCTCTCTATATATTCTACTCTCACCCAGAGCTGTTGCTGTAGTCAAAAGATAACTGTAGATAGAGTCCACCTTCTTCTGTATTCAGCAAAAGGTTTCTGCTCATCTGCAAACAGTCTGACTTTTAAATTCGGCTATGAGTGAAGGTACAGCTTGGATTCGTAAGAAACTTCTCATACATGGAGCAACAGCATATCTGGACAGCAGTCGTTCAAAATGAGCCCCAGAGCTCAAAAATAGTCAATCTAAAAACCTGGGTCATCCTTTCCCCTCCCCTGAATTAGCTACTAAAATGTATTCAAAAAGTTAAGACTTGGTTTGGAAATGTCATACATACAATGGGGATGCATCAGATCTACTATTTGATCATCTGATAAAACTTGCATAGCAAGATGGGATTCAATAAGCCTTTGCTGTTGTTGACAATCATCTGGAAGACTTGGAAGTTAACTACAGAACTCAAAGCATCATTCATTAAGTATCAGAATGTCCCTGCCACATGGACACAGATGTAGAAATGAATCAGGAAGCTGAATACTGATACAAACTAACGGGTAATTTAGGGGGAGTTGGGCTTGTTCCAAGTGCCCATAATTCTAAATCTCATTGCTATTTAAACTTTCCTTAAGTTTCACAACTACATTGAATTCCAAAGAAAATGAACAGGACCTTAACACTATCCACTGTCTTAATACATACGCACTGCAGTGAGTGCAAAACAGAACATTGTACTCAAATTTAATGCTCAATTTATTATTGCTGATAACTTACTAGTTATTGCCATTTGCAATTAGAAAGTCCAAGTTACGAATTAGAGCCTAGAACTCTGACTCGAGAAAACCTATTACACTTCAATCTTTTTCCTGTATAAACTTGGTCAATGGTAAGAGGTTATCGCAACTTATTGCCTTTATATTGTTTTTAAAATATAACCTTTTTTTTTTCCGTTTCCTTAAGGAATCCGTCCATGTTGGAAGCCCGGGTTCCCTGATACATGTACTAGTAGTGGTTGGCTCTGGGAAATAGGCTTCACCGGAGTGTGGAAGTTCATCGCTTGAACTTGAGTAACTGTCGTATTGTTGGAAGCCAGATGGCCAGGTATTGCCCAAGGCCAGGGACATCCCAAGCTGGCCCAAAAGGCAGTGGTTGGGGAGGAGGGGAGGTCAGGAGGGCTGATAAAAATGGGGTCTCAGCTGCCCTTCTCACAGACAGACCTTTCTCATGGCTTCCCTCTCCGCCCGTCCCGGCTCCACAACGCACTCTGGGCTCCCAGCTTCACCCTATATCCCCAAGCTGCGGCAGCTCTCCTGGCCCTTCAGATCTCTAATGACCTTTTCCAAAATTCTCTCTTCCCCACCTGCTATATTTACACGAGTCCCCTAGAGTTCCTGAAGCTTCAGAGCCGCTGCCTAAGCACTGCAATGCAACAAAAACAGCCTGTGGGCCAAAGTAGCCGTATGACTTCAAGTTCTACCACAGTCCGAGAAAATAAGGTTTCTGGGCTATTAAATGGTACATGAGGGTTTCTCAAGAACCATATCTGAATCCATATATTCAGGTAACCAAGAGTTTGTGCTTTGGGAAGAATACAGAGGGCAATAAAAACTCATGAGGCTTATTTTAGCCTCGCCCTCTTTAAAAAACTCCATTCATTCTTATTTTAGTGTTTAATTCAGCTTCTAGTCTTAGCAGTGTCTTACGGTTACAATCTACTCTTGTGTTTCCTCAACAAGTTGCAAATAACACACACTTCTCACAACGATTTATAAATGACTCTGAAAAAAACAATTCAATCTGAATTGCGAGTCAACGCGTCTGTGTGGCTGGGGGCGCTGGTTTCTGCTGGCCCCCTCCCCGTGTCAGCGCTCCCGTCTGCCCCTCGGGGACAAGCCCGCCGAGCGTCCACACCGTCTCCGTTTCATCAAGAGGCCAAAATGCTTCTCCTGATGATGTCTGTCCTCCTGTTGATAGTGCTGCTGGCGTGTATACATTTCTTTTCGGACGCCTCACTCTCTGAGTCACTCATTTCTACATCGGGGACATAGCCGTCATTCTCGTTGTCAGATTTTAACTTGCTTTTTGCCCTCTCCTTGGCTGGAACTCGGCCTAAGCCCAAGTAGGGGTAGTCTGAGTGCTGGTGGCAGGCGCCCCCACGGACCTCGCCCTGCTGCTGCCGGTCCCCCTTCTTTGGAATCCGGAATCCTCCCCAGTTTTTCACGGGGCTGGCAGGTGTTGTAGGCACTTTGATTGCAGTCTGGTTATAGTTCACTTTGATTAGGGGGCCGCTGCACTTGGGCACCGTCTCCTTCCGCGCGCCCGGGGAAGCGGCAGCTCGGCCGTTGTCCACATGCCTCTGGGACACGTCTGTGGACCTGAGAGGCTTGTGACTCTGTTTGAAAGTTCGGTCCTTCACGTCTCCCTTACTGAGATCACAATGAAAACGAGGGTCTCTCCTGTTCCCGGGGTCTGGCGTCATCACACCGTTTTTCTGTTGGGCTGACATGAGACGTGCTTCTGCAAAGGTCTTTTCAAAACTCAAAAAGCTTTCGGGGACCCCCATCCCCTCCCTTCTCCCACATAGATCTGGTTGCTTCAGCAGGGTTTTGCCTTCGCTCCCAGCGCTATTCTGCAACAGATCTCGCTTATGGGGCTTTTTCAGCGAATGCACCAAGGAAGTACCCATTTGCTTCCTGAAGAACGCGGAATGCCACTTCAAGTCCTCTATCTTGGGGGCGTCAGGACCCACGGAAGGACTGTTGAACAGAAGCATGCTTCCCAGTGAGGAGGAGGCGCAGGAAGAAGAAGGCACACCTGCAGGCAGAACCACAAAGAAACATTACAGCGAAAGCAAACAAATCGAAAAACACAGCTCTAGCCCCTTGGCGGGGCCCTGTCAATGCGAATACCCCACCCACGGGACGACACACAACCAACCAGCTTCTGAAATTTTAGTTTTTATAGTAAAGATATGATCTGCCTTGAGAATCTGCATCCAGTCGGCATACTCATTGCGCTGTATTTTCTACAACAGCTGAAGTTCACGGAATTTTTTATGACACATCATCTTTTCACGGAAATGTATTTTCCTTCAGAACAACTGCTATGATTTTCAAAGGGGAATCCATGCAGAGTCTGGTGGTCAGGCGCTGACTGCCTCCCCCTCCACCTGGTTCCAGAGAGCACCTGCCCCGGACCGGGGCCACCTACCAGTCACCTGCCTCCCCGATGGGACACGGGCAGGGACTGTGGCTTTTAAGTTTCTTTCCCCAAATTATCTATGCCCTTGCTGGGCTACGAAGAGGATAAATACATGTAAATATGTGAAATGGATAAGGGAAGGTGTTTAAAATCATTCTAGACACACAGTAAATGTTTAAAAAATGTTTACTGTTACATGCAAAACCCATTTGTGGAATTAAACTAAATTGTCATCCAACATGAGAATAAGTTAAATTGGTGTTTTTCAAACATTTCTGACGCAAATCACAGTAAGAACTAAATTTCCCATCACCATCACCCAGTAAAAGCTCACTTCATGTAATCAAATTAGCTTTCATCGTCTGATACGCGGACTCAGACGTTTTCTACTCCACTTGTTTTTAATGCTGGAGGCGACCTACTGAATTTCTCTCACGGCCCACTGAGAAGTAGACTGTACCCCCCAGGCTGAAACAACCACTGGTGAGTTCCTAACACCCTGCTGCCTCGGAAGGACGCGCTTCAGCCAGAACCTCCACAGCGCAGAGAGCAGTTCTCACGGTGGGTGGGGACCCCCCCGCAGGGTGTGTGTGACTGTGTGACCCACCCCACACAGCTCCGCCCGAGGCCCAGGCAGGTGCCCCCGGATGAGAACAGGCTGCTGAGCGGACCAGGACACTCACAGAAACGGAACAGAGCTAGCGACTTGACTCCAAACCCAAACCTGTCACAACCAAAGGGGCCAGTGTCCTCACACCTATTTCTATTACTTGACTTGCGACTCGTGTCTGAAGGGCCTTGGCTTCATGGCCTCCGTAAGCACCACCTCCACTGAGGACTCAGTCGGTGGAATGGCCCTACCGGTTCCGAGTCACAGCACAGCTTAACCCATGGCCCCTGAGTGACACGTGCAGGTCACGGCGGTCTGCTCTGCTTCACTTGGAATCACCTGTCTTACAGGACAGGAGCCCGAGTGGCATGAATAAGAACACAAGTGAAAGTCTAAACCTGGGGGGGAAAAAAGCAAAGCATCCTACAGGACGAGCACGTTGCTTTCTGCCTGTCACAGCTAGTGCGGTTCCATCTCAGAGGGAAGGGAGGACACGTTTTCCTTTCCTGAAGGAGCAGCAGGACTTCTGAAGGGCTCCGTCACAGCTCTGTTACACAAAACACGTCTTCACCTTGTTCAGAATCTCAATCCCTTACCCAAGGAAAAAGCTCAGGCATGAAATGCAGAGAGCTGCCTGCAATATCCATGAAAAATGACTCAAGTGACATCAAATGCAAACGCTCTTCACAGCTTATTTTTATAGGTAATCACTCATTACATAACAACTTAAGCAAGCGTCACAGAAGCCTCCAGTGTGAGAACTCCGCAGGCATGGCCTGCATCCGTGGCCCCCGCAGCTGTAGCGCCTCTGCGGGTTGGGGGGGGGGGGGTCCCCGCACCAGATGGGCCTTCACATAAGGACGCAAAGCAAAGCATAAAATAGGGCCCCTTTATTTGCATCCAAGTCCGAGTAATGAATGAGGAGACACAAGTTCACTATAAAGAATCAGAATTGAACTGCTTTTACTTATGACACCCTACTTAGAAAAATTTATTTTAAAAGGGTTAGAACTAAACTCTAGGTAATGATATAAGCATGACACTCCAGGAAATACATCCTCTTGGGAAAAAGAAAAAATCTAAGATGCTACTGTTAATAAGTTAATGCCATTAAAATTCTCTATGACTTCAAGAATGGCATTTAATACTCCCTTGGCTTTTTCTCCTTGTTCAAGTGACCAATTTACAGCAAGTCCTCACTTAAGGTTCTTGACAGGTTCTGTGACTTGAATGAAACAACATACAACAAAACCCACTTTACCACATGCTATCTGATATAAACAACAGGTAAGTTCCGCCGCATCTCATCAAGGTTATAACGAAAGGACGTCATATTCGAGGACCTGCCATACCCTCATCAAACAGACATCAGTTAGTTTTAGGTAAACCACAACTGGGATTTCAACATAATAGGTTACAACAACTTCTCTGCTGTTTCTGTGTGTCATAATAATGTACAGTGACAAAAAGCCACAAAAAGCGGAAAAATCAAAGAGTGAGCCCGCTGTGACTCTGTTGCTGGGGTGACTGTGAGGGCAGACCGGACGGAGCAGCAGACACGCTCGTAAGGCCTAGCTGCTCCGGGAGCCCCATCCTGCCTGGCCCCACTCAGCAGCTCTCCTGCTCTATCTAACAGCACAACACCCGCTCTGCGGGCTGAGGACTCCAGCGGGTCAATGCTGAAAGGACACGGATTCTGGACCGAACCTCTTTCAGATCAAGTCCCACCTCGCCCAACTTTGTACTTGATCTCCAAGTAACACCCTGTTTTTTTCTCTTCTCTTAGCTTGGCCCACAGCAATGTGAAATAGAAGATACTAAAAAAAAATAAATACTTGGTGCCTTATCTCCAAAATACTCCAAATTCCACCCACACCAAAAAAGTCCACTGAGAATGTTATCTAAACGTGGACATGTGACTCAAGTACACGGTCTTCAGATGTCTTTACCATATGGTACAGGTAGATCCAAGGTTACATAATTTACACATCTTTTTAGGTATCCCCAGGATACCTTACATTTATTGAGGCTTTGCAATATAGAAGTTACTCTTTCATTTGAGCCTCACTACAGTTCCCAAGAGGTAGCTTGAGATGTCACCCAAAAGTTACACATGAGCAAACGGGGAGACTTGGAAAATACAAGACTTGCTGGTCTTTGGTCTGGAAGTAGAGCATACAGGATTCGACCCAAATTCTTAGCCCTTCCCCCTATTCCATGATGCCTCAAATGCCTAAAGATTTTCTTTAAATATGCAAGTCTGCGCTTCTGAGATTCTTCCAGGGGATAGATAGAAGAAAATTAGTGGTTATTTCTTTCCTTAACAGAACATTAAGGCTTCGAAACCCCTGCCCTACTGTTGGTCCTGCAAGGGCTGAACGCATACCTGAGACTCTTTCTTGCTCCAAGAGCTTAGTGTAAAGATTGAATATCTGTTCCTGGATTTTGCACACAGATCGCTTAATCTTTTCCCTGCGGGTCACCATGTAAGTGAGGTTCCGAACCTAGAATGTAGAGAATAAAGATGCTAAGTAAGCAATACATTTTAACAGTATTTCGGTGCTTTATTTTCTTTACCCGACAGAAAATTGTTCTACAAGGACCTTGAATGACATCTGAAATCAAAATGTACTTGAAACATTTTATTCCTTCTCTGATCTCCTTTGGGCTGCTGACGAGGACCCTACATACACCCCTCCTGGTAGACAGTTAGATTGCAGGGGGCACCTAGAGAACTCCCACAAAAGCCCTGCCTCCTTGGACTCATCCCAGCAAAGAGAAGACCGCTGGTGGCCAAGTCCAGACCTGCCACCTCTTGCCAAAGGACTCTGCTTATCACCCCGCAGGATCTTCTTCCCATGAATTGTAGCATCAAAGGCTTTAGAGCAATTCAGAAGCCTGTACTGCACTGCACTTTATCAAGCATCTTTCTGAAGATAGAACTTAGGTAAGAACAGGGTCAAGGGTTATCAGAGGAGAAGCTCCCTCCCACCACAAAAAATGTCCCTGCACAGTGCCCACTGGTAAACTAAACGGTGACCAAGAACCCAAGTAAACTTTTTCAGCTGGACACTGAACTGCTTGGAGCTAACAGGTAGCTAACATTCCTGCACATGAAGTCTAGGGGCCGTCCTCCCTGCTTTGCTACGGATTTGCTCCATCAAGATCTCAAGTCCAGCTCTCTGTATCCCTGTTTGAAAACCAGACACTGCCCTCTTCCTGACTCATTTGTAAAGAACTGAAAAGACCCAGGTGCTGAGCTCCACTTTGTATCCGCTTTGCATCTGACGTGCATCCACATGTACACGCTAACCAGTGCTAACTAGTCAACATCTGAATTTCCCGTTTTCAAGGCCACCTGTCATCAGTCAACACAGAAAAACTATTTAAACCCCCTTAAACCCTCTGTCCTAAAACCTATTGGTAAACCGGACTAGAAATTCATGGGCCCAAAAACACAAATAAATGCCAAACCAACAGATTTGCAATTCAACCTTTGTTCTGGAAGATGTGGACAAGAACCTCCCAAATCAGCTCAGGGCAGGAGTAAAAAGTGACTGTGTCCCCATCAGCTCCCACATCAGAGACATGACTCCACTCTCCTAGAAACCACAGCTTCTTGATGCTTGGCAATCCCTTCCCCCACCATCTTCCTGGAAACAGAAGTCCCGAACGTCACCAACCTGTTCTTTGGGCGGTGAGGATGGCAACAAGCCGTCCACACCAGACTGCACTTTGGCTTACGACCCGACACCTCCACTCGGCTTTTCTGTCATTTCTGAACCCTAACATGTCCAGTTGTGTTCAAGGCAGTCGCGCTGGCACAAGGACAGGAGGCAGTAAGGTAAGAGGAGCAGCCACACGTCTGCACTGTGGTGCCATTTCCAGCCTGAAGCCGGAACACCAGTCAGGCTTCCCCGGATGCTAACGGATTCACTGACTATTTAAGACCTTCTCAACACTTCTTGATTAAAAAAAAATAATCTTAAGAACTCAGAAGCAAATCACTCTGTCTCAGAGTAAGTGTTATTTTGGTGTCTTCCCTCCTGGTTAAGGCAAGTTCTTTCTTTAAGAGCCTCAGACCCCCAGGCCAGGAAGTAGGTGTCTTCTACAAAAATCCTGACCAACTGGGGATGGAGGTGGCTAACAGGCTATTCTCTCTGATAAATAGTGTTCCACGCTGGGAAGATTACGGGTGAAAGCTCATAAAAGAGGAAAAGGCAAGACTTAGATCCACATCACAGATTCAAAATCTTTGGAAAACAAACAGCACAGTTTTTACGTTAAGACAAGGAATCTGACCTCTGGCAACAGGAAACGGAAACAAAGTCCAGCTCCTACTAGGAGTAGACAGGTCACTGTCCTGTTGTTCATGTCGGATGTAGAGCAGAGATAGACACCTCTCTCTTACTTGAAGTTTTCCTTGGGAATAGAAACTAGGGAAGCCAGAGACCTGAACTTGGTTTATTATTCGAATTTCATTTTTGTAGCTTCAACTACTTCCCTCAGCAAAGGCTGCCACCTGGCTAAGTAGGAAAATCGCACTTTTATTCCCCAGGATCTCTGATGAGCAACATCTAAATACAAGCCCCAAAGGCAGAGGCCGGGATTCATTTTCCGTTGGAATAAATCAGCCCTGAAGGCCCCAGGCCTGGCTGACTGCACTGACTAGTGAGCACCCTGAACCTTACCTCCCTTGCGCACAACACGCTCCTCACAAGACAACTTGTATAGAGCTGAACCCAGGCTCCATCCTGAAAACATACCCGGCCTGGCCCTTCCTGCGACGCGGCTGGACCCAGCTCCCGCCCCCACTGCATCTTCTCCAAACTGCCAGCTCTTGGGAGCACTCTCACCGTGATAAACCGAGTCAGGTTCTCCCCCAAAGCAGTGGCTCCCTAAAACACAGATGGCCAGCTCTATCCCCCGTTTCTGGAGTCAGAGGTGGGGGTCCAAAAATTTGCATGTCTGTTAAGGTTACAGGTACTGTGGCTGCTGGTCTGGGACCCTACTCTGAGAACCACTGCCCTCAGGAATCCAGCAGTGGTTTCCAGGGTTTTCTGGACTCCCAAACATTGTATGCCAACACGGATGCTTAACACTGCTTCTTGTTCAGGGACAACTGAAGCCTATACCCAATGTCCAAAGTGACCATTCCACAGTGTTGAGTAGGACCAGCCCCCAGGACATGGCCGTTTGGCTGCCCCAGCCAGAATGCAGGGGCAGCATGTTTACTGCGTCCTTTAAAGGACAACATTTAGGAGAAGAAAATCCCGCCAGACTTGAAGTGGCTTGGGGAACGTGACATAGTCACCTGACACATATCAGCAATCGTTCTTCTTAAAGGTGTGGGTTTCCAAACCCTCCTGAAATCTATTTCTGTCACCTAATTTTCCGGTCCAGAACTGGTCCCCAGGTGTGCCATGCCCCAAGGTGTGTATTTGCAGTAAAGAGCAATTACCGTTCATCGGCTGTTTGCCTTTCTAATGACGGCTGCCCGCATGTTTAGAAGCCCACACACCTGACTACTGTCCCAGGTGCTGGCTGACTGCGTACCTGCGCTGAAGTACTCATGTGTGAAGTAGGCAGAGCTCTAAGACGACTGAAAAACAAAGTATTCATTTATCATTTGCTCTTAATGTCACCCCTGCCCTGATATGCCTTTGGCCCGATACGCTTACTGTTTATAATTATGAAGAACCGTGAAGTTCTCTGGGCCGCGGCAAAGATTTCAATTTTTTAAAACCTCTGCCATCACAGGCCTCATGGCAAATTTTGGAAAACATATTTTTCATTATAATAAGCCCCTTTTAAACTGACACTAAATACCCTAAAATCTCTTTGGCTCTTTAATAAAGGAAATGTAAGTAATGCCACACACACACACACACAAATCCTGATTTATTCCCTGTTCATACATAATTGGCATCATTGTACTTAAAAAGCAACAAATGTTTAGAATTTAATTGTAAGTGTATGTTAATCTGAGTAACTGAAGTACAGAAAAGAGTTAGTACACCACAGCATTTTCTACACTTTTATTTTGTGGTGATTGTGAGACAAACACAGTCCAAACATTAGACTTCTGTCCTCCCTCCTGAGGACTATCTGACTCCACATGCACCCCGGGTACAGCAGCTGCCGGGCTGGGACAACGGCTCCTCGCCAGGATTCGTGTATTCTCTCTCTCTCTCACACACACACACACACACACACACACACACACACACACACACACACACACACACACACACACACTCACACACACACACACAGACGGGGGTGAGGATGGGGAGGGGGGCGAGGTCGTCTTCACACTCACCAGCAGGGGGCGTGCGGGAGCGCGAGCACCTCAGCCTCCTCCCGCGCCTGCCGCGCCAGAATCCGGAATCCTAACCTGGTCCGGCCGGAAGGGGCGTCACAACAAGCTGCCCTGGGTCAGGGGTTGAGAGGGTCTCTAAAGTGCCCCTGCAATCACTTTCACTTCTGTGCCACCTCTAGCAGGGCCGTACAGGTCTCTGTGAGACCTGGATCTTCTGGTTCAGTACTTCTTCGATTTATCCCTATTCTTTGTCTACACTCGCATTTCAAATTATCTATGAATAGTCAGTCTCTCCCAGGCAGATCTATCACTGCGGGCCAGCTAACAAGTTAGCTGCTTGGGGGAGATGGGTTAACCATTTCAGGCCAAGCAGGTCTGCCTTTCAGTGTCGGCTGCTCCAGGCAGGAAGCCTCGGTCCAGCTCCTGTGCACTAATAAATTTAATCAGCCTGGGAGCTGACGCAGAAGGTGCTGAGGCGCATCCCCAATTAGAGGCCTCAGTCAGAAACTACCTGCAGGGGCGGGGGGCCCTCGGGAGAGGAGAGCCTATGCCTAATTATTCCTGTAGCAGGAAGAAGTCCAACCTGGGACTCCGAATGGAACGGACTGGGGGAGGCACAAAGCAGCAACAGCTAAAGCGCCATGGTGGCTCCAGGCAGCTAAGCCTGTAGTGTGAGAGCAGAGTGTGCAGCGGTACTGGGGCACCTCCGACAGATGGGGGGCCCCTGTGCACCAAGACCCCAACCCCACACCCGCACAGGGACATACAACACACATGGACACACACACACACACACGAAACACACACAGCCTCAGTGATGACTTAGCACCTTACTGCCAGGAGTGTTCTGTGACAGACACGCACACACACACAGCAGCACCCACAGCCTGCCCTGCTCCGTGACAGTTCTGGGGACGCCCCTGTGAATTAGCCAAGGACGAAGGGAGGCCAGAGAGGCAGCGCTCAGCCCTCCCCAGTGAGCCCATCACCAGCACCTAGTGTCTCCCCAGGTTGAACAAGAGCTCTTCCTACATCTGTCCGCCTCCTCCATTCACTGAATCCATTCTGTTTGTCTAACTCAGTTTGTGAACAATTCTGAGCCAATCCCTTGGTCATTTTCCTGGGGTTTAGTTCCCTCTGGCTCTAGAATGAAGAGGGGGAGACACCACCGTGTGATCTCGCAGAGGGACATTAAGGATTAATGGGAAAGCGTTTAAATACCAGCCAGAGAAGCTCCCCTTCCACTCTGTGGCCGTCTTGCACGTACGTACAATGAGTCTACCAGCCCATAAATATACTGAACCAATGAACCTCATGCTGCGTATGTACAGGATCTGCAAGTAAGTGAACCAGCCACCGCTCCTTGCTCTGGGCAAGCGGTGGCCTCTGTACAATCTTCTTCTCTAAGTCACTACAAAGTGTCAGTGTCAATCATTACCCTCTCCAGGTCCTGCCGCAGGTGCGTGAACAGCCGCAGCCTCCTAAACAAGACATCCTGCTCCCGCTTCGCTAGATTGTCCTCTTCATCTTTCTTTGGAGTGATAAGGGGCTTGTTGAAGTTGACCTTCCTCTTCAGCTTCCAGTACTGGTACAGGAAGTCGACCACCTCCTCGGGCAGCCGCAGGGCCCTGGCCACGTCCAGCAGGTTGACGAATGTGTAGAACTCGTCCTCCAGCTGCTGCAGCTTCTGCTTCCGGACGCTCACCCGGTGCGCCTCTTCCTGATTCTGCTCGAGGCTGGCAAAGGGCTCCAGTGGATCCCGGGGGGAGCCCTCAGGGGCCCCGTTCTCCTGAGCGGCCCCCTCCCCGAGGCTCTCCTCGGGTTTCCTGTGGGAGCTGTGCTTCGGGCAGTAGGACTTGAACTTGACTTCGTCATTCTCCGCCAAGATGGTCTTCATCTCCAGGCCCCGGTCGAAAGCACAGGTCACATGGAAGGCTGTGCGGCAGTTCTTCACAGAGCACTGGTAAGAACACGCGGAGAACAAGAGGAAAGAGATTACAGGTGACAGTGACCGGCCCCCTGGGTGCCAGGTACCCCCCGTACACACACACACGTACACACACAAAGGAGCCACACTGCAAAGCCTGTGATGACA
Organism: Rhinolophus sinicus; assembly: GCF_036562045.2. Lineage (NCBI taxonomy): Eukaryota > Metazoa > Chordata > Mammalia > Chiroptera > Rhinolophidae > Rhinolophus > Rhinolophus sinicus. The sequence goes on from NC_133757.1 coordinate 119,634,657, forward strand.
GTTCCACCTGCATTAACCCTGGCAGGTCCAGTCAGTTTTCACGTAAGGTAAGGCTTGGGAGTTAAGGGAACTCTGTAAGTGAAAGGTTTCGTAAGCCAAACGTAACTCTGAGAAAAGGAACTCATCCCCACCGCCTCTTCCAGCAGACACAACCACACCAACGGCATGTGCAGATGAAGGTGGCTGGCACTCAGCACTCAGAACAGTAGGTGCCCCGTGTGCAGAACATGTATATATACACTGAAGCGTCCGTTTGTGTTTTCTTTAAATCTGAGTTTTTTGTATAACAAGCCAGAATTCTGATTAACAATTTCCTCAGGAAGAATGCCTGCTAGTCAGTTTTTAAGGGAATCTGAACCCTCACCTCACCCCCAGTCAGGCAGAGACCCGGCACAGTTGGGACAGTGAGTGACACGTTTCCTCCAAGCTGCTCGAGATGAGGAGGGCAAATAAAAACTCCCGAAGAGTAAACAGGACGGGAGCCAAGGAGAAGTGAGCCCAGGAAGGACGAGGAGGTCTCCGCACCCATGAGGCACCGGTGCAGAAGCTCCTGGGCAGTGCAGGTGGCGCTGAGACCCACGTGTGCCCCGCCTGGCGCACCTGGGACTGACTGCAGTGACTGCAGTGACAGCAGACCCAAGAGGGACCCACTTCCTGCAGGTCAGGGAGGTCGCCCAGAGGCCAGGCACCGTCTGGCGGTGCCTTCCGTCCCTGGTGACAGACGCGCGCGCACACACTCTCTCTCTCTCTCTCTCTCTCTCTCTCTCTCTCTCTCTCTCTGCCTCCTCAGGGCTACAATTTAATGCCTCGATCCAGACGGCGAGCCAGTGGCCTGGCAGGAGGAAAGTGATTAACTTCCCCCCGTCTGATCTCGCTGGGCGAAGCCCTGGAAGAGGCTCCTGGTGGTGACTGAAGCCAGGCCTTAAAAGCAACATTGTGCTGTGTGAGGCCAAGTGATCGCGGACTCGCCAGGGCTGTAAAGAGGCAGAACCTGTGGCCCCGGGCCAGCTGAAACCTCACGTCATTCAGCAGACCCTGCATCCACCACCACGAGTGGCTGAGGATGAAGCTGGGCCTTTTATCCCTAGTCAGGTCAGTATTTAAGAGGTGCCTGCCTGCCAGTCATGGTTTCTTCCATTATAAAGTCTCTTACTCACGAGAGCAGAAAATCCAGCTCCCTTCACCATCTCCTCATTACCAACACTTAAAGCACAAGAACTAACAGAAATCTGTAATCTCAGCTATAAATAACCTCATTTCCAAGAAATGTGTGAGATCGCTTGAGTGGCAGCCACACACGTACACACACACACGTACACACCTGGCCACTGTCATTTCCACACAGAGCTCCTCCCTCCTAGCACGCAGCCAAGGGGGACGCGGAAGTGGGAGCTCAGGAGGAGACACTGTGTGTCTGGCTGAAACTACACTTAACCCAGGCGCTCCAGCCGTGAGAAGGGCCGGGCTGAGGCCGAATGTTTGCACAGGACTTTGTAAAGATGCCAAATGGCCTTCCTTTGGGTTTTCCGATTCAGGTTGACTCAGCAAACAGATGTTACAGCAACGTCAACCAGAGCCTTCACAGCTGCAGACATTTCAGAGAGGAATTCTTTAATAAAATCAGTCCGTTCTGTGAAGATATGAAAAATCATCAACCTTCCTTCCTTGGCCTCTTCTCTTTCAAATTAATGTTCTGGGGAAAAGGTCAACGGCAACAAGAGTCATTTACCGGCTCTCCTCAAAAAGGAAACAAAGATCCTGTTTGCCCAGGACTGGTGTGCTGGGGAAAGGGCACAAAATCTGCCCTCAAAAGAACATCAGGTAACGTGGACAAAAATTCACATGGGTATGTACACACATGTGCACGCGGCTTTAGAAAAGGTCTCCTCCGTTCTCTCCCAATACAACGCTCAGGCCAGAGGTTTCTGTCATGTTTTAGTTTTAAGCAGATTCTCTTCACATACACAAGTCTGCACTATTCTCAAGGTCCACAGCCAAATCCCAACAGCTGTTTCATGCCTCACCCTCTATTTGTCACATTCTGGATTCTTGAACCCCAGTGGCAGGAAAGCAGAACTACTTGGCATATAAAATGAAAAAATTTTAAAACCACCAGTCAGCAGGTATCTTAATGAAAGAAAATATTGATCCGCCAAAATACAAACTGGTTTACCAAATGAGGTCATGTCTTTAAAACCTATGACTGGCAAGTGTAACCAAGCTCCTGGAGTGTGTCTGTGCCGAGCTATTGCCGTTTTCTTCCTCAAGACAGAGGCCACCCCAAAACGGCACCTCAGCTCCAGTGTGACGGGGAGCCTGAGGGAGAACCCATGGCCCGAAGCTGGTACCTCCCGGAAGAGCCAAACTGACCGTTAGGGTCAATGTCAGCCACACACGGGTGGCATTTGCAGACCTTGGTGTAACAGCATTTCAGGCCTCTTGAGTCATAACTATCTAGGGATGCCAATAATGGGAGGCCCAGAAATTAACTTCTCAAGTAGTTTCAGACAACATGAAAAAATAGATAGCATGCCATCTATATTTTCTCCTAAATTCTATCTAAAGATTTTCTACATCTGTGTGTGGACAAAGAAAATGCAGGCAAAAGTATACATACAAGCTACACACACACACACACACACACACACACACACACACACACACGAACCAGATATCCAGACTGTATTCAGATAACAGCTCCTGCAGATCGCACTGGGTGCAGCCCCTCGGGGGCTTGGTGCACCAAGGAGCCTGTTTTACCAGATGCAAAAGCATCAGCACGCCAAGTGACGTCACACAGTGTACACCTAAGGCATGACGCCCCATGTGCACGCTCGGAAACCAGCAGTGTCGGGGCAGCCAGAGGCAGGTCTGCTAATCCACCCAGCAAACAGGTGAGAGGGGGGGCGACCCTCCAGTGTCAAGACTGGTTCTTCCCCAGAGGTGCCTGCCTGTGGAAAGATGCCAGGCTGAGAGCAGAAAAGAAGCAGAGACAAACTGGGACTTTCTCGTAGCTCCTGCGGATTCCGACTTGCCCTGTGATTGCTAAAGCTGGGGTTCTGGGTACACAGGGAACAACCCACCACCAAAGGGGTTCGTACCAGCTGGAGTCATTCCCCAGCAACCTTGTAAAAGCTGTGAGACCGTGGTCCTGCTTCCTGGATTCTAGTCCCATCTCCAAGTCCTCCGCTAGTTCACAGAGCCCTCCCCGTCCTGCTCCCCGCAATGCAGGGAAGGGAGATGAAGGCATTGGGACTAAGCCGATTACCTGGATAGAGGCCCCAAACTTCTCGTTGCAGAGGCTGCACACCAGCGCCCAGCGACTGCTGGGAATGTGAGACACCTTTGTGATGGGCTCCATCTTCTCCGGGCTGCCAATGCTCACCTGGAGACCCAAGACATGGAAGACAGGGTGTGAGAGCCGTCAGGCCGACAGAGGCTGCACGCAGGGGCGGAAGCGTAAAGCTCCGTCACTGTCCTGTACTCCTCCCACCAGACGGTGGCAGGGAGACCCGATCTCCTAGCACAGCAAACCACTATGCTCAAGCATCAGACCAGCGAGGAACAGCTTGGGGCCAGCTGCAGGCGGGCCCAGAGCCCGGTCCCCAGGCCCACTCCCTTCACACGCCCAGGAAGCCACCTGACATAGATTCCCTCTTTATAAGCAAATGTTCACTTCTAGCCTGAGTGACAGCGAAATGCATACATATCAGAACAAGGCAATCGACGGCACCTCTGGCCCACAACGCAGTGGTCAGGACTGAAAAGCCATCTTAAATGTATTAAAATAGGTTGTCTACAATGGAGTAAGGCAACATAAACTGAGTTTAATATCTCCGGCACTAAAAAAAAGCCATTCTCTTCAATCCAGAAAGATTACTGCATTCGAAGGAAAACTACCAAGATAAGCTCTCCATGTGTGTGGCCTGGGTCCCTGAATTGGATCCCTGTTAGTACCAAACCACGAGAGCCGGAGCTACCAAGACCCAAGGCAAGCCGCCACGAACCTGAACCATCCGCAGGTAATTTGGAAAGTACACCAAAAGATCACACACCAAAAAAATGCAGGAATTTGAATCACAAACGATATTCTCATAGTGAGCCATGCAAATTAGTCAAGGTCTGGGACTTGAAATAAATTAGACCAGACCTGAAATTTGAAAGGCTGAGGCTAAGGAGAATTTTAATAAAAATCACAAGAATGTGACTGAGAGCAGTGACTCTCTAACCACGGTGGTGTCGTGTCCAGCTTCCCAGGCACAGGATTTACAGTCAGTCCCGGGGAAGGACACAGCCGCAGCCAGGCCATACCCATGAAGCCACCGGGCTGCCCGGAGCATGCGTCTGCAGCGGCACGGTGAGCTGCGCCAGATATCTGAAGCGAAGGCTGAACACCACCAACCGAGAGTCCAACTCACTCCTGCTTCCAGCTAACATTTCCACGAATTTACATGCCACGACACGATGACAGTGTGGACATCCAGGTTAAGGGGGAAAAATGGGGAGCAATTAAAAGGTGTCTTTCTCCTCATCTGCTACAAGTACCCCTCCTTATGAGTGGCTCCCCACCACACCACACCCCGAGCCAAAAGCCAGGAGCTCCTGAGCTAAGCTACTGTTAAGAAGCACACCTACCTCGGGGATCCACAGAGCACAGCTGACATGGACCCACTTGGTCCCGCTGCGTGTGGGCTTCATGGCACCGCCTTTCTTGGGACACAGCAAACACTTTGGCTGAACCCCCAGGGCACACGTCCGGCACAGCCAGCTGCCCTCTGGGACCTTGAGGATTCCGTAACAAGCCTGCAAAGCCCCAGCAACACCCCCCAAGGAAAAGAGAGAAAGAAAAAAGATTCATTTTTCCCATTATATCTATTAATTTTAAAAAACCAAAAAAGATTTTAACAGACGAGCAAAACAGAGGCACCCCCACGTCCAGCTGGCCGGGACCCTCTCCCCAGAAGCCCAGGGTGTCTGAGATCTGCGGACACAGTGCACACTTATTTACCACAGGCTGGCTCTGAAAACTACTTGAGGACAGAAAGGTTTGCAAACAATCTGCTTGGCCGTGTTGCAGCAGACACCCATCCACACTAACTTACTAAATTCCGAGTAGTAAATCCTCAAAGCACACCAGGGGCTAAGTGGGGAAGCTGGTCCTCCCTGCTTTCTCATGTGGGTGGGATACAAAGTGAGGAAAAAGCACAAAGCAGCTGAGAGTCTCCAAACCTATTAAAAGAGATGGTGATGGAAACAGAAGCGAACTAGGAGCATCCTCATTCCCCAGGCTGAGCAAACGCTACTGACTAGACCCCAGCGCTCTCCCAAGTGAACAACACACAGGCACAGAAAAGTGAGGCTTTTTAGACAAAAAGAATTTGGTCCTTTTAGCTGATACTTAAAACAAAGCCTGCTTTTGGCACAAGATGACAAAATTACACAAGACAGCAAAACTGCAAAATCAAGGCTTTTACAACTAAAGTCACTAAGATGGTTCAAAGAAAAAAAAAAGGCAAATAAATGTTAAGTGAAGAAACAAAACCACGGGTACCAGGAGCACATTCAGAGGCTTCTAAAAACACCAGACTGTTCACAACTTTATCCTTAAGTGAACTACAAGTCAGGAAGTCGAGAGACACAGTAGCATAGCTGCGATTCCCCAGACAGGAAAAACACAGCCGCTGTGCAATCTGAATACCCAGGACACAGAAAAGAAGGCACAGGGATGAGAGCGGAGCTCAGTAACAAGGATTGGAGCTTAGCAGCGCTTGTCATGCCATGAATGAGCGACTGTCAACACAGATGTACCGGGAAAAAAAATGTTAACAGAGCTAAATGATACTATTAGGGTTTCCAATACTAAAAGGTTTCTATCAGGCATTCTAGGGAAAGTCACATTTGAAGAGAGAATTTTTTTACGGGAAAAGCAAGTCTAAACAAAATTAAAAGATTAAACAAAGTATGCCTGAAAGTCAAGCCATGAAGAACATCTCAGAAGAAAAATGAACCACAAGGAAATGTGAAGGAAAATAGAGAAAGTGGTAAATAGCAGAAAGAACATAAGACCAGTCACGGGGGTAGGAAAGGGGGCTCGGAGACCCCAAATTTCAGTTCCGACTCTGCCACTAACCCTAGTGGGATCTTGAACAGCCCATCCTGACATCGGTGAATTAATTTATAAAACAGGGGCTTTCAGTACTTTTCAAGCAGAATTTTTTTTTTTTTTCAACCAAAATTTTTCTGAGGAAAAAAAAGGAAAATAGCAGGAAAAATCTGAAACGCCATCCAAGGTAATAGCGCCAGGAACAACAAAAAGCAACCATGGTAGTGTTGCCTATTTTCTGCACACAACAAAACCACTACAGGAATTCTCAATTATCCCAAGGAAACTTCCTAGACAATCTGAAAACCCAGAGCTCCAAGAGGGTCTCTGACGTGACTGAAGCAAGCGTGTCTCACAGCTTCTCATCAGGATGAACTGGGACAGGACCACAGCTGGTAAAGTCTTCAGGCAGAGAAGCCAAAAGGCAGACATACGATAATCAAAGAACTTCAGAGAGCAAACTAGATTCTTCCTCCCGAGGTCACCTGAGCAACACCCACACAAGTCTCAGCTAGTCTGACATCTCAGCAGCAACAGGTGATTTCAAAGGAAGGATCTCAGAAAGGACCTGAGTGTCTGCAAACGTGTGTCCCCACAGAAACCCAAATTATTTCATTATCCCATTAAAAGGTAAATAAAAGAGGTAAAGAGAGACTGAGATTGCCACAAGCTTTTCAATTACGCCCATCCTCACTCAAGTCTAAGGATTTACCTTTTCACGGAAGGTAGCAACCACCAAATGCCACCGGCATCGGGGAGGACAGGAAATCACCTTCCAGGAAAGGGGCCTGGGCCTCTTTCCTTTTCTTGAACAGCTCAGTTTGTATACTAACACATGTTAGCAAAGGTTATGGGTTGAGTTGCATCCCAAAAAGATACGTTAGAGTCCCAACCCAGTACCTCAGAGTGTAGCCTTATTTGGTTTCCAATGTTCTTAACACCTGAACTCAGGTATTGGGGCAGGGCAGAGGGGGCGCATACCCTCTCCGAGGGAGCCCGGCCCTGCCGAACCCCTGCTCTGAGACTTCTAGTCTCCAGAATTGCAAGACAATACTTTTCTATTATTTTAAGGCACCCAGTTTGTGGTACGTTGTTATGGCCGCCCTAGGAAACTAATCCAGTAAACTTAACCACCTTGTCAAGAGTTTTTTTGTTTGTTTGTTTTTTTGTTTTTAGACTGGGTCAGGGGCACATTTGTTTACATCACTCAGGTCAGCGGGACAATGGCCCCACCTGGAGGGAGGCCCTGGCGGAAGCCGGGCTCAGGCCCCAGGGGGCTCCTTTCTGGGCCTCACTGCCACATACCTGATGCACGCAGATGTTGCATTTGTCACAGAACACCATCTCATTGCCGTCCTCACCGTCAGGCGACTGGCAGACGTCGCACACGACGTCCTCGTCATACTCAATGCCCAGGCCCTCTTCCGTCTCGATGGCGTGGTTCATGTTGTCATAGCATCGCTGCTCGAACTCCTCCAGGACGCGCTCCATGGTGAACTCGTCCAGCTCAGGCATTCCTGAGGGGACACGCCACACGCCCGCTTCAACCAACCCGTGTCACTGGATGTTATCAGACAGCATCCGAATTCTTGTATTTATAAATAACGGACAATGAATAAATAGTACTACAAATAAATCGACCCTGAGAGCCCCAAGTATTTTCTACTTAATGCCTCTCAGACACTTCCAAGAAAGGATCTTGGAATTAAAAGGCAGAAAGAGTCTTTCACACAAGAGTCTGTTCCTTAGGGTCAGGCACTGAGGATGCAGTGTTGTTAGGAGAAAAGCAAAGCTAAACACCAGCATGTTCAAGGTGTTAAATACACACATGGTTCAACTGTCATTTCATTACAGTGTTACACATAACAATGAACATGGAAGGGACTTCAAATTCACGACCCCCTATCATAATTTGGGTGTTTTCTGGAAAACATTCCTTACTCGCTGCTTAAAATGGTGCCCTGAAGACAGATTCCACTGTGAGCATTCTAATGTTTTTAACCGGTTTATCCCTCCTGACCCTCTGAACTTCCTAAGCTGAGAGGCACAGTTAATCAGACACATAAAAGGCCAAAACACAAGGAATGTCTGAAGCAAAGGAGACAGCTCATTGTGAATCAAATAAGATGCATTCTTATGCAAGAATGACCAAAAATACATTTCCAGTGGTTGCAGTGGTTATAGCCAGGGGTGGGATGAGACTTCTATTTTCTCCACTGTGGACATAGTCCAAACTTCCTACAATGGAAATACTCATACAGAAAGAAAAAGAAAAAAAAAAACAGGTTGTAAAAAATATTCAGACAGAACACCAAGTGGTAATAAACAGCAAAACTGTCATTAGAGCTGACAATGACTTTTTGTGCATTATTGTAAATTTAAAACCATCAAACTAACATTTCTCAGGTTTGTACAAAATGCGAGAACATGTTAGAGCTCACACTGATAAGCCTTAAGCACATATTCAAAAAAGCCACCTATCATTGGAAACCGTCTTTAATTTTGAGACAGTTTCTGTGTGGCCAGGCACTTTCATCTCAATTCCTCCGACCAGCTTTGAAAACACCACTAGCTTTGAAGATACAATCTTGTGCCCTCTGATTTTTACCATTAAAAAGACCAATAAAAGCATGTGTTCAATTTATGCTACACAACTTCGTGACTTATCGCAGCACAGTCCTTGGCACTGCCTTTCGACCTGATGAGTTAGCCCAGGACTCACTCCTAAGTCACCCAAAAGGGGTGCGCCTCGGACGGCACTCTCTGCCTTAGCACAGGACACCGTCAGGCAAAGGCGTTCCCTGCTCTTTACAAGGCACAACTTTCTCGTGTATGAACCCAACAAGGCATTCCGTTCCAAGAGAGCTCTGAAAACTTAGAGCAGACTCTGTAACACAACTCCACTCTTGCTAACATTCTGGCCACTAACATTTAAAGCAAGACCACAAGGGCGGAAATCTACTTGGTCTGTCAAACTACCTCAGTCCTCAGACAAGAAAATAATTTTGCCAGCTCAGTCCACACTTTCATTCCCATTCCACAGGCTGGGGGCACTGCAGCCACAGGCACCTAGCGTGTGCCAGGCCCTGTGCCAGGCTCGTACTGACATGACACAAAACCACAGGCTCGGCCCTCAGGCCTTTGAAACCCACCAGCAAACGTTTCATAGACACTTCCTATGTGCTAGACTAAACAGGTGGCCTGTGCCCCCTCTCCTCACCCTGGGCACAAGCACAAATGCTCAGGAGCCCGTGCGGTCCCTCGCAGCGAGTCCAGCCCAGACCTCAAGGTCTTGCTCAGCAGGACACCTCAGGCCCCTGAGCAATCAGCAGTGCACGAGGATGAAGCCTGTGTGCAGCCCCGTCTCAGCCCCAGGAGATGCAAGAACATGAGCTGCAGAAGCGCCGGCCTCTCTGCACAAACGAGTGACGCCCAGAAGTGGGATGCCCACGGGAAGAGCACACAGCTTGGGGGGCTTCACAGGAGAGCTAGGGCACAGAGAAACGGGGAAGAGGAAAGCACTCCAGGCCTGCAGCAGGGCTCCAGGGGAATCACTGAGGTGAAAACGCAAGCAGCGTGTTTAGCAAACGGTGAGCCTGGCTGGAGTGGACGTTCCTGTGAGAAGCAGCAGGCCACAGCCGACAGCAGGAAAAGGACAGCACCATCCTGTGGCCTTGGAAGTCACTCTGTTTCTTGGGCTTCAGTTCCCTTGAGGTAAATAAGATCAGGGCAGGAACAGGAATCCTGCTTCCACGGCCGGGGGGCAGTACATCCCTCATCGACCCCGCCACTCTCTCCCATCAACCACCACAGACCACGAGTCCAGCTCAACACGCCTGCCCCCGCCAGACAAGCTGTCTGCAAAAGGAGGCCGTGACAGACTGAGCGACGGAATGAGGCGCAGGCTGCACTGGGCGAGGGGAGCTTCCACTGCTCACCTGCGTGCCTCCAATTCTTCCCTAGTCTCCATTAGTTAATACAGTAATAGAGCCCACGGCCTCTCACCCATCTCCTTAAACTCCTCGTTGGTCAGCTCCAGCCATGCAGTGTCCATGTCGTTGAGGTCGTAACGACACACACTGTCGGCCAGCGTCCGGATGTCCACGTAGCCCAGCTCTGGAGGCTCGGAGCCTGAGGAGACGATGTATTTCTTGGGCCTGATGAACATGAGGGATTTCTCTTCAGACACGACCCTAGTTAACAAGAAAACAGGCAGCCAGCTTACCCTTTCTGCCACATAAAGAAGGAAGTCCGTCAAAAGGCCCCAAATGAGCCTCCACCCCCAAAACCCAGGTCATCGCCAGGTGACTAGGCTTAAACACTATAATGTCACTACTAATAAAAACTAACTGGGAATCCTTACAGCACTCAAAATGGAATAAGAAAGAGATACAAGCGAAAACAATGCCGAAGTCTTCAAAACTAGCTGCTTCTTCCACTTGGCTTCTCAGACACCACTGTGCCTGCCACCACCCGTGGCAGCAGTTGCTCTGTCCTGCTGGCATCACCAAAGTGTCAAGGTTAACAATTAAATCACTTTCCACTAACCAGACCTGCCGTCCCTGCTGGACACCAAGCACTGGTTCTCAGGACATCAAGGAGCATGAGTGGACACACGGACAGAAGCTGGGGAACGAAGGGGGTGGGGGGAACCGAGCAACTCTGTGCGATCTTCAAATACCATCAGGCCATTCATTGGCCACTGCTCGGAAGTGTAAGAACCTGATTCTGAGCCAAGTCGAAGGCTCCCCGGACATACACTTAGGATCCGGGACAGGGACACGAGTCCCTCCTCTCCTATCCTGCTTCTGTCCCCCACCTAACACCTGGGGAAGTGCCGTCCACAGCACCCCACGCAAAGGCCATGACAGCACGAGAAGATGAAATCGCTCTCAACGTGGACTTCCCAAAGCAACGGCCCCACACGCCCACACAGCGCCTGCACGGCAGCGTGTCAGCAGTTTGCGTTATCAGCAAGCTGTCCCAGAGCTTTGCCAAAGGACTTCCATCACCCTTATTACCAGTGATTTTATCTGCAGGACACCGAGATGGCCGAACTAAAGAGCTCTTGCTCCTTCTCAACCTCCTCCTCAGAGCAGGGTTTCGACGGAAAACTCCCACACGCTGAGTCAGCGCTTACTTCTTTTGTGCTGGGCTCCCTAATGAGAGGCAGTGACTCAGGGAGTAATTCCGGGTTTGGGCTCGCCCAGGCTGCACGGCTGGTGTTGTGCCCCAGACGCGACTCACAGGCCAACACCCTGCAGAGACGCGCTCCATGGCAGGTCAGGAGCCTGGCTCCTAGAGGCCATCTGATTGGTCATTTAAACCTACAAATCCATGTGGACACTTGTCACAGAGATCCCAAAACAGCAATAATCAAATTCGATCGTCTCAAGTGCCTGAAGAGACAGAGTGGGTCAGGGCCGAGAGGAAAGATCAGTCCACACTCAGCAATGGTGAAAGAGCCCGTTTCGCAAAGTAGGCAGCTGACGAGGACACAGCTGGATCAGGTGCTCGCTTCGCTGAGAACAGAGGGCACTCAATCCTCTCCTTGCAGGGAGCCCCATGTCAGCAGAGCTGGACAGTGAGGAAGACAGCAAAGTGGCCGCAGCTTTATACTGAGGCGGGTCATCGAGGACCCGACCCACGAGGGGGGGGGGGGAGTGGTTTGTAAGGAAATCCAGAGAAAGCCCCAAGAAGAACGGGGCAAACTCCATCCCCAGAAGCCTCCTCTCCACATAGCTAACCTGGCCGGCCTCCTCACCTGTCCTCCAAAGGTGGGGTGACCACCAGAGGACCCAAGAAGCCACCTTGCGGGTGCCCAGCAAGGCCAGACCTTCTCCCCAGTAGACCTGCTCTCCATCATGGACATGATTGGGGGGTGGGAGAAAAAGAGGAAGCAGGGGTGTAGACGTCCACATTTCCTCCCCAGAGCGTCTTGGAATCTGCCCCTCTCCTAAGAGAACAGCACCTCCCCAAGATGGTTGTGACGTTTAATTCAGAGCCCCTGGCCCTGAAGTCACTGCCCCTGGGACCTGAAGTGTTTGCACCGCGTTTCTGCATCTACTAGAGGCCTCAGTGCTGACTACAGACTACTCTGCCAGGCAGAAAGGCGCGGCGTGTGGAGAAGAGGAACTGCTCTCCTTGGGGCACGTCTACCTGGCCACAGGCTGAGGGATGGTCCCCGGGCTCACTGGCACCTGGACCCCCTTCTCCCACTCCTGTCTCCAGGGATCTGCCAACACGTAGTACTCATCTGGGTTCAGCTGGTAGGAGTCATGCAACTTCATGGCGGTAATCAGGTCCGTCCTAAACACCTGGAACGGAAGAGACAGGGTCACTGACATCTGCTGTTTGCATTCTCACTCGCAGCCCTGACAGCTGCTGGGTCACCATGGAGCTGCCGGGTAACAAGGTCACAGGATCAACAGAGAACCAGTCTGACCTATAACAGGAAACCCCTCAGCCCGCCACACCCTGCCTCTGGGGCGCGGGGGTGGCAGCAGCTCACACTGCCCTGTCGCTCCCTCATCAACCGCAGGAGAGCCAGTGTCTACAATGGCAACAGAACAGCTTCACTGTCCTCCCTGAAAAAGCTCCTCAGAAGGCGCAGTTCACCACGCACCTGCTGAAAACGTGTGCATGAAGGCCCAGGAGGGAGTTATTTCACTCAAGGGTGCTCTTTTGGCAGATGTTTGAAAAATAAAACTCCACGAACCATGTAGGTTCTGGGTTTGGAGCCAGAACCACCGGGGCCTCCTCGCTACACCCAGAGGGCCACCCCCCAGCCCTGCCTCCTGGGACATCAGGGCTGATGGCAGGCGTCTGGAAGGTCAGGTCCTGGTTGGCTCGTGCCAGGCAGAAGTACAGGCTACAAATCTGGGCTAGAAACAGTGAGACCAATGCAGTCAATCAGAGAATGGGCCTTACTTACAGACCATGTTTCTTTGCACACCTTTACCTGGCACAACGTCCACAAGGGAAGAGGAATTTGTGGGGAACGTAGAGGAAGAAAGCACAGGAAAGAAAGAAAACAAGAAAAGTAAGCCTCTACCTACCCTCTCCTCACCCGCCCAAACAGACCCACAAGACTCAGAAGTGCCCTCTGCCAAGACAGGTCCTCCCTGTGCATCACAGGCCTGAGGGGACACGGTAACCCCCCCCCCCCCCCCCCGGCCACGTCCGCTCTCCCTGACCGGGGCGGCAAGCCAGGCTGCCTCCCAGCCGGCCGTGTCCTCAGGGCTGCAGGAGAAGCCCTGACCCTGGCAGCAGTGCCACCCAAAGCTGTATTTGGCACAGGGTGCGTCTGCATCTGTAAGCTGCCCACTCTGTTTGCACAAGTCACAATGCTGAACTCTCTCTTCTGGAAAAGGACAGGGAGCTCTTTCTTGTGCTGCTAAGCACAGTTCACTTTATATGCCTGCTAATAGGTCCATATTTGTTTTTCCTGGTGGCTTTTCAGGCTGGTGATCACTTTAATAAACTTCACCATAATAGAGTCTGAGGCATGAATAAAAAGGCCATTTCTTTAGCCTGCCACTCTCGACACGGGCTTTTCCCCAGTATGTCACTCCTCGTTTCCAAAGTCCCAGGAACAAGGGACAACCCGGCTGTGCACCTTCCATAAAAGCACAAGGAGTATCGGACCCTCACAGCACTGAGCCCTGACACAGGCACCCACCCCAGCCATGCCTTCCCCACCCCAACGAGAAAGTCCTTTAAAACAGTCACAGGTCCACATCACTAGGAAACAAATTACTACCCAAAACAAAGCATTCCAACTAAGTCTTACAGGTGAAAAATAAGGAGTCTGCCAAAGGAGGAAAACCAAGCTGCAGCAATGAGATGAGAAAAGGCAGCCCACCACTCCTTTACTCAAAGATGAGATGGCCGAGAACTGACACAGATGCCCCCAAATGCACGTCAACGCCCGAGTCCTGGCAGAGTTCAACACTCGTGCTTTAAGTGTAAGTCTTTTGAACTCTTTTAGAAAAAATCAGGAACAAAACACGGGCAGGGCCAAGGCAGGTGCCACCCACGCTGCTCAGCCCTCCGCGCTACTGGTGCCAGCACTCGGGGCACCCCCCGTACCCCTGCCCTGAAGCCACAGGAGTAGTGAGTGAACATGAGAAAGGTAGTGGGGGGGGGGGGGGGGTTTGTAGAGGCAGAACAGGGAATGAAAGGAAGAAAGACCAACAGAAAAGGAAGGGAGCCCTGCAGTTTCCAAAGGACGCAGGGCCTGGAGCCCAGCAAGGCAATAAAGTGTCCACCGTCCCATGAACTTTCGCTCTAATAGTTTAAGTGTCTCCTTGGCTGGTCCCTACAACTCTAAAGCACGCAGCTCATTCCTGGTGGAGGCTGTTATTCCACAACTAACTCTCTGCTACACTCCACGCAGTACCCCCGCACTCCCCATTTCAGGTGGAGAAACCCAAGAGCCTGGTGGAACGGCGGCCTCTGCCCCGTGCCACCCATGAAGCGGTCTGTGACGTCATCCCGCCAAGATGCAGCACTAAACCAAGAGACAAAACCAAAGATTCTCCTTCCCACAACCTGCTCACTTGAGAACTTGGATAAACCAGAATACTTTTTCTGCAATGATTTAAATCCTCAGAGCCCAACAAAAGTTTTCACAGAAAACAGATCTCAAGACTGGTAGGGGCCCCTAATCAACAAAGGCCAGCAGAGAAATGCACCTAAAAAAATTTTTACATAGATTAACAGATGATAAATAGATAACAACAAAATGGGGGAATAGCGGGGAACATAAGATGAGAAACAAATTTGAAAAGAAGGGGAAAAAGCCTTAAGCATAATCCCCAAAACGAAACTCCCAGAATGACACGGGGTTGTGGCCAAATCAGCCACAAACGTACGGCTAAACTTGAGGACGGCAGTGAGTGGCAGCAGCCGGACCCGCTCATCTCCTGGCCAGAGGAAAAGCTGCTGGGAGCCAGCGGAGATGGACCAGAAAGGAAAAGAAGAATATAATTAATTATAATAACAGCTAACATTTAGCGAGCACTCTTCCCTGCTTTGTATGTATAAAACTCTGCATATTAACCCACTTATTCTTCACAAGAATCCTGAGATAAGACACCTGTGTTATCCCATCTTACTGATTCGGACACTGAGGCACAGAGAAGTGACTTGGCCGAGATTCAGACAGACACCAGCATCAGTCAACAAGGCCTGTGTGTCAGTCACATGTTCTCATGCACACACGTGTGTGATATGCACGGTCACACCAGCCTTTAGAAAATACCTCCGAAGGCTTCCGATCTTCATGTCTGGAGCAGGAACTTCTCCTGTGCTGGGATCGGGAATTCTGTGACCACGTCGTCGACAGGCCTAAAACAAACATCCAAATAGGAACGATTAAAAGTGCACAAATCACTGAGTGTTCACGGGATTTTTAAAATCAAACTGAGGAAGGCTCACCTCGGCGCCACCCCCCCGCCCCCCGACCCACGGGATGAGTACTGGTGCCCGGCCAGAGCTCTTCTCCTGAACAGCCGGAGCCCCCACCCCACTCTGTGCTCATTTCAACACGCGCGTCCCAGGACCCCTGGACCCGCGCCGGCCTGGGGTGCCGTCTGCACCGCTGGCACAGCACACAGGACACCATGCAGAGGGCCTTCAGCTGGAAGCCTGAAGTGAAGAGGGGCCGAATCTCCCACTGGTAAATACAAACTGAAAAACATTTGGTTGAGTTTTCAGTAAACTTTCTAAATGCTGAGCTCATTGTGCTAAATCCGAAGGCTGCCCTCAGAACTTTAAAAAAGAACGTTTTGACTCCATGAGGCATAAGAACTGAGATTCCCTAGGACAGGGAAGTGAGACCTATAGCAGAGCGGGGTGCTCTGGTCAAACAACCCTCCCCACTGCTGGCTCCCCTTTCCTCAGACAATGCCAGGCGGCTCTTTTCTGAGCCTTTCAGTGGCTGCCTGACAGGCAGGGCCCGGTCTCCTCGCAGCCACGGAGCCGGAGCTCCCCTCAGCCTAAGCCCTCTCAGCGGCACCGACTCCCTCCCTCCCGCTGAGATGCTCCTGTGGCCTTGGTGGCAGCTCTCTTTCCTGGGGTCCTCACTCTGTGACCCCTCATCTCCCATGTTTCCCTTGAACGCTTTCCGCCTCTTGCTCCACTTCCCCGCTGTGGGGGGGGGGGGGTGTGCACATCCACAATCCACACCCACGTCTCGCCCAGCTCACCCAGCGCCCGGGAGACGGTGACAGCTGTGTCCCACAGGGACCTCCCTCCGTAGCTGCGCACCGTGTTCACCTTCAGATAAGACACAGACACAAGAGTTCCTCAGAGCTGTCAACTCCGCAAAAACTGGGCTCAACAGCGTACCCAAACCTGTGCTTCCTCTTCTATGCCCACTTTAATGAGCATCACCACCGCTTCTACCTGAAGTCAGAACTCCAAGTCACCCTACACTCTCCTCACTCAGGACACATCCAATCAATGGACGAGCCATATCAACTCAGCACCCAACCCCTCAGAATCCCAGTCCTGCTCCACGCCACCCGCTGCCCCTGCTCCTGGCTCACATGTCACAAGGACACCGGCAGTGGCCTCCTGTCTGCAGGTGCCACACCGCCGCCAAAATCTGAAACGGCCCTCAAACCACCTGCATGCCATCCGTGTCTAACTCCCTAATAACTCACCCCCACCCCGACACATACTGTACTGTTTCCCGTAAATCAACACACACACACACCCAAAAAAGCCAAAAGTTGAGGGAACTGCCATTCTACCAGTAAAAGCACGTGTCACTCAAACAGGAATCTCTTATCTCTACAGATTCCAGAGACAAGGGACACAGACTCAAAGTGCCCTTAAGACCTTGAGGACATTAAGAAATACAATCTGCACATAAACCTATCATCAGATTTGCAATGACCGAGAGTAAAGGAGAAAAGCGGGCACCACCCGCGGTCACCAGCTGAGGCCTGGTACTGGGTCAGCTGACTGCCTGTGGTTAGGCCAGCAGAATTAGATGTCCTACAGGTGGCCCCACATAGTGCTCAATAAATATTTTAGAAAGTTCTTTAAAACGTAATAAGTGTGTCTCTTTAGACTCCAAATAAACAAGAATGTTTTTTTTCACTCCCACATTGAAACTAACAGAGGTTCTGAATCTGGCCATCACAGGAAAAAGGGCCAAGTTAGGAGCCTGGAGAGAAAGGCCCTGGGTGGCTCCTGCCTTTAGACAGGCCTCTCTCAGCCTCGGGTCCTGCAGGGCACCCTCCAGCCCTGCCCGCCCACAGGCTGAAAGAGAGACCGGAAGTGCTCATCCATCTAGATGGACGCCCAGGGGCGCAGGAAGGGAAAGAAGGTGCAGGGCAGAAAGGCCCTTTCTTTTGAGATACTGTGGGAAGGGTTAGAAACAATAAGGAACAACGTAGAAATACAGGAAGGATGATTCAGTTACTACACTTTAAAATCTAACAGGGGGCAGAGGGAGATGAGTCCTTCCACCAGACAGGTCCTCTCAGAGCTAAAGCAGACCCTTACATTTGCTCATTCTTGGTTTTGGGGGCCTTCTTGCCTTTTCTTGGGGATCTGTCAGCGTCCCTCCAGGGTAGCTCCCAAGGTTCCCAGGAAGCTTGCAGCCTTACTGGTATGGAAAACAATCCAAGTAGGGACAATCACTTAGAAACTTGTACTGGGGCTTTTTTGGATCATTGAAAAGTGGGTGTCCGCATCGCACCCGCTTTTAAAAACAGAGATCTGAAGATGCTACAAACTTGGTGTTGGATGGTATTACCCAAGAGAATCACTGGTCCACCCAGAAAGAGTCTGTTCCTCTTCCTTTTGATTTACTTAATGCAAAAGATAGAAGAGACGTAAAAATTAATCCTATTAAAGTCACTTTTCAGAAAGGGAGACGGGGAAAACCTAAGTTTAAATGATCACTGACATAAGAAATGTTCTTAGCTTAATTATAAAGCCCAAAACCTGAAACAACCCAAACATCAGCAACACAGACTGAATAAACTGTGGCACATCCATACAAGGAACACTGCCCTACCCAGCAACGAGACAGGGAGAGCCACCGATGCATGCAATGTGCACGAATTCTGGAATAATTAGGTTGACTGAGGAAGCCAGACAAAAAGAGTACATATTGTATTATTCCATTTCTAAAAAACCCTGGAAAGTATAAACTAATCTACAGTGACAGAAAGAAGCTCCGCCGTTGACTGGGGAAAGGTGGGAGGAAGAACTATCTTGAGTTTTCTGATTTCACAGGTGTAAACACATTAAAACGTATTACAGCACACACTTTTAATGTGCGCACAGAATAACTGATGATTTTCTATTACCCACTAATAAAGAGAAAACGCTCTGAGTTTACACAGGTGGTTTGTGCAAAACCTAGACGAGATCCCTCCCTGCCCAGCAGCAGGTATCTCCTGTTGCCCGTGACCCCTTCTTTCTCATTCACTTACTCATATCAGAAAGCACGTCAAGAGCCATTTGTACAAGACACAGGTGACTACTGACAACATACAGCGTTGCGCACACAGTGGATTCTCAATAAAACTTTTTTTGAAAAGTAGACAAAAATACAGTGTCTTTGTTCGGGACAGTCAGGGTCAACGAGGACCGTCACAGTACCTCAAGGGCGGAAGGCGGCAGGTACCGAGCACACACTCCTGCTCGACCTACCAGAAGACAGGGTGCTGAGCTCAAGGAAAATGAGGCAACAACACATGTACAGACAGACGGGGGGAGGGGGGCCTCCTGCTCAGCGTACACCTGTTGCTATAGCACCAGTCCCAGGAAGTGCACAGGTGGGACACTCAGAGCAGGTGGCCCGACATTCCTACACCAGTCTCCCCACAGCCATGCCCTCCAGACGCTTCCCAGACGGTCAAGAAGCTCCCAGAATATTATCCAAGCAAAAATAATCCACATTCCTTTCCAATTTTAAAAAAAAAGGTATGTTATGGAACACTTTCTTAGAAGTATGTTGGGTGGGGGGGAGAAAATCAAACACCAAAAGGACTGGGAGACAGCGGTTTCTGCTACAGCGAACACCGGCCACTGGTCAGCTCTTACAAAGCATGTGCTAAGATCACACTGGGCGGTGCTGCACTTTGTTTTTGTTTTCAGAATGCTAACATTTAATGACAAACTTACATTAGGAATGTCACAGGTAAAACTTTATTTTCTTTTTGTGTTCAGGAGAGGAGTTGGGAACTCTAATTTGGTAATAATGTCTATAATTATTGTATTGCTCACACAGAAGATGTTATTACCTAAAATTAAGTCCACGCTAGTGACAAATTTAGGCAACTTTAAAAATTCTTGACTCATATGCTGTTTGAGTAACAACTATTCCGTATTAAACACTGAAAAGAATAAATAGAAAAGAATGCCGTGTTTTGTTTTAATATCCCTTCCACTAAGAAGTATGAAGCGCCCACAGACGGCAGCGCTGGGAGCACGGGGCCGCTCCGAACCCTGCTTTCCGGTGCTATTATGCAGGTATCTTGAACAGGCTCCTTTGAAATATTAAAAATAACCATGCTGGTCTTGCCCTACATCTAAAATAAGGAAAAAACCTCAAGAGCAAATCTAATACCGATTGCACACACCTCCCACATTTAGCTCATGTGTCTTAAGCCTCCCAGATTGCACGGCACCCGAAAGGTTCAGAAATTAGACTCAAGCGGCGGTGTGGGTGTTCACAGCACCACAAAATGCAAATGACGGAAGAACCTCACCACTGACCAAGTGGCACATCTTGTGTGTCTCAGACCATGCTTTACACAATAAAAAATAATACGCAGGTGTCTCCTGCGGTGTTAAACCAGCTTAACAAAGTAAGATGCTTAGGACCAGGGAGCAAAGAGCCCCGCAGGCCAGCTGGCATCATGGACAGTGCAGCCCTGAGACGCGCCCCGCGGGTTACGTCAGGGCCAGGCTACCCTGTGCGAGTAAAACAGCGCTATGGACATTCCCACCCAAAAGTCATCAAACTGAACGCAGTGACTGGCTACTTGCTTTAACTGCATGATAGCAGACGAGCCTCTAACACAAGCACATTTCCATCGGGGGCTGGCCCTACACTTCCCACAGCTCTTCCATCCTGGCACCGCTCAGCTCCGTGGTCCTACTCACTTCCACCTTCAAAATTACAAAAGCACAACACACACACTCAAAGAACTGGCCTAGCAATGTTTCGACTTAAATACAGTGGGACCTTCTATCAACTGACACACAAAGGTGTCAGCCGCACAGCACTCCTGCTGAGGTCCAAGCCCAGGGCCACAGGTGAGGCCAGGCTGTTGCTCCCAAGCCCAGGATGGCACTCTGCTCACCAACGTCCAAGTCAAGGCACAAGTTGGGTTTGACACGGGGCCAAGCCACCCGGGTACCTTGAGGAGACATGGATACCGTGCGCGTTCTGCAATATTCGGGCCAAAATCCCCACATTTCAAGAATTTCTACGTAACTCCTTGGTGTGTCCCCAGATGCAACTGATGGGGGAAAGGAGCGAACTAAAGGTACAGTCGAACAGAAACAGAACGGAGGCAGAGTTCACTTTTATGCAAAAGAGAAACCACCCAAGACTTGCATGGAGGTAACCAAGCATAGCCAGCCAAACATCAGAAAATGAAG
The DNA here is from genome assembly GCF_036562045.2 of Rhinolophus sinicus. Taxonomy (NCBI): domain Eukaryota; kingdom Metazoa; phylum Chordata; class Mammalia; order Chiroptera; family Rhinolophidae; genus Rhinolophus; species Rhinolophus sinicus. The sequence goes on from NC_133757.1 coordinate 119,655,397, forward strand.
ACAAGTTATTAAAAGAAAAAGAAGGGAATCCACTAAATGCAGTTAAGACACGAAGGGGGTGTAAGCAGAAAGTATATGTCAGCCACTAAAAATACCAGTCTCTCTTCATTATTGTTCTGTAAGCTGGGGAGAGCCTGAGAAAACAAAAGTGCCCACAGAGCTTCATGGGTGCCACCCACTGACCTGCATTACCAGGGGCCAAATTAGGTTTGAATTTGACTCAGCTCTCTTTTCCTCACTCTCGCTAAGACAGGAGGAGGAGCCAAGCTCCGCGGTAGAACTGGAGGAGACAGAAGTGTGTCAGGGCCTGGATAGGTGTGGACAACCGGGGAGCAGGGCCCCCCTACCAGGTGCCTGGCTCCAGACCCTCAGAGCCACACCACTCAGCTTCCCACGGGGGGGGGGGGGGCGGGTCAACACAGCCCTGAAAGTAGGACATTCGGCAGGAAAAGGAAGCCCTGTTTCACGACTTTAAGAAAAACTGAAGTAGCAGGACACTTCTCTGTCTCTGAGGAAAGCATATGAACCGATTTCCCTCTGGGTCTTTGAAGAGTTGCTACATTTTAAAACAACCAAAAAACCAAACACCATTTACATTTGGTCCCTTATCCTGGCGAAATCCCCCATATTTTGAAAAAAACTGCCGAATGACCAGTATTCATTACGTACTATTTAATGCTTGTCTTACTTTTACAGAAATATAAGAATGCTAATCAGAGCTGTTAATTGGTCTGAGATAAGCAATGATATATAATTCCTGCCAAAAGCAAGGACATGATGTTTTTTTAATAAGCCTCTGGAGCTTTATTAAAGATAAAATGCAATCTCCTTTAGGTTTTGGAAATACTGAAAATAGGTGGTGGACCCTAGTCCCACATGTGTAGAAACCCCTAGGGACAGAGTCCTGGGCAGGGAGGCAGGCAGTGAAGGGCTTGCTTCTCTGGCCACACCCGGGCACAATGTGTAACTTCAGAGATCGGCTGGGCCACCGAGTCCCAGGAGCCCAGCAATTATAGATGTGACCTGCAAAACACCCAACGCTACTCCATCCAACTGCAGGGCTGGCCCCCCAGGGCATCTGGACAAGCGTCTACAGCTACGACTGCCGCCGGATGAGGGCTTGCACTGGCACAGAAAATGCCCATCCATCCCTGCCGGTAAATAGCACACCGGCGCTCCCTGGACCACGCCAGGAAACTGAGCAAAGGGCTCAGCCCTGGAGGCCGGCGAGCCCAGGCATGGCTGCAGCCGTGCTGGGGCCCCACTGTGGCCCCACGTTGACGTCTGCAGTTGCCTCTCCTCCACTTGGACATGCTCTGCATGGAGGTGGGAGCAGCTGCCAAAACCCTGTCAGGGCTGCAGGCTGGAGATGCTGGGAGCCACCAGTGCTCAGACCCAGCCCGTCTTATAAGCAGGGCTTCCGTAGCGTCCAGACCCAGCTGAGGACCGGCCCAGTTCTAGGGACCTGATTTCAGGGGCAGAAGGCACCCCACTTACCCCATGGGCCTGCGATGCAAACAGGACGTCTAGAAGCAGAGGCCGACACGGGGAAGCAGCTGCCCTCGGAGAAGATGGGAAGGCATGCATGGATATGCGTGCAATTTTATACGTTAAGTCTTGGCATTCCAAGGTTCTTACGAATACCATCATCCACCATAGCCACTAAATCATTAGGCCTGGATGGACAGCACATAAAGCCTCAGCACGTGCTTTCTACTGAACCAGCTGCATGACAGACGACGGCCCGCCTGCTGTCTACCACCAGCTACCATCACGTCCTCCACCAGCAGCATCGGATTTCCAGATCTGGCCTAGGGGCAGGGAGAACCCCGATTTGTGGTCTGTCTGAGTTAACCCCTCAGTACCCTACAAATATTTACCTTACCCCTCTGCCGCCCACCTGGACATGAATACCAGGAGGAAGAAGACGGCCCATCACCAATAAGGTGACTTCTGAAGGACATACTTTTCATGGAACTTTGGGTGCTCTCTTCTTCCTTCCTTTCTAACCAGAGTTGGAGGGGCGATGCATGTTTACACGAAGCATTTCGTCTTCTAGGGCCGCTATGGGCTGTACTGTATCCCCCAAAATTCATGTTGAAGCCCCAGTGCCTCAGAATGCGATGTATTTGGAGACGGAGCCTTGAAAGAGGTGATTAAGTTACATGAGGTCATCTGGGTGGACCTCAACCCAGTCTCACTGAGGTCCTTGGAAGAGATCAGGGGAGCATATGCACAGATGAAACACCCTGTGAGGACACAGCCAGAAGGCAGCCGTCTGCAAGCCAACGACGGAGGCTTCAAAAAGAGGAAACCTGCCTACACCTGGGTCTTGAACTTCCTTCCAGCCACCAGACCTGTGAGAAAATAAGTATGTGTTGTTTAAACCACCAGTCTGCGGTGCTTGTTAGGGCAGCCTGAGCTGACTAATCCAGGGACTTTGGGGCTTTTCGGAGCCTCTGGACAGCTGAGGACTAGACTGGGCCCCGGCCCGGAACTGCACTCGCCAACATGGTAGTTACTAACCACACGTGGCAATTTAAATTTTAATTAATGAAAATTAAATAAAACTTAAAAGTTCAGTTCCTCAATTACACTAGATTAGAACACTTCCATCCTACTGGGCAGCAGTAGTCCAGAAAGGGGAAGGCTGTAAATCCCAGAGAACAGGAGAACCTTTTCTCACCCAGCTCCCCCAAGAAAGAACGGGGGCAGTGATGGGAACAGTGAGCGCGAACCTGTTGCCCAAAAAAAATCACTAACATAGGACTCTTTGCCTCCTACTGGGCATTACTAGCAGCAGAGGCAATTCACAAACTTTCTTTTCATTAACTCTGAGCCTGAAGAGCGAGATTTTTTTTTTTTTAATTGCTTCAGGACACAGTAACTGTGTACTTGAGCAAGCAGCAGACATTTGTTGGGTACTTACAACTCTGAGGACAGTCTGATATGGGCAGAAAAGAATTACCTGAGCATGCTTTTGCCTCAAGGAGTAAAAAGCTTAAGCAAATATTAGAGAAAACAGGTAGTAAAGGCCGTGAAGTGACAGGTGGTAAGTTCGGGAAGCATCCGGAGGCTCTGATGGGTTTTACTGACTGCACTTCGGCCAGGCCCCTCGGTCTCTCCCTCTAGAGCCCACACTCCCGAGTCTCTCCTTCCCTCGCCCAGTTCACTCCTCCCTGTGCCAAACCGCGCCCCCACTGTCTTCCCCCAAACCCCCTCAGCTCCTGCATCCCAGGCCTTCCTGATCTGATCACAGCTACCTTCAGCCGTGCCCCCAAACACCCGCCACCCCTCCCACAGCCACCAATGCTACTTCCCACTGTTCCATGCCTGAACCCAAAGCTGCAACCAAAATACCGTGTTTGTGTTCTGTTTCCACCTATCAGTGTGGGTACCCACGGCAGCAAAGCCTTGCTTCTTAATTTACAGCTTTAATCTGCTGAAAACTTGGAGACTAGGAAACGAACACCACCCTGTTCACCTAAAAACTCTTTCATCCTTCGTGACCTGCCCAACTTTCATCTCCTCCCTAGGCTCCCCTGGTCTCCACTCCTGTGAATCCGTGCCTACATGTACTTCTGTCTGCACAGGGCAAAGCCATCTCCATTGCTGCGAAGACTTTCTACCAGAGCTGGAGCTTACATATATCTACCTAAGACAGTTCCTTGAAAGCAGGCCTGACACCTTTGCCATCACACAGTAGAACAAGCATTCCTTCAAGGTTTTCCGGGTTTAACCTATCATGTAAAGCACTGTGCTAGGTACGAAATGTCCTTGTTATCCGAGGGGGGCTCTCCGAGCAGTCTGTTAGCTTCTCAATACACGGGTGCTGTGTCACATTTATTTTGACTGCCTGGAAGCCAGCTACCTTCTGGTTCTCGGCTGCACTGTGAAAACACGAGGATGCCAGAGAGCAGAGATGCAGGCAGTGGTCATGGTAAAATCGAGTAAAGAGCACTCGCTGGCTGGCCACCTGCTAAAACCTGTACCGCTGTTTTCCCCTCACACGAGGCAGTCCTTAATCCCTCTCTGGATTGTGTTCAACTAGTTAATAATTAACCGGCTTCGATTAAGTTTCTTTTCATAAAGAGCAACAGTGAAGTGCCATAAATGATGTTTGGGAAAACCAGACACACTGATGGCTCCTGGAACCGGATTATTCATCCTCGGATAACACACAGGAAGCCTGGGAATGCCTGCCCGCGGTCAGCCCGCCCGCAGAGATCCGCGTGCAGACCCGCAGTCAGTATCACACGCAGAAGTGTTTCTCTGACCTGCCTGACACGCGAAGGGCCTCAGCTATTTAAAGCGTTGCGTTCAACAATCCTGTTTCTGCACAGACCCAAACCCCGGCCGGCTCCAAGGACAAGAAAGCAGGACTTACTGCCGTTGTCGTCAGAGTCCTCACTGCTGCTGGGAAGGCGACCTCGTTTCATGATCTCCCCGGGAAACAGCAGGCAGCCTGCAAAGCAATGAGACAGCACTTAACACAGGATGATAACACACTATCATCAAGTTGTGCTTCAGATGGCAGCCCGGAGTCACAGCATACAAAAGCAAACAATCGGCTTCAAGCAGCATTGGAATGGTAAACACTGAAAAGCCCAAAGATACATAATTAGGTGCAATCATTAACAGAACAGGTTGAAAAACAAGGGGGAGGGGCAGAGCAGTGTGTTTCAGTAGGTCTCCCAGAGGTTCCAGGTTCCTCTCTCACTGTGGTGACAGTATCAGGACAACTACTCCAGGAGTCCTTGGGCTGACAGGCAGCAAGCAGGGCAGGCAAAGCCCAGGGACAAGCCGGGGCTTCCTGATGAACAGGCTCCTACTCTGTGCCGGGTGGGGGCCTGCAGGTGTGACTATTTACACTGCACCAGGCAGGATTATGCTTCTCAAGCAAATTTTACTGAAATAGCCCTAAAAGCCGAATAACCTAGATTCTAGGAACAAAACAAATGGGGTAACGGGACTGCAAAGGCCTCCTGCAGCCATCTCCAACCCCTCGGCAATGTAAGGCTAGAACAGGAAGGGACCACAGCGAGTATGTAATTCTGAGGCGGACCTTCTTCTTTACTCTGAGGAAACTGAAGCCAAAAAAGGTTTCAGTGCGACTTGCCCAAGGTCACACTGAGGGCAGGAAGCTTCTCATCCAAATCCAGTTTCACCACCTCACCCCAACTCCTTCCAGGAGTCCAGTCTAACCGGGCAGACTAAGGAGGCGGCTTGTACCCAGGGAGCTGGTGGTAACAGGACTCCAGCCCACCAGGTAAGAGAAAGACTGCACTTAGGAAGAGCTCAGAGGGTGGGGACTGACGGCCAGCCACTGAACTCAGGAACTCACGATAATAGTCACACAGGGCAACTCTCTAAACAAATCCAAAAAAGATTTCCCAAAATAAAAGTATTGATCATTCTGACGTATCTTTAGGGCCCTGCTCTTACAGCAGAGCAATGATTCCCAATGATGGAGGAGGGTTTTCTTCCACCCAGCCCCTCAGAAGAGTACAGGCAATCTCCCTCACTGGAAACCACAGTATCAGAGCGTGGTGTGTTTCCAAGAGCGGGGCACATGGGGATGGTGTGGAGAACCACTGTGCTAGAACAAGACAAATTAAAAGACTGAGCTTCACTGTAAATGGACCTCTAAAAGAGCAGACCAAACAGGCAGAAAACACATCCTACAATGTAGTCTGTGCCCACCTACAAAACAGACCTACCTGATTCATTCGAATATTCAAGCCCCTACTCTGTAATTCCAGTATTTTATATTTTCTTTCTGAGACACTCATCCAGTTAAGGTTTGTGGGTGTTTATTTGCCAACTGATTCCTCAAAAAACATTAAAAGAATTTACCAAGACAGAGCCAGGCCCTGAGTCCTGATCTGGGTCAGGAGCTGTCTCATTATGGGCTAGGGCTTCACACTGTGGGGCAGGGGCAGGGCCCTAAAACCCACCCAGCCCTCTTCTCAGAGCCCCATTCAGCCCCAGCTCTTAACACCCACTACCTGCAACTCAGCCTGGAGCAGGCTCACTCTAGTCAAAAACTCCCACGGCCCAAACACCTGTGGGCCAGTCACGCACACTTGAAATGACTGTCCCCCATGCCCTGTCTCCATGTACACCACGTGCTCACAGTGAGAGTCCCCCAGGCTTCTAGAGAAGGCACCTCTGCTCCCCTCTGGACCCACCAGGAGGCAGTGCAAGGACAAGGGGAAGCACAACCAACCTCATGCCAACAGCTGCAGCTCCCAAAGCCTATGTTACGAGAGTAAAAAAAATACATATATAAAGAGCTACCTAAAGAGGAATCCCTTGCGAGTAACAGCGTGATGCCAGACACAACACGAAGAATGCAGTTCCCACCTTCTGAGCGGGTGCAGGAACGACGGGGAGAAGTGGGAGCCTGGAAAAGCCCAGAAAACACTCCCTAGCTACAAGGAATCAAATGCTGATTACACCTTCATTGATCTGGACAACTTACATTTACCTACGCAGAAGGAAGAGCTTTGAAAACAGAGAAGCTTTCTGATTACTCCTCCTCGCTCTCACACACACTCCCAGAGAAAGCACTTTCTTCACGTCGCTAAATGAAAAATGCCAGGCACTGACCCAAGGGGAATGATGCTCCCAAACACACATCAATACTCAAGCAAAATTACGCAAATAAAGAGTAAAAATGGTATTTTCCTTCCAATGAATTCCATTTTCACGCACGAAGACCCTGAGTGAGGGAGGCTGAGAACGCTGCACTGACCTTCAGATTTCACCTCAGGCAGCTTTACCTCACCTGGGTTACTCAAGTCACAAAATCAAAGTCCTTGGTACTATGTTTGGGAAAACACACTGAAGCGGCTGCATGCTGCGAACATCTGCAGGACAGCCCACCGGGAAAGCACAGGGCCCTCCTCTTCCCTCCTCTGGATGGCCCTTTAGGACGAGGGCAACCATGATGTGGGCATAAGAGTCTCCAGTAATAATGAACTGAAAGGCTACTGGAAACACTCCAGCGACGCACAAGAAGATGCACCTCAGCTACGGATCAGGTGGTGCTGAGGGAAACGGCAGTGCGTCCCGGACCTCAGGGAGCTGCGGTGTGAAGTCACAGGGACTCGCAGGATTAGTGCCTGACAGTGGGCAACACAAGGCTCTATGGGGTCAGGTGGACGGAGCCAGGGCAGGATTCTGAGCAGAGTCCAAAGAGCCACAGGGAGGTGACCAGAGAGGAAGCACAGCATTCTGGGCAAAGCACTGTAATACTTAACAGCACGTGTGTATTTATAAACCACCACAGCAGGACTCTGAGCGGCATTTTCACATTCAGTCTTACTGTTTGCTCATTTCTTTACAAGTATACGTCCCTTCTCACCTTACATCCAATTGCCAAGGCTGCCAGTGCTTGTGTGACCGTTTCACATTCCCCCAGTGACCAGCAGGTTTGTCCTCAACCACCGATACGTACATTGCTTTCAGCACCACCCTGTTCTCCATGCCTATAATTTCTAACCCCTTCCAATTGTTAAAAGTCAATCCTCCCTACAAGGTGACTTCATCAAGCTATTCCCTAAGTGACTGTCTCCCTCTGTTCCACACTACAAATGGGACCACCCAGAACACAGAGGTTTTCTGCCCCCGGGCTCTTCAGCTCTGCCCAAGCCTCTGTCCTAACCAGCCCCAGGACCAGCTGGCCTCGGGTGGGCCCAGCCTCTGCCCTTGAAAATGGCCCCTTTCTGTTTCCACCCTCTGCTCATGCTGCTCCTTGCCCTGTTCTCCCCACCACCCACTGCAGCCAGGGGTGTGCAGCTGTGGTGGCCGGTCAGCACCCACCACCTACCTCCTGGGGAAGCACAGGCCCCTCCCCACCCACTGCCCAATCCCATTCAGATGACATGCCAAGTGTGCTCCTTCAGCCCTTTCTGTCACATGGGCTAAAATGCAGTGGATTAGCTAACATAGCAATTCAATCAAAATTGCACGGAGTTAGATGGCAGAGATGTGGTGAACGGGACATGGAACGCCGGCACACGGGGCGACGCAGTAAGCAAATAACTGGACAAGCAGCTTCAGTGTGACCCTGCTATGAGGTCACAGCAGCACCATGCACAGACTATGGCAGGACCTGGGATATGCACATGAGATAGCTCGGGACCTCAAAACCTTGAAATTGAAGATTCCTTGGACTGAAGGGGAGGGGGGGGGGACCAGCATGCACTAAGAGCAGCCATTAGCTGAAGGCATTCATCCCCAGTGTGGCTCAGGAATTTGCAAGTGATCAAGTTTAGTGACCTGGGTGTGGTCCCAGGGAGGCACGACTGGTATGTACTTCTAACCAAGAAAGAATGAGAAATGACCTCAGGGACAAGGAGATAAGGGCTTGTACAAAAGAATAGATGATTAAGAATTTGAGGATGTTTATGCAATGCTATTCCTGGGAACTGAGGGACCCATGTGAGGAAAACAAAACTGTCCAGTTACTAGAATTAATCTCTGTGGTGGAACAGGACCATTTATCAGGCCATAAGCTCTACAGCTGTAATAAGAATTATACCCTAGTGATTTTAATTATCTTATGGCTCACACACAGAAAGGCTGGTTTCTTCCTCAAAACATCAATTTTATCCACTGCGTGTTCATATGCATTGCACTCTCAGAAAGTTCTAGAAGGTACTCAATTAGAGACCTCTACCTACTTGTTCTCTATGTATCAACTAACGCAGTGCTACATATTAAAGGAACCTTTAGATGATGACTGAATTCCCACGCGTAAACTGTATGCTCTGCTCACTTGGCTTTACAGAATCTGAGTGGCTTCCACTTTAATATCTAATCGACCTTTAACTGGAGGAACTTCCATTACATTATTTTTAAATTTACTGATGTCCTTCCATTCTCTATGAAAGTTAATAATCTAATACTTAAATGTACTATAGTTACAAATGTATTCAGAAAATGTAGAACATAAAAATGTACGTTAAAGAATGTATTTTCAGACACCGAGGGGTCTTTTGTAAGAAGTATCTTGTAATGAACTACTCATTTCTGTTTGTTTGCTAAGTTCACACAATTTGAATACTGTTTTTAAACACTATGACTCCTAAAGTATTGATCATATACCCTTTCATGAAAAAAGATTTACATTTTCTTAATAGGTCACCTTCTTGATCCCTATGGAGTAGAGGGTACCCAATGAAACAAAGTACCTGTACTTCACAGTAATTTCCTGTCCCTAAGTGAATGGGAAGAAAATCCAGCTGTTTTTAAAGCAAACATTAATTGTCTAGGTAGAAAGTTTTCAAATTGTCAACCTTATCTAATTCATATGCTCACAAAAAGTCTAAAATTACTAATGTGACTGTAATTCAAATCCAGATTTCTTACTTTAACCAAAGAGTTTTTTTTATCTGGTCAAAAAAACCAGTCATAGATTAACTAAACAAACTGCTTAGATCTTAAGTGTTCAAGTTTTAATCTTATCTAAATATATCAACTCCTCCCCCCACAAAATGGAACTTTTTGAAATGTGCCTTTATAATGTTATACCTCAAAATTTGTTTAAAGAAAATTGTTGCCTAAGCTACTATAAAAAAGTAAGCCCTTGCAAAGGCATCACACTTGAAAATATTCAGCTGAAAAGAATTTATTTAGCAACAAACAACCACCTCTCCCAAAAAAAATATTTTAAGAACTGACCAATCATAACTACAATATGTATTCCTATGAATATCACTAATAAAGCCTGAGTGCTGTATCACACTAGTTCACTGTAAATTCTTTACAAATTATTTTTCAACTCAGACTTCAAAAGTCAATAAAGCAATTTTTCAAGATTTTAAGGAATTTATAAATTCGAGTAGAAATGAATCACAAGCAGCAACCATTTGCCAATTTATAAATAATCCAGTGCGTGCTTGTGAGCCCTAAAACAATCTATTAAACCCCTCCCAGGTCTCTGTAAGTAATTGCTGACTCAATTAGAGTCAGAAACTGAAAAGCAGCTACAACAAAACATTCCAATCATTCATATTTGGAATGTTATTTTTTTAAACTTCCCTTGACAGGGGAGTAAATGAGTTCACACCCAAACAATAAAGGCAGTCAGTCACCCCGGGCTCCAATCTTGAGCTCCTGTCCCCATTTCCATCTACTCAGAATTCCTTTCTGTTAGATCTACATGCACAGATATGGAAAGGGGCCAAAGACGTATTAAGAAAAAAAAAAAAAAAACACAGGCAAACTGCAGGAAAAAGAAAAAGAAAACCCTGCAATATAGGCCCATTTATATATAAAAGGAAGGAAGGAAGAGAATACATACACCAATTGCTTGCATAATCATGAAAAATTTCTGGAAGTACATAAAGGTTAATAGTGTTCATCTCTGAGAAATGAGACCAAAGTGTCCAGACAGAATGGACTGGAAACTTTTACTTCTCTTTACACCTTTTATACAATTTTAATTTTTTACTATGATGCTGTACTAAACTTATAATAGTAAAGATTTAAAATCCAAAACATTTCTTCTCTGCTCCTCACCATATATAGGAGACCCTGGGGGACAGCTTCTTGGCCCCATGCAAAGCACCAGCCTAAAATAAGCAGCCATCAATACACTATATTCCACCTCCTTCCTGAGATGGGCAGCAAAGGCTGGTCTTGCTTCAAAAGAATACCTGATGGAATAGCAAAGATGGAAAAAAATTAGAAAAGGTAATAGGATACTGTAAAATGCTATTATCACTCATTCATTATTTTAAAAAGCAAAAGTTTTCAAACAGAAGAATGGCCAATGCCAGTAGCAGGTCACTAGATATACTATATGTAAGAACAGAAAAACTAACCCAGACAGGAAAACTAGGGTATAAACTACCCTTAAAGAATAAATACTCAACTTCCTATCCATTTCAAGAGTAGTACTATTTTGGTAAAAATAAACAAAAATTAAAAAGCTATGTTCCAGAGATGGCGACGAAACACGCCATTTCCTCCACCCATGTGAGGTCATTCTTTTCCACAAGCACAGACATGACTTCAGTACCCTCCTTAACACACACAGTGCTGCCACTCAGTCAGAATTCATGAGAGATGAAGCCTATTTGCCCTACACGTCCTATTCCTCCTTTCATACTTTTTTTGACCATTTACCAGCGAAAAGTAAAATCAATCTCTTCAGAATATATGAAAATAAAGTATTTTCTGAAATATTTCACTAAAATCATGTTTGTGTTCCCTTGTGTTGTAGTTTCTGAACTGAGTTCTAATCTATGAGAGAGAGAGAGAGAGAGAGAGAGAGAGAGAGAGAGAGAGAGAGAAGAGTTCACTGAAAAATAACACTTTAGAGAACCCAGGTGTTGACAGGAGATGGTTTCTGAATGAACCAATGTTAGGCTAAGAATGGGAAGGCGTCTACAACCCCTTATTCTACCCTTGGAAGAATAAGTCAATAAATGCAAAGTGTCTACAGGGGAATTTTAAAAGATTTTTAAATGCTCAAACCAGATGTTCTTATACAGGATATACAAAGCAGCTTCTGCAGAAACCAGACTCAACCAGCTAATGACAATTACACTGTGCACAGATTGAAATGCAGCTGCTTGAGGAACTTTGTTCCTTGATTATAGCCGGTTGTCAGAAACTATCAGTTACCACTAACAATGTTAAGTCACCAAAAAATTTAAAGTACTGTTTAAAAGAAAGAGAAAGAGAGAGAGAAAGAGAGACAATGAGAGAGAGAAAAACTCCCCCATGTGTATATTAGAAGACCTAGATGGCCCACTTAACAAAAACTGCATTTACCCATCATCTGAGTTACATATGAAAACAAACATTTCATCCCAATGCACAAGTCTTTTTATTATGATCACATAAAGCAAGATGGTCCCAAACCTTGTAGCAAGGTCTGGCAAGTATTCTCCAGGTTTAGAGCTGAAGAGTCTCACCCCATGGATTGTGTCTACAGGAAATGTGCCCCAAAGAAGACCATAAAGTCCTAACTGCAGGGCTCAACAACATTTTAGATCATTTATCTAACCTACCTTTCCGAATTTTAAAGACAAGTCCACTGAATTCTAGAGAGGTTAAACAGCATGAGGAAAGCCGCACAGACACATCCAGGGCAAAGTCAGGTGCCAAACGAACCAAAGATCAGTTATTTCCCAAGATGGGTGGGCACCTGTGTGCCTGGACCTCGGGCTTCCCCATCCTGGGCGCCTGCTGAGATCTGGAAACAAGGTACCTAGAAGATTAAGGACATGCACTGTGTGCTATCAGGGAGCAGACAGCTAAGATGAAATCAGTGACCAATAGTCTGCTAACCTGGAAATGGAAACATGGTTTCCTGGTACGCAGACGTGAAGGTGGCTGCAAATGCCAAGCTGCCTGGCGGAGCACACAGAAGGTGGGGCTGGAAGAAGTGTGCTAGTTAGTAGTTCCCTCAGCACCATCACTGGAGTGCGTCCTCTGAGCAGCTCACACTAACTTCTGATTGGTTTTGATTGGTGTGACACCTACACCGACTTACAGTGAGGCTTACTCCCTCAGCAGGAAACCCATTATAAGCAGATTCCCTTACACAGGTGGGGGCGGGGGGAGCCTTGGAAGGCGTGCCTTCCTAGGTACACAGGGTCACATGTTACAGACGAGGTCCTCAAAGGGAATGATCTTGGAATCAAAGACTTAGAGCCGCAAGCCCTCAGACTAGCCAACTCCCTCCATATTTATCAAAGGAACTTCTGATTTCAACTTATTATTTCAGGTTCCTACCAGAAAAGGAGCTCAGCCCCAACAGAAACGATCTGGTGACCAGGTGAGGCTATATCTCACTATAAATCAGAGGTCCACAGGCTGTTTTTGTCTGGTCCCTGAGCTAAGAATGGTTTTCACATATTTAATGGCGTTGGGGGTGGGGGGATAAAAGAACATTTCATGACACACGGAAATGACACAAAATTCAAATTTAACTGTCTGTAAATAAAGTTTTACAGGAACAAAGCCAAGTTCGTTCCTTTACCTTTTGCCCACTGATTGCTTTCGTACAGACAACAGCGGAGCTGAACAGTTCTAACAGAGACCATGAGGCCCACAACGCCTAAAAAATTGACTTATATTTACTATTTGGCCCTTTACAAAAACAGTTTACTGATCCCTGCTATAAATCAACAGACTGGCAGAATGATATTTATAAACCAACATTATGCATGTTTAGTGACATGTGAATCAATTACCAGGTCCAGGGCAAATGACAAATACCTTAACACTCACTAAGTTAAAAGATCAGACACACTCAGTCCTTAATGTGTCCTTAAACAGAACAGGCAAGAATCAAAAGGGGGAAGGGGGGGAAGGAGTGCTCCTAGCAACTTAAATAAAGGCCAAGGCTAGAAACCCATGAATTTTTCTCAAAGGAAAACCCCTGAGGATCCTACTTAGGGCCAGTGTACACTAAGTTATAAAAACTTCTAACAAGCTTCTTATCTGATTTTCAAGCCAATAACCAACAAGCAGAAAAACGACTGTTCTAGACAGGCATTTTAACTACAGTTCGTGGTTAACAGTGATATAAAAGGATCAGACAGAAATCATAAAAAGAAGTCACCAGAATTTAAACACTAAACTGGAAGCCAGGATACATTTAAAAGTATCCAGCAAGTCCCTGAAATGACATGCAAGTTTCAGGGCCACTCGCTTTTTCTTGGGGAGTTTCCACAGGTTTAGGGCTCAAAAGAGCCCCTGACTTTAAAAAGTTACACGCCACCAGGACTCTGCCCACACTTCTTAAGTGCGTCATTAATCTCAACACTGAAATAACTGATGCTCATAAAGCTGGCAGTGAGTAATCAAGAAAAATCTTAAATCGTGTTAATGTACTTTGGGCTAAACAAAAGCAAACCACACAGCTCAAACTCCAGCAACTTGTTAAGCCAATACTTACTCCTTACCCAAGAGTAAGGGGTACAGGAAACAAATGCTCATTTTATTCTTCAGTTTGGACCCTTACCACTGAAATCTTCACTTAAAATAACTGCTTAGAAATTGTCTTAGAAGCTGTCATGAAGTTTCAAATTAATAGAATCCCCTGTGCAGACATTAAATGATCAATATTAAAAATATATTATTACCAGTTGTGAGTGCTTTCAAAACAAGATAAAACTGTGGTTCAATTTCTTCAACAAATAAGCCCAACAGAACCTAAGGTTTTAAAAATGAACTTACTTCAACTGTTCTCGGTCACCTTATTACATCTTGACTAAACCTGAAGAACCAAACACAAAAAATAAATACTAGGCTGTCTGCAGAGTAACCAAGTTTGGTCCCTGGACCTCCATTAAGTGCACTTCATATACCACTGGTCTAGGGTTAATAAAGGAATTCAAAATGGAAATACAGTCCTTTCACCAGCGACTAAGCTTTCCACTCCACCTCTGACAATCTTTTTGTTGCTGCTTTCAGGCAAGGAAAGACATCCTTAGTAATCATTCAAGGTCCAGGCTAGTTAAGGCCACAGTAACACTGCCCATCAATACCCTCTTAGACTAGATTTTCTCTCCCTTTCATGACACTCCACTCTAGCTAACTTACAAATCCGATGCCACTTTCACTCAAAGGCAAAAAGGCCATCCAGGGCCACTCTTGCATTTGTTAGGAATGCAGAGTAACATACTCCATCTGAACACACCAGTTGGGAAAACATCAAAATCTTTACCCTCACAATCAGACCAATATTTTTAAGTACACCACGCAAATGACAATAGATTCTCCTTCAATTAAGTTTCAACTTTCTGAAATGTCACATACCAAAATAATAAATATTAACTTGTCCAAATTTTAAATAAATGTCACATAAAGTGCTGTAACATCTTGAAAATGAAGAAAAGACTGAACACAATCGTCAAGGAAACTTACTGTCCCAGGAATTAAAATACTTTCCCAACTGAGGTTCCTACCAGGCTTCTGTACCACGTAAGAAACTAAAAACTCCAAGCAAAGCCAGCCTTTATTTTAAAAAAAACTTTTTAATAAAAAGGGCATTGCTGAATATGGTACCAATGTTGTAACTCGTAGGCTTGGACAGGGAGGAAAGAAGTTTAATACTGATATAACTCACCGTTTGAACAAGCCAAACTTTTTAATCCCAATCCAAATTAAAAGCAAGATGTACTAGCTAAATGTATTTTCCTCCAGAGGATGCTTATTTTATTATCCTTGTGGGAAAACTAATGCAAATTCTGACAAACCATTAACTGTACTGGAATAACAGGTACCCGTAACACTAAAGGAGGGAAAAGCTTCACCAATAGGAAGGCAGGAGGCAGAATTGTGAGGATGCATACACCTCCTCTACTCCTGACATAGCCTATAGACATGATCTGATCAGTGTTTGATGGCTTGATGTTCGCTGTTCCAACTCAGTACTGAAACAAACAGCTGATAATTTTTTCCAACAAGTCGGTGGAGATATGTATACATCAGGCAAATTTCTTTAGTCTTTTCAAACAGAATCTCCAAATCTAAGACTTTCAGATTACAATAAAATGCTATTTTGACTTCCAACTTTTTAAAAATCCACTCATAATTAATTCCAAAGGCTTGTCTCCTCAATGCCAGAGGTTCTGTCAGAAAGTTACTATAGATTAAAATCTACTTATGAGAAATAACCAGGTGTAATAAATGATCCTCGACGGGACAGTTTTAGACAAAGCTGCTGTTGTATTTTAGCGCCAACTGAGGGAATCTGAGTATGTCCCAGTAATAGATGAGATGAAAACTTCCCAAGCTAGCTGACAGGGGAAAAACACCCCTTACAGAACTTTATATACAGTATGATCTCTTTTTTATTAAAACATACATACATATGCATAGACAATTGCCTGGAAAGTGATGCAATGGTGATCTCTGGGTGGTAGGAATGTTATATTTGCTTCTCTGCATTTTCTGAGTTTCAACAATATACATGTAACACCACTTCTGTAATAATACTTTAAGTCACTAAGGGCTTCTTAACGTCAAACATCAGTATTTATGAAGTGCCTACTAGAGGTGAGACACATGGAGATCTGCTTTTATTCTCATCAAGTCCTCCAAGGTTTTTATTTTTTGTTTTGGTTAATCCTTCTCCCCAAGCCTCTGGGCTAAGCAATAGTCATTTCTAAAATAATAGCATTTCCTTAAACCCCAAAGAGTTTTCTTTCTGTCTCACTCTCAGGCACACTAATCATTTTTCACTGGTTTCCCTTTATAGCTACTTTTTCAACCTTGCGAACTAATATAAAACTAAAACACTGGTTTGTAGGCTGAAAACCTGTCAAGTGATGGAGAAGGAACTAGTATCATGGGGGTTTTTTCCCCTTTAAAATGAACATCTAGCTAGGTTGTCAAAGTTAAACTCTCTGTGGCAATGAACCCAACTTTTCTAACTAGAAAGCAGCCGATGAATGCTCTTAAGATGGAATCATGTTCAAGTTCTACTGGATGTCAGGTAACAACCTTTAGCTCTGGCTAGTGTAAGGATGAAGGGAGATATGGGAAAACGGAACACTTAAATAGCTGAAAAAAGTATTAGGTCTAAATGTGGAAGTGAAAATGCCAGATCATGTAAACATAAGCAAACTACCAAGCAATCAGAAAGTCATCTGATTTAAAAGTGACATTAAAGGAGACTGAAATACTAGGGATAGAAGGGCAATAAAAATTCTAGGCTGCAGTTATTTGCTAGAAGGTTGTCCCCCACAAGAATATCCTAAGTATCTCTCCAACATGTGCTGCCCACTCCACAACAAATTATGGATGCACTAATTTAAGTGTGGTTACTTGGAAGGTTTCCTTTTCCATCTAGAAGTGATTAAATAACGATTATCAGTGATTTTTATCAAAATGCAACTTACTAGAAGTAATCCCTAACCATTGGTGGATCACTACCTAAAGCAGCTTTCAGGAAAATAATTTCCTCTGTATCTTAAAACTAGTTCATTAGCTTTGTAAGGTATTAGCCTTGGGCTACGAGTGTGTAACTAGAGAGCTAGTCTTTCACAGCGGGTTTCTAAAAAGGAAAAATAGATCACCTAATAAAAACCTTTGGGAAAGAAGCCCCCAAGCATTCCCATCAAAGGAAACCTCAGATTCTCTCCCAATTTCCTGAAAATGTAGCTGTTTTAAGTCATTCAACTGCAGCTATCACTTTACAAAAAGAAATTTTAAATTCCCTCTTGGCCGGGGTAAACAGGGCGACAGATCCCCGTCCCCGCCGAGGCGAGGTGGGGCGCCCGCCGCCTCCTTACTAGAAAGCAGCCAAAGCTGCTTTTAAACGGCCTCCGGGTGACGACGCATTCCTAACGGGTTTCGAAGGCACGTTTAAATCGCCCGCTTTTTTGTTTGCTCGCTGCATTCACCCGGTGCCGGGACTGCGGCCGCCCCTGCGCGCCCGGGAGGGGGAGCCCGGGGTGGGAAAGCCTGGGCCCGGGAGCTGAGGAGGCGGGGTGATGAGAGCCGGGAGGACCCCGGGATGGGGGGCCCGCGCGGGAAGGGGGCGAGTGTGGGGTGGTCTGAGGGCAGAAGGCTGAGACCCCAAGAGGGGCGACGCGGGGGTGTGGGGAGCTGGGCCGCCGCCCCGCGCACAGAGCACCCCGCGCGGCTCCCGCCGCCCGCCCGGGTGCAAGCAGGGCCGCGGCGCCGCCCCCTCCCGCCCTCCTTCCCTCTCCTCCCGAGGCGACAGAAACAACAGCGCGGGAGGAGGGGAAAGTAACTCCCGGCACCTCCGCCGGAATTAGCCCCGGTGCAGTGATGACACCTTCTCGTGGCGCAACCAAGCGCCGCTCCCTCCGCAGCGACGTCCCCGCCGCCGCCCTCTCCATTCGAAAGTGGCCACCCCCCGCCGCCGCCGCCGCCGCTCCTCCCGCCCCGCCGCCGCCAGCTGCACCAATCCGCTCGGCCCCAGTTGCAAATCAAACGCTCCCTCGCGTCCAGAAGCCACTTGCGCCGCTGGAAACGGCAGCGCCGTCCCCCTCCCCGAGTCCCTCCCGGGCGGCACCTTCGGGCTGGGGCGGGCGCTCGGCGAGAAACGGTTGTGCGAAGGGAGCGGCGGCGAGCAGCCCCGAGCGGGCTCGGCTCCCGCTCCCACTCCCGCCCCCAGACAGTTCTGGAAACTGTGTATCACCTCTGTCACAGGAAGCCATCCGGCTAGGAAGGCGGCGCGGAACCAACAAACAAACGCCTGCGGCCGCCCGCCGGAATCGGCGCGGGGACAGCCACGGGCTTCGAGCCTTTCTCTGGGCGGGGGCGCAGCGGTCGCCCCCACGCCGCGGGCTTTGTGCGGGGCGGGCGCGGCCGGCCGGGCGTCCCCGATCCTGTAGCCCCCCACCCCGGGCCCCGGCAGCGTTGCTGGGACCGTTAGGTGACGCTCCGGCCGCGGCCGAGAAAGCAGCGCCTCGGCTGCCGCCCGCCCCCATTTCCACATGGAGCCGGCTCTCCTCCAACGCCAGAGGCGGGCTACAAAAGTTGGCCCCGGGGCCACCCAGCACCTGCCCACGTGCCGCGAAGGCTCGCTCCCGGGTCTCCCCCGTTCCCTTCCCCCCTCCCCCGCCGCCCTCGGCCGCCAGGTCACCTATTACCGGTGGGAGGGGAGAGAGGCTATTTAAACGCCCGCGGAAGTTGAGGCACCCCCACCGGCGGGTGCCGTGCACCTGCCTCCCGCCGCCGCGCTCCGCCACTTTGAGCAGCAGCCGAGTCCTCTGCCCCGCCTCCTGCCCGCAGGCGGGCGGGGGGGAGCGGGAAGGAGGTGGAAGGGATCGAATTTCTCCAGCAAATGGGACCGTTCCGACAGGATTCGGTTCCCCGGTCAACATTCCACATTCCATCCCTCTCCCGCATTTGCAAGCCAGCGCCAACAACCCGGAAAGCCTGCTGGCTCCCGAACAACAGCCCCCAACTCACAAACACACTCACAGGCATAAGACACGTGCACTAAAGGGCTTTGCAACTTGCAGTACCGGGGTACACACTGCACGTTCATTTAAGGCAGCGAACACCAAGCGACCCCACCCCCACAATTTGCAGATGGTGCCAAAGGTTTCAATTTGCAATCCGTTTTAAGTTCATGGTTAATCGGTACTTTGCTCTATCAATGCAACTCCTTCCTCATTTCACCAATGGAAGGTTTTACACTTTACAGGCAGTCTCGCTATTAAGTAAAAGGTCTGATCATTGGAAACCCAATTTGGAAGAATCTAAATTGCCAAGCTGTCCCTCCACCCCCTACTCACTGCCCTTGAATAGATGCAATGAATATTTTGGACATGTGGTGACGCGGTGACAAGAGCCGGGGCTGCGGCCACCCTACATAAATGTACCTACACACACACACACACACACACACACACACACACACACCTATGTTTAGGCAAATCCAGTCGTTCCCCCCTCCACGGTCACACACACTCTGGATTCATATATGTATGCGAACCTGCGTTCTGCCATTGCCATCTGTCTACCAAGTTGCTACTATGCTTTCCACTTTCATGCAGCCTAATGCACTTTGGGGATTTTTTTTTTTAATTTTATAAACTAAAGCCAACTAAACTCGGCGTCTGCGCCTGAACGCGTTTAATTGATGCTTCACCTGAAAACCGCATGTTCTTCGCAAACCCAAAAGAAAAAGCTGCAAGTCTTCAGCCCCCCAAAATGGAAAAATAATCGTAATAAAACTTACTGATCCAACATAAATCAATTCTCAGGCTCCAAAAATCATCCTCTCTTCCACCTCCTCCTCTGGCCCCCGCCCCGGCAATGCCCAAGTTACTGGTGGGATAGTAAGGCTGCGCTCGGCGGCTGCCTGCCCTCCCTCCTCGCTACATATCGAGAACCCAATCTTTTGGCGCCATATTAATGACGTACTATATTATTTCCACTAGGCAGCGACCTTCGGCATTAAATTACTCCCGAGAACTCCCGAGCAAAGCAACAAAACCATCAAATATGGCTGAGCCTCTCGGCTCGTCCTGCAGCCGCCACCGCCGCCGCGGGATCGGGACGCGCACACGGACCCACACGCGGACACACGCGCGGCGCGCCCCCCCGCGCGCCCCCCGCGGCCCGCGCGCGTACCTGCTGCGGAGGGGTTCGGCCGAGGCGCTGGGCTCCGCGCCGCTCGCTCGGTGCCGCATGAGTTCGGGCCGCGGAGGGCGGGCGGGCGGGGAGCCGGGCGGGCCCCTGCGTTCGCCGGCGCACACACACTCGGCACTCGCGCAGGGAGGCACTCTCGGACGGCCGTTTGGCTTGTTATGGAGGAAGGACTGTGTGAATCAAACTCATTTCTGGGTCACTGCTGCCACAGGGGGGAGCACTTTAATCCCTTGCCAAAACGAGAGGGTGGGGACAGGAGGGCGGAGGGAGCGCGCGGGGAGCCCGCGGCGCGGGGGGCTCCGTCCCTCGTTAACTCTTCGCGGCCCTCGCCGCAGCTGGTTCGGCCTGCGTCCGCGAGGGCTAGCGCTGCTCAGCTTTTAAAATCTCTTCCTTCACCTCCCTTGTGAGGCTAGAAATTCTTGAGGTGTCCCCAGCAGGGAGGTGGGCTTTTACATTATCTCCAAACTGTCTCACTTCCAACTCTTGTCTGACTGCACGGCACCTAGACATGGATTCTTTCAAATTAGTTTAAAATTATGTAGATAAAAATGTGGCTATTAAGGCGTATAATTTGGGTGAAAGGTTTTATTTTTAGACTGAATAGCAAAATAAATAGTTCTTCTGTTTTGTAGTAACAGTTTTAGGGAGTTGTGAATTAGCATCACATTTTTAGATCCACTGAATCCAATTTTGGAGCTGGAACACGTCTTTCCCTAAGTTAGTATCGAACTGATAATTGCAGGTGAGCGTTAATTCATTAGAAGACTGATTATCAACTGACACCTCTTTTATGTTACACAGTAGGAGTATTACAGAACAGGACGTAGCCTTCCATACGGGAGACTTGAGCCTAATGCTAAAACTGGAGTTGCAGACTAATATAAAATTACATCAGAGATTCATTTGGGGGGGGGGGGTATTTATGTGTAAAAATGAGTGTTTACTGATTTTCCACAGACTACAAACTTGCTTTTTCATGTGTTTAACATTTCTTTCATGGACCCCCCTAAAGAATTAAGGGTGTATATGACATTCAGCTTCAAAAGGTACAGATAAAAACTCCCATTCAGTAAACAGGAACAGTGATTACTAGTTACAAAATTGAATATTAAACCCAAAGGTATATACTTATGCACTGGAAGAATTCTGAATATATCAGGTTGGATTTCACACAATCACACACCAACCCATCCACCCACATCAAGAACATAATAATCTGATAAATGCATTACAACAAAATTAATTGAGCCGTTCAATTATTTTTCAGAAAACAAAGTAAGCCAAAGGAAATCTTAAGTATAGACATATACTGTTTCACTCACGAAGGGGACAGACACCACATCAGCCCTATTCATGTGCTCACTTAATCCTGTTCAAAGAGATCACACACCTAAAGCACTATGTTATCATTATTACTATTATTAGTATCACTTTGCAGTCATTATTTTCATTGTTTCACCTTACACATACGCTACTGTAGAAGTAAAAGCACACAGGTGGTTTGTAGCCTGTAGACAGACCCTGTGTTGGACCTGGCTCTACCAGTTATCAGCTTGTGTGACTGTGGGGTAAATTACAGAACTCTGAGCCTCCATTTCTCCATGAGTAATAATAAAATGAGGTTAACAACCCCTTCCTAAAAGGTTGTTAAGAGGAATGAGACAACCCCATAAAAGTGCCCAGCAGAGGCCAAGGCAGTAGGAAGTTATCAGTTCCTTTGGCCATCCCTCCCATATGCCTTTCTTGATATTCTTTCCATGGAAAATTGTAACTTCTAAATTCCAGCCAGACTTTCTTCACTCATTCTCCCTAAAAGAAAATTTTAAATCGCATTTGCCACTTGCAGTTTTACTCATTTTTCTGACTATCCCCACTCTCAAAACATCAGGCACCTAAATCAAAGTATTGAGTAAATGAATGAAATAAATAAAGAGGTAAAACAGCACACAAATGTCCCACGTTGATACACTGATCAGGACTGATGGTCCCAGGGACATCCTCTCAATGACGCCAATTCTTCAGAATACTATCGGTGAGGTAGTGCCATGAGCTGTAAAACAGTCCTGGACTAGAAGTCAGGAGACTCCCATCAGCCCACACTAAAAATCTCTTTGGGCCTTAGTTTCCCCATAGAGATTGATAAATAAGATCAAATGCAACTTCTAATTTTTTATTGTTCTTACCAAACTTAAAGCGTGATTATTTGAAGAAATGGAAGACAATTTGAATCAGTGAGGAACATGTAAAAAGATATTTGGTCATTAATGATCAACTGTTGACATTTTTAAAATAATAGCTGTCTTTTGCTATCAGACCACAGAGGCAACTTTTATACAACCTATTTCTAAAATGGGAAAGGCAATGACACAGTTTGCCTTTCAGCAGTACAGGTAATGCAGTCTAGAATAAGAAGTACTAAGCTGACAGCTAGGAATATATGTTTCTGGTTCCACTCTGTCACTTACTGTCTTCCGGTACCAAATCATTGAGGATCACCGTAAAGTTGTTAATCCACACTTTATTATCATGGATGAAAGGACATTCAAGAAAATAGCTACAAAGTAGTCAGTGTAGTTGAAATATCAGATTCTAGTATTTTCTGATCTGATCAGTGTTCTTCGTGATAATTACAATTCTACATATCCCTTAAATTTTGCTATAGTCATACACAGTTTAATTATCTTTTTCCATAATAAGGACTTTTATGGAATAAAATTTTGGATATTTACATTCATATTCCTGATTTGGGAACCATACATGATTACACCTACAGATGTTTACTTGTCATCTCATTTGTGTCTTCTCTGTAAGTAAAGAATTATAAGACCTTGACAAGAGATTCAGAATTGTTCGTATTTGAAGTGAGGTAGATGCATGCACTAAAGTCCAATCTATCTCATTCCTTTAATAAAATGTGCAAGAAATTCTTACTGGCCAATATCATTGCCAGTTGGTATACATTATGACGCATAGAGAGAATTTCTTTAGTGCACAAGTGCTCTCCGGAATAAAATGGGTTGTCTTCTAAAACTTTATTTGTACTTTGTTTGGAATTTTGAATTTATGCCCCAAACAAAACATGTTATAAAGAGGTCTTAGGTTGTCAAGTAATTTAAAAAAATTAATAACTAAATGACAGAAAATAACTTTTTATTAACATTTTTAAATGATATTATTTGGGTGGGAGGGGATGTTTTTCAAAGCAGATAAGTGGGCATACTTTGAACAAGAAGAGTCAAGTTGGGAAGCCTCTTCAGCCTATGCCTGAACCCCATGAGAAGAAATAGGAGGTCATGGGTAAAAGATTAGGACTAGAGCTCCTTGTCTGACCAGTCGATGAGGCCACCAGTCCGGAACAGCCAGGTAAGTGGTTACAACCTTCAATTATAAGAAATGATTGAGTGGAAGGCCAATAACCCACATGTTTTTTGTTGGTGTCAGTACCAACTAAATTATTTTTTTCTTGAGGTTCTTTCTTCCATTTTTTTTTTTTTCCTTTGCTTGTTTTTTATTTTGGTTGCCTTAATTTTGTTGATTTTCATACTTTTAGCACAAATTAAGATACCAAAGAGAAACAGTGACTGCTATGGAGACAGTGGCACTGGCCTGTGATGGAAGCACAGCTCACTGCTCCAGCCCTTCCAAAGTCTCCAGCCTCCCAGGTCAGCGCCCGCTCTCGGAAGGAGAGAGAAATCCTTCCTCCAGCCAATAAGGGATGTCTAGGGCACCTGGGGAGGGCTCCCACTATGTACAGGCTATCAAATGGGGAGAGCAGCATCTAGGGGACCAAACGAAGGTTCTGCTGGGCAGTGAACAGGCAGAAGCCTGTGCCATAAAATAAAATAATCAGCTTTCTGCCCAGTTCCCATATCAGGTCAGTTAGCAACTTTTACTTAGTCTTGCACAGAGATATGCTAATCATGAAAGGAATCTAAGCTATAGCTAGGAATTGCTGAAACAGCCTCCCTGCTAGAAACTAAACCCCCTGAAGGTGAGAAGGAAGGTATGTACAAAACTAATGATTGTTTATCAAAAGATTTCTAGGAACGTGGTGACTGGGACCACAGCAACGGGAGTTTGTTGACCAAAAGAAGTTTCACCATCCTCCGTGGACCCTTGCTGACGTCCAGATGTCTGTGGTCATCTAGCACCTCCTGAACTGAAACCTCTCCGGTTTCCCGTTCCCCTGACATCAAATAAGCCTGAATTCTTACTTTCTCAAGATGGTTCTTTAGGACGCTAATCCGCCATCTTCTCAGCTTGCTGGCTCTCCAAATAAAGTCGCTTTCCTTGCCCGAACTCCTTGTCACTGGACTTATTGGCTGTAGTGGCACAAACTGTTCAAGTTTTCACTTGGTTACACCCTGTGCCAAGAGCAGAGACTCAGTCAGAGTGGCCCAAGCAGGCCATCAGGGAAGACTCAGGCCTCTGCAGGGGTCGTTCTGGCGGGTCTCCCAGGCCAGGATGATCCCAGGCCCCCACCCCACCCCCCTCCCAGGGGTCACCATACCACCAGCTCTTTATCCCTGTGCAGGAAAGCTCCATTTTCCTCTTCCCTTCCCCAAACACCTTCATGGCCTATTATAATCTGAGCCCAAATCATTAGCAAATGAAAAACTGGCTCCCTATTCTCTGAGGCTGAGACGGCTGGGGTCTGGGGGTAAACAGGAAGTGGGAGGAAGGTGGCCCCCCAAGGTTTAGTTCCAGTGCTAATGAAGCAAAGAAAAGGAGAGTCAGCAAACAGTTAAAATTGTTTGATACTTCACGTGTTTTCCCCGCCCTGAGGCACTTTTAGCTGTGGACAAGACTTGATGGTCTGGATGTCGGAGGTGAGGAAGATGATGCAGTGAAAGGTGACCGCAGGTCTCACGCTCAGAGAACTGCGTGGATTCCTTCATTGACTTACAGGCATTCATTGAGCTCTGAGTTCAGGGTATGCAGTAGTGAAAAAGACAAGTAAACCTCTGCCCTCCTGGAGTTTATATTCATTCTCAGAAGAAAGGAAATGCAGGAGTGGGGATATGATGAGTTCGGCTTGAAGAGACAGCCAATTGCAGATGCCCAGAAGGCAATGGGAGAGCCTGGGTTGCAAATATCGATTTAGGAGTTATCAGCATAGAGATTAACTGAGGCCATGGGAAGGGATAAGATCAATCGGACCTGTCTATAAAATAAGTTGCAAACAGAGCCTAGGCTGGAAACTCGAGAGTCCTATTTAAAGGAGGGGCAGAGGAAGCCGTCAGTGGTTTAATTGAGGACAGTCCAGTTTAATTGAAATATTTCAGCCTTCTTCATGCCCAAATCGGGATTTCTAAACAGCACTGGAGAAAATCACAGACCCGTGCTGATCGGTTCCACCGTGTATGGATCCTCCTCCGCTTTCAGGATGCCCTGAAATCACTATTTCCCCAGTCAGTTCAATCTACCACTGTCCCCGGGATCTTTCTCGGAGCTTCCTTCATTGTGTCACTTACGTCAGCACACTCAGCAGGCTCCTAACTCCTACATCACAGGAGTAAGAGGCCATTGCACAGGAATGGCTTTGCCCTTCCACCAACAGACCTACAGGCTTATTCCCTACAGGTCCGCCCTCCCGTTTCTTTCCTGTCACAATGGGAAAGAGATGACCTTCCCTCCACCTGGGCTCAGAATCCTGAGCCTGGCCCACTTTCTCTGGTCTCTAAGTCAAGATTAGCTGTGCTTTCAGGTCCCTTCCACTTTTCTGGCTACAGACTCCTTCCCATACACATTTCAATATACTTATGTCTCCCACTGCAAAGACACCCTCTCAGAAACTCTCTTCCTCTTTGCAGTCCCACTTTTCAAAGAACGGCCTACACTCACTCTTGAGCCCACTGAAGCCTGATTTATACCCCCAAACACCCCCAGTGAAACTGCTCTTGCCAAGGTCACCACTGACATTCTTATTGCTGAATCCAGTGGCAATTTCTCATCTGTATTTTCCTTCACCTCCCACCAGCATCTGACACTGGTGTCCACTCATGCCCTACTTTCTCCTGGCTCCTGTTGCCACCAACAGTCTTCTATTTTCTCTCCTCTACCTAGCTGGCCTTTTCTTACTCTCTTGCACGTTCCTCTTTCTCTTTTGTTAAAACAATGCCTCAAATAAATTGTTTTTGAGTACATGAGAAGCTTTTCGGGGGAAAAAAAATCAACTGAAGGAGTAATGTTGGTTGAGACATTTTATAAGAAAAAAAGAATGGTTCACCAACCATGTTTACAATAGAATTTAAAAAACGAACATCTGGTTAAAGATTATTAGGCTAGTCAATCAGCTGGATGGGTAACCCTAGCTTCCCAGAAGGAGTTCTCAGTCTTATTAAAGTCTGTCAGAAAACTGTTCACGCACTTTATCAGGAATGCTAATTGCTTCCCAGAAGGAGTTGTAAATTACATCACACAAAAAATGTCTGTCCCAGACGAAGTTTGAGTCGATTTTCTTTCTCACTTTCAGTCTCTTATATGTTGATTTTCTTTAGGGTTCTGTCTTCAGCCCTCCTTTCTTCTCCCTCTACATAGATCTCCTAGTGATCTCATCTACTCTCATTACTGCCCCCCAACACGTGTTTATACAATCAGTTTCACACTGACCTTCAGACTTGTATCTACCCAACAACTGCCTAAACACCCCATTGGACTTCCCACAGGAAGCTCAAACTCAGTATTTCCCACACTGAACTCAATTTCCCTCGCACTTTGTGGCCTCCTCATCTGTCCCGTATTTAGTTAGTGGTACCACCATCCACAATTGCCAACCAGGAACCAAAACATCTTCCTGGATACTTGTTTGTCCTTGACACCTCCTCTCCCACCACCATGAGGCCAATTCAATCTATCACCAAGTCACTTCTACATCAGGTCTCAGCACTCCATCCCTACAGCCTTGTCATCATGACCGTGACCTAAGCTACTGCCCAACTGGTCTCCCTTCCTTCAGTCCTGTCTCCCTCTAATTCATCCCTACTCAAGTCAGTGTGATCTTCTTAGGGCAAAAATATGACCCTGCCATTCCTATTCAAAACCCTTAATTGCCATTTTTTTCCAGTTTACTCTTAAGGATAGAACATATCATCAACATAACTCTTAAGAACCTTCATGTTCTAATACCTCCTTACTTTTTCTAGCTCTCCTTCCTACCCTTCCCCCTCCCAACCCCTGCCCACCACATGGCTTTCCACATTTTTTTCAGTGGTATCCCTTCAGAATCTTTGAAAATGCTTATTCCAAAGCTTGAATCATTCTCACTCAAGTTCTATCAAATAGCCTATTACCTCTCTAACCCCATCCCCTTCTCTAAGCTTCCATGACACTCAGTACTGTCACTATGTTGTGACTTCTGTCTCTGTTTTGTAAGCTTCTGTACCCCTCACTAAATTATCTGTGATTCGAGGACTGAGTCAGTTATGTTCTCCGTAGTGTTCCTAGCACTGGGCCCAACAACTGGTGGATAGCTAATAAATGTTTTGAATGTGATGGATGAATGACCATTATATTCATATAATTAAATAGTCTCCAAAACACTATTTAAAAAACAGATTATAACTTTCGTTCTTATTTTCTTCTGCTAAAAGTAATAAATAGAGACTCCAAAATCAAAATTGAAGTTACCAAAAAACTATTACTCAAAGACAATCACCACTAAAATTTTGGTGTGTCTTTTATATGCTTTGTGATGTGTGTGTGTGTGTACATTTTTAAACGAATGGGATCATACTCTAAGTCTATTTTGTGATCATTTTTTATTTAATTTATCCATACAGTTGGGCTATTAGTTTATTTCTATATTTTCCACTATTATAAAGAGTGCTTTAGTGAATATCCTTACAGCTATATAATCTATGAGTCGGAAAACAGAATGTTATTGACAGTATAGTATCTTACCATGTAAATAGAATTTACATGATTCCTGATTTTTGTTGTTCTTATATATTTATGTTTTTCTCAATCCTTACTTTTACAAATAAGGGTGTGAGAAATATTCCTATACATAAATTTTTGTTCAAGTGTTATATCTGACCAGTCTTTGGATAGATTCTGAAAAAGGTAATTTATGGGTCAGAGGTTTAAGGCTTTTGATTCATTTTGCCACAATGCTTTGTACAAAACATGTTGTGATTGAGACCTCTACTATCAGGGTACTGGGGACTTGTTGAGTATTTGTCATGTGCGTACCATACAGTTAGACTGACACCATAGAGGGCTACAAGCACGCCTTCGAGAAGGTAAGTCATTGGGGACCCACATCGTACATCCCTGAAAGCACAAAGGTAACCTGAGCACATATATGAAAACCACGATAATATGGAGATAGGAAATTCTAACAAATGCTGAAGTAGGTTGAGAAGGTTCCATCGAAGTAGAGTAATTAGGACCAGAGAGGTAGAGAGGAAGAGGAGACACAGGAAGGAGACTCTGAGGTGAGGATGGTGCCTGGAGAAGCTTTGAATAAAAGGGGTGGGGAGAGGGGAACCAGAAATTATTGAGTGTTTTCTATGTATGTGCCAGGCACTGAGCTAAGCATTTTACACGTAATATTTCATTTACTTCTCACAACAATCCTGAGAAATAGATATAACTACTATTTTCATTCAGATGCGAATGACATGAAAAATTAATGTTCAGAGGGATTAAGTAGCTCGCCAAAGATCACAAAGCTTGTGAGAGGTGGCACCAGGATTTGAACCAAAAGAGTCTGGCTCCACTGCTCACGCTTTTCAGTACCTCATTCAACTGCCTCGTTAGGAAATCAGAATCATGTACTTAATTGGGAACTGTGTCCATGACTTTGTATCAGTGATTTGAGTCATAGCTGGCATTCAGTACATGCTTGGGAAAGAAAATTAGGGCAGAAAGAACTCCACATGCTCAGGTTTATTTCCGACAGCAGAGATCTAAATAGCTAATTGAATGTATGTGGCCAAGACTTAAATGTAAACTATAAAACTTTTAGAAAAAACTTTTCATGATCTAGGGGTAGGCAAAGAGTTCTTATACTTGACACCAACAACACAATCCATAAAAGGAAAAACTGACATGTTGGCTGTCTCAAAAATTAAAATTTTTTTCTCCAAAGATCTTTATAAGAGGATGAAAATTCAAGTTAAAGACTGCAAGGAAATACTTGTAAACCACATATCCAACAAAGAACTGGTATCTACAATATATGGAGAACATGTAAAACTCAATAATTAAAAAAAAAATTATAACAATGTAATTAGAGAATGGGCAAAAATCATGAACACATTTCCCAAAGAGGGCATACAGATGGCAAATAAGCACATGAAAAGATGTTCAACATCATTAGCCATCAGGAAAATAATGCAGATTGAAACCACAATGAGATATCACTACACTACTATCAGAATGGCTAAAATAAAAAAGAGTGGCAACATCAAATGTTGGCAACGACGCGGAGAAACTGGGTCACTCATACATGTTGGTGGGAAAGTAAAATGGCCCAGCCACTCTTGAAAACAGTTTGGCAGTTTCTTATAAAAACTAAACGTGAAACTCCCTACCACAAGTCCCAGCACAGCACTCTTGAGCACTTATCCAAGAGAAATTAAAACTTATGTTCACATAAAAGCCTGTACACAAATGTTCATAGCAGCTTTACTCATAGTAGGCCAAAACTGGAAACAACCCAGGTGTCCTTCCATGAGTGAATAGTAAACTGTAGTACATCAATACCATGAAATATTACTCAGCAATTAAAAACAAAAAAGGAAGAAAAGAAAGAAGGAAGGAAGGGAGGGAAGGAGGGAGGGAGGGAGGGAGGGAGGAAGGAAGGAACTATTAATACACACATGAATTGCCAGGAATTTATACAGAGGAAAAAATGCCGATAGCAAAAGGTTATATGCTGTATGATTCTACTATATGACATCCTTGAAATGACAAAATTCTAGAAATGGAGGCTAGATTAGTGGCTATCAACGGATAATGAGGGAGTCAGGAAAGGAGATAATTGTCTGTGACTATTAAAGGGCATCATGGGGGACCCTGCAGTGATGCTAATGTTAATGTATCTTGATTATATCAGTGTCAACAACACTGTACATGGACGTATCACACGACGGCACCGTGCGTGAACGTATCATGCACCGGTCTGTACATAAATGTATCTGACACCGGTACTGTACTATAGCCTTGTAAAATGTTACTATTGGGGGAAACTGAGTACAATCACACAAGATCTCTCAGTATTATTTCTTGTAACTGGATGCGAATCTACATATCTCAATTAAAAGTTTAGAAAATATATAGCCAATTAGAAGAGGGGAAAAAAGTTAACACTAACATATTCCTAGAAAGCAATCTAAAAGGTAAAGGAATGTCCCTATGTCAGAGCCACATGAATGAAAACTTCATGTGGCCATAGGTTCTGCTGAGGTATACTTTTCTGACACCTGTGCTCTGTTGCGGGAAGGCACGCCTTTTCAGTACTAGTGGAAACAAGAGAATGAGCAGGGATGCAGAGGTAGGAAGAGAAAAGCAGCATTGTAAATAGAAAAACGAAATAGAGTGCTTCTTCCTAGAGCCCTTTATAAATAGTCTCTGTCACCTGGCTTTCTGTGCTCTACCCAAATGGCCAAAAGGAATGAATGAATATGCCCTTTCTATGGTAAAAACTCACCAAGACTCTGAGGGCAGGGGAAGAATCTAAATCTTGCCTCACATCAGCCAAGTCTTACCTAATCTCTTGTACATATTTCCACTCCAGTCCCAGGGTGCCACGGTGGGTGCATTCCCCCTCCCAGAATCCCATTCCCCTAGTAGCCCCATTACCCAGAAGAGAGCATCCGTGCAGACATCTAATATATCACTGCCTGACTTCTAATCGTAGGTCAAGCCCACTAGGTCACTCTGTAACATTCATCTCAGTTTTAAAAACATGAGAAGGACATTGTTGGCAAAAATCCAGGAGTAATGAATTCTATGTTCTAGAAACAGAGAAACTGAACTATTTCAATTTGAACGTCAGAGCTGGCAGGAAACCAACTGAGCAAAATCCTCTGGGAGAAAACACAACAAAACAAAACAGGCTGGTTAGTTAACTTGCAGGTCTGTAAGGTGGGCAGATTTCTTTAAAAAGCAGAGCAGTTTTAGATTTGAGAGACTTCATTGTCATCCAAGGCCAAGAACATGAGTAAGGTCATATACAAACCTTACTCAAGTGAGAATTCTGCAATTGAAGCATTCTACACTAATAGCTAAAATTTAAGGGAGCGGAATCTAGAAAAGGATGTTTATTTATCCGCTTACATATTATAATATATACCATTCGTGGTGTCAAGATATAAATCTCACACACCCCTTTTTTTTTACCGTAGCAAGAAAAAAGTTGATGCTTTTGAGAACTTCTGTGTCTAAGAAAATAAAGAGTCCAGCTGCTTGTGTAGGTTACAGACAATGCTAGGATATAGACACTCTTGCATTTGTTCTTTCCTCAGTTCAATGAGAAATTTCGTTTATGCATAAGGTAAAATTAGAGAACTAATAATGGCTTAACAGCAAGTGCAGATCACTTTGGCAACGAAGGACAGGAGTAGCATCTAGAAATAGAATTCAGAGACAATCAAAAATCTCTTTGTTTTAACCCTTTCCCTTTCTCGTATCCTCCCTGTGCCCCTGAAATATTATCAGTGAAATGAAAAAAATGGCACACAGGCAGAAAAGCAACAAAGCTTAGAGCCTGGGGAAACAATACCTTCTCTTAAATTATAAGCAGCATTGTAAGCATTACTGAATGGATAAAGATTTATGTATAAAAATGTTCATTTCTGGGTTATTAATTTTATTATAGCAAAAAATTAGAAACAATCTAAATGTCTCCAAATAGGAAAACGTTGAAGCAATTTATGGTATGTTGACATGATGCATTATAGCCATTAAAAGAAGTCACATTTTCAAATAGCAAAAATTAAAGAGTGAAAACACCTACTAATAGTGGGAATACGGATGAAAAGGGACTCTCATACAATACAATGCCAGTGGAAAAGGGAATTGTTATAGCCTTTGGGAAATCTGGCAATAACGACTAAAATTAAAAATATACTATCTAGACAAAGACCCTGATGTAGGTAAAGAATATTTTTAAAAAATGATAAAGACTAGCCGTGGAATTTTCTTACACAAACATAGAATCATTTTCATGGAAGTAATCCAACACAGAGCTTACTTCCAACTCTGACCACTCATAACGTCTCTGGGGGCCACCCCTGTGGGACCCTCAAACTTTCCCTTCTCTTTATGACCAGCTCTCTGGGTGACACCAGCCCTCACGTGGCAACCGCTCAATGCTGTTTATGGACCACCCATACTGTACACTCATTCTAGGCTCTTCTCCCCCTTCCTCCCCATCATACAATCAGTTGCCTAGTCTGGTTACCTCTGAATCTACAATGGCTCTCACTTGTCCCTTTCTCCTATTCCTACACCCTCTATCCTGACTCAAGACTTCACCTTTCACTTGAATTAGCAAATAGTGTAACTGGTTTTTCTGTCTCCTTAGCCCTCCCTGCTCCAATTTACTTGACACACTGTCCACAAATACTCTCCTGCATGGAGCGCTTGATGCCTCCTCTCTAGGTGGAGAGCAAACCTCAGCATCCTTAGGACAACCCTCCAGGTCTTCAAATACCTGCTCTAACCATGGCCTGACTTGTAGCTCCAGTGCCTTTCTGCACTGAATTGGTGCACTGGGCAGAACACTGCCCCCCACCCCCATGTCCACCTGGAACCGCAAAATGTGACCTTCTTTGGAAACAGGGTCTTTGCAGATATATTAATTAAGATGAGATCTTGCTGGATCAGGGTGTGCCCTAAATCTAATGTCTGTCTAGCCTCCTTATAAGAAAGCCATGTGAAGACACAGAGAGACACACAAGGGGAAGATGGCCGTGTGATGAGGGAGGTAGGAGTTAGAGCGATGCAGTTACAAGCCAGGAAATGCCAAAGATTGCCCCAGCCAGAAGAAGCTAGAGAGAGGCAAGAGAGAATTCTGCCCTAGGACCTTTAGCAGGAGTATGGCAGTGCCAATACCTTTATTTTGGAAGTCTACCTCTCAGAGCTGTGAAGAGAATAAACTGCTGTTTAAAGCCACCGAGTTGTGGTAATTTATTACAGCAGCCCCAGGAAACTAATACAATCGGTTAGGAGTTTTTTGGTGGCAACAAACAACAAAAACATCCAAACAACTCAATTTAGCTTAAGGGAAAAGAAATTTATCACAAAAAAACTACTACTGTATTTCAGGAAACCCAAGAACAGAAATGCAGTTGAGCCTCAGGAACGTCCAAAAGCAGAGACACAAAGGTCACCAGGGTTGTCACTCTGCCATTTTTTCCCCTTTGTATCTTGTTCATTTCTTTCTCTTTTTCTCACTCTTCCCCTTTTCTCTCTTGCCCTCTCTCTGTTCCTACATTTCTCAAGGTCATAGTCATCAACAGCTACAAAGTTCATCTTCTAATACCCAAAGAGAAATTGACTACCTTTTTTTCTTCAGTTTCAGTTCCAAAATTTGCAAGAAAAAACTGGTTGGCTTGTTGGGTCAGAATTCCACCAACACTCACCAATGGATAGTATACGATCAGAAGATGATTTTTACAGAAACCGTGTGGACAAAGTAGAACCGGGAGGGGGAAGAGAAAAGGAGGCAGTAGTGTCTTTACGCACAGTGTCCTCATGCTTCCTTTTCTCTTATTCTCCATCTCTGCTGGTTGAAATCGCACGTCTTTCAAAGTCTAGCTTCAATGTCACCTTTTCCCCAAAATATGTCAGTCTCTGCCATTAGACCATGAATACTCAAAAGTAGAAACCAGATATCCTTTTCCTTCCTATACCCTCTTCCCCCAAGCTGCCCTCAGGAATTTGTGGGTGCTCCTTGAAGCCTTCCTGGATCTGTCCATTCAGAATTCATGCAAACCTTCCCCAGGCTCCGGGGGGTACTCTGTGTGGATTTCCTCCATCGCCTGGGCCGCCGTCTGGATTCTACTGAAGATACCTGTAAACGTATCTCTCCCTCTCCCCAGTGTTGGCTCCTTGTAGACAGGGTCCAGTACTCTGCACATAACAGCCAGGCTGTAATTTGGGGTTAAATATGATTGCCCATCCCTACCCTCTCAAAAATCCAGTTAGCAATATGTCAAGTGTTGGGAGGCAGTGGAAGGGGCAGGGCTGTGCCACCTGCCACCCTGTGTCAAACAGCAGCCCCTCGCTCAGGCACGCAGGACTGCCAAGGCAACCTCCCTGCACCTTGCAAACTGTGGATTGAACTTCAATGGAAGATACAAAAGCACAGTTACTAGGAAATTTTAGAGCACTTCTGCACAGAACCCAGCTGGGTAGGGGGTTCAGGCATAAGATAAGCTATGGTAAATTTAAAACTTCAATACTACTACCAAAAACTAAATGTGAGACTCTGCTACCCCATATATCAATGTTCAGCTTTATTTTTATTTATTTATTTTTTTTAAGTATTATTTTAAATTGGGGAATATTGGGGAACAGTGTGTTTCTCCAGGGCCCATCAGTTCCAAGTCATTGTCATTCAATCTAGTTGTGGAGGGCGCAGCTCAGCTCCAAGTCCAGTTGCTGTTTTCAATCTTTAGTTGCGGGGGGCGCAGCTCACCATCCCATGCAGGAATTGAACCAGCAACCCTGTTGTTCAGAGCTCGCGCTCTAACCAACTGAGCCATCTGGCTGCCCATTCAGCTTTATTTTTGCTTCATATCAAGAAGTCACATGACTACCATGTGCTATATTTGCAGCCTTTATGTCCAGGGCCCATTTCAGGTGCTTATTGTGCACTTTGTTTCATAGGTTAGTCCTGCCATAGGTGGTCCTGCAGGTCAGTTAGAAATCCTTTGGACAATAAACGAGCAAGTTAATAAAGAAAGGCCATTATATCACGTGCTCAGCTACTTTGCAAGCACCAGGA
The DNA here is from genome assembly GCF_036562045.2 of Rhinolophus sinicus. Taxonomy (NCBI): domain Eukaryota; kingdom Metazoa; phylum Chordata; class Mammalia; order Chiroptera; family Rhinolophidae; genus Rhinolophus; species Rhinolophus sinicus. The sequence goes on from NC_133757.1 coordinate 119,690,465, forward strand.
TCAGGCTGTGAGTTGGTTTTAAGGCCAGTGCAGCACTTATTACTTGCACAGGGCACAGTGAGGACCAGGGGGTTGTGGGGAGAAGTGGGGGCAGACAACCCAGGCCGAGGCATGGCTCCCTACTTCCCTTCCCCCACAGTCTGGCCCTGGCAGGGAGGAGCTCATCCTGGTGAGCCAGCTTAGCCACCCATCAGGCAGGAGTAAGGGTCAGGCCCAAGCTTATTCCGGCAAAGCCTGGTCCATCAGCCAAAACCTCTCTTCCCCCTTCCCCACCTGCCACCCAACTGAATCTATTTACTCAAGGGTGACTTTTGTTCATGGACAAATTATTCAGAAGTTACTTTTATTCTGAAGTTAATATTTGACTTTACAAAATCAAAACCCAATGAGATTTTTCTAAAAGCTTCTAAATTCAACTTATATTTTTATAGATGTATAGCTAACTGTAAACAACCACTTCTAAGGGGACTTTTGATTAACGTTTTGTAACATTTACAAATTTACTTAATTAACCTACTTTAAACATTTTAACTGCATTAGTAAATTTAACATGTTCAATTTTTAAAAAGTATTTCGGTTCTATGACTGACCAAAAAAATACTCTTTCCAAGTACTTATGTAATTCATATGTACCCAATAACTTAATCTTATTAATATGCTAATTTTAAGTTCTTTTAAATGTCTAGTATTGCATTTACATTTTGACAGATGTCAGATGTCTACTTAAAATCACAAGTGTAAATCAATTACTTACATTACACATTTTAAATAGTACTATGCATATACTATTATTATAACAGGTTATATTCTCTGAAATGTTATAAATCCTTAAAATACTAAATATACCAATTTCTTTGCACAAAAATACTAATGCAATGTGTTTGATTTTCTTAAACATTTCTATATTTACCTGTAAACCTTCCCAGTGTTTAAAATATGCTTATTACTTTAAAAAAAAAAAAAAAAGAAAGCTTATTTTCTCAAATTCTTTTGATCAACTTCTTTCTTCCAAAACTGGTTAAACTGTCTATGAGGTGTGGAGCCACACGTACCTTGGGGGATTTTGCTGCTAACACCACTAAGATGAGTCTCTTTATACTCTTAATATATCATGAACTCCAAAACTTAAAAGGGAGTCACCGCCAGCCTCCAAAATGGCCCTCGGAGATTCTCACCTCCTGTTAGTCGCTCCCCTGGGTACATACTTCCCTTCTGACCAGGGCTGACCTGTGTAACCAACAGGATTTTGTGGAAATGATGGAGAGTGACTTCTGACCCAGGTTCTAAGGCACTGGTGCTGCGTGCTAGTCTCAATTGCTTGCTGTGGAGGAAGCCCCGCTACGCTTCCAGCCCTGAGGACAGTGACATCTGTGTGTCAGGAACCGAGTCTTCCTACCAACCGCACACTAACTTGCAGTGTATGTTGCTCACCCGTCTGGGAAACAGATACTCTAGCCTTCGGATAACTGCGGCCCTGGTCAATGTTTTGACTGATTTTATGAGAAACCCCAGCTGTACCCAAATTCCTGATCCATAGAAACTGTGTGACAATAAACATTTATTGTTGTTTTAAGCCTCTAAATTTTGGGGTAATTGATTAGGTAGCAATAGATAACTCATAAGGAATATTCCTACATCATTATCTAATTTTCAAGCCCACTAACTCCTGTAAACCTCCATGCAGGTGACCTGCCATTTTGCTGGGACTGAACTGAGTCTGGCTTCATCTCATCCTGGACATTTCCTCATTCATTCTATCTGTGAGGTCCACAACTATACAGATACTTCATTAAAGTCCATCTACATCTTTGTGTCGTTGCCTATTCCTGACTCTCCTACTGCAACTTTAAGGAAGTGCATGCATTATCCTGCCACCTAACGTCACAGCATCCTTGACCAGATTGAGAGTTTATACAACAAAATATGGCGGCATCTTTTCCAGAAATGTAGTGCAACATGTTCATGAAGCTTAACGAACATGTCAGACTAGAAGAGAACTTTCACCTGTCCCCTCCCCTAACCGCCTCTTCTCCATGTCCCACAGCTCCGCACGTGACCCCATCACCCACCCAGATCCTGAACTAAAAACCTAAGAGTCATTCTTGACTCGTGTCTCCTCCTCACACAATCAACAATGGGGTTCCCTTAGACTCTACCTCCAACACATACGCTGATTTGTTAACTTCTTTTCATGTCCATTCCCATCAGCCTAGACTAAGCCATCGTCTTTCCCCAGGACACTGCAAATAGCCTCCTAACGGTCACCCCTGTAGCTTCTCTCTATAAACATTCACATACAGGTGTTTGTGTGACATATTTTATTTCTCTTGGGCAAACACCTAGAAGTGAGCTTGCTGAGTCATATGGTAAGTGCCCATTTAACTGATGAGCAACTGCCAAGCTAGTTTCCATTTTGCGTTCCTACCCATAACCTATAAGCGTTCAGTTACGCCACCTCCTCCTCAGCGCTCGGTGTTGGGTTTTGCTTTTAATGCCATTCTAGTAAGTGTGTAGTAGTCCTTTTTCTCTTTTTTAAATTGAGATGAAATTCACGTGCAATGAAATGTACGGATCCTAAGTGTACAATTCAATGAGTTTCATGCAAACGTGTACACCCACATAATCCAGATTTCTGATATTCTAATAAATTCCCTAGGAACCCCCTTCCAGTCAATCTCTACACCTTGTGGCAGCCGCTTCTGGTTGCTATCACCACAGAGAAGTTTTACCTTTTCTTAAACCTCTAAAGGAATAGTGTGGTATATCGTACTGTCTTGTGTCTGGTTGGTTTCGCTCAGCATAATGTTTTTTTGACTCATCCATGTTATTGTACGTATAGGTTCTTTATTTTTATTGCTGAGTAGTATTTTATTGTACGAACATGTAACAATTTGTTTATCCATTCACCTTTTGATAGATGTTTGGGTTGTTTCCAGCAATTCCATTCCCAGGTACTTCCCCGGGAGAAATGAAAGCATATGTCCACAAAAAGCCAATAACAGCCTGCTTCCTGCCTTGATCCATCACAATCCGTTCTCCAGAGCAGCTGGAGGGATCTTTTAAATAAATTACTCAAATCCCATCTGCTGAATACCCTTGAGTGACTTCCCAGCCCACTGAGGAGAAACTACCAAGTCCCAGCATGGCCGGGGAAACGCAGACGTCACTGATTCTCAACTCTGGCTGCATGCACGAAGCCTGTGGGAACTTCTGGGGCCTGGGCCCCACCTCAGAGCAAGTGAATCAGAACCTCAGGAGGACGGCACCACAGAGTTTGTAAAGCACCCCAGGAGAGCCTAGCAGGTCCCAGGCTAGCCAGGCCCGGACAGCATGACCTGGCTCTGGCTCTTCCACTTTATCTCCTTCTGCGCTCCCACTCGGTGCTGTAATCCAGCCACCCAGGCCTCTTTCCAGCCCCCCGAACACAGCAATTTTATCCCCACCTCAAGGGCTTTGTACGAGTGTTTCTTCTGCCTGAATGTTCTTCAGATGTTAGTGTGTCTGGTTCTTTCTTGTGGTTATAGGCTCAGCTGAAATGAAACTTGCTCAGAGGGGCTTTTCCTGCCCACCCCATCTAAAGGAGCTATACTGGCAGGTCACTTGCTCAAATGTTCTATCTCACATTTTTTTCTAATATTGTCTAATGCGTGCATTTTTCTGTCTGTCTCCCCCCTCTAGACTGCAAATCCCCTGGGAACAGGGACCAAGCCTGCCTTGATCTCCACAGTATCCCTAGCATTTATAATTGTGTCTGGCACATGATTATAAAGGTTTAAGAAATATTTGTTGAAAGCATGAAAGAATACACGTATGAAATGTGCACATTACCTGAGAGAGAGGGCAAAAATCGGAAGGGTTCTTCTAACTTTCTTTCTCACACGTGTTAGCCCGGGGTAGCTGATTAACAGGAAAATAAAGACTGTGGCCTGAGGGGATTAAACCCCAGTACTACAGCTGATGAGATGCCTAAAGGCAGAGAGGTTGTTTTCCGCTTCTAGTAGTTTATCTTCCGTCCTAACCTGGTGCTGAGTGCACGGTAGATACTCAATGAAAATATTTCTGTTAACAGTGAAGTGACTGTGATCTGCTTTGGGGGCTGGGTGGGAGGGGAGGGGATGCGGAAGGAGGAGCTGATCAGCGGGTCACGACAAAAGGGGACAGAAGTACATTTATGCTTTTGTCCTCACTTTAGGGAGCCGTCACCAAGTTAAAGCATGAAACTCAGTGTACTCTATTCTAGTCAATGGCATTACAACACATTGTTCTATTCTATATGTCGTTTCTCTTTATAAGCAAATCAACATATAAAAGCAATGCTCTAAAGAAATTTTAAAAGGAAGGAAGGAGGGGTGTGACACGGAGGAGAAAACAAGGAAAAATTTGGAAACGTCTTTGTGCTAGACACAGCAGCGGACAGGTTCAGGCGTTCACTTATTTATCACAACCCCATGTGAAATACATGCAATTACAGCATTTTACAGATGAGGAAACTGAATGAAGCTTAGAGGAAAGTTACTTGTCTTTTATATATTCTTACCACTCAACTGGTATAATGAGATTGGATAAAAACTATACCCGATACACTCATCAAACATACAGATGACATTAACAATAGAAGAGCCATGTAATGGAAGCATGATAGACCCAAGATTCAAATTGATCCTGTCAGGCTAAAGCCAAGGGTTAGATACGATGGAGTGGATAAAATGTAAATCCTGCTGGCAGCTACACAGGGACAGAGTAAAGAGACCTCGTTTGGCTGGAGTTTGTACAAAAAAAAAAAAAAACAGAAAAGAAAAAATCCTTGTGGAATGCTCGTTTAATATAGGGCCATAGTAGGTGCTAAAAACATGACTAGGATAACCCTCGAGCGTTTCATGATGGTCCGTACCTTATCTGACTCCTTTCCAGTATTTATCACTGGAGATATTTTTAAAATCCTCTTCTCTTCTGGCTTCTGTTACATCTGATTATCTTTCCAGCTCTGAAGCATACCCTCATTAAATATTAACACTAATAATACAACAGTCCTCATTTATTAAGGGTTCAATGCCAACTACACATATTATACTATTTAATTCCCCTCTTAATGGCACTAATGAAATAGGCATAACTATTTCTCCCATTTTGTAGATAGGAAATTCAGGTTTAGAAAATCTAAGTGATTGTTCTCAAGATCAGAACTAATAATGTCAGTAGCGCCAACTCCAGAACCGGCTTAGAGCTCGTGCTCCTAACGGCTGTCCGTCCTGCCCCAGCGCAGTTTCTCCCAGACCTGCCTTTTCCCTAGCCAGTTCGTTCCTGAGTCTGGGCCTCAGGTCTCAGCTCACCTGATTTCATTGCCTCTCTGGCTAAGCACCAGTAGACATAAGATGTCTCTGTTTATGAATTCTATAGCTGCCTGTGGTAGTTGCTTCCCCAATAACACTGACCCTCTCCACTTTCTTCCTTGCTAGACACCTCTGCAAGTGTCAGAGAGGCTGGACCCAGCCCCAACCCTGGCCCCAGAGAGCGAATTATGATTGCTTTAAACCAAACATGCTACTCCTCCTGCTCCCTCTTTCAGTGACTAGTTTAAGCACTGGGAGAGTCATCTGAGGGATGTTTGAGAACAGTTATCCTGGCTCTTAAACAGAAACATTCACTAACAGACAATCTCTCTTCATCACATGGCTGTGTCTGCATGTGATGGCTACAACTCAGGCAGCCATCTTGGAGCCTTTAATAATTTTCAAGAGTGTTAATGGTTCCTGAGACCAAAATGTTTGAGAACTGTTGCCTAGTACATGTCAGGATTATTGGAACCTTTCCATGAACGTTTTTTTCTACTGCTCATCTGTCCGTGGCCAACCCCAGTAAACCCATTCCCTACAATGCTACCAGAATGATCTTACCAAATGTCACTCAGATTGCTGCGTAATCCTTCAATGGCGCCCATGGCTTTCAGTTTAGCACTTAACACCCCAGTTACTTGTTTCATTTTTCCTCTCCATTCACCCCAGCCATTCAGTTTCCTATCAGAAATGATACTGGTTGTGTCCATGCCTCCTCACTTGTTCTTTTCTGTTTTGTTTTGTTTTTTGGTCTCTTAAGCAGAAGACATTGAGTACAGTGAATTGGTTGGTTACTGGACTAGAGGTGATGGAAGAAGTAAGAAGTCAACCAGGACGGCGAGGCAAGCGGAGATTAGCAACAGAAGCAAGCCACCACCACGAGCAAGTCCGAGGGCGGCAGGAATGACAGGAGGAAGTGGTGGCACCAGGCCCCAAAGGTCAGCATTCCCCAGGGAAATCTAGAACCACGGGGGACCTGTTCTATGGATGGTAGGACCATGGAGGACACAAGCGGTGCCCACCAAAGTTGGGGTTCCTCACCTGCTCCAAGTCCTACTTGTCACACCCCATCCCCCCATTCTCTTGTTAGTGAACTCCTACTTGTCCATCAAAATTCAGCTCCAGGCTCATTTTCCACAGGAAGCTGTCTCTGAGCCCACAGTATAATTTACCTCTCTCTCTTCTGTGCTTTCAAAGTGCCATTTATCAACGTGGTCACAGAGAGTGACCACTGGTATGTCCAGTTTCCCCACTAGACACTCAGCTCTCTGAGGGTTGGGTGGCATCTCTTTTCTTGGTACTGCCTGATCCCAGGACGGTATCTGATGACAGTGTTGGGGGCTGTTATACATACCCAGAAAATGTTCTGTGAACGTACTGAAGAATTAAATCTGAGATAATTTGCTTCTGGAATGAGTTTCATTTTCTGAAGCATTTGCTTTTCTTTTTATATGTCCAAGGCCTGGACTGTTCAGGGCCTTTTTCTTCACACACCAACTTCTTCCCATGGTTCTTGGGAGGAAATATTATTTAGCTTCTTAACACCACCTCTAAGCCTTGGAATGTATAACAGTGTTTTCTGAAGCCCCCCGCTCCCCTTCAGACCTTGCTCTCTGGAGTGGAGGCCTCAGTGGTGGTTTCTTCCTAATTCTCATACTTGGCGCACTTCATTTTAATCTTACAAACCACCTTCTAAAAGAAGCCAGAAATTCTTTCCTGTATGGTCAGTTTTATACCTTTTGTGCTTTTTCATACCATTTTTCTTTTCTTTCACTTTGAATAAAATTAACAGGTAACACAGGCTAATTATACTTTGGGAATCCCTCCTTCACTTGTATTAGATTGGTACAAAAGTAATTGCAGTTTAAAAAGGTTAAAAATAATTGCAAAACCGCAATTACTTGTGTACCAACTAATAGATAGGGCCACTGATATCAGTACCTGGCCCGGGGTCTGAGACAAGGAAGTCCCGGCTGGTGGCAGGGCGGGAGCTTATTTGTCGTGCCAGGATTAGGGGAAGCTTTCTGGAGATTAGGCAGATAGTGAGCATGGTATGCGGATGAACAAAATACTGCACGGACAGTCCTTTTCCTTCTTAACAAACTTTTTGAGGTATAAATCACATATCACACCGTTCACCCATGTAAAGGGGACAAATCAATGGTTTTCAGTATACTCACAGACGTGTACAACCATCGCCACCATTTTAGAACATTTGCATCACCTCCAAAGACACCTCTACCCTTTAGCTAACTTCCTGTCCAATGCCCCTCCCCCTCACCTCACGCCCCCTCAACCCTAAGCAACCACTAATCCACTTCTCTTTAGACTTTGTTCTGGGCCTTCATATGAACAGAACTGTATAATATGTGGCCTTTGGGGACTGGCTTCCCATTGAAACATAATGTTTCAAAATTGAAAACATGATATTTTCAATTTCCACCCATGTTGCAGCGGGTGTCAGTACTTCCCGCCTTTGGACAGCGAAGCTGCACTGGCCCAGCACTGTCACTGGAGCCATTGGGGTGAACCAATGTTTCGCTTTGCTGAGACTGTTTCCACCTGCAACGGTTCCTTGCTGGTGGGTCTCACTGGCATCTCCTACATGCTCTTCTGTACCCAAGCAACCACCATCATCAGCCAGCACTGGGCCTTATAGGAAGATGAGGACACTGAGAATTAATCAGAAGTACAGCTAGAATACCCCAAACCATGTATGACTTTTGAGCAATAGAATTCACAAGAAACCAGTCCAATCATTCCTTTGTACAGTTCCACTGGACTGTATCCCCATCAGGGAAGTCCAGGCCAGTGACAGGGCTGAAGCTCATGGAAATAAAATGGTTATTAGTTCAGTGGTTCTCAGTGTGGTCCCTTAGACCAGCAGCGTCAGTCTCACCTGGGCACTTGTTAGAAATGCAGATTCTCAGGTCCCACCCCAGACCTCCTGAAGCAGAAACTCTCCGAGTGGTGGCCAACAAATCTGCATTTCAACAAGCCTCCAGATGATTCTGGTCCACACGTAAGTTTGAGAACCACCGACTAGTTAACTAGTAGAGTACTATCAGTATTGGCATGCAAATCACAAATGACTGACTCATACTCTGTTTTGTATCATCTATATACACATCCAGTGGAAGAAGAGAAACACCGTTTGGGGACTAAACAGTAGATTACGATACGTATGCTGAATTTCTGGATTGATATGCCAAACAACCAATTGTATTACTCCCCACCTCCCATCATCATTTCCTTTTTTAAAATAATGCTTTGATTAAAAAAAAAAAAAAAAAAACTTACTTAAAAAAAATTTCCTGATACTCTTGTTTCCCTCACAGTTTATTTCCACTTCCGATGGAGGAGATCTTACAGGAAGTATCCCTAGAAGATGGTATTTCTACAAATCAGGTAAAATTAATCCCTATATCCACTCCCATCAGACACAAGCCTCTAAAGATTTCTTTTCTAAGTGAATGTTTTGTCAGTACAGAGACAATACCAGGCAGTGCATTTTTAAAGCGACTGGTAACATGATACCCGTATTGATAAAATACCCAAGAGTTCACTTTGGACACACCAGGGACTTTATCCTTTGTGGTTAAGACCAAACATTTTTCAGATACTCTGAGGATAGTCATTATCTCTTTCAGAATAGATCTGACTCATGGTTAGCAGTTTTGAAATTCTGCTAAAATGTGCCTTAAATACTTTGATAAAAGTGTAATCCTGATAAAAGCAATTTTATTTGTCAAAATTCACTATTGTGTAGTTCTTTTCAAATAGCAGCCATTATTTCCTCAGCATCTATTTTCATTTTGCTTTCAATACCATTAAAATTGATTTTTAAAAAGTCTTAGAGACACATGTGGCACTTACCATCCACAGCCTTACACTGTTAATTATCATTTCATGTATCTGTCTCCTCCGCCACTAGATTTACCATCCCTGAGGGCAACGGCAATTTCTTGTATGTATGTTTGCCCTCATCAGGCCTATCAGGTGTCTTAAACATAACAGACATCCATAAAATGTGTGTATTGATTCACAGTTTTGATAGTAACTTGAAACATCCATGCCTCTAGTCAAGAATAGAAACTCTTTCAAATTAGGTCAATTAAGAAGAGCTAACGACACACCACTTCACAGATATCCAAGGACATAAGCGAAGCACACTTAGAACAATGGGACATAGAACTGGATGTTCAGGACCCAAGGGCAGTCTTTCCGTCCTGGCACCTATGGCTTCCGGTCTATGCTTCTACCTCCTTGTTCCTCAAACTTCTTTAGTAGACTGGCTTTTTTTTTTTTTTTTTTTATTGTGGTATCTGTGCTCCCTGAAAATATCCACTTACGTTTGGCTTTGGTTTGTCACAGTTACCCAACTACAGTTGACCCTTGAACAACACGTGTTTGTACTGCACGGGTCGTTCTATGCAGATGTTTTCTAATAAATATACAGCCAACCTTCCATATTCCTCAGGTTTAGCATCCGCAGATTCAACCAGCTGTGGACTGAAAACAGTACTTTCGATCTATGGTCGGAACTCCCCGGATACGGAGGGCCGACTGCATGCACAGATCTACAGCATTTTCTAGAAGGGACTTGAGCATCCATGGATTTTGGTATCCACGAGGTGTCTTGGAACCAATACTCCATGGATACAGACGGACACCTGTAGTTAAGTTTTGGGGGAGTCAAAAGCTTTACGTGGATTTTTGACTAAAAGGGAGTCAGTGCCCCTAACCCCTGCATTGTTCAAGGGTCAAATGTATTTTATTTCAAGAGCCCACAGCATCAAATTGGTTCAGTTTAGTGGCCCAATTCCAAATTCCATCGAGACATTATCTGATTAGGGTAGTATTTAGCTCTCGTACAATCGGCCATGAGAAGGAAGTAGGAGGCGGTGAGTAATCAGGGAGCATACAGAGCTGCTCTTCCCAGAACTGTGGGTGGAACAGGTTCACTAACCAGGGATCATAGACTAGGAAGTAACAACTGGCACAGCTAATCCAGTTTGTCTCCTACAACATACAACTCCAACAAGTACGCAGAAGTTAGACACGAGCAGTAACTAGGGTCATAGATATACTTCTTCCTGAATCTAGATCAGGGTTGGCAACTACGGCCTTTGGGCCAAATCCAGCGTGTGGTCTGTTTTAGTAACAGCTAAGAAGGGTTTTTACATGAAGAAGAATAGGCGACAGAGATTTTAAGTGACAAAGCCTAAAGTATTTACACTCGGGTCTTTTACAGAAAAAAGTTTGCTGGGCGGCTGGTTAGCTCAGTAGGTTAGAGCGCATTGCCGCGAACACCAAAGTTACTGGTTCAATCCCCGCATGGGCCACTTTGAGCTGTGCCCTCCTTAGAAGAAAAAAAGAAAAAAGTTCGCCAACCTTTGCTCTAGATGAGCTTTCTTTTTTCATGTATTTAACAAATACTCACTGAGTATCTACGGTGCTCTAAGAACTGTTCTACATATTGGAGATGCAGGGATGCCACAAGACAAGCATGGTTCCTGCCCTGGAAGAGGTCATATTTTGTTGTGGATGAAAAGAGACCAACAGTAAACATATACAGTAATAAATCAATAGGACGATTTCAGATAATGAGTGCTGTGAACGAAATACACAGGATATTAATAAAGGGAGAATAACAAGGGAGGAAGATGGGTTGGTCAGGGAGATCCTCTCTGTGGAGAAGACATTTATGCGGAGGCCTTCAGGGACAGGACAACCTGTCCTTCGGAGGTCGGCATTACAGCCGGAAGAACCAGGGCAAAGTCCCTGAGGCAGATGAGAGGTGGGCTTAAGCAAGGAATCCCAAAGTGGCCAGTGGTATAAGAGCAGAATGTGGTAGGAAATACACATGCTGGGGTGGTAGGTAGGACCACATCATCTGGGACCCTGCAAGGAAGCCACTGGAGATGACATAGTAATGACATGATCTCATGCATGTTTTTAAAACATCCCTCTCGCTTCCAGGAGACAGATTATAGAGAAGCAAGAGTGAGTTCTATTTAGAGGTTATTGTCACAGTTCAGCCATTGTCACAGTTGGGCCATGATTGTCACTTAGACTAGAAGGGTGCCCTGGAATGGAGAAACGTGGATGAATTAAAGAGGCTGATGGATCGGGTACGAGAAGAGAGGAATCAGCAGGATTCCTAGATTTGTGTTTGAGCAGCAGAGTGGGCGGTGGGCCTGTGACTTTATCCGCACCGTCTTCTGTTAACTGAGTAATTGACACTCTGGAACTAAGACTTGCTTATGGAGTAGGAAAATTTTCAAAGTCAGATCAAGAATTAGTCTCAGTATTGAATTTTCTGAACTTTCACACATGTACTTTTTTCTACAGGGGATAACGGAATGAAAAGAACTCTGGCAAACTACAGACTGTCCTCTCAGAAAACTGCAAACTGGCTTTCTCCACTTTGGAATAACAGCTTGTGTGCGCTTTCTGACAGGAGAATGAGCCCTCAGGGTTGCCATTCTGTCCCATGATTTTGTGACTCAGTTTCTCCCTTTGGGAGACGGCTGTGAAAAGGCAAAGAAGCCTCCCGCGTCCAGCAGGGCACGCCTGGCCCTCCCCCGTCCCCCGTCAAGGCCTGTGTGCAAGATGAGAACCGGCACCTGCCTACCAATGCTGAGACTGGTTCTGAAGCATCTGAAGAGGAAGCGAATGCTCAGGGCTCAGGGGAAGCTTTAGGTTTCTTTCTACTTACAGAAGTTGAATTGTCAGAGCTATCTCTTTACCATTAATCACCAGGTCCAGTGTGAAGCCAGCCAACTTCAGAGAGTTAGTTAAAAGAGGTGACTAATGACTCAACTCTCCCCTTATCTCACTCTCTCTTCAGGTTTGATCTCACCAGACACTCAGGCTGCGCTTACCCACTCTCGCAAGTGCTCTCCCAGCGGACTGCGGTAGCCAGGGAGTTCTGTGTTTAAAGAGGCCTGTCTTGGAGCCCCATCCAGCTGACTAATGGAAAACTTCAATGCCCAGCCTGGGCCATGGGTGGGGCCAAGGGTGGAATGGTGAGAGTACTAGGTCTCTAGAAATGCCCCAGTTGATTGTGATGGTGTAGGCATGACCTCGAATCCCTGGGAGGTCTTGATCATTTTCATGTAACAATTTGACCTTTATTATAGAGAGAAACTTTTTTGAAGTTAGTTCTCTAAAAGTCTGTTTTTGGTCTTCACTCACTGACTCCTGCAAGAACTCATTGTGGAGATGAGCTTTCATGATTGCCCTGACTGTTCCAGCTTCAGCGGTCACAACATCCAAGACTGTGTTTTAATTTACTTCTTTGTAGCTATTTTATTATGGGTCTTGCTGAGTCTTAGATTATATTAATACTGAGCAATTATTAGTAACTTTAAATCCACAGATTCACTGCATAACCCCTGATTATAAGCAAGTAATGCTAGCTGTTCAAATCACACCCATCTCTAGAGAGTGATGTGCATTCTTACCCGCAAACACAGGGCGCTCTGCTCCCCTCCACCGTGGCTGCAGCTTCCAGGAGGCCCTTCCTAGTACTGGGTCAGATATATCTTCAGTAACAAAGTCAAAGGGAAAAAAAACAAAGACTGGAAATATGCCCACTGAGTGCTAATGAACGTAACTCTTTAAGGCTGTATCTCAAAGTATACGTGTGTTGTGGTGCATTTTGTAAAGTAGTGCTTATCATCCTGTGAGCTTTCAAAACAACTCTGTCCTACTAAGCCTGCATTGAGAAGTGGGGTTAATTTGCCAGAGTACATTTTTTTTGTGTGATAATCACAAGACTCGCAGATTAGAAGGAGTGAAATGGCAACATTCTGTAGTTAATAAAAATACACACAAAAATTGTAACACTCAACTGCTTCAAGTTTCCTCATGAGGAAAACATTCACCATTCCTGATAGGCCAGTTTACAGCTAGCACATTAATACATACTGAGGGAAAGATACCTTTCAAGTGACATATGGTCCAACATTCCCCATAATAAAAGACACAGTTCTGCTATTCAGAGATTTGAAACTAATAGATGAACTAATAAAATGTAAATTTCATGGATCAAAAGATATTTAATAAAATGAGGGAGGGGGCGATAATTATTTTGCCAGCCAGGCTACACAGCTTTTTATTTTATTAGAACCATATGTGAAATATTGTTATACTGCACTGAACTCTAAGAGCACATTACCCTTTATTTTATGAATATTTAGGTACCTACTGGGTGCCACACACCATGCCAGGAGCAGAAGATGAAAGAAAACCCCAGTAGGTGACCCTGTCTGAACACTTGTGTTCAGAGATCCTATAACTAGACTCAACTAGTTACTTCCGATTGGTTTAAACTCTCACTCTAAGTGCATGTGGTTGAACTTGGAGGATTGTGAAGGAATGAGTCCACCACTGTTCCAACATTTAGAAGCTACTGGCCATCAGTGCACACACCACAGGCCATTTCTCGGCTGCCTTGGGAGTCTTCAAGTTCCAATTAGTTACATAGTTGTTATATTATCTACTCATTGTCCTTCAACTCTGGCAAGCTCACCCAAAGTGGGAGAAAAAACACTTTCTGTGTCTCTGAACAAAGATCTCTTCTGTGTTTCACAAAAAACAGAAGCAAGCAAAAACTAACAAAATACTTCCCCAGCTAGACAAGAGGAAAGGAAAGTGTTTTTGTTATACATAGAGGAGGACGGGGGCACACATCTGACCCATTTGTACAGGTAGTGCACTAACCACTGACTTCACGGCCCTTTTATAAGATCTGGCTTCGACTTACAGAAAACTTGAGAAATAGTACAGAGCTCCCATGCTGCACTCCCGCCTCAGGGCCCTGCGGTTTCCCATATTATTTACATCTCATATTAGTATGGTTACAATTAATGATACATTATTAATATCTAAAATCCATATTTATTTAGATATCTCTAACTTTTATTTAATTTCCTTTGCTGGGTCTAGGATATCACATAATATTTTAGTTGTCATGTCTCCTTGGGCTCCTCTTGGCTGTAACAGTTTTCCAGACAGTCCTTGTTTATAATGGCCTTAACAGTTTTGAGGCATGCCGGGAACGTGTCACGTAGGGTCCCCCTCTATTGGAATTCGTCTGAAGCTTTTCTCATGAGTAGACTGGGGTTGTGCGTGTTGGTAAGAAGATCATGGGAATGGTACCATTTTAATCACAAAGTATCAAGGGCACATACTATCAACATATCAACTGCGGATATGCTGCTTTTGACCTTCTGGCTGAGGTCATGTCTGTCAGCTGTCTCCACTGTGAAGTTACTGTCCCCGCCCCCCTTTCCATGCTGTTCTCTTTGGAAGGAAGTCACTATGAGCAGCCCGCACTTAAGGAGAAGGGAGTCAGGCTCCCCTTATTATGAGCAGAGTATCTGTAGGAATTACTACGAATTCTGCACAAGAACACAAGAGATTCGTCTCTTCTCCCACATTGATTAATTTATTCAGTCACTTATTTACATTAGTATGGACTCAGGGATATTTATATGTTATTTATATTTATACCCAATACTATTTTGTTATTTAGTTGCTTAAATTGTTCCTACATTGGCTACTGGGAGTTCTTCAGTTGGCTCATGTGGCCTTTTGACATACTAAGGGGGTGCCAACAAAGTCAGAAGTCAAAGTCAGGAAAATATATTTATTAAACTCATAACTATTCTTGGTGCTGTGCTAAATTCTGTACCAAAAAAAAAAAAAAAGACATTAGTATGTATATTATATAATTTAGGGAGTTGCATATAAACAGACAACATTGGGTAGATAAACATGTGCAAGACTCAGCACAATAAAAACTAAACTAATCAGTGAATGGCTTGGAATGTTCCCAATATACAAAAGTGCAGAATAAATGCACATTGGGGAGAGAAATGGGAGAGTGGGAAAATCGAGGAGACTGAGCCAGGGTGGACAAAGCATGAAAGGATATCAAGATTTATTGTTGCCTCAAAAATGTAAGCTAAAAAGTGAATAAAATAGACTGCCATGTGTGTGAAAAAGGAAAAAAAAAAAAGGAGTGTATCTATATATATTTTTTCTTGTATATACATAAAATATCTTTGGAAGGATACACAAAATCTAATTATATTGGTTGTTTGTAGAAATGGGAACTGGTTGGATGGAGTGGGAACAGAGAGGGAAGAAAATTTCTTATTCTATATACTTTTACATTTTTTAAAATTTGAATTATGCTATCTTTTTAAAAATTAAAGAAATTAAACTTAAAAATTTGATGGGTCAAAAAGAAATTTTTCAGAATACTTATGATATGGAATAGGAAAAAGTGTGCATGCATACATACTTGTACAATACATTAAAAGAATTTTGTGTCACAGTGCCACTAACTCAACCCTAATTAGTAAGAAAAAAAGAAATGACCATGGCAGAAGTTCCAACTCTGTAATCCAGGCCTGGAAGCCACGCATAACACCCACTGATGTGAATAAAGCAGAACCAGGAACCAATTGCTGAAGAAGTGGGTCTAAGCCACTCAGCTTCCTAGAGAGATCTTCCAAACTTTAGAGTCTAAAATATATTTAACCACGAGGTACAATTTCAACTTACTCTCCCACACACCTGCCATGAGGTATGTTGTCAAAGCAACTTGGTCAGCTTTTTCCTCCTCCTAGCCTATGGACATCTGTTTCCAGAGTTTCAAGATGGAGTATGGACCTGTGCAGTGTAAGACTGCTAATCACTCTGCTATCCCAGCAAACTCATTACCAACCATGGAAAGGTTACAGGCGACCCCCTGTAAACAACAGAGATAGCTTTTCTATAGCCTCATGGGGGCTCAACACCCTTTTCTGACTCAAAGTCACAATCTTACATTTCGCAGATAATTCCTTCTCTGAGCAATATGTAATTCTTAACTTGGTTTATATATATCTGAGTTTATCCTTGCTACTACCAGCATTGTTAAATTTATATCATCTTCACAATTCACCTGTAATACATTTGTCAGTGGCATATCCATACCACAGCTATATATTGCTTTATTAAAATTTCCCTAAATTAAAATTTCTGTATTGATTTTTAAAATCACGTATTTTCATCCAGTACATATATTCTGATTTCTTATCATTTAACCTTAACATCTTCTTGATCTTTCTTTTTTTTTTTTAATCTTGAATTCCATTCTATGTTACGGTTCTACTTAGAATTTTTTTACATAAAATGTTTCCTCTGTAAACTATCATTTAACAATTTTTCTTATGTTCCTTACTCTTACCACTGAAAATTTTGTGACTTAGTTTTAATGATTCTTCATTATAACTTTATTTGAGTCATGGACATGAACAAAGATTTGGAAGGTGATCAGGTCAACACAAAATTTTTCAGTTGCCTGTATCCTGAAACTCATCTCTCTACTGAAATATTGGAGAACTAATCTTCATTTAAAGTGTATTAATGGAAGCAATTGCAAATTATATATATATACACACATACATATATGAAGTACAGTTAATAACGTGGACAATGTAGCCAGACTGCTTGGATTGAAACCCCAGGACTACCACTTACCAGCTGTGTAACCAGGGGTAAGGGATTTAACCTTCCCGTGCCCCTGTTTCTCAAATGCAGAGGAGGGCTGGTAATGGTACCTACCCCATAAATTTGTTAAGAAGATTATGAGTGAATATGTCTAAAGGACTTAGAACAGTGTTAATGCAATAAATTTAGTTATTTCTACCCAAATAAATAATTTGTGGGCCTACTACCTGGGACTTCTTTCTTTTTTACTTTCTTTTTTTAAAAAATCTGTCTTTCATGTAGTTTCCCCTTTTTGGAACAGTTCTAGATCCCCATCACCATCAGCGCCTGTGCTGGATTACCTCAATTTCCCACAGAAAAAGTCAGCTATGACTTTATCAACACCCTATCTGGCTTTTGGTAGGTAACACAGGTCATTTTTTTTTCCTCATTCTATTTCTTTCTCTGAATTCTTCCTTCTCATCTTCAACCAGATGCTACTTAAGGTGATAATAGAATTGAGAAGCAAGTTAGGAAGGAAAAGGCAAACTGACTTTTAGGGCCCTCAGATATTTTACGAGCAAAATGAAGACCCAGACATTATACCTAGTAAATGCTCCAGGAGGATAAAAACGGACAACCACCTCAGTGAGGCACAGTTACGACAGAAGCTTTTCCACATCAGCACACGTTCTGACCTTATTCTCAGAACTTTTTGCTATTTAATCCTTTCATGGGCGTTATATGCACTAGAGGGGACAAGAGCAAGAACAGAAGAAGCCATTCGACTTGCAGAGAGAACAAGGTACAGAAATTCAGAGGAAAAAGAAGAGGAGGTATTTTTTCCCCCCTTCTTTTTTTTTAGGAGCAAGTTTTGACAAAGAGGTAATGGGAGCAGGAATGAGGATGGTAAATGCAATAAGAAAGCGGCATATCCAGGGAGAAATGTGGGAATAAATGCAGTGCTTAGTAGATGGCAATGAGCACAGTTCTACTTTGAAAAAAGAAATCAAAGGGGGAAAAAATCAGAGAACATATGGGGAAATAACTAGAAGCAGCTGAAAGGATGAACCTGGAAAGAAGAAAAGAGCTTAAATGCACAACACTGTTTGAGAGAGTGAAGAAAGGTTTTCTTCCTCTTCAAGATTCCCATAAGCTCTGAGAATACAGTCACTATGATGCAGCCATCTATATGGTATTCATTATTTCAACCCCATTTCCCCTCTTTTTTTGACATTTATTTTCACTCAAATAGGCTGCAAATCTCTCTTACTAGAAACTTGCCAAATCCTATCTCAAAGTCTGTAAAAGACTTGAGGCTCTTGGAATAGAGTCTGAGGGGCTCACTGTTTGGTCACAGGGCTTTAGGCTGTCCCTGAAGAGCCACACCAGCGGCAGGCAAGTTCAAATTTAGCTCACCAGGTTGGAGGGAAGGGCTCAGGTTACTTCCTCATGTGACCCACTTGGCTTTCCTTTCGTCTGTGGCAGCAAACTGAATCTCTAGCCCCAGCCAACTGTCACAAATCTGCCAGTGGTCAGAGGATGCCCCAGCTCTTAATATAGCTTGAGGATCCGTGCACACCTTCTCCCAGAGAGGCTCGGTGACTTGCCACAGGGAGGGCCAGGATCACAGCCCTGTGTCCTAGCTCTAAATGCACTTCACAAGGAGGCTGGATTTGCAGAGTCTAATAATAGTTACATTATGCTCAGTGAAGAGCTTTCATTTACCAGGAGACTACTGTTTGGGCAAGTTCTTTTTTTCTTCTTTCCTGCCTTCTATTAGATTGATATTGATAATGTTTTCTGTTGTTGTTGTTGTTGTTGTTGTTGTTTCTCCTGGGGCCTATCTGCCCTCCTCTCCCCCTACACTGGTTTCATTTCTTTTAGTGGTTTCCATTTATTTAAAAAAAATAGATAGGATTTCTCAAACACATATAAACAGAAAGAATGGTATAAGCTTCCCAACGTATCAATCGCCTAACTTCATCAGGTATAAATAAATAGCCAGTTTTGTTCCATCTCTGAATATTTTGAAGAAATAGTAGAGAGTATATCATTTCACATATTTTACCTATGTACGTCTAAAACATAGGGCTCTTTTTCAAAAAACAAAATTATAATACTATCATCACATCTAAAAAAAATTAACAGTAATTTCTTAACATTATCAACTCTACAAAACAGTGTTATCACTTTCCCAATTGTCTTTACTCATCTTACATATGTTATTTCCTTTTCCTTTTTTTTTTTTACAGTTGATTCATTTGGTTCAGCACCCAAATAAAGTCTACACATTGCAACTGTTTGATAAGTATTTTAAGTCCTCTCTCTCTCTCTCTCTCTCTCTCTCTCTCTCTCTGTTTTCTCCCCCTCCTTCCTTCCCTTCCATTGCTATCTTTGTTTTCTCTTGTAATTTTTTTTAATCGAAGAAACGTGGTTTTTTAACTGAGTTTCCCACAGTCTAGATTTTGCTAATCCATCCTCATTGTGCTTTTTAAGAAAACATGTTCCACTGTCTCTTACATTTCCTGTGAAAATGTACTTAGATCTAAAGGATTGATCAGATTCAAGACTTTGTTTGTTGTTGGTAAGATGGCTTCATAGGTGATGTTACAGAATTGCTCAGTGTCTTTCACTCACAAAGAGGCATGTCTAATATACAGGTGGATTGTTGTGATATTAGCAGAACTTTTTCTGCTTAAATGACTGTGATATTTGTAATCACATTTGAGAATGAGGCACTTCCATACAGCTTTCTTAATAATCAGTCTGTCTTGGAGCCTAAAAGTGATGGTGAGGCTAAATGGAATAACATATTTATAGTAAAATTTTAAGGGCTATATCTAGAGAGTTCTTGAGTCTCCAAATCTCCAACATCAGTAATTAAGATATGACCTAATTTTGTCCACTACCTAAGTGACACTCACCAACCAGCTTTCAAGCTTGGCTGAATCTTTCCTGCAAGTACTTGAAAGGCATTATCTCGTATAATTCTCACAAACCCCCTGCGAAATAGGAACTCTTATTGCTAACTTTAACACACCAGCACCTTTTCGGTCACCTGCAAATAGCAAAGCTGTAAATGTTAAATCAAAGTGTGCCTGGGGTTTGCTCTATTGACTGTAATAGAATGTGAGCATCGACCTTTATCATCATCAAGGTTTGTTGGACCCTTACCTAGGCTTTATGGAGGGCTACGAAACTAGTACAAAATAGAACCTGTCATTATGGAGGTCTTAGTCCTTCGCATTGTTAGTTAAATGAATGACACATGCATGCTCATTGTCCCTGGACGTTCTCTCTAGTTTTGGTGTGTAGAAGGTTCCCAGAAGGAAGAAAAAAAAGGAAATCCCAGTCAGAGGCAACAGAGAGAGAGAAGCAGGAGAAAGAAGCAAATAAAAAGAGAGATGTTTCCTTGACATAATAAGCCTTACCCATAAACTACAGCATGTATACCTTAGGCCAGAGGGAAATATAGTCTATTTATTCTTTCTGGTTGTGCGTTTTATTACTATACCATAAGATTGTAGCAACAGAGAAAGAAACAACAAGAAAAGCACTGAAAGAAAACAACAAAAGCAAAAATATTCTGACAGGCTGCTTATCTCCCTCATGGTGATGTTTTCTTTGGTCAGGCTGCTAATGTTATAGTTGGGAGGGAGCGTGATTGGAGGTTGGGGACAGTGAGTATATCCAGGAATAGTTCTCAGAAGTCCTCGATCAAGTTCAATAGCATCTTGCTAAATCTCAAGCCTAGTGATTTCTACACACTCTTATACACAAACACAGACACACTCTTTTGCCCCCGTTCTTTAGCAAAGAGAGGGCAGCTTAGAGCTGAAGAGAAAGCTCATATTACAAAGACTTCATTACTTTTACAAAATATGCACCCAAGGACATTTACTAGTGCACGGAGAGCTATTACCATAAATAATTAAAACTAAACTATTCTTCTCTAAATAAATGTATGAAGTATACTGGGTGATTCAGAGCAGGAAGATTTCCCAGCCTCCTGCTTTGTGCACACATAACGAGAATACACCCAGGCCATGGAAAGCGTATTCCTGGTTCTTCCACAGCGACTTTAAAACGCAGATTTGGATGGGGCACAAGAACTTAGAATGCTGAACTCCTCCTTTCTATTTATGTTGTTGTTGTTTTTTCCTACAGTAATTATTTATAAAAAAAACGAAAATGTTTATAGACATCTTCACATGAGGGACCCTCACAGCAATATTTTACAAATACTTTGATGTACAATTCAAAACGCCTGAGTGTCAAGCAACATGACAGTTCTCAAGCATCCCTGCCAGTCATGGAAGCCGCTTTGATTTGTGTTGAGGAGTTTCCTTCTGGAGTTTTCCCTAATCATCGAAGAAAACACCAAGCCATCACAGTGTGATCAAGAGGGTTCCTATGCCCTTCAACCCAAAGGATACACTTGTATCTTGCTCAAAGGCCTGAATCGGATACCCAATCATTGCTTGGCCAGCTTCTGCGTCGGTCCTGAAGGAATCTGAGGTTGCCTAGAGGGTGAAGAGCTATTTTAGGTTCGGTTTCTATAGTCAGACTTCTCTGTCGTTGGTCAGTCAATTTCCAGGCTTATCCTGATTTGAGTCTTCTCACTTTTAGGATTCCCAGAAACCTTGATGTCCGCTAGAATTAATCTGACCCAATTTAATGCTCCAAACTAAACTTTAATTCAAAGGCAGCTTACAGAGAACCTAACCTAGGTTTTTATTCCTGGAGCCTCTTAAAGCAAAATCAAACCTTTCCTTCCTCTATCCCTCTTTAAACTCAGCAGAAATCTGCTGTGTTTTGCAGCTGGCGACCCAAAGACTGGTGAGCACCCAAATGAAAAAGATTCATGTCAAATTTTAGGAAAACTCATGTCAAATAAGCATCATTATCAAGATAGGTTGCAGTAACAACTAAACCTAAGTGAAGATATTTGAGAAGATTGATATGTCACTTCATGTTAAACATCCAGAAGCCCATTATCAGTAATCAGAGGTATAGCAAAACAACGTACACACTTCATGCTGCCCAAACTTTTACACCCATCCTCTCTCAGTTTCTTTGGGAAAACTGCAGGTATCGTGGCCTGCTGACATGCCCTCATCCCTCCGACTGTGACCACGTCACCCACCACCAGCCTGAGCATGTACAGTATTCCAGGACATTAAAACACAGGTGTTAAGTCCGCCCTCTGGTCTTCATCTTATGTATTCTTTCTCCTCCCCTACACAATTCTGGAGAAATATATCACCTGAAGAGGCATTTGGGCCTATTAAAGGGTCAAATCAGTTCAATTAAAAAGTCTCATTTGACAGGTTTGTATTACACCTTATATAAGATGTTCTATCACCGATTCCATCATGAGTTATAAATAATAAAAGAAGAATCCTCAGAAGGTGACCAAGCAGGGGAGGCAACACCATGAGGGCACATAATAGAAGCCAAAGAACAGGAGAGGGAGACTTTAGAGGCATTGGAAGGCTTTCCCAGTCCAAACCGTCTTCCCGTGTCGGTTCCTACCACAGGCTGTTCCCGCCATGGTGTTTGGAAATGTCACATTCCTGTCCCTTTGGGCTACAGAGAGCTAGAAAGTAAGAAGCACCCAAGGCATCACTCCCCACCCCGTAGAAAATCCACCATGACCTTCTGTTTTGCTGAGCTCGGATGTGCCCTGATAGCACTTGTCAATGCACGGCAGAGAGCCACTGTCAACTGTGGTGCTAGCTCTCGAGAAGCAACTATTTGCTGTTTTGCGGTTAAGACTTTCATGTCTTAAACACTAAATGAAATGTCAGACACAGTGTCACTCTCAGGCATAAAATCTCGAAAGCTCAAATGTTTATATGCGCAGACTGTAAGACCTGCTAAAACGGGAAAATAATCGGTAGAGAAAAAAGAAAGGAAAGGTTGGGGCGTGAGTTGGGGGCAAGGAGCAGTAAAATGTCCTGAAGAAGGGACGGTCAGGCTGCAGTATGAATAATCACTCCGTACATGGTCTGCCGGGTGCAGGTGAAGTTTTCATAAAGCAGGAATTTTTCAGAATGAAAACACTAGACTTTCAATCCATTTGTTACTCTGTTTTACTTAATCAGAGACTAAGATGTGATGTACTTTTATAAATGTTTAAAATGCAGACAGAAAAAGAGAGATCGGAGAATAATTTTATTTTCCATAATTATTTACCCATTTCCATCTCTCCTGTGAAGTTTGTCCTGTAAAGAAAGACATGAGAAAGTGAAGAAGACAGTTAAAGGGCAAGTTCAGAAGGCAGGAAGTGTGACTGAAAGACAAAGGGCATACTGAAAGCCTGGTGAAAATAAAGCCAGGAATCTCAGTGTAATAATTACAGCAGCAGGGCATTGGTGGGGGCTGGACCTTCAAGTGTTTGAGGTTGGAAATCTGCAATTTAGGGGATGGCTTCTGCATTCCGGGTGGGGGTGGAGAACTGTAATCTGTTCTCAGGCCGAATCCTCGGTTCTGTTCAGGAAGTACCACTTTGGTAAATCTTACGGTAACACAGTCAGAAGGAAGGCCAGTGGGTCCCCACCTGGGTCAGTCCATTCAGGCTGCTGTAACAAAATGCCACAGACCGACCGGGTGGCGTATAAACAACAGACGTGTATCTCTCACACATCTGGAGGCTGAGATCAGGGTGCCAGTGTGGCCATGCTCTGGCTCACAGCTGGGGCCTGGGTGCTGTGTCCTCACAGGGGGCAGGGCTGAGGCGTCTCTCTGAAGCCTCTTCGATGAGGGCCTGGTCCCACTTATGAGGGCGCCGCTCTCACGACGGAAGTACCTCCAAAAGCCCCACCTACTAATACCATCAGCTTTGGGGGTTAGGATTTCAACATGCCAATTTGGGGAGAACAAATATTCGGAACAGCATCAACCATCAAGGGAAGGCCTGAACCAGCAAGTTACACAAATGCAAACACTGATGTGAACATTCTGTTTAATCATTAGTTCATTATCAGCGGGAGACTTGCATCTCCAGAGATGGAAAACATTTTCCTCCATAATCTGCATTTCAACTGCCCCACGCCTAACAATTATTTCTTTCTTGGGAGATATGTGGTTGGCCTTGTGCAGGCATCTGTCCACAAGGGGACCAGGAAACCAGACTGTGGCGAGAAGTGCCGGGCTAAACGTTTCTCCAGTTTATGCCCAAAGAAGCAGAATCCCAAGGCACTGGATGAGCACGTCTTCATGCTACCTGGGCTGTATATTGGACTGACGACAACATCTGTGGGCCTGGTGCAAAAGGGAAATGCAGAGCCCCTTGTTCAAAAAGCAAGACAAATGCCATCAGATGTACTAAGCTAGAAAGCTTTTTCTTTTCTTCCACTGTCTCTCTCTCCACCTCTTACGATGCTTTTATTTGCCATTTACTGTCACGCTCTCTAGCACCTGGGATTCTCACAGGCAAGTGCACATCCTCCCAGGTACTAATAGAGACTCTCTCCTTGGCCTAACTTTCCACAGACTCCTGTGACCCTGTTCTCAACGAGGCGTCAGCAACAGCCCCACCCCTCACCTTGGTGTCTGATCCCCCAACTTCAGCAAGAATCTTGTTAAGTCAGTTTAACAAGAACCGCCCCCCCCATTGCTGTCTCTTGTTAGTAATTTTCCACCCACAGGCCCCCCACTCTGCTCCTTGGCTGTAAACCTCTCCTTGCCCTTGCTGTGCTCGGAGCTGAGCCCAGGCTCTCGCCCCTGTTGCTCTAGTACTGACACCCATCGCAGTCCCGAATAAAGCCTCCCTTTCTGCTTTAACAAATGCCAGAGCGACTTTTTTTAACAGTGATGGTGCTGCAACTCTGATAGGAGAAGATTCATCATCGGACCCCTGGGCCTCTTTCCTGGGACCCCCGAAGCACACGTTGGAAACCTCTGTCTTCACTCCTTACTGATCGGGCATCCACAGGTGATCCAGTGCTTTGGATGACAGTCCACTGAGCACAGTAAGGACATGTTTTGATTCTGAGGATTCCGAATAGACTCTGAGGCTGGGCTATAGTCTCAGGTTTTTTGGTTTGAAAGGTTATGTCCTGGGTAGGAAGTTCTTCCTGGCTCTTTGTTTAAAATGGAGACTCACTCCCTGACTCGGACTGGAAATTTCTTCCTGGCCCTTTGTTTCCAGTGGCGATTTATTCCCTGATTCCTGGGCTGTAAATTGATTTCCTGGCTCCTTGTGAAGCCTCTTTGTTCTCTCTGTTTGATCCTGCTTTCCCCATGGGAACTTCTCAGTCAACTAAAAGCCCTTTCTCGAACTCTTGCTGACTATGTACTCCACCATTACGTCACTAACTCAGTACACTTCCTTTCTTGTTGGCCTGATTTTGAAAGGAAAATTTGGAAGTTAGGATCTCTCCAAACTGGCGCATCAGAAGACTTCTCCCTTTCTATCACCGCTGCTCCTTCTACCGCCTCTAACCGTTCCTTCATCCCTTGAATCTTCTGATACGTCTACCTTCAGTCTCCTGGCTCCTCCACTCCTCTGCCCATCCCGTTAGGCCTGTCCACTCCAGGCCCTGGAATCCCTACAGGAGTAGAGCTTTAAGCCCCTTGCCCCCCCTGGGGACTCGCAAGGGACTCAGGGAACCTTGGAAGCAACTACCTGAGGCTGAAAAGGAACAAAAGGCTAATTGTAAAAAGGCTGATTATAAACAGATGGAGTATTTCATCCACTAGATGAGCTTTGAAAACATTCAGATGATTGACTGATGTCCCCTCAGTCTCTCACCTATAATTTATTCCATAGCCTCCATAAGATTATGTATCATGGCAAAAGAAAAATCTCAAAGTTTGCTCCACAAATATTGGCAAAATCCTTTAGCTTCTATCAAGTAGGTAACCCCAACTTTTCCCATTTGCCAGAAACACAATTCAGCTAAAAATATACAGTGGTGCAAAGATGAGCCCCGATTATTTTATATAAACCAGTGAGTTTTATATTACTGTTTATCATACTCATGACTAAAGTTTTAGAATGGAAGCTATGTGGTCTCTACTTGTGTCTGTCTATGTGTTTGTGTGTGTTTATGTGTGTGTGTAGGTCACGTATATGGATGTGTGATATTTTTCTACCTCCACATGGTATTACCAAATTAATTCACAGAATCCCATAAAGGAACTCTATTCAAATTGGCTTGAGATCATTAAGCCCTTATATAAATAAAATATCCCTAAAACACTTAGACATATAGAAACTAACACAACTGTTTTTCAAGTTCATGTGACCTGAATAAATCTTTGATAAATAAGACAAGTTTGGTACTGCTTGATTAATCAAAATCAGAGTTTCAGAGTTAAGTATAATGCGAGCATACATTTTTATTTTGCTTGGCTTTCCTAGTCAAACAAGGTAGTATTATAACTATTAGGTGTTTAAGATTATAAAAATTCACCCCAAGACCAAATGGACAAGTAGATTCAGTAAAAGTGAATTTGCTGTATCCATTATCCAATACTTCATGGATATCTAACACAGCAGTAAAACCAAACCCGTGTATTTAACCTTTATAGGCTTTGCTTTGTGACACTTGCCTAACATGCGTATGCTGCAAAAATAGTTATCAAGGAAATAATGTGAGATGGTGGCCAGCTTTGCTTAGTGATTTAATATGTCCGTCTGAAATAGTTTCCAAAGTCTTTTTGGTGATTTCCAATCTTAGAGTTATGCTAAGTAATAGATATTTGTTAAATAGCTAGGTAATTTCTAAGTAAGACAAACAACTGAAACATTCATTATACAGCTTAAGTTTATATACTTTTGGCTTCTTATTTTCATATGGTACAGACAAGTTAAATGCAGTAAACACTTTCTTTTTGCCAAATTGAAAAGCTATACCATGAGGAAAAGTATACCTATAAAAATCGTGAGACGGAGTAATGGTTAATTTTATGTGTCAACTTGACTGGGCTGAAGGATATCCAGACAGCTGGTAAAACCTTATTTCCTGCTGTGTCTGTGAGGCTGTCTCTGGAAGAGATGAGCATTTGAATCAGTGGACTGTGTACAGCATCATCCAATCCAGCGAGGACCTGAACAGAACAAAAAGGTAGAGGGAAAGCAAATTCCTCCTTTACTTTGGCTGAGATTTCCATCTGCTCCTACCCTGGGATGTCAGACCCTGGTTCTTGTGCTTTTGGACTCAGACTGGGACTTACAGCATTGGCCCCTGATTCTCAGCCTTCAGACTTGGAATGAATTACACTACTGCCTTTCCTGGTTCTCCAGCTTGTAGGCAGCAGATTATAGGACTTCTCGGCCTCCATAACTGTGTGAGCCAATACCTATAATAAATCTTCTCTTATATATATATTCATATATATCCTACTGGTTCTGTTTCTCTGGAGAGCCATGACTAATACATATGGTATATTCATAAAATTTGCTTGTCTGCTACAGAATGGTGGTATTGACAGACAATTCACAATTTTCTACTTCCTAATGTTCGCTGTAAAAAAAGAAAAATGATTACTAATGGCTAAAAGTTATAATGAGTACACGTAAGTAAAACTACTACAAATAATAAGGGCAAAGAGAAACAATTTTGCATGAAAAGAGTCCAAAAAATATAGGATATGTTTTTGTTATGGAAAAAAGAGTAATTTTGTCCTAAGTTAACTGACTGGTTGCTCCAGAATGAGAAAGAGGAAACGTTTAGGACAAAAACTGAGCAGATAAAAAAGGTTGTAGAGGTGCGCAGAAAACGAATTTTGAAAAAGGAATCTTACTTCACGTGGCCAAAGCTGGCTCAGATTGGATGGGTTTATTTATAAGGTTTAAAAAACATGAAACCTTATATCAAAATTACACTGATGCAAAGCTAGAACTCATTTTTCTCCCTGTTAAAAATGATAAAATGTTCTTGGATTATTTAGTTTGCTCTTAATAAGAGATTGTAAAGGGTTTTCTTTACATTTTGTATAATATGCCTAGGACACCAAGATTTTGTGTCTTATCTGAATAATTCCTGATTTGTGCTTTATGTTAACCTTTATCATGTCCTTGAGTATTTAAGAGGGCCAAGTCTCCTGACATTTTAAAAGAGCTACGGTTTTTGTTTTTTTTACAGTTATTTTACCTCCTATAGTTACTTTTTAAATTATTTTATTATCACTTCGGTTAAATAGGTAGCTCAGTATTATTTCATAGTGACCTAGGATCTTACTTAATCAAATGTTTTAACTTTTTGACATTTTTGACAATTTTGCCTTCCCAAAATCAAATTTTAAGTGAAATCTTGATCTCAAATGGACTTTGAGATTTCTCAGAGGGCCCCTGGAAAACCTCAGAGGATTTGTTCTTTCACCTGGTAAAAAGAGAGTTGTTAAAACATAATTAGGTTTATTTGCATGTTGGATGGCCTAAAAATAATTGTCAAGAAGAGTGCTTAACCTTCCCTAGGTTGTATTTGTATGGGTAAGTGTCATTGATATAAATATTTCAGAAATTGTATGAAGTTCATAGAAATGTGTCAATACCCTTGCTGTCCTATGTCCGGTATAATGCTGTCAGTCCTAAGTCCAGTTATTATTTTTAAATGTATGCCACAGAAATAACCAAATTGCCTCTTCAAATGAGCTCGCATCAGATCATTAACCATGGCCATGTTAAGTCTTTTGTCATCCGCAGATAGTTACTACTTTACTCTGATACTTTCTTGGAAGTGTTTGCGATCAACTATAGCCCAGAGTGCTTCATCTTCAACAAGAAGAGGGACCCACGGAACCATGGAAAAGAACAGGGCAGGCACTCTGGGATCCAGGCTTTTGGTGGCACTGCTTAAATAACTTTGAGATGCACCACTGAACTGAGTAAGGATTTCCAGAACTCTAGTTGAGAAGCCGACAGGTTCATAAAACTGCTAACCCAAGATCAAGCAGAGCAAGACTGAATTACATGGGACTGAATTATCTGATTAAGGAACTTCGCTACTTTTCAAATGTTCTATTTTCTGGATATAACACACCCCTTTCCCTTTTCTCTTAAGCAAGCAAAGCCCACAACAATTTAGTGAGTGTACTTTTATAAATAGAAATTGAACCTTTATTTTTCTTTTCTTTCTGTCTGATTCCTCCAGAATTAAGAAATTCTTATTGATTACATTTATGTACATGGCAAAATTATTATTTGGATGAATTCAATAAGAATATGTCCTCCTTGTAACAGAACATAATTGGAAAAATTAATTACATATCACGTTTTGACTGGAATACTGTATTTGAAAAGGATAACCCATAGAATCACATATGACCAGACAGTTTTAAGGCACTAAGGCTGACTTTATGCAGCCAATGTTTACAAAGCCCTCTTGGGAAAATAAGCCTGGTACCTGATGTACAGGGTCCCTGGTCTTACAGGTGAGTAAGGAAAGTCACTTCCTGGCAGGCCCAGGAACCCCTAGGATATTTTGGGGACCTCGGAGAAGAGAGGAAATCACCCAAACCTATAGGTATTGCAGGTAAAGTTTGGTAGTGAGTTCTTGGCTTGGCTTCCTAGTTTCAAACGGTTTTTAAAAGTCTAATTTGAGATTCCTTACTAAAGTTCCAGCAACACAGACTTAAAAAGGCCTACATGGTCAATTATATTGTTGCTGAACTTATATAAATAATCAGGCCAAATCTAATGAGACCAGGTTTATTTTGCAAAAATAAGAATCAAAAAGGAAGGTGACTATAGAGAGAAATTTCGTGTTTCATAAACTACAAACTACAGGATATGTTAGTGTTTCATAACTTATAGGAAAAGTAGAGCACACCTCTGAGTTATCCAATTCTGGTTCTATTTATTGTCTTTGAGGTTTCATTATTTATCTGTAATTTGGACTGGATCCTTCTTTCTTACATTTTAATCAGTCCTCATCAAATTTTCAGTTCTAGTTTCCTCCAATTATCTGTCTACAACTCTCCAAATTAATGTTTCCCATTTTTCTCCCCACCTCCTGCCTTAGAGTCATTAGGAACTAAAACCAGACCTTCACTGGGGCTCCGAGTGGTCTTCTATTTAAAGAAGGCCTACAAGTAGAAGCTGGACACCTGCGACCTCTGTTCCTGGAGCTGAGGCCAGGCGGGGCCGGTCAGGAAGTTCACGGGAGAGCCTACATCTTCCATGCTCTGCTTCAGGAAATACCCACGACTGCGACAGTGGTGTCTGTGCTGTCATCAGAGACATTCAACCAGGAAACCATCAGATTGTCCTCATTCCACTAACTAAGGAGGTTTCAAGCCCAATATCTAGAAAACTTCTCAACGGGCTGACCTACTAGCAAGTTTTAACAGATGGTTCCGTTAGTTCTTAATGAACAAAAGGCAACCAATGAGACATGGGCTTGTATTGTCTACAGGAAGAAAGAATGTCTCTTCTTTCCTTGAACAGGAGGAAGGACCAACAAAGACTCCCACCTCACCAGACTTTAGACAGGCTCCTCTGAGCTCTCCTCTTGACTCGGCCTCAACATTGGTCTTTGCGGGGCTCTCAATAGCCCAGTTGTAGCGGGAATCCTGCTAAGTCAGTTTTGAGAGAATCCCCCACCCTTGGTATCTGATCAAATTCCTTCTCCCCAGCCTTGATACCTGATCACCCTGACCTGCCTTCAGCAAGAATGCTGTTAAGTCAGTTTAACAAGAATCCCTCCACCTTTGATGCCTCCTTAGTCATTTTTCATTCCTTGACACCCCTCCCCCACACTCTGCTCCTCGGCTATAAATCTCCACTTGTCCTTGCTGTACTCAAGTTCAGCCTGCTCTCGCTCCCATACCGCCAGTCTTCACACCTACTGCAACAGTTGTGAGTCAAGTTTTTTTTCTTACTGTTTGAATAAGTATCAGAATAATTTCCTCCTTAACAGGACCCTAGGTTCCCATCCTGAAATGCAGCGTGTGGCCTGCCAGGGTCCTCTTCTGCCACCCATGGGGCCACAATCTGTGCCCACCTAGGGGCAGACAAGTCAAGACAGGCATCTGTGCCAAGAAGCTCCAGGTACCTGGATCAGTGGGAAGGCAGAAGAGAGTTCTCGTCATCTCTGAGTCAGACCTCAGCAGCAGGTCTCGACCTCTGGTCACCTGTGCCCAGCAGAAGGGACATTTCACCAGGGTCACTGGCAGCACAAGCGAAAGGAAGAAGCTTGAACAGAAGTAAAAAAAGAAAAAAGAAATCAAACTGAGCGATTTGTTCTGGAGCACATGAGGAAATCCCCAGAGAATTTTCCAGAAATAGCAGAGGGAAGACTTAAAAGGACTACATTTCAGCAAAGGGATCAGTGATAATTTAGTCACAAAAAGGAAATGTAACTTCGTTTTGAAGTTACACACTGCTGAGGCCAAAATGTATGGGTTGCACATTCCAGAAATTATAAATAACTAGAATTATCATTCCTATTCTAAAACGCAAAGAAAAAAAACCTACGCCTATTCACTCCTTTAAAAAACAAAATAAAAATGATTTCTTGGATACGACACCAAAAGCACAGGCAACAAAAGAAAAAAATAGGCAAAATGGATTTCGTCAAAATTGAAAACTTTTATACATCAAAGGAGTAAAAAGGCAACACTGAATGGGAGATATTTCTAAGTCACATATCTGATAAGGGATTAATATCCAGAACATATAAAGACCTATAAAGAGGTGGATGGGAGTATTGTTTAATGGGTACAGAATTGCAGTATGTCATGATGAAAAAGTGCTGGAGATGGACGGTGGTGATGGTTCTACAACAACGTGAATGTACTCAATGACATTAAAAATGGTAAATTTCACGTATATTTTACTATAATAAAGAAAAAAAAAAAAAACAGAAAAATGTAACTACCAAAAATCCTGAACTTATTAAACCAATAAATTAGGAGATGGTAATGGGACTGTAAAAGGATTTGTCAATTTTTCCATGATTTCCTTTAAGGAAGATGCTTTCCTAAAGCTTTCCTGTCTCTTCACAGATCATTAAACCCTTGTTAAAGCAGTCAAAAGTAGGTAAAAAGGAAAAAGTAAAGAAAAAAGAAACTATACTAGAGACCTTTGCAAAACTATGTCTGAGTCTTTAGAAGGCTATTGAGTATTCTGCTTATGTGGTTTCCAAATGTTTTGTTTTGAAAACTTATAGGTATAGTACAATGAACTTCCTTACATCTGTCACTTAGGTTATCACTTACTAACAATTTGCCACATTATCTTTCTCTCTCAATGTATACAATGATTTTAATTTTATTATTACTTTTGGGAAACTATTAAAGCTTACAGAGTAAATTGCAGACCTCATGATTCTTTACCCCTAAGTATTTAGCATGTATTTCATAAAAACGATTTGTATTGCATAGCAACAGTGCGATGATCAAATTCTGGGACTTTAATATTGACTCAGTCCTGTACAAGCATCTACAAATTTCTCCAGTTGTCCCCTTAACAGCATTTATGGAAAAATAATGATCTTTTCTATACAGAACCCGATCCCGATCTGCATTTGTTTGTCCTGTTCTTTACTCTCTTTTAAATCTGGAACACTTCTTCAGCCTTCCGTGACATGAACAATTTTGGAATTTAGACCAATTATAGTATGTCCCTCAATTAGGGCTGTTCTAATTCTTTTTTTTTTTTTTTTTTTTTAGTTTCTGGCTACGTGTTTTGTGCAGGAACACTACACAGGTAATGCTGTGTCTTGAGTGCATCACATTAGGAGGTAGATGATACCAGTTTGTCATTTCTTCCGTGGTCTCTCTTGGTTAAGGTACTGCCCAGCTCTCTCTCCTACAAGGTTACTATTTTCCCCTTTGTTATTGTAATATGTGAATACCTGAAGACTAAGTAGATATCCCATCAAAGTTGAACCAGATGATTTTAGCATCCTTTGATGCTTCTGGCCTTAATCAGTTGTTTCTATGATGGTTGCAAAATGGTAACTTTCTAACTCTATCGTTTCTTTTACTGAATGTTGTTTTAAAATGGAATGTTTTTGTAGTAACTAAACTCATTATTTTATATGGCAAACATATCGAAAATAAATTTGCATTATGACTGTTAACGTGAAAAAAGTGCATTACATTTTTTACCTACACAAGATATAAAAAAGGTAATTAAAGACATATGGAAAAATCAACAAGTAATTCCGTTTTCTTTCCAAAAAATAGAAAATTATTTTGGATGAAAATAGTCATCTAAGAATATGCTAGTGTTTAATATAAAGAGATCTATCTCCAAGATAAGGATTTAGAGAATAGATAAAACTTTTTAAAGTAATCTGATTATAAATAACCAAGCTAAGAATAAACAACAATTAGTGGTTAGTATAAAGGTACCAGATTGGTTCTGGGTATTTCTTTAAAGCTTATTTTAAGCATTATTTTAACACGACGTGTACGTGTAGTAATTCCAACTGTACTTAGCTGTTTTTAAAGTACACTTTATATTATTTTTACTTAAAAAATTTTGAGTGTGCTAATATTTTTTTCTCAGTTTCTTATACCTTAAGTCTAACTAGGCCGTGACCCACAGAACTAAGGGATCATGACTTATATAACAGCACAATACAGTAATTGCACATTATAAACTAGAAAAGAAACATCTTCAGATGCTGCACTTGCAAAAATATATTAAGTGAGAAAAATCTGAACTTTGACAGCACAGAAGAGACACCCGGGAGTGTTTAGCACGTGCAGGCCCAGGCCCACCAGCTCAGCTCAGGCAAGTTGGAAAAGCTCCCTAACGTCCAGCCAGAGTTGAGGACCACCACCCAAGTCTGTCTGCGACTGAGGAAGCAGTCTGATCCCAGGCTGGTAAAGCTCCATTGCTTGTTCATCCCAGGCTAGTAGCTTTCATTTTTCCCAAAGCCCCTTGGGATCTGGCTAGAGAGAGCCTCTTCCCACAGCTGTAAGCACATGTCCTACCTCCTACAGTTCCTCTTTGGGGGTAGGACATACAACAACTGTTTCCATTTCTCCTGACCCCTCTCCTACAAGAGTCCTTTTCATATTAAGAGTTTTCGATACAACAAATGAAATAATAAAATATACATAGCAGAAATTGTAAATATTGTGAGGGTTTTAGTTAATTCTTAAAATATGTGTTTATTGAAACATAAACAAAATTCACCTTGCTGTTTTCCCTTCCCAGCTGCTGTTCTTTGATATTATAGAATAATTCTTGGTATTTTCATTATATTATTTTTATTCACCAGGGCTTAAGGTCACTATGATTGAATTATAAGAATTCAATAGATTCCTCATAAGAATCCCCCCAACTCTCCATCTGATACCCTTCTTAGAGGTCTCAATGATTTTACTAAGGCAACTATATTAATAGATCCATTTCTATGTATAGATGTGTGTATATACACACACACAAACATAGTAGGAACATACAGTGTAACATTCAACTGCTATTAAGACTCAAGCTACTTACACTTCAGAGGAACTGGTTTATGCAATCTCAAATTTCCCTGTTTGGCACACAAAAAAATCACCCTATACTTTTTTGCCACTGTATATTGAAAATCATAACAGGTATAAAGATAAAATATGTGTAAAATTAAAATCTAAGCCAATGAAATCCAAATTTTTTTGATGTATTAAACTCATTTTGTAACATGCCCAGCAGCAGTCAAATTAGAAGCATTGGATGAGAGTGGAAACAGGGAAATAGAAATATTAACAGTCATGATAACTTCTGCTGATTAGTAGTTACAAGAATTTGTTGAAATGCTTCTAAATCCTACTATGAATATTTTAACACCATAAAATACATTTTTGAGGTAAGCTCATGTCATAACTCTTATCCAAATATAAAGACTATTCCTGAATATCTCACTACAGCAAACTTACGTTCATTTAAGTAAAAATGCTGGGAAAGTCTAGTTCTTTCAAGTCCAAAACAAACACAGGTAGAATTTTAATCAGGGCCTTATTTAATCAGACATCTTCCTCTGTGAGCAGATTGTGAGCAGATTCTGCTGCTCTGGTCACAGTAAGTAACCCTGGCCAACGCTTGTTTTCTATGATCTCCACCCAGGAAAAATGGGTTTTTATCAGCACAAGTCCCTGATTGGATGCCATTAATATTGCATGTGGGAAAGAGAAAAAACGATGAGCTGATTTAGCACTCTGTAACTTTTTATCCAGCGTGCAAGTTGCCATTTTTCTTTAACTTGTTCACTTTCCCTCCACCTTAGAAACGTAAACAACCACAGTAAGAAAACTACACCAAAACTCCTGATGTTGCATCACTTCTTTTAAAATGAGACTATGACTTCTAGCTCCACATTCATCGGTTCACGAGACCATGGCAATAAACCAACAGAAAAATGCCACCATGCTAGTTAGCATGGTATTTAATCTACACAATTAAATATTAGAAATTCAGAAGCTAAACCTGGCTGAGAAGACTTGTTAAGATTCAGGAGAAGGGAAGGCTCGCCCCCAGCCCACGCAGTGTAAAGCTACATGATTCTGAAGAGACCCCTGGCCCGGCCTTCCGTTTTGTTCGATACTATAAAAGTTACTGCTGAATGGTAAAGAACATTCTCAGCCGAACCAACACGGGACATGGCCTTTACTGTGGGTTTTATGAGTCCCTGACTGGGAAGAGTAGCCTGTACTTCCAAGAGTGCTGCGGGGTTCTAATTTCAAAAGATTATGACCGATGTGAGAAACAAGACAGCCCTTCTCCTTCCAGAGGCATTCTGTGATGGGAAGGGCCCAGGATGAGGCCTGAGAAGATTTAGGTTCTCTTCTCGGCTCTGCTGATCGGTGACTGGCTAAGCACTGGCCAGAAAAAGCACAGGCACACCTCAGAGATACTGCGGCTTCAGTTCCAGACCTCAGTAAAGCATATATCGCAATAAAGCGCGTCTCATGATATTTTTGCTGGTGGAGCGTCTTGCCTTCAGTGTGTAAGAAATGCAACATCTGTAAAGCACAATAAAGCGAGACACGATAAAACCAGGTATGCCGGTACCATATAAAACAGGAGTTAAAAACAAAAAAGATGTAGAAGAAAATTATGCAGAGTCCGAGAGCATATTAAATTAAGCAAATTAAAGCTTGAAATGGCTGCCTTGCTATAAAAAATCATTGAACCTTAACCTAGTCAACCTCTAGGTTTCACTACCACTCACAGGGGATAGAGGAACAAGTTAAATAACCACAAGGAAACAGTCAGCCAAATCGACAATGGAGGACATCCTACAGAAAAACATGAGCCAGTTTCTATAACAGATTGATGCATTAAAAAAAAAAAAAAAAAAAAAAAGGTGAGGGAAGTGGGGAGGAGGGAGGCTCTCATAAAATAAAAGAGACTTAAGAACCATAACACACAAATGCATTGTGTGGACCATTTTTGCAAACAAACCAACTGGAAAATACATCTTTGAGAGAGCTGGGAAAACCTAAAGATGGCCGGACATTAGATGTGAAGAAATTATTCATTATTCTGCTGGCTATGATAATGATGTGGTGGTTACATTTTTTTTAAAAAAGTCTTGTTACAGATGTTTATTAAAGTATTTACAAGCAAAATGACACGATATCAGAGACTGTATTTAAAACTTTTCAGCAAAAAGGAAGAAAATAAGGAACGAAGGAAGGAAGGAAAGAAGGAGGGAAGGAAGGAAGGGAGGAAGAGGAAGAGAGGAAGGAAAGAAAAGGATGTGGGGAAGGGACAGATGAAACAAGATTGATAAAATATTAATTTTGTTGAAACTGGGTAATTAATAATACATGGGGGTGCATTATGCTTTTCTCTCTACTTTTGTGTGTGTTTGCAAATTTCCATAACTAAACATACACACACACACACACACACACACACACACACTATTTATTTATTTATTTATTTATTTATTTATTTATTTATTTATGCTTTTTAAACTGAAAATATGGAACGCTTCACTAATTTGAACTTGCATGTCATCCTTGCGCAGGGGCCGTGCTAATCTTTTCTGTATTGTTCCCATTTTAGTCTATGTGCTGCCAACGCGAGCACCTAAACATATTTTTTAATGGATGTTTTGGTGCATTTGAGAGGATGCATTACTAATGTCAGTCCACCTGCTCAATTTATAGGATGAGAATTTTTCATCCTATTTTAAAGTAAATAATGTACTAGCACTTATAGGACACATGTGGCCATGGTTTAGGTTAGGCTCATTTCAACATTGTTTTTGTGTCATAATTCATTATTGTGGAAGTAGTATTTATTTCTTGCTTGTCAGCTGTTCCTGTAATACATTTTCTAGCTCTTGAAGTCTATGCGTTATGAAATAATACTTATAAATTAAATACTGCATGAGTCTACAACCTGAGAACACTTTGATGTAACAGAAGGGGTTCTCATAACCCCAGAATGCCCATGAAAGTACATTTCATTCTGAGAACACACTCATGGACTTAGGTGAAAAGGCACTGAGGAAATTCTAAGCGTTACTAGTTAAGGTGAGTAAAACTTGTCAACTCAAGGTCCCAGCCCTGGGTAAATATGATTTATGGTGTTCTCCCCAACACCTACGAGAATTTAACCTGTTCAATGACAAATCTGGGGTTCTTCTAGGGCCTCTGCCCATATAAACAAAAGCTACTAAATAGTAATTGGCAGGGTTTGTGACTTTCTTGGGCCCCAACCAGATATCTCTCAGAACCTAAAATCCTGACAAAAGCCTCTTTATAGATTTTTAATATGAAGAAAGCAGACATCAAATAACTATTTAATTTGAGATCTGAACTTGATTAAAAAATATTCACCAAGTTTTTATACACTAACTTGCTCTTAGGGTAACTTTTCAGCAGAATTCTAAACATTCTAGAGTAGCTGTTAAATTATGAGTGGACCAAAATGTGGTTAATTTTTATCAAAATTGGAAGAAAAGCAGTAATTCTTTAAAGGTCTTTAATGACATCACCAATAATATATCTCCAAATACTCATTCTCTTTTAAACAGAGGTCTAGCATGGGAAAATTGAGGTGAATTACAGACAGGCCAAGAATAGGTTCTAGAATGAAAACACTACGAACAATTAACACAAATTAAGCTATAGCCCTTAAAATACCTGACATCTATTTATCAATATACTTTTTAATAGAAATGTAATAGAAATACAAATATACACATACATAAGTGCACGGAATAAGAAACTTTCACAAAGTAATCACAAGTGTGTACCCACCACCCAGATCTGAAAAAACAAACAAACATAAACAAACATTATCCAGCAGCTTCCCTTGTTACTACAAGTTACTACCTTAGCCCCATGGTAAGCCCTATTCTGTGCTCTTTTGCCCCATTTTATTTTTGCCTGTTTTAAACTTTACATAAATAGAATCATGCAATATGACTTTTTTTATCCACCTTCTTTCACTCAACATTATAAAATTCATCCATATTGCTGTAGACGCTGTTGTTTTCATTGCTGAATAGTATCTCCTTGTATGAATACCGCATAGTATATCCATTCTCCTGTTGATGGACATTTGGGTTGTTTCCAATTTGGAAAATTACAAATTGAGGTGCTACGAAATTCTTCTAGTGCACATATGAATGCATGTCTGTGGAGTATATGTAGATGGCATTTGTTTTAATAAAACCTGAGGTTTACAGTGCAGAGACCATATTTTCTTTACCTTTGTGGTTCTAGGACATACTGGTGCCTGGTACTTAGTAGATGCTCAATAAATCTTTGCTATAGGATTGGATGAATAGATGCTTTCTATGGCTGATTGCATTTCCTTCAAGACTTAATGCCACACCACCCAAATTAGTGTATTTTGGGGTATCATTAAAATCTTTCTGTTTATACACATATGTCAATTTTCCTTTCAGTTAGGTTTTATCACAGAGGGTTTCTATATTATTTATCTGGCTGTTGTAACTGAAATGATTGATGCCCTGCAGGCTTTTCAAACAACAACATGCATATGAAGACTGCCCTCTGCCTAGTGCTGTTTACAGCCTGCTTTTTGCTTTGTGCACTCCTGACACTTCTGCACAAAGAGTCATTTATCACTGAGTGTGCATTCTGCATTGATCTGTCTGTTACTCTTTTTTCAGTATACCATCACTAGACTTTTTTGCTTGAATTATCTCTAGTTATGATACCATCTCTCACAAGTTGGTTACATAATCTTTTTAAAACATGAACTTTAAACTAAAATTTTGACTTTTATCTTTTTGCAATGTAGGCGTGGGACAAAAAAAGAGCACTTTTGGAGGCTATAGTTATATTAAATTGGAAATGCTATGACATATGCTGCAGGTGCTGATACAGAGCCAAAAGAAATGGCTAGCAATATTAGTATCTTACTTATTTTCCTCTCACGAGTTCAGCAAATGTTGATTTTCACTGTGGGTGGCTTTTGTTAATACAATGGGACCACAAGCTCTCCATGGAGCTCCACACTCTGCCAAAGCGCCCAGCCAGGTGGACTTCCGAAAGTGTAGCGGAACTCAGGATTATGTGACTCTTACATTAGAATCATCTGGAGCAGGAGACCCTACATCATTGTTAGCTCAAAAGAATGAGCTTATATATTAGAAATAATATATGACTTGCTACACATTTTTGCTGAAGACAAAATACCTTCACGAAGAGACTGGTTTAAAGATACCAACCCAAAAGTCGTTCAAAGGGAGGAGGCATCGAAAAAGGACAGTCACTTTTGATGGTTTGTCCAATTAACTTAGAAATATCCTTGACATTTTTCGTCTGGGAAGAAAGATTTTGGGTGACAGTTTTTTTATATTGCTGTTGTTTGGGGTTGGAAAATTTTCTTCTGTGTTGTTTTCAAGCCTTTAAGCAATGAGAAATGGCCTTGAACCTCCTTGAATGCATACAGCTACTTTCTGGGTCATTGTACTTGTAGTTTCCCTTTTTTTTTTTTTTTTTTTTTCTCTTGAAGTCACTTTGATATATCATCATCACTTAAAAACTACTGCTCCCAAAGGCTGCTCCCAGTTGTCTTTTAGATGGCTGATTACAATCAAATGAGGAAAAAAAGTAAAATAAACTTTAAAATAAGCCTAAAATGAAAAGGGGAAAAATCCAAACCATTTAAATCAGTGCCACAGAACTATTTTAGAAAACCAGCTTTCTATATTTTAATGTTTTCCATGTCTGAGACATTTCTCCAGACTTTGGTGCTATAATTGTAGCACCATCTTGACACTTCTACTTTTAAGCCACAGAGATTTTTGCCTTTTCCTTCCTCAAAGGAAAAAAAACCAAAAAACAGTTGGAGCCAAGTGACCACTATGTGTGCTTATGACTCACAGGTAGTGGAGGCATCTGGGGAAGGGC
Organism: Rhinolophus sinicus; assembly: GCF_036562045.2. NCBI lineage: Eukaryota > Metazoa > Chordata > Mammalia > Chiroptera > Rhinolophidae > Rhinolophus > Rhinolophus sinicus. Next base: position 119,730,586 of record NC_133757.1, read on the forward strand.
CACGCTGATCACCCAGATCTACGTACTGTGTTACAGGAAGTGGAGTGGGGAAGGTGGCCAGGGCACCAGGGCACTGCAGAAAGGAAAATGGCCGAAGTTTACAGCTGCTCTGATAGGGCACCAAGGGGTCACCTACTGATTCCCATATACACCACTCCAAGGACAGGAATGGCACGTACATTCATGTAGGTTGCACACTGCACAAGGGGATCTGCCCTGAGGACGGAGCACTGTCTTCCAATAAGCACAGAGGAGCTAACTGATGGCCGGATGATCACTGCAGGGGCTGTGCCTACCCAGGCACTAGATGAGATAAACTGTGCTCTACCTGTTTGTGACAACAAAACTTTACCCTCCACTAGTCTTCATTTTCTAATCCATAAATACAGATACATTTCCAGGACCTTTGTTTTCTCCTCTATACATAAGGAGAATACCTTACCTGGAAGGTAAAGTAGAATAGATAGGTTTTTAAAGTTCTCCACAAAGTCTAAGAAACTCTGCCCCATTTTCTCTAAAATAGTCACAGTTGAGAGTCTTGCGCTCAGTGTAAGAAACACACAGGTGACTTGGTGAGCGTTTACTGGTTTTGTGTGGAGAACCCCAAAAAGGCACTTCTCATGTCAAGAAAGGTCAGGTTTTCCACTCTCCCTAGAACCTCTCCCAAGCAGTCAGGCCACTCAGAAACTGCTGACTTCTAACAATACTGCATCCTTTTCACTGGCTTCACATTCCATGATTCCTGCTACTTGTGGAACAGTTAGGGTACGTATTTGGTGTTTTCCTGAAAGAAGCTATGGTCATCCCTTTTAAAAGTCAGCTTTCTTTCAATTTCATATAGGTGCTTTATTAGTCAGGCTTAAGAAAAATAAAGAGGAAGAGGTAGAAAGGAAAAATAAATAGGGGAATGTCTGGTCATGATGGCTGTTGTGAAATATTAAAATGTCAATGGCATTACCCTACTCATAAACAGAAGAGAGATGCTCCAGCAGCATTTTCAGGGTGTGATAAATGTCCTTAAATGTAAGAAGTCGTAAAAATAAAATGGGATAGAAAACAGACCAAGAGGGAAAAAGCATAAGACGAAAATAGGCAGCGGAAGAGAATCCTTTCTGATCACTCAGAGAACTTGTTAAATAACATTTAAAAAAGAGAATAGTTCAATACAACGTCATCTCTTCCGTGTCTTGGAACTTTAATCAAGTGGATTTTTGAAAAGTGTTTTGCCATTTGATCATTTTACAAAATGTACTAAGATATAAATTATAGTTTCAAGGTTAGAAAAATCACTTTTTAATCAAAGATAGAACTCATGTAAAATGTCCAGGTGAAATACTTAAAAGTTCATTAAGACGGCAATGTATATATCAGAAACGTTAATGTTTTCAAACAGAGAAGACAAATTAGCAAACTCATGAATTAGAGTTTGGTTCAAAGTTTCACCTCAGGATAATAATTTGTTCACTTAAGTAAGATCCTGGGTCTCGATTAGCGTGTCAGTATATAAAGATATCATTTGAGCTTGGGTTTTTGCTTTTAAAAAACGCTTATATATTCTTTGAAAATAATGTTATTCATTAATACTCATTAATGATGAAACTGGAAGATAAAGACAACTCAGAAATGGTTGGGACTTAATGTCTGTGACACTGTGGTAAGGTAAAAGTGAGCTCAGGCTTTGAAATCAGGTAGACCCGGCTTACACCCTGACTCTACCACCTACTTGCTAGGTCCTTAGTAAACTATTTACATTCTGAGCTTCGGCTCACCAGTTTTAAAAGAGGAAGGGGGTGGCCGATTAGTTCGGAAGGTCAAGAGCATGGGGCTAATAACACCAAGGTTGCCAGTTCGATCCCCGCATGGGCTACTATGAGCTGCACCCTCCTTAAGAAAACAAAACCAAAAAAATCCCAATGGCCTTTTTGGGGTGGCCGGCTAGCTCAGTTGGTTAGAGCGTGGTGCTGATAACACCAGGTTGTCGGTTCGATCCCCGCATGGGCCACAGTGAGCTGCGTCATCCTTAAAAAAAAATAAAAATAAAAGCACAATAAAAGAGGGAGATTATTACCCACCAAACATGGTTGTTGTCAAAATCAACATAATGACTTTGAAAGCTTCTCAGTCTCTTCTGGGCACACAAATACTCAAGAAATGTTAGTCTTCTCAGCTTACTAGCTCAGGAAACAAGGCTATATTGAATTTCTGCATGTAAAATACTCTCATTTAAAATATTACAACTTTTGGACTTTCTGAAATAAACCGAAAATAAAAGGCATCATGTGGGAAAACATTAAGACTCAATTTGCCATGGGATGCATACTTAGAAAGACGAGTATAAGTCTTTTAAACTCAACAAAAGACAGATACTGAATTTAAATATTTCCTTTCGACGTCTAAAATGCTTTAGAAAGCATACAGGCCATGGCAGCATAATAGCAGGACCCACGGTATCATGGTAACTATCAGGATTGCTATGTTAGTTTCGACTGTCTCGGTTTATAAACTCAGACTAGGCTAGCTTTGGCAGCCATCAGACTGAACCGTAAGATTGGCTTCTGACTCACCAAACTCCTCTCTCTAAAATGACTGCTATTTCATGAATTTAAACAAGTGCCACAAGTGCTGATTTCCATGTGTGACATTTTTGATGAACTTCCAGCTTTCAAACTGGGCAAAAGAGCCAGATTACAAACCACTTTGTTTAGTGAGAAGAGTCAAGTAGCTCTAATACAGCCCGTCTCAAGATTTTTAGTTGCATTCCTCAAATAGTAGCCAATTACTTTAGCATGAACACAATTAGCTAATCACTTTCCAATATAAGATGAAAATACGATGGATAGCAAAGAGAGTGACAAAAGAATCTTTGGAGGTGTCCAAGACTGAATGGAACCCTCTAGAAGCTCCAAGCAATGAAACACTTATGGTGTACTACCTCACATGTCATTCAAAATAAGAACTATTCCAAATCATAGCGTAAGAATAAGGAGCTCCAACAAATTCTGAGTTTTCACGTGATGACTATAAAGTTCTTTTTTTTTTAAAGAAATGGCAGATGTTAGATTAAATGTTTTTTTCCTTGTTTCTCTTGCCTTGCTGATTGATGCACAAAGTTGTCGACTACAAACTTCCCAAGAAGCCACCAGAATACTCTATTGATCAAGCACGGCTACGTTTGTTAAACCTACTGCAATGAGGGAGAGGACCACCTCCACGGAGTCCTAGGAATATCTCAGGGGGGAGGTGAGAGGCAGAAATGTCTAGGTTTTGGGGTGTGGGTCTTTTAAAGGGGGGATTGGGTTAAGACTTGTATAGTAGTTCAGGAGTGATGGACACAGCTCTGAGAGGGTCTGGAAGTAAGTGTGGCAAGCAGTTGTTTGATCAGAGAACCATCTGCCCACGTAAGTATCTACTATTATGAGAACAGGGTCATTTGCCCAGACGAGCAATTTATTGTTCACATAAATTGGTTTGGGGGAATTTCTTGATGCAAACAGTGAAATTATTTCTTACTCTGTAAGTTAATTTTCCTGGGCAAGAATTTCTTGGAGCAAATAGTAAGTCATGTTGCCACAGGTGGCCTTGGTGCTCAGTCCCGATGGTTCAGCTATGTGGATATAAGAGAAACCAGTTCCCGTTGCCTCACGGATTTCCATACGGGCAGAAGCTCAACACGGAATTAGGTATTGAATTAGGGAAAGAAGACAGAGAGGTATGAGACCAGTCAGCGAAGGGATGTGCAAAATAATTTCCAGGAGACTTGGATAAAATTACCTGCTTTCTCCAGAAAAGCAGGATGGAGGGACATCAAAGTTCAACTGTTACTTCAGATTGTCCAGATATATCTGAACTTCAAGGAGCAGAGGCCAGAGAGAAGGTTTGGGCACAGCTTACAGAGAGGTGATGAACCTACTTGACTGGTCTGAGACGCTGAGATGTGATGGTGTGTTCCCTGAGGACTGGGCCTCCCCATTCAAGTCTGTAACCTTGACATGGGACACTGAGTCATGAGTGCTCCATACGTGACTGCAGAATGAGGTTGTACTAAAGGCTATAGATTGGTCTCTAACTGGGGAGCCAGACAGACCTGCAGGGGCACGCTGGCCTGGCTGGCAAGAAGCCCACGTTTAAGAAGCTGGCCACGAACCGCATTGAGAATGCTGGACTGAGAAAAGACCACGAAGAGGCTCACAGGACTCAGAAACAGCTGAGGAAAAGAAAAGAGCAGAGAAGAAGAGGAGACACCTGATAATTAAAAATAGCTTGTGTTTACACAGTACCTTTTAATGTACAAAGTGTCCCCATTTGTGTTATTTTATTTGATCTTCACAACATTCTTGTAAGGAAAATAAAACAGGCATTATTTTCACCATTTTATGGATCAGAAAGTCTCAGCTCAGAGATGGTTAAGTGTCTTGCCCAAAGTCACGACACTAAAATTACAGAAGGGGCTCTTGGGCCTAGCTCTTCTGAAGCATTTTGCAACTACTAAGAATTGGAAGCAGAACTAAAACTGTGAGAAGAGTGAGAAAAGTGTTTCTCTTTACCCCTCCAACCATAAGGACCAAGGTTTGCCACGTTGTAAGTTCTGGAAATAGACAAGAGTTGCTGTGAATTAAAACTGGAAATGGAATGGACCCCGTGCACTGTGCCCGGGCACCCTGGACATAGCCTCGGAACCGCCCCAGCTCTGCAGCGCCATCAGTGAAGCACAGATTACTGTGTTTATGCCAGAGTCCTGCCTGGCCATGTGTTTCCACAGGCAGCAAAATTTCAGTATCCCTGTCTGCGCTAAAGTTTTTGGCAAGAATTTCCCCTTCTCTTGTGAACATCTTGGAAAGCTTTTAACTCAGCACAAAGATGTTTATTTTGAGAAGCAAAAGGGACTAAGTCTAAAAACAATCTCTACCTCTCTCACCAGATGATTCTGACTTTTCAAATGTAAGATATTTTGCTACCGCCCCATCGACGAGGCAGAGCCCACAGGTGATGCTCTCTGGGACGGCTCTGAAGCAACTGGAGATTCTCTCTGTGACCTCACGCTCTAGCAAGGTATTTGGGATCTGGGCTGGGGGAGCGTTGAGGGGGTAGAGGGGGGAAATGATAGGTCTAGGAGGGGAAACGTGGCCGTATTATGAAGCAAGACATCCAACCACAATGCAGCCGCCTCCCAATTGCCCGCTTATTTCTCAAGTACCTTTCGAAGCAGTTTCCACACTGGTTTTACAAAGGGTCATGTCCAGGAATAGAACATAATTTGTTAGGCCTTAAGGACAGTGGCAAATATCACATGGCCAGTCATTTCTGAGGCATGTTGATACATAATAATGTCCTTTCCGAATTACAGCGTAGCTTAGAGTAAATTCATCCAAGTTTCTCATATGAGAGATAGGAAATGAAGACCCAGAAAATTAAATGCCTTTCACAAGGTCATATATAATCGAGCAGTACATCAAGCTGTGGGAGCAGACGGTTGGCTCAGTTGGTTAGAACACTATGCTTATGACACCAGGGTTGCCGGTTCGATCCCCACATGGGCCAGTGTGAGCTGCGCCCTCCACAACTGGATGGAAACAACTACTTGACTTGGAGCTGATGGGGCTTGGAAAAACACACTTAAAATAAATAAAAGTTTAAAAAAAAATCAAGGTGTGGAAGGCAAGACTGGATTTTTGTTGTCATTGCACACACTGGAAACAGTCTGAAAGTTAACATTGCTTCTTGATGTTGTTGAATTCTCTCTTCTTCCATTGGATTTCTGACTTTTGAAAGACTGTCCAGTTTCCCTGATGGTGTGAAGGGACCTAACAAGGAAAAGGCTCTCTTAACTGAAGTTAGCAGAGGGAAAAGTACCTTTGCTAAAAGTTCTGCTTAGAGGACTAGACTTTAAAATTTCTCTTCATGTAGCCAATCAAAACACAACAGTTGGGGCAGGGATACGATGAAAAGAGAACAGAACTTCCTGGAAGTGAAAAGGCAGAGCCCTGCAGACGTGGGGACAAGTGGAAGAACACTGGTTTAGATCAGGATGAAAACTTCATGTCTTCTTGGTGGAAACTGCCCAAAACTCATGACTGGGCCCTTGAAGTTACTGTTTGCCTCTGCAGAATAGAGGGCCCTTTATGAGGCTGTAATTAGCATAGGAGGGAATCACACCACTAACGCCAACAGACGGTGTAAAGTTAAAAATCAGTCTGGTTTGGGGAAGCAGAAGATTAATTCGACGTGGATCAATACTATCTTTATTCTTCAAGAACAAACCCGGGGGTAGAAGCCAAGGGCAGAAGGATGCCCCTGGGATCCGCCATCCCCATAAGACCTTAAGCTCCTCGTGTTCAGGTTTCCCAGTTCTTGCCTCTCCTACACGTTTACAGTAAACACCACGGCGCCTCTGACACTGAGTCCCATCATTTATCAGCAGACACTCAGGTTTCTGCCAATGCTGGATGCGCTTGGTTGCTTTTCAGTCTCTCTAAATTAATTTCATTCTTCCTTTTAGGGTCCCAGAGACTCCGGTACCCTCCCCCATAATCACAGTGCACAGTTTCTTTTCTTTCTCTTAAGACAGCAATGGCCCTGGATTTCATGTTTCCCCTTACTCCTGTGGGAAGGAAGTGATACCTGTTTGAGACCATCCTTGTTAATATGGCTGCTCCATGCAAAGTATTATTTTGCTTTTTAGCTAGACTTGCCTTCCTTCCTGGGATTTTACCTTTTTCTTTTTTTCTGGAGATGCAAAGAAATTCTGACAAGTCAAGAATCCAACCAAGAGGCAGAAGATAAGGGTCGCCTATCGCTTAGGTCTAACAGCTACCATTACAGAAGTTCCAAAAGAGAAAGCACAAAGAGTAGAAAAACAAGCCAGGGCTCCAAGTTTAGCTGCCACGTCAGTGAAGATGAAAAGCAATCAGAGTCATGGGGGTGACTGATCTTTGATTCTTCTCCCAGACAGCATTCTCTAAATCTTGAGGCGTCTTTTTACTCCACTGGGCTAAACTGCAATGGACTGAATGGTTTATGTCCCCCCAATTCATATGTTGAACTCCTAACCCCCAAGGTGATGGTATTAGGAGGCGGGGCCTTGGGGAGGTGATTAGGTCATGAGGCCAGAGCCCCTGTGAATGAGATCAGTGCCCTTATAAAAGAGACCCCAGAGAGCGTCTCACCCTTTCTGCCCTGTACAGTGAAAAGACAGCTGTCTAGAAAGCAGGCTCTCACCAGACATGGAATCTGCCAATGTCTTGAGCTTAGATTTCCCGGCCTCCAGAACCATGAGAAATAAATGTTTGTTGTTTATAAGTCACCCAGTCTACAATATTCTGTTACAGCGACCCAAATGGACTAAGACATAAGGCAGAAATCTGTCTTGTTTGGCTATAATGATGTTTCAGTTTTCCAGGTAGGGACATTCTCGATTCCTAATAAGTAAGTATACAATTGTCGTAATTCCATCATTAACAGTTTATACTCCTAGGAACCAGTTAAGGCTTTTCTTTCTTCTGACATTGAAGCTTGAATTTCAAAATTGTCCTTCCTATGAAAATTCAGGGAAAATAATTCAAATGATAAAACTACTGCGGTTGGACTTTTAGGGTTATTTTCCTGTTTGGATTACAAAGCTACACTTTTCTCATTTATGACTACGCAACTCTTAGACATCTCAGAGCAAACAGAGCATCTCAATCCCCAGGTCTCTTGCTTTTGTGAGACTGTTCAGTAAGTTGGGAATTTTGTTTGAAGAATAAAATATACCAAAATCTGTTTTGAGTTAAAGAAGTGTGGTGTTTTAAAAATACGTTCACAAAATCTTTAACACACCTCTTTTCACAAGGTGGGAACTAACGCCGCTCCCCTGGAACGGGGACTGGACTTCGTAAACTGCTTCTGATGAACACATGTGATTGCAGTGAAGCTGTGTGGCATCCAGGGCCAGGTCACGAAGAAGGACTGTGTCTGCCCGGCTCTCACTCTCTCAGATCACCTGCTGGGGGGAAGCCAGCTGCCATGTCATGAGAATACTGGAGCAGCTCTGGGAGAGGTCTACGTGGAAAAGCCCTCAGCCTTTCCCCCATGACCAAGTCACACGTGTGAGCCACCTTGAAAGGGCACCCCCAGTCCCATCAAGCCTTCAGAAGCTGCACCCTCAGCTAACACCACGACTCCAGCCTCCGGACAGACCTGAAGGCAGAGCCACCCAGCGAAGCTGCTCTCGAATTCCTCACCCACGGATACCGCCAGAGGTAAAAACGTTTACTGTTGTTTAAAGCTACTAAGTTTTGGGGAAATTCGTTATACAATAACAGATAACTAATATAGGAAGCAATTAGCAGAGGATTCTGTTCTATTCTTGAAATCCTTGAAATGAAAATAATAATTATGGTATAATCAGAGAATTCTTTTTTCCCCAGCTATTTATATTTTATTCTAATTCATTTGGATCACATGAATCCCACCCAAAATGCTCCAAATCTCTACTTTTCTTTCCATCTGTTCACATTGAAAGGTTGATATGCATTCTTTGCATGTGAATGGAGCAGGAATGCCAAAAAGGGTTAAGAAAAAGAAAAGCTAGATACAATTCCCCTCTTACTCATTAAATGTTTCACACCTTTTATCTCCTTTGAAATCCCTTTTTGTCTCAGAGAAAATGCTTCCGTTTGGATTGGCCTTAGCGCCAAGGTACCAGCTCAGTTTAGGGCCTCATTACCTTTTGCGTGAATTACTGATAGAGCCTCATCCTTGCCCTGGGGCAAGATTCTCTTCTAAGGCACAGATCTGACTACATCACTTTTTCACTCAAAACCTTTCAAAGATTACTCATGATATTCTGGATTGAGGTCAGTCATCAGCTGTCCCCCTCCCTGTGTGGTTACATACAGGGCTCTGGGAGGACGTTTTATAAATTGGAAGCACATGCAAGTGTGACATACCTTCTTCCTTAATGTTCTGGGGTACCTCGCAAGGTCTTCCATTTCTTAAGGGATTAGAGTCCACTGGCAACGCCGGGTTAGTAATATCTGTTTACCTTGGTGATGAGGTTCACAGGTGTCTTTTGCATTTATTGTTGAATCCTAACTCATTCTTTTGGAGTAGAATTTTGAAAGCAAAGGCAAACCCATCTCTTACCATGTTGCCTGTTAACGCAATCCCCGAAATGATGGATGGGAGTTGGTGACCAGCATCTTTTTGTAAAGCAGTGAAAGGGAGTAAAAATATAGGACATCCAGTTAAATTGGACTCTCAAATAAGCAATGAATAAACTGTTAGTATAAGTATATCCCAAATAGTGCACAGAATATACTTATAATAAAAAGTTATTTGTTGTTCAAATTTAACTGGCATCCATCCTGTATTTTTACTTGTGAAATCTAGCAACTCTAATTATACCCTCTATAGCTGAAAGTCTGGGAAGGGCATTTTCATGGCTGCACTCTCTGGGCTAGGAGAAGGATGGTAAGAGTTTGGAATTACTAAAACTTCAAAACCTAGAAGAGGATCCTGAGAAGCTGAACTCAGACACCCAAGGAAAGGGGCCCCACCAGCTGCTGCTAGCATCGGGAGGGTATGAAACTGGTTCTACTGCTGTTGGAAAGCTACAAAGTAGATTCAGCGGCTGCCGTGGGGAGGAACCGCTGCTCAGGGAGGAAGCAGTGCTGCTGGACAGGACCACAAGCAGACAGGAAGCCCAGGGAAAACGAAGAGAACACAAACAGGAAGAAGCAGGTCCCTTCTGCTTCTGCCAGCCTGGCAGTCTACCTCTGCACCCCTTATTGGCACAGCCTAACAGGGAGCCACTGGCAAAGCAGAAATGCAGAACAGGATATCAAAGATTGAGTTTGCAATTAAAAGTAAACATTTAATAACTGCCACAGGTGTAGATAACCAAAGATCACACCTAGTCAATGAAATGCTGAAAAATGAGCGGTTAGCGGTTATCGGCCCCATATGCTTTCAACATAACCCTGGATTTACAAATTTCATGGTTGGATGGTGATGGGGTTTGGGACATACTACCCCCAATATAGCACCCTGGCATACTGACTATCTTAAGCGGAAGGAATTTGAGAAACAGCAGGTGTTGGAAGGACCCGAAACAGGTATAAGGCCTTCTCAAGGGAGGTGGCCTGTCCACACACAGAGCAAAGGAGCATCTTATCTCCGAAGACAGAGGGACACTGGGAGGAACCTGAATGAACAGGCTTTGCCAAGTGTCCCCTAGTTTTAGTGCCCATAGCTTATACCCTTTGTCCTGTCCCATTTTCTACAATTTTCCACTCTTCATCAAATCTAGAATTAAAATGCTCAGGTTTAACCCCTTCTTCAGGTCTTCATTTCTTTATGAAGGTTCTGTGTCATGTAAAACCTATATTAAATAAACTGTATGCTTTCTTATTAACCTGTCTTTTGTTACAGAGCCCCAGCCAAGAACCTAGGAGTGTAGAAGCAACAAGGTACTTCACTGCAGGCCCCTGTGAAGTCCGAGATGCCCGATCCCCGGAGCAGGGGCTTGGGAGACCCGGGATCCTCTAACCTGCAACTTCCGCTCAACGACTTGTCTGTGGCTCCACGGAAACTCCCTTAGAAAACACTGTCCCTTTCTCTCTCACCGGGTTAAACCTGCACCTCCGTCTGGCACCTCTCGCAGCCCCCCTGGCACTGTCTTTGGTCTCCTTTCACACAGGCATTCGTCCTAATGAAATCCTAGCAGGTTTAATCCTGCTCTAGTGTGGAACCCTAGGTAGGCTACCAGGAGAGTCGCAGCTTCCTACAGTTACTGCTCTGTGATGCTTTCGTATTCTTCTTTACCCTTTCAGGTACTCCGTAAACAACTCACTACCTTGCTACCAGTTCTTTGTACTAAATGTTCTCTCTTCAAGTAACTGGTGTGGTTTCTGTCTCTTGATTGGACCCTGACTGGGTGCCCCTGAGCTGGAAACTCTGAAACGCTCCAGGAAGTTTAAGAGGCTAATTCATTCACTAAAAGGACGTGGGATGTTTATTTTCCTTTAACTTCCCTTGTTATTTAACACAGACTTGGCAAAACAGGTTGAGCAAGATGACTGCCTGATATAAATGCGGCATCAGACATTTGTTATGTTGTGTGTGATACTGGGAGTCACAGTTGGACACACTGGCAAACTAGAAAGCGCCACAGGAAGGTAATCATGAAAATGACAAATCCTGAAGCCAGTCCCAATGAGGGGCGTGCTTATTTAATGGGAAGAAGAGAAGGTCAGTCACCTGGACACTAGATTCAGCTTATTTTGCATAGCTCCAGATGTGAAACTGAAACCAATCAGCAGAGCTGGAATGAAACACGTGGCTTTAACTTGCCCACAATGCAAACCTGTCTACATGTATCTTCAATATTTGTTAAACGTGTGTACCTGGCAAAAGTGGGGAGAAGTTGGGTTTTTTTTTTTTTTTCTGCTAATAAAATGTGTAGTTCTTTAGGCTCAAGTCTCAGTTCCTCAAACATTTTTAAACCAGTTTTAGTGTGTTTCCTTTATTGATTAATGAGTTGAATAAATTTTTGATTTGTGTTCATTCTATTTCACGCATGTCTCTGAAAGTCATGTTTTAATTTTTAAAAATTACATTTGACAAAGACGTAAGTTAAAAAGTGAAGTAGTTGTGCAAATGATAAATAAAATATTAACAAAACCAGAATTCAGAACACATACTGTTCCCTGCACTAAACAATTGACATCTGTGGCATTTGATTAGATTCTGGGTACCTCACTCTCAGAGTGACATTGTCTAAACAAAGACCTACAAGAAGAGGGAGACAAAGATGATAAGAGGACTTCAAAACATATTAGGTGAGGTATTAATAGAACCAAGGAACTGAAGAGTCGAGAGGGGTGTGTTGTGACAGTTTTTGTTTCATCTCTGATTCTACGAGATGTGACAGATCACAGTGCTACAGGAACTGAGAAAAGTCATTAACATTGCTAGGTCTCAGTTTCTTTACCTGTAAAATGAATGAGTTGGAACAGCCCTAAAATTTGAAGACAATTGTACTCAGTATTGAAAGTTTATTGAATACAGGGAAGATTGGATTTATTTCGTGCATTTCCTAAGAACATATTTAAGTCCTTTGGCTAGAAGTGATAGAAAAACTTTTGGCTGAGTGCAAATAAAAGCTTTCTAACTCTGAGAATTGTTCACAAGTACTACAAGCTGTCTTGTGAAGTACTGTGTACTGGGGCCATTTTGGAAGATCCAATGACATATTCTAATGGATTTACACACTGGTGCCATTCACCGGCATGGCCTACCTAGTGTACTTCGGGGTCTTAATAAACACAGGCACAGCTCTTCTTGTCTCCCAGAGTGAATCCCACAGTACTGACTCTGCATTTCTAAAGGATTTTTTTCTGATTTTGTGTTTCTGTCCTTGGCTAAGTCTGCTAGTCTGTCCGTTTTGATTAACTAATGGTCAAGCCCAGTTGTGTCCTGGAGCAGCTCATACTGGTTTGTGAGAAACAAATACATGCATCTTTCCCCAATTCCGCATTTGTGGCGTTGTGTTGGTAGACTGAAAACAGCAATCACAGGAATATTTATTTACACCACAGAAATAGGCAAATGCTGCAGATTAGGACTTGTTTTGGGAAAAGCTATTATATCTGAACCGACATATACCTTTTCACAACTGGGTCCAGGCACTAGTGAGTCCATGTCTTGTTTCTAACCATTAGACCCATCTCAACTGCATAATCTAGAGAACATCCTCATAAAATTTGTCGTTTGGTCCATGTCCCATTCTAGAGCCAGACCCAGGATGGCTAGGCAGGGCTCGACTCCATGGTTAAAAGATGACCGTGTGTGTGTGTGTGTGTGTGTGTATGTGTAATTCTGATAGGCACATGGCTGATTATTATGGGGAATTTGTTTTTATGATCTGATCATTTGATCATCTCTGTCAATCTATTTGTCTACTTGTGAGCTCAAGTTAATTAAGAAAATATTTCGTACCCAATCAAAGGGAAAACAGCCCTTTGAGAACTGGACTGGTTAGTTTTTTGCTTCTGTGTTTACTCGTGACCTGTAGCTGAGGTTATAGAGCTGAAGCCAAGCAGTTCTATGCAACTGAGAAAAGCTTTTATCTCTCATTGTGTGTGTGAAATATTTTCTTACCTCTGGAGGGTATTAATAAATGAAATTAAAAGGCCTTTTAAATTAAAGAAACTCTTTTCCAATTGACTTACAGCATAAGTCAATTATTTATACTTATACTATGCTTAGATAAATCTACTATTTCCAGAATTCCTAGAAAATAAAGAAATTAAATTTTTAATATTCTAAATGTTCTAGACTTTTAACAAAAAATTCTTTCAGAAAGTGCAAACTCAGAAGCATTTTATATGATAATCTAAATATACATGCATAACATGAATACATAACAATCTAAATTTACACAATTAAGGTGAATCTTTGAATAAATCAGACTAGTTTATAATTTTGTTTTAAAAAAAATCTGTATCTTTTTTTCCCTGATTTTATTAGTATAATGTATTTGTACATTTTGTATTTTAGAAGATCTAAGTTTGTCTTCAGAGTTTCCTCCACTCCTTATACTAGTTTATTGAATAAATAAGTTAACATTACTACTTAATAATGTTAAGGATTATGAAAAATGTAAAATTTTGTGTATAAACAAATTGAATTATAATTTCAACAATCTTTTTGATATCAACAGTCATTATGTTTTACCTTAGGTTAGCTGAATTACAATTTCTAATATCCTTAACTTCAAAATGTTGGACTCATAAGAAATCAAATTAATTAATGGATACTATTTGGAACCTAGAAAATCTTTAAGATAGAATGCTAATACACTGATTACTACACATAGCTTTTAAATATGTATACATATTTGTTTCTTCTTTCACTATGCTACAGAGTGGCATGCCTTTGGACTATGTTAATGAACAAGTTCATTTATCCTTGTATGTGACACTCAACTATCAATTACCTACCTTCCAGTTTCTCTGTGAAATAGAGGTTAGTTTATTTAAAAGTTATAGTTAATATGGATAATGATGACCATTGAGAGGACCAAAGTCTTGCCACCCCAAAATTTGCCTTTTGGGATATTGATTTTAAGCTGGTTATTAAGAAACAAAAGACCCAGAAAGAACCTTTGACCCTCTCCTGTACCTGCCTAAAAGAATTCCGATGGAAAAACCGGCTTAAGGGAAGAGGGCATCACCTTACCACCATAATATACACTAAATGTGGCAGACAGGGAGAAATCTAGCAAAGCCTGTTTGTTGAACTTCCCTCTGTATCTCATTGTTTCTGGGTGGCCCAGCAAGGATGTTTTTGCCACAGGTTTGCTCTTTCTCATCTACCTGTAAATTGTCTACTTTTCCTTTGAAATTCCATACGCCTCCTTACTTCTCCTTTGTCTAAAATGGCATCTAAACCTCAACTGCCCAATGCACCTTGGGTCTCATATCTTATGATACCCTTCCCTGTATGTACATCTGTAATAAATTCTGGACATTTTCTCCTGTTAATCTCTCGCATACTAATCTGATTATTAGCCCAGCTAGAAGAATTTAAAGGGTGGGAAGAAAGTAATTTTGTTGATGACCATACCATACGAGGAGCAATAGTGACAATGGGCAATGGTGGAAGTAATAATGAAGAGAAGAACAATGTTTCCAAAGTAAAAGAGCTTGTTTTGTTTTTCAAAGAAAAAAGTTGTAGTTTTGTTCTAAAGGAAAAGTCTTTTCTGGGACATGAAACAGGACAGGGAAAGACAAAACTTGAATGGACACTGATCGTTGTAAAATATTTACTGAAAGTAAACCATATTTGTTGTGGTTGTCTGAAAAGAAGCAATAAAATATGTTAAAAATTTTGGCAAAGTTCTTTCAGTTTTGATGGACTCATTGAAAAGATAATTTTGTTAAAAAAAAAAAAAAAAAGCAACTTGGAATTCTTTATTGCCAAATATTGAACTAGAGCAAAAATAGAATTTGATAAAGCAAAATGATAAACTGGTCTTAGAGCCCTGAACAAGGGGTGATAAGCAGTTATTATTTACCTTTTGTATAATCCATGTAGATAGCAGAGATGTATATATAATTACCACAAGAATTTTCTGATCACAGACCAAATCTCCCCTATTAAATATATTGCTTTTGCCTTCCCATAAGCAGACCCTAAATTGAGAAAAAATAAAATTCTCAAATTGTCTTTACACCTAAAGTACCTTGCAGATTCCCAAAAAACTTCTGCAAAATCACAAAGACTTGTTCTTTCTCCTTATAAAAAAAGGGAATGTTAGCAATAATTCGGTTTGTGGGGTAGCACAATATTTTTTCCTAAGCTCAATACTATTAGAAGAGCAGCACGGGAAGCGTTGTCCAATCTGAAGGAGTCTTTGCCTTCCCTAAGTTAAGTTTGTAGAGGTGAAATATTATTAATACAAATATTTCAGAGACTGTGCACTTTACAGGGAGGTCCTGAACATTTGGCACTGTCCTTGCTGTCTATAATGTGTTCTCAGGAAAAACATTATCAAACCCTTATGAAATACGCGTGTATTAGACAGCTTGGTTCTCTTCCATTCTGGCATTGCAGGTTACTGTCATCAATTAACCGCAGTCTTAGAGGCCCTTTCTGTTTTCCTCTCATGCTCGCCTGAAGGCTCTGCTGTAAGTTATAAGTCAGAGATTGGATCTTCAACAAGTCTGAGAGCATCGAGGAAAAGACTGTACTGGGTACTCCAACTATTGATACTTCAAAGAATGGACTCGGAATACAGGCTTCTGAGCTGAAAGCCTTTAGACAGCATTCAGACTGGACCAAGATACCGAGTCAGCATTTACAGGACTTAGTTTTTTGGTCCGGAAGCTGATAACTTTGTGAACTCAGATTGCTGCTCCAAGGCCCAGTGGAACAAAAACTGATTATATGGGATCAAAGGAACCGAGGAAAGAAAGGTAGTAATTGTGGTTATTTGTTTGGAACATTGTTGGTATTTTTAAATACTCTATTTTCTGCTGGGCATATTATCAATTTTTTAGGTGGCAAATGGTTTTGTTTTCTAAAGGAATTATTATCTCTTAGAGGTACATGCTGAAACATTTTCATTTGAAATGATACAATGTCTGGGACTGGCTTCAAAGAATCTGGGTGGGAGAGTGAAGGGGCAGATGAGATGAACTCACTCTGTGCTGATAATTGATAGGGAGGCTGGTACAGGAGGGCTCCTCAGGCTAGTCTTTCTACTTTTTTATCGGTTTGATGCTCTCCCACAGTAAAAATTGTGTTTAAAAAATCCCATTATCACAAATTTTCTTGCATTTTTTAAGCTCTTCATAATCGTCATTTAAATACCCTAAATAAACCCATCTTATTTCAAAATATACTCAAACAACTGTTATCAATCTTTACTTTTGAATTTAAGGTGCTTTCAATTTTTAAATTACATTTATGCATAAACTTTTCACTGTATTTTGAATTATCACCAGAAGAGGACTTGATGAAGAGGACAGAATTCTAAGGTTCTTGATCTTGGAGCCACTTAATTAATTTCCCAAATGTCTTCACCAAAATAAACACCCACCATCCACACCCTCATTGGCAATGAGTAATTTACTTTGTTTTAATATTTTCCAATTTGGTGAGGGGGCTGGTATCACATTTCACCTTCCCTTAAGAATTATTTCCATAGGCCGTTCCTATGCTGCGATTGGAAGTGTCAGTATCTTATACTCACTTCTGTTTGAACAATCATCCTATTGGGCGTGGACTTTGATATTCGGCTACTAGTGGGCATGACCCCTTGCTCCTGAGCCAAGGGATCTAACACTGTAATCCTGAAACTTTCTGGCTCCTGCTATGAAAAGAAGACCCAGAAGACTGGGAGGAAACAGGTATTGGCTGGCCCAACTGAAGCTCAGAGCCAGCAGGCTAGAACGCTGCCCCAAGTGTGTCTGGATCTCGGAGCCAGGAAGAGATACTGGGGTTAAGATGGGAAACTTGCTTCAGGGGTGACATCTTACATGTCAATTATGAGTTCTGCCATTAAAACAGGTTGGAAGAGAGAGTGAGTTTTCTATGCTGATAAACTGTCCACTAGCCAATATTTTTATCTTAAAGTTGGATATAGCAAATATCAGTGCAATTTAATGAATGTAAAGTACGCAGGGAAAACGCCCTTAGTTTGCCTGACTGTGAGGCTACGTTGCAGGCAATAGGGGTATAAATAATCAACTTTCTGTGGGTGGTTTGGAAGTGTCAGGAGTAAAACACCTGCCAACAGGGATATGACAAACAATTACTCAGTTTTCTTAAGTCAAATTTTGTTGTATGTTTTCTACATCACTCCAGTACCAAGTCTTCCATGATGACACCTTGAAACACAGATAACTTAGGGAAGATGGGAAGTAGGGAGCAAAGTCGTAACTGGCCAACAGACCCGCTTTGAGTATCATTACTGTTTAAGGAGTCTATTCAAGAAATCACCTTGTCTGCTTGCTATATTTGAGTTTTTATTTATGAATCTGTCAGAAAAATTGCGAACGACTTTGAAATGGGCAAAAGATTACTGGGCATCTTTTCTAAGAAAAGCTAGGCATTGTCTAGAAGACCTTTGTGGCTTATCTGATTTTATTGGGGTCTGTGCTTTCAACTGCCTTTGACTGGGCTCCTTTTACAGTTCTGTAAGTTGTACAAAACTGATAGAAATGCAAATGATTCTGGTCCACAGAGATGCAAATGAATTTTGTTTTGTACGGATACATTTCATTTTCCCTTGTAGAAGATTCCAACCATTAAATTTTATTGGTCTAAAAAGTTTTACACCTACTAGGAGCTCCATTGTCTCATTCCTGATTGTGTGTGTGTGTGTGTGTGTGTGTGTGCTTCAGATTTTTCCTTTAATCTGGTTGTGACATCTTACTGGTTTCCTAACTAATGAAAGAGATCTATAAAATTTTTGGCAGCTGTACATTTCATATTTGTACAGTCTTGATTTTAATTTTGAAAAACATTATCCTTTAACAACTTAAACCTCAATTCAATATGTCTTAATTCTTTCCAGCAGTCATTACTAATGTGTGTTTTTGTTTTTGTTTTTCCCTAGGAGGCACCACATTTTTTCTGGCATCTATGAAAGGAGGCCAGGTCCAGGACTGAAACAGATCTTCTTTCCCTTCAAAGTGGGTAGGTCTCCCTCTCAACTACTCCGCTCTAATGCAAAGCAATGTCTGAAGTTTGCCTGGATTAAGCCTGACTTTGCAGAGCTGCCATGGACATAAGTGTAGCCATTGCCTGCCCACTGACGTCTTTACAAGTACTCAAAAAGAACAGATGGCAGAAAGGAAAAGTCCAATGTGTAGGAAGGACAGTGCAGAACTACCGAGGAGGCTCTGTGGAAGCAGTGTTATCCTTTGTAGGGTCTTGGAGCTGGGCACTAACTGGTCCTTCAGGGCAGAAGTCATTTCTAAGCGTCTTAAACTCACGTTTAGAATGGACTTAAACCGAGAATAAGATTGAAAAGGATGGTATGGGTTTTAAAGCTTCCCCTAAGTATCTGAATGGTGAGGTGTCTGCAGAAGGAAGAGACCAGGCCCAAAGGTGAACCACGAGTGTAAATGTCAGTTCCTGCATTCCCCCTCAAGAACGCCCTCCTTTATGGTTTGGGGGCGGGGTGAGAAGTCTCCCGAGTCTCCTCCAACAGGCCCATCAGAGCGCTGCTCTTCCATGGAGCCTCCCACGTCCACCCCAACGGGCCCAGTGCGGAACCTCTGCATCCTACACTCCTGTCCACACAGCATTGCTGTGCCCTCCGGAGTCTCAGTCGGGGGGCTCACGGGAGGGTCCAGGCCATATAGGTCAGGCTTAAAACTGAAGAAAACGGCAATATAGCCGGGGAAGCCCGTAAGCTGTTTGCTAAGTGACTGTCCCCATAATTCAAGGAAAAACTCTAAAGTTAAACTCCATATGGGGTCACTTGGGACATTCTCCAGGTCCTGACTTAGTTTCCCAGCTCTTTGAGAATGTGCCACTTTCAAGGAAAGCAAAGTACCTTAGCGTTTAAGAGCACAGGCTGTGGCAGGGGAGCCAGCGCTACTATTTGCTACTTGTGTAAACACGGCAGCGAGGGAGGGAAGCCCTTAAACCCTCTGCATCTTGCCTTCCTCATCTCTAACATAAACGTATTTTATATAAAATGGGGACTGTGACCCTGCTGACCCCAAAGGGATACTGTGAGCTTCAGTAAGTACTTAGAATAGTGCCTGACACGAGTGTTAGATGAGTGTTAGTTGTGAAGAAGCAGCGTGTTGTTAAGAACTGGATTCAAATCCTAACTCTACTACCACTTACAAATGACATGTCCTGTGGCAAGTTACTGACCTTCTCTGTGCCCCAGTTCCCCCATAACAAAGAGGGCATATAGTAGTTTTTAACTGTTCAATGAATTAAACAAGGAGGCCACTAGGCTGAGGTGGCTCTAATATCGTGGCGGCTTATATAAGCAAACCAAAACTGTAAATGCTTCGAGGTTACAATATTTAAACCTAAGGACAAAAAATCACAAACAGCCAACCAAGCTTTCAGCGATAGCCCATCAGTAATTTCCTTACTTTGCTTTAGCCTCTTGATAAAAGTCTCTCCCGGAGCTCATGCCAGCTGTGCTTCTAACTACCTCTGGTTTAGTGCTACCTGACTCAAATTGATGTTCTGCTCAAATAAACTCTTAGAATTTTTAATAGGCCTCAGTTTACCTTGTAACATAACCCAGAATTGTTGTGAGGATTCAATGAGTTCATATGTGTAAAGTACTTCATATGGCAGACACACAGTACATGTTGTGTCAAGTAATTATTACTACACCCATAATTATTAGATATTATTATTTTTATGTATACCTCCTAAATGCAAACCTCTACCTTCCTTTGAGAAAACTCCACCCCAGTGGGGAAGAAATGACGGGAAGTAGCCTAGAAAAGAGACTTACAAGAAGATCAACCATTCACGTTGTATAGATCTTGGTTGGATCATGATTCAAACAAACACATGTAAAAACAAGACAATTGAAAATATGAACACCCTGAACACTGACTGAATAGTTGATGGTCTGAGGAATTATTATTAATGTTTAAGGTAAGATAAGAGTATTATGGTCGTGCAAAAAAAAGTCATCATTTTTTAGCTGAGAATGAAATTGTATGTGCCTGAGATTTGTTTGAAAGTTACATGTATGTGCGGCGGGAGGACAGAGTGAGATGACACAAAGCTTGTGAATGGGTGACGGGAACATGGACGTTCACTAATGTATTCTGTCTTTTTGTGTGTGTATTGTCTTAATTAAAAAATACAAGAAGCGGGTAGGAGGTGGGGGGTGATGAAGGTCTTACCGGGATCTGGTCTTACTCGAGCAGGCCTCTCTCTTCATCTGGCCTCCAATCAGCACCGCCCAGAAATCCCCAGCAGTGTTTTTGTTTTTGTTTTTGTTTCATATCATGTGAGTTATTCTGTCATGGCACCTTCAGCAGGACAGCTGAAGGAGGGTATTGGCACCCAGATTTGAACCACCCCAAGTTTTCCTTCCAATGTGAGGTATGAAGATACACTTTCACATCCCCTAGGGTAGTCCAGTGGTGTCTGTTGTAACACACACACACACACACACACACACACACACACACACACACACACACTAATTTTCCAACACAGTAGAGTCAAAATCCATTTTTTCCATATGCAACAAAATTTCAGGTCTGCTTCTTCCTTGGAAGGAGATAGCTCTCACTTGACATTTTTATGCAGAGCAATGTCAGTTCCCTTTGTTTGTCCCCAGACTGTCTCCAGAGATCTACCATTGCATAAGAAATGGGGTTCATTACAGAACAATCTGCCTCTCTGTGGACACCCTTAGGTTCACAAAGACCAGAAAAAAGCATTTAGTATTTACGGCTTTTTCCTCTTCACTATTTAACTCAAGCCCACACATCTTTCCAGTGTTGAGAATATAGAAATGCAGAAAGATGTGGGGGTTTAATATCCTCTCCAAGCAAACCCCTGAGGACTGGGGAAGGGAGGAGAACTGTAGGAAGTGAAAGGGGGAGAGATAGTTTCTTTCATTCACAAAAAAACAATAGATATCACAGATTGTTGGAGCTGAAAGGGCCTTAAAGATAATTCTAGACCAACCTCTTCAATTTACACTGAGGACCATGTTTAGAGAGTCAAAGGGAGTGTTTGCTAGGTCCTACATGGGGTATTTGTAATCCATATTTAAGTAGCTCTTCTCACAGAAACTTGGCTGATAACTAAAATCTTAAAAATCAAAAAAATAATACTTTTGATTTTTATCACTAAATTACTATCTCAGCCCCACCTTTTTATAAAAAAGTTGCATGTGTACTTATTTATTATAGTTGTTAATTTCAAATTTCTTTGCAGTTTGCTTGTTGCAGAAATCTTTCAGGCATACTCCACCAGCGACTTCTCAAGGACAGAACCGTGGAGCAGCCTGCCCAGGGCAGGCAGGAAGGGGGAGCCTTGCTTAGAGAATTTAAAAACTATAATAAAACCGACTAAGAGTGGGTCTGCTTTTTATTATCATCATTCTCTGCAATTCTAAACAATGTCAGTGATAAAACTGTCCTCCCTGAAAAAAATCTTATGTTGGCTTAAATTCTAAACTATTGCTGCAGTTGCTGTTGACTTTTAATATATAAATAAGTTTCAAAACAGCGCATTTTTTATTTTTCTAAAATAAACATTGTATTCCATATAGAAATGAATTCAGAGAACTTCCAATTACCCAATTAACCCTCTATACACATGGACTCTGCCCCCCGGGTTTGTTTTAATAGGAAGTTCTTCAACCCCTGTGGCACTTCATATGCCTGCATTTAAAATTGTGATGTGTAATAAATAATGATAGCACGGTGACTTTAAAGATGAAGAAGCAGGACTTGAGTTACTTCAATTCCTCCATTCTGTGTGACCACTTGTTTTCCTTTGTGCGGTACTTTTGTTTTTAAGTGCAAATTTTAGTTCACACTAAATATGTAGTCAGAAATAGTTTACAGACTTTGAATGCTATCTTTAAAATAGTAATTTATTCTTCTTTTTAGGTTGTTAATTGTTTTTAAACAAATAAATACATCAAGGAAATAAAATCTTACATCACTGATATAATTTAGTAGTTACCCAAATAAGTACCTTTTGCTGAAGTTGTGGTTTTATTAAAATTTACTCATTAGTTATTGGAAACTTTTTACATTAAGTATTATTAGACTATAACCAACAGATGAATGTCCAAACTAACAAACTATGTAGAAATAAACTATCAAAATGACCAGACCCTGCTCTGACATTGCCACAATGTACAAGAGGATAATGTTTGAATGCCTCAGTTATTTTCACCAAGGACAAGACACTCATTCTAAAGCAATGGATCAAATAAGGTCTATATTTACTACCACTTAGCTATTTTTCTCTACTATTTGCCAAGAAGAAAAACTTCAGAAATTTTTACCAAATATAAATGAAATTTATGATGGATTTTTCTGGAAAAGATATTTTAATGGGAAATATGTGACTGTGGAGACATTTGAAAGCCATTAGAATTGATCCCAATGAAACTAAGACCTGAAAATGATTGCAATTTTTGGAATTTATTGCAAAAGGAGATTTTTATAAATCTCTGCTATATTCAACGTTATGCTTAAGACTTTCCCTATTCATATACCTGTTACTTCATGTGAGATTAAAATAAATCAAAAGTGTTCTTTAACTCTGAATGAAGATAGATTGAGAAATCTATTAAACTGCCTGTTAAACATAAGTGTGCAAAGAAGATCAATTTTCATAAAGTCATTGACACACTGGTGACTTGTACAATAAAAATCACCACAGGGAGCCAGAGCTGGAGCGGCATAAAAGGATGAAGGCTAAGAGGAATTCTTTAAGACTTCTTAGAAAACAACATTTTAAAGACACTTGGCTAATCTAAGGAGGAATTTCAGAGGGGATGGGTTTTCTGCAGAGTGTTGAGGAATGGGGTCAGAGAAATACTGTTTTATTAATGTTATCATGCCTCTATTTTTATCTCAGGTTGGTATGTCCTGGGGCAATGTCAATGACAGTTTTCAAAGTTCCCTTCTCTTGCTACCAAAAGAAGACCCAGAGAGAAGTTCCTTCTAGAAAGCAGAAGGCTTTCCCCACCTTATCTTACTCCTCTACTTCCCACTGTAAAAAGGATATTTTGGGGGGTAGTATATACACATCCAGTAGATTGATCCAATCCCTTTTGCATAAAGCATAGAGCTTGCAAATGCCAGTGAGTTCCATCTTTCCTAAAAGGCCAGAATTCCGTAAGTCTTACTCCAGTCATTACATCCATTACATATATTTTGCTGGTATCTTTGCAAATATTTTCGACATCTCCTGATTCTGTGAGGTATAAGCCATATAAAGTCTGTTTACCTCGTGGCTTAGTCTTAGCAAGGAAACGTTAGATCAGTCTCCAAAAATAACTGAACACAAGTTAATATCTTCTTGTAGATTGTTTTTTAGAAAAGTGACTCTGGAGTTTGAATTTTATTAATAACACTTGGAAAATGTCTTAAAATTTCCTTTCGATAATTTCCTCTGCATTTCTCACATATGTAGCAGCTACTCCCCAAATCTTTCATATCCTCTTTTTGCAAGCTCCCTCAATTTCTTTCCAAAGAGTGTGCTAACTTTGGTCTCATCTTCCCTTTCTCTGTCATATTCCAGAACTATTCATTTCCGTGTGGCCACAAACTCGGGCTTTTCCCAGTTGAGCAGCTCTCATTATCCAAAACCCTAATATGCACAAGATTGTGGGAAATAATGGTGGCCGCAAATGGAATTCTGCCTTACAGACAAAAGGGAAGAAGAGATATGAGTTCCTACATGTTAACATCTTTATCTGTTCAGGAGCTCCCCCAAAGATTTCCTCTGTTGACTATAAACCTGTCTGTGACCAAGTAGTTGATCCAGATTCTGGTGTGGCTGAAGAGAGATTCTTCTAGTATTTGAAGACAAGGGAAGACAAATCTGATGGTGATGTACATTTAGCAATTGAAGACTACCAAGAAGGGAGATTTTTATGTTTCCATTTTTGGTGTGCTGTAACTTGTTCTCATTAATATTTTTTGATTATGGGGGAGGAAGAATGAAGAATAAAAATATTGTATGAGAGAGGGCCAGTTTTCTTATTAACTCTACATGTCATCCTCAGGGATGGCTCACGGCCTTTTGAAAGAGCACAGCCAATGAAGCCAGATATTTACCCTTAAGCCTGAATCCCAGCTCAGTCACTTTCCAGTGAGTATAACTTATAACATGACAGTGATTATCAGAAAAGGAAAGGAAGCATTGTCTTCTGTAAATGGAGATAACAGCTGCTTTGCAAGATTATTCTGAGGACTAAATGAAATAATTGTTGTAAAATGCTTAGCATTGCACCTGTCATATAATACATATTCCATCATAGTAATCTATTATAATAATGGCTTTTAAAAAAACAAGTTGGAGGGCCTCTGCCTAAGCTTCTAATGTTCTAAAGTTAGTATTGTTTTATACTAGTTTTACTTAAAAATATATGTATCTAGAATAAAAATCAACACTCAACAAAAATCAGTGATATGCCAATATCTGAGTAACACAGCTTTCCATATCGCAACGATTGGTGGCAATAACCAAGAATTTGAACAGTTCTCACAGGTAACCAACCACCAGTGGCCTCCATGTCACCTGTAACTTGTATCTTCTCACCAGCTCCCCTCCCAGTCTCTTCTTCTGGACCACCAGGGAGCGAGCTGGAGGACTTTGGAGGAGGCGAGGAAGCTCAGACGCATGCTGCCTTGATTTTGGCAACATGGCTATTGTTTCTTCAGCTAACTCAGCAGGCTTGAGATCATCTTAATAGCATAGTGTTATCATGTGGTTTCAGCACAAAAAGTCCCTATGTAAAAATAGCACCTTCTTCCTCAGCATGTCTGCTCCTTTAATGAAAATAAGACTTTAGCTTAGTCTGAGCCAATGCCGCTATCAAGGAGTGAGCTACAATCTCATCTGCTTCACACAGTTAGCCAAATTCACTAAGGATGGTCCTTGAAGCCATTTACAATAAGGAAGACACTGCGGTAAGAGGCGCGAACGATACAGGATAATATCCAATACACAATAAATACTAAAAACAGCAGTTTCCTAGAATGAGCCTTCAGAGAATATAGTCAATGTGAAGAGTCACAGTTACACTACAAGAATATTTACAGCAATATACACGAACCAAAAAGGAAAATAGAATCAGTTAATACTCACAAATTCTTATTCAATCCAATAAAAAGAGAAAGAGGGGTAAACTAATATAATTCAAGCCATATGGCAACCTAGTAGGTTGCTTCTTCTTGGAGATGGTGTTTCATTCACCCTTACCAGCCTGTGTTCTATCACACCGTGGTCTATTTTGGCATTGGGAAACTTCTGCGTGCATTATTCATATGAAAGTAAAACAGAGCAAAAAATGTAAACAAAACTTATATTTTTAATGAAAGGCACAACTACACTTTTAAAAAATTATCCTGGAAAACACGGTTTCAGAAACGATTCTTGAGCCATCAATGTCTCCTGATATTATCTGCAGAATCTGCTCCACATCAAGGCTGATGACTAGATTAGTTATGCTTATCAGAGTTCCCGCAAAAAAGCGATGCCAGAGTGGTGCGTCTGACTACAAACACACATAGTTTTGTTCCTGGCCTATCAGTAAGAGCTCCATTGAGGAATCTGGCACAGGAAGTAACTGGAAGTAAGCCCATCTTCCGACGACCAGAAATTTCACTTTTGTTGACTGAAATCTACTCATAGAACAGAAGAAATGTTACCAGGAGCTTAGTTTGGGCCCTAGGAGTCTCTAAGCTCTTTTATCAAGGGGGAAAAAGGAGAACTGCAATTTTATTTTATAATCCATTTCCCAGAAACCAGATCTTTCTTAAGGGAAGAATGTTTCTTTTTCGCAAACCCTAAGATACCGTTTGCAAAAACTCTTTGAAAGTCGTTGGAAAGGCTGTCAGACACCTCTTATTTATTACAACAAACAGAGATCTCATTTCCTATGGCGTGACTGCAACCTCCACTGGGGTGTGAGTGATGGCAACGCTACCCTTGTAGATTCCATATCTGCATCTGATCAGCCCCGATTAGCTAATATTCAAAAGCAATTCCAGATGTTCACCTGTCAGTCAATTGAGACTTCTGTGCCTTGCACACAGTAGGCATTCAGCAAACGTTAATTAGCCCTAGCTGGCTCCCTCTACCACCCCAGTCTGTTTTATCTGAAGAAAAATCTAGAATTGAATGACCTAGAGGCTGCAAGGACATTACACAGTTCCCAGCACTATTTTCTTAGTTTGCAGTCAAAATAGATTTCAGAGGAACTATAGATAAAACATTCTAGTGGAAATATTCAGTGGGCCATTTGAAAAATAGAGCCAAATGTAAGAATAAATTTAGGAACTAGGGATATAAGTTGTGAAATCATCCACCTAGAGATTTGTAATGAAGCTGTGGTAGTGAGTGAGTTTACTGAGAAAGATGTAAGAAAGAGAAGGTGGGTGGACAGAACCCCACATTTAATCATGGAAGGAGGAACAAGAGCTCTGAAAAGAAAACAGGAAATGCAGTCAATGAATTAGGAAGAAAATGAGTATCTACTTGTGGTAGAAGCTATAAGAAGTGACTTTCCAAAAAGGAGGTTAACTGTGTTAAAAAAAAAAAAAAAAAAGCCACAAAACAGGAACATAGGGACTGAGAAAATGTTATTGATGATTGGGAAGCTGCTAGTTAACCTAGTTACTAGAACAGTTGCTGCAGAAACAGGCTGGCAAGAATTAAAAAGTGACTCCAGGAGAAGGGAGTGAGGTGATGAGATAAGCTGCTCTTCTGATGGTGGCAGGAAGGGCACGAGCTCAGTGTATCAAAGGGGTGGGATTGCCGGAGCTGCCTGAGGAGCACCTGATGAGTCCTGACAGAAGTACTATAAATGTGGGAGATGGGAAAACGAGCACAGCATCCTTCCGTCCCTGTCGGCACGCTCCTGTGCACTGTGACTTTGCAGCCCCTCCCACGGAGCTATGCAGTCCATTTCTCCTGGGAATCTGGGTTTGGCCATGTGACTCGCTATGGCCTGTGGGACATCAGGAAACATGACACCAGCAGAGGCTTAAAAGGTGCTTGCATAGTTCACTTTCTCTTGGCCACCAGTGAACAAGGCTGGGCTTGCCGGCTGGAGGATGAGAGATAACATGGAGAGAGGCCTCAGCTGAAGCAGCTGGGGCCCCAGACATGTGAGTGAGTCCATTCCATAGACCCTGCCCAGACTAGGAAAATAGCCTAGTGAGCCACAGGACGGTGGGAGACGAGAAACGTTTGTTGTTGTAAGTCACTACACTTTTGGATGGTTTGTTACACAGCAAAAGCTACCTGATACAATGAGATTCCTTCCTTTTGCACTAATTGTCTGGACAAACTTAATTCTGAAGTAATAGGATGAGATAAGAGTGTTGGGTGATGTCATCTTAGAAAACAAAGGACAAGAAAACTTGTAAATACCAATAGTAATGCTCTGTCTACCTGGTGCTCAGACTCCAAAACTCATGAGTCCATAATATAGCCGTGAATTTAGGTAAGTGCCAGCGTAAGAGATGCCCAAACATTTACGAAAACCCCTGCCACAAAGTCTGTGTGATTTATTTACGGCAGAAGCACACGTCATTTCCAAGCCTTTACATCATAATCCGCAGGTAGGGAATTCTGTATAATCTGGTGGCAGTTTTAAAAACAGCAGCGATTTGAAGTCCATAACATTTATCAGTTCACACAAATGTTGTATTAAGAGCATTCTTGGTTAGAGCAGGAAGACTAGACGCCAGTACGTATGGGGGCCCTGGGGTTAGAGCAGAAGCCGCCTTAGTGGTCAGAGGCAGAGGACAATCACCACCTTGGGACCCAGGAGGGACTGCAGTGGGGCCTGCACATCTCACCAGCCCCTGAGGATGTCTGTCCCACTGCCCAGCAGTAGGGCCAGTGTTCCCAGCACGGACTCAGAGCCATTAAGAACATGGTACACGATGTTCAGTATGCTTTGTTTAATGAGCCCAAGAAGAATGGAGTACAATTTATGACAAGTTCCATAAAAATAGCTCAAGTTTTAAAAAGCTTGGTGCTTAAAGGGTCTAAGCTTCAGTCCACTGGAAAGCTCACTTCTTTGTGACACCTCGTTTTCTGACCATACAGACTGGTGAGGTATTAATTTAGACAATTCATTTGGCATTATAATGGATCCTAAGACTATAACATGACAATTACTTCCAGGGACAGAAAGGAAGCATTGTCCGGCAAGTGGAGAGTAGAACGCTACTTTGTT
The DNA here is from genome assembly GCF_036562045.2 of Rhinolophus sinicus. NCBI lineage: Eukaryota > Metazoa > Chordata > Mammalia > Chiroptera > Rhinolophidae > Rhinolophus > Rhinolophus sinicus. The sequence continues at coordinate 119,759,021 of NC_133757.1, forward strand.
CAAATTAGGAAACAGACAGTGATGTGACTTCTTCATGATTTTTTTTTTTTAAACATCTGTCAGCATTCTGTGGCCTCCACTGTTTGCAGTTCACATTCACCTGGGGCCAGATACTGTCATTACCACTCTGCCTCTTTCCTCATCAAGTACTGCTGCGGCCTTTGGTCTTTGTTCAGCCATTTCCAGCTTTAGATCGGCCTCCATGGAGAGCCCCTCTTTACCAGCCCTACATCTTGTACTCCCAATCCTCCTCCATCTTTTCTGTTGTTGCCTGCATATGGTATCATTATTGTCATCACAGTTCTCATCACTGAAAACATTCACCGCGGGTAAAAGTACCAGTTTCTGCTTAGGACACAATGAGTGGTCCACCTTGTCTATTACATCACCCATCAGAGCCAAATTCCCACATCCCCAGGCTAAAGGCACCCATCACCTTGTCCTCTAATCCAGGGGTCAATGGACTAAGCTATAAGTTTATGGAATATAATATTCTCTTGGTGCTGCATTAAGTTCCCAAACTTGTCAGTCAATTTTCCTACTTGGTCTAATACTCTTTAAATACCAGCTCGGCTGTCTGGGATTTTGCTCTGGATACAAGTGTCTCTAAATGCAAGGCGTAGTGTTTTCAAAAAGCAGACTTTGGTGGAAGACTTGAGTTCTTGGCCTGATTCTGTCCCACATTAGTTACATGACCTTTGAAAATTGCTTTACTTCCCTGAGCCTCAGTGTATTTCTCTCTATAAGGAAGTCTTATATGTAAAGCACTCAGTATGGTTCCTCACACACAGCAGATAATATTGACTCCTTGTGGTTTTTCTCCTTCCCCCATGAGTAATCTACGTCCTTTGCACTTTGCTTCTTTGTAACGAAGGCCATGCATAACAAAATTTTTCCCATCATTGTTATGACCTTTCAGCTTCTCACCAAGTATACAGCAGTGTGGGGAGGGCTGGATCAGCAAAAGCTACACCAGCTCCTTGAGTATGAACAGGCTGGTATTTGAGATCACATCTCCCACACTTCCGTTCTAAGTACCATGCTTTCCACCTCTCGTGTACTCTGGCCCTTTAAACACCCCAGAATGGTGGGAGAACTTGTAGAGAAAACCATTTTCTCTCTCTCCCAACATTCGGAAGCTTTGGCTTCCAAAATGGGAATTTCTGCCCTATGGAAAGAATTGCAAATATTCTGCTCTTCTTATAATTTCCACTTTCACCCCCCCCACCCCACACTCCCCAAGAGATGAGAATGAAGATTGCAGGTGGAATTCAGGTTGCTAATCAACTGACCTTAAGAGTACGGAGATTATCCTGCATTATCTGGGCAGGCTCAATGTGATCACAAGGGCCCTTAATGGTGGGAGAAAGAGGCAGAAGAATCAGATCAAAGGGAAAAGATACAAGAACTCCACTGGTTGTTGCTGGCTTTGGAGTTGGAAGAAAAAGTCCATAATTCAAGGAATATGGGCAGCTTCTCAAAAGCTGGAAAGTGCAAGGAAAGGGATTCTCTCCTAGAACCTCCAGAAAGGAATGCAGCCCTGGTGAAACCTTAATTTTAGCCTAATGAGACCCATTTCGGACGCCTGTACTTTAGAACTATAAGATAATAAAGTCATGTTGTTTTTAGCCACTAAATGTTTGTTTACAACAGCAACAGAAAACTAATATAAGTGATAAATTGTAAGTGAATTGAATAATTACTCAAAATAAGCCTATCTGAAAATAGAAGAGACAGGGATGGCTTTAAATACCCATTTTAAGATTTTTTTCCCATATCACCCAGTGTGGAGAAGGTTGGAGAAGGAAAATTAGCTCATTTATGGAAAACAAAACAGCTACCTTTTGTTTTTTTACACTCCTGAGTACAGTGGGTTAAACTTGGGACCTTGTACCTTTGTCCTGAGGCTTGATTTTCTGTTAAAACCAGTACCCCTTGGAAGAGTCACACGTTAAACTTTTCAGAATGAATGAGTTTATCTGAAAACAGGGCTTGAGTGAGGGCGGAATGGAGGAAACCAGTAGGTTCCTGGGAGCGGGGCGGGGGAAGGAGGCCGGTGGGTCCTGGGGCAAGGGCGCGGCAGCGGACACCCCCAGACATACCGCTGTCCTTGAGCAGAGCTGTTAGCGGTCCCACTCAACATTGCTCTTTACGAACAGTCTCAGAGGTGCCATAAACTCCGCATGGTGTGGCACTGAGTGCAGACAGGAGTTCATTATGCCCACCAGCGAGACCAATCGCTTCACGTTACTTAGGGCTCTCACATTTTCATTGCTTCTTTCCACTGCATTTTAGATACCTGTGGTTTCCGCTCTGTAATTGGAGTCCCACATTTCATCACTGGTCTCTGACCCTCCAAAGTCAAGGCTTTTTTTGAATCAAAGTTTAAGTTATTTTTAGTTTTTAAAATAAACTTGCTGTCACTGTCATCATCAATTAGTATTCTTTGCTCTTGAAAGGATTCTTAACAATATGAAGCTAAAAACAACACTGAGTGAGTAATAATGGGAAACCACATTCTACGCGTGCCACACACCCTGGTCACAATCTCCAGGGATTTCTCATTTCAAAGACACACAAATATGTGGGGTCCTTCAAGGGCAACTACACAGGTATGTCCACCACTCTGGAGCTCACCCTTAATTTAGCAGCGTCCCCGTTTAGAATGGGGCGTGGGGAATAAAGCAGCAACGGTAAAGGGCTGGAATGAGAGTCTATTGACTGCCAGTCACCAGGACTCAGGAGACGCACCGGGTTAGGCATCAGACTAAAAGGGTTCAAAGTCACTCTCACACTCTTTAAGTTCCCTTGCCCTCTCTGTACCTCTATGTCTATCTAAGAAAAAAGGTGGGGTGGAAATACTGCCTGCATCATAGTGTGATGGTTAAGGTAATGCGTATAAACCACTTAGCTCTAGGTAGAAAGTGAAGGCTTGAGGAATACTGCTATGTTTCCCCAAAAATAAGACCTAGCCGGGTCATCAGCTCTAATGCGTCTTTTGGAACAAAAATTAATATAAGACCTGATATTATATTATACCCAGTCTTATATTCATTTTTGCTCCAAAAGACGTATTAGAGCTGATGGTCTGGGTAGGTCTTATTTTTGGGGAAATATGGTAGTCCTTTTTATACAGAATCCAAAACTTGAGAAATCAACACTTTTGCCAGACTACAAATACTTTTCTCATTTATTGTCCACGCTTACTACACTTCAAGATAAATGTTCAGCTCACTCTGATCCCCTCCTCACGTGAGGTTGGTGTCAGGTGCCTTCCATACCTGGAGGCCCTGGAAACATCTGAGAAGACTGATGCGGTGTCCAGGTTTCCTTATCAGGCCTGCTTTTCGGCTTCCTAGCTCCTGCCTTTCCCCATGTGGTTCCAATGTCAAAATATTTAGTCCATCTGTTCCAGAGGGGTTTGGACTTACTCTTCATTTGTGCTTCTTGAAATAATATGCTCCTGCGGCACAGACTGTTCCTTCATCACTAAAAAAGGTCAAGCATTTATTAGTCTGTGTATAAACATGACAACAAAGGAGCCCTTGTAAAAATGGAATGTTCAGCTTGGATAGAACACAGAGGAGTTCCTCTTGAGTCTGGCAAATACCCTTGGATTTCATCTCCTTTAAACACACCATGTTGTCACTGTTTCTTTCTGAATTCTAGAGCCTCACTTATAAATTCCCAGGAACCCTCTGAGGTGCATTCTTGATTTATACAGTCTCCCAGGGCAGTCTCCTTTTCAATTCAAGCACATTAACAGTTTCTTCAGGCAAAGTCATCCTACTACTGCGTGTAAGGTGTGTTACACAACCCCTTAGCACAAAAAGGGCAAATGACTTCTTTGCTCACCAGCAGCCATCTCATACAAACGTCAGTCCCATCCTTTGGGGCAGCAGCCCATTGGAGCTCAAGCTCTGATTCGTTTTCCTCTTTAGATTCCTCTTCGGATGACAGTAACCCAGTGCAAGCTCCCTCTCCCCCACCGAGGTTTTCCTGTACATCACAGCAGCCAACTGCCATCTACCGCCTTAGCCTGTTCCCTTTTTTGAACCCTGACCCTTTCAGACAATATATATTATCTCAATTTATAAAACATAACCTCTGATTCAGCGACATGCATAATCTGGGTTTAAAAACATCCTCAAATTTCCACCTTGTCTCTTTATAATCTGTTGGTGCTGTTCTTTCTAGAAAATTCTCTTGCTTTCCTTAGCCAATGAATGAAGGGATGGACTCTATAATGAGAAATTTTCTAGCCAGTGTCAGGTAAATCTTATCATGGAGAATGGTGATCACGTGCCCTGTCCCTTGAAGGCTAGCAGAGTGGAAACACCTCTGATTGGAGAGCCCACATTTTCTGTCTCTGGTGAGGCTTGAAGGTCTGTATGCAAGGCTCGTTAAAACCAGTCTGATCAATCCACACCTTGCTCCTGCTAGGACAGTGTCAGTCTGACAACATTCTACGTGAACAATAAAGTTGCTGGTTGTCTTCTCCTTCTCCGTCCTCTTCCTTCTCTTCCTCCTCTTCCCCTCTTTCCCCTCCAGCTTTCCTTCTTCACTCTCCTCTTCCTCTTTCTTTTTTCTCTTAACCCAACTTGCAATTTTTTTTTTTTTTTTTGTCCAGAGCTGACCAGGGAAGCAATGAGGTTTGGAAAAAGATCTACAACTAAATACTTGTTTTACTGCTATGAATTTCTCTGGTGCACGGCAGGAAGTCACATGATAGCACTTTTTCAACTTAATGTCAACTTGTATTATTTTGTAACCGCACAGCGAATGTCAGCCCTGAAATTTAGCAGCCTACCCTTCTCACAGGAAGTACAAGGTACATTTCATTCAAGTAAATGAAACAAACATCTGTGTCCATGGGCTGGCCCCAACTTACTTTTCTAGTTTTTTCTTCTACTATATTCCTCACTTCTGCAGCGAGCACGCGGACACACACACACACACACACACACACTGCCATCAGTACATCACGTTATTGTCTTTCTTCTGAGCTGAGAACAGTTTCTGAGCTCCAACTACGTGAATAAATGAATGAAATACGATGTAGGATTATGCCCTGTGCCTTTACTAATGCATTCCCTGTTTTTGGAATACCACCCTTTCCACTATCCCATTTTTATTAAGGAAATTTCTACTCATTTTTCAAGGTTCAGCTTGCTGCTGCCTCTTCTTGAAGTCCTCACTCAGTACACGCTCTCCACCCTCTTTACACTCAGCGTTTTATATCTTAAGTGTCACTGTGACTCTGCCTTTGTTTGCCATTTTTTGTTTGCTTATATTCCTCTCTCCTTACAATGCAAGTTCCTTCATGGTAGGAAACACTTTTTTCATCTCTGTATCCCCCAATATCTAGCATGATGGCTTCCATAAGATAAGCACTGGAAAGTTTAATGTCTTGTTTGTTAAGCTCTAGGAGAATGACTTTCTAATTCCAGGCATAGGGGGCAAAGCAACAAAGACACAGGATGTACAGCAGAAGTTTGAGGGGCATGTGCACCCTGACATAGATATTGGGTAGTCACTTAAATCTATAGGTCTGGAGCTGAGGGGGAATCAAAACTAGATACATAGAGTTGGGTGTTACCAGTGTAGAGGTGAGAAAACCAGGAGAGTGGGTGAGCATACTGAAGAAGAGGCAACAGAGTAAGAATTGAAGAGGACTACGGACAAACCCTAAGGAAAGCCAACAATGGATCCAGCAGTGTACTCTGAGAAGGGCGAGAAATGGGCAGAGAACCAGAAGGGCGTGAAGTCATGAAAGCTAAGGGAGAAGACAAGTTCAAGAAGAATGGGCTGGGGATTAGGGTTAAAAGCTGCAGAACTTGGCAGTGAGTGGAGAAGAATACAGTCAAGACAGGATTTTCAAAGGAGGAAGTGATACTTTTCTTTGGAAAGTTCTTATTTTTAAGGATAAAACAAACATTTTTAATTAAAACCTAGCAGGTCTAGGGGCTATGGGAACCAACCTCTCATTAACACAATTAGAGACCTCATCAAATCTTACCAGAAAAACCATATTCTAATCTGAATTTCCTTGATCCTCCCTATAAAAGGGATTACAGGAATATGACAAAAACTATTGTCCACACCCTGTGACTACGTTAGAGTAACTGAGACACCAACCCAGATGCCCTCCCTAGATGATGAAACCCTATCTTGTTGTTGGGTCATTGTGGAGAGCTCTCAAACAGAACCTTTGGGGGCATGAGGACAATTATCAATCATCATTTAGCCTCCAGGAGAGTAATAGGAGAGGAACACTTAAAAAAATGCCTTGAGGTAAGCATTCTGGTTTATTACCATGATGATAACGTTTATCACAATTTAATTTACCTTCTTTATATTAAAAGAAAATATGGCCTCTTTCTGAAGTAGATTAAATTAATATCAAAACAGAAACAATTACATTTTTTCTTACTTTATTTTAGGGGAGGAGAGGAGACCCATCTATCTATTCTTCAATTCATTCTTTCATCTACCTATCCACGCATCCATCTATCCATCTATCATCCATCCATCATTCATCCATCCATTATCCATCCATCCATCCATCTGTCCATCCAAACCATTTTTAAGGCCCTCTTATTTATGTAAGTACTGAGCCTACAAAAAGTGAACAGGACCAGATCCCAGACCTCAACATAGTAACCACACAGTACATATGAATTTGATCTAAAACATCATTAAAATTAGGCCAGGGATCAGGACATATATCAAATTCTTTTAAAATAAAACCCAAAGATATGCTTTAGGCAGCCTCTCTGTACTTCTTTAGTATACTAATGCTTTCTGACATTGCTATCACTGATAAATGTCAAAGGGGAAGGTGATATTTTTGGAGCTGGTTTTTTTTCCCCATTACAAAAATAGATCATAAACACATACACATATGTCACAGAAAGAACTTAAGGCTAGTATCTCTATCCAGGAACAAGAATTAGCATATTTTTGAAGTTCACAGTTATAGTCCTATGATCAGTTATAGCATCTATTGGTTTGAACTTCTTATTTTATGATAGCTATCAAAATCTATTGGGATGATATAATCGGCTTAAACTTCACAAGGGTATAAGAATTTTATAGTCAGAACACCTAAAGGAGGCTGTGTGATTCGATATTTTCATAAAACCATCTTCATAAAGACATAGCACTAACTTAAACCAACAAATATTAATCCCTGTAAGAACACAAAGCTATAAGTGAACTCAAATTTATGAATATTTTATTTTTACGTAGTTTTTCCCTATTCAGGACACTAGTCTAAGGCCGTATTTAATTATAATTTACATGAGACATGCTTTGGGGAAAGACCGGCTATACTAAGGCCAAGCGGAAATGAGCAAGGCCGTCTGCGTGGTCACGCTGCGCTACCACAGGCCCCTCTGCTCCTCTGGAAGGTTGTGGGTGCCCCCAGTGTTGGAGGGGCACGCTACTCAGAGAAGTGAAAAATACAGTGCCTTTCATGAGGGTCTCTGGAGAAAGCAAAGGCTTCTCTAACTTTGGAGGACACCCCTCATAGGAAAGACCCTGACTTGATCTGCTGGCAGTTGCAATGTCATATTATGCAACATCCAGTGCTATATTTAATGCAAGGAGGCTGTTGGGGCCAGTGTCACAGCAAGTACAAGGGCTGTAGGAGCTTTTATTATTCATCACAGATTGGCAGCCTGATGTGTAAAGACCAGGACTGGTGCAATATTCAAGTCACAAACTTCACCTGCCTACTCCCTTGGGACAGCATGAATTAGTCAGCTCTGTTGCTATAACAAACAACCCCAAATGTTGCAGTTACAATTACAAAGGCTTTTTCTGTGATCTGGATTGAAGAAGACACGTGCATTAAAACTGGCCTCATGACTTCTTCATTACAGATCCATGCTGAAAGACAAGTCCATTTTTGGACACGCAATTCTTATGGCAAAAAGAAAATAACGACAGATAGCGACAGAAACATACAATGGCTCTGTCTTAGTCGGTTTAGGCTGCTATAACAAAAATACCATAGACCAAATGGCTTAAACCACATTATTTCTCCCAGTTTTGGAGGCTGGCAAGTCCAAGGTCAGGATACCTACAGATCCAGTGTCTGGTGAGGGTCTGCTTCCTGCTTTATAGACAGCTGTCTTCTCGCTGTATCCTCACTTGGCTGAGAGAGAGATCATCTCTCTCATGTCTCTTCTTATGTAAAGGAACTAATCCTATTCATCAGGGCCCCACCCTCAGGGCCTAAATACCTCACCAAGACCCCACCTCCAAACTACCACCACATTGGGAGTTAGGGCTTCAACATAGGAATTTTGAGTGGAAACAAACATTCCGTCTATAGCAGGCTCTTAAAGCTTTTGCTCATATGAGGGGTAGTCAAGGTTACCCACATCCCATTGGCCAAAGTACTCACATGCCCAAGCCTGACATCAAAGGTGCAGAAATTGCATACCCCCCACAGGAGACAGCAAGTTGTGTAATCCTCTGCCGGAAGAGGTGTGAGCTGCTGGGAACCACACCATGTTGCTCGCTGCAGCCTCTACCTAAGTCTCCAGCCTATTCCTTTGCTCCCTCCTTTCCCTGGCAGCGCAAAGAGGGCACTGTGGAGCGTTCCATGGAGGAAGACTGCACAGGAAGTGAGGCCACAGCAGCTGCTGTGCCTATTCTCCCATTTTGTTCTCGTCAGCCTCTGAGTGCAGAAGGCAGAGTGGGTTGGAAAGGAGGACTGCAGTTGAGGTAGGAGACACATGAGAGAACTGAGACCTTTCTCATTAACTGGCGGGGTCACCCGGTTAGTGCTCGGGGCAAGAGACTGAGTGACCTATTTGTGCATCCTAGCGGGCTATGCCTGAGAGGGTGTGATTAAGCCCACTCCTCAAAGCCATCATCCTCTTCAATTAATATTTACTGAGCACCCACTGAGACCCTGGCCCTGGACTGGAACTACAAACTGTTGTGGGCTGGGAAAGGCTCTGACTCATTTGCACATTAAAAAGCATACAGGCTGTGGAAACTCACCTTTTTCCCCTTCCCAGTCACCCTGGGAGAGAACTTAGGCTTCTTCATTCATGTGTGGAATCCCAATTAAACATAGTAAACAAAGGAAACTTCTTACATTGTAATTTTCCTCCCTCTCCCCTCGCTTTATTTGCAGTCAGATTTATTGCTCCAGAATTGCCTCCTTTAAGCATCATCCCTATTAGCCAGACAGATAAAAGCCATAAAGGGAAGGGAACTCCTTCAGTTCTCTCTGCCAGTTGTGAGACAGAGCAGCGCCTTTACAAGGGGAGTTGACAGCTGCTGACTGGGCCTGCCTGCCCTGCACCAGGGCTGTGCTCACGCTCGGAATGCAAACTGCAGCCATCAGAGAAAGAGAGAGAGAGGGTTTGATCACTGCTTGAACCCAGAGCAAATCTGCTTGGACACTAGGGAAAAAATCGTGCCGTTTTAAAGCCGATGTATGTTCTTAACATGGTTGGCTTGTAAAGCAATAAAATCTGATTTTTTTCCTCCTTTGCCTATCACAACTGTTAGAGTAGTATAACTCAAGAAAGGGTGATTCTGTCACAATTCCATGTACTATTTAGTTCGTATAAGTGGATGAAACTTAAATTAGCATTCTATATAGAAAGCATTTCATTTTCTCACGTATGGTACAATAATATTAGGAGCAAACAACATATGTCTCCATGGTTATAAACAAAGGTGTCATGTTTGCAAAACAGATCCTATATGTAGAACATCTATAAATGGGATAAAATATGGGGTTTTCGTTGGTTGAAATGGTATTAAATATTTCAATCCTCATGATCTTTAAGAAACATTTTCTCCTTTTCTGTGAATACAAATAAGTATTGTCTTTACCTTTTTCCAAACCTGAGTTCTTGGCTCAGTTCTTCATCTGTGACCTTGAGAATATCAACTAGTCCGAGCTTCTGTTTCTTTACCTGTAAAATAAGGACGTTGCGCTGGATTAGTCTCTTTAGGTCTATTTTGGGGAACATTGTTTTTGAGGAAATGAATGTGGATAAGATTTTTAAAAGAGGGTTCCATGGTCAAATAAGTTTAGGAACTGTGACGTTAAACAAAATTAAACACAATTTCTTTACTCAGAGCTTTAGTTTGCAAATAGCATCCCTTGTGATTCTGCAAAAGGGAGACAGAGTATGCATTATTTCTCTAATTATTTTTCCACCAGAAAACTTTTTATTGCAGATGATTTCTCGGAATCAGTCTAAATATTAGACTTTAAAAAACCTTCAATTTAGGATAGTCTATGATTCTACTGCCTGTTTATTCTGCCTAACTTTGCAATTTGTCATCTGTGTCAGGAAAAGAACTACCTGGGTTTTCATTTGTAAGGTGAACGTTGATTTATTCTTCATTCTTTTTGCCCCTGCAATGTATTTTGAAAATTTTCAAACCCACAAAAATTGAAAGAATAGTACAATGTATACATACTCTTCAGTTAGACTCATCAGTTGTTAACATTTTGCTCCAATCTCTTTCTCTCCACTACCCCCTACACTTTATATACTGTATGTGTAATTTTACTGCTGAACCATTTGAAAATAAATTGCAGACATCATGACACTTTATCTATAAATACTTCAAGATGTATCTGAGACAAGAACATTCTCCACATAACCTCAGAATCATTACTACGCATAAGAAGTTTAATATTAATATCATCTAATGTATACTCCGCATTTAAATTTCCCTAATTGACCCCAAAATGTCCTTTATAATTTTTTCTTTAAAATCCAGGATGCATTCCGGATTTGCATATTGGATTTAGTTATGTCTCCTTGGCTTCTTTAATCTAGAACCATCTCTGTAACTTGCTTGTCTTTCAGGAAATTAACTTTTTAAGAAAAGTCCAGGGCATTCATTTTGCAGAATGTCTAACATTTTAAATTTGTGTGTGTCCTCATAATTAGATTCAGTTTAAATATTTTTGACAAAATAATAGGTGATATTGTTAATAGGTGATAATTGCTGTACACTTCAGTCTGTACCATATCAGTACATAATGTCATTTTGTTCCATTATTGGTGGTGTGTTGAGTAATAGCTTGGTTAAGATATTATTTCCTATATTTCTCTATAATAAGGTATCATTTCCCCTTGGTAATTAATACGTGACCTGGTAGTTGATATTTTAAGACTTGTAAACAACTTCTTTCTCAACAACCCTTTACCCAATGGCTTAGCATTGATTGATGATTCCTGCAAGAACCAAATATTTCACTGGGATTGCAAAACAGTGATTTTTCTAATGCTATTATCCCTTTATTAGCTGTTATTCTTCTCTAAAGAATTTTCCTTCTCTCTCTTTCTCATTTCTATCTGTATCGCTCATTGAGTATCATGATGTATCATAGATTCGTTTTTTTATTCAATGTTTTATAATCAATTATTGTGATTCATTCTTTTAACATTTCTTCAGAGACTACTCTGTACCTGGTACTGAAGTGAGATTAACCTAACGTTGATCTTAGTCTTCTTCACCTTGCCCGGCAGTACTTCAGATAACCATTGATGGAACTTGGACAATTAATCCAGATCCTTCAACTGGCCGGCCACCACTTTGCCACAGAGTTTTGTCAGGTGGGTGAGGGAACTGAAAATGGAGACCGAAGCAGAGGGAGATCTCCAAATTATAACTACTATTCCCTTTCTTATAAACTGTGGCCAGGTCACTGTGGTTCCAGCAAGCATCAAATGGCCATCTGAATCATCACAACGAAAAAACAACAATAATCAATTACCATCTATGGAGCTATGCTGGATGCCTCAGAAGACAGGCAATTCCAACGTCAAGAACTCGGCCCCAGTATTTGGGCTCAGGATCCATGGAAGGGGAATCAAAACTTGTTTCTACTCTGAGCACAAAATAGGTCACTTAATGATCACTTAAGTCATTAGGGAGAGTGGGGGAGATCTGTCCGTGTCTTTAACATATAACAAGTTCTTAAGCAAACACCCAGGGACAGACAGGAGCCCCAGAGCATTTCCCTGGCCAAACACAGGCCACGGGCCCCACACTGGCAACACCTTCACCTCGCTGGCAGGATGCAAATCATGAATTCCAAATAATTCATCACCAAATGAATCATAAAATGGCTTTCACTGGAGCCTGCTTTCCATGGAAAGATAAAGGACTCTCTGTTCCTGGGAAAGAACAGACGGACCCATCTTGGTCAAATTCTCCAGCGGAAGGAGTATCCTGAGCGTTACCTGAGGGGAGACCTTTTGCAGTGCCACAGGCCTGGGTGCCCTAGGACCCTGGTGACCCATGGAGGTCATAAAACATATCCAAAGGATATGCAATCTTTTAGGGGCAGGTCAATGCTCCCTGGGGAACCTAGGAGCAGCTCTTTCAGCCCTAGAAGAAGGCATGGTCTGTGTTCCCAGTGGGGAGGGGCAGGCAGGACAGGCAGATACAGGTGTCCTGCCACAGAATCAGTAGCCAGGCAGTGATTGTGGTACCTAGAATCTTTGTGACAAGGTTTACAAAACATAGCATCTCTCTGAGGTCGTGAGGGAAGGTCCTCCCAACTGTCAGAGCTCCCCGAGAGGGGTAAGGGCCCAGCGGGAAAAGCCCAGGTTTTAGAAGCCACGAAACTTGAGTTCAAATGCCATCCCTGAAATGTGCAAGACCTATGGCCTAAGCAACGTAGTTAATACCAGTTTCCTCATCTGTAAAATAGAGACTGAAAATACCTCACAGATCTGTTGTGAAAATCATGTTAAATAAGGTGAAGCCTGTGCATCACTCTACTAGTTAGGATTCCTTTCATTTCAGGTAACAGAAAGCAACCTGAGCAGTTTAAGAAAAAATGTGACAGAGACTGGGACAGAGAGAGAATGATACGGTAACAGTGATATCCCATCATTCTTAAAGTCAAGCCTTCAGCTAAGCCTTCTAACGAGGCTGGAACCTAGAAATAAAATGGCACGAGGAGCCACAGTAGCTTCTCTTTGTATATAGGTAACTTTTTCCCTCCTTGTGTGAACACTGACGTTCTCCCTTCCAAGCCAGCAGAGCTGACAGGATGTGACTGCCCACAGCTTTTGAGTTCATGTCTGCCCTTTCCAAGACACCAACACAGAGGGAACGGAATCCCATACTCCAACTCCAAAGTCTCACAGGAAAGTCTGGTTGCTCACCTATGACAGGAGTTCACTGGCAGGAGTGGGGGGTGACTGGGGACAGTGGGGGCAGGCGTTGACTTAGGTGGTGTAGCAGATCTGAAGGCGCTCAGCATGTGGTGAGCAGTGTAGCTGTAGGGATCTTTGTGGGTGGGGTAGACATTCTAAAGTGTGTTTTCTACAGGTACTTAGCCCAGTCTGTCACATAACCAGGGTGCTATTTTTCTTTTTCCTTCTTCTCATTCTAGATAGGAGGAACCTAAGACAAGAATTGGGGAACAATTATTCAAATTATTCTGGAGCACTTAGGGCCTTATCATAACTGAGATGGAAATCATTAGGACTAATGTGGCATCTGCTGTAACAACACCACTGGGATAACAAATAAGGCAGGCTGTGGACTTCTTCGGCTTTCCTCGTCCTTCCTAAATTTGGCCTCTTGCTGTGTTCTCTCAAATGTATCTGTCCACCCTTGGAAAATTCCTTGTTCCTGGTGAAATGATGGCACAAACAACCCTACTATGGAGAGAAATGCACTCTACTGAAGCAGGTGTGTAAGGAGCTAATGGTTGAAGAGAAGACTACAAGAGAATTTCTACAGAAGCTTAGCTGGCTTTTCGCTACTGCAGCAGACCACATTTCCAAGCGATTGCGCATAAAACCAATATTCATTCATTTTCTCTCTCTCCCTCTCTTTCTCTCTCCTTTCCCTCCTCCCTTCATTCCTCCCTCCCCTCCTCTCATGCAATAAATGTCTACTGATCTGAGCACTGTGCGATTAACAGAGACACAAAGAAAAGCATTCAAGATATTTTCCATGTTCATTGAAAGTAGAGGGCCCAGGCTGGGATTTCAGGAACTAGGAAGGGGTGTGAGAGTCTACATGACTGTCCCCTGATTAGAAGAAGCTGAGGGCAGCCCAGGAACCAATGAAGGTCAAAGCATCCAGAGCATGAATCTGGACAAAGGGTCAACAACAATGAGCCTGCAAGGCAGAGCTAGCAGGCTGAGGCAGGGCCTGGCAAGACCCCCAGAGGCTACAAGTCGCCCAAGGGAGGAGCCACTCACGGGAGGCCCCCAGGCCCTTCTGCCCTAGAGAGAACCAAAAAGAGAGTTCTGAAGGCAGAAATGTTCTCCACAACAAATACTTTTCTAATAGTTCAATCAGAATATAAAAACCTTTCTTAGTAATTCTTATTTCCCGACCACCCCAAACACGACTTGCAAATTGTAATGAAAGAAACATATTTCTCTAAATTCACTACTGAGACTAAAAAGTACTCAGAGGAGCTCAGGCCAAATATAAGTTCTTTTTTCAAGAAACAACAATGTACATGTGGTCACTTAAGCACAAAGTCCTTTACGTCACCACTGAAAAGAAATTATGTCTGAGTGGTAAAATGTATTAGATGAGTTTCAGAGTTTTCCCAGATTTTAGCAACTTAGATTTGAGGCAGCATTTTATCTTCATCTATTGGCATTTGTCCTTACCAATGTTTCTCAACGATTTGAAAAGCCCTGAATCACTGGGAAATATTTAATGGGTAATAAGAATCACTTGAGTGACAAGTCCTATTTGACTAAATAGCTCAGCCATGTCTTTGCTATTGATATAAATGCTTCTATATTACATTTACGTCATTTATATCCATTGTAAAAAAAATGTGTTTCAACAGTACAAAAATAATGTGGCGGGAAGGCAACCCTGGGGTGTTATAAATATCACATAAGTCATAACTATAATGATAATATTGGAATTTATCTTCGGAAGATAAAGGTTGAACTTATCAAGAGGCCACAAGTGAGCAATAAAGACTTCCTTATTGAGTGCAGATAAATTTCAGATTTTCGATAATCTTGTTAAACACTCTACAGTTCCTTACTCTTAATGCTATCCCTTAGTTCTAAAACTGCTCACTGATTTTATGGTTGCCGCTTTCTGTTGCTTTTCCATATCTGATGATCTCTAGGAAAACACTAGTGCGGAGTCAAATAGTCTCCTTCTTTCCTCTGCTTCCACTTTTCCCTTCCTCAATTCCTTTCCCATGGCCCTTCTCCCCACCATCTCCTAACTTCTACACCTAATAGTAGGACCAACGACATAAACAAGGAAAATAAAATGCAAATAAGAATTAGGTATTTAATAACAGGACAGAGAAGTTGTCATGCGGGCACTCTGGTACCGCTCCCCGCACAAGAACACAGGATATGGTGAGGCTAAAAAGGAACAAAAATGGAGCCAGAGATAGGGGGTTTATACCATTTTATTCTCAATGGCGGCTGGTTGAGACACAAAAGCAAACATCTGCCAGTACCCCAACCAGGGATCTTCCTACCCAGTCTCGCTGGCGGCCAGGCAAGACACAGGAAGTAGGATCCACATGATCCTCAATCTGCCATCAGCACTTGCTAACCCCACTTGCTAGCTGCAATCCACCACCTGCTTCTCTGCCAACCAACCAACCAACCCCTTGCTAACTGCAATCCGCGCTTGCTAGCTCAGCCACGGCAGTTATATCAGTGGCCAATGGCTAAATGGTTACAGCTGATAGCCAACTAGTTACAGCCGATGGCCATCTACTACCCGAGCCAGCACCTTTCCACGTGAGGCCAAGAGCCTGGAAACTGCTCTCCAGAACTCTGTCCCCACAGAAGTGTAGCACCCACTTGTTCCCTTTTCTTTACCTAAACAAATCTCCCTCATCCTTCAAGGTCACGTTATTAGTTCACGGGGGCGGCCATAATGAAGTACCAAAGACTGGGTGGCTTGAAGAACAGATATTTATTTTCCCACAATTTTGGAGGCCAGAAGTCTGAGATCAAGGTGTTTTGTTTTTTGTTTGTTTGTTTGTTTGTTTGTTTTTTATATATATTTTTTTGATCAAGGTGTTTTGAGAGTTAGCTTTTTTCTAACTCTCTCCTGCACTTACAGATGGCCGACTTCTCCCTGTGTCTTCACATGGTCTCTCCTCTGTGTACGTCTGTCTCAGTGAGCTCTTCTTAGCAGGACACCAGTCATATTGGATTAGGACTCTCCCTCATGACCTCATTTTAACTTAAGTCCCTCTTTAAAGACCCTACCTCCAAATACAGTCACATTCTGAGATCCTGGGGGTTAGAATTCAACACATGGATGTTGGGGGACACAATTCAACCCATAACACCCACCCTCGTCTGCTTACTGAATCCATTTTGTGCCACCCCAGCCTACCCTAACGTTGACTGTCCACGGCCGTGCTGAGTTCCATTATTTTAGCAGCTGATTAAGTGTAATCGGGCATTTATAGACACTGTCTGGAGTGGGTTTTAGATGAAAGTCATTTCTTTCTCCACAAGATCCATGAGTACAGAGATAGCTTTTAATCCTTCTCAATGCCTAGAACATGGTCAGCACATGAATAGATAGGCTTACAATAAAACACACACGAAAAGCAAATCTCAAATGAATTGAAAGAGAAAAGTGTCATTCTTTTAGTTGCTGTATTTGTACATTTTATCCCTTGGAGAATAGAAGCCCCTAAGAGCTGAGATTATACCCTCTGAAGAGAAAGCAAAGGAATTCATCCAGTTTGGCCAGCGAAAACAAAGCTTGGAAATTTTTCAAAATCTTTTGTCTTTCCAATATGATTTTTAAGCATAGTGATGTGACAGTTTTGTAAATGGGTCAATTCCAATATTTTCATATATTTGGCTGAGACGATTCTGTTTATAGAAACTTAGTTAACTTTGGATGATGATCACTAAAAGCTGTAATGACAGTGACCCTTCTTTGTAGAATAAGTTTAAAACACCATAGCACAGACACTGAGAGCAACTCTTCAAAACCGTTACTAGGAGAGGTATCCACCACAGTTTGTTTTGCACAGTGTGATTTTGCCATTTATAGAGCTATCTCATGTGTCCTTCTGAACTTTACAAACATGGTGGGGTAAATTTTTGCTTGATTTTTTGAAAGTTATTTGGTTCTTCATTTCTCCACAACTACATCAGGTTCTTCAGAGCTCACTTCGCTCATGCCTGAGGCTGTGCCTCCGAAAAAGTCTATATTCAGTTACATTCTCTCATTCGTTTGAAAAATTCAGCCTCAAACAGGAGATGGAATTTATGTTGTTTTCCTGACTCTTTAGAGAGGTAAGCAAATATTGTCTTATTGAAAAAAGTTACAATTCCTTAGCATAAGAAATAAAAGCCAGATTGAAGAAATTTCAGAATGGCCAAAATAATGGTTTAGGTTATCTTTCAAAACATCTCCAAGGAGAAATTAACTTTCATTACCATGTAGATGTTGATAAAAAGGGAAATGACAGAAAATTCCGACTTAATGCTTTCTGGATTATTCCTTCTTCAACAACCAGGATGATAATGATGATGGTAATTCTCAAAGCAATTAGATGGGTGTAGTGGTCAGCCTATGAAATTCCACCTGTTTTGAGGGAGAGGAGGATATTATTAGGCAGGTGAGAGGCTTTACCCAGGAAGGCTGTCTGATTGCCTCCCATTTATCACCGTGGGTTACGGGCTCCGTGTTGTACTTACATTACCTCATTTAATCCTCACAACAATGTACTTAATAAGGTGGGTATTATTCTGTTTTACAGACGAGGACACGGGGAAAGGAGAGCACAACAGTTTATGTGACTTTCCCAAAGCCATACAGCATAAGGCGGGGAGAGAGGAATGCTAATAGGGATACTCTTAGAGACTGGCAGTGCCAAGACCATATCAAGCTAGAGGCATGAAATGTGGGTGAGGGAAGGGTTTGCCAAAGTGACAGCCTGGGCTTTTTATCCTCTCTGATGCTTTTCACTTAGTCCGACTCCTTCAAGAACTATCCCCTGCTCTCGGTTTCCATCTTCTAAGAGGAAACCAACCTGCCAGAATGACGGAGGGCTTCACCCAAGAGTTTCCACGTTGCATTAAAATAACAGAGTCTCCACACTGCCTAAAAGACAATTACTTGTGTAGGAAAAACTTATACTGGATTTTAGTATGAGAACACTTCTCTCCTAAAAATATGTAGGAACCACCACTCAGAGTTGAAAACACTAGGAGGGGTGGCTTTTGCTTTCAGACTGTAAAACACTTTACTGGCATCTTCATTTCAGAGAAGAAAGCCCCAGCAAAGTTCCTTTGGGCTTTTCGCTGAGCCTGAGTCTTGTGTGGCCCTGGCTTCTGCAGTCCTCGTAGGCACGAGCATGTCACCTTGGCTGGCCCGCACAGCCCAGCCACAGGAGGCGGGGGGAGAACCAGCAGAGTTGCTCTCGTGGTGAAAAATGTCTGGTGAGGTTCAAGCTTTCACACACATGGTTTCCAGAGAGATTTCAGCCAGACCTAGCAGCCCCACTAGTTGTCAGTGCCTATAGTTGATTCCCCCCCTCAGCAAAAATCCTTCAGGGCAGCAGGCGCCGCAGGAAACCTGCCATTAACCACCACGCAGTGTCACATCAGTGATTCTCAGGAGTGTCGGCTCCACTGTTTAACTCAGCTATTTACCGCATCCGGGAGAGCTTTGTTTGATTGTCAGAAAATAGAACATGTGCATTATCTGTCACAAACACACACACAAGCACTCCAGAGCACAAATAAACAAAACGGTCGTGTACGTTGGTAAATGTGTTTGCATTACTTAACCAAACCAGATGAAGCATGTGAATAACCCTGCAGCTCAAGTACCGTCAAGTAACTTGCTTGTAATCTGTCGCCCACAATACAGCCATTGCCACTCAGTCCAGCCACCCAATTCAGACCCTGGAAATGCACTATTTTTAGACCGGCTTTGTACACCACTATTTACAAAGCGCACGGTTAAATCCTTTGAATCGCAGCCAAGAAGTGGGGTGAGAACCTCGAAACCTGCCACACAGATCAGCATCCTAATCAAGCCTGGGGCGGCCCGCGCTGAAGCTCTGCCTTTGTTTCCTGTTCTCCTTCCCCTTCGTCTCCACAGCAATATCAATGCAAAACGGCAAGGGGACAAAGGCCTTATCTACCCTTGTGGTTCGGGTGGGCTGCTTTACTCACTCCCCTGGATAACAGTCCGTTTGTCAACATCTTTGGTGGTTTAAGCTGTTCTTTGTGGAAATCACTTTTGGAAAAGATCTGACCATTTATTTACTTGGGAGCCAAGTGACGGCAGCAGGTGCGTCATGGAAACCTCAGACGTGGGCGCCTCGCTCGCGCGGGGATTCAGTCACGTGACCGCCCGCCCCGGGCCAATCGGCCTCGGTGACCCGGCCAAGTGGCCACACGCGAAGGGGGGCGGAGAGGAAAATAGGGGGCGGGGTGTTGGCACGAGGCAGGGGCGGGTGAGGCAATCGCACGGAGAGAGATTGCAACACCAGGGAGGAGAGGAGCCACCAAAAAAACCTGAAGGCACTAAGTTTGGCTCTGTTTCCATTGCTTGAGAAAAGCTGAGAACGGAAGCAATGACTGGTCTAATTCTGGACAAAGTCTTTAGAAATTATTTCTGAGAGGAATCCAGATCTTTGCCTCAGTTCTCAGCTTCTGTGTACAATTGCTCATTTCCCAAAATCCTGCAATTTTTCAGGTGACTTGACTTCTGTTTGGTGTAGTGGATGAGATCATCTGAGACGTTCTTTTCCCACCTTCCTCCTCCTGCCGGATTGTTCCTCCAATCAGCGCGGAGTGGCTGGTTGAATGCGGTGCCGCCAGCCTGCGGCCAGGGCTGCGGTGCTACCTACCCCTGCACCTACATTAGGATGTTCTCCTGTTCGTGATGGTATCCCTTGCCCTTGACAGCACTGACCAGAGGAGAAATAGAAATGGGTTTTACCTTGGGTCAAAAGTGGCCTCTGAATGTTATTACTTCATTTATTATTTCAAATTCAATAGCGTCTTTATATTTATTATATTAGCGGCAGGGGATGGGAAAGTAGTGCCAGGATAATGAATAACAATAACAAAAGCAACTTACTTTGGAGCACATGTTCCAGGCACTGTTCTAGACACTTCCTCCAATATCTCTCCCTTACCAATAGCTCTGCAGGTCAAGTATCCTTTTCCCCATTGAGGGGAAGTACTGAGAATCTCAAGGGCACTTGGCCTAGAATGTGAAGGGCACCAGCCAATCAATGGCAGATCTGAAATTCAGACCTAGGTTTGCTGTCCTCTTTCTACTGCACTAGGCCGCACCTTTTACAAATGTGAACCCATTCCAAGCTTCAAAGGGCAACCGGCTTTACTCTGATGAATCTGAATTCCATATAGATTAGTTTCAGTTATTTTAACAGATTCAACATGTTTATTTATCTCAGGATTCTTACAGAAGAGTAATAGGGCTGTTACCTGGGTTTTCACTGGTAGAACTAGCCAATTAGAATTAGCTTGTCTGCTGCTACTTTTAATTCTTTAATATCCTCTAAGTGTTTCATTGGACCTGATCCTTTTCCTCGATGTGGTGTGGAGAACGTGGTCTGTAGTAACAGTGCGTAAGAATATCCTGGCTTCCTTTATAGGCGCATAAAAGAGTGGGAAAGAATTTCTCCCAACCATGAGAATGTAGGCAGCAACGCTATAAGGCAGGCTTGCATGCACACAAAGTTTGACGGAAACCAGTCATTGGACAAAGCACGGGAAACGGTTGGTGCTACATAGGAAAGGGAGCAGAGTTCATGAGGAGGTGCAAAGAAAACAGAAATCGGGTATTGGTAAAATTTGCATGGACAATAGTATTGCTGTCATAGTGAATGCCTGCTCGACAGATTATATTCTCACTTTCCTCCTCTATGTCCATTTATTGGTTGGCCACCATCACCTAATAAAGGTAATGGGAGGAAATAAGAAGTATAGGTCTTTTTAGATTCTAGAAAGTGAAAACTGCCAAAAACCAAAGTTTTGGCCTTGATGTAGACTGCAGATATCTTTATACTCTTTATTACCTGGGCTTTTTTCATTTGCTTCTATCACCATGTTCCTTTTCTGTTTCGTCTGAAAAGAAAATGAAATAGAATTACCTCCTACACTCAATACTGTTATTGACATTAAATTTCATCTCTTTTATTATGATCAACAAAGTTATTCATAACATTGGAATTTGTTTTTTGCTTTTAAAGTTATAGCTACTGCTGTTGTTGGAATAATTAGTATTGCTTTGGCACTGCGTCCCACCTAAACTCATGGCATTTGTGTACGATGTACCTTTCAGAAAAATCTATTTTCCAAGAAGAAAAAGAAAATGGGAGTACAGACTTTCAACAGCCCACATTTTTTTCTGCTCTCTCCTTGGCTCTGAAAGAGGATGCGTGAAACAGAATTTCAGGCTGTAATTAATGCAGCTCTTCATAAGATAAGAGGTTCTTTTATCCGTAGAAAAATTGCTGCACTAATTCTCAACGAGAATCAGAACCCGCCAGTTATGCTCTTTCTCCAAGAGGAATTCACATTTGTTACTCTGTACATATTTACAATCAAATTTTAATATTTTGTTACAGGCAACTGGAGGTGGGTAAACATGCAGTGATAATATTATTTTATAGGGCTGAATCTAAAAACCTTAAATATTAATATTATGTTTAGATAAATGCTGAATAGGGGTTACATACAGAAGACTTTCCAAGTGATATCGACTCTACAGGAATGTGCATGTAAGCATAGGTGTTAACTGGACACAGCTTAGATCCAGCCCTTTTTCTGGGAGGGGGGGAGGGGGATAAACAAAGTGGGAAATGCATCCCCATTTGAAGAAAAAGAACTATAGGTCCTTGTTATATCCTAAAGTACTGTCCAATCAAGGAAGAAACCTCTGCTCTTTCTAGCTTGATTAATTATCTCCTTGTAGAACACACACACAATCGAGAAACAATACTTTATGTATGTTTTATGTGTGGGCTTGCAATAACTGGTAACGTACTGGCACTGTGTTCCACTGAAACATGTGGCATTTGTATGCTATTTAACTTTTTTTAAAAAAACCTATTTTCCAAGAAGAAAAGAAGAATGGGAATACAGCAAATGATTAGAAGTTAGAGATTGCAAGATTCTTCTCCGAGGTTCTTCCAGGAAAGACCCCGCAGAGAAGGATAAGATGGAAACAGAGGCTGGAGTGGTCTGGGGCCACAGGCCAAAAAAATAGAGGCAGCTTCTGGAAGCTGAAGAACACAAGGAAATGGATTCTCTCCTAGATCCTCCAGAAGGAACACAGCCCTGGTGATGCATGTTAGACTTCTGAGCTCCGGAACCACTCAAGAGAAAAGACCCACACACACTGACACATGGTGACCCTCTGAAATAATAGCAGCATCCCCTGCTCGCCCTTCAGGGAAGCAGCCCCTCCCCATCAGACAAGCCCTGCCCATGCCCCGTGCTTCCAGGCACTCCTCTAATGCCTCACTCTTAAATATAAACGGACATCCATGAGAGAGCCAGATATTTGAAGAAATCCTCCGACATTTAAGACAGAAAACAAAATAATCAAGGAGAAACCTCCCAGAGGAAGCAGAGACAATGCAGAGGCAGAATGCTTTAGAGAGGATATGCTATCCATAATAAAATCATCGAGGCATTACACACAGAGGGAATATTCAGAAACAGCAAAAGGAGCTCGTTAGAAATTAAAGATACGATAGCAAATAAAAATGTAGAGGGTTGGAATTGAAAGTTAAGGATAGCATCAAACTTCAGATTGAAAGTGGGGGACAAAGACTAAGAGATAGACATTAGGAGAGCGAAGAAAACAAAATTAAAGATCAATCCAGGAGGTGCAAATCTATCTAGTAGGCACTGAAGGAAGCAACAACAGAGAAAATGGAGGGGAAGAAACTATCAGAGAAGGAATACAAGACAATTTTTCCCGAATTGGAGGATACAAGTTTTTAGATTTAAAGATCCCACTGAGTATCCAGCAAAATGGTTGAAGAAAGATCACACGAGAACGTATCATTATGACATTTTAGATCACTAAAGGAGAAAGCTAAAACTTTATTCTAGTAGCTTTTGACTTCTTGACTTCAACATTGGAAATTAGATGAAAATAGAGCAATGTCTTCAACATTCAGAGGGAAAATGAATTTCATCCCCACACTAGCAAGCAAGTATGTGTGCAGAATAAAAAGTTTTAGACATGCAATTAAAAAAAAATTTACCTTTTATGCACCTCAGGAAGCTAGTGGAAGGTGTATCTCAGCTAGTGGAAGGTGTTATCTCAGCGATACAAGGGGAGAAAAGCAAAAGAGACATAGGATGCAAAAGAGAGCATAGGATGCAAAAGAGAGGCAATGCAACACAAGGAAAGGTAATGAAACTCTCGGAATGACCAGAAGGAAAAACTATCCCTGAAAAGAGCAGGGAGACAAAGTCGCCAGGGAAAATAGCTCAAGAAAAAACAATGGGGGAATGATAGTAGAGTTCTGCTTGAAGCTTTAGTGACAAACTAATTGACAGATATATAGAAAAAAAGAAAATATTAAAATTAGGCAATTAACGCAAGAAAAGACAAAGTGTTGTACAAGAAAGGAAATGTATTCGTAGTACTATAAATATCAACATATATTGTTTACTTAATCAAAATAAACCCTATTTGGTATAATCCAAAAAAAAAAACAAGCAAAGAAAAGAAAGAAAAAGACGCCAGTGTAAGGCACTAAGGCCCCTGTGCATGGCTGATTCACTGGCCCTTTGTATGGTCCTCACTTTGTGCATGATATGTAATCTGATAACCATTCTTTCCCTTCTATTGTGTACCCTGTGAGTTGGGTGTGAAAGGGGGTACATAGGTTTGTCACTGGGCACAAAAGCTCAGAGGCTTGGTCAAAGCAGGAAATTAGGGAGTTTGACTAAAAAATGCATAGTTTCTAGGTACAGCTACTGCAAGTAAACATGAGTGGGACGTTTCCACAACAAGGTTATTGTTATTTAGGGTAGAGCACCAATTGTTATTTAAGTAAGAAGATGTTTGTAACACTTCAAAACAATAGAAGACCATACTATAAAGAGTAGCAGTACAGCTTCCGTGTCAGTCCACTCGCACTCTCCCTTCGCTTATCCACACCCACGTGTGCACATGCACACACGCAGAGAAGGGTTCATTCTTACATGTTCACAAAGAGACGAGACTAAGCTCAGAACCTCTTGAGAGTGAGAAACTTTTCTTGGCAGGCAATCAACTGATGCTGAAAGAACAAATCTGACAGAGCCCTTTGCCTTGGTTCTTTTGTTCCTATTGTTCACCGTCACACAAGGAGGGCTGCCAGGTAGGGTAAGTGGACCCTCAAAGGAGATGAAGGTGAATTATTCTGGACTATCTGCAGAGCAGTCCCGAGCTTCAATGAACCTGGTTACCACTCTTCCTTGCCTGTGACCTCAGTTTTCCTTTTGTATCCTTAAAATAACATTGACATTAAATTGGGTCAGTGGAAAAAATCAGTCACCAATTATTGCTTACAATTTTTCCCCCCAAGAAAACATGTGCTAAATATCCCTCATCTTGAGTACATACCACACAGGCTCCTAGGTGGTATTTGAATTTATTCATCTTAGGGAAAGATGGTGATTATTTCAGGCTTGAATTTCCACAATCAGAAAATTAACCTAATGTGCTATGTTTCACAGAAAGAGTTTTCGTCAATATACAAGTCTCCCATTATCTGTGGAGAATACATTCCAAAACCCGCCGTGGATGCCTGAAACCGCAAATAGTACCAAACCCGACATACATGTTTTTTCCTGGACATACATACATGACTTTGATGAATTTGAACTTAAAAATTAGGCACGGTAAGAGATTAACAACAATAACTAATAATAGAACACTTATAACAAAATACTGTACTAAAACTCGATGCGAATGTGGTCTTTCTTTCATAATATCGTGCTGTACTCATCCATTTTCTTGTGATGATGTGAGATGAGAAAATGCCTGCATAGTGAGATGAAGGGAGGTAAATATCGTAGGCCCTGCGATGCACTGTCAGGCCACCACTGACCCTCTGACGACATGTCAGAGGAGGATCATCTGCTTCTGCCGACCCTGGATCATCAAGCCATGCATGTCAATTTCGATGGCGGGATGTCAGGAGCCGATGATTTCAATGGCTGGCATTCCCCACCACCACCACCACCCCGAAACGTTTTGGAAGAACATTCTAATCCGAAGTAGCTGTCTCTTTTTTTGTTTTGTTTTTTATTATTAGTTTCAGGTGTACAAAACACCGTACTAGTTAGACATTCTTACCCTCACAAAGTGACAGCCCCCTCCCCCGGTCTATCTGACATCACACACAGCCATTACATTTCCACTGTCTCTATTGCTGTCTCCTTTTAACTCGTCAAAGTGTTGCTGCAGAGGTTGTGATCCAGTGATCACACAGGTGACTTTAGTGCTGCGTTCGACCCAAAAGTCGTATCCCTTAATTTTTGTAAAATAAGGGTGACTTGAACACAAGCACTGTGGTACCTCGACAGTTGATCTGATAACCCAGACTACTCCTAAGGGACCCATGGACGAGCATCACATACGGCTTGGAGATGCTGGACAAAGGGATGATTCACGTCCAGGTGGGATGGAGCGGGAAACTGTGAGATTTTATAACACTACTCAGAATGGCACACAATTTAAAACTTGTGAGGTATTTATTTCTGGAATTTTCCATTTAATGTTTTTGGACTGCAGTTGACTGTGGGTAACTGAATCTGCAGAAAGCGAAACCATGGATAGGGGGAGGTTACTATAAATAAATATATACCTAATAGAAGTCTTTGCTATGTATACCAGGGGACATGTACAAAAATGTTCATAGTAGTACTATTCAAAATAGACTAAACTATTTAGAAATAGCCTAAATGACCACTGACAGGAAAACAAAGTATGGCATAGTCACATACGGAATATTATAAAGCTGTCAAAATGGACTGCAGCTACATATAACAATATGGATGACTTGTAACAACATAATTCTGAGTGGAAAAGCAAGTTCCAAAGATTACTTATAGCATAAAAGTCATTTTAAAGTAAAAAAGTGAAAAAAAATTAATTTAGTAGGCATATGTGTACATGTAGTGACAAAAATTATACAAAAACATAAAAAATAGTGGTTATATTAGGTGTGGTGAGGCAGAGAGATAGCATAGAAGAGCAGTACATAGGCCGATTATTGTCAATGTTTCAAAAATGAAACACTAATTCATGTTGGCTTATTATATTATTGAACATTAATATGAAATAAACAAGTAAAAGGACCATGCATGAGGAAAAACCAATACAAAATAAAGTGCTGGCAGATTATACAGTGACGTTTACATAAAAATGCAGAAGGACACTGTTTTATGCAAAATAAAATAATAACAACACAGAATCCATCATAAGGACAACATACCACAGGTCTGGTCACTTCCAACTGTCCCTCACCTCTGATCGATCCTTCCCGGGCTCCTTTGGGAGCCATCTCCCTTCAAGTTTGAATTCCTAATGGTGAATATTCCCTGTGACTTTATTACTACTTCTCTTCTCTTGTCCCTCTGCAATCTCTCCTTTGAAGAGAACATCCACTCCCATGCCTCCGACTGCCTTTCAGATAACTCCATTCAACACTCATTTCCCACCAGCAGCATAATCCCAAGTGCTGATAGCTTTTTAAAAAATTTATTATTATTTTGAGAATGTAAAAATAATAATAAATAAAATGTATTATTTTATTTATTATTGGTGATACTGGCTTTATGCAGTGGTCTTAGTTCTAACTCCCTACTTCACTGGCACTAGAGGCCTAATTTCCTGCATCCATGTGGGTTTTCATGGGTCATATCAAGACCACAAAACTCCCCTCAAGTTTGCTAGAATATCAGTTCATTGCCTAGCTTTTAAATTTTTTCTTCCCTTTTAATTCTTAGTCTTTGGGCATTAATTTTCCATTTTTGTAAGATCAACTATGCATTGCATGCTGGTTTTCAGAAGGGTCTTCCATTTTCTGACCTGCTTTAGGCTGCCATCTGAAATTTAAGCCTACTGTTGTAGATCTGGGTCTGACTTCGCCACCAACCCTCAGGGCCTTGGCATTTTACACTGTTCTAGAAGCAACCTTACTCAGGACTCAGACTCTGCATACTTTTCCCTCCACTCTATGCCTGCCCCGACTTGCACAGGTCCTGACAAGGGCCAGAGCGTGTTCCCCTGCCTGCCTAGAAGGGACACTGGCCCATAGCAGCCTCCTACATCACTGCCTCTCACATGACTTGTTCTAAAAGCCAGATCCCATTATGTCACCCTCCGTACAAAACGCTCCACATCAGAATGAAGACTGTTCTAGTAACAAAATAGAGGGGGCTATATTTTTCAAAAATATCAAAGTCATAAAAGTCAAAGGAAGATGGTAGAAATGGTCTAGATTATAAGAGTAAAAGGCATGGCAACTAAATGCAATACTTTATCTTAGACTGGATCCTGTACTGGAAGGGGGGAAATGCTGTAAAAGATGTTATTGCTTCAGTCGACAAAACTGGCATATAAATCCCAGGTTAGATAAAACGTATTATATGAGGGTTGAATTTAAAGTTGATAATGGTTCTGTGGTTATGAGAATACCTCTATTTTTAGAAAACACAACAAGCAAAAAAAAACAACAACAAAAGAACCACCACAGAGGCATTTAGGAGAAGAGGGCCATGATTCAACCTATTCTCAGATGGTACAAAAACCACAGCGTGTGTGTGTGTGTGTGTGTGTGTGTGTGTGTGTGTGTGTGTGTGTCAGCATAACGAGGGCAGAGATAGAACGCAAAAGCAAATGGGACAAACATTAGTGTTAAGTGAATCTGGGTAAAGGATACACGTACAGGTGTTCCTTGTACTATTTATACCGGCAACTTCCCTCTGCTGTTTCTCGGCTGCCTGAGGATGTTTATTAGACAATTAACAGCCGGCTATGACTCCTTTCTAGTTGCATCTGCAACCATTTCCCCGCTCACACCCCAACAAGCAGCTCAGTGCCTCCTGCTCCCCATCAGACCACAGCTCCCTGCGCAAGCCGGACCCACGCCTGGGGTGTTGTTCTCCTTTCCTGCTCAGAAAATCCTCATTTCCTCAAGGCCCAGCTCAACACTATCTCTTCCATGAAGTTCTCTGAAGAATCTTACAGAAAGCTTTTAGGCAAAATTAAGGTGCTCAGAAAGCTAGAAAGAAAGAAACAATAAACTTTGTTTGAAATAAGAAATGTGGAAATTAAAGCACTGGGGCTAATTTAATTTCTTTTTTTTTGAACTTTTCAATTTTTCTGCATGATGTAGTATACATAGTTTCTTTTCTTTCTAAACTTTTATTTATTTATTAAGTGTGTTTTCCAAGGACGCATCAGCTCCAAGTCAAGTAATTGTTTCAATCTAGTTGCGGAGGGCGCAGCTCACAGTGGCCCATGTGGGGATCGAATCGGCAACCTTGTTGTTAAGAGCACCGCGTTCTAACCAACTGAGCTAACCAGCCGCCCCTAGTATACATAGTTTTAAAGTCTTTACTCAACACTCAACATGGAACCTGTATTTGAAATGTTCTACTACATTACAATATGCTATGTTATGTTAGATAGCATGCTACATCATAATTAGTTCTTTGGGTATTGGTTTCACCAATCACAACGTGGGGTGGGACCTGTCTTATTCATCTTTATATCCCCTCTGACATGGCGAGATGAGTAGGAGGTGGTGGAGTCTAAATAAATTGAATGGTCATTGTATAAAATAACCTAATTATCAAATTTAATTTTAACTTGCATAAACATACATCTTGCAGGTCTAACATCACTATCATCCTAGCAAATAAACAGCAAACACTTAGCAAAAATCTTTTCACTGGACTGCTCCCTACCACGGGTAACCTAATAAGGAGAATCCACTCCCTCAGGCAAGATGATGTGTAATGGGTGGGTGAATAAATGGCTATAAACCTATATACATAGCAAAACCTTTTAACAGCAAATTTACATAGAACCAAATCTAGTTATGGCCAGAATTTGAAAATCCCACCAGACTCAAAGCAATTTGTAAGTAATAAAATTCCATTTCAAGTCTATTTGTCTCTGGTTTCATAGACTGTTTTAAAAATACTTCTGACTGTAGGTAAATCAATCTTTGAATAAGCATCAACATCTGTTTGGCTAGGTTTGTCAGATGGATGTGTGTATTTATCTCCCTCTCAATTTAGAAACTAAGTAACTTTATATTTTGAATTCATGAGGACAATTATATTTGTGGCTATTTAAATAAGCACCATCCATGTACTAGGTTTTCTAGAGAATAAATAAAACAAAATTTAGGATTTAATTAGGATTTAAATTAAAATTGATATAAATTTATATTTCTATGGACCGCAAACCATTAAAAGTGACACATGTACCATTTCCTCAAATCTCATTTAAGTCTTAGCTAATGTACTAGCATATTATTGTTTTCAGAAATTTTAAACAATATTTGAAGAGGTAAGAAGAGATATTTTCTTTGTTTTTTTTTAAGGATGGGGTTAAATAACTATTAAGAATTTTATTTTTTATAACAAAGCTGTAACCTTTTGAGTATTCTTGTGCTTTAGTGTAACATGACGTCTACAGACTCTGCTTTTAACAGGTGTCTCAGAGCACAGTCTTTACAACAAAAGTCTCACTGGATCCCCCTTCACGTTACCATTAATAGCGTTTGCCTTCTTTTCCATACAGCTAGTCTTTTCACCAGTTAAATGTGAAAAATGTGCTCTCACCTGAGAGTTCCTGAATTACAAAGGTCAAGGACTATGTTTGTTCTAAGATCCTAGATCTACGATTACGGACTGTTGACTCAAAAATGTTGAGAAGCTTGTCCATAATAACCCAGAGTGAATCCTAACTCCTTGCGTTCTAATAAGAAGCCACAGCACACTATTTTCTCTACTTTTTCATCTCCCCTGTGCCCCACAGATGACATAAAACTTTGAGAACTAGAGATGTCTTTCCTGGAAAAGAAGAGAATTAGAGCAAACATAATTGCTGTTGGCAAACACCTGCAGGTCTGAGCTCCAGAGAACAAAGGTCATGGGTGGAATTCACAGGGATAACAAGACCCACTCAAGGAAAAGACTTCCCAACATGAACAGCTACCACATAACAGAATGGGCTGCTCTGGGAGAACCCCACTTCCGATCAGGGAGAGTGCTCAGGGAGCACCAGATGACTGCACAAGGCTACTGCCACAGGGATTCCAACACTGGACCACACAGTGCTACAGCAATCCACATTCTAAGACGCCATAATTCTGCGACATTGGAGATTTAATGCTTATGATATGACTGTCATCCAGTTTAGTTCCTAGTACTAAGTCTTGCTTGGCATTTTGTCAATATAGGTTAAAGTCACTGGAAATTGTCTCTGCACCTGACCTAACTAACTGTCAGTGTCCTGATCTAGAGAGTGAGAGGATTTGATGAGACGATCTCTAGATTCTGTCTACTTCTAGCTAAATTCCAAACCCATAAGGAGGAGGCTACTGTGTATTTACCTTACTAACCCTTTTTGGTTAACATATAAGAAATTTAATAAATGCATGACATTTTCCAACAATACTTATAACCTTTGGGAATCATTCATTTTCACTGATTCAATTCAAGTCATTTTGATTGCTTTCGTCAGTAGGGAAAGACAATGTCACATAATTAAAATAGTAAATAACATCCCCAATAATTTGTGTTTGCTAATCTTGGGACAAAACCTCCAGCTATATTTTGCTATAATGAAATTAAAACAGCACATAACTTGCAGCTCCTGCACATTTTCACAATTTTAAAATTGAGGATGTGCTGTAACCAGAGTTCTTGAATTACAGGGCTCAATGATTATATTTGATAGAAGATCTTCTGATCTACAGCTAGGGACTAATGAGGACATGTTGACTCAAAAAGTTTGAGAAGCTCGAAGCTTGCATATAATGACCCAGAGTAAATCCTAACTGCTTGAGTTCTAATAATAAGCCCCAGCACAACATATATAAATAAATATATATATATATATTTCCTCTATATGACATATATCACTTGCAGGCTCCTGGGACCAGCATACCCCAGGCTGTTCGGATACAGATATGCATCCTCCAGGATTGCCAAGACTCCATTCTCTGGACTGGACTAACACCCAGCCTCTGAGGTTCCTAACACCTCATGGAGGATCCTTCAACCCCAATATGGGATTCTTAATGCCTCGCCTGACACAGCCAACACTCCAATAGGTGCTGAAGTCAAAGGCTCTGGGACCAATGCTATGCTAAGCTGTACAAAGGTTGCAACTGCAACTTCCCACTCAAGAACATGTGCAGCAACTCCTGCAGAAACACCCTGACCTCAGGTCACGTGAGCCAAGCCCTTGATCACTGGGCAATCACTCATATGCCTGACAACTTGCCTTTTATCAGTTAACGCCCAAACATAAGACCATCTCCGTCATCAATCCTCTAGCAGGATGATTCCCTTAGTGCTTTTTGGACGAGTCCCCTAGTCCTTCTCACTTGCCCAAACCTTCCACCGTGCCCTCCATATGCTCCATATTCAGCAAACGCTCCTGTTTCATCAAACTCCTGTCTGAACTGTCCCTTCACCTTCTTGATCCAACTAAAATCTGGCTTTTGCCTGCAGACACCAGTTCTCCTGTGGACCTCTCAAGTGGTCGTTGTTTCTCACACAACAGGTGGAGGGGACCTTGGTATTTCATTGTCCCCATTGCCATTTCCAGACCTTTATTGTATTATACTCTCGTAACTCTCTCTCTGAAAGCGTCACACCCACTGATCAAAGCCCCTCCCCCCTCCTAGTAGCTTCCATCTCTGGGTCTCCATGCATTCTTTGGTCTCCTAGCAGTGCTCCTCTCAACCCCAAGTCCAGCCTACGATTGCAGCGATTTCAGATTCCAGAGTGAAGGCCTTCGGGTCTCAATCTCCCCGTCTCTAATGACTGACTTCTCCAACTCAGCATACACTCTTGGGGACTTGTCATCACGGATCTCGTCATCACCACCTGCAACTCCTCCACTGCTAAAGTCGCTGAGTCAAGCATCCTGCTCTCTGACCACACCTGCCTCTCCTTCAGCTTGTCCCTCCTCCCACGACTACTTTGTGTCTGAATTTGAATTTTCAGCCCACGGACCCCCTCCACTTTCTACCAGTCCATCAGTCCTCTTCTTTCATGTCTTACTTCCTTACCCAGCTAAAATCCCATGGCCTGTCATTTCAAGAACACCCTTGCCAGTACTCTGAACTCCCGAGTCCACACCATTCTGGCAGCATCCTAACTCCACATCTACCCTCCTTCTTTCTGTTTCTACACCCAAAGTTACACAGCAAGGAGGATGGGTGTCGCTATGAATTCATGACCAGCAGACTCAAGAGCGCTCTTCAGCATTGTCCAGCAAGCTTCCTAAAGTTCCCTGACCTCACTCTCTACAATGATCTGAAGCTCTTCTCTTCACCCTGTAACACTCATCTCCACTCCCCGCCCATTTCACATTACTCTCAGGGAAAAAGACAAGAATCCTTAACAAGGCCCACAAGTCATTGCAAGTTTTTGAGCCCCCTTACCTTTCCAGCTTCATCTTATACTGTTCTCACCTTTTCACTCCTTCCACGATGGCTTTCTTTCAGTTTGTAAACTGTCTCCCCCACTGCAGAGCTTTTGCACATGGCATTCTCTCCACCTAGAATGGTTCTGTGACTCTCTGTGCTGGTTAATACCATCCATCTTTTAGGCTAGTGCGGCCCGATAGAACCTTCAGCGAGGATACAAATATTCTATACGTCCACTGTCCGATATGGTAAGCACTACCCATGTGTGGCTATTGAGCACTTGAATGTGATTAGTGTGACTGAGAAACTGAATTATTAATTTTATTTAATTTTAATTAATTTAAATTTAAATCATCACACAGTTAGTGGTTACCATTTTTGTTGGAGCAGCTTTAAATCTTACTCAAGTCAAGCATCCTTAGGGCAGCCTTCCCTTAAGCCCCATTTGGGTTCAAGATCCTCTCCCTCATGACCCTTACCCATCCCTTACCCTAACTATCTTAATTTGCAATTACATAGTCATTGTGTGGTTATTTGATTGTGTCTGTATTTGCTCAACATTATATCCCCAGTACCCAGCATTGCTCCTGATACATCAGTAATATTTTCAATGGATATATGAATGAAAACACTGTGAAGGGAAAAGGAGAGGCTGCAGGTTAAAATTGCCTCCAGGAATCTTCAGTGAACAGGCCTCACGGTCCAAAGAAAGATGACTACACTACCGGAGTGAGGGATGCTGCTGAAGAGTCAGCTGGACAATCCACGTCCTGGGTCCTGGGGCCAGGGCTGATGCAAGGACACAAGGACAGAAAACACTGACTCAGTGAACGGCAAGCTCCTTGCCCTCAAACTATAGGTAGCATCTCATTATCCACATCCTATCAGGTGAACAACTGCCACATTTCAACTGTCAAAACAATATCCTCCTCCAGCAGACGTATGAGCCCGATCATTTATTCTGATATACTTTGGCTGCTACTGATTTTTTGTGTGATTTTAAAAATACTGGGGTAATATATTTGAAAGTAAAACACATTATTTCAACACCTGATTCACTCAGTTTAACATATGGTTTATATCTAAATGTGTCTTTAAAAGATTATACATTCTTAAATGGATAGAAATATAATTTCCCCCATTTATGGGTTACATAATTAAATGTAGGCATGTAATTTTTGCAAAAAAAAAGATATAATATCACCTAGAACATCTTAAAATATTCCTGCTGCATCTGCTACTGATATCCCCCTCAGGAAAAAAATAGAAAAAAAAAATTAACCTCAAGGAAGTCCTTCTACATCTAACACCTCAATTCTTCCAATAACAAATTTGAGAATTTCTTTCTAAAGTCAAAAATGTTTGAGGACTCTCCATTATATCATAATTGCACTTTTAGTGTTCAGTTGAGTGAGAAAACATATAATGATAAAAGCTTTTATAAACCCAATAATGTTCTGAAATAAATAATCACCACAGTACTTGCACATAGTTAAAAAAATAAGAGTACAAATATTTGCATGATAATGGTTTACATAAATTTGGCTTTGCATGTAAATGCCATCATTCTTAGAACTCTACCCCACCCTACCTAGTTGTAAATGTATTATTGATTTACCATAGAAACAACATAAACACACACTTGCTTTCCTGCTCTAATATCTCCAACACAGTCCACAGCCCTCAGGTAGAGAACCAGTGAAAGAGTTTTAACCATATTTTGTTTCTGTTACATATTTGGTAGTTCAACATCCAGAAACTGATTCAATATTTAAAGCACAAAATGAAATCACTGAATGAAGACAGTGTTAGGCAAAATCCAAAAAGAAAAAGAAAAAAGAAAAGCTTTTTGTATATACTTTTGACAAGGGACTTGTAGAACTTGGAAATATTCCAAGAGTTCACCTGAGTGGTTTCCGACAATGCAACAAAATTTTATCTAAATCATTCATAATAGAAATAGCTGGATGATTTAGGTACATTAAACAATAGAACAATGGTACTATTCTACATTGGTTTTAACATATTTAGGATGAAAAAAAAAACAATGTTATTTCTCCAGTTATGACTATTATCCTTGAAAATTCTCGATTTCCAAGATCTTTTGGTTTTAGTTTAGTGTGTCGTGGAGTACAAAAATGGAGTCAGTCAGTGTCTGTTGCACAACAGACCAGCCTATTGGTTAGATCATTTCCTGGACAGTAGCACCTGTCTTTTACTGAGTCAATCCATACTTTAGTCACCAGGCAGTCACTCCAGGCATTTCTTCCACTCTTTTTATGATGATGGTTTATATCAGTTTCGTTTTGCATGTAAATACCATCATTCTTAGAAGTCCATCCCCACCCTACCTATTTATGATAAGCATAACATCAGTGATTCAGAGCAACATCCTGATAACTGCCCTGTTTTAGGAGCTGTTTCATTTTGCAAAATATGGTACACTGCATTCAGATTGCAATAGAAACCTACCTGGAAGACAATGAAAAAGCAAGCTTCCTTTACACAGTACTTAGTAAGACCCTGCTATTAAATACTGTTCTAGTTGTAGGTGATTTTCCTGTATTTTCAAGCTCTACTCCTGATCAGAGCTTCTGATTCTATAAGGGCATCTTAAACGAGTCATAGAAGAACAACTGTTCCTGTAGTACGAGGTTTATTTAGGTCGTCCTGACTGAACTGAATCATAAGCTCACTTCGTTGTCGATCATGTAAACTCATGAAGCTCTGGTCCCTACCTTGCTGTCCTTCCTGATTCAAGCCCTCTACAAACAAATCCATTTTTGCCTATATCCCAAAATAAAAGCACCCTAGAAGATTTGTACTTTGCTGACGGGTTTCTTTGCCTGTACATCCTCCAAGATGCACAGTGTCAATTTGACTAGTAGCAACCTGCCCAGGTAGCAAAATACGTGCCCCTTTAATTTGTACACAGCCAGGTTATATGGTATGCCTCGGGAGAACTCTGAGCTACTCCTGACTTCTCCACATTGATTGGTAATTCAGATTCCTCTGTTACTTCAACAACTAATGTTAATCAGTTACATATCACAACTCTTAAAACACTGTTTCCCAAATTATTATAGCCTAATAGATACTCAATAAATATTTGTTGACTAAATGAATGAATCAATTTATAGTCTTGGATGGGAGAAGCAAAGAATCAGATCTCTTTTCTGTAATCACAGCATTTACAGGTATGGGAAATGCCGCATTCCACAGAATTTTATCACCTCTGTCCCAGCACCCCAACTGTGAAGTCAACATATCCCAGGAACAGTGTTAAGTGCTTTGCACACACTATATTGTGAAATATCAGTTGTCAATCTATTTGTCTGAAACAGTACAAAATTTTCGTTAATATATAAACTAAAACCAAAGACAACCTCTGAGTGTCTTCCCATGAAGCAATGTGCCACTGCAATGTTAGGTAACAGCTTCTACCGCAACCACCATTTTGTCATCCTACACTTCTGTATTCTTCTGCCTGCTCTGACCCAAATCTGAGGTGACTCTGGAATTTTCTCATCCTTGGTATTTTTTTTAAAATCTTAGCTTTAATAAAAACACATGGAATCTATCAAGCAATTCCTTCTCATTCAATGAATAGCAATCCAAAGAATGATTTCTAAAGAATTATTAAAGCACACATGAGAATTTACATTATACTCCAGTAAGTAGTAATGGATTGAAAACATTATCAATGCTTTCCAGTGTGGGAAAAATCCTGACTGTATAATATGATATTAAGACTATAAATAAATTCTTGGGTAGTGAAAAAGAAATAACCCAGATTCCACAACTTGAATTGTTGACCTTTTTATATAGCTGGTAAACATTTTTTCATCTCATTTTAATTTACAAGTTTATGATTTTCTTAGGCTAACTTCTGCATTCAGTTGGCATAAAAATGTCAGCATAGCTAAGAAATATTTTTGCATTTTACATGATAATTAATACTTATACCTCACATAAAGTTTGTGTCCTTGAAAATAATTTCATAATTTGTACATTATTATTAATATACCAGACTCAATATATATATTCAGTCTGGTATACTAATATGAATTAATTAATATGAATATATGTATATTCATCTTATTATAATCCACCTGAGGTTACACAGAGAAAACACTCTGTATAATAAACATACGTACAAGTCTCAGCTAATGATCCGCTTCTAGGGAATGTTAAATAAACCAAATTCTGGTTTGACCAAAGAACTT
Source organism: Rhinolophus sinicus (assembly GCF_036562045.2). Classification (NCBI taxonomy): domain Eukaryota; kingdom Metazoa; phylum Chordata; class Mammalia; order Chiroptera; family Rhinolophidae; genus Rhinolophus; species Rhinolophus sinicus. The sequence goes on from NC_133757.1 coordinate 119,795,915, forward strand.
AGAGAGTCCCTTGGAGTTTTCTGCTACCTCACATGTAAGTGAATATAAAAGTTTCTAGCTTGAATTTCAGGGGCAATTAAAACTCTTAATAATTCTCTTCCCCTTTGGCTGTACCTTTATTGGTTGGCAATTAATGACTTGGCTTTCAACCAATATAGGAAAAAAATACTTCTTTCTCTTGTGACGACATGTTGTTTCCCAGCTCTCAGATGCCAGTGGGAATTGACCCTGATAGTCAAAAGCCACAAAGCTCTGTACACATAAAATCCTATTTAGTGGAGGAGCATTTTCCATTAGGAAATTCCTACTAATAATTAGAAGGAACTAGAAACAATTTGTTCTTTTCACCAGGAAAACAGCCCTGTAACTGGCCCTTATTCCAAGCCCTATGACAGTGATATCTGTATTGTACCACCAGCTCACCAAAGTGGTGACACGGGATTGAGCTGTGGTGGTCACTAGGTATGCCCCAAATGTCTCCAAGCTTCCAAGGCCACCATCCAGTTGTATGGTGACTTTACTCGGCCTCATGGGGAGGTCCGCCTGACCTCATCACCACAGAGCAAGACAGAGTTTGGAGAACACCCTTCTTCAATCTCTTTAAAGAGAACAAGCAAGAACACATAAAAACTGGAAAACAGTTTCAAGGAAAATTGCCCTCTCAAAATATGGGCATTATCTAACGATACAATCATTCATCAGCTGTGGCTGTATAAGTATAACAATGTCCTCAAAAGATGAAGGATAACTGTGAATAATTACCACAGTAGCCAGGACCAATGATGAGATTATTAGTTACACACCAGCCTACACAAAGCAACAATTTTCTTCTAAAAAAGAGTTGATAAGTGTCACTATTCAGTGAGGCACTTAATTTCAAACTAAAGCCAATGAAGGCGCTGGGTTGCTGGCCATAACTCCTACAGAAACCAACATACACTTCTTGCATGTCTCTGACGGCCCAGCCCAATGGTGAGTGCACCGGAGTAGCTGAGCTGCACTTCATACTGTTTACACTAACATGGCCGTGAGCTTCAGAACTAACCACAGCTCTGTCAGGCTCACTCGCCCCATGGGGCTTGGTCTGCCCTTGTTGTCACGTCCTGCCCGAGGTTTCATCAGCCTCACCTCCAACTCATTCTTAGCATTCAATGGCAAGATGGAGTCACCAACAATGAGGACATGGCGGAGGGCCAGCCTGTTGGGACTGAGGCAGTAGCCGCCACAACACAGCTCGCTGGACCAGACATTTATGGGAAATGGCTGACAGCTGGATAAACAAGCAGCTCCTTTTCTGGTGAGCTGAAGAGGAAGCAGGGTGGACAGAATAAAGCCTTTAGGTATGCGCCTCAGGTGACTCTGTGTTGCTGTGGGCTGCTAGAAAACAGCATCAGACCGGGAGGGCACCAACATGGCACCTCTGGGGACAAAAGCACCGGCAGGGAGAAAAATGCAGAATGGCAAACTGTCAGCCCACAGGGCAAGCCAGTAGAAAGAAAGGCTCTGTGTGGACACATCAAGTGCAAGAGGCAGCTCAGGTGCCTTCAGTTCCCTGTAGTCCCACTCACAGACGGTAGGAGGCGCTGTGCGTGGCCTCACCACCTAAGCCACTGCGCACTGAATACTGAATCCCATCAGCAAGCAATACGAGAGCCTTCTGTTAGTCAGGAACCAAGACTCAAGACAGAGAAGCTCAAGGTAGAACTCATGTGGTAGCAACACCGACAAGAGCTGTGTTAGTAGGCGACTGGGGCGAGGGGTGTAAGGGTGTGGGTGTAAGTCTCTCTCTCTCTCTCTTCCTCTCTCTCCCTCTTTTTTTCTCCCCCTCCCCCTTCGGTCTGCATGTTTGAGAGTGAGTCATTTGTTGAGCTTGGTTTAGGTTTTAGGGCTGTTTGAGCCATATTTGGCACAGATAAGTTGAATGTGGCATCAGAAAGAATTACCAGCTCTTTCCTTTATGTGACTTCTCAGAACAAGAGAATGGGCCCTGTATAGGGGAACAGCAGTCAGCTGAGATAAGCGACCACTCTGGGCACAAATGCCCTTGTGCCAGGAAAAAAGGAACAAGTATGAGCTCGCTGCAGGAAAATGAAATCAACAAACACAATTCTTTATTTACAGCTGTGAGACAATGCTTCCTTTTCCTGGGGCCCCAGGCTCTGCAAACTGTGACTCACAGGTGGGTGAGTGTACAGCGGCCCGAGAATGCAGTCAGTGACAGGAGTAAAACCACATCCCACTTCGCCTGCCCCTTTGTGCCCCGGGTCACTGCCAGGCCTGGCCTAATCCCGCACATGTGGGAAGCCAACGTGTTCAGACTGAATGGGGGGGGGGGGGGAATTAGACCTAAAGAGAGTACTAGTAAGAAGTTTCTGGAAAAAGAAAATTTTTTTTTTTTAAGCATGAGGAAAAATTTCTTAATTGCTAATTAGAAAGCTTTACAAGTATTGACTTATTGAGGAAAATCAGGACAGTCTGGTACATGACTTTGACTTCAAGGTCCTGATTTCTATCCCTTTCCATGAAGGCCTATAACTCTAAGTTGGAGGCCACAGGGTCGTGTTTTACACAGAAGCTCTTGTGTTTTGGGGTCTTGTCTGAGTTGGACCCACACAGGATCGGGAGGGGTGAAAAACACTGGCTCAACCTCAACTGTCGGGTTACAGTTCAGGATCATTTTCTTAGAGATAATGAGTCTGCAGAGAGTCTTTGAGTAAAAGCAAATGAAAGGCTTAAGTCTAAAAACAGGCTTCCAAAAGTAGAAATGGGATGCAGGAAGTGGAGAGTTGAAAAAAATCATACTAGCCAGAATAAAAAGGGTAGCAGAGAAAGAAGCAGACAGGCTCTGGGGGGCGGCTGTCTAAGGAGAGCTGTGGGAGAAGAGGGCCGTGGGGTCTGGGCTCCACTGCAGTCAGAGGCTCACACAATTCATTGAGCTTCAGGTGAAACAGAGCCCCGAGTGTTCCTGCCGGCCCCCCACTACCGGTGGGGGACTCTACCCAGACTTCTCTCACTGCAGCATCAGACACATGTGAGACAGGGGCAGAGGCGGAGGATTTCTCGAGGGGCTGTGTAATTCCTGGGGACTCCAGCCGATGGAACAGACTGGCATGAGGGGCTGTGCAGGTGAGGGCAACAATCCTTACTGGGTGCTGGGCCCTGAACTGGGCCCTGCGGATGCTGGGGGAGATGTGCCGCCTGCACTGGAGGGCTCACCATCAAAGGAGACGGGAATAAGCTGCAAATTACGATTCCATATGTATCGGGCTACAGGTAAGAGCCAGGGCAGTAGGCCAAGGACAGAGGAACCTAGCCCCAAAGAGAAGGCCCTGGCTTCAGTCCCACAGAACAGAACCGCTCACCAGATCCCTGTGCAGCCTGGGACTTGGGCTGGTCCCAAGGGTATCACCGCCTCCCGCTGTGTCCTACCTTCCCTGTCCTTTCTCACTGGCTCCTACTTTAAGTCTCTCCAACACTATGCACATTCCTTTCCAACTCTCCTGTGCCCTCAGGCTACTGGCTGAGCTCTTTCCTTTTGCTGACAAAACATAGTCTGTATTTTCCTGTATTTTCTGCCTGCCCTCCCCTTTCATTCCTTACTCACCTTCGATGTCAAGTTCTTACCCACACCACTTACAGTAACGTCACCCTTGGCGAAGGACCACCAGTGACCTTCTCACCGAATCCAGTGACCCTCCTTGACCTGACAGCTGACTCTGGGAACTACCACCTTGCCAGGTGAAACTCTGCCCTCCTGCAGCCGCCCAGGTCTCTCTGCCCGTTTTCTTCCCACAATTCTCTGTTTGCTTCATCGGCACCAATTCCCTTCCCATCCCAAGTCGGAGTGCTCCCCAGTAACCAGCCAAGGGGAGCTCACCTATGTCCAGAGTGGCAACTCCTTTCCGTGCTGACAACACCCATATCTTTACTCTAGTTCTGATCCTTCACTTTATTTCTAGTCCAGGATTTCCAGTTGTATACCAATCAGGTCCAAATCCACACTCATCTGTGTCTCTGGAGTTCCTGGCACCGTGAATTCCATAGGTACGGGCACGATAATATTAACTGAATGATAAATGAGAGGAAGGGAGGGACATCCCAGTTCACCACAGAAAGCCCTACCAGGTTACCTCTGCCCTTCATACCTGACTCTGGCTCCCGGCGTATTGTCGTCTTCCAGGAAGCCCACAACTTAGGGTCATGACTGACACACAAAGTGATTGATAACTTGGCTTCATTGTGCCCTTTCCCATGATCTTAGCCCCCAAACAACAGTAGCAACAATAATGGCACTTGCTGTATGCCAGGCGCTGTGCTAAGTACTCATACGCATTATCTTTCTGAAACTTCTCAAAAACCTTGTAAGGCAGGATGTGTAATGGAAGAGGAAATGGAGGCGTAGGGAGGTTGACGTCTCAGGGACATAAAAGTGAATATCCTCTTTACTACACTTCACTACAGAGCCTCTTGTGTCTCCTGGATGCAATCAGAGAGGGCTCAGGTGGGTTCACACCTACAAATCTCTGAGTGGCTGCTACAGACTAAGCATTGTGAGGTAAGAGATTTGAAAAGATCCAGTCCTTGATCTCCAGGAGCTTCCAGTCTAGAGGAAAAGCACCAAGATGAGACTGATGCCTGGGAAGTGAAAGGCGATGTTCAGATGAAAGGGCTGTATTTACACAAATCAGACACAGTTCAGCCTTGTAGGTCCCTGTCCTTGAGGAAGATCCCAGCTGCTAGAGCTCTGCTATGAGACGTTCCGCATTTAGTGTCCCCTCTTCTTTGATCAGACTCCTCTGTCTTTCTAAAGCACACACTATACATATAATTTCCATTCAAATTCAAAATCTTTCCGATTATTGTACTGAATGCAATGTTATTCAAGGATTTCTTTTTCTGAAAGAGCACCTATCTGACATGCATTTTTAATTTTACGTGGAATATGCAAATGTCATCACTGTAGTTGTTAACCACAGTGCAGGATTGCAATTAACTATGGAGCTGTGCATTTTAGTTATATGCTAATGCTAATGAGATTTTCATAAAGCAAGTCCAATTACCAGCCCTGTTTGTTAACTGCAAGAGCTACTGCGAAGCAAAGGTGTTGACTTCCTTTGGAATAAATTATCCTTTGTCCATGGCTCCTTCATCATATTCAATCATCCTAAAAAAGTAACTCCTGCTACTTTGAATATTTTACCCTGCCTTGCTCCACAGTACAATATTAATGGAGACTGTGGGCAAGATTGTTTAGAAACCAATTTACGCTGCACGGGCAGTGGGAAAACTTCCTCCCAATGTCAACTGCTCCAGCAGAGGAGCAGAGCTTTGAATAGTCAAAGTAAACAGGACCTGGAGGAGACGAAAGACTCAGACAGTGAGTTAGCAAAAATAAACCGCAAGAGAGCACAGACTCGGGGTTACCTTGGAGTGAGGAAGCTGCAAGCTGTGAGTGGGGATTTAAATGCACATTTAAGATCAGATGTATCACTGGCTGAGAACAACCTTGGAAGGATAGTCATTCATTCATTCATTCATTCATTCATTCATTCACTCATTCGCTCATTCAAAACACAGTTGTGGGGCTTCTGTATGCCAGACACTGAACTAGGCACAGAGGGTTTCTATATGAATAAGATGGGGAGGGAGAGAGACTTAGGGGTTAGGAGTGAAGGGAGGTTTGCAAGCTATATTTCTGTATTAATGGACTCTTTTACAAAGAAAGTACTTGTGAATTATTTGGACAATGAAAGAATAAGCACAGTGCCTGCCTTCAGTGAGCGAATAGAAGGATACAAGCATGTCAAATAGCTTTGTAATAAAGTGTGACAAAGTTCTGATATCTTTTTAGAGGGGGACAACATGAAGAAGGTCAGTTGGGAGAAGGGAGGTGAGTGAAGGGGGACGAGCTTCACACAAGGCAAGAAGATTCTTGAGCTGAGCCTTGAAGGTGAGCAGGTATTTGCTAGAATCACAAGGTGAGGGGTTCAGTTGAGAAAAGAACAGAAAGAAAGTGCAGAGATCTGAAACATCCCAGGTTACCTAAGTCATTCATGGTAAATGGAGGTACAGGGTGTGAGGCGGAGCAGAGAAGGTGACCTTGGGATGGAGCCACTGAGGGGTGTGAGGCAGGAGAGTGAACAATCAGGTCTGCCTCTCAGAACTACCACTTGGGCAGCAAAGTGGAAGATGGGGTGGGGGGATCCGTGGAGGCAAATCACCTGCCAAAACTTCTTTTTTGTCCACCTTTTGCAAAAACCTTTTCTCTGTTCAATTCACACTCTGGGACAAATGATCAGTTTATAATTTTCTGTGCCCCTGTGGAAGGCTATCAAATAATAAGTCTCCTTTTTATTTTTAATGTTTTCATCTAAATCAGAAAGCAGAAAGAAAATACAAGAGATGGGAATTAAAGCTTGATGATGTTGATGTTTTGAATATCTATAGTTTGAATATCTTTCCTGTTCTGAGTCAACTTTTAAACAAGGTAAAGAAGCATAGAAACAAAAGCACAAGAGAAGAAAGAGAGGGAGAAAAATATGGGAAGAGAGGATGATACAGATATTACCAAAAGCTGGCAAGAATTACGTGTGGGTAATGGGCTACCTTTCCTTCTTTCATACCTAACCCTGCCCCGCCCCAGCCCGTCACCTCGTCAGGCAGGGGAAAGACAAGAACTGGGGAAGGGCAATGGGGTGTGGAATCTTCCACAGTTAATCGAAACAGACTTTGCAACATATATCACAGTAGGGAAGGAGATAGAAGTTCTTTTAGCATAAAAATGAAGTAATTTTAGCGTAGCAACATTTTAAGAACATCCTAAGAGTGTGGGTTTCAGAATCTGAGAGGAGTTGTACCTGTTTGGATTAGAAATAGGAACGATTTAAAGAAGGTAATCATAGCATAAGCATCATTCTTAGAACACGCTGGCTGCCTGAGCTCCAGTTGTCACAGTTGGATTCCAAGTCTCTGGATGGAGCGAGGGACTAGAGGAGGGACAGGGGCATATACCCACTATCTTTTAAAGAAGCTTTCTAAATGTTCCACTTACAGCTCATTGACCCAAACTTGGTCCCATTTCCACAGAACAAGCAGGTGGATTGGCCTCTACTAGAAAGAGTTCTACTCCACTGTCATGAACTATGTCAGCACACAGACAAGTAAATGTAGTGGTGGGACGCTGAGGACTTTCTATCAGATGTCTTCTATTTCAATTGTGAAATATGAAGAAAAGTTATTTGCTGAGAGTGAAGGGATGAGAATTAAAGACAATAAAGAAGTTTGAATGGCAGACCGTGGGGTTTATCCAGGATTAGGGTTTTGCTAGATAACTTCAATGGAAGTAACAAGGGCCAAGGAAATTTAGAATATGGGCAATATATTCTGGATAGGAGGAAACTCAAGATAAGAATGGCTGCTGGACAGACAGAAAGGCGAGGACGGGTGGAGTGCGTGAGCTGAGAGGATGGGGGGGACGTGGTCGGGGGCAGTTTTCTGTGGCTGTTATTTCAGAGGAGGAGCAGTTTCAGGTGCTGCCTAGGTCCAGGGAGAAACTGTGGGAACGGGAAGCAGGGAGGGAGTACGGATGGTCACTGGACGATGAGACGGTCAAAGCATTGAATGGTAAGTGGTGGGATGGGCCACATCCAAGGAGAAAGACTATGTGACAAATGTCAACGTCTTCAATGGCTGAGGAGGAGTGAGCAGAAAACCAAGTGAGAAGAGCATCATGGCAGGGCAGAGAGTGTTGTTCTAATGACAAGAGCCTTAAAGGAGCAGGAATCCTGCGGCAATATTGATGGTTTCTAACCAATAGCCCGTCTTCCCTCACTCTTGCATCTTTTTTTTTTTTTTTTTTTTTTTTTTCTGCTAGAGCCTTCCGCTCCCACAGAGGCCACAGATATGAATTCATGACCCAATCCCAGGGTGGGGTGGCATGTCATGAACTGCTTGTGTCCTCCCCAATTCAGATGTTGAAATCCTAATCCCCACCCCCACCCCATGTGACCGTATTAGGAAGTGGAGCCTTGGGAGGTAACTAGATCATGAGGGTGGAACCAGGAAGAGTGCCCTCAACAGACACCAGGTCTGTGGTGCCTCCATTTTGGCCTTCCCAGCCTCCAGAACTGTGGGAAATCAATGATTGTGGCTTAAGCCATCCAGTCTATGGTGTTTTGTTATAGCAGCCCAAACAGACCAAAACAGGAGCTTCTGGAAAAGGCTTTCTCCCTGTTAAGAAATTACAGACGAGGAGAACTGTCCTTTCCACCTTTGGACATTGCAGGAAGCTGAATAATGGCCTTCAGAACTATCAGGTACCAATCTCTGGAGTTTATAACTCGTACCTTGTATGGGAAAAGACTATTAGCAGATGTGATTAAATGCAGGATCATGAGATGGGGAGATTATCCTGGGAGAACCTGGTGGGCCCCAAATGCAATCACAAGTCTCTCACACGAGAGAGGTAGAAGAAAATGTGGTGCAGACAAGAGAAATACACTCAGAGGAGAAGGCCGTGTGAAGAGGGAGCCAGAGATGGGAGTGACACAGCCACAAGACAGGGAATATTGGCAGCCACCAGGAGCTGGAAGGGGCAAGGCACAGCTTCTCCCACAGAGCCTTCAGAGGTTCATTTTAGACAAGTGAATATGTGGAGCTTGGGTAGAAAATTAGAAAGAATCAGCTGTTGGGAAGGTCATTGAGACTGCTAAACCAGATAGAGACCTGGCGCGCTCGGCTCTCAGCCCGCCCTTCCCCTGGGCTAGCTTCAGCCCTCCGAGAGTCTGCGGACGTGAGATGACAGTCCAGCTTTCTATTTTTAACTCATAGTGTGGAGATAAGTTAAATATAAAGCAGATTAAAACTTCCCTTCAATCTCCTCCACAAAAGAAAAACTGGAATTAATGTGCAGGGGCACTCTGTGGATAGCTCAATACCATCATTTCCTAAGAACAAAATTAGAAGCAGAAAACTGCGTCCTTATCATCTTGACATCCAAGAATTATTGCCATCAAAGTACTACAGCCCATGAAATTACTTCCCAGGTTACACTCATTAGATTGAGCGTTTTCATTCTGTAGACCTTTCTTTTCGAATGGAAAAGAAAAGAAAATCCTCTCACTTCATAAGGCAACTGTTCCCATACACTAGCCCATTAGTGGGAAGCTAACGCATGTGGAAGTCATTACAAAAGCACAAATGCAGAGCTGAGAAGCAGATTTCAAGCATCGATGGGCTTGGGCTTGTTGTGGAAGTTGGGACCGTGAGAGTGTGGGATTCAGGTCGCGCGTTATAGCCTGTATTCCCACACACTGCAGCTAAAGAGGCACTTAGTTAAAGGCTGTGATTTCTTAAGAAACTTTGAGTCACATAATGTGATATTACCTTTATGGATTAGACATTAAACAGGAAGCGAACCTGGCTGCCAGAGCCGTCGTCACTGGATGCGTTAACCAGATAACAGTGGCAGCAGAGAGATTAAGAGTGCAGCCTCTGGAGCGGTCGGCCTGGGTTCCAACCCCAGTCCCACCACTTGCTCACTGTGTGACCGTGGGCAAGTCGCTTCATCTCTCTGTGCCTGGGTTTCCACTTGTCTAAAAGGAAGACAGTAACAGTCCATGCCTCAAATAAGGATGAACTGGGACAATGTACGAGAAGCAAGAAATCGGTTCCTGGCATTACAATGAGCGCTCAAGAGCATTTGGTGGTTATTCATATTATGGTGTTGGACATGGGAGACGAATGAATCTGGAATGGCTGTGCACTCTGGTGGTGCAGCCAAACTGGCTGAGGTCTACAGCACTTCAGACATCTCAGGCCTCTTCCTGCCGAAGAGAAACCAGTCACCTTTCTCTGCTGGTCTTCTGTGTATCTGAAGGCATTGCGATGCACTGGCTCTTGCATGCTGTGTAACGTGCCTTTAGATCATTCCAGCAAGGCATGACACTTGTCTGGGCAACTCTGTGTGCCTGGTACTTTCCGGGACTCCAAAGAATTACAAGACAAAGCCCTGTGCATAGCATATATGAACACTAATTAGAGAGATTCTGTACACCCAGGAAATTCAGCCAACTTTTATAGGGGCTAATGTGAGAAGAACAGTATGTGTGAGGATGCTCGGAGCAAAGATGAGTAAGGACCAATGTCGGCTTCCAAGATCACAATTAGCAGAGGACAGAGCTAAGGTAAGACATAAGGCTGCATGAGTTCCGTGCTATCAAAGCAGTGCGGACCGACTGTTAGGAGCCTCCAGAGGCGACACGGAACGAGACACCCTTGAATGTATTCTGCAATGGTTCTATTGGTCATTGGAGAGCAGCACAGCGCTGATTCATTTCACAAATACTTATCGGGCATCTACCGCTTGCCAGGTACTTTGCTAGGTGCTGGGACAAGTCCCTGCCTTTGTGTCACTGACATTCTCGTAGGCAAAAGAACAATAAACAAACAAAGAAGCCCCAACATATGTCCACATACATACATACATACACACGTATATGTCATGAAGTGTTAATTGTTATATAGAAAAATAAAGCAGGGTAAGTGGTTAAGGAGGGACAGAGAAAGGAGGTGCTATGTAACAAGTTGCTAATTATGAGATAAAAGCAAAAAGTGCAAAAGAAGTTAGAGAAGGTGACAAAGGAATGTGGATTGAAGGAATCATGGGAAAATTCTGTGACCTTGGTGGAGAGAGCAGAGTGTGGCCAGAGAGGTGGGTGCTGCAGGGGAGAGGTGGGCACAAGCAGGCAGGGTGGGTGGGAGTGGGTTTGTTGGCTCACAGGGATAGTCTGGAACGGGCCCCAGTACTTGGAGGGCAGGGAGAGAGTGTGAAGAAAAAGGCAGGCCACTGCAGATTGGTTGTGGCAGGTTCCATAAGCAAGGGATTTACATAGGAGGCTTGTCTTGAGTGACTATAAGACAAGTAGTTTTCCGCACCTGCCCAACAAATTTTACAAGTTTATCCAGAGGTGTTAACTGGGGCCAGTCACATACCCAGCCCAACAGTCTCATCAGCACATTCTGACCTCAAGGCTGCGTCCTGGTGCAGTTTCTAAAGGGAAATGCAAACAGAACACATATTCCAAGCTCAGGGGAGGGAGGGGGGAGCCTCCAATTGCCCAGGCCCAGTTCTCAGGTCAAACCTATGGTAACATCTTTTTTTTTCTTTTTCTTTTTCTTTCTTTCTTTTTTTTTTTTTAAAGGCGGGCACAGCTCATAGTGGCCCATGTTGGGATCAAACCCTTAACCCCAGTGCTATCAGCACCACGCTACAACCAACTGAGCAAACTGGCAGCCCCTGTGATAACATCTTCTTGATGACCTTCCCAACAAGGGATCTAAAGCCACAGGCTATTAAGTCTAAACGTCAGGCACAACGGAAAACTGCCTGGAGGAAGACACCGGCAATCTTGTCTTCATTTCAGCTGGTGACCAGGGCCCAGGGCCTTGGGCCTGGTGACATCAGAACACTGTCTTTTGAACCCTCCCCACTACTTGTCATTGAGAACCTGCAAATGCACCTCTCTCCACGTTGTAGAGAAAAGCCACCAGCTGCCCCTCGTCAGTACACTTCTGTGCTGGTGACAGACCAGCACCAGCTTGGGCTTGTCTGCGTCGCAGGGGGCGCTGAGCATCCCTTCTGCCCTCCCTTCTGCAGGGGTGGGGGCAGGGGACACTGAACCACACAGAGAAGAGGAAGGGTGCCTGCAGAGGACAGGAAGCTGAGCTAGGAAACGGCCACTCGCAGCAGGGCTGGAGTTGCAGGTCGGGGCCTTAGTTTCACCGCCTCTTCCTTCAAAGGCCACATCCCCTAGGGTCATCAGCCTTTCCCATCCCTCTGAGGTTTGCTACCTCAAATTTCTGTGGGTCAAGCAGCCAAATAAGTAAGCTTTTTAAAAACTACATGGCGTAGGAACATGACTTTGAGGAGAGTTTAAGAACGACCGATCACACCTTGAACTGTTTGGGTGTATTCAGAGGCCTTTTCTAAGAACTGTGTCTATATTTCTGTGGGTTGAGTTGGCTGAAATTCTAAAGGGCACCACAGAATATTCTGTATGAAATATACGTAATTCCTTCATGTATAATCAAAAGGCTAGGCGTCATGGGAGTTTGCCTGGCTTGCACACTCGCAGGAGGCAGTCTAACCCAGAGTATGTGTAAGACATGTGATTTTTAAATTTTTATTTATTTGTTTGTTTGTAATCAGGTCAGCCCAAAAGTCAGTATGTCTGACATGCAGACTCTCCAATGAGTACTAGCTCCCTTGGAAGCCCACCAGCTTGGCTCAAACTGAGTAATTTCACTTTAGTAACTAGCACATTCTATGCCCCACTGATATAAAACTGTTGTTTAGAGGTTTATTAATTCACTTATTCATTTATTCAACAACTATACTGAGACCCAGTATGCACTAAGGACAAAGCTGGGCGCTAGAGACTCGGAGCCAGCTAAGCTCCACCCCCTGCAGGAAACTACAGGCCGGGCTCCCTGCTTCCCAAGTGGGTTTTCTCTCAAGTCCCGCTGAAAACGCTGCCTCTGGCAATGCTGTCTTCCTTCTCTTTGAGGCACTGCACCCTATTTCAGCAATCACGTCATTAACTACAGAGCAGGGGGAAATCCCATGGACTTACATCTTCAAGATGTTATAAAACATTTATAAAACCAGAATAGAAGGGTGAAAATCATGAATAAGCAAAAGAAGATTTGAAATTCCCTGAGGAGGAAAACAATACACACTATATCTGAATAAATCTAAGTTGGCCAACATTTCTTCTGGCTTTGGTTACACACTAAATAAAATGGCTGACTTGCATTCAGGGGCAATATTATTTATCAAAATGTATCTTTAAAACACTAGCATTGCATTCAGCATCTGATAAACGGGGACAGGTTAAGAGAACAGCTGAGCAATGTGGCGACTCTTCTGAAACAGTAACTGATGGGTTACATTCCCTTCTAGAAGCTCCCATGGCAAAGCAGCTGCCAACCACTGAGTCACAGGAACCCATCGTACAAGTGTCTGTGGGGTTGGGTCTCTAAGCAGCTTCTTCATCTTCCCACCCTCACACTTTGTTTTAATACTTAGTCTCTTTGGGTCCATATTTGGACAACTTCAGGATTCTTCCTCTCACCATCCTCTCACCCTTCTGCCCAGGGGAAGAATCCTGCAGTTGCCCAAATATGGACCCAACGAGACTAAGTATTAAACTAGAAGTGACTGAGTTTTCTGAAATAACAATATGTTTGTATTGCCTACCAGAAATGGGGCCTTGAGAACTAAGTTATGCTCAGTTACAGAACAGTTTAGACATCGTAAACCAGCTCTGTGTCTCCAAGTCACACTCTCTCAGACAGACCCTCATGGCAGAAAGAATCACCAGCACAACTGAAATGGTTCTCTCTACTGCTGAGAGGAATACATATCGAGTTTTCCTAACTTCAATACATGTAGGACCCCATCTCTCCATACTCTTTGTTTCCCCTTTCCCATGGCTCTCAGGTCAGTTTAAAGAACGTGAGAGTTGACTTGGATAAGCATCATACACAGTGTGTATCCTCTAACACATCCATCAACACTTACCAAAAGCGCAGGCGAAATGAGAAGCTCAGTTTCTTAACTTTATGCTTAACACCTTTCTGGGTTTACATAAGACTGACTCTTATCATTCAGGTTCTTGGCATTTCTAACTCTAAAAGCTACTTAGAATCATATTACATTCTATCGTGTCATCCACTAGGAAATACAGCACAGACAGTAAATACTTGCTGATTGATTAATAAATTAAAAGACTATACTTATCAGCTGGATTGGTCAGCAGGACCTGGGCAGGTTATAAGGCAGGGGTGCCAAAAAAACGCGGCGATGCCAAAAAAAAGTATACACATTTGAAGAGAGGGTCAATGTTGCTCAAGCAGTAGTTCGCCGTAAGCAGAAGTGTCTGGACGCTGATGGTAACCACTTTGAGCACCTCTTGTAATCGCAGAAGTTAAATGTGACTTGTATTCATATTTTGTTATTGGTATATATTGAGTGTTAGCATTTTAATGGTTTTTTTCTTTCTTAAAATGTGTATACTCTCTGTATTCATACCTTAGTGTGACCCAATAAAGTATAGAGAAATTAGATAACGTGACCTTGAGCCCCCACTCAACTCTGTGATCCCGGAGTTCCTAATCTAAACCACCCAGCAGAACTGCATGTCATCTTTAAGGATCAAAGACGATTGATTCTTTTTTGGAGAAACAGCATTACCTTTTGCTAGCCATGGACTAGTTCTCCAAAATGCCATTTTAAGAAGCACTAGCTAAAGACGTAAACAGCAAGGTGGATTGGGCTTGGTGTTTGGAAGGTGGAAACACACCTTTCCTACCGTGTTAAGAAGAACTACTCAATTAATTAGGGTCGGAGACTAAAACCATTTGTGCTGCCCAGGGCAGAGCTCAGCGAGACTATTAAAAGGCAGAAACTGAGAACAAGTCTATTACAGAAATGCAATTAGCTTTGGAGAGCAGCGGCTCAGAGCTATCCCCATGAAGCAGAGGCAGCTTTCCCAGTGACTAGGACAGGACTCGCTCAGTTGCTCGGGCCTTGAGGGCCTAAGGAGAGAAAGTGAGCAGTGGTGAACATGTTTGCAGAGGTTCCAGGGCCCAGGAAACCCGCCCCTACGCTCACATGCTGGCGGGCTGCCCAGAGGGATCCAGTCCAGCTGTTGGTGCTGGGGGCAGTCTGTTTAACCTGATGATACTGGGAGCAAAATCCCAGGTTTCGTCAGTGGGCATTTCCAGGCAAAAGTTCTCGTAAACATTCAGTTCAGTGGTCGTTGCAAATCAGGAAGGGTTGAAGGAATGGCAGGCAGATAGAGTCACCCTTCCAATAAAAAAAGTTAGTTTGGATGTCTTACGGCTAGTGACACTATGGTACTTGTAACCAGAGTCATAGCTACAAACTGGGAATTTTTGTCATATTTATTACAAAACTTTAGAGATTTCTGGTTTTAGGAAAGAATCAGGAGAGTTTAAGACCTCTCAAAATTACACAGCTATCTGGCGACAAAGCCAGGACAAAACCCAAATGGCCTGCCTGCTAATCCAGGGATCTTTCCATTATACCGAACAGCATTTTGAGAATATATGACATCTCTCCCTCGTCACTGTCCAGTCATCAGAGCTCCTTCCCCCAGGTGTCTGAAAAGGGTGTTTCTGAGAACATATCTAGAAAATTTTCGCAAGTTTTGTTTAGAAGGTTTTCAGTTGCAGCCAACATCCTAACGTTTTGTGATATTGTCCTATACTTATTTTCCTAACCTCACAGATAAAAATAATAATTCAAAAGATAGGAATAAAAAATAGAAGTTCTCATAATTTCCAACCTCTAGACAGTCACAATAAGTATCTATTGTAATAGATAATATATGTTTTAAATGTTATATAAACATATATTACAAACATACATATATATATATATACAAATATGTATATAATATGATATGCTATATAATATGAGTTGTCAAAAATTCAATGCAGCAGAACAGGAAAACTCAACCACATTATTAAGCCTTTGCTATTTTAGCAAAAGCATGCTGCTCACTCTTGGTAGATGGTAGATGAGCTGCTGAATATCTACAGAGTGAGATTTATTACCGAGCGAACAATCAGCCAAGCATTCGTTCAGAAGGTCTAGATTCTCTTCACCACCACCCGTTGCACTTTCACCCATCAGTACCCACTATTAACATAGTTTTGTTTTTCTAGCCCCAAGATGAGACTTTCAGCTGGGACCAAAGCTGTGTACTTGGAGAGTAAGAAGTTAGAGGGACACCACCTTTGGGATAGGGAGGAGGGAGAATTGGCTTCCAGAACACGGCAGGATGGATGTGTTGTATGTTCCTGAAGCCTGGGAGCTGGCGGGAGCTCCAGAAGCGATGGATGGGAACTCAGCACGCCAGGGGGAGTCTCCGTAAAGATGGCAGTGCCAAAGCCTGGGCAAAGAGGAGACAGCCACTGACACACACATTACGTGGGCGGGGAGACCCACCTGCCTGATAACCAGGGACTCCACTGCCATTCACCTTTGACCACTAGGCCCTAGTATTCTTCTATGAGTCCAAATGGGTGGAAGGAGCTCCCCAAAAAGTGAATGAGATTAGATTTCCTAACAACCCTGATGGAGGGGGCTGAGTCTCACTGAAATATATTTAGAAAAATAAAGGCATGTGATGACTGTTTTACCTGGGCTGTGGAGCAAAGTGAACATGTAACATATATGTATTATGATACGATTTTATTTGCGTATCATGATACCCAGTGATGCAAAAATTATTTCTTTCTATTTGCACACCTACCTCACACTGAATATAAAAATGTATTCAAGAGAGATTAAATACGCAAAAGTAAACAAAATCTCAGAAGAAATTTTGGAAGACTATATGTATAAGTTAGGAATCAGAGAAAACTTTATATAGTTTACCTCAACACAAGAAATTTAGAATTGATAAAAGAAAAGATGGATATATATAATATAAAAATGTAAAAATATTTGGTATAGAAAGACATACAATTGATAAAGTAGAAAACAAATGCTAGATTAGGGAGAAATCGGCACGGGTATGTCAGATAAAGGGTTAATATCAGTAAAATGCAAGTAACTCCTACAAATTAATAAGAAAAATATAAACGATGCAACAGACGTAAGAGCAGATAATATGAGTAGAAAATTCACAGATGAGCGAATCCAAATTGTGATTAAATGCATAAAAAGATGCTTTGTGTCACTAGTTGTCAGAGAAATGTAAATTAAAACAATAATGATATACTCCTTCACATTCATTAGATAGGTTTTTTTGAAAGGAATATTCTCATACAATTGGTGTTAGAAATTTAAGTAAACATACACACATACATCCTTTAACCCAGAAAGTCTATTTTTGGGATCTCTATACCAGAGGTATGAGAGTCATAGAGGTAGGGAAAGATTCCTTAAATGAGACACAGAAAAAACATGAGCCATAAAGGAAAATGTTGATAAATTTGGCTATATTAATATTTACTTGTACATTCCAAAGTATGTCCTAAACACATTTCTTTAAAAAGCCATGAACTGGCAGAAGGTAACTGCCACTCATATAACGATCAAAAGATTAATATCTAGAAACATTTGTATCATCTATATTAAAATGGCTAATATTCAGTCATTTTTGACCTACAAAAGGGCAATGTCATATAAGTCAACCTAACACAAAGAATTCTCCCAAATCAATAAGAAAAAGACAACCAACCCAAAAGGGGGGAAAAAAAGGAGATGAATTAACAGCTGAGGAGAATCAAATGGCCAATAAGTGTTTGAAAATATGTTTAACTCACTAGAAATCTGGGAAATAAAAACTATGATGAGACACCGTTTCATACCACAAGGTTGACAAAGGTATCAAAAGCACTGGTAAAAATATGGGGCAATGGGAATTCTTACGCACTACAGCACTGCAAATTGGCCCAAATTCGGCAAGGCCGTGTGAAGCTGGTGTTAAGCACAACATCTGACCCAGCAACTTCCACAGCTGGGGACATACGCCAACTAGAACTCCACGCACACACGTAAAGAGGGTTAATGGTTTGCAATAGGGAATAACTGGAAACAATATGAATCACACTGTATTTTATAAACAAATATCATATAAGTAAACTGTTGTAGATTCAATCTGTGAAAACTACAGAATTGGCTCTGTATGTGTCAATGTGGATAAGTCTTAAAACATACAATGTTGAATAAAAAAGCAAATTGCAGAAGGCTACCTAGAGTCTGAGCCTAATTATGTAAATTGGAAAATTACACAGAACTATATATACATAATAAAATATGGATGAGAACAACATATAGCTGATCTAAAATACTGGTTAGGGAGGAAAAGAAATGGAATGGAAAAGGACGAACGAGGTCTTTATAATCCTAACTGTAGTTTTAAAAATCTGAGATAAATATGGCAAAACGTTAATAATTGTTTTAAAAATGTTGGGTACTTCAATCTTTTTTTTCTGTACATTTGAAATATTCATGACAAAAAAAGAAATAAAAGCTTCACTATGTAAGGCTCCATGAACAAGGAAGAATGTCGGCTAAAGTGGACAGGGCAGTAGTTGAGGGAAGCGTGTCACATCCATTCCATGTGCTTCACTCATCTGTGGCTCACAATGGACAGAATCGGGCTTTTGTTTAACTATAAAAATAACGTGACATTAATTCAGTATCTCACATTGCTGAAGTTGTGAAAAATGGAATCCTATGCTACACGGTGTTCTGAAATGGGCTGTGGAATATTTCATCACACAGAAGCAGGTGACATCATAGGTGAATGTCTGCCCACTTGCCTCATCCTGTTTATTAATGACACATTTTCTTCCCTCTGCCCCTCCTAAGTCTTTGAAGTTGTGATTTGGAGAGTCATTTACCAACCTCCTTTCCTCTGTGGTTACAGCTGGAACCTCGGGGCCACATCATTTTGCAGGAGAATAAATTATGACACCACGGTCTTTGGTTTGATTTCTAATGGAACAGAAATGCCCTTAATAACTAACTCATCA